>NC_136068.1:1936180924-1937626863 GCF_964261635.1 Lissotriton helveticus
CCAAGACTAGTCACTGTGTCTCGATGTGTGCCAAGACTGGTTACTGTGTCTCGGTGTGTGCCAAGACTAGTCACTGAGTCTCGGTGTGTGCCAAGACTAGTCACTGAGTCTCAGTGTGTGCCAAGACAGGTCACTGAGTCTCGGTGTGTGCCAAGACTAGTCACTGAGTCTCGGTGTGTGCCAAGACTAGTCACTGAGTCTCAGTGTGTGCCAAGACTGGTCAAAGAGTCTCAGTGTGAAGTAAGACTAGTCACTGAGTCTCTGTGTCTTCCAAGACTGGTCACTGAGTCTCTGTGTCTTCCAAGACTAGTCACTGAGTCTCAGTGTGTGCCAAGACAGGTCACTGAGTCTCGGTGTGTGCCAAGACTAGTCACTGAGTCTCGGTGTGTGCCAAGACTAGTCACTGAGTCTCAGTGTGTGCCAAGATTGGTCAAAGAGTCTCAGTGTGAAGTAAGACTAGTCACTGAGTCTCTGTGTCTTCCAAGACTGGTCACTGAGTCTCTGTGTCTTCCAAGACTGGTCACTGAGTCTCAGTGTGTACCAAGACTGGTCACTGAGTTTCAAGTGTATGCCAAGATGGTAAGTGGCTCTACTTATTTGCCAAGATGGACCAGTGGCTCTCAGGATATGCCAAGATTAAACAATGAATCTGAGTGTGCACCAAGACTGATCAGTGTGTTCTGGCTCCAGCCAAGAATCAGTGAGGAAAGGAGAGTGTCCCTCAGTGTGTGTGCCAAGGCTGGAAATAAGTCTCAGTTTGATGCAAGACATGTCAGTGACTCTGTGTGGCTCAAGAGACTGGTTAGAGACCCTCGGTGTGTGCCACATCTGGACTGAAACTGTATGTACCAGGTCTGTATTGCATGATCCTTATCCAGCTGCCACTTACAGTCTATATAAGTCTGTCAATGTGTGTAAACTGTTACCACGGAAACACTCAGTTAATGTCAAGGATGACCAGAGAGATTTGGTGTTTCTCAAAGCTGGACAATCTGTGCTGGTGTGCATGTCTGGGCACCACTCCTGAGTATCGCCTCTCAGTGTGTGCCAATCCTGGCCATCGTCGCTCAGTGTGTGCCAATCCTGGCCATCGTCGCTCAGTTTATGCCGCTGTACACCATGCCCTCTCAGTGTGCGTTAATGCTGACCATCGCCTCTCAGTATGTGCCAATACTGGCCATCGTCACTCAGTTTATGCCGCTGTACACCGTGCCCTCAAAGTGTGCGTTATTGCTGACCATCGCCTCTCAGTGTGTGCCAATACCGGCCATCGTCACTCAGTTTATGCCGCTGTACACCATGCCCTCTCAGTGTGCGTTAATGCTGACCATCGCCTCTCAGTGTGCGCCAATACTGGCCATCATCACTCAGTTTATGCCAGTGTACACCAGGCCCTCAAAGTGTGCACTAATGCTGGCCATTTATTCTGAGTGCCAATGTCCACCATTGCCTCTCAGTGTGTGCCATTGCTGACCACCGATGGTCAGTGTGTGCCAAGAATGAGTTGCTGTCTCATTTTGCATCAAGACTAATCACTGATTGTCAGTGGATGTGTATTAACCCCTTCGGTGTTCATGACGAAATGGTTCCGTCATGAGCACCAGTGCTCCTGTGCTCTTGATGTAACCATTCCATCATGAGGACAGGGGGACAAAATCCTTCTGCTGCAAACAGCTGAGGGATTTCCAACATTTGTTTTGGGCCTCGGGAGGTGGGGATGAGCTTCCCCAACCTCACGGGGCCCTTCACAGGTTTTCAGTCTAATAACGAGGCGCGCATGGCGCGCTGTCTCATTAGACGGAAAACAAAACTGAAATTTGGTTTCAGTGTGAATGTTTCAGTGCTCGTGGGGCTAGGAGGGAGAAAGGGACAGTAGCCCTCCCAGTTGGCACCCGGGGGAGGGGGGGCGCAGAAAACCCACTAGGCCACAGGAATTAGTTTTTTGGGGGAGTGGGAGCATTGGCATGACCATTCTGGGCAGCCCCTACCCCCAAAAAATTACCACAGTCTTTCTGCCCCCCTGAGAGGCAGATGGGGGCAATAGCCCCTTGTCTGCCCCGTCGGGTGGGTAGAAAGCCCACTAGGCATGAGGGTTAAATGTGTTTTACAATTCTGGGGTGGGGGCTGCCCATAATGGGAATGCCAATGCCCCCACCCCACCAAAAAAGATGCCACTGTATTTATGTCCCACCCAGGAGGCAGATGGGGGCAGTAGCACCTGATCTGCCCCCCGGGGCGGCAGGGAGCCCACGTGGCACCAGCAATTATGCTGGCTTTTTTTAATCGTATTGGTGGGGGCTGCCCAGAATGGGCATCCCAATGTCCCCACCCACCCAAACAAAATAGCAAGTCTTCCTAACCCCTCCTTGGGGGCATATCGGGCAATAGCTCCCGATTTCCCCCCTCCCCAGGGCGGCAGAAAGCCCACTAGGCACAGACTTTTTGCGGAATGTGCCTACCTCTGGATTTTAGGTCCTAGCGCAGCTAGTACCCAAGGAAACGTAGCAAACCTATACATTTTTTAAAACTAGACACCCAGGGAAATCTAGGATGTGGTGACTTGTGTGGCTCTTACTCGGTTCTGTTACCCAGAATCCCTTGCAAACCTCAAACTTTGTAAAAAAAACATTTCTGTGATGGGAAGTTATGGAATTTGCGTGGATCTACAAAATTCCAACCACCAGCGTTGCCAAAGTCTTCCAAGAAAAAAGTACCTCACTTGTGTGGGTCGGCTTAGTGCCAGTGACAGGAAAAGGCCCAAAACGCAACGTGGACACACAACATTTTCATTGCGAAATCGTGCTCTGTTTTTGCAAAGTGCCTAGCTGTAGATTTTGAACCCTAGCTTTGCTGGCACCTAAGGTAACCTGGCAAACCTATACATTTTTGTAAACTAGACACTCAGGGGAATCCAGGATGGGGTGACTTGTTTGGCTCTCCCCAGGTTCTGTTACCTAGAATCCCTTGCAAACCTCAACATTTGTTAAAAAACACACATTTTCCTCACATTTCTGTGGTGGAAAGTTCTGGAATTTATGTCCCGATCAAAATTATACCTCACTCGCGTAGGCGGGCAAGTACCTGTGACAGGCAAGGTCCCAAAACGTATTGAGGGGCAATCAAAATGACCAATCACAAAACAACCTGGTTTTGAAAGGAGAGTCACCTTGCTTTTTGGACTCGGGCTCGGCGGCCATCTTGGGAAACCTACCAAACCCACACATTTCTGAAAACTAGACACCCAGTGTAGTCCAATGAGGTATGGCTTGTGTGGGCCTCCCAAAGTGTTCATACCCAGAATCCCCTGCAAACCTAATATATAGCTGAAAAAATCACTTTTTTCTCAAATTTCTGTGTGTGAAAGTTCTGGAATCTATGTGGCTCCACAAATTACCTGCCACTCAGCATTCCACCAGGTCTCCCAATAAAAATTATAACTGACTCGCATGGGTGGGTCAGGTACCGTGACAGGCAAGGCCTCAAAATGTATTGTGGAGACATCAAAGTTTACCTATCACAAAACAACCTGGTTCTGCATGGGGGTCACCTGGTTTTTTGGCCCTGTGCTCAGTGGCCATCTTGGAAACCCACCAAGCCCACACATTTCTGAATACTAGACACCCAGGGGAGTCCAGCGAGGGATATATGACGTTATAACGCATACTTTTACAACGCCTACCTTTACAACAAAATTTTTACAACGCAAAAACTATTACAACGCATACATTTACAACGCAATTTTTTACAACGCATATACTTTTACAACGCATACCATTACAACGTAAGTATTGGTAAGTATATAATTATTTTTTTAATGTAATATAAGTAACATTAATATAATTTAATTTATTTTCATTTCATTTAATTAATTTATTTTAATTTTTTTTTTCCCTGTACCCCTGTACCCCAAAAACCCAAAACTGACCCTTAACCCTAAAAATACCCCTTTACCCAAAAAACCAAAACTGACCCTGAACCCTAAAAATACCCCTTTACCCAAAAAAACAAAACTGACCCTGAACCCTAAAAATACCCCTTTACCCAAAAACCCAAAACTGACCCTGAACCCTAAAAATACCCTTTTACCCAAAACTGACTCTGAACCCTAAAAATACCCCTTTACCCAAAAACCCAAAACTGACCCTGAACCCTAAAAATACCCCTTTACCCAAAAACCCAAAACTGACCCTGAACCCTAAAAATACCCCTTTACCCAAAAACTCAAAACTGTCCCTGAACCCTAAAAATACCCCTTTACCCAAAAACCCAAAACTGACCCTGCACCCTAAAAATACCCCTTTACCCAAAATACCAAACATATAACATTTTAAATATAATTATATACTTACCAATACTTACGTTGTAATGGTATGCGTTGTAAAAGTATCTGCGTTGTAAAAACATGCGTTGTAAATGTATGCGTTGTAATAGTTTTTGCATTGTAAAAGTTTCGTTGTAATGGTAGTGCGTTGTAAAAGTTGCGTTGTAAACGTTACATACCGGTTTTTTGGCCCTGTGCTCAGTAGCCATCTTGGAAACCCACCAAGCCCACACATTTCTGAATACTAGACACCCAGGGGAGTCCAGCGAGGAATGGCTTGCGTGGATCCCCCAACGTTTTCCTACCCAGAATGCCCTGCAAACCTCAAATTTATCTGAAAAAAACACATTTTACACATATTTGTGGGTGGAATCACCGTGCCGGCACAAATGTCCTAACCCACAGCGCTTCACTTAGTTTCCCAAGTAAAATGATACATCACTTGTGTGGGTGGGGCCGGACCTGTGACTGGGAAGAGCCCAAAACATAGGGATAAGCGTATAGCACAGAGAATTCTAAGCCCTACAATTTTGTTTTAAATATATTTTTAGCCAATTCTACATTGGACACCCACACATGTGAGGTATCATTTTACTCGGGACACTAAGGAGAGCGCTGTGGGGTATTTGTGTCGGCACAGTGATTCCACACAAAAATTTGTGCTAAATTTGAGGTTTGCAGGGGATTCTGGATATGGAAACTTTGGGAGATCCACGCACGCCATACCTCATTGGACTCCCCAGGGTATCTAGGCCTTTCTTGCGTCAGTTTTGCGCTTCCGATGCGTCACTTTTTGTGACGCATCGGTGGCGTAAAACATGCCTCCTGTTTCGCACTATTTACAAAGTGACGCATCTAAGCAGATGCGTCACTTTGTAAACCCCTGCGCTACATTATACCTGCGTCAGATATAATGTATGCAGAGGGGGCGTTCCCCCGCAAAAAGCCTCATAATAGTGACGCAGTGAAATCTATGAGATTTCACTGCATCACTTTTAGGACGATGTTGCGTCAAAATCTTGCGCCTGCCTCACAGCAGGCATAAGACTGATGCAGGCCCTTTCACATGGGGCTTTCCCCATGTGAAAGGACGCATTGCTGGAGTTGCGTCACTTTTGTGACACACTCCAGCAATGCGTAACTTTTGCGCTTACAGATACATCAGAAATACTGACGTATCTGTAACTCCTTGCGACATGATGCGTCATACATTAAATATGACGCATTAGGTATGTCGCAAGGAGTGCGCACTGAGAAGCCTAGCTCTGCCGGCACATAGGGAACCCTAGAAAACCTATATATTTTTTAAAACAAGACACCCAGGGGAATCCAGGATGGGGTGACTTGTCTGGCCCTCACCAGGTTCTGTTACCCAGGCACCCCCTTGAAAAACCAGTTTGTTTTGTGAGAGGTAATTTTGATGTTGCCTCAATAGGTTTTTGGCCCTTGCCTGTTGCGTGTACTTAACCCACCCACACAAGTGAGGTACCATTTTTATTTGAAGACTTTGGGGAATTTTTGATGGGTGGAATTTTGAGGATCCACACAGATTCCAGAACTTTCCACCACAGAAATGTGCGGAAAATGTGTTTTTTTGGACACATTTATGAGGTTTGCAAGGGATTCTGGGTAACAGAACCTGGTGAGGGCCAGACAAGTCACCCCATCCTGGATTCCCCTGGGTGTCTTGTTTTAAAAAATATATAGGTTTTCTAGGGTTCCCTATGTGCCGGCAGAGCTAGGGTTCAAAATCTACAGCTAGGCTCTTTGAAAAAACAGGGCCAGTTTTCACTGTGAAAATGTGGTGTGAATTGGGCTGTTTCCTGGCAAGGGCACTACGCCAACCCAAACAAGTGAGGTACCTTTTTTTCTCGGAAGACTTTGGGGTTGGATTTTTGTGGATCCAGACAGATTCGGGGGGCCCGATTCACAGAACTAACTTAAGACAAAATCAGTTTAGGAGTCCTAAAGTTAGGAGTCTTAACTTTACTACTCCTAAACTGAGAAAAATCCTAACTTTAAGACTTTCGGTATTCACAGAAGGCATTTAGGAGTCCTAAAGTTATCTGATGTGTTCAAAACGAATACTATCAGTAGCTCGTGAGGATTTTCATTGGCATAAGTAGCTCTTGTAAGTGGAAAGACCCCTGATCTACTGTTTCTAAACTCTATATTTTGTTCCAATTTCAGAAATACAAATTTTTCCATGTATATATTTTTCCAAATTAATTGTTATATACCCAGTACATAATAAAAAAAACATTGCAAGACGCTGCTCAGTTATTGGCTCTTGGTTCGTCGGGTTCATGGTGAACCCACAAGTCCTATATATCCCCACAACCAGAAGGGTCCAGCGGATGTAACAATATATTGCTTTCAAACAATTGTCATAATTAGAAGAAGTTACAGGTGAAAACGTTGACACAAATGGCAGTTTTTTTCAACTAATTTTCAATGTTTCCTATATTCAACGGTTCGTTTCCATAAAGAAACCTTGAAGGATTTATACAAATGACTCCTTGCTAAATTTATAATTTTGTCTACCTTTCTAAAATGTATAGCTTTCCAGGATCCATTATTGCTTTCAGACCCATTTATACCATTAACTGGAAGGAGGTTGAAAGCACAAAAAAATAGCAAAAGTAGGCGATGTCCCAGAAAAATGCTTAAACTGTGTAAAAAAATGTAGTTTTTTCTGACAAAAGTCTTCTTTTCCTGAAAGCTGGGAGGATGGTGATTTCAGCACCACAACCCCTTTTTTGATACCATTTGCAGGGGAAAAAAAAGATGCTTTCATCTTTATCCCTTTTCCCCATTTTTCCCAAAAACTAAACAAAATTTCATTGTATTTAGGCTAATTTCTGGATCCGCTCCAGGGGAATCCACAAACGCTGGGTACTTTTAGAATCCCCATGATGTTGGAAGAAAAGACGCAAATTTGGCGTGGATACTTTATGTGGTCAAAAAGTTAGAGGGGCCTAAGCGTAAACAACCCCAAATAGCCAAAAAAAAGGCTTAGCTCAGGGTAGGGAAGGCCTAGAAGCGAAGGGGTTAAAATATCAAATATAGAATTATTAACCTGCACAAAATGTCAACTACCAATGTACAGATTGCATGTGTGTTGCGGGGCTCAGCACACGTCCTAATGACTGGGATCCTTCTGAGTTTAAGTATAGGACTTCACGCTGGAAGCGTCTGCTTCCAGTACAAATCCTATGGATTGCATGTGTGTGGCGGGCTCAGCACACGTCCTAATGACTGGGATCCTTCTGAGTTTAAGTATAGGACTTCACGCTGGAAGCGTCTGCTTCCACTACAAATCCTATGGATTGCATGTGTGGCGGGGCTCAGCACACGTCCTAATGACTGGGATCCCTCTGAGTTTAAGTATAGGACTTCACGCTGGAAGGGTCTGCTTCTACTACAAATCCTATGGATTGCATGTGTGTGGCGGGGTTCAGCACACGTCCTAATGACTGGGATCCTTCTGAGTTTAAGTATAGGACTTCACGCTGAAAGGGTCTGCTTCTACTACAAATCCTATGGATTGCATGTGTGTGGCGGGGCTCAGCACACGTCCTAATTATTGGGGTCCCTCTGAGTTTAAGTATAGGACTTCACGCTGGAAGGGTCTGCTTCCAGTACAAATCCTATGGATTGCATGTGTGGCGGGGCTCAGCACACGTCCTAATGACTGGGATCCCTCTGAGTTTAAGTATAGGACTTCACGCTGGAAGCGTCTGCTTCCACTACAAATCCTATGGATTGCATGTGTGGCGGGGCTCAGCACACGTCCTAATGACTGGGATCCCTCTGAGTTTAAGTATAGGACTTCACGCTGGAAGGGTCTGCTTCTACTACAAATCCTATGGATTGCATGTGTGTGGCGGGGTTCAGCACACGTCCTAATGACTGGGATCCTTCTGAGTTTAAGTATAGGACTTCACGCTGAAAGGGTCTGCTTCTACTACAAATCCTATGGATTGCATGTGTGTGGCGGGGCTCAGCACGCGTCCTAATGACTGGGATCCCTCTGAGTTTAAGTATGGGACTTCACGCTGGAAGGGTCTGCTTCTACTACAAATCCTATGGATTGCACGTGTGTGGCGGGCTCAGCACACGTCCTAATGACTGGGATCCCTCTGAGTTTAAGTATGGGACTCCACACTGGAAGGGTCTGCTTCAGTACAAATCCTATGGATTGCATGTGTGTGGTGGGTTCAGCACACGTCCTAATGACTGGGATCCTTCTGAGTTTAAGTATAGGACTTCACGCTGAAAGGGTCTGCTTCCACTACAAATCCTATGGATTGCATGTGTGTGGCGGGGCTCAGCACACGTCCTATTGACTGGGATCCTTCTGAGTTTAAGTATAGGACTTCACGCTGAAAGGGTCTGCTTCAGTACAAATCCTATGGATTGCATGTGTGTGGCGGGCTCAGCACACGTCCTAATGACTGGGATCCCTCTGAGTTTAAGTATAGGACTCCACACTGGAAGGGTCTGCTTCTACTACAAATCCTATGGATTGCATGTGTGTGGCGGGCTCAGCACACGTCCTAATGACTCGGATCCCTCTGAGTTTAAGTATAGGACTTCACACTGGAAGGGTCTGCTTCCACCACAAATCCTATGGATTTCATGTGTGTGTCGATGCTCAGCACACGTCCTAATGACGGGGATCCTTCTGAGTTTAAGTATAGGACTCCACACTGGAAGGGTCTGCTTCCAGTACAAATCCTATGGATTGCATGTGTGTGGTGGGCTCAGCACACGTCCTAATGACTGGGATCCTTCTGAGTTTAAGTATAGGACTTCACGCTGGAAGGGTCTGCTTCTACTACAAATCCTATGGATTGCATGTGTGTGGCGGGCTCAGCACACGTCCTAATGACTGGGATCCCTCTGAGTTTAAGTATAGGACTTCACGCTGGAAGGGTCTGCTTCTACTACAAATCCTATGGATTGCATGTGTGTGGCGGGGCTCAGCACACGTCCTAATGATTGGGATCCTTCTGAGTTTAAGTATAGGACTCCACACTGGAAGGGTCTGCTTCAGTACAAATCCTATGGATTGCATGTGTGTGGTGGGTTCAGCACACGTCCTAATTACTGGGATCCTTCTGAGTTTAAGTATAGGACTTCACGCTGAAAGGGTCTGCTTCAGTACAAATCCTATGGATTGCATGTGTGTGGCGGGGCTCAGCACACGTCCTAATGACTGGGATCCTTCTGAGTTTAAGTATAGGACTTCACGCTGGAAGGGTCTGCTTCTACTACAAATCCTATGGATTGCATGTGTGTGGCGGGCTCAGCACACGTCCTAATGACTGGGATCCTTCTGAGTTTAAGTATAGGACTTCACGCTGGAAGGGTCTGCTTCCACCACAAATCCTATGGATTGCATGTGTGTGGCGGGGCTCAGCACACGTCCTAATGACTGGGATCCTTCTGAGTTTAAGTATAGGACTTCACACTGGAAGGGTCTGCTTCCGGTACAAATCCTATGGATTGCATGTGTGTGTCGGGTGGGTTCAGCACGCGTCCTAATGACTGGGATCCTTCTGAGTTTAAGTATAGGACTTCACGCTGAAAGGGTCTGCTTCAGTACAAATCCTATGGATTGCATGTGTGTGGCGGGCTCAGCACACGTCCTAATGACTGGGATCCTTCTGAGTTTAAGTATAGGACTTCACGCTGAAAGGGTCTGCTTCAGTACAAATCCTATGGATTGCATGTGTGTGGCGGGCTCAGCACACGTCCTAATGACTGGGATCCTTCTGAGTTTAAGTATAGGGCCTCACACTGGAAGGGTCTGCTTCCACTACAAATCCTATGGATTGCATGTGTGTGGCGGGGCTCAGCATGCGTCCTAATGACTGGGATCCCTCTGAGTTTAAGTATAGGACTCCACACTGGAAGGGTCTGCTTCCACCACAAATCCTATGGATTGCATGTGTGTGTCGATGCTCAGCACACGTCCTAATGACGGGGATCCTTCTGAGTTTAAGTATAGGACTCCACACTGGAAGGGTCTGCTTCCAGTACAAATCCTATGGATTGCATGTGTGTGGTGGGCTCAGCACACGTCCTAATGACTGGGATCCTTCTGAGTTTAAGTATAGGACTTCACACTGGAAGGGTCTGCTTCCAGTACAAATCCTATGGATTGCATGTGTGTGGTGGGCTCAGCACACGTCCTAATGACTGGGATCCTTCTGAGTTTAAGTATAGGACTTCACACTGGAAGGGTCTGCTTCTACTACAAATCCTATGGATTGCATGTGTGTGGTGGGCTCAGCACACGTCCTAATGACTGGGATCCTCCTGAGTTTAAGTATAAGACTTCACGCTGAAAGGGTCTGCTTCCACTACAAATCCTATGGATTGCATGTGTGTGGCGGGGCTCAGCACACGTCCTATTGACTGGGATCCTTCTGAGTTTAAGTATAGGACTTCACGCTGAAAGGGTCTGCTTCAGTACAAATCCTATGGATTGCATGTGTGTAGCGAGGCTCAGCACACGTCCTAATGACTGGGATCCTTCTGAGTTTAAGTATAGGACTCCACGCTGGAAGGGTCTGCTTCAGTACAAATCCTATGGATTGCATGTGTGTGGCAGGTCTCAGCACACGTCCTAATGACTGGGATCCTTCTGAGTTTAAGTATAGGACTTCACACTGGAAGGGTCTTCTTCCATTACAAATCCTATGGATTGCATGTGTGTGACGGGCTCAGCACACGTCCTAATGATTGGGATCCCTCTGAGTTTAAGTATAGGACTTCACACTGGAAGGGTCTGCTTCCACTACAAATCCTATGGATTGCATGTGTGTTGCGGGGCTCAGCACACGTCCTAATGACTGGGATCCCTCTGAGTTTAAGTATAGGACTTCACGCTGGAAGGGTCTGCTTCCACTACAAATCCTATGGATTGCATGTGTGTGGCGGGGCTCAGCACACGTCCTAATGATTGGGATCCTTCTGAGTTTAAGTATGGGACTTCACACTGGAAGGGTCTGCTTCAGTACAAATCCTATGGATTGCATGTGTGTGACGGGCTCAGCACACGTCCTAATGACTGGGATCCTTCTGAGTTTAAGTATAGGACTTCACACTGGAAGGGTCTGCTTCCAGTACAAATCCTATGGATTGCATGTGTGTGGTGGGGCTCAGCACACGTCCTAATGACTGGGATCCTTCTGAGTTTAAGTATAGGACTTCACGCTGGAAGGGTCTGCTTCAGTACAAATCCTATGGATTGCACGTGTGTGTGGCGGGGCTCAGCACGCGTCCTAATGACTGGGATCCTTCTGAGTTTAAGTATAGGACTTCACGCTGGAAGGGTCTGCTTCAGTACAAATCCTATGGATTGCATGTGTGTTGCGGGGCTCAGCACACGTCCTAATGACTGGGATCCTTCTGAGTTTAAGTATAGGACTTCACGCTGGAAGGGTCTGCTTCAGTACAAATCCTATGGATTGCATGTGTGTGGCGGGTTCAGCACACGTCCTAATGACTGGGATCCCTCTGAGTTTAAGTATGGGACTCACGCTGGAAGGTTCTGCTTCCAGTACAAATCCTCTATACAGCACAAACACACCTGTGCACCATAGTGCAAATCTATGCACCGTGCAAGGCAGCATAATTAAAGCACCAGAGCAGGCTACGACTGCAGCAGCAGAACAATCGTAGCAGATACAGCTCTGCACTCTTTTTTCCTTCTCCCCTGTGCAACATAGGAGTACATTTGACTGCTGAGTTGCTTGTGATGCAGTTAGGTGTCAGCCCATCAGTTGCCCTGAAAAAACTGCGTACAGACTATAATAATTTTACTCCGGACAGACTGCATAAGACACACTACTAGATAAGAGGGGGGTCTTCAGCTCCCCTGCCAGACTGTATAACACTAACCATTGCCTTCAGGTGACATTTAATCCCCTCTGTCCTGAGACAATGCATCAGAGTTACCTGTATAAGGGGTTGGATTCCTTCTCTGATTCCTTCTCTGATTCCTTCTGTGGTCCCTCCTCGATGCCATCGGAGCCCTCACTGATGCTTGGGATACTCAGAGGAGCAGGAAGCAGTGAGCGGTACTTGGGTATGAGTGCATCTCTTGAGCCACTAGGAAGGGATCTATATAACAGATACAGAGGCAGGAAACTCCACTTAGAAAGTGCTGATGATAGTATTCTGTAATCTGTGTGTGGGGGAGATGAATGATGGGGGTGCAGATCCACGTGTCACTGTGCACCATATCTGTGTGTGTATATGTGTGCTTGTGTGTGTCTTTTGCTGGGTTTTTGTGTCCTCTCGGTCACTTGTGTTCTTTGTTCGAGGTTGGTTGTGTAATGAATGGTTGGGTTCCAATGAGAGTCCAACCCAAAGTATCCATGAATTTCCCACGGTCTTCTTGGTTCACGTACTCTTGTCTCTTTCTGTCTCTTGTGGTCCCCATTTCTTTTGGCTCCCTCCAGGAGACATGTATTGTACCGTCGCTTAAGTTGTGTGTATTGAGAAAGAAAGCATCTTCTAGGGACATTTGTTTCAAATGAAGACTCTGCTAAAACATAAATCAGGGATTGCGAAGCATGAATGGCGCATTTTGCTTTATTTGCTGCTCGTTTTATGGCTCTTGCTTGCTGGTATTGCAAGAATCGGGCAATTATTGGTCGGGTGAGTTTGCAGTGGATGCATTTTGCCGCTGGAGTCTGTGTGCTCTCTGGAACTCTTGAAGTTCATTGAAAATAGTTCTCAGGAGTTTGGGCATTGCGTTCTGCAGGTAGTTATTATGCTCATCTCCCTCTGGTATATGATAAACCCTGACATTGTTCCAGCAGGACCTATCTTCCAGGTCACCAATCTTGCATCTCATTGCCCATATGTTTGACCCCCTTTCCTGAAGACCAGCCAATTTTCCACATCTGTTAATCTACTTTCTGTGGCGTTAGGGCGGTGGTAAGACGAGGTCAGCTCTGTCTCCATTTATTTTACCTCGCCTGAGACTTCTGCAAGTTTAGTGTCCATTTTACCTATGTATGTGCCACTTTCAGATAGTTCTGCCATTAGAGTGTCGAGGATGATACCAGAGGTCGTGGCATTCACTTCTGTTGTAGAAAACTAATTGCTTTCACTCTCATGGTCACGGGTCCTTGAGATTGCCACTTCGAAAAGTAACTGTTCACTGTATTCGTTGAAAACATGTGTGTGCTAGACTCTATTTGTATACAGATCACCTATATGTAGTCTGATGTTGTTCTGTGGTATGGGTTCTGTTAAAATCCGTTCTTGTTGTAACTGAACTCTGCCAACTTCTGATTAACATAATCCATGCGGTGTGCGAGTGTCACGTCATTCAGAGTCCATGCAGTGTGCAAGTGACGCATAATTGAGAGTCCATGCAGTGTGTGAATAACGCATAATCCAGAGTCCATGCAGTGCGCAAGTGACGCATCATTCAGAGTCCATGCAGTGTGTGAATAACGCATAATCCAGAGTCCATGCAGTGTGCAAGTGACGCATCATTCAGAGTCCATGCAGTGTGTGAATAACGCATAATCCAGAGTCCATGCAGTGTGCAAGTGACGCATCATTCAGAGTCCATGCAGTGTGCAAGTGACGCATCATTGAGAGTCCATGCAGTGTGTGAATAACGCATAATCCAGAGTCCAAGGTGGTGTGTGAGTGATGTGTCTTTCAGAGTCCATGCAGTGTGCGAATAAAGCATAATCCAGAGTCCATGCAGTGTGCGAATAAAGCATAATCCAGAGTCCATGCAGTGTGCGAATAAAGCATAATTCAGAGTCCATGCAGTGTGTGAATAATGCATAATCCAGAGTCCAAGGCGGTGTGTGAGTGATGCGTCTTTCAGAGTCCATGCAGTGTGTGCGTGATGCGTCATTTAGAGTCCATGCACTTCCAGGCCTAATTATATTTTGGTCTGTCTGATATCAGGTTGGGATAAGGAGATAAATACTGAGTTGCCTGGAGGGGTAGTGAATATAAATGTTTTTGGCCCCATGGAAAAAGTCATTTATTAGACCCTATGAAAGGCAGATTGCTAATTTTATGACAGCTTCGCTCGTTGGGGCAACACCTGGTTGTTGTCCCATGGGTTAAACTTTGCCGTGCAGGTGGGCGCTCTTTCCGTTGTCTCGCCACCAGCCTATGGAATTCGGGGCTTGGACTGTCTGCTCGCCTTTAGGAAAGCTATTAAAACGTTCCTTTTTCCCTCAGTGTAGTCTTCTGGTCTTGTGACGGTTGTTGCGACCTGTACTGCTGTGTGTGTTATTTGATCTACTGCAGCGCCGGGCCGCCCCTTTGCTGGGGCAGCTGTACGCTAGATAAAACCTTTTAACATAACATAACATAACCTTCCTCAGGGTAATCACTCAACGTTACAGTAGTACGCTTCCGTTCTGATCAGTTATTCATGGTTAGTGCTTACCTCAAGGTTTTTTGCCCCTTGTAAGTCAAGAAAATGACTTCAGAACTGCTGTTCAAGGCCCTGTACAGTCACATCAGGATAGTGGTAACTCCCTGCCTCATGTCCTCCCGGGCCCCACACTGGCACCCTTAATGGCAACCTACACGCTGCACCACTTCTCGTCCAGGACCTGAGCAAATATGATCACATCGCCCCTACCCTGATGGAACTCCATTGGCTCCCGTTGCTGGCCCGCACCATCTTCAGAACCAGCTGCATCATTTACAGAGCCATCACCACCAGCACCATCTTCAGAACCAGCTGCATCATTTACAGAGCCATCACGACCAGCACCCTCGCTTATCTAGCTGACAAACTCACCACAACTGCTGGTCCTCAGTCTAACCACAGCCAAGACATCGTCTAACTACAGACTAAGAAATGTTAAAAAGAGAATAAAATAAAGCATCAAGCCCTTTTACAGCCCTGACGCTGGATTTGGAACAATATCCCTCTATCCATCAGGACCGCTCCAGCGCGGCTCCAATTTAGAAGAGTTGAAGACGCACGTCTTTAAAGAACACTAGAACACAATGCAGTCACCACCCACAACCAGCCTCCTCTCCTATCAATCACTGACTTACTCCTGATTTTGACCCTGTGCTGTGCTCTGCTGCCTTCTGGCTAGTTTTACGCTATGCATACATACATACATACATAAACACATACATACATACATACATACATACATACATACATTAATCACCTACTTCTCCAAGTTCAGTGCTGGGGTGTGGCTCCGGGGAGGGGGGCCCCTTTTCACAGGATGCTGGGTTTGTGTTTGGGGCCTCTCGTGAGATTCCTGCACTGGTTCCGCATACTGGTTCTGGTGGAAGGGTCTCTGGTTCGTGGTTCTTGCACCGGGCAGCCACATAGTCTTGTTATTAGACTTCCTGCGGGGGCATGCGATGGAGTGCCGGTCAGGTGCAGTGTCCAAGCTCTCTTCATGTCAGAGGCTCCTACTCCTACAGTGGCTCTTGTGTGTCCTTTCGAGCCCCGGACCTTTCTTTTACACGCACACACTGTTTGTGGAAGCCGGGCCGGGACCCTGTGCTGGTGCTGCTGACTATGGTCAGACCAGCAGTGGTTTCCCCTGGACCCTGTGCTGGTGCTGCTGACTACGGTCAGACCAGCAGTGGTTTCCTCTGGACCGGAGCGATGTAGACTCCACCCTTCCTCATCATGAAAGTAAATGTAAATTGATACTTTTATAGCACACTACTCACCCGCAAGGGTCTCAAGGCGCTTGTACGAATACCGCTGTGGAACCCATCCTGGCTTTCCCTGTGAGGTGTCCACTCTTGGGCACCCTCAAGGTGGAGGCCAGGCATCCTTAGCGTTGTGGGGGCCGTTGTGGAGATTAAACAAGCTATTGCCCAGAGTTGCAGAGTGGGACTCCATGATTGGAATAGGCACCGAGGCGAGAATTATCAGGTCCGTGGAATTTTTGAGCCCAAGACCCACCGTGGCGGGGAATTGAACCCTGGTCCCGGGCTAGACCTCTGCATCAGGGTCTGCTGCTCTAACCATTGAGCCACACTTCTCCACAAGTGCAACATTTGGGTACATCTGACAATATTTGCTCTGTGTGACTTAACTTCAGTAAGGTGAAGTGAAGCATTTAAACGCATTACTGAAATGTCACATCCATAGAAACATAAACACCCTCTTTTTTGAAGGCTAGGTGCATATTTTGAAATAGGAAGATAAGTTTCGGTAAAACCATCATTTTTAATGAATTGACTCTACCAATTATTGTTAGAGGTAAGTATGCCCAGCTCGTTAGGGAATTGCATATCTCTTTGCTGATTTTATGGAGATTTGTATCTATAATAACCCTGGGCATAGTACGCGTAGTAGCGCTACGTGTAGCTACGCGATGTGCACTTCGCACTACGCGAAGTGCATGGTGCGGTAGGGAAATTCTGTTTGCAATGTTTTCACAGTGCCGGATGCTTGTCCACACTGTGCAATCATTGCAAACGACATCTTGTACAGTGCAAGCAGTCGTTTTCTGCTGTTCGAGTAGATTTGTACTCGTGTGGCAGTTTTCTCAATGCGGACTGGTAGTTTCTCATTGCGACCTGACCTCCTCACATTGAAAATCTCGACGGGAGGTTTATTTTCCACACTCGCGAACGGCAACTTGATGTTGCGGATCGCGAACGAGTAAAAAGTCCGGCCGGGATGTAATTTTGCTTACTTGTGGTTGCCAACTTGTCATTGGGGACCGCGAGCAAGTAAAAAATGCCCGCTACGCTATGCGTATTTGCATTGTGCTACGTGCAATTCGTGAAGTGCGTAGTTGAGCAAACTACGCAAGCGTAGCATAGTTTTCCTCCCAGACCTAATCTATCATTCTCTCAATAGTCTGTGTGATCCCAATGCCCAGGTATCTAATTTCTTTTTTCATTAAATGTGTATGTGTATCCACATTCCAATCCATGCACTCCATTTTGGACGCATTTATCTCATAGCCAGATACCCAACCAAACTGTGACGTCAATTTGTATATTATTGGGATTGCCGTATTTAAGTCTGATGTGTAAACCATCAAAGCATCGGCATATAAAGCCACCTTTTTTCCCAGCTCTTATACTTAAAGGGAGATATTCTGACATGACATCCGATCTTACCCACTAGGGGTTCAATGTACAAGTGAAACAACAAAGGTGATAACGGCCACCCCTTCCATGTCCCCCTCTGAATTTTAACAGGAGCAGACATGTTCTCATTCACTAGAACTCTAGCTATGGGGATTTGGTAAATCATGCTTACTGTCCTGCTTACTGTCCTCCCCCAAATTAGACAGTCTCAGTATCTGCATTAGCTAGGGCCAATTGACTCGGTCAAACGCTTTTGTGGCGTCCAGAGTAATATTAGCCAATGGTACTTTTTGAAGCGTTGCTAGGTCTATCGTCCCAATCAAGTTGTAAGTGAGGTCTTGTATTCCTCTCCCCTGAACAAAGCCTTTTTGATCCCTATGTAGCAAACCCCCTATCACTCCTTTTAACCTCACTGCCAAAATCTTGGCAAAGATTTTATAGTCAAGATTAGGCTGAGAGATTGGTCTGTATGAATCGCAGGAGCTAGGTGATTTTGATGGTTTAAGGATCAAAGTCACTGTGGCATATTCCCTCCTTCTTCAAAGATATGGGAAAATAACTTCTCCATTATGGGGATAGGGACCTCCATCAAAAAAATATACAGTTCCGCAGGTAGCCCGTCTGGTCCTGCAGCCTTACCAGATTTTCCTGCAGCTATTGCTTTCTTAACCTCAGTTCTCATTATTGGACTGTTTAGGTTGTGAGATTCTTCCTCATTGATTTTTCTTCTCAGAACACCTTTTTAAAATGCTTTTGAAAAGCCTCTTCAATCTCTACAGGACTCTTAAGTATGTTTCCTGAGGCCTCACGTCTTGTTTCCTTTATTATTCCTCTTGCTAGTTGCTGTTTGGTCTTCCAAGCTAGAAGCTTTCCACTGCCCTCCCCATACTCAAAGTGAGCAAGCTTGTTCGCATGCCATTTCTTTTTTGTTTTTTTTGTTTTTTTTCAAATATCTTTTTATTGATGTTATTAATAAAAACACAAACCATTGGCCATTTACATGTATCTGAAAACAAGACATCATAAATATGGCATTTGATTTGGAGTACACAGCAATTGGAAAGAACATCACATGAGTCAGGAGAGGTCCTCAAGGTGACAAAGATTCGTCCTCAGGGGGGGCCGTAGGCGCAACACAAATATCTCCCCTGTATGTGTTCCACTTGGTCCACAGTCTGGACCACTTTTGGGGGTACCCTCTTGCCACATAAACAGATTTCTCCCTAAACATGCACTAATCAAGGTTGCACTTCCATGCAGAAATGGTAGGGGACGTGTGCCCCCACCATAGCTTAGCAATATCTCTTTAAGCAATGGTAGCACCCAGTGTGACCCACAGCCTTTCTTCCCCCACCAAATCAGTGGGTTCCCACACATTGTGTCGTAAATTGGCCGCGATTAGGTTAGCATTCGCTGAAGCTACGTATGTTTTTGTTGTTATATTGACCATGTTTCGGAGGCCATTTGTATTCCCGGCCTCCATTTTGAATGTCCACGTTGCCTCGTGGTAAGCATGCCCTTTGTCCTACCTCTCCGTTAGTTGACCGCATGGTCTGCCATGCAACAGGCTATCTTCAGCTCATGGTCAAGCTTCGCGCATGCGCAATTAAACCACATCTGTTTCTAATCGATCACTGTTAAGGAATTTTACCACAGCTGACCAAAAGTGTTAAACTCCTCCCACATGTTGGCTGTGTTCCAAAAATGTCCTTATATGTACATGAAATCGTCTTATGTGTGTACCGCCTATTTTTCAAACCCTTGTATGGGTATAAAAGAGCAATGTGCTCTCTGTTCGTTGTGATAATTCTTGCATTGCCGAAGGGTGCTGTTGGAATGTACCACCACTCCATGGGGTCTTAATAAACTTGTCTTTTGTATTCCAGTTTCCGTGCCAACTTCTGTTCTAAGGTATCGTCAGTTTTTGCAGTGCATGTAGGCTTGTTAAAACTCATACCACAATTTGGCGCCCGAATAGGGACTCATCGGCGACTCGGATGCCCAAAGGACTGGTCGAGACAAAGGATTGGAAACTCGCTTTGGAAGTGATCACTGCCGAAGTAAGACGTGAGTCTCAGCATCTACGGCGTTTCCCCTTTCCTTCCGATCTGACCTTCCAGGTGGCGCCGGTCCTCGACTGAGATCTTGATCGTTTGGTCGATTTGGGAACTTGGCAGTTGGAATCTGGACGGTTGGAATTATTGGTAAGCTTTGGATTGGTAAGGTAGTCTATTGACACTTGCTGTGGCTTTTTGGATTTGTATGAGTTAGCTAATGTTTTGTATTATATGTGGAGTGCACCTCACATAGGCAGGTAATGTGGAGATATTTCTCTGATCTTATATTTATTTGAACGGCACATCGTACGTGAAGTACTTTAAGTGCCATTTTACGTGTAATATTGCATATTTTGCGATATTTTTGACATGCCTGTTTTTAGCACGCTTCGAAGGATGTGTTGCTTTAGTAATGATACCAGTTTACGATTAAATGAATCATAGCTGGCTCCCCCAGAGGGGACACCTAATAGGGAGATGTACGTAAAGTTTGGCCTCCCCCCTATCATGTATAACACAATGTGGCATAAATATACTAAGGCCAACTCGGAGTTACGTTGGCCACTACATGGGTCATTTGATTTACGAAAGGTTCAGTATGTGGAGCAGTGTTTGTTTCAGCGCAGGTCTAGACAAGATATGTTTGATTGTGTGCGTATGTGGGAGAAAGCGGTGTGTGAGCGTATGAAGCGTGATTAGGCCTTGGCTGACAAGGAGCAACGAAAGGCTGCCCATGTTAAAGCTTTACAGCTACAGGATAATCAAATGCAGGAGCAAAAAGAGAGGGAGTTAAGGGAGCGTAATTTACAGATTAATGGTCAGTTCCCTATTCGACGTCCTCTCTATCCTGTCCTTAATAATATACTCGATGATTTTTCATTACTAGATCATTCTCCACCACTGTATGCAATACCTTCGGCTCCGGACACGGATGCGGACTCTCCTGACGAGCGGGACAAAGGACGGGACACTCGTTCTATGCTTTCTGCCACTCGTGCTGCTGAATTACGAGATGATGCTCGTAAAATTAATATTGATAGCGCCTCTGCTCTTGATGTTAGAACTGGTATGAGGGGGTGGTCAGAAAAAGAACAGTTGTATTTCTTGGAGGTTTTGGCTGGGGAAATTATTGAGCGATTTAGGAAATATTCAGTTGAGTTAGAACCTAAAGATGTAGTGGCTGATCATCAAAATTTACGTAATGCTCTTTTCGTTCTCACAGACGCAGATGACTTTCTCCAGTGTCTGATTAAAGTTCGGGATACCGCAACACGACGAGAAAAAGGCAGTGGGTTCGACTGTGCCTGGGTCGTCGGTTACGGAAAAAGAATCTGCTATCTTCGGATCGGAGTCACATAATCCATGCAAAACCCATGCGGGAAGCCGCACCTTTGTATGTCCCTCCTAAAGGTCAAGGTATAGATGATAATAAGTTGTCTGTGGACACAAAGGGTTATTTTGTATATAATTGGGTTTATACCCCTTTGAATAGAGCAGATGTTATGGCCCTTAAGAATGCCTTGCCTGATCCACGTAAAAATCCAGCGGCTTTCTATGAGGAGGTAGAGGGGGCTCTTAGTTCTTGTGTTATGATGCTAACTGATATTGATCTTTTCTTTGGATTAATATTGCCTCCTGATATGTGGAGGGCGATCCATAAAACTAATGATCAGCCAAATTTGGGGGCGGAATGGAGAGATTTAGAACAAGCAGACAGAGAAAGAGAGCCCGCCTCTTAACCGTGTCAAATAATCCTAGACCTCCCTGTAGCTATTTTGAATAAATTAAAGTTGCTCATCCCGCCTAAAATGATTGATTGGACTATGTTAGCACCCTGTAAACAGAAACCAGATGAGTCAGTGTCAGATTTCTTTACGCGCTTCGAGGAAGCATTCCATGATTATAGTGGACAATCATTGACAGATGATACGGGTAGACATTTGTTTGTCGACAAGTATGTAGCCAATCTTTTACCAGAGATTGCTAAACGATTAAAAGCTAGTGAAAGTTTGTGGACCACTTCGACTCCCGCACCTCTTTTAACAATGGCTCAATATTATGAGAGGCAGGAATTAGAGGCAAAAGAAAGTGATGAAAAAAAGAGGAAAGATTTGAAGACAAAAGTGATGTTGGCTCAGGTTTATGCTCCGCAGACTAGAGGGAATGATAGGGGTAGACGTGGGTTTTATGGCCCGCCTTCCTCCCGCCCTGATCTCTCTGCGGATCAGTGCGCGTATTGTAAACAGTTTAGGCATTGGATTTCAGATTGTCCAGTGCTACATGCCCAGCGAAATCAGCGTGGTCGAGGCCAAAATAGATCTAGGAATGGATACTCAGGCCGTAGAAGAGGGGCAAATGATCGTGCTTGGTTTGAATCTAGTGGCAGTGGACCGAACGGGTACAATACTTTCGATAGACGTAATCAGTACCAGATAGCCGAGGACGGGTCTCCTGAATTTTAAGATGCTACTTACGCATAGGATTGCCTAGGATGGGGTATGGAATCGGTTGAAATCCCTGTAGATCAGAGGGGGTCCATATGTTTTAGCACATGTTTTGGGTTTTACTGATCAGTTTCTGGTCGATACAGGAGCTACTCATAGCACCCTGTCCAAACAATTGGCTCCAAGGGCTCCCCTGTCTGGCAAAATGATTACATTGATAGGGTTCGATAGCACACCTTCCCTTAGCCCATTGTCACAGCCTCTTCCATTCCATATTGATATTGATTCACTGCCCCTTGTCCATTCTTGTTGTCCCCGAATACACCGGATAATATTGTGCACTTTGATATGTTAAAACATTTTAGAGCAATGATACGCTGCACCCCTGAAGGGGTGCGTGTTATTTTGAACCAGAATTATCCTGAGGTTGAAAGATCGTGTCTTCTCAAGGAAGACGCTGTGCTAGCTTCCCTCCCGAGTGTTTTGTGGGCCACTTCAGATACAGATGTAGGACAGATGGTTATCCCTCCCATTCATATTAGTGTCAAGGAGGGTGCTTTGCTGCCCCGGGTGCCACAATATAAGATTTCCAGAGAAGGTGAAGAAGCTTTGACTCATATCATAAGGGATTTGATTGATGTAGGAGTAGTGGAAGAAGTTCCCTATAATGTTTGTAACAGTGCTATCCTTCCAATTTTGAAAAAAGATACTGATACTAGGATTTATCGTTTTATTATTGACCTGAGGGAGGTGAATAAGATTGTAGAGCCCCAATATCCTGTAGTGTCCGATATTACTACTTTACTTACTTTGGTCCCACCTACAGCTACCATGTTGTCAGTAATAGACCAGAAAAATGCTTTCTTTTCGATCCCTATACATCCCGATAGCCGATATCTTTTTGGCTTCACTTTGAATAATCGATCGTACCGATTTTGTAGAGTTCCTCAAGGCTATACGGAAAGTCCAAGTATTTATAGCCAGGCTTTGAAAAGACAGCTTGATTCTTTTGAGTTACCGCCTGGAGTGACTCTCATTCAATATGTCGATGATATTTTGTTAGCAGCTGATACCCCTGAACAATGTGAGGAGAGTACTCTCTCCTTGCTTTCTTTTCTTGCTGAGAATCATCACAAAGTGTCACAGAAGAAATTACAATATTGTAGACTGAAGGTGACCTACCTCGGTCATCTTCTGTCTAAGGAGGGACGTGCACTGACATCAGATCGAATTCAATCAATTTTAGACACACCAGTTCCTTCCACTCAGAAAGATGTTTGTGCTTTCATTGGTTTGACTTCCTTTTGTAGGGTATGGATATTAGGATTTTCACATATTGTAAAAACTTTGTTAGCCCTGTTGTCAAAGGACACTCCAACTCCACTTGTATGGAAAGATGAATGTCAGAATGCTTTCCATCAGTTAAGGCAAGCCCTTTTTTCTGCACCAGTGTTAGGTACACCAGATTACACAAAGATGTTTACACTTTACGTACATGAGAATGATGTGTGCGCATTGTCAGTTTTAGTGCAGACACACGGAGATAAACAGCGACCTTGTGCTTACTACTCAGCAGTACTTGATCCAGTAGCACGAGGGTTGCCTGGGTGTTTTCGAGCAGTGGCAGCAACAGCTGTGTCTATACGACAGAGCAAAGGAATAGTTTTGTCACACAAATTGCTAGTGCTAGTTCCCCATGCGGAAGATGCCTTATTGAATCAAACGAAAACACAGCACTTAACTAGCGCTTGGCTGACAAGATACGAGTTAACACTGTTGGCGCCTCATATTACACTGAAAAGGTGCGCAACTTTAAACCCTGCTATGTTGTTGCCATATCCTGCATCTGAATCTAAATCGGAGGAAGCACACGATTGTGTTTTCCTTACTGAGGAACAAACAAAAGGTCGCATTGACTTGCAAGATACGCCACTTCCAGATGTAGATGGGGAACTGCAGCTCCCCACACCATCTCCTCTACCCCTAAAGATCTTGTCATCTGGAACCTTAATGTTAGGTCTCTGCCCAAACACCATCCCGAGATTCATGACCTTACCACAGAGGAGACTCCGGATATTTTTTTCATGACGGAAACTTGGCTACAGGACGAGTCCACGGCTGTAGTAAATTTTGCTCTACCTCCTGAATATTCTATTCATACTCACAATCGCAACTCCAGAGGGGGAGGGATCGCCGTGATTGTTAAGTCCTGTTATCCGTGTATCTGGAAGGTACAGAATGTGGATGACTGTGAAAGTGCGTATTTCCGCATAATTATCAGCCACCACTTTACTTTGTCCGGACTTCTGATCTATCGACCCCCAGGCAATGATACTGCCTTTAGAAGGTCTCTCCCCGAAATAGTGGGCTCGCTTGCAATGGGCTCTGTGAATTTCTCTGTTATTGGAGACCTCAATCTCCATCTTGATCTCTGCCAGAATTCTACCATAAATAATACTCTTGCAGACCTAGAGGCACTGCAGCTTAGTCAGCTGGTTGTCCACCCCACGCATGTGGGTGGACACATATTAGTTCCTATCTTTACGAACCTGACTAGGGTAAAGGTGTCGCAGCCGAGCCCAGTGGCATGGTCCGACCACTTCCTTGTGAAACTGTATATTACGATCAAGGATCTGCCTTTTAAACCTCTAGACAGAGTTGTCTTAAAGCGTCCCTGGAAAAAACTTAAGTTAGAAGCCTTCCATCGTCTGCTTGAGGAAAATCCTCCGGGTCAGTTCACTGATGTCGAATCGGGGTATGATCTCCTCTGTGATTGGATCACTGGGGCCCTTGATTCCTTGATTCCTGCTACCTGGAGTAGAGTTCGTTCTTTGGAACCTAGTCCATGGTACGATGATACTCTTTTGCTTTTAAAGAAAGCCTGTAAACAAGCAGAAAGGAACTGGCGTAAGTCGTATGAGGCAGGGAAAAAAACATTGTATCTCGCTAAGGTTAAAAGCTACCATAGAGCTATATGTAGGGCACGTGCAGCTTACTACTCTCAAGAGTTCAAGAGCAGCTCAAATCCCGCGAAGTTGATGTTTAAGGTCCTTAAAGATCTGACTGCCAAAAGAGCTCCTGCAGCGGAAATCTGCTCGGTGTCTCACTGTGAAGACCTAGCGGCTTTCTTCCTAGAGAAGGTTCAGGCGATCTATCGCTCTTTTACCAATACTCCTTCTCCTTGTGAGACGCCGATGCTCAGTGTCAATACCCCCGGGGCTCTTTCTTCCCTTCCTGCAATGTCAGTGGAAGTGTTTGACAGGCTAGTCATTAAGGTAAAATCGGGATCTCCGGCTGACCCCCTTAGACCGGCGCAATTTAGAGACTTACCGACTCTCTGTCTCCCCCTTATGCGGCATTTAATCAACCTGTCTTTGTCTTCAGGTTCAGTTCCGATTAAATGGAAGCAGACGGTGGTCACCCCTATTCTCAAGAAGCCTACACTGGACCCCCTCAAGTTGGAAAACTATCATCCAATTTCACTCCTTCCTTAGGCTGCGAAAGTAGCAGAGGCTCATGTTAATGTTCTCCTCTCTGAACATCTCCAAAGGACTAATATTCTAGACCCTTCACAGAATGGTTTTCGTGCCGGCCACAGTACTGAGACTGCCCTTCTCTCAATGATGGAACACCTGCGGGCCGTGCTCGATTGTGGCCATACAGCGGCACTGTTGTTACTTGACCTCAGTGCCGCGTTCGACACGGTCTCGCATTCGATATTGCTACAACGTCTTAGAGAAGCTGGTGTCTCTGGCCTGGCACTTAAATGGTTCCAGTCTTTCTTGTTAGATCGTTCATTCCGGGTTGCCACTCCGCCTTTTGAGTCCAAATGCTATCCGTTAGAACTGGGTGTGCCTCAGGGGTCGGCATTAAGCCCCACACTATTCAATCTTTATGTACACCCGTTGGCTGTGGTCGCCAAGCAGGGGGATATGACCATCGTCTCCTACGCTGACGATACGCAGCTGGCAGTTGTTCTGAGTGGGAAGTCTGCCCTTGAGGCCCCCAGGTTCAGAGCGGGTCTCCTGGCGGTGGTCGGCTGGATGACAGCCTACTGTCTTCAGCTGAATGCTAAGAAGACTGAGATACTGGTCGTTGGTAAGCATAGTAACATGTGGAGTGATGAGTGGTGGCCTCCTGAGTTAGGTGTTACGCCTATTCCAGTATCGGAAGTAAAAAACTTAGGGGTTTGGTTAGACTCTGCCCTCAGTTTCTGTGCCCATACAAAAAAAGTTGCAGCCACGTGCTTCGGGATCCTTCGAGGACTGAGACCCATTTTGAAGTTTTTTGATGCCCCTAGTAGGCAGTTGATCATCCAGGCCACTATTCTGTCTCGGCTCGATTACGCCAGTTCGCTGCTGTTAGGGGCGAACCAGGCGGAAATCGCCCGGATGCAGCGCGTTCAGAATGCTGCGGCCAGAGCCCTGGTGGGACTGCCGAGGTTCTGCTCTGTGAGTGCAACTATTCGGTCTCTTCACTGGTTGCCGGTGGCGCAAAGAATTGATTTTAAAATTCTCTGTCTTTCCTTTAAGCTCCTCAAGTTGTCCTCTCCTCAGATTCTTGGGAATCTTCTTATTCCCTATGTTCCTTCTCGCCCCCTGAGATCCGCTTGTCAGAATCTGGTGGTAGTGCCTCGGTTCAAGCTGTGTAGAGCTGGAGGTCGATCCTTCCGGGTTATGGCTGCCAAACTTTGGAACTCTCTTCCCTCCCACATCCGTGCACTTGACGATCTGCTTGCGTTTAGGAGGGCCATCCAAACTTATCTGTTCTCTAATGTTTGCTAGTCTTTCTCTCTTTCCTGCTTTGGTCCTGTAGTTTGTGTGGTGTTATGTGTCTATTTGCTTGTTCAAAAGCGCCGGGACGCCCCTTTGCTGGGGCAGCTGTGCTCTATAAAAATGTGTATAACATAACATAACATAACATAACTGTTGGTTGATGGATCATGTTTAAAGCTGCCAGATGGTACGACTTCCGCAGCCTATGCAATCACAACACTTGAGACAGTGGTAGAAACAGCTCGCATACCACAAAGGTCAGCCCAAGCAGTTGAATTAATAGCGCTGACAAGAGCATGTGAGCTTAGCGCTAGACTGTGTGTGAACATTTACACCGATAGTCGCTATGCTTTCGGAGTAGTGCATGATTTTGGCCTACTGTGGAAGGAGCGAGGATTTTTGACATCACATGGGATACAAATCATGCACGGAGAATTGGTGCATAATCTTTTGAACGCATTAATGTGTCCAAAGAAAATAGCATTAGTCAAATGCAGCGCACACAAAAAGGTGACAGATAAAATAGGACAAGGAAATGCTTTTGCAGACTAAACAGCTAGTGAAATTGCGATGTTGAAAAAGGTTTCCCCTATGTATGTAGTGAAATAGCAGGCTGAGTGATGGCATGATGTTAGAGAAGAAATACTAGATATACAGAAATCTGCTTCCGAAGTAGAACTTAAGCAGTGGTCTACAGAGGGAGTATTGGACGATGAGGGCTGTTGGCGTAGTAAAAACATGGATAGATGGAAACTGCCTGCCGCCTATCTACAACCAATGGTTCTGATGACACATGGACTGGCACATGTTGGAGCTCTTGCGATTACTAAATTGCTTGCACCAGTTTGGGAGCATCCTGAGATTGCCAGTACGGCTAAGAGAGTAGTACAGACCTGCTTGATATGCTTACAGCATAATCCTGCCAAAGGGACACCCACTCCCACAGGAGGGTTTGCTCCACCGACTGCACCATTTGAAGTACTACAGATGGATTACATTCCACTCGAGCGCTGTAATAACTTAAAGTATGTCCTAGTGATGGTATGTGCTTTCAGTAAGTGGATAGAAGCCTACCCTACGAATGACAATACAGCGTTGATGACAGCTAAAGTGTTATTGAAGGAGTACTTCCCTAGATTTGGTGTTTGTACATTCTTAATTCAGACACTCTGTTCATCACCACCCCCTTTTCTGAATCGTTTTTGGCCACTATAGGTGTGGCAGGGTATACTCAGACATGAGTCCCTTTCTCACTGCTCCATCAGGATTCAAGCAAGCCGGGCCGAAGAGGCTGAAATGCCAGAAACCGGTCCCCGGTAGCTTGTCTCCTTTCTGGTGAAGAATTGGCTTGGTAGTTTGGTCTGCCCTGTTCCCATGATGCACTGGGCCAGGGACATACTAATTTGCATATAGCCAGGTTCTGAGCTGGGATGGGGCAGTGAGATAAATAACGGTGATGGATCAAGCCCTGATCTTTGGACTGGGTATGAGTGGTCTGCTTAATTCAGACACTCTGTTCATCACCACCCCCTTTTCTGAATCGTTTTTGGCCACTATAGGTGTGGCAGGGTATACTCAGACATGAGTCCCTTTCTCACTGCTCCATCAGGATTCAAGCAAGCCGGGCCGAAGAGGCTGAAATGCCAGAAACCGGTCCCCGGTAGCTTGTCTCCTTTCTGGTGAAGAATTGGCTTGGTAGTTTGGTCTGCCCTGTTCCCATGATGCACTGGGCCAGGGACATACTAATTTGCATATAGCCAGGTTCTGAGCTGGGATGGGGCAGTGAGATAAATAACGGTGATGGATCAAGCCCTGATCTTTGGACTGGGTATGAGTGGTCTGCTTAATTCAGACACTCTGTTCATCACCACCCCCTTTTCTGAATCGTTTTTGGCCACTATAGGTGTGGCAGGGTATACTCAGACATGAGTCCCTTTCTCACTGCTCCATCAGGATTCAAGCAAGCCGGGCCGAAGAGGCTGAAATGCCAGAAACCGGTCCCCGGTAGCTTGTCTCCTTTCTGGTGAAGAATTGGCTTGGTAGTTTGGTCTGCCCTGTTCCCATGATGCACTGGGCCAGGGACATACTAATTTGCATATAGCCAGGTTCTGAGCTGGGATGGGGCAGTGAGATAAATAACGGTGATGGATCAAGCCCTGATCTTTGGACTGGGTATGAGTGGTCTGCTTAATTCAGACACTCTGTTCATCACCACCCCCTTCTCTGAATCGTTTTTGGCCACTATAGGTGTGGCAGGGTATACTCAGACATGAGTCCCTTTCTCACTGCTCCATCAGGATTCAAGCAAGCCGGGCCGAAGAGGCTGAAATGCCAGAAACCGGTCCCCGGTAGCTTGTCTCCTTTCTGGTGAAGAATTGGCTTGGTAGTTTGGTCTGCCCTGTTCCCATGATGCACTGGGCCAGGGACATACTAATTTGCATATAGCCAGGTTCTGAGCTGGGATGGGGCAGTGAGATAAATAACTGTGATGGATCAAGCCCTGATCTTTGGACTGGGTATGAGTGGTCTGCTTAATTCAGACACTCTGTTCATCACCACCCCCTTTTCTGAATCGTTTTTGGCCACTATAGGTGTGGCAGGGTATACTCAGACATGAGTCCCTTTCTCACTGCTCCATCAGGATTCAAGCAAGCCGGCCGAAGAGGCTGAAATGCCAGAAACCGGTCCCCGGTAGCTTGTCTCCTTTCTGGTGAAGAATTGGCTTGGTAGTTTGGTCTGCCCTGTTTCCATGATGCACTGGGCCAGGGACATACTAATTTGCATATAGCCAGGTTCTGAGCTGGGATGGGGCAGTGAGATAAATAACGGTGATGGATCAAGCCCTGATCTTTGGACTGGGTATGAGTGGTCTGCTTAATTCAGACACTCTGTTCATCACCACCCCCTTTTCTGAATCGTTTTTGGCCACTATAGGTGTGGCAGGGTATACTCAGACATGAGTCCCTTTCTCACTGCTCCATCAGGATTCAAGCAAGCCGGGCCGAAGAGGCTGAAATGCCAGAAACCGGTCCCCGGTAGCTTGTCTCCTTTCTGGTGAAGAATTGGCTTGCTAGTTTGGTCTGAGGTTCCGTAATCATTTTTGCTCGTGTTTGTAACATTGTCGTAAATACATAATTTTGGTATCAGTGAACCGCAAATGGTCCATTTAGTATATCCTGGTATTTTCGCTATGCTACGAGCAAGAGCACTCCTGTTACCAACACATTTGTGATTTACCCATGGCATCCATCTTAGATCACGGAAGCCATTTTGTATTCCTTGCCCTCACATAGTCAATGGACACACACTGACCTCTTTTTCATTAAGGACACGTAGGCTTTAACCGGCAATTCACCTTGCTAGTGACACGTGCACCTTAGGCCAGCAACGCTGTGGCAGCATGGCTCGGCAAGAACTGCCTCCCCAGCCTGAGGCCAGTCCTGCTATACTGGTTCTTGTGTTCGTTGGCCTGATCATGATTAAGCGGCCGAAGCTGGTAACCGTGCCCATTTACGACCCACAAACATTTCTTATCCTGTCTTTCTATCTCCCACACCTGGCTCTACTCCTTTCCTTCTGGGCCTTTATTAGGGGGAGGTAACGAAATTTACGATGAGGCGGTCCGGGTCTTGAATGAAGAATTGACATGGGATTATGATGGACTAGTGGGAACCCCTCATTCGTAATGTTTTGACATCAGATACTGTTGACGATTCCTGTGCAACGCCAAATATTTATTGTTTAAGACACGAATGTTTAGAACTGTGGTAACATGTAAAGAATTTGCCTGAAGCCCAATATTTAGTATATAAGGAGCAATCCTCTTTGTACAAATCGAACAGGCTCCTAGATACTGCCCATGTGTAGTTTCTGTGACTTCTGTGTCCCTGCAGTAATAAACCTTTGGTCTTTGACGCCACCATCGAGAAGCCCGTGTTTCTGTTTGTTTGTGTACCAAGACAGGTTGAACTCCGGGGTCTTCGGGTGTTGTCCCTGACACCTCTGGACGAGGAAAAAAGTCCAGAACTCCATTTGGCGCCCAACTCGGGGCGACGTCATTCGGTACCGGTCCAAAAGCCTGAAGAATTCGAGGAGCTTCGTGTGAAGATTTCAGAGGGAGGCGCCCCACTTCATCGATCCCGGCATATCGCAAAAGTGGCCCCGACGTCCTCTTCCACGAGGGTTCCCGTTCAGACGGCTGCAGTGCTCCGTTGCCTTGACCGTCGCCCTGTCTTGGACCCGAGGTACAGTCCTCAGTACGGCGAAACGTGACGGGTTTCTCCTTGGTGACGTCTTCAGTGCCTCAGTTAAGTATTCAGTGGTTGCTAGTTAAATATTTTGTGAGGATTGCTCCCGTTTGGATAATCCTTTTAGTTCTCAGTTCAGTTCAGTTCTGTAAGATTATCACTGGTTATTCTGGTTACGATAATCATTCTGTTCAGTCCAGGTATCGATACATTTGTCAGTTCTGGTAGGCCTAAGTTCTCGGTTCAAGTGCGCATTTTTTTTTTTTTTTTTTTTTGTGTTTTGTTTGTCTTGTGTTCCGGATTATAAAATGGTAAGTCGGAAAAATTGTATGTTGTCTTGTTTTAGTTGCAACAGTGATTCCCGGTTGGAGGACTCGTGTTTGGTTCCTCCGATTGGAACTCCCCTTTATGATCTATATTGCAAATTTGGTGTGGGCCCTATCTCTTATAATGAGGTATGGATCCGCTACACAGAGAAAGACGGTGTCCTTAGTTGGCCACTACATGGTAGTTTCGAACCTGAAGTTCTCGATAATCTAGAAAGAAGGTTGTTTAAGAAGGAAGTCCGGCCGGCAATGTTTGATTCTTTCCGTTATTGGCGAAAAGAATCTAAACAGAGAGAAATTAAAAAGCTGAAGAAAGAACAGAAAGAGCAAGAGTTGACTTTAGAACAGTCTGCTAGGCAGCTGCGACTCAACGAGTCTGAAAAAGCGATGGAGGTGGCCGATAGAGAGCGTAATTTAGCGATAGACAAGTGCTATCCTGCTTTGCCATCGAGTACGGCTAAGATAGTAGAGGACCCTGAAAAGGATCCCCTGTTGTCTTACTTGTTACGATCACCCCCACCGTATGCACAAGGTGCTACGGCTCCACCTATACCGAATGTTCAATTACCGGTTGCTGGACAACCTGGTGTCCCTGTTCTCGCTCCCCTGAATCAAGTCCCTGTACCTCCTGTGGTCAATATTAATGTTCCTTCGACAACCCCTCTTCTAGGGTTGCCGACTCCTTTACCTATGCCTGTGTCGCTCACACCTGCTACTTCACAAGCTAATTTTCAAGCTACTCCTACTGTTCCTGACCTATCTGTTCCAACTGCTACTCTATTCACTGCCTCTGCTAATATTATGACTCCGCTTTCTGTTCGTCGAAGAATCACTGATTCTGTCTCTAATATTCTATCTCCCTTCTATAAAACTCTGATTAAGACTCCTACCTCTGACTCTGTGCAGAGACGTAGTCAGCTTCCCAGTACTGAGGAAAGAGGAATACTAGATTCCACTGCGCTTAGATGGGTTTCGAAAGTTGGAAGATATAATGTACAAGATGTATTAGATACATTTATGCAATGGAACGAACCGACACAACGATATGTGTTCGATGAAATGTGTTTCCTTCTACGAGAGGAATTGGAAGAAGATGACCCTGAATCAAATCTAGGAGAATTAATTAATGTTCAGAAAGAGTTTGCTACAGGTATGATAGTTGGACAAAATATAAAAGAAGCGATGGAACTGGTTCTAAGTTATAGATCCGACTCATCCCTTCTTTCACCGAGAGAGTTAGAGAAACGTAGCACGAAACGAAATCGTCAATATCCAATGAGAGAGGTTCCACCAATTTGGCGTGAAGCTGTGCAAGCTAATGCACCGCTTGGTATTGCAGCCGCTCCGGCCCAGTTCCAGAGAGTCTGGATACATATTCCATGGAAGCGAGCTGAAGTATTAGCAGTAAAACAGGCTTTGCCAGATCCGCGTAAAAATCCTGCAGGGTACTACAAAGAGTTGGCTCAAACAGTTGACGCTTGTGTATTGAATCTTGCTGACATAGATCTGCTATTTGGTAATGTGGTACCGCAACCAATTTGGGCTAAAATTCGTAAAGAGAATCATCCAGTTGCCCTAGGTGGTGACTGGGCAGCTATAATTGCAGCGGATGGTCAACAAGTAGGTGGTTCCAAACCTGAACCTTTAATTGCTAATTTGCCTGGTAGAATAATCGATTTAATGAAAACCTTAATGCCTGCATTACGCGTTAACTGGGATAAATTGTCCGCGTGCAAACAAAAGAAAGACGAAAGTGTCTCCGACTTTTTCACAAGATTCGAAGAGACTTTCGTGGATCATAGTGGTCAGGATATGAGCACAGAAGGAGGCCAGAGATTATTTGTCGATAAATTTGTGCACAATCTGTTGCCAGAACTTAGTAGTAAATTAAAGAATTCTGAAAGTGCGTGGGCTGTCTCTACGACTGCGCAAATACTTGCGACTGCTCAGTACTACGAAAATAGGGATAAAGAAGAGAAGGAAAAATTAGATAAAAAGACGAAAGATTTAAAAACTAAAGTACTTTTACAGCAAGCTTATCCGCCTCGCACGAATCAAACTAATATGCAGCAAGGGTCATATCAAAGAACAGATTATAATTTTCAAAGGCCACAATACCAATGGAATCAATGTGCTTATTGCAAAAAAGAAGGTCATTACAAGAGTGATTGTCCAGTTCGGGCGCAAAATAATGATGCGGCAGCTCAGAGAGGTCGTGGTAGTTCTATGCAAAACTCTAGAGGTCGAGGACGAGGTGCTATGCCTCCACAGACAAGTGATCGCCCCTCTAATTATTTCGATCAGCGAAATGGACAATCTGCCCAACAGAATAGGTCTCCACAGTATCATGTCGAAGACTATTATGAAACTAGTGAGGAAATTCAGCAAAGTGAATACTAGGACAGCCATGGACAAAGAGAGGGAGTAGTATCAGTACCAGTAGATCAGAGTGGACCTTATGTCGCAGTAGCAACATCAGGTATAGTCGAACCGTTTCTGTTGGATACTGGTGCAGCAAAAAGTTCTATCATACATGCTAAACTCCCTGGCGCACCTTTGTCTGGCTCAACAAACGTTTCAGTAGGTTTTTCGGGCGCCCCTGTTCACAACCCTGTTTCTGGTCCTTTGTCTATTTCTGTTGGACCCCGTCAATTGAAAGCACCCCTGATTTTGACGACAGGTTGTAACGAAAATCTGCTTGGTTTAGACTTGTTAAAACGCCTGTACGCGACATTGTACTGTTCTCCAGCAGGAGTACAGCTTACGTTGGGTAAAAGAATAATCTCTCCGATGTACTTATCGATGGATGCGCTCCCACCAGAGCTGCGTTCACTCCCTGATACTCTTTGGGCGACTGGTCCTAATGATGTAGGTCTATTGGAAATTCCACCCTATGTAGTAACTTTGAAAGCAAATGTCAAACTTCCACGAATTCCACAATACAGAATCTCTAGTGAAGGTGAGCGTGCGCTCCTACTAATAGTACAAGACCTGATCAAGAAAGATGTTGTAGAAGAAACCAGAGGTAATGTCTGTAATAGTCCGGTACTGCCTATTTTGAAACGAACTGACCCTACAAAGCCTCCAGTATATAGGTTCGTAATTGATCTTAGAGAGGTTAATAAAATTGTGATCCCACAGTTTCCAGTAGTACCAGACATTACTGCATTGCTAACATTGATTCCTGCTACAGCAGCATGGTTTTCGGTTGTCGACTTGAAAAATGCCTTTTTCAGCATTCCGATAGCCGAGGAAAGCAGAGATATTTTCGGTTTTTCTCTGGGAGGACGAAGTTTTAGATTTAAACGCGCTCCACAAGGTTATTGTGAAAGCCCATCCATTTACAGTCAAGCATTAAAAAGTCAGTTAGATTCCTTCGTACTTCCTCGTGGTTCTGCTCTAGTACAGTATGTCGATGATCTTCTAGTGGCTGCCGATGACAAGGAAACTTGCAAAACAGCTACGATTTCTTTATTGCATCACTTGTCGGATTTGAATCACAAGGTGTCACCTTCAAAAATGCAATACTGCTGCCAAGAAGTGACCTACCTAGGTCATCTCTTGTCAAAGGAGGGAAGGAAGCTGACCCCAGAGAGAGAAAGACACTCCATTGTCAGAACCAGATGGCACGTTGTATGTTGACGGGTCTTGCTTCAAATTGGAGAATGGTGATGTGACTGCTGCTTATGCAGTAACGACTTTGAGTACGATTGTGGAGACTGCAAGAGTGAGTCAGAATTCTGCCCAGGCTGCAGAATTGATCGCGCTAACAAGAGCGTGCGTTTTAGCTAAGGGAAAGAGAGTGAATGTGTTCACAGATAGTCAGTACGCGTTCGGCGTGGCCCATAGTTTTGGCCGTTTGTGGAAAGAGAGAGGTTTCATTACGTCCCATGGGACTAAGATTCAACATGGTCAGCTAGTTAATGACTTGTTGGAATCTCTAACCTTACCGACTGAAGTTGCGATTGTGAAATGCAGTGCTCATAAAGCAATCACGGATGATGTTGGTCGTGGGAATGCTTTTGCTGATGAGATTGCAAAACAGACAGCTAGAAATATGATGAGTAGAATGTATGTTGCAACGTCTGCAAGATGGATTTCTGAGTCTGGAATGTGTGAAGACACAGTGGAAAGCGTGAAAGAAATTCAGAAAGAGGCGACTGAGGAGGAAAAACGTGCATGGAGAGAGAGCACGGGTAAATTGGACTCGAGTGGGTGTTGGATTGACTTGTCGGAACAACAGCGTTGGATGTTGCCTGATGCGTATGTGCTTGCAGTAGTAACGATGGCGCATGGATCAGCGCACATCAGTTCAAAAGGGATTTGTAAGATGTTGGCTCCGGTCTGGAAGAATGACGGGATTAGTAAGTGTGCAGAGAGAGTGGTGAGAAATTGTATGGTATGCTTGATGCATAATCCTGGCAAGGGAATCCCCACACCTGCAGGTCACTTCGCTCCTCCTTCCTGCCCTTTTGAAGTGATCCAGCTAGACTTCATTCACATGGACCGTTGTAATAACCTGAAATACGTCCTAGTGGTAGTTTGTGCTTTTTCCAGATGGATCGAAGCATACCCACTCAAGGACAATACTGCCTTATCCACTGCCAAAATTCTTCTTAAAGAATACTTCCCCAGATACGGAATGCCACGGATTGTATGGTCAGATAACGGAAGTGAGTTCGTAGGGAAAGTTATGCAGAGTGTGTGTGCCGGCCTAGGGATTAGGCAAAAATTCCATAGTGCAAATCATCCCCAGTCCGCGGGTTTAGTCGAGGGTTACAATGGCACCCTTAAACTGAAACTCGCTAAGATACAAGCATCCACGGGTTTGTCCTGGCCAGACGCATTGCCTTTGGCTTTGCTATCAACAAGAGCAACTGTACATTCTAGAGTAGGGCTTAGTCCCTACGAAATAGTTTTCGGTCGTCCTGCAAATGTTTGGGGGGTACCTAGACCGAAAGAATTTAAGCAGCTGGAATACCCAATGTTAATTGATTACCTTTTCGACTTGACTGCTAAATTAAGTCTTATTCACCAACAGGTTTTCGATGCATTGCCAAAGCCATCAGAGAGTCCAGGCCATCAGCTGAAACCGGGTGATCAGGTGGTCATCCGAAATTTTGCAAGAACGAAAAATCTTCAGCCCAGATTTATTGGCCCGTTCCAAGTCCTGCTAGCAACGAGAACTGCTATTCGTGTGGCCGGAAGAAGAAATTGGATCCATACAACACACGCTAAACGTGTGCCTCTGCCACTTCCTTACGACAACTGGGTAAAGAAAGGAATCGGTGCCTCTGAAACGGAACAAGTCCCCAGGTTCATACCTTTCAGCGATGCAGAACTGATCACGGATTCACCAAAGTCTGACTCTCCTCCTGAAACTGCTCTTTTGAACCCTAAACATTTGTCATCCACACCCAATGAACATTTGCCATCTGTACCAAAAGAACATTTGCCATCTGCGAACGTGAACATTGCAACGTCAGCTGAAAATACATTGTTTCCAGATCAGACAGCTCCTGCAAAACTGAGATACAACTTACGTTCTTGCAATATGGACAAATAAAGCAGGAAACTGCCTATTTTCATATTTGAATTTGCTATACATTGCCTCCAGCCAGGAAGTTTGCTAATACTTTGTATTGTTTCTTTTTGTTTTAAAAAATTGCCTTGCCGTCTGGGTAGCCGTAGGGTCGTGGCTGTGTGCCTAGTTGAATCTGCGGGGGTCCGACACAAGGTCGACCTTTCTGTTAGTTCTGGGAACTCCCAGGGCTGATAGAGGCATTTTCATCTACGTACACATCATCAGTGGTCGCGAACGGTCGTAGAAGATGGAGCTTCCTGAGCTACAACGAGAAAATGTAATTTATGTTCGCAGAAATAGACTGTACAGAATACTTCACAGCAAATGCTTTCTAATACAATGTGCAGTTACATTTTTAATTGTTTTAATAACGTTGGTGGGTGGAATCATCTTTTGCATACATTTGATTTTTATGCCAGTAACTACAGTGCCTCCCCTTAATCCTGTTACTTCTACAGTTTCTTCTATGCATTCTTTTCACTCATTTCCTGAACACGAACAAGCTCGACGCTCAGAATTTATGAACAATACATTTGTACAGCTCTTGCATCAACACCAACTGATAGTTAATACTACAGACTGCTGGGTGTGTGGGTTGATACCTCACACTATGGATAAAGGCATTCCCTATCTAGTCTTGCCTTTTAGCTATAATGGATCATTTCAGGCCTTTCAGACCATTTTTTCATACGCCCTTGAGACCTATCCTCCGCGTCCACCACGGTCCACTAAATACAACTCAGCCAACAAAGCTTTAGTCCAGGGAATTATTGATATGATTAAAGACGTCAATAATACTCCATCTTATCCTAAAGATGAATTGCTGGTATATTTGACTTGGAACTCTACAGAGTACCGCCTTAGTTTGGGAGAAAGCAAGCGTAAAAGCTCCACTTCAGTTTGGGTCGTGCCTCACCGAGGTCAGGTCTGTTTGCAAGGAAATGGGAGAAATCCGAGAGCTCAGCTAGGGAGCAGCGAGTGCGTTGAGACTTACGTATTTCCGTCTGACTCCTCCCCTGCCTTTCTGACTGCTAGGGGTACCTACTTCATTTGTCAGGACAGAGCATATACATGGCTGCCTGCTGACTTTTCAGGTTCATGTTATATTGCTCGATTGTTACCTCCGACATACACTGCTCCTTCAGATTATCACAAATCCAGAGTAGCAAGAGGTGTCTTCAGCAAGGAAGATACCGCTGGTCAAGAAGCTGGAGACTTTTTCAAAGGTTTCCTTCCGTTTTGGGGGCCTATGGCCAATAGTAGAAATCTACGCCAACTAACACGGGTAGTTGAATCTACTATTACAGAAACTGCTGGTGCCCTTAGTAACTTAACAGCTGAGCTTCAGGCGGATCGTCTCATGACGTTGCAGAACCGTATGGTTCTAGATGTAATACTTGCAGATCGAGGTGGGGTATGCAGAGTGATCCAATCGAGCTGCTGTGTCTTTATTCCTAATAACGCTCCAACAGTCTATGAAGCAATCTCTAAGTTACATAAGATTTCCGACTCTATACACATAGATAAGGGAAACTGGTCCTTCATGGAGTGGTTTTGGACTCTGGTATCAGCGTGGGGATGGAAGGTTCTAATGGTTATTGGTGTCATCCTAGTATTTCTGTTCTCGTGCTGTCTTATTATCCAGTGTGGTCCCGCTCTGTGTAGTCTCTGTGCTGCAACCTGTTTCAGAAAACCACCTGCATTTGGAGAAAGGGCACGAGGCAGGATGATGACACAACGACATGTCGCTGACCTAATGAGCATAGAAATGGACTCTGACTCTGATATAGACTGAGTAATTGCCTAAGTAAGGGCAAAAGGAGGGTCTGAGGTTCCGTAATCATTTTTGCTCGTGTTTGTAACATTGTCGTAAATACATAATTTTGGTATCAGTGAACCGCAAATGGTCCATTTAGTATATCCTGGTATTTTCGCTATGCTACGAGCAAGAGCACTCCTGTTACCAACACATTTGTGATTTACCCATGGCATCCATCTTAGATCACGGAAGCCATTTTGTATTCCTTGCCCTCACATAGTCAATGGACACACACTGACCTCTTTTTCATTAAGGACACGTAGGCTTTAACCGGCAATTCACCTTGCTAGTGACACGTGCACCTTAGGCCAGCAACGCTGTGGCAGCATGGCTCGGCAAGAACTGCCTCCCCAGCCTGAGGCCAGTCCTGCTATACTGGTTCTTGTGTTCGTTGGCCTGATCATGATTAAGCGGCCGAAGCTGGTAACCGTGCCCATTTACGACCCACAAACATTTCTTATCCTGTCTTTCTATCTCCCACACCTGGCTCTACTCCTTTCCTTCTGGGCCTTTATTAGGGGGAGGTAACGAAATTTACGATGAGGCGGTCCGGGTCTTGAATGAAGAATTGACATGGGATTATGATGGACTAGTGGGAACCCCTCATTCGTAATGTTTTGACATCAGATACTGTTGACGATTCCTGTGCAACGCCAAATATTTATTGTTTAAGACACGAATGTTTAGAACTGTGGTAACATGTAAAGAATTTGCCTGAAGCCCAATATTTAGTATATAAGGAGCAATCCTCTTTGTACAAATCGAACAGGCTCCTAGATACTGCCCATGTGTAGTTTCTGTGACTTCTGTGTCCCTGCAGTAATAAACCTTTGGTCTTTGACGCCACCATCGAGAAGCCCGTGTTTCTGTTTGTTTGTGTACCAAGACAGGTTGAACTCCGGGGTCTTCGGGTGTTGTCCCTGACACCTCTGGACGAGGAAAAAAGTCCAGAACTCCAGGTCTGCCCTGTTCCCATGATGCACTGGGCCAGGGACATACTAATTTGCATATAGCCAGGTTCTGAGCTGGGATGGGGCAGTGAGATAAATAACGGTGATGGATCAAGCCCTGATCTTTGGACTGGGTATGAGTGGTCTGCTTAATTCAGACACTCTGTTCATCACCACCCCCTTTTCTGAATCGTTGTACATTCTTGTGAAGCGGCAACAGGCCTCATTTCGTAGGGAATATTGTGGAATATGTCCTGAAAGGATTAGGGATAAAGCAAAAATTGCATGCTGTGTTTCATCCGCAGTCAGCAGGTTTGGTAGAACGATACAATGCTACTCTGAAATTAAAGCTAGCAAAGATTGTGGCCTCTACATCCTAGAAATGGCCGGACGCTTTGCCTTTGGCATTGTTATCCATAAGATCAGTGTCACATTCACGATCTGGTCTTACACCTTATGAGGTGGTATTTGGCAGGCCCATGAATATTTGGGGCGTTCCTAAGCCACGCCCAATACATGATGGAGCAGATTTATGATAACTGGCGCATCCCCAGGGATGCGCCACTTATTTTGCGCCACTGCTCCACCACCCATGGTGCACCGCATTTACAATGCGGCACACCATGGGGCAAAAACGGCACAGATGTGTGACACATCTGTGCCGTAAAGGTGGCGCATTGCTGGAGTTGCGTCGCAAGCGCGACACAGCTCCAGCAAGGCTCGGGGGTGCCCTATCTATACAATGCTGCGTCAAGACCTACGCCTGCTTCAAGCAGGCGCAGGGTTTTGACGCAGCATTGGCCTGAAAGTGACTGAGTGAAATCTTAAGGATTTCACTCAGCCACTTTTGCGAGGCGCACCTGCCCCGGAACGCCCACCCTGCGCCGGAACGCTCACAAGTGGCGCAGGGCTTTACAACGTGACGCATCTGCCTAGATGCGTCACGTTGTTAATGGGTCGTAGGGATGCGCCACGTTTACGCCGCAGTTGCAAGATGCAAATGTGGCGCATTCCCATCATAAATCTGCCCCGATGTACTTTCATATTGATGAATGACTATCTGGCACGATTAACAAATGACTTGCTTTCTATTCATCAACAGGTTCTAGAAGCTCTTCCAGACAGATCCACGGGTGAGGCTCACGATCTCCGACCTGGGGACCATGTGATGGTCTGATCCTTCGAGAGGTCTAACAGTTTAGAGCCGAGGTGGCGTGGGCCGGAACAAGTCCTTCTATCCACAAGAACAGCAGTGCGAGTGACGAACCAGAAAAGGTGGAATTCATCCAACGCACTGTCACCGTGTCTCTCCCGACTTGGTGAAACCTGCTGTGCTGTCTGATTATCGAGACATCTTGAATGCGGGAAAGAGCCCAGCCATCATGCCCAATGAATCTGAGGAAGTCTTCCCGGACCACACTGTTTCCGGTACATCGAGATATCATCTACGACCAAGGAAAGCATCTGTTTTGAATGAGACTGGTTGAGCTACCGCCCGGGGTTAGTGAAACGGAATACCGAGATGGCAAGGGGGGCATCAGCCCTGCTCAGTATAGCGACACCCGTCTTGACCCTCGGAGAAGAAACCAATGGCTGCCCCATTAGGGCTCAGCGCTCATTTTTATTTTTTAGTTTTGAAGGGAAAGATTTCACGTTGTTATTGAAAGAATGCTGAAAAACAAGAAGATTATTTGCATCATAGGTTTTGCTGTTGCTATGGTGGTTATAGCGACATCAGCTTGGGTCGCAGAAAGAATGGCCCCAGCAAGAAAATATTTGTTTGCTACCATTCCTGTTCCATTTCAGCATTTCCAATTTTACTTTGCCATACCATGGGCAAAAGCATAGACAGACTTACTTGAATAACACTTTCATCCAGATTCTGCACCACACGCACAATACTACGAACTTAACAAACTGTTGGGTGTGCGGAATGCTACCAGGCCATCAAAAGAAAGGAGGAACTCCTCTTATTCCTCTTCCTTTCTCTCATAATGGTTCTTGCTATGCTTGGTATGCACTTTTGTTCACTCTGAGATGGCCGTCAAAAGGTGTACTTCTTTTTCGCCTTAATCAAGTTTGTCATCAGGATGAAGGTGGTTACCCACAAGCAGAAGGGACTAAGTTGGAGTGGGAGGAATACCGATCGGACAATGCATCTTCACCACACATCTTCACTACTACAAGAATAACGAACATGTCCAACTTGTTCATAATTTCAGTCCTTAAAGCAAAAGCAGATTTATGTATTAAAAATAAAGGAACAATTCCAGTTGGGGAAAGTGAATGTACAACAATATTAGCATTTGATGGACCAAGTAATGTTGCATTTGTAGCTTCACGCAATACGTACTTTGTATGTGGGAACAAGGGTTATCATCGACTTCCAATGGGATGGTCAGGAGTATGTTATGTATCATTTATATTGCCCCCTGTATTTATAGCACCAGAGATGTACCATAAAAACTTTGTGTTATACCATGATCTTATTGTGAACAGAGTAATAGGAACTATAAATATTGATACAGTAGACCAGACTGACACCTAGTTACAGCAATATGTTGATTTTAATTTGGGCCTATTTGCTTTTGTAGGCGCTGCCCTGAATAATAGAAAAGTATGACGACTAACACGTATTGTAGAAGCTGTTGCCAATCAAACTGCTATGGCATTAGGTAATCTCATAGAAGAACTCCAAATTACTAGAATTGTAGCCCTCCAGAACTGTATGGTCTTAGACGTCATATTAGGTGATCTTGGAGGTGCATGTCGCATTATCGGAAGTAGTTGCTGTGTTTTTGTGCCCGATAATTCACCTTCTGTATATGGTGCAATTTCTAAATTACATAAAATTGCCGCCGAAATTCATCCTGAGAACGGTACATGGATATTTTCGGGTTGGATTTGGACTCTGCTTACCACCTGGGGTTGGAAGCTATTGACCATCTTATGTGTAATAATTGGGATATTCTTCACACTCTGTTTGTGTATACTTTGTGGTCCTGCATTACACACTATATGTATTACTGCCTGTATCCCGTCCAAAAGAAACAGTATTGAGACAAAAGATCAACAAATGATAAACAAAGAAGTCACAAACATAATGCTTATCAATATCGATGATGAGTATCCAGTTTACTTCAAATATAAGGGTAGCTTCAGTTAAATGCTAAAAGAGTCATCTGTCGTAAATTGGCAGCGATTAGGTTAGCATTCGCTGAAGCTACGAGTGTTTTCGTTGTTATATGGACCATGTTTCGGAGGCCATTTTGTATTCCCGGCCTCCATTTTGAATGTCCACGTTGCCTCGTGGTCATCATGCCCTTTGTCCTACCTCTCCGTTAGTTGACCGCATGGTCTGCCCAGCAACAGGCTATCTTTAGATCATGGTCAAGCTTCGTGCATGCGCAATTAAACCACATCTGTTTCTAATCGATCACTGTTAAGGAATGTTCCTCCAACTGACCAAAGGTGTTAAACTCCTCCCACATGTTGTCTGTGTTCCAAAAATGTCCTTATATGTACATGAAATCGTCTTATGTGTGTACCGCCTATTTTTCAAACCCGTGTATGGGTATAAAAGAGCCATGTGCTCTCTGTTCGGGGTGATACTTCTTGCATTGCCGGAGGGTGCTGTTGGAATGTGCCACCACTCCATGGGGTCTTAATAAACTTGTCTTTTGTATTCCAGTTTCCATGCCAACTTATGTTCTAAGGTATCGTGAGTTTTTGCAGTGCATGTAGGCTTGTTAAAACTCAACACCACAATTGAGTAGACATCTCTTAGCCTCTGGGCAGTAAGCTTTATGAAGGACCTCACTCATAACCGTATGTATCCCCCTCCAGTGTCTCTTGATCTGCTCACATTCCCACAGAATGTGCATGAAGGTAGTAGTCTGTCTGCAGCGCCGTCTACAGTCTGCATTCTCCTCACGGCCCATGCGGACTAGCTGTGGTCCAGTGATATAAGTCTTGTGGACGAATTTCAGTTTGACCAGATGGAGACAGGCTGAAATAGCCACCACCCTGGGGTAGGTCACTGCCTCTCTCCGCTCTTTGTCGTCCAATAAGAGTCCATCCCTCTCCCACGATTCGTGTAATTTTACCAGAGTGTCTGGTGCATTGTTAACAAGCTTTTTGTAAGTTAACGAGATAGCTTTCTGCAGAAGAAGCCCATCCAATAACCTATCCTCAAGGGGGAGGAGTCGGGGAGGGGGGAGTCCCTATTTATGGTGGTGAACAGTGCATGTCGGATCTGCAGATAGAGAAAGAACTCTGAGTCTGTGAGCTCGTACTGTTGCTGCAATTGGCCGAAGTTGAGCATGGCACCATTTACCCAGAGGTCTCCCACCCGGGAGATACGTATGAGGTCTCACTTATGGAAACCTTTGGAGGAGTGTAGACTGCCTAGTACCTCGACTGAGAGCAAAGTATTAAGACCATTTATTGTTGACCACCACCTGCGCAAGAGGAGCGGAGTAGAGGAGTCTGACCCATGACATAAACTGCGGCACAAACCCCAACTTGGAGAGTACTGCAAAGAGGTAGGACCACTCCAGAGTAGCAAATGCCATGCTGGCGTCTAAGGACAAGATTACTGCATCCTCTTGGATAGTGTCAGCTCTCTCTATGACCCCATGCACTTGCCATCGGTTGAGAGCAGTGTTGCGGTGTGGCATAAAGCCTGATTGATCCAGGTGTACCAGGGTTCCAATCACTCACGTTAGACGGGTGGCCAAAAGTTTAGTTAGTATTTTTGGTTCGCATTTATCAGGGAGATGGGTTGATAAGAGGTGCAACTATTTCTAGGTTTTCCTTCCTTGGAAATGACAGCAATCGAGGCCAGCCGCTGGTCAGGTGGCAGCTCTCCCACTTTTCCACTCTCCTGGAACATGTTCCGCAGATGCGGGACAAGCTTGTCTGGACGTAGTTTATAAAGCTCAATGGGCAATCCGTTCAGCCCTATTGCTTTACCCAATTTGAGAGCTCTGATAGCATCCTCGATCTCATCATTGGTTATGTCACTATCCAGATGACTCCAGTCGTCTTCAGAGAGGATCGGGAGCTTGATGTCTCTGAGGAGGTCAGCTGAGTCCGTCTCGAGGAGGGACAACTGTGCCCGATATACAACACCATAGTGTGAAGCGAACTCGTTGGCAATGTGGACTGGACCTGTAATCTTTGCACCGGAATCGGTTGTAATCTCAGGTACAAGGCGGTTGGCCCTTTCCTTCCTATCCAGCCAGGCAATGAGTTTTGCGGCTTTGTCCCACCATTCGTAAACTCTATCGTCTCTCTCCCTCCCCCAAGACCTGGCCCGGTTAGTGGCGATGGCCTTGTATTCATCCGTCTTCAATCTCAAGAGATGCGCTGCCTCTGGGTCGCCCCCCTCCCAGCGTCTGCCTCTAGTAGTAGGACCTCCCACTCAACCTCCTTGAGCTCTCTGGAGTTGTCCTTCCTAACTCCCGCAATGAGCGAGAGGGCTGCCCTTCAAACCACTGACTTGAATGCTTCCCAGAGTTCACAGAGCCAAGGTTCTCACGAAAATAGCAGTCAATCGCCTTTTGTAGGTCAATGCGAACTTTCAGGTCTCACAAGTACCAGTGGCTGATGGGCGCCACCATGTTTATCCGCTGGTCCCCAGCACCAACTTTGTCCAAACAAGGGAATGGTTTGATATGCCACGTGCAAGGTGACGGACCTCATGCAAGTGTAGACGGTGAGAGGCCGGCAAGAGTATGTAGTCAATGCGAGAGGAGCTACGATGGGCATCAGAGAAAAATGTGTACTGTGAGTCACCGGGGTGAAATGCCCTCCATGCATCTGAGAGACCGAATGCCTCGAGGAAGTCAGGGAGCCAGTTGTTAGAGGACCCCATCACATGAGGAGGCTGGCCGTTCAGTATTCCAGAAGCCACAGCATTAAATTTGCCCCCCACTTGACGTTTCTTTTTTAACATTGAATTAATCACCCCTGCCAGTTCTAATTTGAAAGACGGCAACTCTGCTGAGATGTCCTCAATCAGCGAATTACTCACTTGGGTGCTGAGATATTGCTTCAACTTCTAGATGTTACACTCAATCTACTCCACCTCTTTTGTCTGGCAATCAGTAGTGATGTTATGCATCCTTTCAGAAAGGTTTTGTATAAATCCCACACAATTTGTATTGGAGCGCTATCGATATTAATTCAAAATTATTGTCTTGTTTCTTCAGTGATCTCTCTATCACTTCATCCTCTAGCACAATGACATGATCTAAAGTCCATCTCCTAGACATCGGGCTGGCTGGAACTTTTAAGGATAGGGTTACTGGCGAATGATCCGATAGGTGTTCCTCCAGATGTTTTGCATCCTTCACCCAGTTTTTCAGCTCAAGTCTGACTAAGAAGAGATCTAGTCTGGACTTGTGACCATACTTCTTATTATGGAAGGTATACCCTCTTCTATTTCCCATTTTTTCTCTCTATACGTCAAGCCATCCCAGCTGTCTCATAGCATTCTTAATCGTTGATCTCATCTTGCAGTTCTGAGTTGCTCTGCTCTTTACTGAGCGATCCATAACTGGGTCTAGAACCACGTTAAAATCTCCTGCAAGAATTAAAGGGCCTGGAAAATTTAATAATTCAGAAATCAGACCTCTAAAGGGGGTGGGGTCGTCTATATTAGGACCAAAATATCCTGCCACTGTAAATTTATAAGAGTGACACTTTATCTTAGCTAAGGTCCATCTTCCCATATTATCTACTTTACTGCATTCCAACATGATAGCAGGATTTATTTTAAATACTATATCCACGCCCTTCATTGTTAATTGTTGCGTGGTGCAAACTACATCCTGGACCCAGCTTCTAGTCTTACACAAGTTCCTCATCTCAATATCCATGAAATGTGTCTCCAGGAGTATAAGAACTTGTTCTGGGGCATCTTTCAGATATTGAAAAATCTTTTCTATCTCATATTTTGATCTTAGACGGTTTAAGTTCTATGACAGGAGCCTACTTAGGCGAATCGGGCACATTTTTTAAAACTTTTCTCCCACTGCTCCCCACCCAGTCCTCCCCCCTCCCTCCCCTTTACCCCACGTGAACACTCCCCCAGAAAACCCCATCTTTTCCTTATTATGGCCCACCCTTGCCTATGAGCCCCTCCCCCTGCCGGAGTCAGGTAATAAACTCATATTTTATACTAGCTTGAAGAGACGTTTGAGACTAGTTTAAGGCTAGTTTTGTGCTCCTACATATCAAACTTTCTTATTTTGAACCAGCGCGATAGAAGAAAAGTAATACAATAAGTAATGCAATAAGCAAAATTTCACTTAGCTTTCTCCACCCCCGAGATGAGCTGCAGGAAATTTTCTGCTTCCTCTACTCACCTGAACACTTGTATTTTATTGTTATGCATTACTTGTGGCTGGAAATTTAAGTTGAGTAGTTGCACCCTGTTTCCTAAAGAGATCCAATAGCTTCCCCAGCTCCCACTGCTTGCTTGTTGTGATGGATGACACATCAGATGGTATTTCGAAGGTTATTCCTTCTACACATAATGAACTCAGTTTGAGAGCTTTATTCAGATTATATGTTAGAAAGTGAACTAAGATTTTCGGGGGTCTGATTTTATTGGGGCTCAGTCTAAAAGGGGCACTATACACCCTTTGAATAAATACCATATGTGATTGCTCTGAAGTATCAATTTGGGTTGCTTGCTTAATAAGTTTAACGAAACATTCAATGAGATTGTTTCCTCCATCCCCCTTGGGGATCTTGAGCAGACATATATTGTTTCTCCTTTGGGAGTTTTCAAGGGATTCTAACTTATCCTGAAAGCCCATGCCCCTTTCTTTCATCCCACTTATATCCTTTGTGGTTTCCTCTGATTTCGATACTAACTCCTCTACAGTGGATTCCAATGCTGTCTTTCTGGCAGCTAATGAGTCTTGTTTGTCCTCCATTATTTCACGTGACTGCTTAATGGCAGCTTGGTTTCTTTCTGACACCACAAACCTGTTTCTAACTTCCACTGTCAACTTTTGCAACAAGTCCAAAACTGACCAAGAAATAGTCTGGTTAGCAGGGTCAGCAATGTCCACTCTCTGACCTGCCACTGATTGTCTAAAAAAAAGCCCATCTCCCCCGGTTCAATGAAGTACTCATGATTGTAGCATTATCTGCATCGTCTGCCATCTTTGCTTCCTTTATACCTTTTCATTCCGCTATCTCCGCTATCTCTATCTCACCTTCAAGTAATTTGAGCCTATTTGGACTTTGGATTCCTTCCCAGTAATCAGAGTATTTCAGTGGCTTCTGGGCACAGTTTGGGGTATACCATGTGGAAAAGCAATGCCGGCTCTCGCAGGACGCAGGGAGCCGGTTGGACCATGGGTGCATTGGGACTCCCCCCACGGTCCCCAAAAAAGTGGCTAGGCCCTGGGGTCCTCTGGGCAAATAGAAATTAGTGGTAGAGGCCGGTTTTTATTTTTCGAATAATTAGGAGTTGTGCGCCCTGGTATAAACGCGAGGGGTGAGCGTTTCACAGGGCAGCCCCCTGGTGTGAACGTGAGGGGTGAGCCACTCCTAGTTACTCTGAGTGCGCGACTCCTAGCAAAAACAATTAAGTTTTTTTATTATAAATCTAGATTATATGTTTGGATCTTGGGTGGCTCTAAAAGAGCCCTTGTGTTTATTGGGAGATTTTGGTACCTACATGTAAGTGCATATGAAGAGTCTAAAAGTTGTTGAGAAAGACTCTGTTTCCCTCATCTGTGAAATATGAACCATCTCTCCTGTAGATGCCATCCATATTAAAACGCAGATTGTTGTTGTATATGGACCCCATACTATAATCTCTGAGATAAGCAGAAACAGCTTTATTGACATTTTTCCTAGCTTTCTCAATCTGTGGACAAAATTGATAGGACCAGTTCAATTTCTGTCTTTGGCATATGTTAGAGTAGACAAAGGCAGTTTGGGGAAAAAGTAACATAAATTCTGCAAAGGTGTCCTTTATTATCATTTCCAGACCTACCCCAGTCAATGTGCTTAGGTCATTGCCACCGCAGTGCACAATTATGAGGTCAGGGTGTTGGAGATACAAAAGGGATTTAACCAATGGCATCAATTGGTGCCACTTTAATCCTCTCTGTCTAATCCATTTAATGTCTACATTTTGCAAAGCTAGGTCTTTGTCAATACCGCTGCTTTCAGCATATCTTTTGCACCAGAAAAAATGGCTGTGTCCCACAATCCACACTCTAAGCATCGTCAAGGGAAGTCTGGATGCACTTAAAAGATGATTATAGGTGAAGTAGGCAGTTGGTAAAAGAAGAGGTCTCTAAAATGGTTGACAAGATGCAGTTTTAAATAAAGAGGAGAGATGATTTGCTGTTTGAGAACATTATAGTGTGAAAAATAGGGTGCATATTTCTGTGTTTAAATAGCATATTGATTATTGGTTAGTAAAAACTGTTTGAAAGGTACATTAGATAGGATAGGCTGATATTTTGGAAAGTCAATGTCAAGGGTAAGTGCTCTCCTCAAATGCACAGGAATAGAATGTCGCAAGTTCCCAATGCCTCACTAAGATTCCTCAGCCACACACAATTTAAATAGCATGTATGCCAACGAAACGCCAGAGGGGAAAGGGGATGGGACAGAGAACAGACTGTCACACATGTCTGATTCTTACTTCAGCTTCAGACGTGTTCTTATTTCTTCTGCTACTTCTGGCTGGACAGGTAGTAATACTGTAAGGAAAATTCACACATAAATATAAAATTCAAATGTGGTTTCTAAGCTAATTTTATGCAGTATATTATTCCTTTCATCTACCCTGTCTGGGTGTGACTTGAGCCTCGCTTCTATTGTGATGATGTTTTCTTGACTTCTTATGCTGTGTACTAGAAATGCTGCTTACTAATTTTCTTTCACTCAACTTATCCCTTTTACTCTCTCTAATTGTCTTTTACAGGTTCCTCACCTTGGTTATGCACAGCTGCTGGATTAAATTGGGTACTAGTATGATATGTATATTTTGTCTAGTATTCTGTAGCTTCACCTTATTCTCGTTCTTTATATATTTACAATTAAATTAGTTTCTCAGTATATGTATGCAACCTCTCAATTTACTCTTATAATTTAGACTAGGAGTTGCTCCACTCCAAGACTGCGGCTAGGCTTCTTTTATTTGCTTACCGTAATTGTTATATGAACCTCCTTTTACTCCTCGATATCTTCAAAGAACTGAATTGCTAATTTGCGGACATGCGCCTACTCCTTGCTGCTCTCTGTGGTTTCTTGGGGAATACGCCACTACAACTAGAGAATATCACATATGTAAACTCCACTTGTGAACAATCTTACTTGAAAAATGCAGGTACTCTCCGTACTCCTCCTCCGCTAACCAGGATTTAAATTCGGTAGCGCGATATAGTTTATTTCCCAGTGCTAAACATCTCGACGCTTACATCAGTAGATCCTTCTCTGCTACGGAACTCGGTAAAGTACACCACAGAAACGGCTGGACACCTGGTTCCAGAAAATTGCGATCATACGCTAGAGCACTAACCTGCTGCTCAGACTCTGGATTCCTGGTGGCCATCTTAGAACCAATAGATTGCGAAATGTCTTGTTCTGTCTAAGCACAGTTCTTCTTTTTAATCCTGACCTGTGAATATTAGCACTCACCAAGAGCCTTATAACCTGGTGAGGTCTGGCAATCCTGACAGTCAAGCGCACTTGCTGTTTGAATTTGCAACATTTGCGTGCTGAACTTGTGACCTGTGTGTTCAGTTGAGTGTTCCATGATCTGTTACTATGGAAACATGCATTAAGCAGAATGGGGGGTAGGGTTGGAAGTTATGTGTAGCATTAAAATGTGCATTTCTTATAAATATTACAGTATTATGTAATTGCAGTGTGATTTCCCAAGTCACTGGTATAGTTAGAAGTAGTGTGTTATGAAAAAAATAGTAAAATTATTTGTATTATGCTTTTGAAATCTCGTCAGGATCCGCTGTTCCATCGCTTACAGTGCACGGACCAGGCACGACTCCAGAAAATTACAGAAGCAATTTTGGTTCAGTTAGAGGTCAGTGGGCAAAGGTTGATATGTGTAACCAATAGAAATGTGTCTTAGAATTTGAATTAATCTGGGAAGCAATGTGATTTGATATTTACATGTATATGTGTGTACAATGAGAGGGAAACTTTGCCATTTTTGGGTTTTGCTAAGAGCAATGCACTGTATTCATTGTGTGCATAAGAAAATCTTGTGTGTAATTCAGATACTTTATAATCTATAAATCAATTTGAAAGGTGAGTTATTAATTTGTGAGGTATACTATGTGGTGCCTTTGTTTATAAACATAAAATAAAATTCATAACGTTTGAAGTTATTTTGTAATTAAAAAATATTTATTGCAGTTTTTTGTAATGTGTTTAAATGTTGTTTAATATACACTTTGCGTAGTATTATGTGTGTTTTGGAATAGGGATTGCACTGTGGGATTACCACTGATTGTGGTAATGTGTGGATATGTAAATTAGTATTATAGTGTATAATTCCAGGTGTTGATTTCAAATTTGAAATGTATATGTCGAGTTAAGGTATTAGTGATGAGACTAGTTTTTAAAGTCTCTAAAGAGGTATAGTTAAAATATGCAACATCATTTTTGGTGTTTGGTTTCAATTTGAAGGTTGTTTTGTGAATGTATGTGATGTAGATAGTGTTCTGTCGAGAGATACTTATTTATGTTTTTCAGTGATATGGTAAGACTTATAGTAGAATATGTGAATGGTTTCTGCTTTTTATTTGGCTACGTGTAATATTAAAAGTAGTTTAGAAAGGTAATGTAGCAGTACAGATTTATGCAGTAGTTTTATCCTATAAAGAGTTTGCTTGCTGAGCAGGTATTGCCCTATTAGTACTGAGATACTCCTACAATTAACCATCGAGCACCATACACTTATTCATTCAGTATAGTAATACCTAAGTATTTATAAATTCTCAATGCACTGTGTTTGGTGCACAGTAATTATTCCAGTTACTGCGTGTGTACTTATAGAATGCCTTGGCTAGTAATAGTACTACGGGTACTCATGCTTATCTGGAATCACACTGTGAGTCTGTGTCCACTCCTACAATCATCCTGACAGAAGGATGTCCTTGTCTAATCACTCTGCTGAAACATAAGCACTTAATAAACTCACCTTGCTGTCAACTACTAGCACTCGAGGTACCCAGTTACTGTCTATGTACTTGCACAATGACTCAGGCATTGAGACAAGCACTGGTACAATTAAATGTGCACAATGTATGTGGTGCCCTAAGCCCCTGCAGACTACTGAGTCAGTTCTGCAAAAATCCAGGCAATATTCATGCTTGTCTTGAATCACACTGTGGGTCTGTGTCCACTCCTAGAAGAAATACAAAAGAAGATCAGCATTTTATAACAAGAAGAAACAAATTAAAACTATTGTTGAGAAGGCTTTTGAATTAAAAAGTAAAATATTCATTAGTTTTAAATAGATTTCGATCACTAGATAAGCCACTACATTTTATGAAGGCCAAAAGTAAGAAGAAGAGACTAATTAACAGAAGTAACTTTTGTGATATTTTTTTGGGTGAAAGGAAACACAGTTCAGGTTGAGAGCATTTCTTTAATGAAGAGAGTTATTTTCAAACCAATACATTATTGCTTGCAGTTACTTGCAGTTGATACCAGTTGGCGAGCTTATGGGGTTAGAAATGATTGTCCAATTGAGAAAGATAAGATGGTTCCCAGAAATGTAGAAGAAGTGATAGCTGATGAAGTTCTAGGGAGATGTCCTAAAGACCCAGTGTATACTTGGGATTGTAGTAGTGTTTGTAGTATCCAAGAGGAATCTATAGATTTTTTTCGTAGTTTGTTACGAGCTTATAGTAAAAAAAAAGTGTTAAACAAAAGATTAAGATGTTGCAAGGGCTAGATCCTTGCAGACTGAGAAAAATACTGGTTTGCAAGGTCATTCTTAGGCTTGATGTTCTAGAAAAATATGTCAAAGTGTTTTTTATCATTTCAGAATGTTAGCAGTACATCATTCTCAAATGTGGAAGTTAGTGAGAAGATTGTCTTAAGCAAAAAGTCCAGCAATAATTTTAAATGAGTTAAACAGTGCTCTTTTGCGTGGGTCAGAATCAGATGTAAAAAAGTTTTTTGATGAAATAGAGTTTTGTTACTTTGCTCCTGAAAAAGAGAGTAGAGAAAGCGAGACATTAATAGCAGTAGAATGTGATGAAAATGTGGAACATACTACTACAGAACAGTTTGAAGAATAAATTACACAGTTTAAGGTGATTTCATGTTAAAGAACAAATTATTCTTGTATTTGTTGCTGACGAACTCACTATAGAAATCAGATTAGGATTGTTGATCTACATTTAAAAAGTGAAAGAGAAAATAATGATAAGTGGAAGGAATTTGCAACTTATTTGTTGGTAGAGGATTGCTAGAGCTGTCCATAATAATCTGGAGTTGGTAACTATTCCTCCAGAACTGATAGATTTAAACACCTATGAGTCTATTCTGATTCCAATCCAATCCAATCCAAAAATTCTTTATTTCGGCCATTTGAGACCATAAAAGATTCATTTAAAAATTTAAAATAGATAAAACATACAGTAAAAACTAGGCAAGGTACAGCATACATCAGAGTCAATGTCTTAACACTCTGGCATGAAACAAAAATGGTTAACTACAGATCATCTATATTTCATTGTACATATGCGTAAGCATAAAGTTAACCTTTTAGTATTTTCCCCCTTATCTGCCACATAGCCATTAGGTACTTTGCAACTGCGAACACTATATAATGCAGAGTACTTGTCTTTAAAATTCTGAGTGAGTGCAAGTAGTTTCTAATGCCCAAATTCCTACACAATGGTAATAACCAATACTTCCTTGGTCTTGTGTAGGCTGGGCAGAAAAATAACACGTGTGGTTCGTCCTCCTCATTCGCACAACACCCAGGACAAATGTTATCATTCAGCATTGACCATTTGCTTGGGAAAGTTTTAAGGGGCAAAGTGCCCAGCCTCCATTGTATGAACAATTTCCTTGCCTCAATAGAGTAAATTATGTCAATAAAACCTTCAAAATGAAAAGAATTTTTGGTGTCCAAAAATTGATCAGTTAGGGTGCCAGCTCTGGATGCACACACAAGCGAGGCTAGACTTTTATCCTTATAGATCTTAACAAGCCGTTTGCGTGCCACCCTGAGAGAGCTTCTTTCAGGATCCTCCCACAACTCAGGCAGTCCCAGACGGTAAAATTCTCGTTTGACATAAGCCAACCAAGGAATTCTGTCAGATTGATTAAGGTTCAGGACATGCCTCAGATCTTGCCTGTAATGGGAAAGTTTGCCAGTTGACCAGAGCCTATGCCAGAAACTCAGTGGTTTTAATGCCAATTCCTCCCCTATTGAGGGGAGCCCCAGGTCTAGTCTCAACGGTAGCAATGGTGTGCTTTGGGGAAGGGCCAGCAGGCGTCTGAGGAAGTTGTTTTCTACCTTAACAAGCTCTGTCCCAGCTTTATGGCCCCACAGCTCACCGCCATAGTATGAGGCTGCTCTGGCTTGTGTTTTGTACATTTCCAAAGCTGGGCTGATAGGTCTAAAGGTTGATGAGTTCGTAACCTTCAGAATAGCCCCGGCCATCAGGGATAACTTTAAGCGGGATCTCACTATCTGTGGACCCCATGATAGATTTTCGTGTAAAGTTACACCCAGATACTGAAAGGTTCTGACCCTTTCAAGCCTCTCAGATCCCAGGGTTGGATTCGGCCTGGTTGTTGTGGAGGGGTTGAATACCATGAATTTGTTTTTTTCTGAGTTGATCTCCAGACCATGGGTCCTGCAGAAATCCCCAAACCCATCCAGTATTCGTTGGATCCCCATCGCGGATTTGGAAAGCTGGAGGGTATCATCGGCAAACATAATAGCCAGAACCCTCCTGCCTGCCAACCTAGGTGCATCATTGTCCCTGACGTTGTCAAGATGGGAAATGACGCTGTTAACAAAGAGGCAAAACAGGGTCGGCGCAAGAACGCAACCCTGTCTTACCCTCCTGAGAACTGGGAACCTAGAGGACAAGACACCATCCCTCCCACACCTAACCTGGGCAAAGTTGCCATCGTGGAGCCTGATTAGAGCCTGTAGCAATTGTGACGGCACACCCAAGTCCTTTAGGACCACCCAGAGCTTCTTTCGGGGCACCAAATCAAAGGCGGACCTCAGGTCCACAAACACCATGTACAGGCTCCCCCCCTCGATCCCCACTGTTTTCCAGTAGAGAAGGACGAGGCAGAAAATCTGATCCATGGTGGACGTGTTGTTCCTGAAGCCCGCCTGGAGGGGGCTGTGGATCGCATTGTCCTCCATCCAGTCAAGGAGATGGTCCAGGATGAGGCGAGCAAAAAGCTTTTGGGGGACATCTATGAGACTGATCGGGCGGTAGTTGGCTGGGAGCAGAGGAGAGCCCTTTTTGAAAATCGGTACTATCTCTGCCCCCAGCCAAGTACAGGGGATCTCCATCCCTCCCAGGATAGAATTGAATATAATTAAAAAGTACGGGCCCCAAATCTCTGAGTGATGTCGAAGCAGATCACCAGGGATTTTGTCGAGACCGGGGGCCTTTCCAGGCACCAGTCTCTCCATTGCATTCAATACTTCCCCCAGAGTAAATTCTAGTTTATCTACGGGCTCAAGTGGGGTGTCATTCTGATTCAATGTGTGCACCCATTTCAGGCTATTGTTTGTATAGAGCCTAAAACAGGAGCCTAAAACGTGTAAATTGCCTCCTATAGATTTGCAGAGGATTAAAGGGAAGAGTTGTATATTTACCCAAAGATTTAAAGAAAAATATTGAAACTATTGGTGTAGAGAATGTAGAAAGTGAACCTCTAGTTATTCTTGTTAATGGTGTTCCTACTAAGGGCTAGATGTAGGTAATAAGGAAATACCGATTCCTAAATCAGGGTTCAGGGCGGCCTTTAGCACAGAGACAGCTTTGGTGGAGGTGACGGAGGCCATTCGAGAGTGCCTGGATGGTAGCGGCAGAGCGGTCCTGATTCTTTTAGACCTTTCTGCCGCGTTCGATACCGTCCCCCATAATCTCCTCCTTGCTAGACTGTCTGAGATTGGCATTGGCGGCAGGGTACTGGCTTGGTTGTCATCCTTCCTTTCTGTTAGGACGCAGCAAGTATGGATGCCGCCGTATGCCTCAAAGGCCAAACCACTCTGCACGGGGGTCCCCCAGGGCTCCACTTTGAGCCCGTTGATGTTTAACGCCTACATCACCCCAGTGATATACCTGGCCGAACAGCTTGGGGCTAAGGTCATCGGATACGCCGATGACACCCAGCTGCTCTTTACCTGGCCGGATGACCAGTTGCATACAACGGCTGTTCACCTCTGTCTTTCCTCGGTGTTTCATTGGCTGGCAATGGCCCAGCTTAAATGCAACGAGGACAAGTCAGAGGTTCTCTTCTATGGGTCCTTCCCCTCCAACTTTAAGAATGATTTGTGGCCCCTGGATTTTCCTAGTCCAAAGGTGATGGGAGGCCCGGCTAAGAACGTCGGAATTTGGTTCAGAGAAGACCTCAGATTTGAGGACCATATCAAGAAGCTGTCAGGGACCTGTTTTGCTACCCTAAGGGCTTTAAGAAAATTCTTCCCTCTGCTGCCCAGAGAAGCTAGGGAAACGGTTGCGCGTGCCCTCATCTTGTCCAGATTGGACTATGCTAATGCACTGTTTTGTGGTATCCCGGCGTATCTGGTCAAACGACTGCAGGTTGTCCAGAACGCCGCGGTCCGCCTCTTGTTTAGCATTTCGAAATGGCAGAGCGCTCGGTCACTTATGCGCGCGCTCCACTGGCTCCCTGTAGCCCAGAGAATTATGTTCAAATCTCTCGTGCTTTCATTTAGAGCTGTCCATGACCTAGGCCCCGGCTACCTGAGGAAGCGCTTTTCCTTCTACACTCCTTCTCGCTGTCTCAGGTCGGCCTCGATGGCCAAACTGACTCTTCCCCGCTATAAGCGGGCTAGGCTGGGCGGCCAATCTATTTCAGTGGTAACTGCGAAGGCTTGGAATGCTCTCCCTCTTCATCTGCGTACCGCCCAGTGTCTATCCAAGTTTAAAAAGGATCTCAAGACCCATCTGTTTGTTTGTCAGGCCTAGGCTGTCTCTCTGTGTTATGTTTGGTCACCTCCGCAACGCACCAGGATACTCCCCAGTAGCAGAGCGTGCTACAAAACTACCTATAATAATAATAATAATAATAATAAATACCACATTTTATTGATTCGGTATTTAGAAATCGGTATTTCAGATGTAGGTAAGAATTCGGTAATAAATACCGAATTTTTCATATTTGGTATTATAGAATCGGTAATGAAAATTCGGTAATAACGAATACCTACCCATTCATTCCTATGGGCTTGGAGGCACATAGGAATGAATGTGAAGACATTTGGTATTACCGAATCGATAATACCGGGAGGTATTTCAAGGGTGCCAGGGTGTCCTAAGGACACCCTGTTGCACCCCTGAAATGTGCAGGTGTTTACATGTGGCACATTTCAGTTTATACTCAAAGTCTACAAGAATCATTTGGGTGAGTCTTGGTCTTGCTGCAACGCAAAATCGAGTACTTAAATCTATACAAGAAATCGAATATTTAGCAGTAAATGAACCGGAAAGTACAGATATTGTCAAAACGAACATGTTGGATACATACTATCCAAATAGAAGCCGTCATCTTGAAAACATATGTCTCTATGAGTGCTGCAAAATTACAGTTTTAAGAGAAATACTACAGAAAACACAAATGAAGGAAAATATGCAGTGATTGGTTCAGAAGGATGTTTGGTGAAACAAAGAAAAAGAAATCTGATTAATCACAGAAAACTGAATTGTGGTACTCCTGATAATAGAGAATTGTACTATTTAGCACTTTTGCAACTCTTCAAGCCTTGGCGTACAGAATTGGAATTACTTAGAGATTTTCAGTGCTCTGAAGATTCTTTCAATGCATGTAAAGATAGCATTGAATGCACAGTTTTTGCAAATTATCTAAAAATGCTGAATGAAGAAATTGATCAAGAAGCTGCTATTGCAGCTGAAATTGATAGAGACAGTTCTCACGACAGTCAAAGTTTGTCCCCACTGAGTCAAGATCCACTAGGACAACCAATTCTTGAAAATGACGCGGCAGTCGCCATGAATGAAGTGGAAACAGCAAAGCATCAAGCTCAAGAAGATATTGTGGACTTAGGAAACTTGGAAGAACAACTAAATGTTGAACAAAAAGAAATACATCAGCAAATGAGACAACAGTTTGACCATCGATTACTTCATGAAAAGAAAGAATTCACATGCACATCATTTCAAGCTATCCGAATGTATGTGAGTGGACAAGCTGGTACAGGAAAAAGTTTCTTAATAAAAATTTTGACCAGTTATCTACAGAAAAAACGGACTCACATTTGTCTTGTGTTGTAACTGCTCCAACTGGATTGGCAGCACACAACATTAGAGGACATTGTTTACTAATGCTACCTGTAGAGCATGAAAACAAATCGGAATATCACCAGCTATCTGGAGAAGCTTGTTATGAAATTTCAAGAGTGCTAAAGAAAATTAAACTTCTGATTATTGATGAGGTGAGCATGGTCTCAAACTTAATGCTTGCATCTGTGCATTTAAGAATTCAGCAAATTCTGAAAACAGAATACGATGTCTTATTTGGAGGAAAACGTGATAGTTTTTGGAGATCTACTGCAACTCACTCCGTATAAGGACAACCAGTATTTAAAACACTTGTACTTGAAGACATGAGAAAGTCTTTGGGAAGTGTTGAAAATGTTAACATTTGGTCATATTTTGGTACCCTTACATAAACATGTACGGGCACAAGGGGTATACTTTATTAGAACATTGGAACGTTGGGAGCTCCATTGTAGACAATGGAGTGCTCCATGCAGAACAACACTCCAATGTTTTACAAAGGACTCTCGGAGCTCGACGGGATTTAAATCCCCTCAAGCTTCGAGAGGCCTTTGTTTTATTTGTTAGAACATTCTGCCCTCTAGTGGAAGAATGTTTTAATAGCCTTACAGCCCTTCGTAAGAGAGCTATACCGACTATTAAATTCCCGGTCCCTTGTTAAAGTCCGTCACCTTTAATTGCCATTATAGACCGCTACAGCAGGCTTTAAGGCTATAGTATGTAAGGGCGCCGAGGGGTATAGAGAAGTATGTCAGGGCACCGACGGGTATAGAGAAGTGTGTAATAGCCCTGAGGTTATACAGAATTATGTAAGGGCACCGAGGGCTGCATACCACTCAGAGCCTTTACATACTTATTTAAGGGCACCCAGAGGTGCATACCACTCAGAGCCTTTACATACTTATATAAGGGCACCCAGAGGTATTAATTGAAGGGCTGTTCCAGAGTAGAAAAACACAAACAAATGGCTGGTATTTATTTCTAAAAAAAGATGTCAACACTAACTGTGCTGGAGCAGGTCTCCCGGTAATCCGCGGATTACCAGTGTTGTGAAAAAACACATATTGCAAGGACATCATACGAAGCAGAATAAATGCCAAAACATTACAGGACTATGTTTTTGGGTAACATCCTGGGGTATCTTCCTAGCATTTATTTAGATTTTTAAGATTTTTTTTAACATATTTTATTGAGTTTTTCAAATCATGTCACACATCAGCATGATATATATTCTGGCAATCATTGTCATATGACATTAGCTTTATACATCTTGTACATTATTGTTATTTCTAGCATTTGTCATCATTAGTATCATTGTGTGTCATCGAACATCGTGCATGAATTTGGTCCATGTATATAACAGTAATACTTATTTAATCGTAACCATCCCCCAACTCCCCCCACTCACTAACCCCCGGTCTCAGTTTGCCTGCGAAATTTATCTTGAACCACTGTTGTTACAACATAGTCTTGTGTGAGGTATGCTTATCCATACAGCTTCTCCTTTATACACACACGTTCGAGGCATGGGCGCCCCATATTACACCTTTGCATAGAACATTCAACCTTCCTGATTTATATCAGTTAATTTCAACTCCTCTAGCATAGCCTCCCACTCCAGCACTATTGGTGTTTTTCGTAGCCCTCTTATTTCCTCCCTGCGCAACGCTGCACCCTCGCACAACTCCAACGTATCATTTCCGTATGCCAGCTCGATGCAGCTGGGTGTTTACATGATTTAAATCGCATTGTGAGGGTTCTGATAGCCAGTATTAAAGCAAGGTCTATGAATCGGTATTGTACTTTGTACTTGGACAAATGCTTGTGGAAACCCAAAATACATTCTTCTACTGTATTATGAATTACGTGATGCGCAGCTGTTCCAGTTATTCGTCTAATCGCGTCCCAGTATCCCCTTACCATCGGGCATTCCCACAGCATGTGTAGCAGATCCACCCCTTCCATCATACACCTCGGACACGAGTGCTGTGTTTGTGGAAACATCCTATCCAATCTATGCGGGGTCAGATAAGCGCTGTGCAATACCATAGTCTGGATGAATTTAAATTTTACATTTATCAATGCTTTCCTGGGATGTTCAAGTACTGTCGTCCATTCCTTGTCTGTCAGGTCTCTACCTATGTCCTCCGCCCACACTGTCTTCAGTGTATCTAAGGAGACCCATGTATGGGCGCTAATACCGGTGTACAGCCATCGGATTAAGTGTCTACCTCTACCCATATGATGTACCATCTTGACCAGCTCGTTACCGGGAGGTTCCCTCCTCTGTGGCGCCCAATGCATTTTTATGTAATGAAGCAGTGCAGGATGTGTTAAATACAGGTGCGCTGGGGCTCCCGTTTCGTTAACAAAGGTGTCATGGTCGAGCAGTGTCTCGGTTCCAAATACTTCCGCCACCGTACTAAAACCTGCGTCGGACCAAGGAGCCAATTTGCGGTTGGTGAGCCTGCCGCCCGACAATGGGATACCTAATATCGGGATGTTGCCCACGTATGCAGGGGGTGATTCATCTTCTTATGATGTCCATGTATTTTGTGTTTTTTCCCCTACAATCTATAAAAAGAGTACATTTATTTGTTTATTACAGTTTATTATGAATTGCATTTACTGTCCCTTTATCAAAGCTCATAGAGTTTTATTTAGTGTTTTGGCTAAGTATGTAAACATTTATATGATTCTCTTATGAGTCTCAGTTAGTCTAACCTAATTATGTGTGACAGCTTTAGGCAGCCATTTCTGTGTCTTTACTCTTATTTTGTTTTGTGAGAAGGGGACGATGTGTTGTGATTCGTGCCTCGGGCGTCCTCTGCGAGACACCATACATATTGTTCCAGCTGGTCAATGCCATCAGCTAAGTGTGAGAAGTTGGCCTGGCATATGCTGTCCACTGTTCTAGTGGGCACCTTGCACCAGTCCAAACAACCCTTACTGATGGTAGATTTAATGACAGCCTATATATAAAGCTATCCTACCGGTAGCTGTGGAGAGCAGCCTTCATGCTATGTCTTGAAGGAATGTAAAGCAGCTTGTTTTACCAGTCTATAATCTTGAATGACCAAATGAAAGGAGAACCACACCAGGTATATATATATATATATATATATATATATATATAACACATATGTACCTCTTCTTAACACATCCCTCTAGTCTCTTTATGAGGCTAGAGGCAAAAGTACATTCAGTAAACTTAATTAGCACACAGTAAATATACGTTGAGCCCTAGGGGCGTACCACACCATATATTAAGAAAGTGGTATAAGAACTACGACTGACATAGAGAAAAGGCCTAGAGCCTTTAGAACCGCTGGCGCCACTAGGAACCACCCAAGGTAATGACACAGGTGATCCACAGGGGATGCGCGCAGTGTCTAAACACAGCCTCGAATCACGGGTAACTTCTATGGGAAAAGTCACGGTTGGAATTTTAAAGATTAAGGACACTTAAAAGAGGACTTGGAGCAAACCCCTTTAGAACCAGGAGGTTCTAGAGTCAACACCCACGGGAGCAGTGGAGTACTCGAGTTACCTCACCCGGGGAAGCCGGGTGCACATGTGTCTTTTCGTGTCAGATTTTGTCGTCGATTTCAATGGCGATCCGCTGCAAAGTGCTGCTGGCGTCCAAGTGGGAGGTGTCCGGGTGGATCCAAGCGTGGATCAGAGATGTAAAGAACCTGAAATCAGGGGAGACAGAGTCTGGGTCACTTGCCGTGACCAGCAAGGTGATGAGAGGATGTCCACCGATGTCGGGTGATTTCAGGTGAAGAAGGTAAGGTTTGACTCTTCAGCCACGAGGACCAGGAGACATTGACGATGACCAGGAGTTGGATTTGAGCTGTCCCACAAAGGATGTTGAGTGCTACGGTGTCAGTTTCCGGATCAGGCCCAATAAGCCTTGGCAACAGCAACCCACACAGAAAGCAGAGATTGGTTTCGGTGCAGAACAGCAAGGTATGAGGGACTCACCACTCAGTGGAGAGTCAGGGCACGTCTGGGGCAACCAGGGAAGCCCAAAAAAAAGAAGATTTACCTTTGTGGGGACCCACCAGTCGACTGACCAGGGATCACGAAGGAGCCTCAAGCAGAAATGCTGGAAGCGGCTGTAGGCCCACAATCTTCGGTGCAGATGGTGCTCAGGGCTTGAAACACAAGTAGCCCAATCCACAACTTCGGGAAAGCTTAGGAAGTTGATGCACTTGCAAATGTGCACGGTGTCCATGAAATCCGGTCCCACGTCACTCATAAGATATGCACAGGGACACCAAGTGTGCCCCCATCACTGTCTGAAAAGAATTCTCTGAATGCACCCACCTTGCCCCAATACTCTAAAGCCAGTCTGGGAGGTGGTTACACCTCCCTGTGACAGGGAACCTATTGTCCAGGCCTCGACTGCTGGAGTTATGTCCAGCAGCAGGAGGTCAGACCCGTGTCTGTGGCTGCAGAGTCCATTTTCTGATGCCAGGTCTCTTTTTAAACTATTGTTGGTTAGACCAGTGTGTACATGTTTCTCCCTCATGCAGCCATTGCAAATTAAGCATTTACCGCGGGGTTATAATGCAGTTAAGAGTATATGGTCTGGCTGCATCTCAGAACAGCCTCAGACAATAGTCTCCGAAAACTACAGAGGGTCCCAGCTCCTGCACTGGCATCCTCTCACACAAAACCAAGCACTCTGCCTTCAGGTTTGATAAAGCCCACCATATGAGTGACTTATAGATTTATATGTGTCAGTGATTAAAGGTAGATATAGGTAACCTATATCTTAGTAAGAGGTCCATGCACACCGTACCCAGGCTGCAGTAGCAGACATGTGGTGCCATTTTGGAAGGCTTCCCAGGGGTGTCATAATACATGCTGCAGCCCCTGGTAGGCCTCTGGGGTACCTATGCCCTTGATACCTAAGGTACCATATACTAGGGCTTCACAAGGGTAACCCAGTAACCAATCTGGAGTGTACCTAAAGTACATGCAATCATTTTAGAGAGGAAGCAGCTAGGATGGAGTCCTGAATAGCAGGGCCCCAGCCAGACTAAAGTCGAAAAATAGTGAAACACCAGCAGAAAGTGGGGGTAACCATAGGAAGCACATCCTACTCTCCTACACTGAGTGTTCTGGAATGTTGACAGATGAGAGCTGATGATTGACCGCTCCCCGCTTCTCCCCTCACCAGTATGTTGGGAAATATTCAATAAATAACTCAGTTGTACCGACCGGTGTGTGCAAACATCTTTCCATAAGTGGCGTCGATTTCCAACACACCGTACCCGTCTGCTGCCCCTTGCGCTGTTGGAGCTGCCTACTGTTTCCCATCTACACCCGCTTGTCAGTCCGAGCTCTCCAACTGAGGGTCAGGTCAGTGGGCAGCACTGCAAGAGACTGACATATGCTTTTATTATTAGCTAAGACTGCGGATGGGCGCGTCCTTACAGCTCAACGTTCAATTTATTGACCTTAGAAGGATGAAAGGTTGAGTTTCCCTCCACTTTTGAAACCCACCAACATAATAATGTACTAAGGGAACATGTTCCTCCACATACGCGCATGGCTGGTTGAGGGGGGCAGCAGCAGTGAAACAATCATCAAATTCTGCCTTTTCTGAAATAGGAAAAGATGACTCAGCATTTGATACAGAGATGAGTCATGAGACAGAGCGCTTTGAAACTGAGATGTGTGAGGTACACAACAAAGGTTGTGTCTTGGTGAATAGTCACAGAGTGAGGCGGAGGCATAGAGAGGTAGACTCTGCGCGATAGTCTGCAGACACTTTAACCAGGGATGAGGCAGCCACAAGGGTAGATCATGAGAGGCAATGGGCTTGTCTTTTCATTTGTGTTTCAAACACACCCCCATTCTTCATGTCCTGGTATATATAATTGAACCCCCCACTTTTCATGCCCTGGGACCCAGGACAGTGCGTGAGAGGCAGGGGGCTTGTCTTGTCATCTGTGTTTCAACCACAGCCCCATTTTTCATGCTTTGTCTCCTTGTCTAAGGAAGGTGGTCGTGGTGTCTTTTCTTGCAAGATCTTGTAAAGTTTAACCAAATCAGCACATCCTAAAACCAGTAGAAGTAGAATTTTTTATTAACTGTTTGATTAATTAAAATCATTACAGTAAAAGCATGAACGTGCATTTAAAAGAATAATTTAAATAGACAGTTCCCCCCGCTGCCCCCCGCTGCCCCCTGCACAACCCCTACCCATCGAAATCCTGACTTTTGCCTTGAGGCAGGTTGTGCGGACCCCAGTGATATTTGTATTTCACTTTTGATTAAAAACAAATAAATACCCAGCTTTAAAATACTGGGGCTTGATAATTCTGATTAAAGAGGCGGCGCCCCGTAATTACGGCTTCCTTCGGCTTGATTTGGGGTGACAGTCACCGGAGTCGGGTTGCATTCCCGCGCATCCTTGAAGGCGATCCTGATCAGATGCGCACATCCTTCCAGTCTTGCTAAATTCATTGTCTTTGATTTGGAGAAACATAAGGCCGAGGCCGCTCTGCAAGTCTTCGCCCCTTAACAACACACATCGGGCGAAGAAGGCACGATGTTCATATTTAGTTTGGGGCAGCTTCACAGGAGGTGCAGCCAGCAGGGGCGTAACACAGCCCCTGCAGCCCCCGCGGTTCGGGTGGGCCCTCACCCTCCAGGGGGCCCCGTCAGCACCGCACTTCTGCTGGGGAGCTCTAGATTGAGTCCGGAGGGGGCCCCTTCACGTACCCTGCAGGGGGGCCCCCTCAAGGTTCGTTACGCCACTGGCAGCCAGGATTCCTTTTGGGAGGAGCTCAGCCTGCATTCTGTATGTTCCCCCTTACGTGCCCATGCTGGATTAAAATCAGAGATACGTACCTTTATGATAACTTATGAGTCTCATAAAAAGTATTTTACTGCGGACTTGAGGTGTCGGGGCCTCGCTTAGATCGCTTTGAGCTGTTCCCGGCATGCTTGATTTGTGCAGGGGCTAGGTTGAAACTTGAACGGAGGGCGTTAATATGTTCCATTTTTTAATTGTATGTTTATACCTTTTGTCTTTTGTAAACACAGCCCTGAAGAAGTCCCGGAAACGCGTCGGCTGTCCTATTTTCTCTTTGTTGAAAAATAAATCATCCAAACAAAACGGAATTTTTGGACATTCATATTTGTGAAGTTGTTATAATTGAATTTGAAAACTTGTTCAATTTATGGTGCACCTGTGCTTTCATTTAACTCATGTTTTAGTTCTGTTTAGAACTGGCATTGTGTTGGCGGGTGTCGTATCGGTGTGCACATGATCCCCACCTAAGGGTTTAGACAAGGGGAATTTTCTACAATATTGGCAATTTGTTTATCAGGTGCATTTGTATCAAGGTTCCGCCATCTACCATGTTTTGGAGGGCGTTAATATCTTGAGCAAAGGATGTTTCACAGACTTGTTTGTTTACTGCTTTCTTCCAGGCAATGAGTGGAATTTCCAAAAGTCGTCGTCTTGCTGCCTCTTTCTTCAGCGTGTTGATAGCGTGACCAAGGCTGGCATGCCCAGCTGCCCCTACCTCCTCGAAGGCGGATCTCAGTTGTCATCTTAGGGAGGTAGCGGGAGCCCTCAAGATCCTTAGATATAGCTTCATCAGACCCCCCTGACACGTCAGGTCCGGCCTCCTGAGGCCAAACTCCAATTTCTCTTCACCAGCAGCTTATGGCTGGAGTAGAGGTTAGGTTGGGGTGTGCGGCTTGAATATGGCCAGAGGTCCTACACGAGCATTGATGTCATCATGGGCGGGGCAGGTAGGAGACAGTGGTCCTGCATGAGCAGTGATGTCATGGACGGGGAAGGTAAGGGACAGGGCTACAGCACGAGCTGTGATGTCATAGACGGGGCAGGTAGGGGTCAGGGGTCCTGCATGAGCTGTGAAGTCATGAGTGAGATGTCATGGACGGGGCACGTAGGGGACAGGGGTCCTGCGCGAGCAGTGATGTCATAAGTGAGATGTCATGGACGGTGCACGTAGGGGACAGGGGTCCTGCGTGAGCAGTGATGTCATAAGTGAGATGTCATGGATGGTGCACGTAGGGGACAGGGGTCCTGCATGACAGTGATGTCATAAGTGAGATGTCTTGAGCGGGGAAGGTAGGGGATAGAGGTCTTGCACGAGCTGTGATGTCATGGAAGGGGCAAGTTGGGGACAGTGGTCCTGCATGAGTAGTGATGTCATGAATGGGGCAAATAGGGGACAGAGGTCCTGCATGACCTATGATGTCAGGAGTGAGATGTCATGGACAGGACAGGTAGGGGACAGGGGTCCTGCATGAGCAGTGATGTTATGGAAAGGACAGGTAGGGGACAGGGGTCCTGCATGATCAGTGATGTCATAAGTGAGATGTCTTGAGCGGGGAAGGTAGGGGATAGAGGTCTTGCACGAGCTGTGATGTCATGGAAGGGGCAAGTTGGGGACAGTGGTCCTGCATGAGTAGTGATGTCATGGAAAGGACAGGTAAGGGACAGGGGTCCTGCACGAGCAGTGATGTCATGGACGGGGAAAGTAGGGGACCGGGAGCAGAGGTCCTGCACAACAAGTGATGTCAGGAGTGAGATGTCATGGACAGGACAGGTAGGGGACAGGGGTCCTGCATGATCAGTGATGTCATGGAAAGGACAGGTAGGGGACAGGGGTCCTGCATGATCAGTGATGTCATGGAAAGGACAGGTAGGGGACAGGGGTCCTGCATGAGCAGTGATGTCATGGAAAGGACAGGTAGGGGACAGGGGTCCTGCATGAGCAGTGATGTCATGGACGGGGAAAGTAGGGGACCGGGAGCAGAGGTCCTGCACAACAAGTGATATCAGAAGTGAGATGTCATGGATGGGGAAGGTAGGGGAGAGGGGTCCTACACAGTCTGTGATGTCATGAATGGGACGTCATGGACGGTGAAGGTAGAACTGATGGGAGTTCTGGTTTCTTTCTGCTCTTCCTTCGATAGTTCAGTGAGTAGATACGTGGACCCGTGCTTTGTGCTGGTCCATGTACAGAGGTGAGTAACAGACCATGTTGGTGCTGGCTGAGGGCTCATCCCTGATGCCTTTTAGGTAAGCAAGAAAGCTGCGGGAGTGAGAAGAGGATACAGTACAAACTATAGAAACATGAGCAAGAGGAACATATAACAGACACACTTAGTCACCATATGAGCTGGATCCTGTCATTGTATGTTAATCTGATCCTGTCTGCTTCGGGTGTTAGTTTTCTCTGTCACTGAATGGTCTCAGTCCACTCAGGTAACTATGACTATGTGTTTGACGCTTTGTTCTTAATATATCGTATAAATAGGGGAATGAATGTTGTTGTAGTCAAAGTCAAAGTCAAATTTTATTATGATTTGGCTCTCAATGAGGGCCACATAAAAATACACACATATTTAACATACAAATAATACATAAGTAGCATCATACGACAAAAGGAATAGCCACTACTTATCTGCAAGTAAAGCAATCATCAACATCTCCCGGAAATTCATTAATAAATATCTAAAAGCTCTTTAAAATATTTAAAAATTCTGGAACAGAACATTTCGTTAGGGGGGCAATAAAGTGCAAGGAAGAACATTTTTACATTCACAATTCCCAATTGTAAACAGATTGGTTTTAACCATTTTTGGCGCAAGGGGCGCAATACCGGACAGATAAGCAATACATGGTTAAAATCCTGAACAGCATTATTACAAAAATTGCATAGAGGAGAAACCCCATACCATTTTGCTAAAAGTGAATTAAGTGGAAGCAAATTATGACGTAAAAGGTACCATAATCTACGGACACCATGGGGAATATTCCAAATAAGATATTGTTGGGCTAATTTTGGTGTATATGTTGTAACCAGGGCTTCCCTTTCTTTTTGCTTCGGTTGGGCAAGTATATCTGACTTGAAACAAAGTTCCCAGGACATACTTTTTAATTTCAACTTTAACTCTAATGGAGAAAGTAGAAATAACGTGCTTTCATCCAGTTCAAGCAGCGATACCGCTTTTCTAAAGTTTTTTACCAGCTGCGAGAACTCATTAAAGTTGCCCAATAGTTCCTTTTTTAGAATTTCACGTAAGGTGCCCGGTTTACCTCTGGCCAGACAGGCTACCCATCTTACAAGGGCTGCCAACCCCTGAGCCCAACAGCTTCGAAGTCCGAATTCCAGCCTGCATGAAGATGTAGAGCAGGCTGTATTAAATGAAGAGATTTTTCTTAGTACCTTTCCTTCCATTTTTTGCATGAAACCCCATTGTTTCAACTCCACTAATTCCATTCCATAAAGGAGGGTTGCAGGAATTTTCACTCGAAATACATCCAAGCATAGGGAGAAATGCCTCCTCCCAGTAGCTTTATACAAAGAACATAATCCCATACCATGGGCCATCGCTTTACGAGAATTATGTTCGATGTGAGGCTTCTCACTAAGATTAGCAGATATTATTTTGCCTAAAAACATATAGGTTTTAACCACCTCAAGTTTTTGTCCGCTAATTGTCCAATTATAGCTACTAGACCTGCATTTCTTCTTTCCAAAGATGCACATGATTTTACTTTTAGAACTATTAATTTTCATGTAATGTGCATCAGCAAATTGATTCAATGCATGAAGACGGTTAGAGAGACCTTTCGGGGTTAAATCTAAAACAAGTATATCGTCCGCATACATTAGAATCGATATAGCTGTCCCTCCAATTGTCGGGGCTAATCCCTCACAAACTGCAACAGTAGTTGGTAAATCGGCCGTATACAAGGAAAACAATATGGGTGCCAATATACACCCTTGTTTTAATCCGTTCAGAGAGGGGATAGATTGAGAAAGACCCCTCTCACCGCCTTGTAACACCTTACACCATGTGTTCGAATGTAAAGACTTAACTAGATCAAATAGGTATCCTGGCATGCCCAATGCCGCCAACTTTCTCCACAGCGTTGGACGGTCCACCTTGTCAAACGCCGTGGAGAAATCTATAAATGCTACGTATACGCCACCACCTCGGACACGAGCATATTTATCCATAATTACCTGTAGCAATGTTAGATTATCTAAAGTTCCATGCTCTTTTCGAAATCCTGTCTGTTCCATAGGTAAAATATTATTTAAATTTGCCCATTCCATTATTAGTATTAATAAAAGCTTAGCAAAAAATGTTCCTATTGAGTCTAATAAAGCTATTAGACGATAATTAGAGGGGTTGTCCCGATCACCTTTTTTAAAAATTGGGATTAGGATACTTCCCCGCCAAGAGTCGGGGACTGTTCGTGATTTAAAGCACGCCAAAAATACTGGAAGAAGGATCCTGCTCCAAATGGTAACATCTTGCTTGATTACAGACATGGGCAATTCATCAGGACCCATAGCCCCGGAAGAGCGCATGCTCTTTATCACGGTAGCTATGGATTGCTCAGTGGGGAGTTCCATTTTAAAGTCACTATTTGGACCTGGAACCCATGGTTCCCCCCCTGCACCGTTAGGCGCATATAAGGTGGTCACAAATTGGGTCCAGACATCTTCTGTAATAACTATAGGAGTGGACGTTGTTATAGAACCACATCCTTGCCTTATTATGGACCAGAAATCTCTAGAGTTTTTACAAGTTGAAGCCTCTCTTAACTTGATCCATAAAGTATCTTCTTTTTCACTTTTTATCTTGGATCTCAATCTTACCCTCCTTCTTCTTAATAAAGCTAACTGATACTCATTTTCCCCCCGATCTATTAAGGTATTGCTTCCTGACGAGTTTATTTATCTCCTTATTTAATCTTAATAAGGGACTAGGAGAAAAATGTTTCTTTTTGGGATTTCCTATAATCCTAGCCGTCGCGGTGACTTTTTTAAGGAGATTTTCAAGAAAAAGGAATTCCCTACCTTGCCAGTAATCAAACTCCAATAGTAGTTGGGTAAGGATATTTTGTACATCCTTGCTGTTAGCAAATCCCCAATAACATCTATCTGAGTTACACTTAATAGAGAAACCTCTATTCTTTAAGGACCAAAGGCTAGTTTCAGGGGGTATTAATGAGACAGTTATATTAATAATTTTATGATCACTCAAGGGGGAATGAGAGATCACCAAATCTTTGAAAAAGGAGAACGTATCAAAGTCCGTTATTACATAGTCCAAAATAGATTCACCCCTAATGGATCCATGTGTATAGTTAGCAGGAGTGTCTGAAGGCATCCTGCCATTTATGATATGTTGTTGTAGTATTTAGAAATATTTAATATTGTTGATCAAGGGGCCAATAGCAAATGGTGTTTGTAAATAATAGATATATTCTTTATAATTATTGCGGAGTGATGACCATCGGTATCTGTTGTGGATCTTTCCACAAGTGAGCTGTAGATAAGTTTATTAAAAGTGTCTTGTAGGTACTCTGGGTTGTATACAAATTAATCACTGGGTCTTGTGGATAGGTTATATTTTATTTTGTATAAATATTTTTTTTAGTTGATCAGAGTGAATTCAATTCTGAGGAGGGAGATGTAGGGTTGGAATAAATAAATTGGAGTGAACATAGAATATGTGATGACTCATCTTTGATGTAAGTATTTTATACACATTAGAACTTTATCTGATCATAAAATGATTGAAGTAATATTTTAGGGATCGTGAAACATTGTATTTTAAATTTTATTCAGACTATCGTCTGGGATCCACTCAATTACGATGCAAAGCCTAACTAGCAATGATACACCTGGTTTTGAGCATTTACTCACAAGACAGTTATACGGAATAGGATTATATTATTTGGGGTCATGATAATTGATTTTCTGCCAACAGTAAGAAATGTAGTGTCTTAATCTGTTATGGTAAACTGATCTGTATTGTAGGAATCTATTTAAAGTCACATTATTTTGTTTCTTATCTAAATTGTTTCTTCAATATGTATCAGTGCATTTTAGAAATATTTATTATAGATATCTGATCCTGTATGAAAGTACATATGATCCATTGGTGTAGGTGGAGTCACGGTCTGTTTGAATTGATTATTTGTTGATTAATGTATGAAAATGATTTAGGTGATTTAGACTGAAAATATGTATATTTAAAGCAAAAATCTGATCAAACGTTTTTGTATGTGTTTTAATCTTTTCAGCTCTGATGAAGTTTGTTTAGGACGAAATGTGTTGACGGGGCTGAATTCATGTTTACATCTACAAAAAGTATAGAAATAAATCAAGATGTTTTCATCAAGACCCGTGACTCCTGCGTATTACTAATGGACACTCCCGTCATTACGGGTTGGATAATTGATATATTTGGTCTATATTACTTATGTCCAGGCATCATCAATGATGGAAATGTGAAGTTTCTAAAAAAGGTTAATGATATTATCAATGATAACACATGTGTAGATAATATGCACTCCTGTCCTGTATGTGCTAACTAGTTTTGTGTAGTAATTCGTTAGTGGTAGAATCACAAACAGTTTAGTGACCGGGTCTAACTAATGAACTAATAAGGATAAATACTAGTGCGACTGTCCTATAGCCCTACAGCCTTTCTTTGTCTTAAAAGAAATAGTTGTTAACTGATGTCTTTTGGGACCACGTGCCATAATGTAAGTATATGTACTTAGTATAGTTAGTTGGTAAGTCCAAGGAGCCCAAAAAATCCACGAGGGCTGCACTCACGGGTGCAGGGGTGGAGGCGTTAGAACTGCGTCATCCAGATGTGAGAGCGAGGGGAGCAACGTGCCTTTGACTTGTGTTACATCTGATGTAACATAAGTTAAAAAAGGGCGCAACTTGTTAATATATAAAATGAATGAAAGTGGGGCTGATACACATGCTTGTCTTACCCCACGGTGGACACATATATCATCAGAAACTCCAACCTGAGACTGATTCTGGTATTCATAACCCAAATATGCTAGAAAGTGTTATGCTATGTAATGTTAATGTAGTAATCAGGAAACCACACTGGAGTGATGATGTCAACGTAGGTTTATTCTGGTATCAGGTAAGCAGGTACACAGGTAAAATAAGACCAGATGTAAGTCATATCAAACCCCACCGGGAGCAGCCTGCTAGCTGCTCAGACGCATCCATCAACCTCCATCTTTCATTCAGTCACTCACGCATTCCACTCACAGCCCCACACACCAAACATTCCACTCAGAACACTCCCACAGGCCGAGCCGCCAGGGACAGGGAAGGATTGAAGTCAAGCTCACTTTACTGAAACCGGATTGCAACTGCCCCGCAACAGTGCACAAATGTTAAGACGTGAAGTTAAAAAAACAACAGAGCACGCGTGCTCCCAAGTGCATAAAGGTTCCAACAAAGCAAAACATGTGTGAAATAGAGAAGACTAGAAGATCATGGTTTCAGCATGGCATTTGTTGTCACGAAAGAAACTCTATTGAAACTGTCACACTTATGACAAAGACGTGGCTGGCAGAAAGTGGCAAACTGAACAAGTATAACAGCATGCTCCGGCAATTTCAAGATGGCGGCACGCTGTATCACGCCGTGCCGAGTGGCTCCCAGCATCAGCGTAACGCAAAACATTGGCCAGCAGATCACGAGTCCCACCGAGAAGCAAATGCGTCATAGGGAGGTCCGTGGCAGGAAGACACAGGTTAAGTGGGGGCACCGTCGCAAGCTTCTTTGAAATTTAAGCAAGACAATGTCAGTTGGATATCACTGCAAACAATAAGTTCAAGTTCAAGTTCTAGCATTTATATAGAGCACTACTCACCCAGAGGGTCTCAAGGCGCTTGGGGAGGGGGTTCCTTATTTGTCGAATAGCCAGGTTTTAAGTTCTTTTCTGAAGGAGAAGTGGTTTTGAGTAAGGCGGAGGTGAGAGGGGAGTGAGTTCCAGGTCTTGGCAGCCAGGAAGGAGAAGGATCTGCCACCCATGGTGGATTTTCGGATGCCCGGGACTGTGGCGAGGGCTTGATTGGACGATCTTTGTTGGCAGGTGGGTTTGTAGAAGGATAGTCGAGAGTTGAGGCATTCGGGTCCTAGGTTGTAGAGGGCCTTGTGTGCGTGGGTGAGAAGACGGAACGTAATTCTTTTGTTGACGGGAAGCCAGTGGAGGTCCTTTAGGTGTCCGGTGATGTGGTCTCGGCGAGGGATGTCCAATATGAGTCTTGCTGATGAGTTTTGGATGCGTTGGAGTTTTTTCTGTAATTTTGATGTGATTCCGGCGTATAGTGTGTTACCATAATCCAGTCGACTCGTGACCAGTGCGTGGGTCACAGTCTTTCTTGTTTCGAGGGGGATCCAGCGGAAGATCTTTTTGAGGATGCGAAGTACGTTGAAGCAGGAGGATGAGACTGCGTTAACTTGTCTGGACATCGAGAGAGAGGAGTCTAGGATGAAGCCAAGGTTACGTGCGTGGTCAGTGGGTGTGGGTGCTGAGCCCAGAGCGGAAGGCCACCAAGAGTCGTCCCAGGCAGAGGGTGAGGATCCTAGGATGAGCACTTCAGTTTTGTCTGAGTTTAGTTTTAGGCGGCTCTGCTTCATCCATTCGGCTACTTCTTTCATGCCTTCGTGAAGATTGGTTTTGGCGGTGTTCGGGTCTTTGGTGAGGGAAAGGATTAATTGGTTGTCGTCGGCGTAAGAGATGATGTTGAGGTTGTGTTGGCGCGCGATGGATGCGAGTGGGCTCATGTAAACGTTGAAGAGGGTGGGACTGAGTGATGACCCTTGTGGTACTCCACAGATGACTTCTGTGGCTTCTGAGTTGAATGGGGGAAGTCGGACTCTTTGAGTTCTCCCGGCGAGGAACGAGATGATCCAGTCCAGGGCTTTTCCTTGTATGCCGATGTTGCTGAGGCGTTGTATAAGGGTGCTGTGGCAGACCGTGTCAAAAGCGGCGGAGAGGTCGAGTAGAATGAGGGCCGCAGTTTCTCAGTTGTCCAGTAGTGTTCGGATGTCGTCTGTCGCTGCAATGAGGGCGGTTTCGGTGCAGTGTTTGGCTCGAAATCCAGATTGAGATGGATCGAGGGAGTTGTTGGATTCCAGGAAGGCGGCAAGCTGGCTGTTGACGGCTTTCTCAATGACTTTGGCGGGGGAAGGGAGGAGGGATATGGGTCGGTAGTTTTTAAGTTCAGAGGGGTCTGCTGTGGGTTTCTTCAAGAGGGCGCTGAGTTCGGCGTGTTTCCAACTTTCTGGAAAGGTGGCAGAGTTGAACGAGCAGTTGATGACATCACGAAGATGGGGTGCGATGATGGAGTCAGCTTTGTTGAAGATGTGGTGGGGGCAGGGGTCGGTTGGTGAGCCAGAATGGATTGAGTTCATTAGGCGGATGGTGTCTTCAGTGGTGATTGTGTTCCAGGCCCTAAGGTAGTTAGTTGGCCGAGTGGGATCTGAGGGGAGTGGGGAGGGTAGATCGTTGGGAGTGTTCTCGAAGCTGTTGTGGATGTCGGCGATTTTGTTGTAGAAGAAGGAGGATAACGCGTCGCAGAGGTCTTGCGAGGGGGTGATGTCTCTAGATGCTGCGGTGGGGTTGGTGAATTCTTTGACGATGTTGAAAAGTTCCTTGCTGTTGTGGGTGTTGTTGTCGAGACGATCCTTGAATGCTGATTTCTTGGCGGATCGAATCAGTTGGTGGTGGTTGCGGGTGGCTGCCTTGAGGGTGGCCATGTTGTCGGTGGTTGGGTTTTTTCTCCATGTTTTCTCCAGGGTGCGGCACAGTTTCTTGGATTTTTTAAGATCATCATTGAACCAGGAAGTCTTTTTGCTGGCTAGTTTGATCTGGGGCTTTTTCAGGGGTGCTAATTCGTCAGCACTGTGGGTGATCCATTGCTTGAGATCGATGGCCACTTGGTTTGGGTCCAATGAGAGGGTGGGAGGATTTTGGTTGAGTGATGAGAGGAGTTGGTCGGAGGTGATTTTGTTCCAGTTTCTCCGAGGAATGGGTTGTGGGCGGTTGTGGTTCAGGGTGATTTTATAGCTGAAGTGAACACAGCTGTGGTCCGTCCAATGGAGAGCTGTGGTGCGATCAAAGGAAATGTGCTTGCTGGAGGTGAAGATAGGGTCGAGCGCGTGGCCGGCTACATGAGTGGGGGTGTCAACAAGTTGTTTGAGTCCGAGATTGGCCAGGTTATCCAGAAGGGTGGAGGTGTTGCTGTCGTGTTTGTTTTCAAGGTGAAAGTTGAGGTCTCCCAGCAGAATGTAGTTCTCGGAGGTGAGGGCATGTGGGCTGATGAAGTCCATGATGTCATCGCTGAATTGAGTGCGGGTGCCTGGGGGCCTGTAGATGAGGGTGCCTCTAAGTGTGGTCCTAGGGTCGGTGTGGATCTGAAAGTGGAGATGTTCGGCGGTTGCAAGATTGTCGTCGGAGCTGGTCGTGATTTTGATGGTGTTCCTATGGATGATGGCGATGCCTCCTCCTGTTTGGTTGGAGCGGTCTTTGCAGATAATCTTGTAGTCGTCCGGTATGGCTATGGCGATGTCAGGTGCTGATGATGTGTTCATCCATGTTTCTGTAAGGAAGGCGATGTCCGGTGACGCAGTGTCGAGTAGGTCCCAGAGTTCGGTAGCGTGTTTGTGGACCGAGCGGGTGTTGAGCAGGATGCACTTCAGGCGGTTAGAGTCGGAGCTGTGTATGGAGGAAGTGGATTTGGTGAGGGTTCTGAAGCAGTTGAACTTGCAGAAGATGCAGGCGAATGGGCCTTGGGTGCGTCCTGGGGTGGCTTCGCAGCATTGTGGTGTGCGTCCGGGGTTGAGGGCGAGGAGAGTTGCGGCATCATAAGTGAGTCTAGTGGGTTGGGTGTGGCGGGGACCAGGGGGAAAGGCGCTGGGAGCGGTCCAGGCGCGGACGGGCGTAGACGGGCTTACCTTTGGCGCACCTTCGGCGCGCATGGGGCGCGACCGCTGCGCGTGAACGCTGAGCGCAAAAGCATCAATAGATATCAGTGTTGGTTAGCAATAAAAAATAAAATGAGGCGCACTTGACTTCGCCCAGGCTGGGCTCGATTTGCACACCTGTTGTGTGTGTGTATGTGTGTGTGTAGCCCACTGCCAAAGAACGATCCAAACCATTTTGTATTGTGAACACTCCTCAAAGATGTGTCAAAATAACGCCAATTCACAGCAGAACCACAAGTAGTTTGAGACCATGTGACATGTATAGGGATATTTATTTTAACACGGGCAGCAACGTGACGTGACATCATTCTCCCAGCCAATGCCACAGATGAGATGAGGGAGTCGGTGTTGTTTTGCCAGCTCAGCTTGAAGCATGACTCTTGGCAAGAGCTGGGTCAAGACCCAGTGTGTAGGGAGGTCAGATCCAATGCAGGCATTAATCAAGCACACAGTCTGGGCAGCGTCATTGTAGTGAAGGTCTGTTCCAATGCAGGCAGTTATCAGGCGCACATGCTGCGCAATACCAATGAAGCAAAGTAATTGGCTCACTGTAGATGAAGGCTCCGTCTGCGCAACAAACTGTAGTGTGTGAAGAGACTTAGCGTACCTGTAGGTTCACTCTGCGCAGCATTCATGATGCATCTTGTTGTAGTAGCCTCTTGAGATGGAGTACAGCACGCTTGTTTGGGGGCTGCCCGATGTAATGGGCACCGGTGGGGTTGTAGTGCGTGCTTTTGCTGTACCTGTTTCACATTTTGTCTTTGTACCTTAATGTCTTTAGAGTGACATTGTTGTGCGTCCTCTTGTAACTCTAGTCTTTTCCGTCTTTCACCCGTCGCTTGCGTTAGACGGCTTCTCCAAGTAGTGGCTCCTTCCCAGCTTGATGTAGGAAACATCTTGATGTATTTCTTGTAGTCTTGAACCACTGTAGAGCGGGGGACGTCCTCAACTCGTCGCCAAAAATAAATGTAGTAATCAGGAGACCCCACTGGAGTGATGATGACAACGTAGGTTTATTCTGGTGGCAGGTAAGCAGGTACACAGGTAAAATAAGACCAGATGTAAGTCATATCAAACCCCACCGGGAGCAGCCTGCTAGCTGCTCAGTCCCATCCATCAACTTTCATCTCTCCTTCAGTCTCCCACGCATTCCACTCACGGCCCACACACCAAAGATTCCACTCAGAACACTCACACAGGCTGAGCAGCCAGGGACCGGGAAACATGGGAGAGGCAATCCATAACACCAGGATACGACAGTTATGGAATGATATGTTATGTTGCGTTACATTATGTCATGGATATTTAGAATATTCACTTTGCATTTTTAGAAGCTTTCGTAATAGTTGGAAGGATGTCGCGAGCATTCATTCTCCTTAATTTGCTTAAAGAGAACAACATTCCATGAACAGCATTTTATAATAATATAATAATCGGATCAATGTCTGATTTTAATAAATTAAAAATTTGCTATAATTCCTCTCTGAATGGATATGTGGGTGCACCAGATCACACACTGTCATGTGTATCCCAATTCTCATCTGTTATAGTACACAGTCTCATCCACAGGAACAAATCTCAGGCCTTGTCTGTGCCATCTCTGATAGAACACAAGAGAAGTAAAGACAATGAACAGTGATGAGCCGACCACCTGCTTTTGCTGTCATAAAACTTGAAAAAACAATAGGGCAATAACCAGCTTCTAACCAAATATCCCCAACAGTGAACAGGTCACATGCCACCTGCCTCTGTCAGCAATGAACAAGAACCAACAACCTTCCCCTCACTCTGTGTGAACATTGAACTGAGAATGGGCCCCTTCTTCTTAGCATGATGAATGTATAGTGTACAGGCTGCCTTCTGCTCACTCACTGTGAACAACAAATGGTGTGCAGGCCACTTTCCTCTCAGAATTAAGAATGAAGAGCGCACAGACCACTTTCTTCTCACGTAGTGTGAGCAATTAACCGTACGTAGGCCTCCCTTCCTGTCAGTGTGAGCAGTGAACTGGGCAAAGGCGCTCCCCCAGTGTGAACAATGAACAGTGCACAGACCGCCTTCTTCTCACCCAGTGTGAACAATTAAGTGCACAGGCCGCCTTCCTCTCACACATTGTCAACAATGAACAGTGCACAGTCCGCCCTCTTCTCACCCAGTGTGAACAATGAACAGTGAATGAACAATGCACAGGCCGCCTCCTTCTCCATCAGTGTAAACAATGAACAGTGCAGAGACCGCCTTCTTCTCACCCAGTGTGAACAATAAACAGTGTACAGGCCATTCTTATTCTCAACCACCGTGAACAGTGAACAGACTGCTTTCCTCTCACCCAGTGTGAACAGTGAATAGAGCACAGGCTGCCTTCTTCTCACTCAGTTTGAACAATGAACAGTGCACAGCCCGCCTTCTTCTCCCTCAGTGTGAACAATGAACAGTGCCCTGGCTGCCTTCTTCTCACCCAGTGTGACCAGTGAACAGAGCACAGGCCGCCTTCTTCTCACTCAGTGTGAACAATGAACAGTACACAGGCCACCTCCCTCTCACCCAGTGTGAACAATGAACAGTGCACAGGCCACCTCCCTCTCACCCAGTGTGAACAATGAACAGTGCACAGGCCGCCTTCTCCTCACCCAGTGTGAACAATGAACAGAGCACAGGCCATTCTTATTCTTAACCTGTGTGAACAATGAACAGTGCTCAGACAGCCTTTCTCTCACTCAATGTGAACAATGAACATTGCACAGACCGCCTTCTTCTCAAACAGCGTGAATAATAAACTAGGCTTTTTAATTCTGCGTTCTAATCTTCGGTCCATATTGAAGGACCCAAGATTCGAACGTACCTCGGATCACCTAGGCAGCTCTTGTGCTGTCTCGTTGAGACATGAAGTATATACTATAGCAGGGAAGCTTTGCTTAAGCTCTGCCCACTCTCCGCCCATCTTTTGGATTGGCTTACATCCTAAATGCTGCACTATGATTGGTTTTCAACTTTTTAGTCCCTCCTCCTGATGGCCCTGTCGTCATTTGTATACTTCCATGGCTATTGGCTGCTTTACTTTAAAAACTATTTGTTCCCGTGGCTAACCCCCTCCCCTTTCACAGTCCGTGACTTCTCATGCCACCATCACCCCCCCCCCACTCCCATTTGTTCCTTTTTTCTCGCCCACACTCCAGTTTCAAATGCAATTTGTCTTGAGTAAATGCAAGTTATATTGCATTGCAAATGCTTGTTTTTAAAGTAGTGCACATTAACATGCGCGCAATGCCTTACATGTACACATGCGTGCCAAAAGTCTTGCACGAGGAAAAACAGGAAGTGATGTGGATATGAGGGTGTTTGGTTTCCAGCGCTCGCACACACCACTCGTGGTGCACTGTCGTCTGTCCCGTTATGGCTAACAAATGCAGAGGGACAGCTTTCAATATTAGGCGTGCCCGGTTATACCGCTGCCCTCATGCCCTAAAATTCAAGCCCGGCACTCTCAAGCTGGACAGGGCCGCCGTGCAGCCATTGTTTCAAGTCAGTCAGTGCTTTGTCTCCGGCTTCTTGGGCTACAGTGAGTTCTTCAAATGTGCAGCTATGCAGTGGGGCGTACTTAATTCCAAGAATGCGTATAGAGTGTGGTAATGAGAAGCCCATTTGTTCAACGCGTCAAATAATACCAGCGAAAATAAAGGGCGGGAATTGAATCAAAACCACTGGAAACTTCGAAAGGGCCTCTTCTCACCTGCTTGGTTTGCTCTGATGATAAAGAGGCTTCTGTTTGTTTCAACTGCGGGTTGGCACCTGGGCACCCTTCAAAGAATTCCTCATAAATGTGTGATAAACAGACTGGTCTAATAGGTGTCACCTGCACGCTGTATTGTCATGAGACCCATAGAATTCATACCTCATGCTTGCTATTTTCCCTTGCTACTTTGATACTCTTCACAGTCATGTTATCTGTCTACCACAAGTTTTATGTGCCTTTATTAATTTTTTCTTTTTACAAATTGGTTTAAGGGTACTTCAAGATGAAAAACCCTTCCGCTCTCATTTTTTGTGTTCAAAATGTTTTATTGAATGAATTTTTCATAAATATTAAACACAATACAAAGAATAATACCAAACAGTAGAGTATAGGAACATATTACAATATAGAAATAAAAAACAACCATTAATAATGAAATAGAATAACTATAGCAGCATTAAGAAATACATAATAGATATAAATGATAACATAAAAAAAAAGAGCTACAGTAAACAAAGATTGATTAATATGAATTGAAATAAGTATTTTAAATTGCTGAACAAGCTATGATATAGGACTCTAGACTGGACCACATATTAGACCTAGAAGGAGAGGAAACATTAGGAAAGTGTGGAAAAAAGCAATGCCCACGTCTAAGGAAAGGAATCCAATCCCACCATGCATTAACTGGGAGTAATGTAGCATTTTTCCAATTACAGGTAATAGATTTGATTGTAGTAGAAATAAGAAAATCAAACAATTTGCAATCCATAGGGGATAATATATATTTAAAAAGAGAGGATTTGAAGATTAGAACATAAAAATATAGAGTTGTTTGGATCCTAAGGTTCCAGGTAATAATATTCCATATGTCTGATAAAAACTGATGAATAATACAACAATTGAAAAATAGGCAGTGCCTGCCACCTTGTACATGCAGATGAGTACCCCCCACCTGCGGCACCCCATTCCCCACCCCATTGGCATTTTCCACCTGTCTTTTTGCGGGGGGAACTCCGCCGTAAAATACAGGCATCATAATGCCCTCAGCAGTGCCTGCGTTGTACCTGGTCCCACAAGGCGGTCGGAAAAGTCCCGCCTTGCTGGACCGCGGCGGACGGTCTTTCCGTTCGCTGAGGTACCTTTCCCCTTCCCACCACCATCCTAATTTGGCGGTGGGAATTTTAAGGGTGATGGTGGTAAGTACGCCACGCCGGATTGGTGGTCCTCACCGCTGGCCAGCGGTGGCGGACTTCCCACCATCGTAATCGGCCCCTAAGATCGGATAGTCTACCTTTCATGAAGCCAGGTTGGTCAGGATGTATAATATTAGATAGTAAGGGTGATAATCTATTTGCTAAAATGTTTACATATATTTTACAGTCCTGATTGATTAACGAAATGGGATGAAAATTTAAAACTAAAGTATAATCTTTATTAGGCTTAGGCAGAACAATTACAGTGGCTTCATTAAAATATCCCCCCATCATGGAAGTACGCTGAAATTCTGTAGAAATGGAAAGTAAAACAGGGGATAATTAGTCCTGACAACAGTTATAGAATTCAGCCTGAATTCCATCCAGGCCAGGAGTTTTTTGGGAATTTAATACATTAAATGCTGCAAACATTTCTTTATCGGCAATATGATTATCTACGGTTGATCTATCAGTATCAGAAATCTGAGGTAATAGAAAAGAATTAGGAAAATCATGGATAACATTATTGTGAGGGGCGAGAGAGAGGTTTGTGATATAAAGAAGAGTAGAAGGAAAGGAAATCTTTCAGTATATCTGCAACATGTGTCATCAATGTACCATTATTCATTTTGATGGCTGGAATTTGAATTCTGTCTTGCTTGAGGCGTAGATAATTAGCTAGCAGGTGACCAGATTTGTTGGAATTAAAATGAAAATTAGATTTTCTTTTGAAATGAGTAAACCTGCTCTTTTACTAAGCATACAATTATATTTGTAGTGTTATTTCTGAAGTTGGGATTTATATTGTGGATCTCTAGATGCAATTAAAAGTTGTTCCACGGATGCAATCTGTGTCTCTAATTTGGTGAGATGGGAATAAAAAGATTTATTTTTGTGCGCCATAATAGAAATTGAAACTCCACAGATGTAAGCTTTAAAAGCATCTCAATGTATAATATTCGAAGTGTCACGTGACTTAGTATTGAAAAAATAGTCCGTAATTGCTAAGGCCATTTTTTTAGAATTGGTTGGGTTAACCCCTTTAGTGCGGGGCTGTTTCACCCACTGTGCTGGGGGGCGGGGGCGCGCACAGCGCCCCGGTGCTCATGACGAGCTCAGCTTGTCATGAGCTACGGCGCTCCTGTGCTCATGACGAGCTGAGCTCTTCATGACCGCGCCCGTTTCAATGGAACGCTCAGCACAGCAGGGGAATCAGCCGAGCATGCGAGCGTTCCATTGAACGGGCGCGGTCATGACGAGCTCAGTTCGTCATGAGCACAGGAGCGCCGTAGCTCATGACGAACTGATCTCATCATGAGCACAGGAGGGATTAAGAACTATTTCTGAATTCATTCTCCATCTTTTATTATGAGTTTGGGGATCAGAAATACATAAAGAAAATGAAATTAAAGCATGGTCCGAAACCGTAATAGGGTGTATAATCAATTCACTAATCATGTGACATAAATTACGTGAGGACAATAAGTAATCAACTCTAGAAAAAGAAGAGTGAGCATTTCAATAAAACGTAAAATCTTCGTCTGTATGATATTCCAATCTCCACAAATCACACAATTACATAACAGAAAGGAAAGATTTCAAAGCAAAGAACGCTTTGCTCGGCTGGAATGTAAAAACAGAAGACCAGTCATACAAAGGATCTCTGATTAGATTAAAATCACCACCCATTATAAGGAACATATTACCAATTCTGAGTACTTCAGCAGAGACATAAGACTAAAAGGCAGGGTCATCAGTACTAGGAGCATAAATATTGACCAAATTTAAAGTGAGTTTGTCAATTTGAACTAGAGCATAAACAAATCTACCATCTGCGTCATGATGATGTGATAACATTTGTGCACGAGCGCTGTGTGAGAAAAATATAGCTACACAATTTTTATGTTTTGCAGCAGGAGAGGGAACTATAAGCCCTACCCAACTTTTAAACACAGTATGCAATATTTTGTCATTAACATGAGTTTCTTGTACAAAACAGATATCTACTTTAGACTTGTGGAGCTATTCTAACATTTTACGTCATTTAACTTGGTGACTGGGACCCTTCATATTTAATGAAGCAGCAACTAACTTTTGTGGCCTATATATATTGTCCTAGAAGTAACAGAAAAGAATAAGAGAGAGACAGGAGCCCATTTACAAAAGTCAAAACAAAACAGACAACATATAGCGAGGTCAGTCAGCAAGACCTCATACCATAGAACATTGGAGAAGTAGGTACGAACTAGAACAAAACACCATTCATATTCACCTGCATAGAGAGAGAATAACGACCTACAGTTAGGGTTAGAAAAATATTATTGTTATCAGCCTGAGGAACTGGAAGGCTGAGAGTCCATGACAATAGGATGATGCTGATCCAAGAATCTGATTAAATCTGCAGTAGCTGAGAAAGACTTGGAGATGTTGTTTTTCCAGATGTGCGTAACCGCAGGGTCAAAAAGTCCATATTTGTATCCAGCTTCTCGCAAACGAGGTCGCAATTAGTGTTGTATTTGAAAAGTCTCCTTTGCAAAGTCCTGATGAATAAAGACTTTATTTCCTTCAATTAGGAGAGAAGGGTCTCTCAGACAGCCTTTCGTATAAGAAGAAGTTGATGATACCTCAGAACTTTAAAGATGATTTGTCGTGGTTTGACTTGATGATGTTTACGAATAGAAGGTATTCTGTGAGCTTTATCAATCTCAAAGCGCTCTGGAAATGTAATATTTAATAGTTTATGGAGAAGGTTTTGCAAGAAAAGACGACAACTCTGACCCTCAACTCCTTTTGGAACATTAAATATGCGTAAGTTGTACTGTTGATTTCTATTTTCCAAATCAAGTAAGGAACCTTGGAGAGAGGCAACGGGAGGAAGAAGTGGATCCATAGATGTAATGGCTGTAGTATTATCACACATTTTAATCTCATTATCTGCAACTCTCATTGATAGGGAAGCCATATCTCTCTGAATATTTTTGATATCTAAAGAAATAGTGTCAGTATTAGTATGAATAGCTTCAATTTCCTGCCAAATTTTTGCCAAGGAATCATCTTGGGAGTCTGTAGCTTTGGCTTTGGTAGGAGGAGGTGAAACAGCTTGTTTACATTTATTTGAAATTCAGCCAAATGCTGCCGCAACCACCATGGAACACCTGGGGGCAAAAACGAAGCAGCAGCAAAGCCCCCGTCTACGGAAGACAATCGTTGGCGAAGCAGTTGAGGACGGAGTTCAAGGCGCGGCGGACATCTTGGTTCGTGAGCACTGCCGACTCCCCCCCACTCTCATTTTAATAGCCACTCTCCCCCTCTCGCTCTTTTCCTCTCTTATGTTATCCTCATTTTACCCTCTGCCTGTTCCTTCCGCAATAGTCTTGTCACCTCTTCTTTAGTCAGTGGTTAAGCAGAATTTACAATCTTTTTTATTTATATTTGATTTGTGCATGTCTGATTTTTAAATAGCAGTTTTTGCCCCTGACAAAGTAAAAGAGAGAAATACGTCCGTTTAATGGTATATTGCTTCAGATCGTCTCAGGAAACTGCTGCTGTTGTGATTGATAACAAGAACTACATTCCCACTGCCTCTGCACCCCCCATGGCCCCCGCCGCCATGTCTGCATGCTGTGTGTAACGCTGAGGCCTCCACCGCGGTGCTGCCATCCCGAGATTGTGGACCGCTGTGCCCTTTGGAGAGCACCATACCTTGTTAGCAAGCGTTGCCTAATTGAATTTGAGTTAGTGTTAACGCTGTCACGGTCACATAGGGTCAAATCAATAATATTTCAGCCCCGCTCGCTACGATCATTACATCCAGTGGTGAACACCCTTTACAACGCAACTTTTACAACGTAGTGCCTTTACAACGCAGTATTTACAACGCAAACCATTACAACACATTGCGCTGGGGGGCGCTCTAGGATAGGGAATAGATTTAATTTACTATCCAACACCTTCCCTACTATCCACGGGGACTGGAGTTGGAATAGTAAATTAAACTATTCACTATCCAGCACCCCAAAGCGCTATGCGTTGTAAAGGCATGCGTTGTAAATACCGCGTTGTAAAGGCATGCGTGGTAAAAGCATGCGTTGTAATGTCATACATCCCCTCCAGTCGTATAATGGCGGATCCCGCCTCTCCACTGAAGGTTGTCTGAGCGGACTTGCAGGCACAACTGTGGCTTAGCTGCACGCGCCATCGTTCACACAGGAAACAAATGTTAGCTTGGACAACTGAGGGATTCGTGGAGCAATACTTTCTACTAATGACTTTCCTATGGGAGAAATCCACACAGGCAGATGTTTCTCAAAGTCCCCCGATTAAACAATCAACGGAATTGTCTTGGGGTAAGGCAACATTGTATAGGATCTGTTTATCCTAATCGGCTATAGGATACAATGCTTAATGGAAGGTCGCTTAGGGCCTCCCTATAGGATGCAGAACACTGTATTGTCCTACTATTTTTGCCCTAGTACGTGTGTCATCATATTACTCTCTTTTAGGTATTCCTACAAGAATCCTACAAACAGGGCTTTTAGTGGGATAAAAAACTAGGGGTTCTCTCAAAGGGGCGCGGCCGATGTAAATAATGTCGTGGTTGAAAAACGCCTACGCTAAATATCTGTGTTTGGCATAGTGGGCCGCCCGACTATTGGTATATTGCTGCTCCTGTCATTGTACCCAGTTATATAATACAATAACTAACATTACACCTGCAACAAGCCAGGAGCAGTGGTTTTGTCAATGATTGTTAGTTGCATAACATAAGCGACAACTATGAATTCGTTGTATATAATATTAAAAATGCTTCAGTTTTGAAATGATGAGACTGTGGAAGAACTATATTAAAACAGAGCTTTGGACTTTACTATTTCCAGCTGAAAGGCAATATTTCTCTCCATATGTTCCCATACCTGGCGTGTCACGCAGTGTGGTGCTTACTTTCCCTCCATGTTAAAGAACAGTAGATGTTTCAGCACCCGGGCTAATGTGCTGCATAGCTAAATACATATGAGGTCCCAAAGGCGACACCGATGCATTGCAAATGCTTTTTTTTGTTAGGCACGGGGAGATTACGTCATTCGTCATTACCCAGAATCACAGGATGTTCAGCGTCATTGCCGAGACTCGACCCCAGTTCCCCAGATTCGAGGTCAACCGACACAGGCCCCAGGGCAGGGCTGATGATGCTGCCATGTCCATGATGCTGAGGTGGGAGCCTTGAGGTGAGTACCAGCCTCTGATTCACACATGTGTGCAGCTCCTGTCCCCTGCTGTGGGGGCCTCAGTGTCTCTAGGTCAGCCAGAGGTGCCCGGTCAGCTGCTGGCCCCAGTGCAGGTCCGATGATGCTGCCATGCTCATGATGCTGAGGTGGGAGCCTTGAGGTGAGTACCAGCCTCTGATTCACACATGTGTGCAGCTCCTGTCCCCTGCTGTGGGGGCCTCAGTGTCCCTAGGTCAGCCAGAGGTGCCCGGTCAGCTGCTGGCCCCAGGGCAGGGCTGATGATGCTGCCGTGCCCATGATGCTGAGGTGGGAGCCTTGAGGTGAGTACCAGCCACTGATTCACACATGTGTGCAGCTCCTGTCCCCTGCTGTGGGGGCCTCAGTGTCTCGAGGTCAGCCAGAGGTGCCCGGTCAGCTGCTGGCCCCAGGGCAGGGCTGATGATGCTGCCATGCCTATGATGCTGAGGTGGGAGCCTTGAGGTGAGTACCAGCCACTGATTCACACATGTGTGCAGCTCCTGTCCCCTGCTGTGGGGGCCTCAGTGTCTCGAGGTCAGCCAGAGGTGCCCGGTCAGCTGCTGGCCCCAGGGCAGGGCTGATGATGCTGCCATGCCTATGATGCTGAGGTGGGAGCCTTGAGGTGAGTACCAGCCACTGATTTACACATGTGTGCAGCTCCTGTCCCCTGCTGTGGGGGCCTCAGTGTCTCGAGGTCAGCCAGAGGTGCCCGGTCAGCTGCTGGCCCCAGGGCAGGGCTGATGATGCTGCCATGCCTATGATGCTGAGGTGGGAGCCTTGAGGTGAGTACCAGCCACTATGGGTCACTGTAGTAGCTACCTCGCAGTCAATGCTGTTTAAAAAGGATTCTTCTTTATTGGCAACACCCATCACCGCCTTCACAGCTGGAAGCATGAGCACATCAGCGCACATCTGGCTCTGACATTCTACACACACATGTAAACGCCAGGAGCACTCTGTGGTCCAAAGTCCACACTCTACATGACAAGAGCAATTCTATACTCCACAAAAAAGCACAATTCTATAGCTATACTTATCACTATAGTTACCTTTACCTTATGCTCTCTTGTTACTAAGAGGAAGTTTGTGTTCTGAGACTCTTAGCTTTCTTTTTGCAATAATAACTATGAGATTAAAAGTCTATCCATCTGAAGTGCTGTGGGCTCCCAGCCGAGGCGGACACGAGACGTCACACATGACTTCAGGGGTCTATAGATATATTCTTAGGTGTTCATGTTTTATACCCACTCCTATTATGACTTGTGGTGCGAGCATGTGGATGAAATATGAAGACTATGTGCCTTTTTTTGTATTTTAATTTACGATATGAAAAAGGGTATGCCTTTCCCCAATGCGCCCCATGTTGGTAGAAATAAACGACGGACTAGGATCTTAAGCTTCACTTAGTAAGTCAGTATTGCTGCTACTTCTCAACAGCAATGATGTTTAACATTCTCTAAGGCATAAATGCAACAAAGATTATTGATGAGCATTCTTTAATTTGAAATAAAATTACAGTTGTTAATGGTTTATTTCACCTGAACATTTACAAGTGTAATCATCATATTTTCATAAACGCTTCAAAATCTTCTCTTCTGTTTGCTACTTGTTTAGGTCAAGCCTAGGCAGCGCGCATGCGCTGTCTGGAAGACCTGATGCAATCACTGTACAGAATGGAACCCGCCTGCTGTTTGCCATTGGTTCACTCTTGCATTGCTCTTTTTTCCTGGCTCCTTATTGGTTGGTGATCCCGATACATCATTTCCGTTTAATGCTGAGAAGCACCGGTCAACTGCAATTTACTTATGATGTAGGTGGTTATGTGTTCCTTCAGGGACTACTTGTTTTATTTCCTGCCAATCATTTACCACTGCGCCCACTTCATGGACCACTGAACACATAACTGCTTTGTACACGAACGCTACTCTTATGTTAAAGCACGGCACCCGCTTTCATGAGGGCTGCCATGCGCATATTTTTTTATATAGATGGGCGCTGTGCTTTATGTTTCAGCATGGCGCCCACTTTTATGTTTGCAACACAGGCACCGCAGTTTGTCTTTCAACACCCCTCCCGCTTTCATATTTACCATCCCAATAGATCTAAGTCGCACAAATGCGAGACCTATTGCATTGCAAATGCCTGTTTCTTGTTCCTGCAGTTTTCAGAGCAATGGTCACATGACGTTTGTGAAGCGATGGTTTAGAAGTGCCTGGCTGTTCTCTGCCTGCCTCCTGCGTGTTCTGCATCACACCACACATTGCCTAAAGCATAATATTTTGTATAAAAGAGAAGGCTGGCTTTGTAAGATGGAGCAGTCTCCTGAGAATATACACAGTGTTGTACTTCTAGGATACCTGTTACTGGCTGCAGCCAATAAATCCAATCTTTGACTTCACCTAGAAGACTCTGTGTTTCTGTAGTCTAAAACAGGAAGGACTCGAGGTCATAGGGTGTGTCCCTGGCACTGCTGGGTTCCGAAAAACCCAGTACTTCAGACGTAGGACTTCAGGATTTGGCTCTTAGCTGGATCTCTTCCTTCTTGGAAGATCGGTCCCAGTCTGCTCGCCTCTCCCACTTCACTGCATCTTAGGTGAAGTCTAACCGTGCCACAGGGATCATCATTGTCCCCGCACCTGTTCAATCTATATTTACTTCCTCTCATCCGGTCTTTAATAGAAAGAAATGTGAGCATATTAATACGCAGATGACCTGCAACTTATATTCACCATCGAGAACACGCCTCTCTGTCTATGATTCTCAATCTACCGTGTTGTACATCAGCAACTGGATGAACACCAGCTATTTAAAGTTAAATCCAGATAAAACTGAACTGATCTTGACTGGCGGTGCTCAGAACCCCTGGAGTTCACACTTTTGGCCAACTGTGCCGCTTTCCCCTCAGCTCCATCTTCTTCATCTAAGGGCCTCGGGTCACAATTAACAGTGACCTGTCTATGAAGTCCCAGATTGGAGCGGTAGATTCTACTAGTTTCTTCAAGCTGCGGAAGATAAGGAACATCATGAGATCCCTTACCTGGGAAGCACTGGTGCAGGTTGTCCTAGCCCTGGTTATTTCCCACATAGACTACGCCAGCTCACTGTATTTCAGTATCTAGTTAAGAAACTGCAGCTGGTGCAGAATCAGACAACTAGACTGATCTCCGATCAGCCGAGACGGTAACACACCTCTCCTCTTACGCTAAATGTTTCTTTGTCATCATTATACACATTTTGGCTTTAAAATTCATCTGTTTGGCAGGTCTCTCCATCTCGAAAAACTCCATCCTCTCTAATTGCTGCTCGCGGTGGTAGGGTGTTCTATGCTGAGGAATGCGTCTGTCAGTCCAGGCAACTCCCTTAGACCAACCAGAACTGTCGACCTAACGTCTTCAGCTGCACTCCAAAGACTTGGGCAACCACAACCCTACAGCTGAACCCGGATGGTGGTTCGAAAAACAAAAATAAGAATGTTTCTCAGATGAGAGAGCTGCACTTTCAAAAATAGCAAAGAAAAATAATTTTTTATTAGTCCATAGTTCTCGGCCTCAAATTATAACGGCCTTTTCCTGGAAATTGTCTGGTTCTGGAACAAAAGTTCAGGTTCTGTAGTGTCCAATCAATTTGACGGTGGCACATCTTCTTGTAGATGATTGCCACTTTCACATTCAGAAATTGTTCCTTTTATATGTGCATCACTAAAAGGCAGAAAACGAGGCACAGTCTCAGTCTCAGAGTCAGCGATACCCTCCTGGACCCACCGGTCGTATGGCAGAGGTAAAGGGACCCTCTTGCAGTGTACGCCGTGGATCCAGTTCTTTTTCCCTTCCACTCAAACGGCTGATCTTGTTGAGAGAAGCACTAGGTGGGGGCCGGTCCAACGGGGCTGGTCATTCTTTGTTCGCTTGAAATTCTTGACCAGCACCCAAGATCCAGGATCGATAGGATGTCCTGGAGCCTCAGAGACCTGAGGCAGGGTATCGTGAAACTGTTGGTGTAAAACACGCAATTTAGCCGTCAATTCATACAAATAGTCAAGCAGTACAGGGTGTTCAATCTCACTGAATTTTGTCGGCCTTGGCACTCCCCATATGTTGGCCGGGCGGCCGAACACGATTTCATAGGGACTAAGTCCCACTCGTGAATGCACAGTCATTCTTGTTGATAGGGGTGCTAAAGGCAGGGCGTCAGGCCATTTAAGACCAGAGCTCCCTTGAATCTTGGCCAATTTAAGTTTTAGCGTGCCATTATAGCCAGCTGATTAGGGGTGATTTGCAGCGTGGAATTTTTGTTGGATACCTAGCCCTTCACATACTTTCTTCATCACTCGACCCACAAATTCACTCCCATTATCACTCCAGACCATTCTCGGCATTCCGAACCTAGGGAAAAATTCTTTGACAAGGGCTTTAGCTGTGGATAAGGCAGTGTTGTCTTTAAGGGGATATGCTTCTACCCATCTTGAAAAGGCACAAACAACAACGAGTACGTATTTCAAATTGTTGCACCTCTCCATGTGGATGAAATCTAGCTGCAAATCCTCGAACTAGTACGTTGGAGGCGCAAAATTACCAGCTGGAGTTGGGGTTCCCCTACCAGGATTGTATTTCAGACACACAATGCAATTCTTGACCACATTCTCTGCACACTTGTGAATTCCAGCATTTTGCCATACTGGAGCCAACAACTTACAAATCCCTTTCACACTGATATGAGCCATTCCATGGGCCATCGTAACCACTGCAAGTACATACGCATCGGGTAACAACCATCGCTGATGCTCTGATAATTCAATCCAACAACCATTTTCATCCATTTTACCCATACTTTCTCTCCACACACTCAACTCTTTTTCTGTAGCTTCAGCTTGAATAGACTTCACACTCTCTATCGTATCTTCACACATTCCAACATCACCATCCCATCTTGCAGGGCCTGCAACATACATTCGATTCATCACATCTTTTGCTGTTTCTTTTGCGACTTCGTCAGCAAATGCATTTCCACGACCAACATCATCAGTAACCTTTTTGTGTGCACTGCATTTCACAATCGCAACTTGTACCGGCAAGGTCAGTGACTCAAGAAGCTCATTCACCAACTGACCATGCTGTATCTTAGCTCCATGCGAAGTCAGAAACCCACTTTCTTTCCACAATCATCCAAAACTGTGAGCCACACCAAACGCATACTGGCTGTCAGTGTATATGGTCACTTTCATTCCTTTCGACAACACACACGCTCTCGTAAGTGCAATGAACTCCGCTGCTTGAGCTGAATTATGTGGAATACGTGCAGTTTCAGCAATCGTATGCAAAGTCGTGACAGCATATGCCGCAGTCGTATCACCATTCGGAAGCTTGAAGCATGAACCATCCACCCATAAGGTACCATCACACTTCACAAGAGGAGTATCTTTTAGGTCTACTCTCCCTTTCGTTTCTTCTTCTGTCCTGAGAAAACAATCATGCTGTTCAACATCATCTCTCTCTGCTACAATCGGTAACAACGTAGCTGGATTCAACGTATTGCACCTCTTTATGTGCATATGACTTGCTAGAAGTGTCAACTCGTAACCTGACAATCGAGCACTAGTTAAGTGCTGTGTCATGGTCCTGTTTAACAAAGTGTCCACTGCATGTGGAACCATCACAATCAACATATTATTCATCACTAAACCAGCAGACTGCCGAATAGAAACAGCTGCTGCCGCTGTGGCTCTCAAGCAACTCTGCAACGCTTTAGCTACCGGGTCCAAAGTCGACGAAAAATACGCGCATGGACGCTGCTTGTCTCCGAAAGACTGTGTCAGTACTGATAATGCACAACCTTCTTTCTCATGGACATACAGTGTAAAGGGCTTGCTGTATTCAGGGGTACCCAACACAGGAGCCAAACACAATGCATCACGCAATTCTGAAAAACTTTTCTGACAATCTTCAGACCACGGAAGGGGATTCGGTATATCTCTACAAGTCAATGCTACCAAACGTTTGGTTAACAAAGAAAAATTCGGTATCCATTGTCTGCAATATGATGTAATACCCAAGAAAGCACGTACTTCTCTCTGTGTCCTTGGCACACTCAATTTTGCAATTGCCTGAATTCTTTCTGGGGTCAGTTTCCTTCCCTCCTTCGATAAGAGATGACCTAAGTAGGTCACTTCTTGTCGACAATATTGCAGTTTTGAAAGAGACACTTTATGATGTAAATCAGACAAATGACGCAACAACGACAACGTGGCTTCTTTACAAATCTCCTCAGTATCTGCAGCAACTAGCAAATCATCGACGTACTGAATAAGGGTAGCGCCATCAGGTAAAACGATCGTATCAAGCTGTGTTTTTAAAGCCTGACTATATATTGACGGACTCTCGCAATAGCCTTGGGGAGCCCGCTTGAAGCGAAAGCTTCGGCCTCCTAAACTGAAGCCGAAAATATCCCTACTCTCCTCGGCTATCGGGATGCTGAAAAAATCATTCTTCAAGTCAATCACCGAGACCCAAGTGGCTGAAGCTGGAATCATAGTCAATAGGGCAGTAATATCAGGAACACCTGGAAACTGTGGCACAACTATCTTATTGACCTCTCTAAGATCAATCACAGACCTGTAGACAGGTGGCTGAGAAGGGTCAGTACGATTCAAAACAGGCAGAACAGGACTATTGCAAACGTTGCCTCCTGTCTCTTCGATTACATCTTTTTCAATCAGATCATAAATTATCGCTAGCAACGCCTTTTCACCTTCACTAGAGATCATGTATTGGGGAATGCGTGGCATTTTAACATTGGCTTTCAATGTCACAACATATGGCGGTATTTCCAAAAGACCCACATCATTGGGACCAGTAGCCCATAGAATATCGGGAAGAAACGACAATTCGGTTGGAAGTTTATCTTTCGACAAATACATTGGGAAAACCACTTTCTTGCCCAGTGTAAGTTGTACTCCCATAGGAGAACAATACAATGTCGCATACAGTCTTTTCAACAGATCTAATCCCAACAAGTTCTCACCGCAACCTGTCGTCAGAATAAGGGGTGCTTCCAATTCACAAGGTCCAACAGAAAGGGACATAGGACTAGAAATCGGGGCGCCAGAAAAACCTACTGAAACATTCATTTCGCCAGACAAAGGTACGCCAGGGAGTTTTGAGTGCATAATAGAACTCTTTGTAGCACCAGTATCCAACAGAAAAGGCTCTGACACACCTTATGTAATCACCTCAACGTAAGGTCCACTCTGATCTACTGGAACTGAAACAACTCCCTCTCTTTGTCTATGGCATGCCTAGCAATCATTACCTTCCATATTCTCATCTTCCGCATAGTAGTCGTCAGCATAGTACTGAGTCGTCCTACCAGACGCGTTATTCTGCTGATCAAAACTATTCATCGAATTTCGAGGCGGAAGTGAACGCGCATTCTGGGGGAAATTTCCACGTCCTCTACCTCTAGGAGCTTGTTGAACACCTCGACCTCTTGCACCGGAAACACCATTCGTACGCTGTAACAAAATAGGATAACTATACTTGAAATGATCCTCTTCTTTACAATAGGAACACTGATTGGCACCTACAGGAACACGTGGTTGAGAAAACTCGGACCTTTGCGAGTTTCTCTGATACTGTTGCGGTTGCTGATAGTTATTCTGACCACTACGTGGCGGATACGCCTGTTGTAAAAGAACCTTCGTCTTTAACTCTTTAGTTTTCTTGTCTGCTCTATCCTTTTAATCTTTATCCCTATTTTCGTAGTATTGTGCAGTAGCCAATATCTGTGCTGAAGAGGAAACGGCCCAAGAACTTTCTGAATCCTTCAATTTCTTACACAACTCGGGAAGCAAATTGTGCACAAACTTGTCAACGAACAACCGTTGACCACCTTCTGTACTCATGTCTTGACCACTGTGGTCGATAAACGTCTCTTCAAACCTGGTGAAGAAATCAGACACTGTTCTGTTTCATCTTTCTTCTGCTTAGACGCAGACAATTTGTCCCAATTTACACGCATCGCAGGCATTACAGTCTTCATGTAAGTAATGATTCTACCACGAAGTTCTTCTATCAAGGGCTCGGGTTTAGCACCACCAACTTGTCTGCCATCAGCAGCACTAATATTAGCCCATGTATCACCTAACTCCTGATCATGATCCGCATGACAAATCTTTCCCCATAAAGGCTGTGGGACAACATTTCCAAACAACATGTCTATATCAGCTAAATTCATAATGCATGAGCCTGCAGTCTGTGACCATTCCTTATAGTACCATGCAGGGTTTTTACGGGGTTCAGGCAATGTCTGCTTAAGAGCCAAAACTTCAGCATGCTTCCATGGAACATGTACCCACACACGCTGAAAATGTGGCAGAATAGCTGGGTTAGCATTTGGGTCCCTGTCTCTCCAAACTGGGGGAACTTCTCTCATAGGATATTGTCTTACCTTCTTCTTAACAGAGGTACCAGGCTCAAACAACGACGAGAAATACCTTCCTCACTTCTAAACGATAATAATGTCCCAACTGCTTTCTCAACATCAGAACCCTAATCGTACCTTTTGCAAACTCGAACCGTACACGCCACAACTCAGGCGGATTGGATTCCAAATCAATTTCCTCCAATTCCTCACAAAGAAAAACACATATTTTCTCAAAAACATATCTCTGCTTCGATGCTTCCTATTGATGGAAGACATCCATAACAGACTCCAGCTCATATCTTGTGGGGTCTGTAACCTATTTATGTGCCAAATGATCCAATATCTCTCCCTCTCTAGAATCAGGCAATTGACTACGCAACTGTTTGCGCGTTGAAACAGGGGTCATACTTGCGGCCCCAAAGAAAGGAGATAGAAGGTTAACGACAGTGTCAGTCATTCTCTGTCGAACAGAAGGAGAAGCCGACGAAAGAACAGGAGAAAAAACAGAGTGAGGCAAGGCAGGCGTAGATGCAGACGCAGAGGCAGTTTCAGAGGGAATATTAGAAAAGGTAGTCGATACAGTAGGCAAAGTCGTAGGAGGTACAGGTGGAGCAGGTAGCAAAGTCGGCGGCCCTTGAGGAGGCTGCACCAAAGGAATAGGAGCCAACTGAAGAGCAGCTGGCGGCTGTGGAAGAACCTGAGGCACAATGACCGGAGGTTGCACAACTAAAGGTTGCGGAGGTGCTGTAGCACTCTGCGCATAAGGGGGTGGCGAACTCAATAAGTGTGACATTAAAGGATCCTTTTCAAGTTCTTTTGCTGCATCTTGCTGAAGAGGCGGCAAAACTGGATAGCATTTATCAATCGCCATTTCACGTTGCCTGTGCAACTGCTCACTTGCCTGTTCTTCTTCATTATCATTATACTGCATAGCAGCTTGCATTATCGAAATACCCCTTTCTCTCTTATTTTTCTTCGCTAATTTAATTTCCTTCTGTTTGGCTTCCTTACGCCATAGGTGGAAAGAGTCAAACATCGCCGGCCGGGCTTTCTTCTTAAAGAGTTTAACCTCCAGATTATCTAAAATCTCTGTGTCAAAGCTACCATATTGGGGCCATTTTAAAACACCATACTTCCTGGTGTATCGGATCCATACTTTATTATATGTGATGGGGCCTACGCCATGTTTCACATATAGTTCATATGTTGGAGTTCCAATCAGAGGAACCGGACACGAGTCCTCCAATCGGGAATCCCTCTTACAACCAAGACAAAACAAATGTCCAAGTCTGCTAAGACCAGGCATCTTCGCTCTCTAGTCTAGCTTCAAACTTCAAAGGATTATCGAATACGATAGTCTCGTGAATACACGAGTCCCTCGGCTTTGGTACTTGCAAGTTCCAAATCAAAGATCCCAAGGGGATACCCAAACTAAGAACCAAACTAAGGACTGGGAGACGCTCCACTCATACTTAACTGAGGTATCGATGTCGTCACCAGAAGACTCGTCTATCGTTTCGCTCTACCAATCATCAAGGGTCCAAAACAGGGCGATAGTCAGGGCAGCAGTCCTTTGTAGCCGTCGGGAAGCGGGGAACCTCGCAGCAAAGACTTTCGGACCACGTCGACATACAGGGGCTGATGAAGTGGCGGCCTTCCTCCAGAATTTTTACACGAAGCTCCTCACGAACCTCTGGCTTGGACCGGTACCGCTGAAATCGCCCCACGTGGGCGCCAACTGAAGTACTGGGTTTTTCGGAACCCAGCGGTGCCAGGGACACACCCTATGACCTCGAGTCCTTCCTGTTTTAGACTACAGAAACACAGAGTCTTCTAGGTGAAGTCAAAGATCGTATTTATTGGCTGCAGCCAGTAACAGGTATCCTAGAAGTACAACACGGTGTATATTCTCAGGAGACTGCTCCATCTTACAAAGCCAGCCTTCTCTTTTATACAAAATATTATGCTTTAGTCAAACATTCCTTATTTTACAGTTGACCATTCACATATTTTCACTACAAATAAAAAGCAAAGTCATGATGACAAGCCCATATTTCAGTTTGTCCAGCCCACAATCAATTGTCTGGCAAGGCCCAGTATTTTCATCAGATATCGGTAGACCCCCAATAAAAACGGGCACCTCCTCCCGTAAAGCAAGTCATAAAGAAAGAAACAGAGACAGGTGTGTGTAAAATTAGGCAGGGTTTGTGTGCGATGAAAGGTTTATGGTATGCTGTGCCTTGATGCTATCTCGATCGGCCACTGGGAAAGGAACTGGCCGGAGAGGTTTGGCTTCAGGCAGTGGAGTCATCTTGCCCAGGTCACAGAGGAGTCAGCAAAGGTGTACGTGTCCTTCAGATTCGTTTTTGGCCTTAGTCATCTGCCTATGTGAGGGCAATCACAAAATGGCTGCCGTTCACAAAATGGAACCCGAGGGTTCAGGGCGGAAACTCTGATTTCAGGGTGACTTCGTCACTCGAATATGACGAAAATGCTTGTGCATAGTATTCTAATCATTCTCGGTCTGCTGATACCAAAATCGTCATGATACGACCATGTTTATAACACGGGTCCAGAATTTTCAGTACCACACGTCCCTGACACTCGTCACCAGAATTCCATGGTCGACCATGTCAAATGCCGCGGACAGATCCAAAAGCACCAGGACCTGAGGGGTGCCCCTGTCGGCTTCCTTTCTTAACTCGTATGATACAGTCAAATGTACTGCCTCAGTTGAATGAGGGGAACGAAAACCCGCTTGGTGGGGATCAAGGAACTGAGACTGTTTTGCCACATGGGGCTCCTGTACCTTGCCAAATAGAGAAGCAAAGATATGGGGCAATAGTTAAGTAGGGTCAAGGGGTCAAGACCCAGGTTTTTTCAAAAGGGGAACTATGGTAACTTTTTTAAAGGGTTGTATAAGCAGATAACCTAACCATTCTATAGGGTCAGACCAAACTTATTCCATCACTCACTCGGGCATTTGCGCATAGCTTGAAGTAATAGTTTCTAGTGACATTTTTGTTGTTGTTGTAGGAAGGGTCACCCTGTTTGGACCTAATGAGGCAGTTATGGGCTAGAACAGAAGGTGGGCAGCGTCAGTGCTTTGCAAGCATTCAGGATGTATTTTCTGCCAGTATCTAGTATTATTATATTGACGACAATGTGTGTGTATTCCTAAACACTAAATAATTGGGAAATAAACACTGAAGGCATTGCTTAGGTATTGTCATTCTTCCTTGAGGGTTCAATGCTTTAGGCAAAGAAATCCAACATATCCTCATGCTTGTTTCCTCACCGATGTTGGGCTTGTTTTTTTGGTTTAGCATAGCAATGGAACATTTCTATTAAGCGACATGACCTTTACTGATTAAGTCGTATTACCTGTCCTATTCCAACAAGTGTTTTTGGGTCAGTTTTCTGAGCCTGTTTCTTGACACCTTCCACACAGTATTAGGCTATATCAGGTCTTTGACCAACTGACTACAACAGCACCGGAAGCCACCGGCTCAAATTAAGCACCGGGCTACAGTCTGTCATGGCAACCGAGACATTACCTGTTGTTTGTATGAACTCTGCTATGAGAAATGTTGGTCAGTCCCAGTATTTGACACAAAAATTGAATACTTTCTGTAGCAGAAACAATATAAATAAAATAATGGATACAATAGGATACATTTCAGCCCTTTTAACCCCTATGCAGTATTGTAAAAAAAACTTTCCAAATAGATGTTTCCAAGTACTTTTCACAAAATAGGTTTCTAATGCGGAAAATGATCATTGTAGCAAGTAGAGCGTTTCACTCGGAAAAGCACATCTACCAAATGTCAGCAATCCTACAAATTGTTTCACATCCTGAGCATCTGTATCTCTTTGTTTCTTCGGGGGCTGCCAGGGGCTCTTCGGTGGGGGTGAATCACTGACATATTGGGTTCCGATAACTCTACACCAGTTGGAAAGTGTCACAAAGCGCCCGATCTACCTCAGTAAAATAGCTCCCTTACTTAGAATATTTGCAAATAGCTTTGTTTATATAATTTGGTATTGGCGCATGTAGTGAGCACAGAGCGTCTGTTGCTACAACTTACATGTAGCAGTGCTTTATAGATATATCTGGTATAACACTTCATTAATAACCTGTAAAGGTATTACTGAACACTAAGGGCCCCATTGGTATGGCGCATACCAGTGGGAAATGGGACCGCCCGCAATGCTAGCGGCGGTCCCAAACATCCCATTAGGATGCACCCGCCACACTTTACAGGCGCGTCCCGCATTTTTAACATTGCGGCGGGCGGTGCCTGCCACATTGTTCATTGAAAGGCAGGGGGTACCACAGGTGCACCCCCCACCCCCTGGAGTCCATGGGGGCCCGCAACAGGCCCCCCAAGGAGACAAAAAAATCCTGTTCTTAAGTTGGCGAAACGAGAAGAAATGCATTATTTCTCCTTGTTTTTGCTTTTTCCATGTGGCTGCCTTGTGCAGCACACATGCAAACAGTCAAATGCCATGGTGTGTTTACATGTAGGAAGGTGACACTTCTTGTGCATAAACAATCTTTAAAAATAAATCAATTTTGTCACTTTCATGTATGTTGCATGAAGCAACACACATGAAAGTGACTGAATGGCGTTTTAGGATTGTTTATGTCCAGAAAGGGTCACCTTCCTACACATAAAAAAATCTTCTCCTGCTCGCAAACACCCTTGCTCTATGGTGCAAGGGTGCCTGCGTTGGCGCTAAGTTGGTAAATTTAGCGCCATCACCGAGGGAAACGCAAGGCTGCACCACATTCTTGTAAATATGTTGCAGCCTTGCATTTCAGAAGTCGAGGAGAGAGGCGTTAAGCCAGGAAGGCTGACGTCTCTCTTCTCCACCTCCTTTTACATATCCCCCCAAGTGTCACCCTGTGGTCTGGACATCTCCCACCAAAGGTCACTCAAAGAGTTTTAGCTCTGCTTTAGTTTTCGATCTTGTCCATTTGATCCTCCAATAGTACAGTGGAACTCAGGGGCAGATGTGCAAGCCCCTATCGCCACAGGAACTTCACTTTTTGCGATTTTACTTTGGCGATAGGGGATCAGTTAAGCCACTTAAAGTGGATTAATGTCACCTTGTAAAAAAGGCACCCTTTCATGCAGTAATAGCATGAAAGAGGAGGGCTATGGGTGTTGCGGTGAGCTTCCATGGCAAAACCCATTGATTTTGACGCTGCCCCTATTTACAAGGGTGGCGTACATAGGAGGCAGCGCCAAAATTAAGAGCAGAGAAAACCTGGTCTTAACTTGACAAAACAAGGAGAAATGCATTATTTCTCCTCGTTTTTGCTTTTCCCATGTGTGCTGCCTTGGAATGTTTATGTGTAGGAAGGTGACCCTTCCTGCACATAAACAATCCTTAAAAAATAACATTTTATAACTTTCATCTGTGCTGCATTAATCAGCACACATAGAAGTGACAAAACGGCATTTAAAGATTGTTTATGTTTAGGAAGAGACACCTTCCTGCACATAAACAATCTTCTCCTGCACACAGGCACCCTTGCACTATTGTGCATGGGTGCCTGCGTTCGCGCTACACTGCTAAGTATAGCGCCAGTGCAGGGAGAAATGAAGGGCTGCACCATATCCTTGTAAATATGGTGCAGCCTTGCATTTCCGAAGTGGCGTAGTGCGGCATTAACCTGTGACGGCTAACACCTCACTCTACCACTTCTTTGTAAATATCCTCCTAGGTCAGACAATTGGAATTGGAAGGTAATTGGCTGCTCTCTTCCCATCCACTATATATCTTGCAGTCCTTTCCATTGGTTCCATTTTGCTCTACAGGGCATATGTTTCTGCACCGTAATGCCTCACTGACTGTGAAGCCACCTGTTGGAGGCTGTTGACAGATTCTCTCTTTTAGGATATACATGTATTTGTTATTATTCGTCACTCGTTCAGGTGCAGAGGAAATTTGACATTGAACCTGATTGTGGGAGCCTGTTTCTGCAGGACATCTGTCGAACCTCCTGGTAATGACCTATGTGCAGATGTTTCCTCCAGCTGTGGGCTCTCCATGAGTTAGGAAGCTGAGAGAAACTATTAAAATTTCTTTTTTCTACTCAGTCTTACCTGATTTTATATTCTCACTTATCACTTCTTTGCACTGCTTTTTTCAGTTGTCTTATCATACTAGGTCCGCCTAATAGACAATAACTGTAGGGTCTCTTTATTCTCACAGTCCTCTATTACGTCTCGTGTGACTGTGAGGGCACTGACTCCTGGGTAAGGAGAACCCAAATGATGTGCTAGTGGCGGTACAGTTAGACAACTGATGGGAACATTTTCACCTAGAGCTTGTGCCTCACGTGCATGTGTTGTTATTGTTTCACGTGATGCGACTGATGAATGTAGTCTCCACCCTTCTCTTATTTTGTCATGTCAATGGGTGTTTGTGATTTGATTTCACTTTCTTAGACTCCTAGATACCTTTTTGTGTATACTCATGTTCTTGACAGGGGCATGCATCTAGTATGAGTCGGTAAACTAGCCCTTAGACCCCCCTCTAAGTAGTTTGTGATATTGGCTCTCCATGAACACCAAAGCTGCTGCCTATGAGTCTCCCCGCTTGCCGCACCCAAATTCCAGTCTGAGCGTAAGCATTGGTAAGTTGAAAACCACCGACTCCAAGCAGATGGGCAACCTGCTTCACCCTCCTCTTTGCTGCTTTGCCACAGTGTGGGGGGTCATCTTAAAGGTGGGGGTAGCCTCTCCTAATCCTTATCCCAGGAAATAACGCCTCGCTGCCACTTGCTCAGAAGCCGATTTCGCTAATCATTCTTCCTCATTACATTTACCTGGGACTTCCGGCCTTCATCAGATGAAGTTTTGACTCCTGTACCATTTTAGGTCTCACCTGGCGACCGCAGCGCGTGACTGCAGCACGCGACCGCAGCACGTGACCGCAGCGCGATAGCGCTGTCGCCAGCAAGATCTTTTGTTACTGTCTTGCTTTGGAAGGGAGACAGGAGATGGGCACAAGCAGGACGGACTGGAATTGGGAACATGCCCGAGAACACGTACCACGGCGTTAGATTCACTTACAAGACAGTGGATGTGCACGTGTATAGCTGGCGCCATGCATTTACACGCCTCCTGCTGGTTATTCAACACCTCCCAAAGAGTAAAAAGCAGCAATCGCTGTGGCCTTATATTTATTTGCTACTACTCCCATAATGCTTCTTACAGAATGCTGCCAGGCCCCAGGGGCTCCGGTAAAGCCCACCTCCACATACAAGTTGCGGGCCCCCTTGTGCAAGAAGAACCAGGGAGAGAGCATGGAGGCGGACACTCACATCGGCGGATCCAGCGTGAAGGTAAACGCTCACAGTGCTGTGTTTCACACCCCATCTTGCTCCATTTCACACCACATCCTGTTGCAGTTCCACCCACAGCTGCTTACCGGTAGATGTGTATTTTCACCGGCATGGCTACAGGACAGTATCATCGATTTGAGATCGGATGGACAAAGCTCTACTTCCAGCATCAACGACACAATTGGTTTTGTTAACAACTTCGCGCATGCTCCGTCCAGAAATGTAAAAAAAGAAGGAGTCATGCCTGTCCACCCATAGAAGTGCAGCTGAATCTATTTCCAAGAAGCGGAGGGGTAGGGAGGGATACCCTACCCCTCGGCTTGTGTATCTGCACGGTGCCCGCGCTTGCATTTTCCAACCAGTGGGTAAATAAACTTTATTTTTGTTTTAGCAGCACAGCTTCATTGACAGGCACCGTGTTTCATGTTTCATTTTATTTATTACTTCCGAGGAGGTAGCATGTGTGCTTTTGAAATGGGCATGCCCGCTTTCATGTTTCACCATGGGAGAGCCAACGCCGAGACTCGAACCCAGTTCCAAAGTTGGCAGCTCAGGATGTTACTCCACACTCCCTGCCAAGACAATTGCACGCGTATCCTTTAGGGGTTCATCTGGTACGAGGAGAAAAAAATAGATGACAATTGCTGCGGCTGCCTCCTCCTCCCTCTGCTTGTTTAACATTGCAGCCAATTTCAAACAGAAGATTGTGAACTCAGTCCTTTCATTCTATGTCATATAATGCTGGTGATTTAGAGTTAGGGGCGTGTAGAATGTCACGCAGTGCGTGAGTACTGGCGTTCATGCAGTTCACGGAGCCTACCTGTGGCTCTGACAGTAGTTTCCTCTCACAAGAGTTACACTGTCACCGGATGTGTTTATATCAAGTACCATAAAATCATGTTATGTGTAACGTCTGTTTTGTTTGGTCGCATACCTTGTGGAGATTTTATGAATGTCACAATACTCACCAGGGAAGTTAATAGCAAATTACTCCCAGGCCAAAAAGCATTGCAAACAGTCCCTACGTGCAGGCAAAGGGCCACCTTAAATAAAACTTCGCAACTTTTGCGGTTTTTTGCAGGTAATACGGAAAACTTGCGAGAAAAAAACTGTTCGTTTACCAAGCTAAGTTCAACGCAGCACAAAATTAGTAGGAAATAAAACCCACACACAAAATTTTCCCGACAACATTGTTAGCCTAGGAAGCCAACTGTTTGACCACTGAGTGCAAGCAACTTTCTCTATTCTTTACATGTGGCTTTCTCCCCTCAAATATACATGCTATGACGGTTCACATCAGTACAATTAGAAACTACTAAACTTTATTTAAGCTCCTATGTTGATCAGTGTTGCTGACTGTTCCTATGGTTACCGTGATGCTGTACTTGTGTTATTTCATACACATGGGCACAGAGCTAAACTGTAGTCAGCAGTTTTCAGACACACTGAACACTGCCAGCAGAGCCTGGGGCAGTGGACATTTTCTCTCACCTTAGACCTGTCCAAGGGCTTGCCTTTGAGTGCAGCTTGTGTCATTCCTAGAGACATCTATTTTTTTCTCCTCGTGCCAGATGAACCCCTAAAGGATACGCGTGACAAGCCCAGCTGAACGCCCCTCTGTGATTGGGTGGCTCCCCTCTTCCTGGTGGGATACAGATGTGCGATTTGTTATTCTTGTTAGGTTTCTCTTGTGAATTCTCTTGTAAATAAAACAAGCATTTGCAATGCATCAGAGCTTGCATTTGCGAGAGTATGAGGTAATGGCATTGTAAATGGCAATGCCTTTTATTTATATATTTTTAAAACCTGCTAGCACTTAGTACTTCTTGTCCTTGTTTACAGAGAAGCAAGACTGCCAGTAAAAGAGGCACAGTTACTGCCAGCCTTACTTCTCATAAGCAACGCCTATCAGTACAAAGTACGTTTTTACGCACCACTAGCAGGTTTTAAAAATAAATAAATAAAAGGCATTGCCATTTACAATGCCATTACCTCATACTCTCGCAAACGCGAGACCTCTTGCATTGCAAATGCTTATTAGGTCGTGTTTTGGCAGCACTTGCGCTGTCTCTTCGAGACCTGTTGAATTCAGGATATGGGCATGAAGCTCTGCCCGCCTTCTGCCCACTTTTTAATTGGTTCCTTGTAGTATGTAAGTTATTATATATTAATTAGTTTGTAGTAAGGTATCTTTAAGGAATGTCGATATCCAATGTTCTGTATGACAAACTGTATTCTAGAGCGTTTGGTGTTCATGATGACAGATTCTCCTTACACCACGAAGAGAACAGTCGTGGGTCCACTTCTATGAATACACTTTTAATTCATTTTTATTATAAAGCTTCCTGGATTTCTCTTACTTTGGTCTACTTATCTAGAGATCCCCACTACATTATTTGGCGACAACTTCTTATTTACTGCGGCTGATCATCAATATTTTCTTACCTACTTGGAAGATAGGACCCACCGACCCGGAAAATATTGAAGCTTTTTGGATAATTCCTCGAGTTCTTATTCTCAAGAATTCCGGCATCCGTGAGTGTTTAAAACATTGTTTGTCTGTGATTACAGCGATTTGAGGCTTACCAGCATAATCAACGGTCGCGCTCACCTTGCATCGTTTTACTTCAGCCTTCATTCTGTGCGCACGCATTCCTACCACGATTGTCTGCCATCATTAATGATGTTGTGTTTTGATCGCTAAGGAACGATCGTCAAACACGTAATCTCGTCAACACGCTTGGCGGCCATTTTAGGTGGTTGGGCTAAAATTCATTGTTTTATATGGGAATCAAGGTGTTATAACAGTGCGAAGTTGGCGATTTGCCTCAGCTCTTTGATTCACAGCGTTTTCTTTGGATGATTTGCTTCTTGCACCATTCTATGTTCATCATTTCGATCAGCAAAGAAATAAGTAAGATTTATATACTTTTTCTTTTTATTGTCTTCAACGTAGCTGATTCTAATAATGGCATTGTTGCTCCACCTTCATTTTTCAAGATCCCTGGTAAACCACCAATTCTATTTCAGGACAGGAGGCTCCGATTATGCTATACTCAATTTCTTTACTGAAACACAGCAGCCAATCAGAATACAGTAAAGAAAAACGAAACTACATTACCCATAAACCCTGGGTAACCATAGAGTACACCAACAGTATATAAAGAGTCATAGAGGTAACCACTTCCTCTTTCTTTGCTGCTTCGCAACCAGTTAAGTTCTTTATTCTTTTACTTACATTTACTGTTCTTGTTATATGTCTGGCGCTTTATTAGCGACCTCTGCCACACTGTGTTACGCGCTCGTGTCTTTGCCGCGTTGCTCTTCGTTCACTTTGCGGCAGTGTCGCGTGGCTGGGAGTGTGTGTTCTGCCTCCCTTGAGGTCCGGGCGATTTGTGCCCGGAACCTTTGTGTTGTGGAGTGGGAGTCCGTGGTTGTGAGAGCTCACGCTGCCTGCGCGAGCTCTTCCCTTCCGTTTGTGGCAGCCGGGATCCGCGCATGCGCGGCAAGGTTTTCCGGCGCTCTGTGTGACTGGGAGTTGCCGGAGCTTTGTGAAGGACGTCCATTGCGGCGTTAACGCCCACAGCATCAAACTTAACCCCTAATTGACACCGGTTGCTGCAGAAAGGCTTCAGGCAGGATAATTTTGCATAGGCTCTGCCTAGAGTGCTTTTGTGAGACGGCAAGCCCTCCCTCCACCTTCTAATTGTTTTTTGCAGGCGTTTTTTTTCTGCATTTCAAGGCTTGCTGTGGGGTTTTTGTCACTCCCCCAGAATTTTACCTCTGGCAAACTGGTCTATTGTCATCTTGTGGGCTGAATTTGTACCCTTGGGTATCATGTCTGAATTTTATTATGAGGATGACGATGACTATGGTGATGAAGCCTCAGAATCCCTTGAACAGGATCTGGTGGAGGCCCTTGACAGGGGTGTTCAACACTCGATGAATAAGGCACTGGTTCGTGCTATCACTCCTCTTAAAAGGCATTTAACGACATTTGCGCAACAACAAGGTTGGGTTCCTACCATGCGCAAGTCTTCTTCTTCCCCTAAGAATCCCCATGCTTCAGATTTTCAGCGACTAGCAAAGTCTCTCGCTGCTGCAAAATCCAAATCTACGAACGTCGAGGCCGATTCTGACGACCCGCATTCCTCATCCTCCTCTGATCCTATTCCTCCGCCTCCAAAAAAGAGGAAATGCAAGGAACATTTTGTTGATGCCCCCTCTCATCCGCCTCTCCTCACCTTTGACCCTACTGAAATTGTCCACTCAAATTCTACGGCTTGGCTCCCATCTCCTGCGGTGGCAGAGTATGTGCAGCGGAACATTCGACAGCCTTTCGAGAAGGAGGTCCGGGCCCGGCTCCGTTCGGAGTGTCCTAGGCCGGATCTGTCTGATGGTTTGGCGGACACGCCTGAGGTGGACCCCACCATGATCACTTACCTGCGTAAATTTGCTAAGGACCCTAAGAAGGGTCTGGATCGTTCCTGGCGTTCCTGTCAGGACAAGGTCTTGGATATGCTGGGCCCTCTGACTAAGATATTAGATCTGGGTTTCAGGGCCAAAGAATCATCAACGATGGTGGATCCAGACGAGCTGATAGAGTGGGCTCAAAGGGCGATTTGCCAGCTCGGAAACACAAATTGTGCGCTCTCCAGTGAGAGGCGTCGTTCACTTCTCCTCAAACTCGACCCAAAATTAGCGGAGCTCTCGACTTCAGAGTCGGGTCCAGTGGCTCAGGGCTTGCTTTTTGGACAGCCTTTTTTGAAGGAGCTGACACAGTTTGTGAATACTTTCAGTGGCCTAGACAAGGCCCAGGCTACACTCCGACGAGCTATGCCTCCGATTTTCAACAAGGCCGGACAAAACAGGGGACGCTCATTCGGCCGTGGTCAGCAACAGCCCAGAGAGGCTATCAGTCCCATAGGGGAGGCAATCAAGATTCTGGATACTCCCAAAGATCAAATTTCTACCCTTCAAGGAAAGGCTGCGGACAATACGGAAAAGGCCGTTCCGGTGGCAACTCCGGAGGATATCAGGATTCCGCCACTTCAGGCGAGCCTAATTCCTGCATGCAGTGTTGTTCTGGGGGGCAGGATACGTTTTTTCCTCGCCAATTGGCAATCGATCTCCAGCGATGCATGGGTGCTGGAGACGGTTCAGGGGGTTCAAAATAGAGTTTTATCACCCCCAGTGTCAATCTCATCTACCCTCTCCTCTTTGTTTTTCCCAAAAAGATCAAGTGTTCATCACCAAAGAGCTCCAGTCGCTCCTCTTAAAAGGGGCAATTGTTCAGACCGTGCGTCATCCACAGGGGTTCGTCAGCACGATCTTCCTAGTGGAGAAGAAGGGAGGGGGTTTGAGATTAGAGCTCAATCTGAAGGAGTTCAATGGGGGAGTGGTCTACAGACACTTCAAGATGGAGGGAATCCATCTATTGCGAGATCTTCTGCGCGAGAAGGATTGGATGGTCCGTCTGGACCATAAGGACGCATACTTGTCCATTCCAATCTTCCGCCCCCATCGCCATTTCCTCCAGTTCCACTGGCAGGGGACTTGGTACGAGTACCAAGTTCTCCCGTTCGGCCTCTCGTCGGCACCATGGTGCTTCACGAAATTGCTGCGGCCAGTCGTGGAAAATCTTCGCACTCGAGGAGTTCGGTTGATCATATATTTGGACGACATCCTCCTTCTAGCGGATTGTCCTCTCAAACTAATGTCTCATCTGGAATGGACCATCGAGCTCTTACAGTCTCTCGGCTTTCTGGTGAATGTTCAGAAGTCCGTGTTGAGTCTGACTCAGGTGATAGATTTCCTGGGTTTCAGGGTCAACTCTCTTACCTGTCAGCTTCTTTTGCCCAATCAAAAGATTCGGTATATCAAGAGAGAACTGACTTCCGTTATTGCGAGACCGACTGTGTCATTGAGATCGTTAGCACGAGTTGTCGGTCTCTTGGCCTCGTCTCTTCAGGCGATCTTCCCGGCCCGCTTCATTACAGGGCTTTGCAGCGCCTCAAGATTCGCCATCTTCAAAGAGGGCTCAGTTACTCGGATCAAATTCCACTCTCGGAGGATGCGAGGTTGGAGATGCAATGGTGGTTGGACCACATGGAGGCTTGGAATGGTCGAGCCCTATTCGGATCCACGCCAGAGGTAGTGATCGAGTTGGATGCCAGTCGTTGGGGCTGGGGGGCCAGGTGTGGTCCCGTCTCGACGGGGGGTCGTTGGTCTCCCCAAGAACTCTCTCTTCATATCAACTGTCTGGAGCTCCTGGCGGGCTCCTTTGCGATTTGTTGCCTCTCTCCCCTTCGGTCAAACTGCTGTATACTCCTCCGCATGGACAACGTATCAGCAGTCCGTTACATCAACAAACTAGGGGGAACTCGCTCCCAGTTACTGGCGGAGATTGACAAGGAATTTTGGCACTTTTGTCTGCAACAAAAGATCACAGTTATTGCAGAGTTTCTCCCTGGTTGCAACAATCTCATTGCGGATTGGAACTCGAGGCATCTGAGGGACTTCAGCGATTGGAGGCTTCACCCTCATGTGTTCCGTTATCCTCTCCGGTCCTGGGGACGTTGTCAGATAGATCTTTTTGCGTCCCGCCTCAACACTCAGCTCCCACTGTTCTACAGCTGGAGGCCAGATCCGGAGGCTCTAGCCATGGATGCTTTTCTCCAACCATGGCCGACAACGTTGTGTTATGCCTTTCCCCCATTCATGATGATTCCCAGGGTCCTGGCTTACACAAAGCGCTTCCAAGCGGAGTTGATTCTGATTGCTCCTCTGTGGAGAGCTCAGCCGTGGTTCCCGGTTCTCATAAGTCAAGTCAAGTCAAGTCAAGTCAAAGAATTTATATAGCGCACTACCTACCCAGAGGGTCTCAAGGCGCTTAGGGAGGGGAGGAGGATTACTTGTCAAATATCCACATTTTAAGTTGCTTTCTGAATGCTAGGTGGTTCTGGGTAAGGCGAAGGTAAGTGGGGAGTGAGTTCCAGGTTTTAGCAGCCAGGTATGAGAAGGATCTGCCTCCCATGGTGGTCTTGTTGATGCGAGGTACAGTGGCGAGGGCTTGGCTGGAAGAACGTAGTTGGCGGGAGGGGGTGTAGAAGGATAGTCGTGAGTTGAGGCATTCTGGTCCGATGTCGTAGAGTGATTTGTGTGCGTGGGTTAGCAGTCGGAAAGTGATCCTCTTATTGACGGGTAGCCAGTGGAGGTCTTTCAGGTGACCAGAGATGTGTTCGTTGCGCGGGATGTCTAATATGATCCTGGCTGAGGCGTTTTGGATTCGTTGGAGTTTCTTCTGGAGTTTAGCGGTAGTGCCTGCGTAGAGGGTGTTTCCGTAGTCCAGTCGGCTCGTGACCAGAGCATGGGTGACTGTTTTTCTGGTTTCGGTGGGGATCCAGCGAAATGTTTTTTTGAGCATGCGAAGAATGTTGAAACAGGATGAGGATACGGCGCTGACTTGTCTGTTCATTGAGAGTGAAGAATCCAGGATAACGCCTAGGTTCCGTGCGTGGTCTGTCGGGATGGGTGCTTTTCCAAGGGCTTCCGGCCACCAAGAGTCGTCCCATGCAGAGGGGGAAGTACCTAAGATGAGGACTTCTGTTTTATCTGAGTTCAGTTTCAGACGGCTGTGTTTCATCCATTCGGCGACTTCTTTCATTCCTTCGTGTAGGTTAGTTTTGGCGGTGCTGGGGTCATTGGTGAGAGAGAGGATCAGTTGAGTGTCATCCGCGTAAGAGATGATGTTGAGGTTGTGTTGGCGGGCGATGGTCGCGAGGGGGCTCATGTATACGTTGAAGAGGGTGGGACTGAGTGAGGATCCTTGTGGTACGCCACAGATGACTTCAGTGGCCTCGGACTTGAATGGTGGAAGGCGGACTCTCTGGGTTCTTCCGGTGAGGAACGAGGTGATCCATTCAAGTGCTTTTCCTTGTATTCCGATGTTTCTGAGGCGTTGTAAAAGGGTGCTGTGGCAGACTGTGTCGAAGGCTGCAGAGAGGTCGAGGAGGATGAGGGCGACTGTGTCTCCATTGTCCAGTAGAGTTCGAATGTCGTCTGTTGCTGCGATGAGGGCGGTCTCAGTGCTGTGTTTTGCTCGGAAGCCAGATTGTGAGGAGTCGAGGGATTTGTTGGCTTCGAGGAAAGCGGCGAGCTGGTTGTTGACAGCTTTCTCGATTACTTTGGCCGGGAATGGAAGGAGCGAAATGGGGCGGTAATTTTTGAGTTCGGTGGGGTCCGCTGTGGGTTTTTTCAGAAGGGCGGTGAGTTCAGCGAGTTTCCAGCTTTCCGGGAAGGTGGCGGAGTTGAAGGAGCAGTTGATGACGTCTCGGAGGTGCGGTGCTATGACGGAGTCTGCTTTGTTGAAGATGTGGTGAGGACATGGGTCTGTGGGGGATCCTGAGTGGATGGAGTTCATCAGGCGGATGGTGTCCTCAGTGGAGATTGGGTTCCAGTCGTTAAGGGTGTTCAAGGGGGGCGAATGTTCAGCAAATGGTTGGGTGGGTTGGTCTCCGGGTTGGTTGTCGAAGCTGTTGTGGATGTCTGCAATTTTGTTGTGGAAGAATGAGGCTAGAGAGTCGCAGAGGGCTTGAGAGGGGGTGATGTCGTTGGAGTTGGCCGAGGGATTGGTAAATTCCTTGACGATGTTGAAAAGTTCCTTGCTGTTGTGGGCGTTGTTGTCAAGTCGATACTTGAATGCTGTTTTCTTGGCCTTTCGGATTAGTTGGTGGTGTGTGCGGGTGGCGTTTTTGAAGGCGTCCTTGGTGCTAATGGTTGGGTCTTTTTTCCAGGCCTTTTCAAGGGAGCGGCAGAGTTTCTTGGACTTCTTAAGATCATCGTTGAACCATGAGGCCTTCTTGCTGCCAGGTTTGCTTTGACGTTTTTTCAGTGGTGCTAAGTTGTCGGCGGTGTTGGATAACCATAGGGTGAAGTTGGCGGCGGCTTGGTTTGGGTTAGAAGAGTGGGCTGGGGTGTTTAGAAGGAGCGATGAGGAGATCTGGTCGATGGTGATTTTGTTCCAGTTTCTTTGCAGAGTTGGTTGGAGGTGGTTGGTGGGTTTTGGCTTGTTGTAGGAGAAGTGAACGCAGCTGTGGTCAGTCCAGAGGAGATCTGTAGTGTGGCTGAAGGAGACATGATTGCTGGAGGTGAAGATGGGGTCGAGTGTGTGACCTGCGATGTGGGTGGGGGAAGTGACCAGTTGTTTAAGTCCGAGGTTGGCGAGGTTGTCCAAGAGGGTGGTGGTGTTGCGGTCGTTGTTCTTTTCAAGGTGAAAGTTGAGGTCTCCCAGAAGGATGTACTCTTTGGAGGGGAGCGCGTGTGGAGTGATGAAGTCTGTGATGTCTTCAATGAATTTAGCGCGGGGTCCTGGTGGTCTGTAGAGGAGGGTGCCTCTGAGTGTGGTCTTGGGGTTGATGTGGATCTGGAAGTGAAGGTGTTCGGAGTTGGCGAGGTTGGCGTCAGAGCTGGTTGACATGCGGATTGATTTTTTATGGACGATAGCGATTCCTCCTCCTCCTCCTCATAGAGATGGCCTTTGCAGTGCCGTTCATTCTTCCCCTGAAGTGGAATCTCCTGCTAGATCCTCTTCAGAATCCGCATCCCCTGATTCAGTCAGGCTCTGTCCTGCTTCTGGCGTGGCGGATTTCAGGGAACGCTGGTCGGTCCCAGGCCTTTCTGCGGACGCTTCCAGATTCACCAGTGACGCCTGGTCTCCTGGTACCCACAAGCGCTACAGAGGCTCATGGAAACGTTGGAGTGACTGGTGTGTTCAACGGCAAGTCGATCCCACATCAGCTGATATTTCTGTGATGGTCAATTTCTTGGCCTCATTGGCTTCGTCTGGTTTGGCGTATCGAACAGTGAACAATTTCCGCTCAGCTATCTCTGCGGGTCACCTCCGTGTTGACGGTAAACCAGCAGGTGAGCACCCTTTAGTGGCTAAGTTGCTCAAGGGTATCCGTCTTGCGAACCCTCCTCGTCCTAAGTACGTTTCACTATGGGACGTGCCTACTGTTCTACGTTTTCTGGAGGCTGGGCCTGTTAATTCTTTGCTGTCCCGCAAACAACTATCTGCCAAGCTGACGATGTTGTTGTGCCTAGTTTCTTGCAAACGGGTATCTGATGTGCGTGCTTTGGATCTTGCTGGGCGCAGTTTTACTCCTGAGGGCGTCACATTCCGTCTCTTTAGACGTACCAATACCACGTTTATTTCTTATCCGTCTTTCCCTGCCCATCCTAATCTTTGTGTAGGTCAGTGTCTCAAGGATTATGAAGTAAGTACTTCTTCTTTTCGCTCAGATATGCAAGGCCAATTGTTGATTGCATTGCAGAAGCCCTTTCACCACATTACCCCAGCTACGTTGGCTAGGTGGGTACGATGGCTCATGGCGGAAGCTGGCATAGATGTGTCTGTGTTTGGGGCTCATTCTGCCCGAGGAGCTATGGCCTCTAAAGCCTTCTCATTGAGAGTTACTTTGTTCGATATTATGAAAGCCGCTGATTGGTCCTCTGCTTCTGTTTTCAAAACGTTTTATTTTAAACCTATTGCTCATGTTGCTTCTGTAGTGGTGGCTCAGCTTTAAACAAGCATAATCGGAGCCTCCTGTCCTGAAATAGAATTCAAAATTTGCAAACATACGTGACAAGAATTTTCAATTCTATTAAGGAGAAGGAGGCGAGGATTATCCCACCCATTGTATATGAATTATTCTGTATCAGATATTGTTATTGTACCAATGTTCATGGATTTCTTCATGTTGAACTGTTGTGATTGCTCTATTTTCTCTACCCACCCTTTTGTATGCTCATGCTTACACGGAATGTGTATTACGGCTCTGTGTCTCTTTTCAGGCTCTGATCCCAAGTGACGATCCTCCGGCTCTGTCCGTGTATGAGGTGTGCTGCGAGTTTCTCCTCCTTGTTGGTCTGCCTTTGTTCCTGTGGCTTTGGGAGGTTCCTTCGCCTCTTCATCCGGATGTGGATTTCTCTGGAGGACGTCCTTGATGGATTGCTGGAGTTACAGTTGTTCTTCCTAATTGATTTTGGACAAAGAAAGAGGAAGTGGTTACCTCTATGACTCTTTATATACTGTTGGTGTACTCTATGGTTACCCAGGGTTTATGGGTAATGTAGTTTCGTTTTTCTTTACTGTATTCTGATTGGCTGCTGTGTTTCAGTAAAGAAATTGAGTATAGCATAATCCTCGCCTACTTGTCCTTAATAGAATTGAAAATTCTTGTCACGTAGTTTGCAAATTTTGAACTCCGTGGCACAAATGGCTGTGAGTTTTTACCAATTATTTAGAAGCAATTGAGGCCTAAGACTACTCACCTTCTAGGAAAAGAGCAATTTTGTTCAATCATTTGGGCGATGCTGGACAACAACTTTTTGATAGTTTGGCGGTCGTACAAAACCCTTCTTCTTATGATTGTTGGAATGTTGACACAGATGATTTAGCACGTTTAGGAAAACAATACAGAGATGAACCTTCAGTAATGGTTGAACATCATGTTTTTAAAAAAAAAGGAAACAGTCACAAGAGGAGTCTATTGAAGATCATTTGGCAACATTGCGTGTTCTTGCTTTAAAGTGTGAATTTGGATCGTACATTGACACTGCTCTTCGTGATCAATTAGTATTCACTTGCTATAATAAAAAGATTCAGGAGCAGATTTTGACTTGCAAAAATCCCACTTTAGATGAAGTTATGGTGATAGCCAAGAGCATTGAGTGTTCAGTTGTTTCTTCAAAAATTTTAGCTGAGTCTACACCAACTTCTACGGTTTTGAATATTTCTCAAGATAATGACTTTGAATGTAATGTTAATGCTGTTTCTTCACGTTGTAAAGAAAAGAAAACATTTGAACGTAAACCTAACATCTTCTGTTACAGGTGTGGTTCCAGATTCCATGTTGGCAACAATCCTAAATGTCTTGCACAAGGTAAAAGGTGTACTAATTGTAAGAGGAGTGGCCATTTCTTTTCTATGTGTCGTTTGCCTAAAAATAAAACAAAAGTTAATTTAGTTTACACTGGGGATGGATTATATGATGCACTTAATGTTTCATCTTTATCTATTGAAATAAGTTCCCTTGACGACAATAGAGTGAAAGGTCCCATTTGTAACGTGTTAATTGGCATAATTGATATGGAGGTTATGGCAGACTCCGGTTCGCCAATCACAATTTTAGATAAAGAAATATTCTTTAACTTGTGGCATTATACCACATAGCTTCCCACAGATGTTAACCCCAAAGCCTTTGGTGGTTACGACATAATTATGCATATAAATTTCTCTGACACTATTGATTTTAAAGGCAGAGTCATTCACACTAAAATCTTTGTTGCACTTAACGGCAGAGATATTTTGGGTTGGTGTGATCAGGCCAGTTTAGGCATACTTTCGAAACCTGGTCATCCTGAACCTGTGTTATTAGGTGACTTACCTGTTTTAGCCATTTAAGATAACATTACACAAGATCTTATTTTAGGTAAAGTTTTTGACAAATACAAAAATGTTTTTAGCGAGGAAGTTGGTTTGGTCAAAAATTTTGAACACACTATAAAGTTGAAAGAGAAGGCGTTCCCTGTAGTTCAAAAAGTACGTCCTGAACCTCTTTCTGTCAGGCAAGATCTTAAAAAACACATTGAACAATTGGTTGCTCAGGATATTATTTGTCCTGTAGAATCGTCTGAACAGGTTTCAGCAGCAGTAGTCGCAAGCAAACAATCTGGTGAGATTTGTTTGTGTGCAGACTTACGAGTACTAAATCATAATATAGTAGTATATGCACATCCATTGCCCAAAATTCACGATATGTTGGCTAACATTGGGTGCAGTAAATTTTTCTCTACTCTAGCCTCACGTTCAGCCTATCACCAAATCCCTTTGACTAAAAAATCTCAACCTTTTACTACGTTTGTTACACCATTTGGTGTATACATGTACAAAAGACTTCCTTTTGGTCTTCTGATAATTGCCCTGGCATCCAAGCTTTCCAGGATGACATCTTGGTCCACTCTGAATCCTTAGAACACTATATTTTAATTGAGAAAGTTTTGAGTACATTGCAAACTCATGGCCTCACAGTAAACATAAAAAAATTTAATTTTTTAGCTGAAGATGTTGACTATTTGGGTCACAATTTATCCACTGTTGGAATTAAACCTAAAAGTTCTCTGTTGGTTGCCATTAAGAATGCTCCTTGTCCATTAGACAAAGATTCTTTAAGAGCGTTCCTTGGATTGAGCGAGTATTATGCTTGTTTTGTGGGAGGCTATGCTTTGGTTGTTCAAACTCTAAGGAACCTTTTGAAAAAACATGCTAGATTTGTGTGGTCTTCTAAGACTCAAAGTGCTTTTGATGCTATTAAAGATATGATTGTTTCAGCTCCAGCAATTAAACCTTTCAATCATGGAATTCAAAGCATAATAACTGTGGATGAAAGCTCTAAATGTTTGGGTGCTGTTCTCAGCCAAATGATCAATGGTGAAGAATGTACAATCGCTTTCGCCTCGCGCACGTTGACTCCCGCTGAACTTAACTACAGCACCATTGAGCGCGAAGCTTTGGCTTGTACCTGGTCTGTTGAAAAGTTTTGTATGTATATTTGGGGGAAAAAGTTTCAGTTGTTTACTGATCACAATCCGCTGATCTACATGCTTGGTGAGAGTTCTTCTAACAAAGCATCTTCTCGTCTAATTAGACTGTTAGCCAGACTTCAAGAATTCAATTTTGAGATGAAATATCTTCCAGGTGGGAAAAACATAAGGGCAGATTGCTTGTCACGTATTCCCCTTCCTGTCCATGAATTAGTTAGTTCTGACATTGAATTGTGTGTTTACCATTGAAGATGTGGTACAAAACTTTAAGATTACAAAAGAGGATTGGTTACGAAATTTTGAACAAGATGATTGCTTACAAAATGTTAAAAAATACTTGATTACAGGTTTGGCCAATGGACAGAATTGTGTCCATAAAGGGAAAAAACTTTGCTCAAATTGCTTCCGAATTGTCTTTTTCAAATGATATTTTATTACGGTAAGATACGTTTGTTCCACCTAGGGGCATCAGAGATTGCATAATCTCTTTGGCACATGAGGGACATCCAGGCACCACCGCTACTGTAAATAAAATTAAGCAAACTTATTGGTGGCCCGGCATAGATAATCAAGTTAAGTCCTTTATCAATCAATGTGCCCAATGTCTTTGCTCAGACAAACATTGGAAGTCATCTAACTCACCTCTTTCTCCTGTAGAGTGGCCAAGCTTTAAACATCTTAATCTAAAGAGCAGGTGCCGCCATTGTAACAAAAGTACATAGAAGAAAAAAAGCTGGTGAAGCAATCGCGGTCCCAGTTGTATGGCTTAATCTGTCTAAAGCTAAAGCGCCGGTGTTGCCTTTGTAACAAAGTTAGTTGAATTGAAAAAAATGCAGCCGCATGCAAGAAACCCTGAAGCAATGCACACACAAATCCCAAAATATATTTAAATAATCGCAATTTACTTAAAAAAATACATATACAGTTAATCTCCGACTGAATTTTCCCACTAAGCACTCACACCGGCATTGTTAACCAAAATCCCACACTCGTACAGCTAGCATAAATAGGATGCTGGCACGCCTACTGTGTTCATGCTGTTAGACCTAAGCATTTGATTCTGTGCCCCATGCTAAGCTACTTCAAGCCTTCAAGGTGTTGGAATGGAAGGGATGACTGATCTGGCTTGGTTCCAGGATTTCCTGGATGATAGAGTGTTGATAAAGGGGTCCCTCAAGGGCCATGTCTGAGCCCCACGTTGTTTAACCTTTATGTGGCATCCCTCGATAATGCTATCAGAGCATACAGGTTTGAGATCCTGTCATACGCGGACGATACTCAACTGGTCTTGTCCTTTAGCAATGACTTTGACAGAGTGACGTGTTGGTGGGCATGAAGGCATTTGTCAAGTGGACATCGGATCATTTCTTACAGCTGGACCTAGGGAAAACAACACTGAGATTACACTGTTTGGGAAAGCCCAACCCCTGTGGTCTCCAAATTGGTGGCCACCCGAGTTAGGCAGGGGTCTGACCCTTAGCAAGGTAGTAAGAAACCTGGGAATCAAGTTAGATCAGGAACTTAATATGAAAGACCAAGCTCAACCTACAACAGGTACTTGTCTCTACATGCTGCGGAAAGCTTTTCCATCTCTCCACTTCTTTGCTAGGAAGACCTTGGTACGGGCTCTCGTCGTAAGTCGGCTGGATTAAGGAAACACGCTACTGGCCGCTGCCAATAAGTCTCTATTATCAAAACTGCAGGTCGTGCAAAACAGCGCAGCTCGGTTAATTTGTAATCAACCACCAACACCGGTTTCTGCTCCCCTCCTAAAATCCCTTCACTGGATGCCGGTAAAGAACAGGCTGCCGACCCTATAAAGCCGGCTGGGCAGGGGTCCCGAGTATCTTTGGCAAAGGTCCAAACGATATCACCCCGCTAGGAACCAGCGCTCCAGCGAGAATGAACCACTGTCAGTCCCCGTATCCGACGGTCTAGATGGGTTGGAAGATCTTTTTCTTATTTGGCCCTTACCCTTGGCAACAAACTGACATTTCATGTCAGAACCTGTCCTGACTGTAATAAATTTCGGAAGGCACTAAAAACTGTTCTGTTTTAACTCAGTTTTAATCTGTTTTACTGTCAGTGCGCTGAGATACCCCATAGAGGGTGATTCGCACATGTTATTAAATTCATTCATTACTTCGTTCATTTATTCATTTGTCCAGAGTAGGATTTCTCCAGACTAGGTGAAACCCTCGGCAACGGGAACAGCTGCAGGGCCCCCTTTCAGCCCTGTCAATCCGTTAAAATATTGATGGACAGCTCAGTCAACATGACGTCAATCTGTCAAAATTGTAAAATCAAGATTTTGTTTTTGATCAAAGAAAAACTAATGAGCCCCACACCATGGGAGTTTTCTTCCATAAATTGGGGTAATTACACGTATTTTCTGCCCCTCGCTGTGTGGTTCCGTGAATTCTGAACCCGTTTTATAAATAGCATGGTTTCGTTACGAATTTGATAGTAGCAAACCGTAACTAGTGAGTTCGGCAATTACGAGTGATCTCGTCATGTTAGACCTACAGATTCACTATGTATTTGGAGATTTCGTTCCGGACCATGGGTTCCATTTTGTGCATGGCAGCCATTTTTTGGTTGCCCTCACATAGGTCGTCGACTGCGGCCGAACGAGTCCTTGGTACACGTACACGTCGGCTCGAGTTCGTGCTGACTTTTGGATGAACCAAGTGAACAGACCTCGTTGCCTGAAGCTGACCTTGCTAAACCAGTTCCTTGCCCAATAGCTGATCAAGATTAAGGATCAGAGCACAGGACATTGTAAAGTTTGATATACACACACATACCTTATCTTGCTCTGTATCTGTTTCTGTTTCTTCCTTTATGGCCTCTTTTATGACATGGGTTGTGGTCCTTTTAATATGGGTATTGTCCGACTTATGTAAGAAGGAATGTTGGGCTATTCTGTATAATTGATGGTGGGCCGGACAACCGAAAAGTGGGTTTGCCGTTATGCGATACCTTCTGTAATAATGCCTATGATTGGACAAATTGTAAATAATGGGTGTTTGTCCAGAATGTGTTTTTTTGGCATAAAAGGGATGACTCGTTTTTACAAATTTGAGCAGTCTCCTACAAATATAAGCGGTGTTGTACTTCGTGGACCTCTGTTTCTGGTTGCAGCCAATGAATTCGATCTTTGACGCCACCAAGAAGTATCTTGTGTCTCTGTATTCTAAGACAGGTGAACCCGAAGACTTTGGGCGTGCCCCTGGCGCCGCTGGGTACTAAAAAGCCTGTTTCTTCATGTTGGTGCCCAACGCAGGGCGACTTCAGTGGTAACGGTCCAAGCCCGAAGATTGCGAGGAGCTTTGTGAGGAAATTCCGGAAGAGGGCCCCCACTTCATCGACCCCGGTATGTCGAACGTGGACTGAAGGTTTTTACTGCAAGGCTTCCCGCTTTTCCTGACGGCTACGAAGGACTGCTGCCCTGACTGTCGCCCTGTCTTGGACACCCCCCCTTGTGATGATTTGTACGGCGAGACGATAGACGGGTCTTCTGGTGGCGTGACTGATACCTTAGCTAAGTATAAGTGGGTCGCTCCCAGTCCTTTGGTTTGCGTTTCTTTGGGTCTTTGATTTGGTTCTTGCAATTACCAAAGCCGAGGGACTCGTACATTTACGAGACTATCGTTTGTGATAAATCCCTTGAAGTTTGAAGCTAGATTAGTGAGCGAAGATGCCTGGTCTTAGCAAAATTAGGAAGATATTTTGTTGTGGTCATAACAGGTATTCCCGGTTGGAGGACTCATGTCCGATACCTCCGGTTGGAACTCCGACTTATGAGCTCTATTCTAAACATGGACTGGGTCCCATTACGTTTAATGAAGTATGGGTCCGCTACACTAGGAAAGATGGTGTCTTACGATGGCCTCAACATGGTAGTTTCAATACCGAGATTTTAAATAATTTGGAAGCTGTATTATTTAGGAAGAAAGCCCGGCCGGCAATGTTTGACAAAAAGAGATTAAACAAGCTAAAAGAGATAAGAGAGAAAAGGGTGTATCGATAATGGAAGCTGCTAAGCAGTTTAAAGAAGATGAAGAAGATCAAGCGATTGAGGAGTTGCATAGGCAACATAATATGGCCATCGATAACTGTTATCCAGCTTTGCCATCTCTTCTACAAAGTGCAACAAAGGACCCTGAAAAGGATCCTTTGATGTCACATTTGTTGAGATTACCACCCCCTTATGTGCCGAGTGCTACAGCACCTCCACAACCTCCTGCTGTTGCTTAGCCGCCTGCTCCTCCTCAGCTGGTTTCTCCTCCTACGGCGCAGCCTCCTCTGGGGCCGCCGACTTTGCTATCAGTTCTGCCTCAAACTTCTTTGTCTTACTCTCCTGTACCTTCGACTTCTCTTACTACTACTGCTACGTTTCTATCACCTCAAAATACTTTGTCTTCTGTCCTTATGACAGCTTCTCCTTCTGCTCGACAAAGAATGACTGATACTGTTACTGGTCTTTTGTCTCCTTTCTTTTGGTCATTGAGTATGACCCCCGTTTCTGCACGTAAACAATTACGTAGCGCCAGCTTCCTGGTCCCGAAGAACGGGCAGTGTTAGATCTTTTGGCTCGTAGATGGGTTTCGAATATCTTGAGATGTGATCTAGAGTCAGTTATGGATGTCTTCCAGCAGTGGGAGGCACCAAAGCAAAGGTATGTTTTTGATGTTATGTGTACTTTCCTCTGTGAGGAATGGGAAGATAATGAATCGGGTCAGGTCCCATTGAAGTTACTTAATGTACAGTCCGAGTTTGCAAAAGGGACGATAGTGGGTCCCGGCGTTGAAAAAGCAGTTGCGACAATACTAGCGTTTAGGAGCGGGCTTCCTTCTCAGCCACTGTTTGAGTCTGATCCTTCTGTTAGGAGGAAAGTGAGACAGTATCCGATGAGAGAAGTTCCTCCAGTATGGCGCGATGCGGTAGCTGCTGGTTTGAATAATATTCCCCCAGCTATACCAGCACATTTTCAAAGAGTATGGGTACATGTTCCGTGGAGGAGAGTTGAGGTTTTGGCTCTTAAACAGTCTTTACCTGATCCCCGTAAGAATCCGGCTGGATATTACAAGGAGATGTCCCAGACAGTTGACGCATGCATCATGAATTTAGCTGACATAGGCATGTTGTTGGGTAACGTGGTTCCTCAACCTTTGTGGGCAAAGATTCGTCATGAGGATCATGCGCCAGAGTTAGGTGATATATGGGTGAATATCACTGCTGCGGATGGTAGACAGGTTGGTGGAGCTAAGCCTGAGCCTTTAGTTGCAGATTTACCTGGCAGGATTATCAATCTTATGAAGACAATGATGCTGGCTTTACGAGTGAATTGGGATAAATTAGCCTCATGTAAGCAAAAGAAAGATGAAAGTGTATCTGATTTCTTCACTAGGTTTGAGGAGACATTTATAGATCATAGTGGTCAGGATATGAGTACGGAAGGTGGTCAGAGGTTGTTTGTGGACAAGTTTGTCTTTAATTTGCTATCCGAGCTTTGTAATAAGTTGAAAGATTCTGAGAGTTCATGGGCTGTTTCTTCATCGGCCCAGATATTGGCGACTGCACAGTATTACGAGAATAGGGACAAGGATGAGAAAGATAGAGTCGAGAAAAAGACTAACGATTTAAAGACAAAGGTTCTGTTGCAGCAGGCGTATCCGCCTCGCCCGACTCAACAAGAGTCACAGCAACGTTTGCAGTTTCAGCAACAGCCACAGTTTCAGAGGATATCACAGAAGCCTGAGTATTTTCCTCCAAGGCCGCCGTTAGGTCCGAATCAGTGTGCATATTATAGGGAGGATGGGCATTTCAAGAGTGATTGTCCTGTTTTACGACAACGTGCGAGTGGTATGTCAGGTCCGAGAGGTCGTGGTGGTTTCCAGCAAGTATCGAGGGGTAGAGGGCGTGGCGCGTGTCCTCAGAACGAGCGTTCCTTTCCCCCACAGAAGTCTATGAATTATTTTGATCAGCAGAATGTTCTGACTGGCAGATCTGCTCAATATTAGGCTGATGATTATTATGTTGAGAGCGAGAGTACTGGTTATAATGATTGCTAGGATAGCCGAGGACAAAGGGAGGGAGTAATGTCAGTTCCAGTAGACCAGAGTGGACCTTATGTTGCAGTAGTCACATCGGGTGTAGTAGAGCCTTTTCTTTTGGATACTGGTGCAGCGAAGAGTTCTATCATGCACTCTAAACTCCCTGGCGCACCTTTGTCTGGCTTAACTAATGTTTCGGTAGGATTCTCTGGCACCCCAGTTCGTAATCCAGTTTCTAGTCCTTTGTCTCTTTCTATCGGGCCTTGTGAATTGGAAGCACCCCTTATTTTAACGACAGGTTGTGGTGAGAATTTGTTGGGTTTGGATTTGTTGAAAAGGTTGAATGCGACATTGCATTGTTCTTCTTCGGGAGTGCAGCTTACATTGGTTAAGAAAGTGATCTCTCCGATGTATTTGTCTAAAGATCGGCTTCCACCGGAATTACGTTCTCTCCATGATACTCTTTGGGCTACTGGTCCTAATGACGTTGGTATTTTGGAGATTCCACCTTATGTTTTAACGCTTAAAGCGAATGTTAAATTGCCACATATTCCCCAATATAGGATTTCTAGCGATGGTGAAAGAATGCTTTTAGCGATCATCTATGATTTGGTTGAGAAAGATGTGATTGAAGAAACGAGAGGTAATGTGTGTAATAGTCCTATTTTGCCTGTTCTGAAGCGTACTGACTCTTCTCAGCCGCCTGTTTACAGGTTTGTGATCGACCTTCGAGAGGTCAATAAGATTGTCGTGCCACAGTTTCCTGTTGTTCCAGACATTACTGCTTTGCTGACTATGAATCCTGCTTCAGCTGCCTGGTTTTCGGTTATAGATCTGAAGAATGCTTTCTTCAGTATTCCAATTGCCAAGGAAAGTAGAGATATTTTTGGCTTCTCTTTAGGAGGCCGAAGCTTCCGGTTTAAGCGCGCTCCCCAAGGTTATTGCGAAAGTCCCTCCATCTATAGTCAGGCTTTGAAAACACAGCTTGATGCGATTGTCTTGCCTGCTGGTGTTGCCCTTAATCAGTATGTGGACGATCTGTTAGTTGCTGCTGATGATGAGGAAACTTGTAAAGAAGCTACTCTTTCTTTGTTGCGACATTTGTCTGACCTTCACCATAAAGTGTCACCTTCAAAGTTGCAGTATTGTCGACAAGAAGTGACCTACTTAGTTCATCTCTTGTCGAAGGAGGGAAGAAGGTTGACCCCAGAACGAATTCAAGCGATTGCGCAAATGACTGTGCCATCCACAGTGAGAGAAGTGTGTGCTTTCTTGGGTATTACCTCGTACTGTAGGCAGTGGATTCCGAATTTTTCATTACTTGTGAAACCTCTGTTGGCACTTACTCTTAAGGATACTCTGAATCCTCTTCCTTGGTCTGACGAATGTCAGAAAAGTTTTTCTGGATTACGTGATGCATTGTGTTCTGCTCCAGTGTTGGGTACTCCCGACTACAGTAAGCCTTTTACACTCTATGTTCACGAGAGAGAGGGTTGTGCATTGTCAGTTTTGACGCAACAGTTTGGTGACAAGCAGCGTCCATGTGCGTATTTCTCGTCAACTTTGGATCCGGTAGCTAAAGTATTGCCGAGTTGATTGAGAGCTACAGCGGCAGATGCTGTTTCTATTCGACAGTCTGCTGGTTTGGTGATGGACAATACGTTGGTTGTGATGGTTCCACATGCAGTGGATACTTTATTGAACAGAACGAAGACTCAGCATTTGACTAGTGCGTGGTTGTCAGGTTATGAGTTGACACTTTTGGCGAGTCATGTGCACAAAAAGCGATGCAACACGTTGAATCCAGCCACGTTGTTGCCGATTTCTGTAGAGACAGATGTTCAAGAGCAGCATGATTGCTTTCTCAGGACAGAGGAAGAGACGAAGGGTAGAATTGACATGAAAGATAGTCCTCTTTTGAATTCTGATGGTACCTTATGGATAGATGGTTCATGCTTTAAGCTTCCGAAGGGCGATACGACTGCAGCGTATGCCGTTACGACTTTGCACACGATCGTTGAAGCGTCACGTATTCCACAGAATTCAGCTCAAGCAGCAGAATTGATTGCACTGACAAGAGTGTGTGTGTTGTCAAAAGGAAGAAGAGTGACTGTGTATACCGATAGTCAATATGCGTTTGGTGTCACCCATAGCTTTAGGTGATTGTGGAAGGAACGTGGATTCCTTACTTCCCATGGTACGAAGATTCAGCATGGACTGTTGGTGAATGAACTTCTTGAGTCACTTACGTTGCCGACGCAAGGTGCGATTGTGAAATGCAGTGCACATAAGAAAGTTACAGATGACGTTAGTCGTGGTAATGCGTTTGCGGATGAAGTAGCGAGAGAAACGGCGAAAGATGTGACGAGTCGAATGTATGTTGCAGGTCCAGCGAGATGGGTTCCGGATAGAGGAATGTGTGAAGTCACAATAGAGAGTGTGAAATTGATTCATGCTGAAGCTACTGAGAAAGAATTGAGTGTGTGGAGAGAGAGTGCGGGAATGTTGGATTTGACTGGCTGTTGGATTGAATTGTCGGAACACAAGCGATGGTTGTTGCCTGATGCGTATGTGCTTGCAGTGGTTACGATGGCACACGGAATGGCTCACATTAGTGCGAAAGGGATTTGTAAGTTGTTGGCTCCAGTGTGAAGAATGGTGGAATTCCTAAGTGTGCAGAGAATCTGGTCAAGAACTGCATGGTTTGTCTGATGCATAATCCTGGCAAGGGAACCCCAACTCCAGCCGGTCACTTCACGCCTCCGGCGTATCCGTTCGAGGTTTTGCAATTGGATTTTATCCCCATTGAGAGATGTAACAATCTGAAATACGTCCTGGTGGTTGTCTGTGCCTTTTCAAGATGGGTAGAGGCTTATCCCCTAAAGGATAATGCATACAGAGATCGGTAGTGGTGTTTCTAAAGACTTGGAAAAAACCGCACTTGCACTATTACTAGTGAAATGATAGACAATGCTGGACAGTCAATGTTATGTTATGTTATGTTATTTATTTTCTTCTATAGCGCACGGCTACTCCGAAGAGCATCCCGGCGCTTTGGCAAAAAGAACTTGATACAGAGTGGCAACACAACAACTAAAACTGAAGAAAAACCAAAGAAACCCCTAATCAGAAAAGAGCCAAGTTTTTAATTCCTTCCTAAAAGCAAGAAGGTTGTTTGCCCTTTGTAAAACCAAAGGTAGCTCATTCCAGCCCCGCAAAGCCAGATTCCGGAAAGCCCGGCCTCCAGTTCTGGAACGCTTGATGGCAGGCACAGCCACTTTAGCCAAAGAAGCAGATCGCAGAGCCCTGCTAGGCAGGTAAAAAGAGAAGCGTTTCCCAATGTACTTAGGGCCAATACCGTGAAGGGCTTTAAAAACCAAGGTTAGGCTTTTAAATAGGATTCTCTTAGAGATGGGCAACCAATGCAAAGCTTTGAGTAACTCAGCGGCATTGGCCCGTCTCGGGAGTCCAAAAATGGCTCGAGCCGCAGAATTCTGCACCACTTGCAGGCGGGTCAAAAGATATTTGGGTAGACCCAAATAGAGGGCGTTCGCATAATCCAAACGCGACCCTATTAGAGCCTGCACGATGGGTTTTTTGTGGTGAAGTGACAGCAAAGGAAGAAATTTCCTAAGCATCCTGAGAATGCCAAAGCATTTCCCTGAAAGCCCGATGATATGGGGCCTAAAGGATAGGTCACAGTCAATCAGAATTCCAAGGTTTTTCGCCTTGACAGAGGCATTGTCCGGGGGAAACATATCCTGTGGCCACCAGGCCTTCCAGCTAGGATCGGGAGTACAGCCAAAAAAAAGCAACTCCGATTTATCGGAGTTGCATTTAAGACCCTGACACCGGAACCACTCGAAGACAGCATCGAGACAGTCCCTAATCCGTATGCCGTCGAAAGCCCCACCTCTGTCACATGTGAACAGAAGCTGGGTATCGTAAGCATAGGATATGATCTGGGCGCCAAAGGATTCCGCAACCACTGCCAGAGGGACCATAAAGATGTTAAACAGCATGGGGCTGAGAATGGAACCTTGGGGCACCCCCACCTCTAGCGGCCACATATCAGCAGAATAAGGAGGCCCCCAGATCATTTGCCGGCGGCCGGTCAGAAAAGATTTAAACCAGCTCAGCACCGTCCCCCGTAGGCCAATTTCCCAGAGTCTTAAAAGGAGGCCTTCGTGGGGCACGGTGTCGAACGCCACCGACAAATCAAGCATAACCAACATGGCCTTACCTCCAGAATCTAAAACCTCCCTGATGACGTCGGTAACCTCGAGAAGGGCAGTCTCCGGCTAAAATTAGCACGGAAGCCAGATTGAGACATGTGAAGAAGGTCGTTCTCCTCGATAAAATTGGAGATCGACCGGTGTACATGCTTCTCGGTTACTTTCGCCAGCGCCGGGAGGAGAGAGATCGGCCTGTAGTTTGCATGAATGAGAGGGTCAAGGTTTGGCTTTTTGATCAACGGTAGGATCAAAGCGCATTTCCAGACCTGAGGGACCACACCAGTGGACAAAGAGGAATTAAGAAGTGGGTTCAGTAAGGTGTTAAGAACTGACACCACTCTCCCCAGACACTTCGCCGGACAAGGGTCCAGCGGCGAGCCAGACTTCAGTCGGGACAGGAGGTCAAAAGAAGTAGTGAGGGACATAGGAAGGAATTCACAAAGAAAAGGACCATTGCCATCCAGAGGAGGCAAGGACGACAGACAGCTAACGTCCAACAAGGGGCAGGTAGGAGGGAAGGAATCCTGAATGGATTTAATTTTATCAACAAAGAACTCGCTTTATCCAAGCCTCTGAGTGCGTGTGAGAGGGAGTGTTTAGGGAAGGAGAAATAAAATCCTTTACGATTCTAAAAATCTCTGTACTAGCGTTGTCGGCCTCATCTATTCTGCGCTCTAAATACACCTTTTTCCCCACCCAGATTTGCCAGTGGTATGATCTTGTCACCACTCTATATTGCAATCTCTCGGCTGGATCATAGGCTCATCGCCAGGCCCTTTCCGCCTTCTTACACTCCTGACGTAAGGCCTTCAGATGCGGAGTAAACCATGGGGCGGAGCTACGTCTCTCAGTGGATTTAGTCCTCTTCTCGGGAGCCAGCACCTCCAATCTGGCCGTAAACCAAATCTGGAAGAGAGCAAGATTCTCTTCTAGATTGCCAGAAAGTTGGCAGGGGAAACTGAGGAGGGCTTCAGATAACATGTCAGCAGAGATCAAATGAAAAGGCCGAGAGGTCCTCACGGTGTCTTTTAGAGGCCTCATCCGAGATGTAGCAGTAGAGAGCAGCGCAAAGTTAATTAAAAAATGGTCGGACACAGGACAGGCTGCGGAGGAGACACATTTAGTGGTCTTGTAGAAAAGACCTGGTCCAAAGTGTGACCTTTGTTATGAGTCGGCCCCTGAACAAAAGGTACCAGCCCTAACGGAGCCGTAATATCGACAAGTTTTAGAACCTCTGGGTCTAAATTGTTGTCCATGTGCAAATTAAGATCACCTAGTAGGATACACTGCTCTGATCTGAGGCACGGCACAGAAAGTGCCGCTTGCAGGTCATCAAAAAAAGACCCAAGAGGTCCCGGCGTTCTATAGAGAAGAATCCCAGTACAGGCTTGAGAGGGAGAAAAGTGAAGGGTAAAACCTAGGGACTCACAGCCCTGAATATTTTTTACAGGAAAGGTCGTGCAGAGGAAGCGATTGTCCACGATCAAAGCCACACCTCCTCCTCTGCCAGTCACTCTGTCCCTCCTAAAGATATTATAATTAGGAGGTAAGGCGTTAGCCAAATCCGGGGCAGAGCCTTCCCCCAACCAGGTCTCAGTGAGGAATAAGCAAGATGTGTTCGATTCCCTCAAGAGATTCCAAATGTTGAGGGAGTGACAACTCAATGATCTGGTATTGAGAAGAAGACAGTGGTAGTGGAGCGGAGGAATGTCCGACGAGGGACCCCGCAGAGCTGGAAGACGCCAACCGCACTCCGTACATCCCTTCCTGAGAGCCCGACCACCCGGAAAAACGTGGTGACAAGAGCCACAAACGCCACGTAGGGAAAGGAGGTCCTCCGAGGAATAGGAGAGCATACTTGCTAGAGCAGCGGTAACGACGAAGATAGTCCTGCCGTCTCGCCCCGGCCGCCTCCGAGACGCTGACGGGCGCAGACGGGCAGGACTCTGGCACGACTCAGGCACAGCGAAGGCACGCCCGCTGCGCGAAACCGCTGCGCGGTAAAGTGCAGGTTTAAATAGGGCCCCCACGTGTGAGCCGCCACCACAAGGACACACAAGATGGTGCCCGAAGAGCGTCAATAGCCCCTCCCAAGATGGCGCCCGACCTCGGTAACCGAAACTGCGCCCCCAGAACCGGACCCGCCAAAGCAGCGGTGCAAGTATCTTTTTAAATGCAGGTAAGGGGCCAGCAAACACAATTAAGACCAAGGGGTAAGCAAAATAATAAAAAATTAAATAGTCAGAAAGGGAAGTTTAAAATATCTCAGCGCGCTACCCACGCAGCGCTATGAATGAAGCCGAGCTGCCACACAAAGCAAGTTGTTCTTAAGCAATAGGATCTTTCTAAATATCAAAGACGGAATCCTACATGGACCAGTATCCCCCACTACCAGGAAAGAACAAACTCGTCAAGCCGAAAGGATTGACAAATGTACATCTAGACAAAAATGGTCTGGAGAGCACAATCCTACAATGTAAATGCATACAAGACTAATATGGTTTATAGTCAAAAGAACAATGAATCCAAATAAAGTCAGCAACTTCTCGTGTAGGACAGGACAAACAGATGAATAAAGTTAATATTTTGTGTCATCTTTTTCTTTATTGATCCTTAAAAGTGATTTTCCAAATGATAAAACGACAGCCGACACGTGTTTCGTCCGTACTATGAATTAGTACTAGGACTTTTTCAAGGCTGTAAAAACATGATAAGAAGATATATGCATGAAATTACAAAATTGTAAAAATTAAGTAATTACAAAAAAGAAAAGAAAATAGAAGGGCCTAAACAAACACAAGTATAAGTAATCACATGGTGATAATTATACAGTGAAACACCAGAAAGGCAGAATGAATGTACCAAGTAAAGGAATACAAAAAAAAAGAGATATATACCGTGGTCTAATGGAGAATTGAAGAAATTAGAGAGAGAAGAGCCAGAATGAACAAGTGACTAAAAAGTGAAACAAAAATGTAAAAACACAAAAGATGTGAATATATACAACACCCAAAGTGAAACTAAAGCTAGAAGTATAGGATAGCGATAGCCACCACAAAGAATAATATGTCTAGAGAACAACTGACCTAATGAGGTTGACAAATGCGGCGCATGTATCATCAAATCATGTAGATGATATTGTACACTTGAGGCTCCTGAATCAAATGGTGAAAGAAAGTATATATATAAAAAAGAATGTTTAGACTATTAGTAAGTCACTCTTGGGCATATTAGCGTCAACGGATATTATCCTATAAAATTATCATAGAAGGTAAAATTGCAACAAATGAAATTAAACTGTCTAATCCTGGTTAGATTTAATAGAGGTCAGATGATTCTATTCAATCAAGAGATGGTGAACTAGAAACCAAGGGTATACTGTATTGATAACAAAAAGTCTCACCAGAGAAACAACAACAGTCCAACTTGCCCGAATGGGTGGATCGCAAAGATATAACTGGATGAGTATCTGATAGGGTTCCACACCATGGGTTCTATAAAATAAGAATAATGTATTTAAGCAACGAAGAATAAACATAAATAATTAAATTCAGTAGGGTGACGTAGCCACTCGAGAGATCACTGGCCAATGTAATGCGGGGCCTCAGATAATATTAAGGAATCTTACCTAGTATATAACCACAATGATGTTATCCATATGGGTCCCACATAAATGAAAAACCACAATAAATGGCAAAATGAAAGAAATCAAGCGGGACTCTGTAACACAATATAAAATATGACTTAAATAAAACAATATCCAGTATGAGTCCATAATGTCAATGTCTATACAGCGGAGAGTCAGCTGCACAAGCAGACATTCACCAGTACTTAGTTAAATATTTTCCACATTCGAGTAAGGAGATAATAAATAGAGCATAGTAAACTACCTGTATAAAGAGAAAAGTGACAATGATGAGACAACCATGTTAAAAGGAGCAAGGTAATCACAAAGGTATTATATCATCTACACTCATGAGAAAACATCCATCTAATAATACAAAATTGCTAGTGAATACAGTTCATTAGTAAACTAGTATCAAACCATCAAAAGAACAAACATAGATGCCCAGTGTATCATAACATCCTAGTAACAACGCAGTACTTAAGTGTAAGTACGAACAAAACTTGCTTAATACGTCATAAGGTGAAATTGCATACCGCACACATCTTGGTCAAACCATTTCAATCAAGTTATGGTGGCCCAATTCTGGGTCGCAATATATCTTTAAGGTGTGTTGTAACACCAACGTACTGAAAAAACAAAACAATATAAAATTGTGTGAGAGTTGAATAGATACTCTAGTCACAACATACAAAGCCTCGTGACTTACAATACTGTCTTACCTACAAAATCACCTCAATAGTATATGAGGCTGTAAGAAAACAAAGAATAAAAATGTCTAAGTATTATACAAAACATGCATACTGACTGAGTCCAAAACGCATGCTACGTCCCTTTCCAAGCCCCGCTTACCGCACTTGAAGATAACACTGCTGTATCCACAGCTAAAGTTCTGCTCAACAAATTTTTCCCTAGGTTTGGTTTGCCAAGAATGGTGTGAAGTGATAATGGAAGTGAGTTTGTGGGCCAGATCATGAAGAGAGTGTGTGAGGGTTTGGGCATAAGGCAGAAATTTCATGCTGCGAATCACCCCCAATCAGCTGGTTTAGTCGAGTGCTATAATGGTACTCTGAAGCTTAAGTTAGCCAAGATCCAGGCAAGTTCTGGTCTCCAATGGCCCGATGCGTTGCCGTTGGCACTTTTGTCAACTAGAACTACAGTGCATTCCCGAATAGGACTTAGTCCATACGAAATTGTGTTTGGTCGCCTGGCAAATGTGTGGGGAGTGAAGAGACCAACGAAGTTCAGCGACATCGAATATCCTGTGTTGGTTGATTACTTGTATGATCTGACAGCTAAATTATGCGTTTTACATCAACAGGTTCATGATAACCTCCCACAAGCATCTGAAAATCCAGATCACACCATCAATCCTGGAGACTGGATATTAGTGCGCAATTTCCAGTGGACCAAGAACATGCAGCCCCATTGGACAGGCCCATACCAAGTACTTTTATCGACACGAACAGCAGCAAGAGTCCACGGCAAGAAAAATTGGATCCACGGCGTACACTGTAAGAAGGTACCTTTACCTCTACTGTACGACCAGTGGATCCGTGAGGGTATTGGTGATTCAGAAACAGAAAGAGTGCCAAAATGTATGCCATTTAGCGACGCAGATTTGGTAGGGACCAGGTTTGAGCGAGAGGACAACGATATCTTGCAAGCAGCTGTGCCTCTGCCTTTGAGATTGGACACCACTGAGCCTGAGTTCTTGTTCAGAGATCAGACGGTGCCTGGTAAAGGCCGTTATAATTTGCGACCAAGAAACAATGGACTGATAAAAAAAAAATCTCTTTCTGCCCTTCCTGCACTCTCTCATCCAAGAAGCTGTTTTTTTTCTTTTTTCCTCCTTTTTCGAACCACCATCCGGGTTCAGCTGTAGGGTAGCGGTATCAAGACTTGGAGTGGCAAACCGTGTAGATGCAAGGTCGATGGTTCTGGTTTGTTCTAGGGCGTTCCCTAGACTTACAGACGCACACCTGAGTGGAGAAAACCAACTGCCGCGAACAGCACGGTTAGAGGATGGAGTTTTTTGAGATTGAGAGAGCTGTTGCAAAAATGAACTTTAAGACAGAATTGTGTAAATTGATTCGTGGCAAATGTTTTTTAATAACGTGTCTTATAGTGTTTTTTAGCATGATGTTGTCTCTGATGGGTGGGATTGTTTATCCTACCCAATTGACATTTGCACCCACCTCCCAACCTATGTCTTTCCCTACTACTATTTCTTTGCATTCGTTCCACACTGTACCTGAACATGAACTGATTAGAAGGTCAGAGTTTATTAATAATTCCTTTGTACAACTTCTGCATCAACACCAGTTGGTAGTGAACACCACTAATTGTTGGGCGTGTGGTCTTATGCCACATACTACGGATAGAGGTATTCCCTATTTGGTTCTGCCATTCAGTTACAATGGGTCTGTATGGGCATTTCAGACGATGTTTATTTATGCCAACGAAGTCTATCCCCTGCGTTCCATGAAAGATAACTCGAGTAATAGTGCCTTGGTGAAGGGAATAACAGATATGATCAGAGATATCGATACATATGAGACTATTCCTAAGATGAGGCATTAGCTTATATCGGATGGAACGTGACTGGATATAGTGTTAGTCTGAATGAAAAGCAGAGACGAAAAAGGTCACCTCCGATTTGGATCATACCCCATCGTGGTCATTTTTGTCTGCAAGGTAAAGGCAAGAATCCGAGAGCTCAGTTAGGGAAGAGTGTTTGTACTCAGACGTATGTCTTTGTGTCCCAAACTTCCCCACCGTTTTTAGCAGCTAAGGGCACGCATTTTGTTTGCTATGATAGAGCATACACATGGTTGCCTCCTGATTTTTCGGGAACCTGTTATGCTGCATATTTGTTACCTCCTACGTATACTGCTGCTGTAGATTACCACAGAACGAGAGTTGTTAGGGGTGTCTTCAATCAGGAAGATACCACGGGACAAGAAGTAGGAGACTTTCTCAAGGGTTTCTTACCGTTTTGGGGACCTATGGCAAATAGTAGAAACATACGGCAATTGACGAGAGTGGTTGAGTCCACCATAAATTAAACTGCCGGCGCCCTTAGTAATTTGACCGCTGAGCTTCAAGCGGATCGCCTTATGACATTACAGAATCGAATGGTTTTAGATGTCATACTTGCAGACCGAGGTGGGGTATGTAAATTGATTCAATCGAGTTGCTGCGTTTTCATACCAGATAATGCCCCTACAGTATACCAGGCCATTTCTAGGTTACATAAGATCTCCGAGTCTATACATGTGGATAAAGGAGATTGGTCGTTGACTGGATGGTTCTGGGGGCTGGTATCAACTTGGGGATGGAAGATTCTGATGATCATCGGGATGGTTTTAGCGATTCTTTTCTCGTGCTGTCTCTGGGTACAGTGTGGTCCTGCCATATGTGGCCTTTGTGCTACTACGTGTGTGAGAGGACCTGTCTCGAGAGAAATACTGAGTAATAGGATGATGCTCCAGCAGCATCTTGATGATCTGATGAATATTGACATCGATTCAGACGCAGACTGAGTGATTGCCTATGTAAGGGCAAAAGGAGGGACTGTGGTTCCGTGAATTCTGAACCCGTTTTATAAATAGCATGGTTTCGTTACGAATTTGATAGTAGCAAACCGTAACTAGTGAGTTTGGCAAGTACGAGTGATCTCGTCATGTTAGACCTACAGATTCACTATGTATGTGGAGATTTTGTTCCGGACCATGGGTTCCATTTTGTGCATGGCAGCCATTTTTTGGTTGCCCTCACATAGGCCGTCGACTGCGGCCGAACGAGTCCTTGGTACACGTACACGTCGGCTCGAGTTCGTTCTGACTTTTGGATGAACCAAGTGAACTGACCTCGTTGCCTGAAGCTGACCTTGCTAAACCAGTTCCTTGCCCTATAGGTGATCAAGATTAAGGATCAGAGCACAGGACATTGTAAAGTTTGATATACACACACATCCGTTATCTTGCTCTGTATCTGTTTCTGTTTCTTCCTTTATGGCCTCTTTTATGACATGGGTTGTGGTCCTTTTATTATGGGTATTGTCCGTCTTATGTAAGAAGGAATGTTGGGCTTTTCTGTATAATTGATGGTGGGCCGGACAACCGAAAAGTGGGTTTGCCGTTATGCGATACCTTCTGTGATAATGCCTATGATTAGACAAATTGTAAATAATGGGTGTTTGTCCAGAATGTGGTTTTTTGGCATAAGAGGGATGACTCGTTTTTACAAATTTGAGCAGTCTCCTACGAATATACGCGTTGTTGTACTTCGTGGACCTCTGTTTCTGGTTGCAGCCAATAAATTCAATCTTTGACGCCACCAAGAAGTATCTTGTGTCTCTGTATTCTAAGACAGGTGAACCCGAAGACTTTGGGCGTGCCCCTGGCACCTCTGGGTACTAAAAAGCCCGGTTATTCAGCTGCTAGGTTTTTCACGGTTGGAAGCCACGGTAACAATTGGTTACTCGACCACCCACTCTAAATCGAGGGGTGGTTGAATGGCCAAACCTCCTAAGGCCCTTACTCCATTGGGCTGTAGGAGGAGTATGGGGTGGATTTATATGTTGGCGCTGTGTATAGTCTATTGCTACGGTGACAGAGTATGAACACCGCCAACACAATGGTCTGCCCGTCTGAATTAGCCCGGATCATAGGCTTGGCTACAGCAGTGACTACTCCCTCACCGCCATAGACAAACCACTCCGACAGAGTAAGGGTTGTGGGAGAAATGGCTGTATGTCTGTCTGCCCAATCAGGATGGGCGGACATGTAGACATTTCTTTACTGTCCGTCACTGCCAGGCAAACCCCGGGGGTGAGGGATAGTAAAATGTAAATATTCCCCCCTCCCTTCCCTGTCATGGGAGATAACTCCCACAGCATTTGTAGAATTTTTTTTTATTTTGATAAAGAAAATTGAGTTTTGGGAATTTTTTCTGTAAAATAAAAAAGAACTGTCTAGTGCAGCCCTGCATGAAACAGCAATATGCATTGCCATGAACAGCCAGGCAGCAGTTCTTGCCAATGCTTTATAAATGACTGCCACCTTGGTGGCCATTTATAAATTAGGCAGGAGGTCTCTCTATCAGGGGGACAGAGTAATTGACTCCACCCCCTTGGCAGGACAATGGGCTGTATGCAAATATATAGTTCTGCCACTATGTTATAACTGTACCTTCCTACTGCCAGGATACACAGTCATAAACACTGTTTTCACTCTCTTTTCACTCTTGGATGAGATTGATTGATTGTGGGTTTCTAAAGCGCTAGAATCGACTCCCGAAGGAGTATCTCTGCGCTGTAGACCGCTGGGGAACCCGTCCTGGCTTTCCCTGTGAGATGGTCCCTACTGGGTATCTCCAAGGTGAAACCAGGCATCCTCGGCGTATGTGGGGGGCCGTTGTGGAGATGAGGCAAGCTAATGCCCAGAGTTGCCGAGTGTGATCCCTAGTTAGAGTAGGCACCGAGGTGAGAATTATCGAGTCCGTTGACCCTGGTCCAAGACCCTGCCGCGTCGGGAATTGATCCCTGGTCCCGGGCCGTTCTCTGATTCCAGGTCTGCTGCCTCTAACCAGTGAGCCACACCACTCCACGAGTGTGTGTGGCAGTGATAGGTGAGGGGCTCTACATACAGCCAGTGTGACCTTGAGCAAACACAAGCAGATTCGTCTGTCGCACCCTCCTCAGTTGACTCAGAAGCTCAGAAAAGATGAGGCTAGATGTACCTTAGTCTTGGTAACCAGATGTCACAAGCTTTATGTGACAGTCCCACTTTCTGAGCATCTGTCTTGGCGTCTGACACCTTTTACCCAATCAACTGTGGGTCCCAGTTTTCAGAGAAGGTCACACAAGGAAGAACATTGCACATAAAATGTTGCTCCTGATCACAGGGTGGACCCTCTCTTGTGACACTGCTGAGCAATATTCGCTGTGATATATCACTGTAACTTGGGGAGAAAGCACAACCGAAAATTATGAGATGCAATGACGTGTTATGTTATACAAAGTGGATCAGCACGGTAGCATCGCCAGGCATCTGTATAATCCAGTTCTGGCTGCCAAATAACAAGGTGGGAGGCTTACTCCCTCCCACCCCAGGCTCGGTAAATCACACCAAGTTTGGCAGGAAAGCACCAGGCCAATGAGAGCCCAGGTAATTATTTGAACCTCCCTATGGGGGGGCACCACCACATCTCAGCTGGCGGGACAAGGGTTAAAAGACTTCATTGCCCTTGGAAAGGCTCTAGTCATGGAACAGGGGAAGTGTGCCAGAATGTGCAAAAGAAGGAGCTCCCAGGAGAACTTTTGTTTAAGGATACTTGAAGCAAGGGGGGCACTGGAGGGCGTGCACGCAAGATGGCGACAGTAATGTGAGGCACAATGCTGCTCATAAATGGGCTGTGACTGATTGGAGCAGCAGGTACGGAATCTGCTTTCACACTGAAACACAGATGCATCTTTGGAGAAATCTCCCCACAAAATATTTGCAAGAAAGGCTGGCAGTCATCTAGCTCAGAGCTGGGAAGGCGTGGCCTTCCAGGGGCCCATGAACCCAAGAGGCTGAGTGGAGCCTCTACGAGTAACACCACAGCCGGGCTGACACCAACGCAAGCCACCCTCACATTGCCGTGCAGGTGAGGAGTGTGCTAGGATGGTGGCAGCTCTCAGCGGTGAGGATTGGAGACGCGATCTTGACTGCCTCCTCCGCCTGGGACGACTCCTGGTGGCCCCCTGCCCTGGGCAGCGCACCCAAACCAACGGACCACGCACGCAACCTGGGCTTCATCCTGGACTCCTCCCTCTCGATGACCAGACAAGTCAACGCCAACTCGTCCTCGTGCTTCAACATCCTACGCATGCTCCGGAAGATCTTCCGATGGATCCCCACCGAAACCAGGAAGACGGTCACCCAGGCACTCGTCACCAGCCGACTGGACTATGGCAACTCCCTCTACGCCAGAACCACAGCCAAACTTCAGAAAAGACTCCAACACATCCAGAACACCTCCGCACGACTCATCCTGGACATCCCCCGTCACAGCCACATCTCCGGACACCTGAGAGACCTGCACTGGCTCCCCGTCAACAAGAGAATTACGTTCCGACTCCTCACCCACGCACACAAGGCCCTTCACGACCTGGGCCCCAGGTACCTCAACAACTGCCTGACCTTCTACACTCCCACCCGCCAGCTTCGTTCGACCAGCCACGCCCTCGCTGCCATTCCACGCATCCGAAGAGCCACCATGGGAGGAAGATCCTTCTCCTACCTGGCAGCCAAGACATGGAACTCCCTCCCCATCCACCTCCGTCAGACCCAAAACCACCTCTCCTTCAGGAAGCAACTCAAGGCCTTGCTGTTCGAGCAGTAGCGGACCCCCACCCCCAGCGCCTTGAGACCCTCCGGGTGAGTAGCGCGCTATATACATTTCTTGAATGATTGATTGATTGACTGCATATGGCCTGGCCCACAAGGGATGCAAAGCCTTTGATCCGCACTGGTGCCACAAAGTGGAACTGGACCGGCGCCCTGAGTAGCTGACGAGAGACGGCAGAAGGAGGAGGACGGGGAAATTGCATGGTCGGGTGCCTGATCGCTTGGCGGCCAAGCCGCAGGCCAAACTCACTTGGAATTGGACGGTCAATGAGTAAAGATGCAGCACATCGATCGTTGGGGCCAAGACCATCCCAGGAAATACTTCCAGGCCCAGCATCAATTTTTGAGACCACGATACAGCCCTGTGACTGGCTAGGGCGAAACAGCAAATCACATTTGAAGGGCACGCTTTTGCATTATACCCTGATTTTATTATGGCAGTTCAAGAGGCCAGGAGGAAATTTTTACCGGTGAAAAAGAAGCTTCAACAGGTGCAAATTGACTATGCAAAGATGTATCCGGCACTCCCCTGAGTTACCCATCAGGGGAAACAGCACTTCTTCACCAATCCTCAGCAGGTGGAGGATTTTATCAAATGCACTAAAAGAAACCTGGCCAGTCGGGAGAGGGGTGGTCAGGGTGACTGCTTACCATCATCGATGTCAGAGATCGGGTAAATGAACTCCCGTGGGACTGGTCGTGAGCATCCCTGTGAGCCGTACAAGCGGTACTGACACTGTGGTACCAGGACCAGAAAAATACTCTTGGTGATGTGTAGGATTTAATCATTGTTATTGCTTTTCTGCTCTTACTCGTGTAGCTTATTGAGCATATCACTCTTCCCAGAACCCACCCTCTCTCTACTCCCATCACCATGTGGGGGGGAGTGGGTTGCAGTGCTCTCTGGTGTTGCCTCAGAAGGTGAACCCTCTCTTCTATTTTTATTACCCTTCTATTGGGTTAAGTTCCTTCACCTACTCTTCCTTTGTGCCTTTCCCTTTCTCTCCCTTCTAGCTTACTGCTGGAAGCACCTGTATTGATCATTCATGATTGGGGAGGACGTGTTGAGTTCTCTACTTAGGCTGTTGTTTGCTGATGCTCCTGTTCATGGGGTGGGTATAACGACTTCAGTAAGTTTGGGTTGCCGCTGTGGGAGGGGGAGGTAAGGGATTACATTTGTTCGAGCACATAGAGAACAATGTGATCACATGTACCATACCACATATTTAGGGGCGTATTAACAAGGGACGGCGATAAATATCGCAAATCGCACTTAGCGCTTGCATATTTATCGCTGGCTAGCTCTGGAATTTATCGCCTGGTTAGCGCGTTATCAACAACGCTCATCGCCGAGGCAATAAAAATACCAGAGATTGTGTGGATATCGCCATTTTCCATGGTGATGCCCAAGACAGGGCAAAATAACTGCTCACCTCCTTTCTTTCCAATAGGACTCAGGCTGTAACCCTAGGTTCCTTTCAATCTGCCCAACTGACTCTGCCCTGTGGAGTTCCCCAAGGCTCATCCCTAAGTCAGACACTTTTTAATATCTATGTGTCGGACCTAGCTAGAGTTATAAAAGCTCATGGGATGGGCCTTACGTCCTACGCGGATGACACCCAGTTGGTGCTTGCAATAAATAATGACGGGGAGAAGATTGCCACAAGCTTCCAAGAAGGCATGCTGGCCATCAGCAACTGGATGGGCATCAATTGCCTAAAATTAAACTTCGAAAAAACGGAGGTCATTATTTTCGGAAAGCTGTCTCCTTCATGGTCTAGCTCTTGGTGGCCACCACTACTGGGTACTCTGCCCAATCCGGTCACCAAGGTTAGGAACTTAGGAATTATGTTTGATGATGGTCTGAATTTTGTTTCCCATGCCAATCAAGTGGTCTCGACAGCGTTTCACAAACTTAGATTGATTAAGAAAATCCTTCCATATCTCCCCGAAACAGCAGGAAAAACCTTGGTCAGCACGCTGGTAATGCCATCCCAGAGTGTCTTCGTAATCTCTAGACTATGGGGATTGTTGGTGTTTGTTCAGGCCAGCCAGAGCCCGACCAGGACTGCCGCAAAGCCCAGCCCCGGGTCTCCAGATCTTGTTTTTCTGGATATATATATATTTTTTCCGATCTTGTATGAGGGACTGTGTGATTTTAATATTATGTTGTAAGTATTGATAAACCCCGCCGTCACCCACGAGGGTATCCTGATGTCTAGTGGGCGATTATTCCATACATATAAATGATGTAAGAGACGGGTCAACCGCCAGTTTTGTGCCTCTGTATGCATGGGACATGTACAAGTAGTCTGGGCCTGTGTGATGGAGTGCTTTGAAAGTGTGGGTGAGAAGTTTTATTTGTGTGCACATGTGTATCAAGAGCCAGCAGAGCTCCCTCGGGTGTGATGTGATGTGTGTCTTTAATGAGATATTGATGATAAATATGACTGCTCCATTTTGGATCGTTTACAGTCTTCTGGCAACTGACGGGGTAAGCCCTTTGGTCAAGTTGTCGAGGATGTGCAGGTCTAATGGGGTGGGGGCCCAGACTAGATAGACTACCTGGTAGCATTGGTCTCCTCTGTTGTGATGGAGTGCCACAGGCTCAGGACCTGTTTCTCAGCCAAGACTGGGTCAGCACAGTCTTAAAACACTACCGTAAGCATGTTCCTGCAAATATGCTAAGATAGGAATGAGATTATATGGTGAGTAATTAATCTGTACATGGGGCAGGACCTCTTTTGAGGTTGACCTACCTCAGTAAGGCTCATGAAAAGCTTAGTCCTACATGCATCACATTTGACAAACACTTTCTCTCTTCTTTACACTTCAATGTTTACCCAACCTAATGACACTTCGTTTATTGGTCTCACAAGCAAGAAAGGCCAAAGGGCTCCTTCCCAGATCTAAACATATTATTAGCAGGCTACACAAAGATGTATGTAGAAGGTATATTCACATACTGAGATATTAAACTTCAGATATAAATTTGCAGAGTTTGATGTGCTTCCTTATTTGTCCTTTGAAAGTTTGCTCATCCCTTCTGAAAACTGGACTTCATGGCTTCTCTTTTCTCAGATTTCTTTCTCTGAAGCTGTCCCTCCCCTGAAAGATGCACAGTTGGTGGTTGTCTAAGAATGTGCCTTAATTGTTCATTGCTTTGGAACCATTTTCATTTTTGCAGAATCTCACAGTGTCCTTTGGGAGTTATCAATCCCACCCTGGAGGAATGGATATCAGCCTATTAAGAACACCACATCAAAATATTCACAAGCACAGCCTTTACACAGAGCTGATGACCTTGGTGTTTCTCTAAAGTGCAGGAAGCTAGTTTTGTGTGTGTAGATTAAAAGCTGCTTTACAAATGGATGTGCACTTTAAGGTTAACGCACGTCTCCACACACTTGATTCTTTATCACCTCCTTAAATACTGTGTTTCTGTAAGTATAGACAAAAGGATTCATCAATTGAGAGAAAAAGCTACTGAACAAGTTGACTGTTTTGTAGAGCCCAGCAGAAGGATGCAGCATGGGGCTCACTTCAACAAAGATGGCACTTCCGTAGATGATGGTGACCATGATCAGATGAGAGCTGCAGGTGGAGAAGGTCTTCTGCCGTCCATCTCTTGAAGGGATTTTGAGAATACTGGAAATAATGAAGATGTAGGACAGACATGTCAACCCCAATGAGCTGAGCAGGAGGAGAAGCCCTGAGATTAGAGTTATGTTACTTAGGTGCACAGTGTCACCGCAGGCTAGTTTCATAGCAGCCTGTCCATCACAAAAGAAATGGTCTATGATATTTGGACCACAGTAGGGCAGCATGGTTATTAAGATAGTGGGGTAGAGGACAACAGTTAGAGAACCCAGCCATGAGCCGATGACAAGCTGAATGCAGAACTTGCGACTCATGATGGTGGTGTAATGCAGAGGATTGCATATGGCCACGTAACGATCATAGGACATAATGGGCAGGAAGAAGAATACATTGGTGGCAAGGTACAAATAAAAAAAGGACTGTACAAAACAAAATGACAGTGAAATTGATTTATGCACTGCAAACACCTGCACTAACATTAGAGGCATCATATTTGAGCTGTTTGCAGTTTCCACCAGGGCGAGGTTACAGATAAAAAAGTACATGGGTGAGTGCAGGCGTCGGTCCACACATACCAAGACTATCATCATAACATTTCCCACCATTGTGGCTGTGTAGACTAATAGAAGAATGATGAAGAGGGAAATCCGCAGCCCGGTCCCGCCAGTGAATCCCGCAAGAATAACGTCTGTCACTGTTGTCTTGTTGCCCAGCTTCATAACTGTTCCATATGGTACCTACAAAAAAGATACACACAGGCACTTCACTAGGAGGAAATGCTTCAAGGATGAACTGTTTGGTCGTCACTCAACTATGGCTACTTCTTGAGTTAAAGTACACACACTGGGCCCTATTCACACCATGCACTTTGCAGTATTACAAAAATACTACTAAAGTACTACAAAAAGTGTAAATCTCAACTTATGTCCACAGACCAATAGAAGATGACTCCTAGGCAAACGTATAGAAAGGGCAACTTTTGGCCAGATTACCCAATTTATTGATTAAAACTCCCTATTTTCTGATTTCCAAACAGGATATTGTGCAATAACATGCAGTGGATCAGCCCTAATCTCCATCTGGGATGACCTTACAAACAAAATAGACCAGAATGGGGTCGCTGCCCTATTTCTCTTGGACCTTTCAGCGGCCTTTGACACAGTCACTTGTTACACACGAATCCTAAAGCTCAAGAAAGCAGGCATACACGGTACCACTCTTACTTGGATCACATCCTAACTACGCAATAGAGAAAATGTCGTCCATACTCTTCATTTGTTATCGGAACCCCACCGTTAGAAGCAGGAGTCCCTCTAAGCTCCATCATCCCACGCTCTTTCTTAACATCTAAATGAAATCCTTTTCCAGAACTGATCCATTTTTTTCAGTTAATTTGTTATAACTACTCAGACGATGTACAAAACATTCTTAAAGCACTAACGACATTGTAAATTCCTATATGATCTGTTGCCTCTGGGACATTGACCGGTGAATAGGAGAGGGTGGAAACTTAAGTCCATTAATTAGCAGAATTTTGTCCCCTCCACATTGCTCTTGTAGATTGAGTTCTGGCCACATTCCACGAATCTCTGCTTGGCAGACCTTTGCTCCTGTGTGAGTAACACAATTACAAGGGGAACAGAGCGGGGCTCCAGCAAGCAAGCTGGCCACACCAAGCGAGAACTGGCATCACCTATCAAGAGTTCCAGTCCTTAGGAAGCCTGTAAGTGCCATTTTCAGACGCTGATGGTTACAATTGGTTGCTTTCAAAGGTCTGCTTTTAAAGTAGATTTTCTACTCGAAAAGCAGCAAAATCAAATTGAGATGCCATTTTTGAGTAAGTTTTCTACCGGATCAGATTGATAAGGTAGTTTTTTAGCACAAACATATTTTTTTCTTTTTTCTTTTAACAGGAAGGAAGTGCCACAGAGGCTCCAACTTTGCCTTCCTGTCCAGAGGGCTCTTCCCAGTGCTTTGTCCATTCCTTGGTCACTTTTCATTTGCACTTTGAGAGATTATATATATAAATGCTCAGGAGCAAAGAGTTCTCATGCTCCCACAGTCCTATGGAAGTGGTGCACTATATATATAGTTAGAGTTAGACTTATAGTCAGGACCATGTTTCCACAGGAAAAACGTTTTTGCCTTGCCTATATCTTTAATGCTGTTTCACAAATATTGCCCCACGGTGGACCAGGTCCCAGGGGAATGCAGGATTTTTTTTTAAAAGAGGGGGGTGCACTGCCCCCCTCCTTGGGCTTAATTATGTACCGGGAACCACCACCTCCTTGGGACTTATTTTTAATAACACTGGAGTGATTGGACCAACCCAAGCCCCTGGGAGCACCACCTCCCTGAGGCTATAAGTAAATTGACTTGGGGCAGCGTGGAACACCCGCATCCCAGGAACCACCACATCACCAGGGTTTTCTTTTTCTTAAGAAAAGGAGGGAGCCTCTTCCAGGCCACTCTCAGTGATGTCATCAATGATGTCACTGACCATGTCATAAGCGATGTAATATGTGAGGTCATAAGCAGTGCATTGTGGGGACGTAAGTTATAGTTAGCTAACTATAACTGCAAAATGTCACTGGTTTTGAAATCTGAGCCTAACTGTAACATCCCTGTAACCCTTTTTTTCCAGTGAATATATATATAACTATAACTAATATATATCGCCAGCAGGTAGTTATAGTTAGGAGATTTGTCAATAACTTTGGCGCCGTTTGACGAATCTTGATGAAATGTTCAAAACTGATATGACTCTCACTTCAGCTGCTGTCAACTTTTCCAGGTGATCTGACAGGTGGGGGCTGAGACCCAGGGGTGCTTAAAAGCACGTTTTCCAAATATTAATTCCCATTGGTTTTTAGACACCTCTACAAGCCAGACTGCTGAACGAATTTACACCAAATTTGGTAGGAGGGTAGATGTTGGCCGAAGGAAGTGGCTTTTTGTAATCTGGTGTACATCCATTCAGTAGTTGTGGAGATATTTAAAGAAATCTCCAGTTGTATATATAGGGATGTAGTGGATCCGCGACCCCTCCCGATCTCCAGTTGAGATCTGATTGGCTGCCAACACTTCAAACCAGGAAGTGTTGGCAACCATCTTGTGACTCGTTTGAACTGAGTCACAGAAAAAAGATTAACAAAAAAGAAAGAGGGGAAAGCTAGAAATACTCTGACCCCTAGGCTGCTTGGGGAGGTCCAATAGGCACCCCGAGGGACAAACAAGCCTTTTTAAAAAAAAACTTTTCGGCAGGATCCATGACTCCCACTGAAAAAAAACAAAAAAAACAAAGTGCAATATCCTGCTCTTCATTAGTAATTAGCTCCCAGGTTGGCCAGGTCCTGAGGGCAGTTTTTGAAGTAAAGTGGCTGTGCCAATGCAGCACCCCCTGTACCGCAGGGACCGCCACCTCCCTGGCACAAACATAAGTAAACTTATGCGGGGAGCCCATACGGCCCCCCTCAGCCCCAGGTCCCACCACCTCCCAACAGCTGTTGATTGAAATCCATTTGTGGGTGGCCTGTATGGCCTCCCCTGCAGTCCCGGGGACACCACACAATAAAAGATGGGAGTGGGGTCACTCACACCCCATCCTTTAGCTCTAGTTGGCCCTGGAGACCACCACCCCCAGGGCTGGCTCCAGCAATGTCCTGGGACGCCCACCCCAGGACAGCGCAGTTTGCTATGGCTTGGTAGAAGCACCGCTCCGCACGGCCATAGCAAACACAGCTCCACTTTCAGAAAGCGAGAGCATGTCAAATTTTCTTGCTTGCTGACAGAGGAGCAGAATTGCTTTTGGACAGAGGGAGCTGCATGTTAGCAGCTCCCTCTACCCAAAAGCAATGCCTGCTCCTACGGGACACTGGGAGCCAGCAGGGACTGCGGGGGCCTTTAGGCTCTAGCCGGGGCCTCCAACAGATAAGAGTGGGTGGGACCAGGGAGCCCATACTAGAGGCCTTTCCTCGGAGGATGGAGTCCCTGGGGTGGAAAATGGCCCCGGGAAAAGGGCTTCATGACCCCTCTCACTATTATAATAAAAAAGGGAAAGGATCAGCCCCCGGGATGGGGTCCTTGAGTCAAATTCGGCCTGACTTATTTTTTAATGTATATACATTTTTTAAAGGGGCAGAAGCCAGAGGATGAGGTCCCCCGGGCCCAAAACAGCCTGGGGAAGGGGGCCCTTCCTAAAAAAACAGAAACAAGAAATTAAGAAACCCAGAAACTCAACAGAGGCCCTGTCCCCTTTCTCCACTACTCTGCAAATGCACCACCTGGCACTCTGCTGTTTGGGGAATGAATTCCACTTGACTTCTGAGGGCCTCTGGTCTGAAGTGGACTTCTTCCCCCAACAAGTAGTGCGGCAGGAGGCGTGTTTGTAGAGTGAAGGAGAAAGGGGACGTGGCCACTGATGACCTCTCAGCAGTCCAGCTGTGTGGTTCCTTCTGGAGGAAGGAGGGGTGGTTGGCCCCAAAGGACCCTCAAGAACCAAGGGGATGTCATCCCCCAACTAGTAGTGTGCCAGGAGGTGCATTTTCTGAGTGGTGGATAAAGAGGCCTATGCTTTTATTTTGTTTGCTTTTTCACCTGCACCCCCTGCCTGTCACAGGTGTCTCATAGGTCTTAGAGACACATAAGAATATTTTCTGTATTTTATTCAACAATTATGTTATCATGGTTCGTGCTAGATACACTGTTGTTAATTATTTGTGATGTGACCTCACTAAATTATATTGCCTGTAGAGTCAAACTACAAATGCAACATTTCTCTGTTATTTTGTTGTTTGTTTTCTTTTAGGTGCACAAGAGACATTAACACATGCAGTACTATCACCCAGATGTCCTCCTCTGCTTCAACTTTTGCAGCTTAAATGACACCTGTTACGTCTTAGAAGGAACTTGAAGATGGTATGTTATATTATGTTATTCAGATTTATATAGCGCACAGCTGCCCCAGCAATGGGGCGTCCTGGCGCTACCAGCATCAGGAAATGGACCTAAACACCAGAACAGAGGAACGCCGAAGAACAAGGAAGTGGCCAAGGAGACTAGACTGAAGGAAAGAGAAATGTTTTAATGGCTCTCCTAAAGTCCAGCAGACATTCCATTCTACGGATCTGAACAGGCAGGGAGTTCCAAAGTTTGGCTGCCAAGCAGCGAAAGGGGTATACAACCTTTACAACGCGACTTTTACCACGACCTACCATTACCACGCATTTTTTACAACGCAGGATCCATTACAACGCATACCATTACCACGCATGTATTTACAACGCAGGTACTTTTACAACACATACCATTACAACGTAAGTATTGGTAAGTATATTATTTTATTAAAAATATTATTTTGGGTTTTTTGGTAAAGGGGTATTTTTAGGGTTCAGGGTCAGTTTTCGGTTTTTGGGTAAAGGGGTATTTTTAGTTTTCAGGGTCAGTTTTCAGTTTTTGGGTAAAGGGGTATTTTTAGGGTTTAGGGTCAGTTTTCAGTTTTTTGGGTAAAGGGGTATTTTTAGGGTTCAGGGTCAGTTTTCAGTTTTTGGGTAAAGGGGTATTTTTAGGGTTCAGGGTCAGTTTTCAGTTTTTGGGTAAAGGGGTATTTTTAGGGTTTAGGGTGAGTTTTTAGGATCAGTTTTCAGTTTTTGGGTAAAGGGGTATTTTTAGGGTTTAGGGTCAGTTTTCAGTTTTTGGGTAAAGGGGTATTTTTAGGGTTTAGGGTCAGTTTTCAGTTTTTGGGTAAAGGGGTATTTTTAGGGTTCAGGGTCAGTTTTCAGTTTTTGGGTAAAGGGGTATTTTTAGGGTTCAGGGTCAGTTTTCAGTTTTTGGGTAAAGGTGTATTTTTAGGGTTTAGGGTCAGTTTTCAGTTTTTGGGTAAAGGGGTATTTTTAGGGTTCAGGGTCAGTTTTCAGTTTTTGGGTAAAGGGGTATTTTTAGGGTTCAGGGTCAGTTTTCAGTTTTTGGGTAAAGGGGTATTTTTAGGGTTCAGGTATTTTTTGGGTTCAGGGTCAGTTTTGGGTTTTTGGGTAAAGGGGTATTTTTAGGGTTCAGGGTCAGTTTGGGGTTTTTGGGTAAAAGGGGTATTTTTTGGGTCAGGGTTAGTTTTAGGTTTTTGGGTAAAAGGGTACAGTGTAAAAATTAAATATAATTAAATTTAAATTACATTAAATTAAATTGATTAAATTAAATTAATTAAATTAAATTAAATTAAATTAAATTAAATTAAATTAAATATTAAAAAATATTATATACTTACCAATACTTACGTTGTAATTGTATGCGTTGTAAAGGTATATGCGTTGTAAATACATGCGTGGTAATGGTATGCGTTGTCATGGATCCTGCGTTGTAAAAAATGCGTGGTAATGGTAGGCGTGGTAAAAGTATGCGTTGTAACGTCATACATCCAGCGAAAGGACCGGCCCCACACCCGAAGACGTTTCACATGGGGAACAGTGACCAGGTGCTGCCCCAAGGAGCGCAGCTGGGGCGGGGGAACATATGGGGTAAGCAGGTTACCAAGCAGGCTAGGCATGGCAAGCTTCAAAATCTTAAAAGAGAGACACAGCATCTTAAATTGGATGCTCTCCACCATAGGAAGTCAGTGGAGTCTCCGAATGGTGCCAGCAGAGGGGCAGGACTGCGGGAGACCCATCAAGGCTCTGGATGCGGCATTTTGAACACGCTGCATCCGTGCTATTTCAGCCTGGTTGGCCCTTAGTAGGAGAGTACTGGCATAGTCTAATCGAGATAGAATAGCTTACTGGACAATCAGCTGGCGCGTTGGTAAGTCAAAAAACTTCAGAAGGGGCTTAAGAACCCGCAAGAGGCCAAAGCAGGTGCCAGCAACTTTTTTTGGTATGGTCTTTAAAGCTGATGGAAGAATCCATCGATACCCCCAGGTTCTTAACCACTGCCTTGGGGATAGGAGTACTACCCAGGACACTTGGCCACCATCGCTCACTCCACAAGCTCGAGTTCTTCCCTACTAATAAAACCTCAGTTTTGCTAGCGTTCAACTGTAAGCAATTAATGGTCATCCATTCTGCAACAGCAGCCAGGTCATCTCTAAATCTAGAGGCATTCAGTGTGGAACCTTCAGCCAGGGCCACCACCAGCTGAGTATCATCTGCATAGGAGACCATGGTGAGGTCCCACTGCCGGGCGACCACTGCCAGAGGCTGGACATACAGATTAAACAGTGAGGACCTAACGCTGAGCCCTGGAGCACCGCCTGGTCGATAGAATGTGCATGAGAGAGAAACGGGGGAGCTGACGCTCGGAAAGATCTTTCGGTTAGAAATGAACTGAACCATTCCAGAGCCAGGCCAGCCACTCCCGCCTCCTCCAGCCGCTGTAGCAAAATGCCCTGCGAGACCGTATCAAAGGGGGCACTAAGATCAAGCAAGATCAGTGACACAGTCTGACCGGAATCGAGAATGGTCCGCAGGTGTTCAGTCATGGCCAGGAGAGCAGTCTCTGTGCTGTGGCCCGAGCGGAAGCCATTTTGAGATGGATCCAGGATGTTGTTGGTATTCAAAGAATTCGTTAGTGTGTTATTAATGTGTGCCTCTGCTATCTTAGCCACCCAGATGAGGAGAGATATAGGCCTAAAGTTTTCGAGTTTAGCCGGGTCAAGTGATGGTTTTTTGAGAATGGGAGATACCTATGCCTGTTTCCACGGCACCGGGACAATTGCTGTGGAAAAGGAAGAATTAACTATCTGGCATAATGGGGCCAGAAAAAGAGCGAGGGACTCTCTAAGTTGAGCCAGCTTTAAAAAATCGGCTGGAGAGCCAGATTTGACTTTCCTGCTCAGCTGAATGAACTCATCCTGTGAAATACTAGGGATAGCTATTAAAGAATATGGTAGCAAGGGTCTAGGAAGAGCAGTCATAGAAGGAGTGGACATTTGTGGGATGGACCGATAGATGGTACAAACTTTCTAAATGAAGAAAGTGGCCAGAACCTCACACTGCTGTTCAGATTAAATAGCGGATGCCGAATTTTTCCTAGCCCTAAGGACTTTAAAGATCTTAAAAATACATTTAGCCGGGTTGGGGCTGAGCTTGATTTCATTGGCATAGTTGGCCGCTTGAACATTGCAGATGGTTCTGTGATAATGTTTGATCTTGGCCAAATAGCATGCTTTTTTTGGGGGGGTTGTAGTCCTTTCTCCACTCACGCTCTGATCTCTTACAGGCCTTCTTTAAGGTGAACAATGAGTCATTATACCAGGGACTGGCGCTTGAGGTACGTACCTTAAACCACTTAGCCGGGATAAAAGCATCTAACCCTTGGGTGATCCAATCAGAGAATGAACTATAGTCTGTCTCAGCATTAAGAGGTCCCAGGGGGTTCATGCTGAGAAGCACGTGAAAGTCCTCCAACCTTAGTTGACGCCAAGGGCGTTTAAAGACCTAGAAACTAAAAGACCGCAGGTTAGTGTTGTAGAATGGCGCATGCTCCCTTAAGTCAAAAGTTGTGTGCAAGTCTTTAGAGAAGCGTTTCTTGTCAGAGACGTGCGCAATACTCTCTGCGTGAGCAGTATCACATGGATAAGTTAGTGATATCAGTGTTGAGAAGACAAGCAGAGTTGGGGTTTACTAGTGCTAGTGAGAATTATCATATGGCACAGTAACTCGTCATTAGCCATAAAAGAAGTCCTTTGACTTTTATGTTTGAGTTCACTATCAAGAACCTGTAGCTACTATCCTTGATTATTCTCTACCGAATAATAAAAGAAGAAGATGATAAAGGAGAAGGCTAGAATATACTAAGTAAGTTAAGAAGAGTAACCAGTAATCATTAAGTAAGAGCTATAGTAAATCAATACTTAACTTGTCTTTTCCTCTTGAGAAGTGGTTACCAGAATTTTGAAATATCTGAGGATAAAGAAAAGAAAAAAACACATCAATAAATAAATAAATCAACACATTCAACAGAAGAGAGGCAAGCCCATAGAAAGTTCCTGTTAAGATAATTATTATTGTTTGAATGTGTATAGAGTGATATCAAAAGGGTAAAGCAAAAGGTAATATATATGTGCATTTACTTACAGTCCCTTCAAGAAGAAATAAGAGGAAGAGGCAGAGAACTAAAGAAGATTACAGGGCAGTCTCTTCTCTATCCCATTCCCCTCCCCCCCTTGGTACTTACCTGCAAAGGATAATAGAATACCGAGCAGAAGAGTATTGAGAGGGGAGTTGGGAAAAGGCATCATTCTGCTCCTGTGTGGTTGTAAGATTACCTTGCCCTGACAGCCAGCAAGCTACAGATCTCATTGTCTTGAGTTAAGTCAAAGTGCAGATTAAAATCACCTAGAATGCTATTATTGGCAATGCTCATAGCGAGCATGCACACTGCCTCCAAAAGGCAGACTTTCAACCTAGAGGCAGACCCTGGTGGATGATAGATTAGCAGCCCAGATAAGGTCAGATGTATACTAACGGTGGTACTGAAATGAGCGCACTCGCAGCACTCAATTACTTCTTTAGTGAAGAGACATGAGTAACATGATTTTAAAATCACCGCGATGCCACCCCCCTACACTCTCTGTTAACTATGCAAATGGAGTACCCAGAGGGCAGAGCTAGGTTCGGTTATTATTATTATTATTATTAGGGACATTTATAAAGCGCTGCGTTACGCACACCGGCGTGTCCATGCGCTAAAAAGTGGGAGAGGCATCGTGCAGGGGACACAACATTTGAGCGGACATGAGCTTTATTTGGTATAGAGGAATGTTTTTAGTTTCGCTCGGAACCTTGTTTCCTCTGGTTCCAAGCGCAGGTCCACTGGTAGTTTATTCCAATTTTTTGCCGCTAGGCATCTAAAGGACCTACCTCCCATGCGAGCTCTCTTAACTCTGGGGATCCTCAGAAGACCGCCCCCCATGGATCTGAGTGCTCGTGCAGGCTGATACACTTCTAACAATTTGTTCAGCGGGTGGGTGCCCTACCATTCAAAATTCGGTGACAGGTACAGAGGGCTTTGTATTCCACTCTTCTCCTCACAGGGAGCCAGTGTAACTTCTGGAGGGCCGCCTTAGAAGGCGCCCTTCTGGGCAGCCTGAGAATCAGACGTGCTGCCGCATTCTGCAGCACTTGCAGGCGTGCCATGCTTTTTTCTGGAGCCCCCAGGTACAGCAGGTTCCCGTAGTCTGACCTAGCTGTCACCAGGGCATGAACCAGGGTTTGACGGGCACCGATCGGGAGTAAGTCCAGGACCTTTCTCAGTTTCTTCAAAATCCCGAAACAAACTCCAACCACCCGGTTGATCTGGGGGCCAAAAGTAAGGCCCGCATCAAACCAAACCCCCAAATTTCGTGCTTCTTGGCAAGGGGTTGGAGTTGGTCCCAGACAGGGTGGCCACCATGCCGACGACCAAGCGGACTGGGCTCTCCCCACCACCAGCACCTCTGTTCAGCCACCATATCCTCATTGAGCCAGGTCTCAGTCAAGAAAAATAGATCTGGGGATTTCTCTGTGACTAAGTCATGGATTTCTAAATAGTGCTTAGTCAGTGACCTCACGTTAAGCTGGAGGATTTTCAGCCGTCGCTGTGGCTGAACGATAGAGAGGGATAGAGAGGGTGGTGGTGTAGGGAGGACATATTTACAGCATCAGCAACCGAATGGTCCTTTCAGAGACTTTAATGGAGGTGCATTGCACAACTTAACTGTGGGGTTAACAGCTAATAGTTCTTCCCTGGAGTAAGTGCGAAGTCCAGGAGAACCCCGATCAGCATTCCTGGCGAGAGGCAATGTACTGGCCATATCTAGCTTAAATACCGGTAGCGTCCGGGAGCCCGAAACAACTAGACCGCCAGCCAAGATGGCGTCTAGAAGTGGCCGACCGGAAGTGAGGATTTCTGGCGGTTGGGTTCAAATCGCCCTCCACATCAATCAGCCAAGAAGGCTGCGGTGGACCTTGGCGATTTGAAGCCGCAAGGTACTCAGGTAAGTGAGCAGGATCAAATTGCAAGTACAATGCCAGTAAAGTGCAGAATAAAATCAGCAGAAGCAACACAAAGAAAAGGATTTAAGAATTACAGCACTACCAGCGTCGTGCCGAGCCGTACATCAGCTGGTCTAACAACAGAACAAATGCACCCAACCCCGGTTAAATACCAGAGTGACAGGGAGCCCGAAACAACTAGACCGCCAGCCAAGATAGCTAGCATCTAGAAGTGGCCGACCGGAAGTGAGGATTTCCGGTGGTCGGGTTCAACTCGCCCTCCTCATCAATCAGCCAAGAAGGCTGCGGTGGACCGGGGTGATTTGAAGCTGAGAGGTAGTCAGGTAAGTGAGCAGGATCAAATTGCAAGTTCAATGCCAGTGAAGTGCAAAATAAAATCAGCAGAAGCAACAAAAGAAAAGGATTTAAAAATTACAGCGCTACCAGTGTAGTGCCAAGCCGCACATCAGCTGGTCTAGCAACCCCAAAGAAGGTTGTTCCTAACAGGAAAGTGGCCAGTGAGGAGGCCAAGAAGGATATTACCACCACTGGTGTGCCAACATTCACATTTTTCAGGAAACTTGATGTACCTGGTGCACCCTCTTCTGGGCAGCAAACAGCTGGGAGAAACATTGGTGCATCGTCAACAGGACTGTTCCCACCAAAGACCAAGCCCAAGCATATGTCTTTCAGTGATACAGCCACTGCAGTCATGGTGGTGAGCAGTGAGTCTAGACTGGATTTGTCTCAGCCACATACTAATACTCAATCATTACAGGAGCTGCAGCCAGCAGCAGTTCTTCTTGAGGTAGTAGCAGAACAGGAGGTTGAGCGTCCTTCTGAGCAAGCTGTTGCTCTTGAAACATTGTCTTCCCAATATCCAGCAAGAGGAAGGAAGGGTACTCTATCATCTTCTCCAAGCTCCCTTCTGATGAGTTGGACATGGATTCGACCCTGGCTGAGTCTGAGAACCTACCCGCGAGACAAGGGTGGGGAAAAGTTCCTGAAAGCCATAGAATTTTGAAAAGTGACAGTGATGAGGTTGAGTAAGTGATTGTCAGCATAGAGGGATGCTAAGAAGATACAGAGGTGACCCTTACTGTTCAACCTGTTCAGACGGAATGTAGTTGCACCACCACTGACATCTATATTTGTAAGACCCCCATCAAGACTTGCATCCACCGCTACCACAGTTGTACACACTACAGAGAGGCAAATGACACAGAAAATTAATTCAATTTCTTCAGGCATTGGCAGTGGTACAATAAAAATATTCTCCTCACCAGGTTGGGACTTTTTTACTATTGGCAAGCAAGAGGATCACATTTCAATATGCTCCATTCGCCACACGTGCATACGTCGAGGTAAGTCAGGTTCACACTACGGTGTGGGAGGCCAAGCATCGCATTTGAGTAAACATCACACATTTTGGTGGGAGAAGCACTTGATAAAGATAGCTGGTGGTGGTGCTAGTGATGAAAGAGGGGAAGCAGCTCAGATCACATTGATAGAAGAAGAAGGTGGTCACGAAGAAGCAAAGGATGACAGCATTACACAAAGCAGCCGTGTCTCATGTAGTATGTCAGTATCACCCGCATCAGCAACCTCTAAAAGGCACAAGACTTAGATGAAGACACCTCCACCACATACAGTGATTCCTTAATTGTGTCCATTGGGTCTACCATCACCTGGATCTCTCTGGAAGTCAACTGTGTCTGTGGCACCAAACAAGTAAAAAATCCAAGCTACTATGACAGGCATGTTTAGGCAGGAGGGGCCCTATGAAAATCACCACCCAATGCCACATTTGTACAATGGGAAAATGGCTAAAATGTTAGCGCTGGACCTCTTTTCTTTTTTGTTTGTGGAATGCATGGGATCTTCAAAATGTGTGGTGGCCATCTGCCCAACATAGGAGGTTCCCATCCAATCCTATTTTGCCAGAGTGGCTGTTCCAGCATTCCCTCATGATGTCCTGCAAGTGGTTGGTCACGCTGTGCAGCAGAATGCTGGGCACACTATCTACCAGTTGACAGACCTGGGCTTATTGCCATGGACGATACAGTAATATAGCCAATTCCATGGCAGATGGTGAATATTTCAGGGTCCTGTGTTTGGCGCTTTCTATCATCCTGACTGTGCAGGACTTTTCTTCAAAGAAAGACATAGAGCCTTATTATGAGTCTGGTGGTCTGATGGACCGCCAAACCCACAGTGGTGGTGTGGCTACCACGACACCGGTGGTCTATTATAAGGAGGGCGGTCAGACCGCCATGGGACTGCCCCTGCTACCCAGGACCTGCAACCCCCGGCAGTCTAACAGCAATCTTAGGCCCCTAATATGCTGGCGGTGATGCTGCTGCCTACCATGAAAAGTGTGGCGGTGAGGAAAAAGGGGGCCCTACATGGCCTTCTGGTGCCTCTGGTCCTACAATGCCTTCTGGTGTCCCTGCACCAGAGGACGCATAAACTTGAAGGCCCATGATCTGCAGGCACTGCCTTTGACTCTCCCACTGTGATGCCTTTTACATTGACGATGCAGTGGGACCGCCAACAAGCCACCAGCCAGATACAAAAAAAGTTGTAATCTGGTAGGCATTTTTTTAGGACTTTTGCAGTCTCCGAGTGGGGCAGCGATGTGGCGGCCTCCCTCCGAGACGCCAAAGTCATAAAAAGGGCTATAGTCAGTAACATACTGGTCATCTGCCAAAGAATCTGCATTCACTTCAGTCATTCTTTGAAAGTCGGGAAGAAGATGAGGATTATTCAGCATGCCAGTGGAGTACCAGTTAATGTCCTCATACAGGAGATGCCAACACAATGGAATTCAACCTGCTACATGTCGCAGCGTTTGTTTGAGCTGTACAGACCAATCATCGAGTATGTCCTTCAAAGAGGAGGGGATTCAACAGGGAAAGCATGGCCATGGAGATGGACAAATGGGGCTAGTCAAATACCTGACACAAATGCTACTTCCATTGGAATCAATCAAAGTAACAATGTCTACAAGGGATTTCACTTAAAATCAAAAACATTTTTACAAATCCAAAATAATTTCTGAGTCAGTTGAAAACAATCAGACTCACAGGTGTCCCACTAGACAACCAAGAACAATCTAATTTGTAAGGCACAAAGAAAAAGAAACAGAAAAAGAAACACAAGGCACACGGAAAATCCTAGTTGTTTTTTATTGCCCAGGCCTACAAGGGTACATTGGGTTCGCCATTTTTCTTTAAACACTTCCATGGGAAGGAGGACAGTACGATGCCCCAAGCGATCTCATTGTTGTATCTGAAAAAGGTGACTCAAAGGATTGCCTGTGTAAATAAAGAAGCATATGAGTTGGTTCAGAGTTATCCTTTTACTTTGCTGTTAATACAATTCTGTAAAAAATGATTGTGTCCTTGAAGGAGAACATATGTGCCACAATACTCGCTCCATGGCACAAACAAACCCTGGAGACCTTCATTATTTTTTTTAGAAGAGTATGTTTCACAATACAAGACGTGGAATGTTGACCAACTGATAGAATTGGAAGAAGAATGGCTAGAAGATAGAGTCCTGGGCAGATGTTCTGGCATGCAGCTTTCGACCTCCAGAAAAGATCGTGCTGTTGCCTCACAGCTATTACCAGCAACACTGGCAACTGAAGAATGTGACCCAACACCTGCAATGGCTTGGATTCAATTGACAGGGCTTAAGTCAAGTGCAGAGATGAAGGCAAGAGAGATGGAACAAGTGGCAGCATCAATGACCATTACCTGAACAAGGACGCGGATTATGGAGGTCTGAAATCAGGCGCAGCACAGGAGCCGAGTGATTCTAGAACTCATCCAGGATAGAGGAGGGATCAATTCTAATATAAGACACACACTGTGGTACAGGAACCTTACAGTGTCATTTTAAATACCATCAATCTTCAAACAATATACTTAGATATTATGCCTTGAGGAAGTCCACGGAAGTTGGACAAAATGCGTTGGCTGTTCGGCTGTTTTAACTAAAACCAAGAAATAAAGAATAAAGAAATGTTGTAATACAAGAACTTGATGGATTTAATTACTTTGGACTTTGGAATTGGTGTTGTAATCCACATTTGCAAACCATTCGGTGGGTGGTCTAAGACTATCTGAATGACCCATAAGAGGTTTACCTAAATCAAAACCCATTGATGTATTGGTATGGGAAGATGCAACAAAGCCAGAGCTCAGCAGCCTTGCAATAACATGTCTGGCTCATCTAGTAGCAAGTGTGTCCTCTGAATGTGTGTTCAGTGCAGCTGGCATAGTTGTCACAGTCTCTCATCTCAAAACATGGAGAGATTGATTATGATTAAAATGAACAAACACTTCATACTTCAAGATCACATTGTTCCTGAAACAACAGAGGAGGAGGATAAGGGTGACTGGTCAGATTCCAGTGTGGTAGCTGATGAACTTCTGGGTAAACACCCTGAGTTTGAGGACACCCTCTATTTCCCTGACTAAGCAGGACATATCGGAACCTACATATATCATTACTGTAGAACTGCTTTGTAAACAAAGGGGGGATCTAGAAGAACATTTATATTTTTGGTGTCTGACTAATGCAATCCCATTTATTCACATGTATGGAGTGGACCAGTGTGCATAGAAGAAGCCTTCCTGATTCGTTTAAAGGGCATGAAGAAGACAATGCCTCCCATCCCTATCCTTCTTCATGTTTTCATTCCCAAAATGGGTTGCCTGCGAGTAAAGATCATGATACAAGACTGCCATTGGTTGTCACTTCCATGGGAAAAGAGAAGAAACAATGGACAAATGTGAAGTGTGAGTGCAGCACACTTGGCACAGGTAACTATGCACCAATGATTGATTGATGATTCATGTGGTGGCTGGGACAGTGCTGTAACTAATTTGTAAACTTGATGTGTTCTGGTTTGGGACCAAAAAAGAATTCTCCCAGAATGGTTGCCTTGCTTTCACATTTGACCATAATTATTTAAATGATCCAGTCGCGTCCTTTCTGGTACTTCTGTTTTTTTCTATGTTTCTCAGAGACTAGTCAGCTTAGTTAGCAAAACTACAGAAAATGTAAAAATTCTTTTGCTTTTCTTGTTCACCAACCCCACAGGTCTATCTCATTCGGGTCTCAGATTTGAAACAAGCACAGGACTTCCTCAACAAACAGCCAGAAGAAGGGAGTCATGACAAGGCCTCAATGGGAAATAAACAACATAGCCCAAGAGGCCTATTCCTTTGAACTGGAGAGAGGCACGTTGATCTGGAAAATGAGTGTCCTGTCTCAAATGCCAAACTCTAATTAAGTGTCTGTGGTGGTCTGGAAGGGACATGATGGACACAGACATTAGACATTTGTGAGATTGATCAGCCAGGTATATGCAGCTGCTTGTCTCGGATTGGTGGTTAAAGATTGGTCTCACTTCTGAGTTAATCGCACTTGACTGCATCAGCGCATACTTAGGTGATCAACATTCACTATGGAGCTTACCTTCTTCCTGGCTCTACAGAATTCATATTTAATTTTTGCTTTCCACCGGTCTTCTGTTCTTCTACAAAAGCCACATAACAACACTCCTGCTTACCGGACTGGTTAAAGTCTACACTCAAGAAGGACATTCCAAGAAGAGGAATGCAGGTAAACGGTCCATTTTGGTATTTATAAGACAGTATCATTTTTCTTTTCTTAACAATAACAACTTGTAGAACCGCCTGGGTCATTCACATTTTGTATTTTGCAACCCTAGGCAACATAACATTTAGATAACTCAAGAATCTGGGGCTGAAGCATTTGCGAGAATGCATTTGGTAAATGAACTGCGTCAGTCCTTCCAAAACAGATGTGAAGATGTGCTGCTCATCCACTTGATGAACATTGTGGGCCTAATTTATAAAGCCCTGCATCACATTTACGTCGCCATTGGGTCACTTGTTGTGATGTTGCAGTGGCGTAAATAATGTGCCACGTTGAGCCATATTTACGAAGTGAAGCATCTAGGCAGATGGGTCACTTCGTAAACCCCTGCGCTACATTATACCTGCATCAGGTATAATGTTTGCTGGGTGGGCATTCCCCGAGTGGCGCAAGAAAGGGTGTTAGTAGTGGTGCAGTGAAATCTATGAGATTTCACTGCGCCACTTCTAGAATGCCAATGCGTCAAAATCTTATGCCTGGCTCATGGGTGACTCAGTCCCTTTCACTTGGGGCTTGCCCCATGTGAAAGGACACATTGCTGTGTAAAACCTGGGTCGGGGACAATCGATATTTGCCCGGCGGTATTGCCTCTGTGACCCACGAATTATTAATCAATGAAGAGGCAGGCGCTGGAGACTGGAAAGCAGGAAACAAGGTTTTTATTCTCTCCGGAGGAGAACACAGCAAAACAGACAGCAGGTATCGTTCTGAGGTGCTCTAACTTATTTCTGAGGCCTGGCCCCTTATATACAGCCTGTTGCGGTTTTATTACAGTTTACATACTCATGGCAATGCTTTGATGTACGGAAAGGCATTCCCGGAATCCCCCCTTTGGGCCCGTTCCCACACATATTTACAGTAGAAGTCCCCACCCTGGTCACAGCAGGTGATGACTATCGCGCAGCTGGATATTCCGCCAATTCATGGAATGCGGGGTTCGATCGGATCTCATGGGGTGGGGGCTTTGATCAACTCGGGGGTCCTTTGATGAGGGAAGCTTTCTTTTGTACGGGGAGGGGCAAGGAATAGTATCGGCAGAGCTGGGTGTCGGCCTGGGAACGAGGAAGACAAACGGGCACACGGGAAAAAGGGGGTTTGCATCAAAGGGCCGGGGACCAGGAAAGGGAAGAAGGGAGGTGTCGCGCTGGGAACAGGATGAGGTTCTGAGGCAGAGCCGCGCTGAAGAGGGGTTTATGATTCAAGGCAGGTGCGAGCAGGGGGGGTTGGTCAGCGTGCAGGCTTGGTGAGGGCGGAGGGCTATGTCGGGGGCCAGTGGCATGCAAAAAGGGATGGTCCTGATCGAGGCACCTAAAATGGCGGGCGCGCACGACAAAAGTGTGGCATCAGGGAAAAGGCAAGATGGCGCAGATAATGTTCACCAAACCGTACTAATTTTCCACAGTCCTCCCTTTAACATATTCAAGACATCTTGCTGGTTCATTTTCTACTCAGTTCTATTATGGTGGGCATAAGAAAAAGCAGTAGGAACCCTAGGCGACGGAGTCGTAAACATTTCATTTAAGATCTCTAGTTTTAGGAGGCGGACCTATTGATAAACTTTGATAAACTTGTTTAGCAGGAAAGTCATAGTAATGCAATACAAAAATGATTCGAAGTGCGAGCAGTGAGTACATTTCATAAGGTGAACTGATGGATTGTTACATAATTAATACAATGTTGGCTGGGAGAGAAACGAGACGTAGCAGAAATGATAGTGAAGGAATGTTCGAAGTTTAGTAAGTTTTCAGCAATTTTCTCGTCTTCTGTTGGCACTGTGGAGCACCGGCGGTGGAGCTACGAGTCCAGCTCTATTCTAAGTTCCGTGTTGCAGGGCACGACCTTTTCCTCGCGTTTCTGGTCAAAAAAAGGTATTTTTCGCCTTGCGTCCTTTGGGACCAATAGTCAATAAGTTCGGGTGGAAGAAGAGTGTGCAAATAGTCCATAGGGTAGGTCGGAGAAAAAGGGGGATGGAGCAAGGCCAGATCGGGAACAAACTAGGGGAACGAGAGATTTCAGATAGGCGGGCTCATGACCGAGTCAAGAGAGCGGGGACCTTTCGGCACACATTCGAACATGGAGCAGGGGCATCAGGTTAGCCCTTTCGTCTCATTTTGTTGGAGATAGTGCCTCGTCCTGTAGCTCTGTTCTGTCGCGGTCTCGCCTTGGCCCATGTCGCTGACGTTCCATAGTCCGTAGTCAGGCCACGTGCTCCCACATCCGGTCCTTCTTTCCTCCGGCAGCCGTACCCTTGAAGGAGTTTGAAAAAGACAGTCTTTAGAGAATTGGTAGAGGAAAGTAACCACATAAGTCTATTTCTCTCCCAGCTCCAGGTAAATGAGAATAGAAACGCCTGTTATATTAGGGTTCACAACTGACATATAAATGATCGATGGTGAGCCTGCTGGATTTACTATGACTTTCCTTCACGACTGTTTAATATAATCACGACAGTTCATCTGATGGGGACCCACCTTTGTAATACAAGCCTGACAATGCTATACCGTTCTCTAGGGGTCTATATTTACAAAAAGGGTGTTGTGAGCTATCAGCATGGTACTAACAGGCATCTCGCTGCGGGACGAACATAGGCTAAACATTTTTTATATTATCAATGCCTCCTGCCTTTTACCTAAACATTTTCGCTTTTCGACAATGTTCATTGTAATGGTTCCCTTTGCTTCGGTCTAATCTTTGACTTTGTAAAACATCATTCTGGTTCCTATGCAGCCTCTCACGGCCTAATTACAAAATTAGAAAAGACAGGGGTCTCATGGGAAAACAGCTAGGGACATAGAAAACGGTGGTGGGGGAGGGCATCGTCTTATTTTGGGTTATAATGGCATTATCGGCAAAAGGCCACAGTCCAGTTGGTGAGCGTTCAGTGACACTTCCCAAACTCTGAAATTTGCTTATCAAAAATCACTTCTAGGAACCACAGCTGGTCTGCGTTAGTTGTAAGTCGGCTCATCTTTTACAATCGGGGGTGGGGGATAGTTAAAAACTCTTATCGTGGGGGGGGGCAACTGAACGCAATACTGGGTGCGTCCTGGGAAGATGGGGAGGTTTCGATTACCTTTACGGTTTGGGTATCGCGACAATTCGGAACGGGGAAGGTCGCGCTATCTGGGGCACTCTATTCCATCAGGGGAGCCGCTGACGTAGTTCCCTTATGACGGGTCAGATTAGGGAACCTCAGTCGTCTTACCCGTCCTTTCCCTTATGGCCAATTCAAAATAGTTTTCGGAAAGGAGAGGTAGTGGCACAGCGTTAGGGTGATTGCATTAAAGACGAGTTTTGAGCAAATACTGGCGGTATTTGAAGCCAATTGGGTGGTGTGCTAGGGGTGGTAGTCTGCCAATTTCGGAGCTAATCGCTCGGAAGAGTGGGAGTGTGAAGGAGAGAGAGAGAGAGAGAGAGAGAGAGAGAGAGAGAGAGAGAGAGAGAGTGTGCAACAGCAGGCCAAATAGTACACGTGCGACATGGAGGGTGGCAGTGTATTCGAGAAAGGCTATTTAGTGCATTACACAGCAAAGGACAGTTATGGGTCTGCGTTAGAATCTTGAAAGCATGCAGTTTGAGGCGGACGAGCATTAGACAGGGTAGAGGGGGCATGCTTTGAGAAAAAGGAAAAAGGAGGTACCATTGTGTCGCACTTTCTTGCATTCTTGGTCCTTCGACCAGTTGAGTCAACGCTTCAGTCACACACACACATTCTCTCATAGTTTCGAATCATACGTGACATGGGTTCATTCGTGCAGCCTGGTTTAAGGGTGATCATTTTTCATCAGATCATACTAATTTTTCGGGCTTGTTTGCTACGTGAGTAGTTTGTAGGTGTGCTTAGGCGCCACCTTGCAGCGCTAGTCTGCTTCGTGTATCAGACATGGCAAGGCTTCAGATCTTCGCCACACCTCGGCTGTAATCTCTGATGTAACCTGCAGAGGGAGGGAAAAGAGGGGAAGGGAGGGGGACAACATTGGCGCATATCAAATACATGGATTCGAGAGTTCTTTACTTACCTCATACTCGTCTTTCCTCCTCGGGGTAGAATCCTCGGGGATATGGTTTCTGGAGTCGGGGGGGGCAGTGTGTCCTTATAGGTCGTGTGCGGGGAAGCGTAAAAAAGGGAACCAGAGGTGCCTAGTGCGAGGTATCTAGTTAGTAGATGTATCTCACTATCGGGGTCCTTAAATCTCCTTCAACGCTGTGACATTCTAGGGTTCTTCGGTTCTCGGGTCAGCTCTGTTCCCTAATACCTTTGAACGTCGTACTTTATAACATTTACATCGTTTTATTTTACCCTTCCTTTACATTCCCTCATTTATACCGTTCGTTTTACCCATCCTTGGAAGCCGAGGTCTTCCTCCCTGCAAGAGTTCATGAGTCAGTCGCGTACCTTGAAGGCAGAGTATCGTGTCGTAGATCCGATCCGTCCTCCAGGGCCGGGCAACCATCTTCTAATAACCTTAAAGAGAGAGCAGAGTAGGGTGCACAGAAAAGAACTCTCCCGCCCATCCCATATTTCAAATAAAGGATGCAATACCCGTTCATTATTTCGAAGACCTTTATTTTTGCAAAATCATAGCACGTGGATTTATGAGGGTGCAGTCGTATTTGGCCGGACACGGCAATGGCTAAAGTGCGTACAGTGGGGGGTGTCGTTTTGCAGCAATAAAAACGTTAGAAAGGGTTATCAATTCACTTGTAGCAACTAAAACGTCTATCAGTTGGCCGGGGGGGGCTCGGGGGCGTTTATTTCATAATTTAGAAGCATAGTCAGACTAGTTGCAATCAGATTTCTTATATGCATACCGTGTGCATGCGTCATAAGCGAGGTTATACATCAGCTATATATATAAAAAATATAATACATTGTACATTTGTAATCATCATTTTCAACGGGATTCTTTTACATTGTTCGTTGAGTGAGCTCCCCTTTCTTCTTGTCAAGTGTACAAAGGGTCATATATGTCGCAGAACATTAAGTTTGTATAGTAAAAAGGAACACCACGAGGTGTTCGTAAGTTCCTATCGATACCGGCGCCATTTTGGGCGGGGCCGGGTCAATCCGGAAGCAGCATCAGAAAAAGTTTCTTACAACCGGCAGTTGGACCAGAGTCCCTTTCGGCAGTTCTAGAATTCATGCTAACAGAAGGAGTGGCAATGTCATGTTTATTTCGTTGGCGATCAAGGCAGTTGTCCCTTACCGGAGGCCTGCAGTGGCCGAGAATTCCTCCGGGGACCTTTGTAGAATCTTCAAGGCTGTGGAGATGTTGTCGGAGGTGGGGGCTCGTGTTCCGGTGGGCGAGCGACCGAGTTACATTGCTGTTCAAAGTTACTCTAGCGGCCGAGGCCCGCCTTCCAGCGGACCCAGACGCCATTTTGAGGCCCTGCAGCAGTCCCCTCTCATCGAGTCTGTAAGAGTGGAAGAGACCTTTCTGGGGACAAAAATAGAGAGTGGAACTCCGTGTTGTGGAAGCGGGATATTCGGCTGGGGTGCGGCTGTGATGCCCCCACCTGGGGGGGGGGGCGAGGGAGACTCGTTTGCGCCGTCTCCTTCTCCCGGTGCACTCCAGGCCGCTCTCTTCCATGGGCATGCACGATGGTCTCTCCACACCCTGTGCTCCACAAGGTCCATGCTCGATGCTGTGGAAGTATGGCCACCTGCGGCGCACATTCGGTGCTGCGCAAGTATCGGTGCAGTCATTGCATATTCGGTGCTCCGAAAATATGGGCACCATTGCACGTTCGGTGCTGCGCAAGTATTGGGGCACCATCACCTGGCTGGGGGGTGCTCGGTGTTGGGCCGGGGGCTGGGAGACCTCCTATCCGTGGAGGTGGGAGAGGCTCGTCCGCGTCGCCTCTCCCTCCCAGCCCAACTTGGACAAATTGTTGTGGAGGTACGTGCAGGACATCCCGCCGCCCAGAGCTGTTGCGGCTGTTACGGAGGGGAAAAGAAAGAGGTGCCTCGTTCTTCTCTGGACCGGGCTTCCTTAGGTTATCGGCTGCAGCCGGACTCAGTTGGCCCCGGTCCCTGGCCATTGGTGGCCGGACCGGGTGGACATGTGGCGGGACTACCTGAAACTATCCAGGCCCGTTGCGGCTGGGCCGAGGAGGCATGTGGCGGGACTACCGGCAACTACCTAGGGCCGCTGCGGCTGGACTCCGCTGGCCCCTGCCTCTCCTCCGGCTCCCCCATACGTTAAGATTTCCTGACCAAGTGTTGGCAGCAGGGCCCGCCTTATATGGGTTGCCGCCGGTTGGGCGTAGCCGTAACCCTGCCCTGCTTTGGAAGGTTCCAGAATGAGGGGGGGGCGAATGTTCTGTTGACTTTCATGTTCTACAGTTTAGCGTTCTTGTTTTTCTAGCGTTATTGTGTTTTTCTTTGCTTGTTATGTTAAAATAAAAGTTTGTGTTTATCAGTGGCTTACTGATTTCGTTTCCCATTTCTTTCTTTCCAGGTTGTTTCATGCTAAAATTTCTATTAACATAGTTTATGTAACATGGAAGCACGTGCAGGGGGATGACGCAGATTCATATATTACGTACACACAAACTCAGACGGGGGGCAGTAAAAGCATGACACACAAGATCCAGAGACAAACATAAAAACAGTTATTGGCCATAATTATCTTTTTCGTCCGTTAATTTAGAGCTAGGCTGGGTTCCCGGCTTTACATTGTCCGACCTAGGAAAATTCGAACATGTCGCTGAAATCGTTCTGGCGAAATCTGTGCCATCGGGCATAATCAAACGTGGTGGTTCTATCTGGTCTGTCCATGTGAGTCTGATTCTTCCTTGTCTCGCGCTTTTTCTCATTCTGCCGGCCTGTCGTTCCTGTCGGCCCTCTGCCCCTACTCACGCTCAGTAGAGTCGGGCATTGGGCTTTCCAGTGTCCGACATATCTACAAAAAGCGCATTGGTCTTGCCCTAAGTCTGGCCGTCTTTTGCGTAGTGTCGGGGGATAACTTTTGGGTCGCGGTGCCCCGGGGTTGTCCTGTCGATATATTTCTCTACCTGATTTGTCCTCGTCTTTTCTCTGTCGTTGCATAGCCTCTCTGCGCCACATACCGAGACTGTCGAGCATAATAGGCGTTGTCTTATTATTGCGAAGGGCTATTTCCAACGTTTCTATTTTATCAAGGTCAAAGGATCCTACCAGTGGCCACTGTTTGTCTTGACTTTCTTTGGTATACCTGTGCCACAATTTATTATAGGCTATGGTAACTAATCCATAGTTTATGAACATGTCCTTATTAGGGGTGCCTTCCAGTGGAGCTATATGGTCCACCTCTAATACACGGTCCGGGCTGAACCAATTATCAATCAGTGGGGAGAAGACAGACATGACGGCTCGCAACGAGGGACAAAAAGTCAGCACTGCCTATCTTATCACTGTGCGCAAAGACTAGACAGAATATTTCTATTCTACGTTGTTTGCAGGCAGTGAATACCTCATGAACAAAATAACAAAGAGTAACCAATAACGAGGAACAATAAATAATAAATAAGATAGAGTAGAATCAATGGGGAGAGTAAGTAGGGCGCAAAAGTCTGTGTCCTCTACCCTTTCACTATCCGCAAAGAGGAATCTGTTATTTCCGGTTTGCAGACAGAGAATCTCCAGAAGACAATCTGCGAACAGTAGTTCGGGGTCAAAGAACCCAGTTAATCAGTGAGGGAGAGGGAATCTCCCAAAAACCGTTAATAAATAATAGAGTCAGTGGGGGAGAAAAATAGGCACGACGGCTGCGTTACCTATCCTTCACTGTTTGCAAAAGGGAAAGAGCCTACTGTTTCTCCGCGTGCAGACAGTGAATCTCCAAATAAGTTAACAAAGAGTAATACTAGTATTTTTTTTTAAACAATCAAGCAATTATTTCGCAATTCGTCGTGTTTACACGACCTTACCCGGACCGTATGGACAGTTTCTTGTCTTCCGAATCCAGCGCCCGTTCGTCCTCTTTTTCTCGTATTTCTCACGGCACTCCTAATGGTTCCCAGTCAGGACCGTAGATCACTCGAGAGAGGTCTGTTCGGAACTAGTGAAGTTCGGATGATCGGCTGCCAGACGAGGGTCTATTGGGCAAGAGCTCTCCCGATCGTTGCAGTCGTTCACTCTGTCGTCGGGACCTCTCCCACTGGATCCACGAGTCGCTGATGGGCCCCACGCTTGGGACGCCAATTGTAAAACCTGGGTCGGGGACAATCGATATTTGCCCGGCGGTATTGCCTCTGTGACCCACGAATTATTAATCAATGAAGAGGCAGGCGCTGGAGACTGGAAAGCAGGAAACAAGGTTTTTATTCTCTCCGGAGGAGAACACAGCAAAACAGACAGCAGGTATCGTTCTGAGGTGCTCTAACTTATTTCTGAGGCCTGGCCCCTTATATACAGCCTGTTGCGGTTTTATTACAGTTTACATACTCATGGCAATGCTTTGATGTACGGAAAGGCATTCCCGGAATCCCCCCTTTGGGCCCGTTCCCACACATATTTACAGTAGAAGTCCCCACCCTGGTCACAGCAGGTGATGACTATCGCGCAGCTGGATATTCCGCCAATTCATGGAATGCGGGGTTCGATCGGATCTCATGGGGTGGGGGCTTTGATCAACTCGGGGGTCCTTTGATGAGGGAAGCTTTCTTTTGTACGGGGAGGGGCAAGGAATAGTATCGGCAGAGCTGGGTGTCGGCCTGGGAACGAGGAAGACAAACGGGCACACGGGAAAAAGGAGGTTTGCATCAAAGGGCCGGGGACCAGGAAAGGGAAGAAGGGAGGTGTCGCGCTGGGAACAGGATGAGGTTCTGAGGCAGAGCCGCGCTGAAGAGGGGTTTATGATTCAAGGCAGGTGCGAGCAGGGGGGGTTGGTCAGCATGCAGGCTTGGTGAGGGCGGAGGGCTATGTCGGGGGCCAGTGGCATGCAAAAAGGGATGGTCCTGATCGAGGCACCTAAAATGGCGGGCGCGCACGACAAAAGTGTGGCATCAGGGAAAAGGCAAGATGGCGCAGATAATGTTCACCAAACCGTACTAATTTTCCACAGCTGGAGTTGCATCTGTTTTCATACACACCCCAGCAATGCGCCGCTTCTGTGCCTACAGATACGTCAGTAATATTGAGGTACCTGTAACTCCTTGCTACATGATGCACCCTCTGTAAATACGGCGTATCCTTGGTGTCACAAGAAGGGTGCACTGACAAGTGTTGCATCTTTGCTTTGTCGCAGCAATGCAACACTTCTCATAATTAAGGCCCTGTGCTTGTCTTTGTCTCATTTTTCCTTACCTCTCCCTTCCCATCCATTCATGAAAACCCTAACTCTCCTCCCCTAAGTTGCGTGATCTATATATTGAGGTATGACTTAATAATCTACACCATAAATGGCTCTCACACCTGGTGAGATGGATGTGGTGAACAAGACGCCAATTGACAGTTACAGGATCTTCTGAACAATAGCCCATATTAGCCTTACAAGCCTGTTTACTCTTGCGGTGTAACTGTACTAACAGCCAGTACATTTGCGGGTAATAACTAGCTGTTAGTAACAGTAACTCATTTAGGAGTTACTTACTTTTCATAAAGTTAAGATACAGCTGGAAAAGTTACTAGGCAAAAACTTACACTGCAAGAGTAAAGTTGGAGGAGTGTGGCTCAATGGTTAGAGCGGCAAACCCTGATGCAGAGTTCTGGCCAGGGACCAGGGTTCGATTCCCGCCTCGGCGGGGTCTCGGGCTCAATTTCCTCAGACCTGTTAATTCTCGCCTCGGTGCCTATTCTAATCACGGGCTCCACGCTGCAACTCTGGGCAATAGCTTGCTTAGCCTCCACACCGGCCCCAACAGCGCTAAGGATGCCTGGCTTCACCCTGGGGATGCCCAGGAGTGGACACTTCACAGGGAAAGCCAGGAGGGGTTCCACAGCGGTATGAGTATCAGCGCCAGGAAGCCGAATAGGCGACACCGCAAGGTGACAGTCTGGTGACAGTGCGCTCTATAAGTATCATGAGATTTACATTTACATTTACAAAGTAACACCAACAAGTGTAATTTACTTTACCTTACTACATCAGGCCTTGTGTTACTTACAAAATGTATTCAACATGCAGTAACTTTCTCCTGAATCCTGACTCAAGTTTGTGGTAAGTTTAAATTTTTGCTAATAAATTAAATAGTTACTAGCTCCCCAGGTTGCTTAGAAGTAAAACTTTAGTGGTTGTTTGCAGGTTTTTTTTGTCCTGGTGGTCTCAGTTCTGAACTACCCACCTACTCTGTGTTTTCTTTCAGTCTAGTTGCCTGTGATGGACAATCCTTTCAAAAAAACTTAGAGTCAGATTTCACCTCACAAGCGTCATTCAGAATAGGTTGAAGTGGGACCTCACTTTGTGAATGTCTTCTATGTTAGCATTAGCCCACTACAACCACCAGCATTAAGACATTTCTTTAAGAAACCCTGCAATAAAGTTTGAGAAGATTGAGAAAGGTATAGGCCATCAGTTGATCTATTTAGGTAGGAATGAAGAAGTGAACTAGTTAAGAACTTCAGTTAAGAACTTCAGTTAAGCAAAGCCTAGCTAGAAAAGTCGATGTAGAGTATAATATGTGACAATTTAAGATGACTGCTTCTTGTTTTGTTCTGATAGATTAATCACAATGCTACGCTTACTAGCAATGCAAAGACAAGACTCACAGAGAGTGGTATATATTGAAAAAATACATTAATTTTATTACATATTAAAACCCAAACTCTTTACCCAAAACACGCCCATCCCTTTCCCCAAGCGAAAATGGCCAAAAGTCCTGAGTCCTAGCCTTTCCCTAACTTCCTTTCCCACTCTCTGCAACCACAATAATAGTCCTTGCCACCAAAAAAGTTCAATAGGAAAGGTCCTTGAGGGTGGCCATTTCAGAGTTTATGCAGGCCACCGCCTGGACCAGGTTCTGCTGCCCATGCAAGAGTGGCACCAGCCATATAGGACATGGCAAAGGAGGCAGTCTGTTGATGACAAGGACGAGGTAGTGGTGATGTTTCACTGGACAGCAGTAGACCCAGCTGCAGGCAGCACCAGCACTGGTGTGGCCGGGCTGGAGGTGGGCCAGACCAGGGGCCCAAGTAATTGGATGCCTATGCCTCTTCCTTCTCTGTCTCCAAGGCCACCAGCCAGCAGTATTCGCCCACCACGGCCTTCAGCCTCCGGCACCATAGCCAGATGGCTATCTCCTACTGGATGGGTGACCTCCAGCAGCAGGAGTAGCTATATCAAGAAAAAGAAGAACAACAAAAATTGTAATGATCAGTGCAAACACTTGTTTATACTATATTGGCACAGCGGCAGAACATTGCTGGCCCCCTAGGGCTGCTGCAATGTTTGATGTGATTAGTCATACGGGCAAGTTTTACCTGCACATGCAACACCTAATGCAGTACCACTTTTGCTGGTATTAGGACTGTGTGCACGGGGCGTGGCCAAGCACGCGATGTAGAAAGACGTGCCCGGGCTGAGCTCTGAGCGAAGCTCCCCTGCCACGGGCTATTTATCCTGAATTCCTGGCGGAATCGAGCCCAAACTCGGACCGAGTGTGCCCGGACACCCGACCCACCTCCAGGGCGATTTTCGGGCGCATCGGAGCAACCGACCCTCAGACCGGCAGCGGCCCTGACGACTGGCCGCCTGGAGTGCACTTCCGGCCGGCGGACCAACTACCTGAGACCGGGGATCCGGCCCTGCGGGGTAGGCCGCAATACGAGTGCCCTGCAACACGCGGTCAGGCGGAGGAACAGGACCGCGTCCCACAAACCGGACACCCACCAGTGACCAGGCTCTGCAGGGGCCCCGGACACCAGCGGAAGATTCACCACCCAAGCCCACGGTAGGCCGCGAGACCAACGCGCCTCGCCCGTCACCGCTGGGGGCATCCCGCCGAGCTCCGAGGCCACCAGGGGGTGAGTGCGCGAGCCTGGCTGTAAACTTACATTGGCGCCACTGCCCCAGGGCCCTTCCGGCCCACGACACACACAGGGAACCCGCGACGCGGTACCAGAAGTCCCCGGTGCCCCAGCCACTCGAGGGCCCTCGGCTCTCCGAACACCCACACAGAGCCGGCCCGTGGCGGTCTGTATCATCGCCCCTCCACACTCACTGGCGCTGGAGTCACCCGAACCGGCTGCACAGACACCAGTGAGCAGCCCAGCTGGGCCACCACGAGGCACACCCAGACACCGTCACCACCAAGCCCAGCGACCCACCGCCGGAGACTGCACGGCCCTATCCTGCCAGACCTCTGCACCTGCCCATCACATAAAAGATGACACGGATCGGCACCGGACCCTCCTGGCGCCCAAACCCGCGCCACTCACGAACTGTGGCCACGTTGCACCGGCCCCGCTGATACCCAGCCCAACGCTGAGAGACTCTCCCGCCCTGGCGCCACGAAGCCTGCGCAGCTCGCACGCCCCACATCCACCGGATTTGTACCGGACGTGGTAAACCCACACGCGGCGCTTGGTGTCGCCTACCATCATCCGGCAGAGCGCGTTCTCCCAGGCTCAGCGGACGGACACATCGGGGGAGACCTACCACTCCAACCTGCCAGACCGCCGCGTGGCACGGACGGGAGGCGAACGGCATCCAGGACTTCCACGGTGCTGACCGCCACGATCGGAAGTCCTCACAACAGCCGCCACGCAAACACCCTGTCCTCCCTAGACGGCCACGCAATACGGAACCCCGGAACCCAGCGGTGGGACGGTCCTCCCCCCCCGCCTGCGGCCGCGCGACATCCACAACAGGTAACACAGAGAACCTGACCGAGAGACTCACGTGCTCTGGCCCCTCCGCCACGCATTGCGAGAATATACCCGCCCGCCTGACCGGCCGCGAAGGCCTCCCATATGTCAAGGGGGACCAGGGCAAAGACTGGCACAGGAGGGACCCTCGGCAAAGGGAAAATGGTGAAAAACGCAGAGGCTGACCAGACTGCCTCCAAGCTGGACACCATGCTGGCGGCCATGGAACGCCTGGAGGAATCCTTGCAGCTGACCCGTACGTCGCTGGAGAACAGGATCGACAAGGTGGCCGTGGATCTGACACTCCTCCGGGCAGACCACAAGAAACTATCTGACCGCACCACAACTCTGGAGCATACGATGGCGGAGGCCGCTCCTAAACTAACGCAGACGGACAAGCACGTCCAGGACCTGCTCAACCGGGTGGAGTTCTTTGAGGATAGGGCGGAGGACGCGGAGGGACGGGCCAGAAGGAACAACGTGCGCATAGTGGGCCTGCCGGAACGTTGGGAACGGAGAGAGACAGCGGAACACATGGAGACCTGGCTCAGAGAATTATTACCAGAAGGCACACTGTCGCCACACTTTGTAGTGGAGCGGGCACACAGAGTACCAACCCGCCCGCCCCCGGAAGGTTCCAACCCAAGGCCGATGCTCATGCGGGTATTGAACTACCGCGACCGAGATGCCATCCTCCGCGAGACGCGGAAACTATCCAATATACAGATAAACAACGCCAAGGTGATGTTCTTCCCCGATTATACCATACAAGTTCAGCGAAGACGTCAATCCTTTCTCGAGGTGAAGCACCGACTCAGACGCTTGGCTCTCAAATACTCGCTGTTGTTTCCGGCACGCCTCAGAGCGGTGGCATTAGACAAGACCCACTTCTTCGACACCCCAGAGGCGGCAATGGCCTGGTTGGATTCGGGAGTGGACACGAACCCCGAGCCCGCGCCGAGAGAACAACGCCGGAACCGAGGCACTCGCAGACGGAGGCAGCGGCACGCCTCGAGGGCCGGGTCACCGACCGTGGAAACAGAAATCGGCCCCACCCCGGAGCAAATACAGAATGAACAATTGGAAGCCGTCCGCATAACAGCTGTGATCAGCGGGTCACAATCACCTCTACTGCTCTCCAACGCCAGCCCGCGTTCGCGCGGGAGCGAGGACGACGACTACATGTACGGTCTACCAGACGACTCGAACCCAGGGGGCCTGCCAGACGTCACCCCCCAAACATCGGATCTGATATCATAAGTGCTCCTCCCCAGCCCAGCCCTGGCTGGCCCAACGCGACTTGCACAGAGGAACAGTCAGCTCCTCCCCATCGATGGCCCGATCGGGGACTCACATGGATACTCCTGGAGGCCCTGGCAGCCACGGATGCCACCTTCTCCGAGGCCTGTGCTTTGCTACCGAACCCCGCCTTCCGGATTGCCACGGAGCTACAGTGGCACCGGGTGAGGGGCCGGGGCTCTTCTGCAGGAACGTCACCGGGACCAGGACTTTGGAGGGGTGGACGGACCCCTAGAGGTGAGTGCCCCTCCCCCGGGGGAATGAAAGATGGGGCCCCGCCGTGGGACCAATTGTCTGGGTCAAGTGACACTGGGAACCCTAATCTTGCCACAAACATTATCACTGACTCTTGGCGCTCTTCTGGCCCACTGCCCGTGGAGGGGAGCCGCTTCGGCTCTTTCGGCATAACGAACTACCTTGTTTCCTTTCAGTGCTGTACTTAGTCAACCCCCCATTGAACTCACGGATTGATTGAGCTCGATAGAGCGTTTGGGCGACGACTTGTTTTTGTTGTTGCCCTTTTGGCATTATGTTTATGTTCAAGTTCTTTCTCTTGAGACTAGTGTTGGTACTGACTTGCTATTGTGTGCATCCTTGGGTCTGTGGGGGGGGACGTGAGGTAAGAATGTTCACTATTCGCCGCGGCTGTGTGGGTGTGGGCGGGGCGGGTGGGGGCCCGGGGGGGGGGGTGGTGGACACTTGGCCGCAATCAACACTGTGATGGCTACGTTTAAGTTTTGTACCTGGAATGTCAGGGGCATGCACACACCCTCACGTAGATACCAGGTATATTCCTATCTTAAAAGGCATCAGATCCAGATTGCACTACTACAGGAGACACACCTAGTTGCCACTGAGGTAGCCTCACTTCGCCGTAAATGGAGGGGACAGATATTTGCCACAACCTTCTCAGCGTTTGCGAGGGGGACCCTGATCTGGGTCCGGCCCGGGGTCCCGTTTGCGCTAACACACAGCAATATTGACACTGAGGGACGCTACGTCTTCATACAGGGCAGACTTGACGGGCAGCAGATTGTCATAGCCTCCATATACGCACCTAATGTAGAACAGGGGAAATTCTTCACACGACTGTCGACAGCGATAGCGACATGGCCGGACGTACCCCTGATGGTGGGCGGGGATTATAATTGCGTGTTGAATGCCTCCCTTGACCGCTCGTCTCTCCCAGCGGCACTCGCCCCGGTACAGGCGACCTCCAAGGCCCTCCTTGATTGGGCAACGCAGTGGAACTTACAGGATGCCTGGCGCGTCAGAAACCCCACCGCCCGGGTGTATTCTTACTACTCGGGAGCCCACTCACTACATGTCAGGTTGGACAGATTCATGCTGTCCCGTGACCTGCTCCCCTCTGTGTCCGACACTGACTACCTGGGTCGGACCCACTCGGACCATAACCCGCATACACTGGTATATGGATGGAAGCATCCACGCCCACCCGTACCAACGTGGCGCCTGCAACCGGACCTCCTACTCGACACCCCATTCCGAGAGGAAATCTCCGGGAAGATTTTACAGTACTTCGAGGACAATGTAGACTCGACCTCCTCCCCGAGAATCGAGTGGGACGCCTTTAAGACGGCGACCCGGGGAAGTTGCCTCAGTGTACAAGCGGGCCTGCGTAGGCAAGTAGAGCGGGACCTGGTACAGGCGGAAAAGGCGCTGCTGGGTAGAGAGCGGGGGGCAATGGGGGGCGATGACTCCCAACTCATCTCGGCCAGGGCGGACCACGCTGCTTTGATGGAGCGCCTCAAGAATATCAACTTCGCTGCGCACTCCGCGCGCACCCATAGCACAGGAGATAGGCCTGGCAGGCTCCTGTCATGGTTGGTGCGACAAGACACGCAATCCGCATCGGTCCTTTCCATCCGCACAGCCCAGGGCGTTGAGGTCTATACCCAGCAACAAATCCATGATGCGTTCACAGCGCATTACAAATCCCTGTACAGCTCACGACTACGAGCCACGGTAGCGGAGATCACGGACTACCTGGCGGCACTACAGCTCCCGACCGCTACTGCTGCCCAACAAGCAGAGCTGGGAGCCACGCTCACTGGTGAGGAACTACGAGAGGTGATTTTCTCCCTCTCCAATTGCAAGGCGCCGGGCCCCGACGGGCTCCCGGCGGAGTTCTACAAGGCCTACTCTCTGGTGTTAATACCGGAACTGCTGAAAATGTACAAGGCGGCGCTGGAAGACACTGAACTCCCGGCGTCCCTGAACGAAGCCAACGTGCTCTCCCTGCTGAAACCAGGTAAAGAAGCGAACGAACTCGGCTCGTACCGGCCGTTAGCGCTCCTCAATACCGATTACAAGATACTTGCAGCAGCCCTGGCCCGGAGGCTTGCACCGCTGGTCCCCACTCTCGTGCACTCTGATCAGAATGGCTTCGTACCCACACGGAGCACGTCCTACAACCTACGCCGGTTTTTCAGGGTCCAACGTTACGCGACCCCGACCTGGCCACGCTCGGGATGCATTGTACTTGACTTGGAAAAGGCATTCGACTCAGTGGAGTGGCCGTATCTCCTCCGGGTCCTTGAGAAGTACGAACTGGGAGACACCTACGTCCAGATGGTGGGGCTCCTCTATCAAGCACCCGAGGTCCGGGTCCGGACCGGGCGGTTGTTCTCGGACAGGATCCGTATTGGGAGAGGTACCAGACAGGGCTGCCCCCTCTCCCCCATCTTATTCGCCTTGGCGATGGAGCCGTTGGCAGAGATGCTCCGCGCCTCCGGAGACACCTGGGGCATTCCGCTGGTGGACGGCATTCACTCGGTGTCTCTGTACGCCGACGATTTGTTATTATTTGTCAGAGACCTCACGCGCATACCAGCGGCGCTCTCGGACACCTTTCGGACGTTTGGAGACATGTTGGGGCTCCATGTCAACTGGGCCAAATCAGGGACCTACGCATTCGATGGCGAGTTGCCACAGTGCGATGTGCGTATGATGGGGGAGACACTCCGATGGCACCCGACGGTATTTAGGTACCTAGGGATCTTAATATACCGAGACCCTATGGATCTCCTGGAGGGGAACCTAGTGAGAGCCATCTCCTCGCTCACGGCCCAGGTCGCATTCTGGAACTCCCTCCCTTTAAATGTACCTGCCAGAGTGGCCCTGACCAAGATGATAATGCTACCCCGGCTTCTCTATTATTATACTAATTTGCCAGTGTATGTACCGGTGCGCATATTTAAGGAGCTGGACACCCTCACCAGACGCCTCATCTGGAATAAGGGGAGACCCTGGGTTGCGCTAAAGACCCTGTATGCACCCACAGACGCTGGAGGCCTAGCGGTTCCCAATCAGGAGCTTTATTACTTAGCAGCGCAGCTACAGTGGGTTGCTTATTGGCTGAGCGGTAAGAACCTAGCGGACACGGCCACGGCCGACACCATCCTATCCCCCGTACAGGCGCTCACACTCTTCCACCCACTGACGCTGGGCCGGCCCCCCACGCAGGTTCATGTAGCAGTGGCAAAGCGGTGCTTCACACGGAGCCTCCGGCTCACCAAACATACGGTGCCCTATGCTCCGAACCTACCCTTACTGGGGACACCTCTGGGCGCAGGCACACTGTCTACGGCCGGGCTGCGCAGCTGGACTGCAGCAGACCTGGATGATTTGGGCGGCCTGTACAGCGACGGTGAGCTGTTGCCCTTCGAGACCTTGGCCGCGGACACAGAGCTACCGGTGGGTCAATTCCTGACACACGCCAGACTCCTTCATGAGCTGGCGAGGGCGTGGGGTGACCTTAGCCACGAGCCGTCCACTCACCTACTCATCCAGTACCTACATGTGATGGGAGACGGGTCCCACATTGTGCACTGGCTCGCACAAGCCTTGCACAGCCATACGCAATCTTCTTCCCAGAAATTGAGGGAAAAATGGGCGACCGACCATGGCTCAGACTGGACGGACAAACAATGGAATGCTATTTTAGCTGGCGCGAGGGTCATTCCCCGTAACGCACGATTCAAGATTATCCAATACTACATCATCCACCGTGCATATCTGTCTCCGGACAAACTGAACCGCTACTTCGGGCTCACTTCATCGGCATGTCCCAGATGCGGCCTCCTGGACTCGGACTTCCTGCACGCACTCTGGAGCTGCGCTCATCTTACCTCGTACTGGTCTGCGATCACGGGGATGCTAACAGCGGCCACGGGCGGAACCCTCCCCACGACGTGGGAAGTATGCCTTTTGGGACTCTACCAGAGAACCAAGCAGACCAAGCTACGGGCACGCTTCTGGGACTTGGGCCTTATTACGGCCAAGCGTCTCATTACACGGCGATGGAAGAGTCCCACCCCGCCGCGCCCTGCAGACTGGCGTCGCTCTTTTGCCAACTGGGCCTGTGCGGAGAGTGTGTCGCTCCATAGAGAGGAAACCGCGGGCCTACGGAAATACCCGATTGCCCAAGACTGGGACGCTGCCCTGCTTACATATCACCACGCGTGCACCCAGGCCGGCATAGAGTACCGACTTGACGCAGAACAGGGAGGGCCCACCTGATTGCTGTCCGCACCTGGCACAGACTCCACCATCCCTCTCCCCCCCCTTCCCCCCCCTCCCGTCCCCCCCCCCGTCCCGCGCGCCTCCCTACCTCCCCTACCCCCCCGATGACAGGGGTCCTGCGCGATGGTGATGTCCCCTGCCGCTGTCGCCCCCCCCCGCCGCTCAGCCCCCCCCCCCCAGCCGCGGCGACGCCGCCTCCTCCATTGCCCCTCCCCCTGCACGACCCATACAGGGTGCACCACACACAGCTAGAATCCCAGACGCACTACCACACACACGAATACTAGTCTAACGGTTATTGAAATGTTCCTTTCCCCCCCCCCCTGTTTTCGACTACCCAGTTAATTCTTCTGGTTGACACAGAGGCCGTTCATACTATGCTCTCGATAACACCCGACCGCCCTTCCTCGTCTACATCTCCTATAAAGCTGCTTAGATGAGCCCAGGACTAGGAAGCGGGCACCCAGCGACCCACCAGACACCGGAGGGTATGATGCCGCCTCTATCCCCTGCTACATTGACCAGGGAACTCCATTTCAAACAATGACTGTTGGCTTTTTGTTTTGAACACGCTAGTTCCTTGTTGCAGTGCTATGGACCGTAGGCACTGCACCATGTGACATTTCCTGACACCGTCATTTATGGACTGATGCACTTTCACCAGCAACTGTTTGTTTTCACTCATGTGTAACTGATGTGTCGACATGTACTATCTGCGGGGTTAATGTTTGTAGCAATGATCCGTTGTTCTGACACTGTATGAATAACTACTGGCTTATCTGTGAAACTGAATAAAGTTTGGGACCGTTGGTCTTAAAAAAAAAAAAAAAAAAAAAAAAATTAGGACTGTGTGCACTATACGACTGCTAACCAGTGCTAAAGTGCTTGTGTTCTGTCCTCTAAGCATGTCAATATTGGCTTATCCCCAATTGGCATATTTAATATATGTAGAAGTGAGGAAAATTGAATTTTGCCTTGTCATGTGTGCCTACGTGTTCCCCATCCTATGTTATATGTGCATGATCGATATGCATATGTTCCCCCTTGCACGAATTAAAGACGCAATTATAGTTGTGTCCAACGTTAGTATGCCAGTTTCCAGTCCTCGTGAAAGCAACGTGAATTAGGCTTCTAGGCCTATGTTGCCAACGTTTTACATTGTGCACGTTAATTCATCGAATTGTCCCCGTTACTAGGCCTCAAAGGGCCCGGACACCAGATTCAAGCTCTAGTCTCCTGAACCCACTCCGAGGAGCGATGCAGCCCCTCCCGCATCCCTGACCCTTCGCTTACTTCCTGCCGCGCAGCGCGGTGCCCAGCCTGGCTCTGCCTGCCTGTCTGCCAGGAGTATGTTATGCCTACAGTTATCAGTTCAGCTCTCCGTCTTCACATTCCTAAGCTAACGAACCGCATAAACATCTTCAGCTATAGTCTAGTCTTCCTGTCTCCATGCAAGAGAACTACTGAATTAATATTCATAGAAGATTCATAGTACACGCAATACATGAAGAATATATGCATGCACCAGCCTTAGTGTCAAGTGGCTTTTGCTCTGATGACTTTTAGATTCTATCAACATGTACTCCAAACACCAGATACCAGATATGCTATAGGTACATGTCGTCCTGACATCGCAGACTTTAGTCTCCTCTTCTAGTGCAGAAGTCAGAGCCCCCAGTTTTCCCCAGTTACACGTCATGGTCCGTTTGCACGCACCACTAGGTTAAAGGTTCCAGCTGCCCAGGTAACCCCCTCCATGTATCCACCCATTTATGACACTTCTGTGACGTCTCCATCACATGTCTTCGTGCACGCCCTGTGCACGCCTTCTTTTTACGCCCATGTGTTCTTATCTTACGTTTGTCACTTGTTACGCCTACTGTATGCAATGTAATTGTACTGTTTTACTATATATATCATGTACTGGTAATGAGACGTTGCAGCTGCCATTCCATGCCAGTCCATGCCATTCTATTTCAGGCTGTTCCGATCCTGTCCCTTCCCTTGTGCCTGATTAAAGCCTGTTAAACTCAGATACCCCGGATCCTGCCTCTTATTTATTGAGCTATCTGTTTTATTTAATGCATAGAAAAATAGTACCGGTAATTAATTATTTATTTACCACATAATGGCGCCCGAACAGGGATGAGCCCCTTCCCCACGCGCCGGCGATGTAACGCAGGCCCCCTGACCCTTCTACAGCCGTGACGGAACTCTACCGTGCACGTGCAGATATTTCTGCTTCATCAAGTCTCCCTCAGGCCCACGGAGGAGACGGAGACTGCGGTCCGGCATCCAGACGAGGCGGTGAGGAATGCGGTTCGTCCCGACCAGAGCCCAAGCCGAGAGAGCAAGGTCCGAGGTATCCGGAGGCCCACCTGTAACCGAAGCCCGAAGTTCGAAGCGCATGCGTAGTAACCAGACGTCGTAGCAGTCCAGTCCAGTCCGAGGCCTTCAGTTCTGCTTCCCGGTGAGTACCGTTGCTGGGGGAGTATCTAGACGGGGTCATTAGTTTGTCTCCGGTCCGATGGGTTTGGGTACGCAGATCCAGTCCGACGTGTCCATCTAGGTGGATACGGTATGACGTGTCTCTTTATGAGACCGGTATGTTCTGTATTGTTTTAGCAGTGCATCCAGTAATTCTAGTAAGTCCGTTCTCGAGAAATTCAAGCGTTATGTTTTCAGTGTATCAGGTAGTATTCTGTTCGAACTGTTATTAATGTATTTCTATGTCGTGGTATGAGTGATTTGTTTGCCATTCCATTACTGTGATTATTGTGTAATGTGTTTTAGTCCAAGTAAGACTCAAATATGCCTCTGTTTTCAAAGTTACGTCAGATAAAAACCAGAAAAGGGTTACTCGAAGAATCAGTTCCTGTCCCTCCTAGGGACAGTCCTGGACACTTTATGTATCACAAGCATGGTTTAGATGCCATATTATATCTAGACTTATGGGTGGATTATACAAAGAATCTTGAAGAGAAATATAGATGGCCTGTATCAGGTACATGGGATGCCGAGTGCATCATGCGAGTAGAAGAAGCATTATGGAAAAAGAAAGCCAACAATCCCAGAAAGATGCCATAGAATTCTGGCGTAAAGAATCCCATAAAAGATCCGAAAAAGAATTCAGAAAAGCAGAATTAAGTAGGGAATCCTCAGAAAAAGCCCAAGAAAGGGAACTTCTAGAAGAAGGTGAACGAGTTAGAGCAGAACAGTCAGACAGACAGAGAAATGCCCTTATTAAAGGTATGTATCCTCTTCTTGCCGAGGGCTTGCCGAAGGCAACCCCGGAAGTACCCTGTAATTTACCACCACCATTGGTCCCGACTAAGCTACGTCATAAACCGACTGCAGCTGAAATTTTCCTTTCGTCCTATTTGGACGATACAGTCCCAGAATATGCAAATCGTATTCCGCCTGCTCAACCTCAGCACCCTGTTAATAATGTAATTCCTGTTCCTCCAGCCACTGGTCCCGGGGACCCCGTTAATGTGCCAGTACCCCCGGACCAGCCCACATTACGTGTGCCCGTTTTACCAGTCACTTTACCAGCACATTCAGTATTAACTGACGATTCCAGTTCAGGAGGAGCGGGGGGAGGTGCTCCTACCACCCCGCCTCAAGTAAAACGACTGACGCTGAGAGACGCAGCGTTACAGCGCACGCCAAAGGTGTCTACACACGCAGCCCTCAAGCAATATCTTACAGACTGTATATATGATTCAGTACCAGGTGAAGATCACATGATATTATATTCAGTACGTTTAAGACGAGTTGCCAACTTTTTGGCCACCCTGCCTGACATGAAGGAACATCTAGACAGAATATATCATTTTATCCGAACGGGGGAGAATTCAGAAAGTATTCACAAAGCTATGGCACACAGGAAAGTCGAGATTCAAGGCATGATTTTGCAATTTCTGATAAATTGTTTAATAAGAGAGCAGGACTATCCTGATAAAGACAAAGACGAGATGAAAGCCCTGACAAGGTGGAGTGACAATATAGCCGAGGGAAAACATAAGACACAGAATAGTATAGAAAGTATGTACAGGAAAATTCGTAAGGAAATCATAAGTATACACCAGAAGGAGGAAGCAAAAAGAGCAACCGAGAAAGAGAATGACTCTTCAAGTGAAGAGGTAGACAGCGAGAATCCCGCCAGAATAGCGTATGTAGGTAGAACTAGATTTTCCGACAGACATTCACGTCTAGATTACAAGAAAGCTTTTCCTCCTCCCATACCAGAACAGTGTTCTCTTGAACAAGTATTCTAGGCCACCGATAAAAAACTGAAACTACGAACAGGTTATAGTGAGCTTAGTACCATGCATGAACAGGAACTAGCCCGATCAGCCGTTCGATGGACTAGTGATTCTACCACGTTTTCGGATGAAATAGTGGCCAAAACGTTTCTGAAGCTGCCCCCAGCCGAGCAGCGTCTGGTGGGTATGTATATGATCCAACACCTCATTACACTGTATAAGGATTAGCATTCTGATCCAGGTCCCTTGTATGATGTACTGAACGAGTTACTCCTAAACAGATGGAAAGGTCTAGGTACCGATTTAATTAGTGTCATATTAGAACAGCGCCATAAATACAGAACGTTCCTGAATCCGCATTTTGTTCCTATTCCACCCCCAGTAAGAAAATCATTCTACATAGACAGACAGAATCCGTTGCGAGAAGTACATCCAGTTAAGGGAGAGGGGGGTGAGCTCGAACGAGTATTTGTTTACACCCCTATCACGAAAATAGAACTCTTAGAAATGAAAAAGTTAATACCCTGTCACGATAAAGATCCAGCAGGGTTCCACCGTGAATTAAAAGACATGCTCCGTATGGGAGAATACACGTATCCCGATATCATTAAAATGTTAAAGGTCCTGTTGCCTGCGGGCATATATGAAAAACTTAAAGAAAAAGAATGGGAGGTGGGAGAGAAAAAGATAGATTGGACCGCATTAGAGACTGAAGATAACACACGAGTTCCAGGTACCGGTCTTGGGGAAAAAGCTAAAGCATTGCCCGAGTTGTTAATACAAGTCTTGCCAAGATTACTAGCCACGAAAAAGGAAGACTGGGATGCCATCTCAGCCTGTAAACAGTAACAAGACGAAGACACTAGTGATTTTTATTCTAGATTTGAGAAATGTTTCATTATTAATAGTGGCCTGAAAACAAGTAGTGAATCGTATCCACATCTTTTTGTTACCAAACTAGTTGAGAATTCTTTACCACAAGTTAAAAATCGAGTACTGAAAGTCGAAAGTACCTGGCAAGCTAATACTCCGTCACAAATGCTCCAGATGCTACAATATCACCAGAACAGAATCAGGGAGGAGCAGGAACATGAAAGGAGACGTATGAAAGACAAGAAAATGAAAGTACTGGTTGCACAGTCTGTTCCACAAGACAGTCAGAAGAGGGGTCCGAATCAAACTAGTCATTCTACAGCTCCCGTTAAAGGGACATGCAATTACTGTAAACAGCCAGGTCATTATATAAACGAATGTACAGTTCTGAAACACAACATAGCTACTGGTAAAACAAAAGAGAGACCACGTCCTCCTAGACAAGAACAAGTTTCGCAGAATACGCAACCACCGCAGAATGCACAACAGACAGTTACTGTACCGCAGCCTATAGCTGCCACACAACACGTTACACAGCAGATGTACCAGTATGCACAGTCGGAATATCCAGAATATCAGCAGTATTCATGAAACAGCCTAGAGAGGGAGGTTGGCTTGCCTCTCATCGAGATTCCTGTAGATCAAGAGGGTCCCTATGTACACAGTCAAGTATTAGGGAAAGACAGAAAGTTTCTGATTGATACAGGGGCGAGTAGGACTACCATCAGTCATGACGAGGTTCCAGGGGCTCCACTCTCAGGCTCTAGAAATGTTTCCCTTGGATTTTCAGGAAAGCCTATTGTTAATGAAATATCGAAACCAGTTTCCCTAGAAGTTGGTCCATTGTCCCGAACTACAGACTTGTTACTTACGAAATCATGTCCAGAAAACTTACTAGGTATCAAAACACTGAAAGAATTAGGAGCAGTCATATGCTGCTCCCCAGAAGGAGTGAGATTGTTTTTACGTGATTTTAAAGGTCATTATGTATTACGTGATTTTGATCCAAGATTATTGAATGTACCTCAGCATTTATGGGCGCAAGGTCCAACTGATGTAGGTTGTATGCACATTACACCATATCGTGTCACTCTAAAGCAAGGTGTTGTATTACCACGAATCCGACAGTACAAATTACCACCTGAGGCTGTAGCAGCCTTATCAAAAATTATTGACGAGCTCATTGCTCAAGGAGTAGTTGTAGAAACTGACTCCAATGTATGTAATTCTCCTATCATTCCGATTCTAAAACGTACTGATCCCAATGCACCTCCAGTTTATCGATTAGTGATTGACCTTCGAGAGCTTAATAAATGTATCATACCCCAGTACCCAGTGGTTCCAGATATTTCTTCCCTATTGACTGCCATTGATTCCGAAGCTACGTTCTTTACTGTTATTGATCTCAAGAACGCATTCTTTAGTGTCCCCATTCATCCAGACAGCCAATTCCTTTTCGGTTTCTGTTTAAATGGAAGAAGCTATAAATTCACACGAGCTCCTCAAGGTTTCACAGAAAGTCCTAGCATTTACAGTCAAGCACTTAAAAGACAACTAGACAATATACACATGCCAACTGACACTGCCCTGCTCCAGTATGTCGATGATCTATTGATCACAGCCCGTTCTGAACGTGACTGCGATCGGCGTCACTTACAGTCTTGTATTTCCTGGCCGAGATGGGGCACAAGGTGTCCCCTTCGAAACTGCAATTCTGTGTCCAGCAAGTGGTCTACCTTGGACACTTACTGTCCAAGAGGGGTAGGCAGTTGACACCAGACCGTATCCAGTTAATAGCACATCTTCCACAGCCCAAGACTCAGAAGGAGGTACGAGCTTTTGTCGGCCTCACTTCTTACTGCAGACAATGGATTCCTCAGTACGCATATCTAGCCAAGCCACTGATACAGTTAACGACACAGGAGGCAGCCGTATCGACTGTCCTCCCTTGGACCCAAGAACACACACTTGTTTTCAATGAGTTAAAGAAAGCTTTATGCCAAGCACCTGTTCTAGCGACACCAAACTACAGTAAGCCTTTTACACTTTTTGTCACTGAACGTGATGGTACTGCATTATCTGTTCTCACACAAGATCAAGCGGGACAATACAAGCCCTGTGCTTATTTCTCTAGCACATTAGATCTGGTGGCCCAGGCTCTGCCTGCGTGCCTCAAGTCTGTTGCAGCCACAGCACTAGCTATCAGACAAAGTGATTCCATAGTGTTGGGACACTCCCTGACAGTACAAGTTCCACACTCCGTGGAAGTTCTTTTAAACCGAACACAGACTCAGCACTTGACAATTGCACGTTTAACAGGATATGAACTGACATTGTTTCAGCCACACATAGAAATGAGACGCTGCAACATTTTAAATCCCGCTACACTGTTACCCTCAGTTACCTCGAATCCTGCTACACATGACTGTGTGGAAGTCGTTACCACCATGACAAAGCCAAGACAAGACTTGACAGACATTGCATTACCTGATCCCGACCTGACGCTTTATGTGGATGGTTCATGTATGAGAACAAGTACAGGAGAACTAGTAGCCGCGTATGCAGTGACTACTGAAACTGAAGTTATAGAAACACATCGTATTGACACCCTGTCTGCTCAAGCAGCAGAGCTCGTCGCTCTGACCCAAGCCTGCATACGAGCCAAGAACCTGAAAGTAAACATATACACAGATTCACGTTATGCATTCGGAGTCGTACACGACTTTGGAGTGCTCTGGCAAGAGAGAGGTTTCATGACTTCTCATGGAACCAAGATTCAGCATGGCCCCCTCATTCAAGCTCTGTTAGATGCAATACATTTACCGACAGCTATCGCTATCATGAAGTGCAAGGCACATACGAAAGTCACTGACATCATTTCCCAGGGTAACGACCTGGCAGATCGAACAGCCAAGCTTACAGCTCAGACTCCAGACCTTCCAGTTAACACGACACAGACAGACGTCCCAGTTCAGACGACTTGTATGACAGTTAAGGACCCTACACAAGACGTACTAGATATACAGTCACATGCTACCCCAGATGAAATCAAGAAATGGTCTGAACAAGGAGGGGTCCAGACAGATCAGGGATGGTTGACGAAGGGAAAAGCCACATGGTTTCTCCCCGACTCTATGGTTCAAGTCATTATTAACACCGCACATAGTCCAGCACACTTAGGAGAAAAAGCCATGTTAGACAGTATTCAGAACCTCTGGTTTAACAAGCATTTACGAGCAGCAGCCAAGCAGAAAGTGCGTACCTGCATGATCTGTTGTCAGTTCAATCCAGGTAAAGGTGTCCCGGTGGAACAAGGTGGATTCCATCCTCCTGACCACCCTTTTGAAGTCCTCCAGATGGATTATATTCAGATGGATCGATGTCGAGGTTTCAAGTATGTCCTCGTAGTTGTATGCGCTTTGTCCAGATGGACAGAAGCATATCCAGTCCCAGATTACACTGCCGCGACCACTGCCAGGCAGTTGGTTCGTGAGTATTTCCACCGCTATGGATTACCGAGGGTCGTGTATTCAGACAACGGCCAGCCATTCTCCTCCGAACTCATGAAACAAGTATCCCTTCTGTTAGGGTACCAGTGGAAATTCCACTGTGTACGACATCCCGAAGCAGCTGGTCTCGTCGAGAGACATAATCAGACCCTGAAAATCCGCATTGCAAAGGTATGCGCAGAGAAAGGCGTAGATTGGATGGTAGCACTGCCAGTCGCCCTTTTTTACATGAGAATGGTCGCTCACTCCCGTTCAGGTCTGTCCCCTTATGAGGTAGTTTTCGGTCGTCCCCCAAACATGTGGGGTACACCTAGGCCACGTACAATTACCGATGTTGACAGTAATATGCTGACAGATTACCTGGCTTCCTTGATGTCTGCACTACTCTCTTCTCGTTCACAGGTCGCCGCTGCTTTTCCAGACAACACTCAAGTGAAACCGCACGAGGTCATACCAGGCGACCTCGTTTTGATTAGGAACTTTGATCGTTCAAGCCCGCTGGAGCCCCGCTGGAAAGAACCAAAGCTCGTTCTGATGACAACAAGGACTGCGATCAAGGTGGAGGGCCGCAAAGGCTGGTTGCATTCCAGTCACGTTAAACGATTCCATGGACTCCGTCCAAAGACCTTTTTCAAGGACTGCCCCGTTCTCAAGGACTGCCCAGATACTGACTCTAAACTTCCCCTGTTAGAGAAAACTCCGCAGCAGGAATATAAAGAAAAGTTATGGTCTAGTAAGTCAGCCAGTTTAATTGTCTAAGTCCCTCTCGGGTGAAACGGTTAGACAGGTTCCTGACATGTATGAGATAGACCCACATAGTGAGAGAGTTAGTCGAAACTCTAAGAGAATACGTTATCGGAAAAATATTCGAAGTCGATGCATTGTTACTCTATTAATTATGTTATTTCTGAGTCTTACGATTACAGGCATAAGTTATGTTTTACATATATATTTTCCTCCTATCGCTTCACATGTACATTTTCCTCTAATGTTACAGTAGAGCACACATTTAGTGAACTACCTCCTCACGAGTTATCCTATCGTCTTGCCATGCGCAATAATACTTTTATCCGTATGTTACATTATTCACACCAGACTAGCAATGCCACAAATTGTTGGGTGTGTGGTCGACTCCCCCCTTTTCAGACACCGAAGGGAGTTCTGCCACTCTTTCCCTATCCGTTTTCACACAATGGTTCGTGTGGAGCATGGTCCACGTTAACGTCATCCTCAAACGATATGTCCCTTCTGAATAGAACATGTTTCCCAGACAAGGAAGGTCTTTCCCATAGAACAGGGTTAGATCTAGAAAATGAAGTATATGATCTAGGTAATTATTCCTCGAATTTCATGGTTTTGAATGTTCAGTCCGAGACTACTCCAGATTTGCCTGCTATTACAGTTCTACCAGTGAAAGCCGAATTATGTGTCCGAAAGAATGGTTCAGTACATCTAGGACACAGTGATTGTACTACTGTGGTCGAGTATGGTGACAGTGGGAAATCTATTTTCAAAGCCTCACGTCATTCGTATTTTGTATGTGGTCAGACCGCATATGTACGTCTGCCCCAAGATTGGGATGGAACATGTTACATTGCCTTCCTACTGCCACCAGTTTTCCTAGCCCCATCCGATTATCACAGAAACACACATCTAGTACACGTCAGACATAGAAGGGAGGTCGAGTCCCCAATTGTCGATCAAACTGAAACTGCCTTAGAACAGTATCAAGACTTCAATAAAGGTTTCTTTTTCTTCATAGGTCCTGTCCAGAATAGTAAGCTAATACGTAGGCTAACCAGAACCCTTGAAGCAGTAGTGAATGAGACTACTTCCGCTCTAGGTAACTTAACTGAAGAACAATCTGCTATGAGATTTGTCGTGCTTCAAAACCGCCTTGTTCTTGACGTCATACTGGCCAATAGGGGCGGAGCTTGTAGAGTCATCGGATCTAGTTGCTGCATTTTCATTCCTAATAACGCACCGTCTGTTTATTCAGCTATAACCAGACTTCATAAAATAGCCCATCAGTTACACCAGAATCCAGGCACCTGGACATGGTCCGGTTGGCCCTGGAGTATAATATCTGCCTGGGGATGGAAAGTATTGTCATTCCTGGGTATAGCAGTAATGATCATATTCAGTTGCTGTCTCTGTTTACAATGTGGCCCTGCGATTTGCGGCTTGTGCGCTACCTCTTGTGTTCCAAGTCCAAAGTCCCGTTCCAAGAAGATTCGAGACGAGCAAATGATGCTCTATGAACAGATAGATGGTATCATGAATATTGATGTTTCCTGATGGAAACGTAGGGCACAAGGAGGGAATGAGGAAAATTGAATTTTGCCTTGTCATGTGTGCCTACGTGATCCCCATCCTATGTTATATGTGCATGATCGATATGCATATGTTCCCCCTTGCACGAATTAAAGACGCAATTATAGTTGTGTCCAACGTTAGTATGCCAGTTTCCAGTCCTCGTGAAAGCAACGTGAATTAGGCTTCTAGGCCTATGTTGCCAACGTTTTACATTGTGCACGTTAATTCATCGAATTGTCCCCGTTACTAGGCCTCAAAGGGCCCGGACACCAGATTCAAGCTCTAGTCTCCTGAACCCACTCCGAGGAGCGATGCAGCCCCTCCCGCATCCCTGACCCTTCGCTTACTTCCTGCCGCACAGCGCGGTGCCCAGCCTGGCTCTGCCTGCCTGTCTGCCAAGAGTATGTTATGCCTACAGTTATCAGTTCAGCTCTCCGTCTTCACATTCCTAAGCTAACGAACCGCATAAACATCTTCAGCTATAGTCTAGTCTTCCTGTCTCCATGCAAGAGAACTACTGAATTAATATTCATAGAAGATTCATAGTACACGCAATACATGAAGAATATATGCATGCACCAGCCTTAGTGTCAAGTGGCTTTTGCTCTGATGACTTTTAGATTCTATCAACATGTACTCCAAACACCAGATACCAGATATGCTATAGGTACATGTCGTCCTGACATCGCAGACTTTAGTCTCCTCTTCTAGTGCAGAAGTCAGAGCCCCCAGTTTTCCCCAGTTACACGTCATGGTCCGTTTGCACGCACCACTAGGTTAAAGGTTCCAGCTGCCCAGGTAGCCCCCTCCATGTATCCACCCATTTATGACACTTCTGTGACGTCTCCATCACATGTCTTCGTGCACGCCCTGTGCACGCCTTCTTTTTACGCCCATGTGTTCTTATCTTACGTTTGTCACTTGTTACGCCTACTGTATGCAATGTAATTGTACTGTTTTACTATATATATCATGTACTGTTAATGAGACGTTGCAGCTGCCATTCCATGCCAGTCCATGCCATTCTATTTCAGGCTGTTCCGATCCTGTCCCTTCCCTTGTGCCTGATTAAAGCCTGTTCAACTCAGATACCCCGGATCCTGCCTCTTATTTATTGAGCTATCTGTTTTATTTAATGCATAGAAAAATAGTACCGGTAATTAATTATTTATTTACCACATAAGTCCCTGGTAAAGTTGTACTATGTGGACCCAGGGCTTGAAAATTAAATGTTACTAGTGGGCCGGCAAAACTGATTGAGCCCCCCACTTAAGTAGCCCCTTAACCATGTCTCATGTCTGCCTTGTTTTACAGTGCCATGTTGGCCTTTCCATGCCCAAAACTTCACTTTTTATACAAATTAGCCACATTTAAACTAACCCCAGGACCACCCAAAGGACAGGATGCAATGTATTTAAAACACAGGACATGTACTTTTAAGTTGTACATGTACTGGTAGTGTAAAACTCTCAAATTTGTTTTTCAACACTGCAAGGCCCATCTCTTTCATAGGATAACATTGGGATTACCTTATTACAATCTGGAAGAGATAAACTTTTTAAATTTACTATCTCCAGAATCACACTTTAAAATCACAACCGATGGTGAAGTTTGATTTAAATTGCAATTCTCAAAAGCCCAATTTTAGAAAGTTGGCATTGCCCTACTTTAACTAGTTGGTGCCTGTAGCCTATCTCAGATCACATGTCTGGTATGGGTGACAGCTAGGGTTTGTGTACTCCTCTAGACAGTCACACACAATGGGAGATTAGGTGTGATCTGATGTGCCATCCTGGTAGGATGGATGGTAGGAGCCATAATATGCTGTGTCCTCTCCCCACACTATGGGCTGCATATCCCCTGTAATGAGTCTGGAGCAAGGGCAGGAAGTGTAGGACCTTTGTGCACTTCAAACGTCTGTCTTTGAAGTCTCCCCCCACTTCAAAGGTCCAGCCAGGTATAATTACTAGACCTCTGACACCACCAATTCAGTACACTTCTGGACTTGTAAATACTCTGCCAGGAAGAAAGACTGCAGAGCAAAGGAAGGACAGCCACTCTGCTGGATTTCTGCTTTGCTGGGCTCCTACCTTGCTGTTGACCCCTGGGTCCTCGGAGGGGTCCGTGAGACCTCCTATGTCAAAGGTAAAAAGACCTGGAATGGTAGGGGTACCCAGGGCAGAGGGAGTCTGTAAGGTCCCCATTACATTAGCCCTGGAGAGGTGGTGGTCCCCCGCACCTATTTTACAATTAACCTCGGGAGGTGGCGTTCCCCAGGGCTGCGGGCTGCTGGGTTGGTTGGCCCCTGCATCATTTTACATATGTTTGCCCATGGGAGGATGCAGCGGTCCCTGGGGCACATGTAATGCTGCTTGGCCCCCCGCATTACTATGAAAACTGCGAACGGGACCTGACCCACCTCAGGACCTATATTTAACAAAGTGCAGGAGCTCGCGCTTCAGTTTGGAAAAAGAGAATTTAGAGGGATTCACAGCTCCAGCGCGACTCCCACCAAAATTTGTTTAAAAAAATGCTTTATTGCCCACCTAGGAGTCATAGGGGTCAGAGAGATTCTACCCTGGCCCCTTTTCTTTTTTGTAAACGTTTTTTTCTGTAACTCATTTCAACTGAGTCACAAGCTGGCTGCCAAAACTTCCTGGCTTGAAGTGTTGGCAGACAATCAGATCTCAGCACGAGATCGGAGGGGGTCATCGATTCTCCGTGTCCCTAAAAATATAACTGGAAATTTCTTTTAATATCTCTGAAACTACTGAATGGATTTGCATCATTAAACAAAAAGGATGTTCCGCAGTTCTGTCTGTGCCTGTGTCTAAAATTTCCTATTGAAATTAACATGGAGAAAATGCATTTTGGGACCCCCCCCTTTTTCTTAAACTACGCCAAAGTTATTGGCAAATGAAACTGTTTTCTTTTTTAGGAAACTACATCCTAACTATCACAACCTATTGGTGACTGCCCTTAGGTAAGAAATATATCAAGTGTATTTACTTAGGTATAGTTAGGATATAGTTTCCATAGGAAAGGCATTTTTTGTTTTGCTAATAACTTTACGAGGTGTGGCGCCGCGGCCAGGGCGACTGACACTGGAATCTGGGGACCACGGTTCGATCCCCGGCTCCGGCGGCAGGTTAGCCCAGCACCATGTGACTCTGGGCGATAGCTCGCTTAATCTTCCCGACGGCCCCCAGCGCCTAGAGACCCTTAAGGGTGATTGTGCGCTTTACAAATGTGGACTTTACTTTACTTTTACGTCATTTGACAAACCTTCACAACATGTTAACAACTATTATGACAGTCAGTTCAACTCATGATTTGAGAGTTTTGAGGTGATTCGTCAAGTGGGGGCAGAGAAAAAGGGGGGCCCAGAACACATTTTCCCCATGTAATTTTCCAAAGAGATTTTAGACACAACTATAGTCCAAACCGCTGGACGGAATTACACCACATTTTTGCAGAAAAGTAGCTTTTTGGCCAGAAAATTACCTTTTTGTGAACTGGTGTAAATCTGTTCAGTAATTTTTGAGAAATTAATGAAAATCCAAATTTGTATTTATACGGACGCCAAGGCTTTGCAAACTCTCCCTACCTCAATCTCAGATCTGATTGGCTACCAACACTTCAACCAGGAAGTGTTAGCAGCCATCTTGGGACTCTGCTTCCACGCAAGTCCCACAAAAACATTTTTCAAAAAGAAAAAAGTGCAGTGTAATAATACCCTGATTCCTTAGCTCTGGTCAAAAGGGCCAAAAATCACTTAAAAAAAAATCTTTGCTGCAAAAATGCAATGAAGTTGCAAATCTGCAGCAAAAACTTAAAAAAAACAAGTGTGGGCTCCAGAGCTTGTTTTAAATACAGCCCCTGGGTGTGCCAGGTTATGAGGGCCTTTTTAAAAAAAAAAAAAAGCGGGGGCACATGAGCCCCCCTCATGAGGCTCATTGAGCCCTAGGACCACCACCTCCCCAGACTATAGAAAGATTAATGGGGGGCCAAGTGGACCCCTAAGCCCTCAGGACCACCATCTACTCATGCCTAAATAACACCCACAAGTAAGTGGCCCAGAGCGGGACTGCTAAAACGTATTGGAGTCCCACCCTCCTTTCTCAACCACTCTGCAAAGGGGCCTCCTGGTGCACGACTGGTTGGTGGTGAAGCCTCCTTGGATGCTGAGGGTTGTTGGGGGCCAAGAGACGCTATTGCTGCCACAAGTAAGTCCCCCACAGCAAGAATGCTGATGCCACATCGGAGGCCCGACTCCCTTTCTCATATACTCTGTAAGGGGGAGAGGATGTGGCCTAACGGCTAGGGTGGTTGACCTCAAATCTGGGGAACCTGGTTTGTGTCTCAAAAATGACGCTCAACATCCTGCGATTCTAGGCAAATCACTTAATCTGCTTGTGCCTAACAAAAATGAATGTGCCCGTATGTAATGCAACTGGTGCTCATGTAAAGCGCTATGATACTTGACACCTTTGGGTCAAGTTTCACTATATAAAACTACTGGTTGGGGGATGAAGTTCCCTTGGATGCTGAGGGTTATTAGGGGCAAAAACCCCCGACTAGAGTAAGTCCCCAACAGCAAGGCTGCTGAGACCTCATCAGTGGCCTCACCCCCTTTCTCAACCACTCTGCAAAGGGGCCTTCTGGCACACTACTCGTCGGGGGACGAAGTCTCCTTGGCTATTGAGGATCATTGGAGGGCCAAGAACCCCTATGGTTTCCACAAGTAAGTAACCCACAGCGGGATTGCTGAGACCTAGTTAGAGGTCCTACCCCCCTTTTCAACCACTCTGCGAAGGGGCCTTCTAGTACACTTTTAGTTGGAGGATGAAGTTCCCTTGGATGCTGCGGTCGTTGGGGGCCAGGAACCCCTATTGTTGTCGCAAATAAAACTAGGGGTAAGCATGCTGGTAAACTCTGCTCCGTAAGCCGCCGGTGCTGAATTTAGCATTCCAAGGGGAGCACATGTTAGTAAAATTGAGCAAACTCTGCCCATGCAGACACTCATATACCCACTGAGACACTCATGCACTCACTCGCACACTTAGTTTCAAAGGTCAGTGGTTACAGTGGCTTGCGGCCGACTAAGATGGCCGCTTAGTCTTTGGGCTCCGAGGCTGATCTGACCCTTTGCAACAATCCGCCCATTTATCCGCTATCTATAGTGCTCCAACGGCTGGAGCTCACGTCCAAGTACAAGTGACGTCTACCGGTGACACTCCGGTGCAAATCCGTCACTGCCTGCGTCTGCTATCCCCGACTGCTGAGGAGCGTCCTGCACGCTTCGGCTGGACCGGGGACTCACGTAATACAGCCACCCGACTTGGGAACTACTGCGACGTGGTGGAGGACGCGGACTTCGTCCGTATTTGACCCCATGTGACTGAACCTGCTTCGCCTCATCGCACATGTGGAGGACTCCTTACCTCTCCTCCCCCCACTGTGCGCCCTCTGGTTTGCGGTGCTCATACTGTCCGGGATCATCGCCTCTTCTTCCTGCCGGCACCGAGCTGCTCTGGGGACCGGGCCTTGACTTCAGCGCACACAGCCAGAAAGCGGACTTACATTCTGCACATCGTACTGCTGCGGCCCCCTCGGCCTCACGCCACCTTGTGCCCCTACGGACGCTATAATAGGACTCCGTCCCTCCTTTTGGTCATGGATCGGGCCCGAGGGAGCAGTGCCCCTCCCCCATCCCTGCCACTGAGATCCCGACAAGTGCTAGTTCGCTGCACTCAGCCTGCCGTGGGGGGAATATCGGCCAGAGACCCTTTGCTGAGCGCCGCATCTGTACTGGTGGGGGACATCTTATACCGCTACACTAAGGGCGGCCGTGCGAAATCCTTCAGCTGTGCCACATCTGCCCTGGCACCTGCCTACAGGGAATGGAATAAGTTATCATTCTGCCGCCACATCAACGGTTGGCTTTGTGGGGTGTCGTGTGTTCCTTCTCCCCCCCCCGGCCTCCTAATCGCCTCGTGGACAACCTTCCCGCACCTCATATTGCGGTCAGACTTAAGCCCCGGATACCAGCCTTAGCCACTGAGACATGGCGGGCAGGGGTCCCAAAATCCAGGCTACACAGCAAAAATTGGACATATACGCCTATGGTAAACACTTGCCCCCGGCACCGGAGGGGCGCTCCTCGCAACATAAGGCGCCAGATGGAAACGGCGCCCCTAAAGTCACACTTGAGGAAATCATGCAGGCTCTTGCCAGCGTCCAGACCACGGTGGGAACGATATCCACTGATGTCTCCCTGTTGCGGGCGGACCTTCACAAGATGGCGGGAGGTGGAGGTGGTGGCAAAATCTTTGGTTGAGGATACCTCGGAGCTGCAGGTGACGGTCGCACGCCTTGAAAAAGAGAACAAGAAGCTCGCCGACAAGCTTGAAGACCAAGAAGGGCATACACGACGGAACAATGTCAGAATTATAGGTATTCCAGAATCTGAAGGCGCCCAGGCGATGGATTGTATGTTGAAGAGCTGATAAAATCTAAACTGCAACCTAAGGGACTCTCTCATTTTTTCTCGGTGGAGCGCGCCCACAGGGTGCCGGGTGGGAGACCGAAGCCGGGGGCACCCCTCTGCCAGTTCTGGCCAGACTCCTCAATTTCAGAGATCGGGATGCAATACTACAAGCAGCATGCATTGCGCCTCCGATACGTATTTTAAATTCGACTGTTAACTTTTTCCCCGATTACACTGCAGCGGTCTTGAGACGCAGACGCAGTTTCTTTGACGTAAAAAAACTGCTTCGGGAAAAGGAGATACCGTACTCTATGCTCTTCCCTGCTAAACTACGAGTGGTAGCTGGAAGTCGTACCTGGTTCTTCGATACGCCTGAATCCGCTCATGACTGGTTGGAGGGATGGCGTCCAGTGGGTCACGCGGAGCGGGGAAATGGTTCACGTCGCCGCAGGGAAGAGGAAGAGGATCCGGAGAAGCAGGGTTCCAGTAGCCGAGGATCCAGCCAGGTAACACCGCTCGTGGAGGAATAGATCGATCAGAAGCACCGGCGTTCCCTATCGCACTGAGCGACTATATGGACTCCTGAGACTGTGCCATTTCTAAGACTTTGGACTGTGGCAAGCCTTGGAGTATGAGAGGGGCTGGAGCCTTACGGAACTCAATACCCCCGATATGCAAGTATTGCATTCTTGGAAGGGTTGAAGCACTCTGCTGAGTTGGGGTGGCGGGCAGTGACAGGCTTGCTAGGCAGGGAGGCAGGAAGGGAGGGTGGGAACTGGGTTGAGGGGGTACGCGTTTTGTTTGACTCTTCTGAGTTAGTTCTAGGTAATGTTATTGGGGCAGCACTCTCCTTTCTGCTGGATCTATATGTAGCAAATGTGGCCTTAACTACTTGACAATCTTCCATATCTCTGATGGCTGAAAATGTTTCACAGGAGTCCTGAGCTCCCCACACTGCTTTAACGATATTGTCATGGAATGTCCTGGGATTGGGGGACAAAGTGAAGAGGGGCTTGGTGCTACCTCACTTAAAGCGATGTGGCCCTGCAGTGGCACTACTGCAGGAGACACACCTAACGGGCTCAACGGTCAAAGCTATGCATAGGTGGGGATACCGAATGGCTGCCCATGCAGAGTTTTCCTCAGGCTCCCGGGGCACGGGGATACTTATCAGGAAGAATTTCCCATTGGTGATACAACAACAGCGAGTTGACGATCAAGGCCGTTTTGCAGCGCTAACATGTCATTGGGAGGGACGATTATATAATCTGGTCTCTGTTTATATCCCGCCGGCCCTTCACACACAAGCCCACTCTGCGCTCACAGCATTCTTATTGAAATTACCTGCAGCAACGCTACTCATAGGGGGCGACTTTAATTATATAATAGACGGCACACTGGACAGGTTCCCTACCAGATCAGACTTACGGATAGTTGGAGGTACAAACACCCTTACGAGCGACAATACACTTACTACTCCGGGGTCCACAACTGTCTCACACGCATCAACTATTTCATAATATCAGCAGATGGTCTGCCGGGAATAGAAGACGTGATTATTCGCCCAAGGGGCATATCAGACCATTCCCCGTTGCTGCTAAAATACACACATCACCAATCTTCTAGAAAGCATATGTTCCCGCTTCATGCTGGATTTCTCCATGTAAGGCCCATTATGAAACACCTACCAGTCACCACAAAACAATTCTTTCAAGAGAATACCGGCTCGGTAGACTCCCCCAGCATGCTTTGGGAGGCCTACAAGGTGGTCCTGCGTGGGCAGGCAATAGCCTCAATTACAGGTCACAAACGGGCGCGTCGGGCGGAGATTGAATTGAATTGAAATGAAAATTCCATTTGTATAGCGCATAACCACCCGAAGGCCTCGCAGCGCAGAGATAGACACTCTGGAAGAGGAACTAACCGTTGCGTTAACAGAACAGGCGGCGTGCCCGTCGCTCGAAACCGCCCTTGAGGTCCAGATTAGACAAACGGCATATGTGGCATATCAAAGGGAAAGTACGATCGCTAACCTTAAAGTGACTAGACATAGGATATACGAATTGGGAGATAAAGCGGGGAAGATGCTAGCCTGGCTAGACAAGAAAGAAAGAGCGAGCAAGGTCCTAGCACAACTACTCTCCCCCGCTGGCTCGATGGTCTCCAAACCAGATGATATAGTAGACATTTTGGCCGATCATTACGAGCAACTATATGCGACCCAAGCGCCTTACATGTCTGAAGAGGCATATGACTATATTAAAGATTTAACTATCCACTATATTAAAGATTTAACTATCCCTCAACTCTCTCCTGAAGCAGCACTCCTGTTGGAGGAGGACATTACGATAGACGAATTGCAGGCTGCAACCTACTCCCTTGCGTCTGGCAAGGCGTTAGGGCCTAATGGACTCCCAGTGGAACTGTATAAAAGGACAGCGCAGACATCTGCTTCCTTTTTGCTTGAGATGTTTCTCGACAGTCTCAAAACCGGAGAAATGCAGAGAGATCAGCGCCTTGCCACTATCGTTGCGATCCATAAACCTGGCAGACCAGTTACGGACTGCACATCCTATCGTCCAATATCCCTAATAAACGCAGAACCCAAGATCCTAGCCAAAGTGCTGGCGCTGCGATTGATCCCCCATCTCTTCTCATTGGTGCATCCGGATCAATCTGGATACATGCCGCATCGTAGCACGGCACTTAATTTACGCAGGCTTTATGCGGTCTTGGCGCGCACACCCTATATTTAGGAGCCTACGGTCATCCTTTCTTTGGACGCCACTATGGAGTTCGATACTGTGGAATGGCCTTACTTGTTTGCGGTGCTCCGCCACATGGGCTTCGGTCCTATATTATGCGCCTGGATTCGCCTCCTTTACAACAAACCCTTAGCTCATGTTGCGACCAATGGGCACATCTCTCGCGACTTCCCGCTTGGTAGAGTGTAGCACAGTGTAGAAGCAGACCAAGACAAATGAGGTGCCTTTATATTTGTCAGGATTTATTTAACAGTCAAAAGAGTATATAATCCAAACTGAACAGGGGAATTCTGGGAGATGTAGTTTGACTCCAAAGTAAACAGGGATTCGGGAACACAACTTTGTCCCACTCTGTTCTCCTTCTCAGTTTTCCAAACACAACGGTCTTCCCTGGTTTCCAAGCTTGACAGGTTTCCTCAGACACCGTGCAAAAAAAAAAACTGAAACAAGAAATGGCCGTCAGGTAGGGGTTTAAATGCGGTAACGGCGCAGGAAGCAAGGGAAGTGAGGGGGAGCTATCACCAGAACCTTTACCAGTGTGCGTGCAGCTTTCCAAAACGATCCTTGTTGCCCCATTATAGTTGCACCATTATAGCCACTAGCTACTGGGTTCCACCCGCTCCCCCCCCTCCTTTTCCGTCCTCCGGTCCCCGACCCCAAGAGAGTTGAAATCTGTCTCGTACTTTGTGCAGCCATGACCCCCGGTGGCCGTGGCTGGCGTGCTCGCGTTGCCAGGTAGGGTCTGGCTGCCCTTCTGTTCTGGACCTCGGCTCCTCAGTGTCGTAGGTTTCTTCAGGCGACGTCGTCCTCTTCAGGTCGTCAGGCTCCGTCCCTCTGTTCTCCCACGGCGATACAAGGAAGGTCCTCACCGATGTCTCCTCCTGATTCTCGGTATGTGGTCCCAGTGAACGACGGTCTCCCTCGGCGTCTTCCTTTTTCAGAACGCCGAAACCATGTGACTCCACCAGCGGACCGGCCCAGGCACAGGAGTTAAAGGGGCCGCACTCTTCTGTGACGTTCTGTGAACATAGAATAGGAGAGCAATGAGGAGAAAAACGCCCCGAGTGGGCATCCATAGAGTCCGTGTCCTCACATAGAGGTACATGACAGGGATGTCCACTGTCCCCGCTGCTTTTTGCACTGATTCTGGAGCCACTTGCAATCTGGATCAGATGGGAACCCTCTATCAAAGGCCTTTCGTGGACCAATACGTGGGAGGAACGCATATCCCTCTATGCGGATGACATCTTGCTATATTTTACTGCCCCCAAGATGTCCATTCTGGAATTACTGAACATCTGTTAGAAGTTCGGTAGAGTGTCTGGCTACAGAATAAACTGGTCCATATCCATTCGCCATGTCCTGACCGGCCCTCCTCCTATTCTCCCCGCAAGCTGCCTCCTGCGAACTACTACGACAGCCTTCAAATATCTAGGTATTTATATTACATCAGATCCAGACGAATTTTACAATTTAAATCTTATTCCCCATCTAGAGCAGTTTAAGCGGGACGTTAAAGTCTGGTGAACTCTCCCTCTAACGCTTCTGGGTAAGGTGGCACTATACAAAATGATGGCGCTCCCGCGATTCCTATATGTCCTTGAGAACACGCCGTTTCTGGTCCCTGACTCTTACTTCAGGACTATTGCTACAACTGTCTCCAATCTTTTGTGGGATGGGAGGCCACCACGTATTGCGCAAGCTAAATTAACGAAGAATTGGTATGACGGGGGAATAGCGCTTCCAAACGTGGAATTATATTACTGGGTGGCCCACCTTAAACAGTTAAATTATTGGTTACATGCCCCGCAGACTGAACCAGCATACCTAGCAGATAGACAGTGCTTGGAGGGCAGGGGGCTACTGAGAAATCTCTATAGCCGTCGCATACCCCCAGATCTAGTTGGCCCCACGCGACACTCAGTACAGCTTTGATATAAAGCAAATAGGCGTCTTAAATGCTCTGGAATGATCACACAGATGACAACACTGTGGGACTCCTACAGGTTAGGTTTCCTACGTAACAGTGCAGGGTCCCGGGACTGGGATAACATAGGCATCTCAGTAGTGGGTGACCTTTGGAAGGGTGGAAAGGTGGTAGATTTCTCGCACCTCCTTGCCCATTATGAAATGACGCAGAAGGAGAAGTTCAGATACCTCCAGATCAGACATGCACTCCAGTCGGTCATACCTGCAGGTACTGACCTACGGGACTCCTCTCCTCTGGAGGATAGGCTTCTGACTGAATTTATGCCAGATAGGGCCACTTTTTTGACCTACCCAAAATTGGTCAACAACCTTCCGGACTTGGCATCCACATTAAGACAGAATTGGTCCAGCGAGGGACCGGGAAATAGCAATACCCTCTAGGCTTAAACTGGTTCAACTCAAGATATTACATCGCACATACTACACTAGAACGACTTTATACAGAATAGGGTCTGCCCCCCTTAAATATTGTCTACGGCGCTGTGGCGACGGGGGGACATTCTTCCATACCCTCTGGGACTGTAAACACATAGCGGGGTACTGGACGGTGGTCATGCGTACAATTTCCCAAACGATTGATGTGTCCCTGGTGCCGCAGCCCCATTGTTATTTGTTGAACGTATGGGAACCAAATGGTTTAAACCATCGCCAGCAGGATTGGGTAATGTTAGGTATGATGGTGGCAAAACGTAACATCGCTCTATCGTAGGGCTCAAAAACGCTACCTACCCTCCATAAATGGTGCAAGGATATGGATGAGATGATGGTGGCAGAGAAGTCAGTGTTTATACATCATGGGTGCCCCAAGAACCGCCTCTACTAAAACCGCCTCTACTTGCTTTGCCATTCTAAAATGGCAGAGGAAAATTATTTGGCAGCTTCCTGAAGGGGCTCAAAAGACAGTAATCCAGGCTCTCATTGGCTCAAGACTGGACTATGGGAATATCCTATATCTAGGTATCAACAAAGAGATCACACGTCGGTTACAGGTTATCCAAAATGCGGCAGCCAGGGTACTTCTCCGCCTTTCCAAGCGGGCGCATATCTCTAAACATCTACACAACTTACACTGGCTTAAGATGGGCAATAGATTGAAATTTAAAGCACTGTGTTTTATGTTCAGAATTAACACGGGATAAGCCCCAGATTACTTATGTAAGCTGGTCCAAAAATACATTCCCTCCCGTAACCTTCGCTCTTTAAATCAGGCAAGGTTTGTTGTCCCTATGTTATGTTATGTTAAGATAGTTTGTATAGCGCACGAATCACCGGGGGGCATCTCGGCGCTTTTTCTTAGTCACAACAAGAGACAAATAACCAGATAAGGCAGCATTAGAACAGGTATGCTTTAAAATGTTTCCTTCCAAGGGTCACGGGGAGACTGTTCCAGTATTTAGGGGCCAAATAAGAAAAGACCCTGCGTTTAGTATGCGGAGTGTGGAGTAGTAGCAACGAGCTAGACCTCAGAGGGCGGTTGGGAATATGGTTTTCCAGTTTCTGTTGGAGATATAAGCGAGCGCGATTGGGCAGCCGTTCTTTCGCTTACCTGGCTCTGTGGAATTCGTTCCCGCTGCAATTGCGACTGGAACCAAACTACAGAAGATTCCGGAAAGTTATTAAGACCTGGTTATTTAACCAATAAATTTGTATAGACTAAGATCTCCTCATGGTGGAGTACAGATCCAGGGCGCCGGGAAACCCTCAGGGTAGCTGTTGCGCCATATAAGTTCAATAAATAAATAAATAAATACCCATTCGCAGACCTATATAAGTACTTAGTCAACCACTCACTTAGAGCCATAAACACACCAACTCACTCACTCATAGACCCTGATCATACAACCAGTCACTTACTTACACAGCCACAAACTCACCCATACAGCTACTGACACTCCTAGTTATTAACTATACAGCCACTCACACCCCCACTCACTCTTCCACCAGCCACTCACTCACCCATACAACCACTCACACACCCACTCACTCTTCCACCAGCCACTCACTCACCCATACAACCACTCACACACCCAGACAACTACTTACATACCCATTCACACATCCATATAACCACACACACAGCCACTCGCTCTTCCATTCAGCTACTCACACACCAACTCACTTAACTAGACACTCACTCAGCAAGCCATTCATTCACCCATAGAGTCACTGACATACCCACTCACCTACCCATAAAGCCACTCCCACAGCAACTCACTCACCAACCCATACAGCCACTTACACACCCACTCACTCACTAATACAGCCGCTCACACAGTCATTAGGTCACCCACACAACTACTCAGGTACCCACACAGCCCCTCACACACCTATACAGTCACTCAGACACCCACTCACACATGGATACCTATAGTCACACAGCAGCTCACATAAACTATATCAGAAAAAATAAATAACTCATTAGTATTACACAAGGTATACTAATTTTACTTTTGTGGTACTTTAGTATATACATTTAACACATAAACAATTTTAGAACACACTCACAATCACTGGATGATGTCATCAGTGACATCAACAGTAATGTCATTTGAGATGTCATAAGAAGTGCATTGCAGGAGTGTAAGTTATAGCGAGCTAAAATATAGAATACCAAATTGAACTCAGTAGAGTAGTATAAGAGCAATCCGTCAAGATATGCCAAGATATGCATTTGAACATCTTAGCACTTTATCAACTGCACCTTAATATAAAACACTTCATTGTAGCCAGCATGTTTATTTATATGGGCACTGTGCACTTTAATGAGAAACCCTTTTGTTTTACCCTCATATTGGAGCAGCGTTTGGGATGTTCATGCTTTGTATTTAAATCAGAAATGCGGCATTTGAAGGAGAGCACTTGGCACATGCCAAGATATACATTTGAACAACTCAGCACTCTATAAATTGTACTTTAATATAAAATACTTCATTGAAGTCAGCATAGTTATTTATATAGGCACTCTGCACTTTAAAGTGAATCTTTCTTTTAGAACATCATACCGCAGTAGCGTTTTGGGTGTGGAAACTTTGTATCCATATCAGCAATGCAGTAATTAAAGCAAGCACATGGCACTTTATTCTTAGCTGCTAAGACATATGGATGGCCAGATAGATATCACGTAACTTGGGAATCTTGTAATGAGATTATGGATTGCAAATATTTCTTTAAAAATAGCTGATGATGCGTTATGTGCAAAACAATCTATTTTGAGTAGTAGACATCACATTACAAGAATTGCAATAGAACCTCTTAATGGAAGTACCTGCTCTCAAGTCTATAGAATTACTTAATAATGTAAAAATAATAATTGATATAAAATGTGATAGAATAGGATTACATGTGCAGTTGGAGTGATAATATGAACGCTTTTTTGAATCAATATACAAACTGAAATAAATGTACTCTGTTCTACAGAAATTCAGATGATAAATGTGAATGTTTCATGTGAAAGGTTTGTAAATTAATAGGAACACACATATAAATCAAAAGAATATTAATCTTTTAAAGCATTGTACTTTACAGTGATTTAAAAATATTATTTATAGTTGATGTCTAAAAGAATGCCATTAAAATGCAAAGGAACATGTACACTTACCAATGACTACACAATTGTAATATGTGCAAACATCGAGATCATAGACCTCCAAACTGGAAATAACATCTGCGATATAGCTGTTCTTAATGAAGGTGGTGGGAATAAGGACAGTAGCCCAGACAGACATCAAAGGATGTGCACCACTCTATTGCCATTTGAAGGCTATGGCCAAAACGAGTAGGCCTTTTGTTGTTTAGCACAATGCACTATGCACTTGGCTGAAAAAAGAAAACAAACATACTTGGGAAGATCCACACTAGACTGTGCCATTTTCCTTTTTACCTCAGTGAATGTGTGAGGTGGTGTGTGAGTGGTTCTGTAGATGACATCATCAGTGTTGTCATCATCGATGTCATTTGAGATGTCATCAGTGATGCCACTGACCATGTCAAAAGTGATGTAATATGTGAGGTCATAAGCAGTGCATTGCAAAATAGTAAGTTACAGTTTGTCCAGGTAACTATAACTGCTGAATTTCACTGGTTTTGTAGGAGTGAAATACGAGCCTAACTATAATGGCCCTGTAACCTTTAGTTTTTTCAGTATTGTTTGAAGAAACTTCACAAGATTTTCAAAACTAGTTTGTCACACACTTCAGCTGCTGTTTTGAAAGTGTTGGTGTTATTCATCAAGTGGGGGCATAAACCTGCTAAATGGACATACTGATTTGAACACATTGTTTTGCAAGTTAAAAATAAAAAACATTTTTAGACTCACCCACAGAGAGACCTGAGAAGATCAATTGTTTTTATAGAGATATAAATAATAATGATGCAGGATTTACCAATTCTAAAAACACTTGTAACCTTAGAAAAGAATCAGAAGAATGCATGGAAGAAATGAGGACATTCCAAACATCAGATGAATACTTCTGTAAAAACATAGGCCTTGCAACTTGGAGAGGAGGGGACAGTGGTTCGAAAACTCAATGAACATATTGTCCGTAATTGCCTCAGCATTATTCGAGGAAATCAGCCAGTGAAGAGATCTAAGACTCTTACCCAAGGAGAATGGATAGCCCTAAGAGAATAAAAAGAAGACCTGCAAATCATCATAAAGGCATCTGAAAAAAGTAGTCACATCGTTATTCAAGATTGTTCTGATTATATGGCTTAAGCCAAAAGACAACTATGGAATGATTTACATTATGAGAAACTCAAGGGGAATCCTACAGAAACTTTAACTTATCAATACCGTCAGAAAGTACAAAAATGGAAAGATATGGAACTCCTTGACCTAGAACCTTGGACTAAAGGAATTCATGTACTTGAAAGATGAACATCCTATGGTTCCCACCATTTACTTCCTTCCCAAGGTGCACAAATCATTACATAAAGCACCAGGCAGACCTATTGTCAGCTCAATCGGTTTACTGCTCAAAAAAACCTCAAGATTTATCGACATCTTCTTAATGAACTACGTCATCTCTCTACCTTCTTTTTTACGTGATACCATGGATTTCCTAACTAAAATCAATAGCATTTCATGGAAAGAAAACTATGTAATGGCAACAATCAATGACACATCACTTTACACATTCATTGGACCTGAGGATGGCATATTGGCTGTGAAACATTTTTTACAAGTGAGGTCTATCGGTTATATGGAAAATATAGGAATGCTTTTAGACATGTTATTCGTTTGCCTGACTCACAATATATTTTTGTTCAATGGAGAATACTTTTTACAGAAGCAGGGGACTGCTATGGGGACTTCTTTTGCCCCCACATATTGAATCTCCTAATTGGATTATGGGAGGCAGTAACAGTATAGAGGGAAGAAAATCAAGATATGCTGGAACATATTGTACCACGGACAAGATTTATCGATGATCTTTATGTGTTTTGGGAGGATGATGCCAAATGTTTTGAGGAATTCAGTGGGTCGCTCAATAAGAACTACAATCTCTGTTTTACATTAACAATCTACGAGGAATGCGTCACCCTCCTTGATGTAGAAGTAATTGTAAATGATATGAAATTGTGCACAAAGATCTATCAAAAACCTACTTAATGCAACTGTATCCTCCATGTCAATAGTGGCCATCCCAAAAAGTTCAAGTGAAATAGTTCATATGGGGGGAATGTTAAGAGTTAAAAGAAACTGCTTGCATGTGAATGATATTGAAGAATAGCTAAAAGAAACAAAAGAAAGAGTCCTTGCAAGAGACTATCCAATGGAAGTGGTTGAGACTGCAAAAGGGTTGAGAGAAAACCAAGAGAGGAACTTTTAGTCATCTGTGGGGAAACCTCAAAAAAAGATAAGATTCGCATGATTATGGTTTTCAACAATGTGTGTGAACAACTTAAGGAAATCTTCCAGCTAAACTGGAAAACACTCCACTTGGATGAAACTTTGAAAGAAACATTGACAGATCAACAGAGTATAACTTATAGGAAAGTTGCCTCTTTAGGGGACCTTCTTACACAAAGTCACCTTTCAGTAAAGAAACCATCCATGTTGAATTGGTGAACACACCAGGGTTCTGGTACTGTATCAAATGTTGAGCATTAATTGACAACACTCTAGGTTGGTGGGATATAAAACCAAGAGAGCTGCGAGGGACAGAGAGATTGTTCACCAGACACTGTGTTTGGGGCTACAATGGCTGTTATATCACAAAGGACAGTGTGGATTTGCCTGCTTGTAAGCTACATATTTAACATTTCGTGTTTTACCCTATGCAAGGATGAATATTGCACTGTCTATGAGAGACTTAAGAACTTTAAATGGAAGAAAAACAATTTTTTTCCATCAGGTGTGAGCAGTAAATATACATGCTAATATGGCTGCCATAAATACCTGCATTTCTGCCAAGAACTTTGACAGTCCTTTGTTGCTTGCCAATTTTTAACGTTGCACCAAATAAATCACTTTTGCAGCAATTTAAACATGTGTTACTCTCAATAAAGTTTGAATGAGCTCTGAAGAAGGCAGAAAGCGGAAATGCATTGGCTAAAAATAAATATTGAATGTCCTATTAGTGCTCCGTGCCTGTTTTTTGAGCTTTAATATTTTCACGTGATTCACCCTCATGTTACGAGGACAAATCACCCATCCAAAGTTCAGCAGCTGGGTGAAACCTTGGAGCTTTAAATAAATAAATTATATATACATATAGTAGGTAGTTAGAGTTAGGACCAAGTTTCCATAGGAAAAGCATTTTTTGATTTGCCTATAACTTTGGCGTCGTTTGACGAATCTTTACGAAATGTTCCCCCAAAATTATTTTTTCAGATCAGCTCCTATCTTGTAAGTTTTAGGTTGATTCGTCAAGGGGGGGCTGAGACAAAAGGGGAGTCCCAAAACATGTTTTCTCCATGCAATATCCATAGGAAACTTAAGACAAGGCTACAAGTCAAAATGCTGAACGGAAATATGTTAAATTTGGCAGGGAGAAAAGTCTTGGTCTAGAAAGCACGCTTTAGTTTAAATGGTATAAATCCGTTCATTAGTTTTTTGAGAAATATCAACATGTACAGATATCGATATTTGAGAATTCTAACATCTGATTGGCTGAGGCGTTACGAGCACGAGATTGCGGCTCATTGGCTGTGAATGGTTGAAACTAGGAAGTGCTGGCAGCCATTTTGTGACTCAGTTGAAAGAAGTAGGGGGAAAAAGAAAAATTGTATAAGAGAGTATAGTAGGAACACTGTGGACTTAGTTTAAGCAGTCTGTACGGTGCAGAGGCAGGGAGTTTGAATGTTGCTTAGGCCGTGAAAATCACATTTGCAGAACAACGGTGCACGGTACTGCGGCAAGGTTGCGTTGTCTCTGGAAATCCCATAGGGAAAACAATGCACCGTATTGCGGCAAGCAGTGTGTAGGGTGCCCACACAGGTAGTGTGAATGTTGCGTAGGCCGTGGAAATCGCGTTCGCAAAACAAAGATGCACGGTATTGCAGCAATGTTCAGTAGGCTTGTGGATATCTCATCGGGAAAACAACAATGCGTTGTATTGCGGCCTTCCTTTAATATAATGCGCATTAATGTTTACTTATAATGCGGTGTTCACTTTTATCATGGATAGTGTCACTTTGTTAGAGGAAATGTAATATTATGTGGGAGGGCGTGTTCTGTCCCTCTGCGTGGACCAAAATTAGTGTTCCAACAACAAGCTTAATGTTCATTGGCTGTGAACCATTGAAAGTAGTAGTGTTGCTAGCCATTCCCTCCCCATCCGTGGAGTAGCAAGGACATCAGATTGGCTCACATGTTCCAAGCAGGACCTTCCAGAGCTTAATAATCATTGGCTGCGGACCATTGAAGTTTGAAGTGTTGCCAGCCATTCCCTTCCCCTCTGCGGTGTAGCAGGGACATCTGATTGGCTGATGTGTTCCAAGCAGGACCTTCCCAAGCTTAATGCTCATTGGCTGTAAACTATTGCAAGTAGAAGTGTTGTCAGCGATTCCCTCCCATTCCGTGGAGTATCAACGACATCTGATTGGGTAACGTATTCCAAGCAGCACCTTCCCAAGCTTAATGTTCATTGGCTGTGAAGCATTAAAAGTAGAAGTGTCGGCAGCCATTCCCTCCCCCTCTGCGGAACACCATGGACATTTTATTGGCTAAAGGGTTCCGATTACAAGTTTGCTCCTTATTGGCTGGAACGGTTCACTGTTATCAGCCATTTTGTGACGCACTTCAAAGGAGTACGGGGAAAAAAGTAGTCGAGGGGAGGGTAAGAACACTATTAACTCTGTACAATGGTCACAAGGTGGTGGACAGGTACTATGAAGGTAAAAATTGTTTTTTATGTATTTTAAGGGCCATTTATATAATTTGCGTAAGGCCTACAAATCACGGCGGGAAAATAACAGTGTGTTATGGTCTTCTTTTTATTAAGTGTATGGGTGGGATACTTCCCAGGAGCACTATTTACTTAGAATGTGGTGTTACTGTTCTGACGGGGATGTGTGGTTGCGGTGCAAAAATGTCAGTCTAAATTTGAAACGGTTTTTATTAAGCAATCACAAATATACTTTCTTAGGAAAGTGAAGCTGTATATATATCAGAGGGGTGAAAAATAAAACGCAATTCATAAAATATCCCTTAAGCGTGGCCACACCCTGCCTTTTTTGGTCGCTTATAGTTTGTAAAAGTGTTGCCCCTTATTCTTGCAAATATAAAAGGGCATCAGTTACTTTTAGATAAAGGAGAAAAGAAGTGCTACAAGAAATACTCCCTCATTACATCATCTCAGGTCACAACAACAATAAGAAGTAAAACACTGTTTAACACAAATGACGTCATATTATATAGAAATGTACGCTTTATCAAAAACTAAATGAAGCACAATGTATAATTTTTTTTTTTTACCAACTACTATTTTAGAAAACATTAGCAGTGTTACAAACTGTGAGGTAGTAAGTTATCAACAGAAATAAATGTAGTTAATGTTGTTAATTTCTCGCACAGATAGGTCTCCAACCCCTTTGAACTACTATAGTTACAGTATTAAAATATACAGGGTGAGTTTATATTATTCCACAGGATAACAAGAGTAAGGACCACAACAAAAGAAATCAACATTTCTACAATTTCTATTCTGTAGAACTCGATAAACTTTTGTCGTAGTGCTTAGAGGTCGCTCACTGCTCCGTTAAGATACCACGTACTCCTTTAAGAACATATAGCATAGTAGTATAATATACACTACTATTGGTATATATTCTATAGGGAGAAGCAGAATAGGAACCACAGCAGAGAAAAAGAGAAATACCAAAATATAATTCAGAAATGTGGGGTTTATCAAAGGCATTCAGTAAGAAAGTATATATGAAAACAATCTTTTTTTAAAGTGTAATTCCCCAAAAATATTTTCACTTTAAAAATATCTGATCAAGTAAGTTATAAAGGTCAGCAAGCTGTATTTCAAATGGTTTACTCCTGGCACCAACAAATCTCTAACTCTTGTTGTCTGAAAAAAAATAACACTGTACGACAATATCACTGATGCCAGACAATAGTAAAAGGAAAATAAAGTTATGAACACAAAACAAGATGAGTAACAACATTTTTTCCAGCAGTGAATATGTTCAAAGCTTCTTTTACCGTTACTTCTTTATCTTTCGTGTTTGCACCGATGGGTCAATAATGCCTCTGAGATCTGCTATACTGTACTTATTACAATGTACATAGTCACAGTATATTACCTCAAAGGAGCCAGAAAAGGAACAGTGTTTCTTCCTTTCTGGGTGTTTCTGAATACAAGCTGCTGACATTACATATAAATGGAAAAAACAATCAATAACACTTTTTTCTAAATACAAATCTTTAAATCATCACAAATAGCTATGTATTATAAATATCTGCTATGACATAATTAAACAACTTACAACTCCGTAATATGTTTGGCTGTCGCAAAAGAAGAATCCGATGCTAGAAAACGGAACCTGCATCACAGAATGGACACGCGTAAATAACTTGCAATAACAAAACTAATCACTAAACGGGTGTGGTTTATATACTTTTTGGCTATTGAGTAGTCTATGGAAGAAACATGCAGCTCCGCCCATTTAGATGTCACGTTTTACAGTTGACACGTGTGTGGTGTTTTGATGTCACTTGTAGAATTGAGAACACCGTGAAGTTCTGGATTCCACAAGGGACAGTTAAGACCCAGGCTTATGAAAGAGACGTACCTTTCTTCCTGCGCAAATAAAACATATTATAACTTCACCTACAGACTGTGGATACATGATTATTATACTGGCGACGATTGGGATCAATTGAGAAGCCTGGAGTCCTGTTTCGGCAGACTAGTTAGCTGTCCAGTAAAGCAAAGTCACTTGCTCATGGTCGGGCATGTTTAAGGTGACTATCGGTGCTTCTAGAGGAAGTTTCGTGAAAGGCGCATCCTTTTACGACACTCGGTGAGTGTTTTCCGCAATTTTGAAGAGATTTCCTTCAGCCGCGTATGCTAGTTTTTAACGCGAGCTCCGTAATTCAGTACATGATGTATGAATGTCACAACGTGAAGCGGCCATACTTTGGGGAAGAGAAACTTGTATTTGGATCGCGTGTGAGGTCGGCACGCACACGCATGCGTCCACACGTATGGCGGCCATGTTTTGGGAACAATACATAATAAAGCCGAATTTTACGCTCTCGAGCTGCTGACATTGCCGGGAAAGCTGAATATTATGCTCTCGAGCTGCTATTATTGCCGGAAAACACCATTTGTCATTTAAAAAACATCGTTGTGGCAATTTTAAGTCAAGCCTGTGTTGAGTTAAAAAAAAAAATAAACATCAGTTATTTTTATTGTATTTTGGAACATAAAAAAAATGTTTATATGTATATAAATAATAACGAACAAGGACACAATATAATTCTAACATCGCTTGATTAGTATATTATTGAATAATTACATATTCTTTACAATGGAGAGTTTTTCTATTCATGCACCCTTCTTGGCTTCACCTGGAGAACCCATATTAGAGTGGAAAAGATGAAAGAAGGTTTTCAAGCCTATATTGAAGCGATAGGGGGTGATGACTACACTGAAAAACGTAAACTTGCAATTATGAAACATTGTTTGGGTGCAGAAGGAAGACATGTTTTAAGTCATTTACCTCCAATTGGCAACATTGTATCGTCAACGGAAGGAGAGATTGATGTTTATGAGGAAGCCATCTGTCAATTGGATAAACAATAGGTGTGGCGCCGCGGGAGAGGTGTGGCGCCGCGGCCAGGGCGACTGACGCTGGAATCTGGGGACCACGGTTCGATCCCCGGCTCCGGCGGCAGGTTAGCCCAGCACCATGTGACTCTGGGCAATAGCTCGCTTAATCTTCCCGACGGCCCCCAGCGCCTAGAGACCCTTACGGGTGATTGTGCGCTTTACAAATGTGGACTGTACTTACATCAAGAAAGTTAATGAGGTGGTCTCTCGTCACAAGTTTCTAAGTAGGGGTCAATTACCCAATGAGTCTATTGATTCCTTCATGAATGATTTGAGGATTTTAGTGTCCAAATGCAACTATTCAACGTTTCAAGATCAGATGTTGCATGACCAGATGGTACATAAAGTTGCGAATGTGAAACTTCAAGGTAAACTTCTGGATACGGAAGATTTGACTTTGGACAAAGCTATTGATATAGCTCATCGCTTTGAGGATATGAAAATTGATTTAAAACAACTTTCTGACCAAAAAGTACCTGAAGTGAATCTTATTAAAAAAACTAGTTATGAAGACAACAAAGTGAAAAATAAGATCCAACAATATCAAGAAAAAAAGAATATATATGTTTTAAATGTGGTATTTCTGGTCATTTGGTGAATGACAGGAAATGTCCTGCTGTGGGTCAGGTGTGCAGATAATGTAAACTAAAGGGTCATTTTAAGAAAATGTGTCATAATAAAAATAAATTCAGAGGTAAAAGTTTTGATCGCAAAGGTCAAAATGAGGAAAATGTAAAGGAAGTCACGAATGACAGTGATGATGATGAATTTCTCTTGGCAGTGTATGAAATCAACACATCTACAAAAGATGCTCCTTATTGTACAGTTGTCATAGGGGGTAAAGACATAAATGTTATGGCTGATTCTGGTGCAAGACACACTCTTATTGGTGAGGAGTGGATAAAAGAGTTTCCAAATTTGTGTTTATCTCCACCTGATATAAGGTTAGTTGAATATGGTAGAAAGCCAATAGAGGTGTTAGGATTTTTAGAAACCACCATTAGTTTTAATGGAAAATCTATTTTGTCAAAAGTATATGTAGCTAAGGATGTATCCTGTCTCTTGGGTTGGCCCCAACAATGAGATTTAATGATAACTTTAAATCCCAATCACCCGGAGCAAGTACTTGGGTATTCGGATTTAATTTTAAATGTTGAATCTGGCCCAGGTTCAGAGTGGGAAAAGAGATTTCCTAGTGTTTTTTCTGTTTCGAAATTAGGCCTTTTGAAGAAATTTGTACATAAAATCATTTTTAAAAAAATGCTATACCAAAAGTTCACAAAGTTAGAAATGTCCCGTTACATTTAAGACAAGGTGTTAAAAGTGAACTAGAAAGATTGTGCAAGTTAGATGACATTGAGGAGATAGAATCTTCGGAGTGGTTATCTCCGGTGGTTGTTGCACATAAACCTAATGGAAAGGTGAGGCTATGTGTTGACCTAAGACATCTCAACGATAATGTTTGGGTTGATAGACATCCCTTGCCCAATATAAATGAAATGTTCACAAAATTGAGAGGGGCATCCATATTTTCAACTCTTGATTTGTCTAATGCATACCACCAGATAGCATTGCACGAAGACAGTAAACATCTAACGTCCTTCATCACATCAGAAGGTTCCTTCAGATATAAGAGAATGCCGTTTGGGCTGATTTCAGTTTCCTCTCTTTTTCAGAGGGTTATGCACAACTTGTTTAAAGGTATTGATAATGTCATATATTTTCAAGACGATATTTTGATTTTTGCGTCAAATCCTTTAGAACATATAGAGGTATTACACAAAATTTTGTGCATTTTGCAAGATAATTGGCTTACTCTCACTAAGGATAAATGTAAATTTGGTGTTTCATCGGTTGACTATTTAGGTCATTCAATTAGTGTACATGGCATTTCTCCGAAGCAAAATCTAATCAGGGCCATTGAACTAGCTCCTGATCCGGAAAATAAAGACCAGCTCAGATCTTTCTTGGGGCTTGCCGAATATTATGCGAAATTTGTTCCATTATTTGCTGATAAAACTCTGAACATGAGATGCTTAGTGAAAAAAATTATCATTTTTGTGGGATGAAAGTTGTAAGAAGGAATTTATGATGTTAAAGAAAAGTATTGTATCTGCTCCTGCTTTGGCAACCTTTGATACAATGTCTAATTCAATTATTATTACGGATGCAAGTAATGCTGGCATAGGAGCAGTCTTAATGCAAAATCAAAAAGGTCAATTGGTGACCATTGGATTTGCATCTAGACCGTTAAGGGGTGCTGAAAGTAAGTATTCTACTTTGGAAAAGGAAACTCTTGCCTGTTGGTGGGGAATTGAGTATTTTCGCAAGTATGTTTATGGAACTCAAGGTCAGAACTGATCATAGACCTCTTGTTGATCTGTTCACCACTAAAGGTTGCAGTAAAGCCCCATCAAGAATTGCGAGATGGCAATATAAGTTGCAGGATTTTCATTTTAAAGTAGAGTATATTCCAGGAGTAAGGAATATACTAGCTGATTGCCTGTCGCGATTACCTGTTCCCGATGATAATGTGGTTGGAGAAGATATTGATTTAGAGAATGTTATTTCCATTTGTGAAGTGTCAAAAGGGTGTATTCAAGAGACTGAATGGAGAGTAGCGTGTGAAAATGATGCTACTCTGAGAGATGTTGTAGAATATGTAAAGTCATCATGGCCACGAAAAGTTCGTTTATCAGAAAGAGTGGTTCCTTACTTTCTGATTGCACATGAATTATCTCTTAATGATGATTTGTTGTTTAGGGGTCTACAATTGGTTGTGCCTGGTGAATTGCAACAAAAGGTTTTAGATATGGCTCATGAAAGGCATCCAGGCATGACTTGCATGAAAAACGGAATTAGGAGTGAGTTTTGGAGGCCAGCTATGGATAAAGCCATTGAACAGAAAGTTAGAGATTGCATGGAATGCTGTCTGTGTGACAAGTCTCAGAAACATATTTCTTATGAGCGTTTACCTTTATCTAGACCTACTCGTGTTTGGGATAGTGTTTCCTTAGACATTGCAGGACCAATGACTTACAACAAAGGTGTTGTGTTTGCCATTATTTTAGTTGATCAATTATCGCAGTGGCCTGAGGTAAAAATAGTGTCTAGTATAACCTCAAGTGTGGTGATAAGATTTTTAAATGAAATATTTGAAAGAGAAAGTTTTCCCGTTTCCATTACAACTGATAATGGTGTACAATTTGTCTCAACTGAAATGAAAGAATTTATGAAAATTCATGGTATTGTTCATAAAAGAGTTTCTGTCTATTATCCACAGAGTAATGGAATTGTGGAAAGGTGGATAAAGGTTTTTAAAGAAGGGCTACAATTAGCTTTACAAAATGGAAGGGATTGTAAACAAGCTTTAAGTGAAATTTTGTGGTGTTATAGAAACACTCCTAGGAGCATGGTGGATTTATCTCCTTTCGAAAAGATGAGAGGGAGGAAGAGTATTTCCAATATGAGTCAATCTTGGATGAGAGATTTGTCTAGTGGTAATGTTAAAGGTCAGGCTACCAACCGAATTAAAAGATCCTTAAGTATTGCCCGGCGGTGTCGCCTCTTAAACCCACAAGTTATTAACCAATGAAGAGGCAGGCGCTGGAGACTGGAAGGCAGGAAACAAGGGTTTTTATTCTCTCCGGAGGAGAACACATCAGTTCGGACAGCAAGTATCGTCACGAGGTGCTCTAACCGCATCTCTGAGGCCTGGCCTCTTATACACAGGTTTATTGCTTTATTACATACAACACATTCTTGGCAATGCTTTGATGTACGGAAAGACATTCTCGGAACCCCCGCTCCAAGCCCATTCCCACACACATATACAGCAGAAGTCCCCACCCCGGTCACAACAGGTGATGATTATCGCGCAGCTGGACATTCCGCCGATTCACGGAATGTGGGGGTTTGATCGGATCTCATAGGGTGGGGGCTTTGATCAACTCGAGGGTCCTTTAATGAGGGAAGCTTCCTACTGTACGGGGGGGGGCAATAAACAGTATCCGCAGAGCTTAGGTGGTGGCCTGGGAACGAGGAAGATAAACGGGCACACAGGAAAAGGGGGTTTGCATCAAAGGGCCTGGGACCATGAAAGGAATGAAGGGAAGTGTCGCGCTGGGAACAGGATAGGGTTCCGAGGCAGAGCCGCGCTGAAGAGGGGTTTATGACCCAAGACATGTGAGAGCGGAGGGGGGGGTTGTCAGCGAGGTCGGGAGAGAGAGAGAGAGACGCTGGCTATCGGCGAGGGGCAGGGAGGCCATGGTGCACAAAATGGCTGCCGCTTACGCGCACGAATGGGCCCAAGGAGAGCAAGATGGTGCCGATAACGTTGACATTTTCAGTCTAATCTTTAACAGTCCTCCCTTTTCAACATATCTAGCCAACTTGCCTACTCAATGTCAATCTTCATCAAATTCCCAACCTCGGCGTCATATAATGCTCCCATGCGTTCGTTTCCAAATTCCACGGCCTTAGGGCAAATACAGTTTGCACATAATGAACACAGGGGTGGCAGACATTGAATTCCTAAGCATAGGCCACATATTACTACTACAGGAATTAGGATAATGGTGAACAGTCTCCAGCCCCAGTTCTTAACGGTGTTCCAAAACCAACCACCAAGCGACCATTCTTCCTGATCCTGGTGGACTTCTGAAGAGAGTCTGTGAAGATGTTCGATGGCTTTGTACACTGAGGGCGAGTTGTCCGGTATGTATGTACAGCAGCTGGACCCAATAATGCGGCATGCTCCACCACGGTCCGCAAGAACCACATCTAGGACAAGGCGGTTCTGTAGGGCCACCAAGCGGACCGCTTGGAGTTCGGCGGTGTTGTTGGCAAAGATACCAGCTGTGATGTTCATTGTTGTCTCAACTGCCTGAGTCAAATGTCGGATGGCCCGGCTGTTTGCCATCGGGCCCCAAAGAGGAACAAGTCCCTTCATAGCATCGAGGAACTGCGCTCCTGTTGAGTCGGCTTGCTCAATGTCCTCGGCTCGTTTTTGCCTATGATGATTCGCTGGGCCCACATAAGTCGGAGGAAGGACGAAGGAGATGAAACAAGTGCCCCCCCAGCCTTTGGGGAGCCAGGTGTAGGCCTTTGTGCCGCAGACGAAATACATGTTTGGGGACGACACAAAGGAAGGTGGATCCGTGGTGTCCAAAGTTCTGGTAAACCGGCACGCGCTGCGGCCCACCAGCTGTGTCCCATGTCCTTCTATGCACATGTGGCCTGTGACGTTGATGACTGATAGGGCCACAGTCAGAGTGGCAGCCGTTCGTTTTCGCAGGTAGGAGAAGGTGGGTCTGGTTGGATTGTTGAACACCTGCATTTCAATTCGTTCTTTAGCAGGGATGTCCATGTGGATGGAGTCGTTGGAGGTCTGTGGGCAGAAGTGTGTCTTTGTTTTGTTTCGCCGGACCCCGTGGGAGAAAGGCGTTACGGTTTTGCTGGAGGTGGCATTGTCCTTATAGCTTTCTTGCAGGAGGATCAGCCAAGCAAGGCAGGAGCCATGAACCGAGAAGGGTGAGGGGATGAATGGTATCGAGTGTCCAGTGGCGTGGGGTAGCAACCCACAGATCCAACAGTTGGTGGCATTGGTGGCGAGATTGTGCTGGTGAAGGAGCTGTACGAAGGAGTTATTCCAAAACTCCTTTCGCCTCTCTCTGAGTTGGGGAGAGAGCGAAATCAGATAATGTTCCTTCGTGGTGATAGGCTGAGCAGTAGTCAGGAATGTTTCATGAGCAGGTGCATTTTCTTCCACAATCCAGAGTGTGGTCATGAGGAGAAAGCAAAAAAGGATTGCGATGAAGAGTGCAATTGTCTTTGAGCTGTGGAGTCTGTCTGTTCTTGGGTTTCTGTAGTGGGTATTTCCTGTTGTCTCCATCATCTTCTTATTTGGCGCTTCCATTATCTTCTTATCTGGCGCTTCCATCATCTTCATCTTCAAGGTGCTCGGTAGTGGGCAGAACCACAGACTTAGTTTAGCTTCTCTCCAGGCAGCCCTTGATTGCTTTGGGTCACCGTTTTGAGATTCAACTTAGTTTGTGGTCTACTTAGCCGAAGCTCCCTCCTTTCGACTCAGGAAATACCCTTCTCTGGATGGCACAGTGGGATCAGAGAATCTTGAAAGTTCAAGTGCTTCGGTATCAGGATAGCAGGTTAGTGACGGTCGGTCCTTGTTCAGGAGCTCTTCTTCGTCGCCGATGTTTTCTGTCGTGGCCAGGGTCGGGGAGACCTTCTTACAGTGGTGCGCGTGCAGCCAATGCCTTTTCCCCTCCACACGAAGAGCCGTCCGGGTGGTGATTAACACTTGCCAGGGGCCCGTCCACCGGGGTTCCAAACTTTTCGTCCGCTGAAAGTTTCGGATCAGCACGAAATCCCCGGGTTGGATGGCGTGACCCGGACCCCTGGAAGCATCGGGGATGGCCTGCTGCACCTGCTGATGAATGACAGACAGAGTTTCAGTCAATTTATACAGATAATCAGACATTAGGACGTCCGGGACGTCATGAATGGAAGTTGGCTTTGGTGCAGACCAGATACTCATGGGTCGGCCGAAAACAACTTCATAAGGGGTTAAGTGATGTCTGGTGGGGGTGGAACGCATCGATAGCAATGCTAGTGGGAGGGCGTCTGGCCATTTCAGACCCGTGGTAGCTACTATCGTGGCCAGTTTAAGTTTTAGTGTGGCATTGTGTCGCTCAACAAGTCCAGCGGACTGGGGGTGAAAGACTGCGTGAAATTTCTGCTTGATGCCCAACCCCTTTAAGATGAACTGGATGACTTTGGCTATGAAGTGGGGGCCATTATCGCTCCATAAAATACGACAAAGGCCGTAACGGGGGAAAACTCCTTTAACAGTACCTTTGCGGTGGCCATAGCAGTGTTGTCACGGGTTGGGTATGCTTCCACCCATTTGCTAAAGGCGCACACCACGACAAGTACATATTTCAGGCCTTGGCACCTATCTAGCTGGATGTAGTCCATTTGCAGGACCTCAAATTGGTGGTTTGGGACCCCAAATCCTCCCCGGGGCACTTCAGTTCCTTTCCCGGGGTTGTGTTGCAGGCATATCAAGCATTGTTGGACCAGACGTTTGGCGGAATCTGTGATTTTATCATTGTGCCAAACCCTGGAGACAAGTTCAATCATGGGGGCTGATCCTATGTGGGCAGGGGAGTGTGCCATAGCCAGTATGGGAATCAAGTATGAATCAGGTAGCAACCACTTGTTTGTGTCTCTTGTCCGCCAGCAGCCTTCGTCGTCTTTTAATCCCACCGTGTCCATTCAGTCAACTCGTGTTGTGTGCTAGCCGTTTGAATGTCTCTAATAGTGTTTCTAGCGTCAGTCCATTTTTCTGCTTGTGACCTGGTCACGTACATATGTGTTGTCGTCCTATTTTCAGCTGTCGTTCGGGCAGTGATGTCGGCTAGCGCATTTCCCTGCCCAATGATGTCTGTCACCTTTTTGTGTGCCTGGCATTTGACGACTGCAAGCTTGTTGGGGAGAAGGACGGCCTCGATCAAGGCGGAGACTAGATCCCCGTGCAAAATGGGGGTGCCGTGTGAGGTCAAGAATCCCCTTTCCCTCCAAAGGAGCCCAAAATGGTGAACCACCCCAAAGGCATACTGGCTGTCGGTGTAAATGTTCGCTGTAGTTCCTGTTGCCAGGATGCAGGCTCGGGTCAGGGCAATCAGTTCCGCTGCCTGGGCAGATCGTTGCGTGATACGGGCTGTCTCAACTACAGTTCGGGCCGTGGTGACTGCATAGGCAGCGGAAGTGGTGCCATCGGGGAGTTTGATACAAGAACCGTCCACCCACAGCTCTCCGTCAGGGTCAGGGAAAGCCGTGTCTCTGAGGTCAACCCTACTTCTAGTCTGTTCGTCCGTAAGAGTCACACAGTCATGTACAGGGTGCACGTTGGGATCGTTCTCTGGCAAGGGTAACAGAGTTGCCGGGTTCAGTGTGGTGCATCTTTTCAGGGCGATATGGGGTGCAAGCAAGGTCAGTTCGTATCCAGTCAGTCGTGCACTCGTCAGGTGTTGCGTCTTGGTTTGGTTCAGGAGGGTGTCGACTGCATGGGGTACCAGTACCGTGAGGGAATTCGAAAGCACGATCCCCTCACTCTGTCGGATAGAGATCGCAGCAGCAGCTACGGCTCGAAGGCAGGCAGACAAGGCTCTGGCTACAGGGTCAAGAGTGGCAGAGAAGTAAGCGCACGGTCGTTGCTTAGGGCCAATGGCCTGGGTCAGGACAGATAAAGCGCACCCCTCCCTTTCGTGAGTGTAAAGGGAGAAGGGCTTTTTGTAATCAGGGGTACCTAGGACGGGGGCTGAACAGAGGGCATCTCGTAGTTCCGTGAAGGAGGTTTGACACTCAGGGGTCCAAGGGAGTGGGAAAGGGACGTCTTTACCTAGCAGAGAAAGCAGAGGTTTCACAACGAGGCTAAAGTTTGGTAACCACTGTCGGCAGAAGGAGGTGAGGCCTAATAGGGAGCGGACCTGCTTCTGGGTCTTAGGGACAGGAGTATCTAGAATGGTTTGGATTCGATCAGGAGTGAGTTTTCTTCCTTCTTTGGACAAAAGGTGGCCTAGGTAAGTGACCTGGGGTTGGCAGAATTGCAACTTCTTCTTGGAGACCTTGTGGCCATTTTCCGCAAGGAAGTGCAGGAGTTGAATGGTGGCTGTGACTGCTAATGGAGTGGTGTCGGCTGCTAAGAGGATGTCGTCGACATATTGCACTAACACCACTCCGTCGGGTAACTGGACTTGATCTAGTTGTCTCTTGAGGGCCTGGCTGTAGATGCTAGGGCTTTCTGTGTAGCCCTGGGGTGCTCGGCAGAACCTATATGAGCGGTTTTTTAGGGTGAAGCCGAAGAGGTATCGGCTGTCTGGGTGGATGGGGATGGAAAAGAATGCGTTTTTGAGGTCAATGACAGTGAAGGTGGTGGCAGTAGAAGGAATCAAAGTCAGGATGGTGGTGATGTCCGAGACCACAGGGTACTGGGGTACCACCACTTTGTTGATCTCTCGAAGGTCAATGATAAAACGGTATGCTTTCTCATCTCCCTCTCCCTGTTTCTTGATGATGGGCAAGATAGGGCTGTTGCAAACATTGCTAACTACTTCCTCTACCACTGCTGCGTCGACTAGCGACTGAATAATCTTTACCAATGCCTTCTCGCCCTCGGGCGATATCCGATATTGTGGAAGTTTTGGGAGAGTTGCGTCTGGTCGGACAGTAATGTGCACTGGGTCGATCAACATGCGCCCTACGTCCGAATCCGTCTTGGCCCATAGATATGGAGGCAGAGTGTCAAGCAGGGATGTGTCAGTGTCGGTGATGGAAAACATGCGTCGGGGAGGGCAATGTCTAAGCAGGACTGGGTTGTCGTAAAGAAAAACTCGTACTCCGTCTTGAGAACATCTGATCGTCGCTCGGAAGTGTTTCAATAGGTCAAGTCCCATAATGGCGTCAGGGCTATTGGAGGAAAGCAAAAACGTGGTGTCAGTGGTGTTGTTTTCTACGTCAAAGAGGATCGGGGCGGACAAAGGGTTAGTGGAGGGCGTTCCATCGAAACCTGTCGATGTTATAAGTGAGCCAGACAAGGGTGCCCCCGGAATCAGTCGTTTAGATAACGCACTACGTGTTGCGCCAGTGTCTACCAGAAATGGAGACTTGGTACCCAGGACCTTAGCAGTGACATAAGGGCCTTGCTGGTCAACATAGAGCTCGACTGGATCCCTCCCTTGCCCTTGGCAGTCCTATGCAAAGTTGTGGGTGTCATCATAGTCAGATTGCTGGTATTGGTTCTGCCTAGGTCGATCAAATGTATTTGGTCTGCCTGATCTGTCGTTAGTCGTGTCATTTGGGGGCCCTCGCTGTTGTCCCTTATTTCTCGGCCCATTTGCTATGTCCTTGGGGTCTTTGTTTCTGATCATGTCCAGAAGAACTGGGCACTGGGATTTCCAATGGCCAGTCCCTTTACAGAAAGCACACTGGTCCTCTCTAATGTCTGTACGTCCACTGTGGGGAGTCGAAGTACGGTCCTGGGACTTAGGGGCGTTCGTCTGATAGTTTCCCCGGTATTGGTCTCGTCCTATAGTCACCCCTTGCAGCTGGGCTATCATCACCCTCTCTTTCAAGTCCTTCTTCTTTCTCTCTGTTGCCCTATCGTTTTCATTTTTCTGATGTTCATAATATTGGGCCATCTGGAGGATAGCCGTAGGTTTGGAGGCTGCCCAACTACTCTCGCTAGCCTGCAGTTTCTGGGAGACCTCGGATGACAGACCCTTAACATAATTCTGGACAAACAGATGGTGTCCGGTTGCAGTGGTCATGTCCTGGCCGCTGTAATCGGAGAACACTGTTTCGAACCGAGAGAAGTATTCCGATACATCCTCCTGGGGTTTCTGGCGACAGGCCATTACTATCGACCAGTCCACTTTCTTTTCTGGAATCAGGGTTTTTAATTTCTGTACGATTTTATCTGGGAGGTCTAAAATGGATTTCAAAGGCTTTTGTCCCGGTCCTCGTTGTTTATCAATTTCCTCGAATTGTGTCCAGGTATGTCCGAGCAGCTCATGGTGGTCGACTTTCCGGATTTGCTTCCACACATCAGCTGGTAGACATAACCCGAAAAACAAGTCGATGTCAGCCAGGGTCATAATCGTTGAACCTAGGGCTGTACCCAATTCAGTATAGAAGGCAGTGGGGTTTTTACGTAGGTCGGGTAGAGATTTCCGGAATGTCAGAATCTCTTGTCGGTCCCATGGCTGGTAGACCCAGTTGTACACTACTCTTCCTTTTGCATCTTGGTGGTTTGCATCATCGTGAGTCCCTGCACCTCGTGGAGGAACCCAGTAAGGGGCAGCCTCTCGTATTGGCATCATGGCGCTAGGTTGCTCAGTTTGTGGTTCGGTCGCTACGGATGTCGTGGGTTTAGTTCCCGATTCTCGTTCAGTGAGATGGCGGAAAACCTCAAGCATACGCGTAAGGAGGTCCGTCACATCACACTCACCCTCATACCCGATATCGACCTTCCGGTACAGAGTCGCTAGGCTCTCGGGACCTTGGTCTCGATATCGGTCCTCGTATGCGTTCAAGACATGGTAACACAGTCGTACAGTAAAGTGTCGTCTGTGACTCCCTGTATATGATTTAAACATATCCGTGATGTACTCTTCACCTTCCTTCCTTTCTACCAGTGTTCTTACTATCTTGTCGATCCCCGTTCGCTCATCTTTGCTTAGTCTGTTTATTCTTGCGGAACCGGTCCCTCGGGTCTCAGGGTCGCCCAACGTTGCCGTTTGCGGAGTATTTGGTACAAGGGGTTCGGCCGACACAGAGACCATGGGGGCCGAAGCTGTGGCACTACCCTCATTTGCACCTGGGGGTGGTGGGTGTTGTGCTAAGGGTTGGGAAGGGGCATATGGAGGGGGCATGTAGATGGTCGGAGGGCCTAACAGCAGATCATCGCTCGCTCGTTTTTGTCTCGAGGATAAATCAGGGTAGAGCATGGAGGGCATTCTAACCGGGCACTGGCTTGATGTTTCCATTTCTAGTTTCTGTTTGGCTTTCTCTCTTTCCTTTATCTCTCCTTCTAGTTTCTGAGCAGCTAGGTGGGCTGCTTTTCGCAGCTCTTTTTCCAACCTACTCTCAAATTTCCTTTTACGTTGTTCAGTTTCTTTGCGCCACATGCCGAAACTATCAAGCATAGCGGGGGTTGTCTTATTTTTACCTTGGGCTGTTTCTAGCGCGTTTATTTTGTCATCATCGAAGGATCCTATCAGTGGCCACTGACTTTCTCCATTCTTTTTCGTATATTTATGCCACAGTTTGTTATAGGCTATAGCGATCAATCCATGCTTCATGAACATGTCCTTATTAGGGGTGCCTTCCGGTGGAGCCGGATGGTTCATCTCTAATAAGCGGTCTGGGCTAAACAGGCTACCGATCAGTGGGGAGAAGACAGACATGACGGCTCGCAACGAGGGACAAAAAGTCAGCACTGCCTATCTTATCACTGTGTGCAAAGACTAGACAGAATATTTCTATTCTACGTTGTTTGCAAGCAGTGAATACCTCATGAACCAATATAAAATAAAAAAACAATTCAGTGGGGAGAATAAGTAGGCTCGCAAAGGTCTGCGTTACCTACCCTTTCACTATCTGTAAAAAGGGTGGGGAGAGGGGCTCTTTCCTGTTTGCAGACAGAGAATCTCCAGAAAAACAGTCTGTGAACAATAGTTCAGTTTCAAGTAATTAATCAGTGGGGGAGAAAGATAGACACGACAGTTGTATTACCTATCCTCCACCGTTTGCAAAGGGAGAGCCTGTTGTTTCTCCGTTTGCAGACAGAGGATCTCCAAATAAATTAACAAAGAGTAATACTAGTATTTTCTAGACAATTCAAATGACCATTTCGTAATTCGTCGTGTTTACACGACCTTACCCGGACCGCATGGACAGTTTCTCGTCTTCCGAATCCAGCGCCCGATCGTCCTCTTTTCCTCGTATTCCTCGCGGCACTCCTGATGGTTCCCAGTCAGGACCGTAGATCACTCGAGAGAGGTCTGTTCGGAACCAGTGAAGTTCGGATGATCGGCTGTCAGACGAGGGTCTATCGGACAGGCGCGCTCCCGATCGTTGCAGTCGTTCACTCTGTCGTCAGGACCTCTCCCACTGGATCCACGAGTCACTGATGGGCCCCACGTTTGGGACGCCAATTGTTAAAGGTCAGGCTACCAACCGAATTAAAAGATCCTTAAGTATTGCCCGGCGGTGTCGCCTCTTAAACCCACAAGTTATTAACCAATGAAGAGGCAGGCGCTGGAGACTGGAAGGCAGGAAACAAGGGTTTTTATTCTCTCCGGAGGAGAACACATCAGTTCGGACAGCAAGTATCGTCACGAGGTGCTCTAACCGCATCTCTGAGGCCTGGCCTCTTATACACAGGTTTATTGCTTTATTACATACAACACATTCTTGGCAATGCTTTGATGTACGGAAAGACATTCTCGGAACCCCCGCTCCAAGCCCGTTCCCACACACATATACAGCAGAAGTCCCCACCCCGGTCACAACAGGTGATGATTATCGCGCAGCTGGACATTCCGCCGATTCACGGAATGTGGGGGTTTGATCGGATCTCATAGGGTGGGGGCTTTGATCAACTCGAGGGTCCTTTAATGAGGGAAGCTTCCTACTGTACGGGGGGGCAATAAACAGTATCCGCAGAGCTTAGGTGGTGGCCTGGGAACGAGGAAGATAAACGGGCACACAGGAAAAGGGGGTTTGCATCAAAGGGCCTGGGACCATGAAAGGAATGAAGGGAAGTGTCGCGCTGGGAACAGGATGGGGTTCCGAGGCAGAGCCGCGCTGAAGAGGGGTTTATGACCCAAGACATGTGAGAGCGGAGGGGGGGGTTGTCAGCGAGGTCGGGAGAGAGAGAGAGAGACGCTGGCTATCGGCGAGGGGCAGGGAGGCCATGGTGCACAAAATGGCTGCCGCTTACGCGCACGAATGGGCCCAAGGAGAGCAAGATGGTGCCGATAACGTTGACATTTTCAGTCTAATCTTTAACAGTAAGGGTTATTCTAAAAACGTTCCAAAAAGTGTTTCTTCTCAAATTGGTGTAGATGACTGGGTTCGTGTTAAAAAGAGCAGATTGGTTAGATCAGGAGAGTCACGTTATTCTGGCCCATTAAAAGTTGGTAGACAGGTAGTGGAGTTATCTGATGGCAATGTGTGGAGTCTATCTAAGATAGTGAAAATTCCTCGTTGGTTGTGGCCAAACGGTAAGGTCAATGATTCTTCTACATCTTCAAGTTCAAAATCTGTAAATAGTGCAAAATATTGGAGGAAATTCACGGATTCGTCAGGTGTTGTTCCACACAACCGTCATACTCTGAGAGTGCATCAAAATCCTGTGTGGTATAAAGATTATACTTTTGACAAGTAAAATGTTTTTCTATTTGATGTAATGTTTTTCTTTCTGTCAATATTGTTTTCATTTGATCTCTCTGTACAATTCATTTTATTATATCGGTTACAATAAGAAATTATTTCTAATGATTATTTTGCAATCATACTCATTGTGGTGTTATTTGCATTTCATTGTATTCGTTTTTTTAATTCAAATTTTGTTTTACGAAGGGAGATGTGTGGTGTTTTGATGTCATTTGTGGAATTGAGAACACCGTGTGGTTCTGGATTCCACAAGGGACAGTTAAGACCCAGGCTTATGAAAGAGACGTACCTTTCTTCCTGCGCAAATAAAACATATTATAACTTCACTTATGGACTCTGGATACATGATTATTATACACGTGCTCACGTTTTCACTGTTTAACTTGTTCATGTGTTGGGAAAAGTCACAAAATGTGAAGCGGTAAAGGTTTTGATGTGATCCTCACACGTATAAGCTCCTTAATATGTATATACATTGGAGAGCTTAAAAACTGTTACCCGGCAAACTGGGTCCTTTCCTTTCTTGTGACTAAAAATATCTATTAATTGCCATATTGTAAATAGAAGATATAAAAAAAATATCATTCAGAATAGAAGAAAAAAAAAAGCGCTAATATTTGTCATCACTATGGTTTTAAATTGAAAAAATGCCAATATTTGTAAAGCGGACAGTTACCTCCAGAAAGGTGTCCCGGCACTCAGGGGCGTCGGGGACATTAAGCAAGGTATTGCTCTTAGTGACATAGTGGTGGGTTAATGTGCCACCTGAGCCGGGAATTGAATTGTGAACGCTGTTGTTAGAAGTCAGGTATCATAGCTGCTGGGTCACACTTTTTCCACACATAGATGTTAATTAGTGCTAATTAAATTTCAAACATTGTTAAACTATAACTTATAACAGACTACTGTTACAGTTAGTTTTTCACTGCAAAAAGTATGCACGTTTTAAATTTTTGTTAACTTAAAAACAATATAGATTTCAGGGACATTGTAGTTAGAAGTTAGTATTTATAAAACCTTCGAAATTCACAGAAAAAAACACAGTTTTAAAAACATTATAGTTAGAAATTAGCATTTAAAAAACCTTAGAAATTCACTAAAGAAAACATAGGTTTTAAAGAATTTTTAGTTAGAAATTAGCATTTAAAAAACCTTAGAAATTCACAGAAAAACCATAGGTATTAAAAACGTTATAGTTAGAAATTAGCATTTCAAAAACCATAGAAATTCACTAAAAAACACAGGCTTCAGGCACGTTATAGTTAGTTGGACATTTCACTCATACAAAACCAGACAAATTTGGCCGTTATAGTTAGTTCAGCTAACTATAACTCACGCCCCAGCAATGCACTGCTGATGACCTCACTTATTACATCATTCATGACATGGTCAGTGACTTCACTGATGACATCTCAAATGACATCACTGATGACATCATCCACGTGAAAATATGATGCACCTCCTCACACTCTATAATAACCTTTGATACACCTACTGTAAAATACAGACTACCATTTTCAAGACCATTGACACACCAATACTAGTTACTACATGCGCACTCACTGATTCCTAGGTCTACACACAGATCTACTCATTCACCCATACAATTACTCATACATGCAGTCACTCATCAATACAACACTATCATACGCACTCATACAACTATACAGACACTAACGCACCACCACTCATCGAGAATTCCACACACACCCACTCAGTCTTGTAAAGAATTAATCACACTTCCATTTACTGACCTATACAGTTATACAAACACACCACATCACTTTTTCAAAAAGATACTAATACATACTTACTCTCTTATACAATCACTGATACAAGTACACACTCATCCATACAACCACTCTCACAATCACTGACTCTCATGTATAGTCATTTTTATACTCCAACTCTCACATACACTGCCTTTCACATATGCAGTTACTCACACATGTGTCACTGAGACATCCATTCACTCACCAACACACCCATACACACTCACCCCCCCACTATGCAGCTATTTCCACATACAATCTTGAACCCATACACCCAGTGAATCAATCACACACACATCTATGCTCAGAGTCACACACATTCTAACCACACACACACACACACAGTCTCCCATACAAATACTCAGGCAACCAATTAATTAACCATATAGATACTCATGTAGCTACCAACCCATGCAGCAGCTTACACAACAACAAACAAACTGATAGAGACATTCACACAGTTTAGTCACTAACCCATGCATTCACTAAGACACATTTATTCACTCACTTATACAGTCAGTCATGCACCTACTAAATCCTCAATTCAGACACTTATTCACCCACTCATTCTTCAATACACCTTGGCATACACACAGTCACTGGATGATGTCATCAGTGATATCATCAGTGATGTCATTTGAGATGTCATCAGTGATGTCACTGACCATGTCATGAATGATGTAATATGTGACATCATCAGCAGTGCATTGCAGGGGCGCAAGTTATAGTTAGCTGACCTAACTATAACAGCCGGATTTTTCTGGTTTTGTACGAGTGAAATGTCCAACTGACTATAACGTGCCTGAAACCTTTGGTTTTTTCAGTGAATTTCTAAGGTTTTTGAAATGCTAATTTCTTACCATAACATTTTAAAAACCTGTGGTACTTTTAAGGAAATATATATATATTTCAAATCCACTCCCAATCCTGCTCCTGTTTTTTTAACAGAAAGCTTGATGCTTTTTGGTGGTTCCACCACCTTACTTACAGTGTCATTGCCATTTTGCAAATTTTCTATAGATACCCATGTCACCATGCACAATTGCATGGACAAAGAAGAAACATTACTAGTTCCTGTTTGCATTTGTTTTAAAGTCCACAGTGCAAAACATAAATACAAAATTCAATTTGCCTCGTCTACGACATTCAACTTATTAATGCCTCCAGGAAACATTCCATTATAGAAAGAATGTGAGTCGAACAGACAGTTATGAGGCTTTATGGGTACTGTAGTCTGATAAATGAAATATGTGGTAAACGAATGACAACAATTTGTCTCTGAGCCAATCTTTGTATCCCACACTTAAGTGGACAACTGCATTATATGGGAGTCCTACATAGTTAATGGTTTGTGCATGTAAATGTATGTGTAAAGCAGACATGACATGACAACATGACAGTGTCCACCCTGTGACAGTAGTGTGCATAATTCCCATTGTGAGATGCTGTGTGTATGTGGTGTCGACATATCAGGCATTATATGATCCTAGTGTGGGTACATTTGAACAATAGGATTATTCTCAGAAACCTATATCTAGACTGATTTGGTTGTGAGTTGTTGAGTATGTCATGCTTGCTTTCCATGAACAGTGACAGATACTAGTGAAGTTTTCACCATACATTGGGAACATGTCTAGCCAAGGTCAGAATGCTGTGATATGTATATAAGGACAACCTTCTTCATTAAAAATGACAAGTCCACTGGGCTCATGCCTCCCTTACAGTGAGGGGAAGTGGACTTGCAAGGTGGCTGACACTGATGCATAGGGTGAAACTTGAAGTAAACTCCCATCAAGGCCTTGTACTCCAATCACCAGACACCAGTTTCAGCCATCTTGCTAGTACACTTCTATTCACTTTCAGGTAAGCATAGCTCCGTGGAGGCTGTTTGGGCTGGATGGGAGGAGGAGTTTTTACACTGACTCAATCTCCCATTAGGCCCTGCCCTCCACACACCTTCCCACCCAGCCCACTAGAAAGAATGTTGTCCTAACAATGAGGGAAAGTGAAATGGTAAGATGTCTGACACTGGTGTCTGTTGTCTGTGTTGATCCCAACTCCTTTGTTTTGAAAATAGGGGACCCCTATATATTAATGAACTTGCAATACATAGGGAAGTACGATAAATTTGGAAAAAGTCTATAGCTAAGTAGGACAGCAGCAAAAATAAGACTAGGTGACTAACTAAAAAACAATAGAAAAGGCCCACATAGAAGGGAAAATCACCAGATTGATAGAACATTTATTTAAATTTTATTGATCAAATATTTATTTTGTAAGTAGATTTTTTGTTAAAGTTCATATACATTACTCTCAACTATAGAGGAGTGATGGACTATTTACAGGACAACATCTTAAAAACTCCTAAAGAACATAACAAACATAGACAAAGCATTAGACAAGAAGACGATCATCAGGTAACCGTTTATTGCACTGCAATTAAAAATGAGTGACAGTCAGTAATGTAGAGTGGGCAAAGTAGAAAAATATTTGTAAACAGTACACCTAGACATATAATCCCAATCAAAAGTAAATATTTACAAAGCCACATATATTTATACACATGTATATACATGATATGTATATAAGAAACACACACATGGAGACACAAAATCATGTATTGGTCAAGCATCTTACCCCCACATGCATCATTGTGTCTTTTTGCATTTCTTAATTTGCGAAAAATAAGGAATCGCAAATTAAGAAATGCAAAAAGATATGCATCAATATTTTCGGTATTCTGTTGGGATTCGGTAAAAATCGCAATTTTTACCGAATCCCAAAGAAATACCGATTTCTTAACTTAATTTTCGCTATTCCCATTGATTCCTATGGGCCAAAAGGCCCATAGGAGTCAATGGAAATTGCGAGTGGCACTTAGAAAATTTCATGGGTGCAGGGGGGGGTCCAAAGGACCCCCCCATGCACCCCTGAAATGTATTTTTCGCATCATGTTGCACACACACATGTCCTAAGGACATGTGTGTCCGTAACATGAATGTTGAAAAAAAAACATTTTACACATGTAACACACTTTTTCCAAATTTACCGAGTGGTTCAACCACTCGGTAAATTTGGCACCCTATTAGCGAATTTACAATTTTTAAAAAAATGATGCATTGCTTTTAAGAAATCGCACATCTGCGACTTCTTAAAAGCACCCGCAATTTTAGAATTCGCACACATGTTACGAATTCTAAAATTGCTTCATGCATCCCAAAAAGCACTTTTGCATTCGCAAACGGCCGATTTTAAGGAATCGCACCGTTTGCGACTACAAAAATGCTTGATGCATGTGGGGGAAAGTGCTGTATATGTCACCAATATGGTTCACTTCCAAATTCATGTAAAAGGTTGGCATTGACACAAAGGGCTCAGATATGGCAAATAATTTCTTGACATATTCTCCAAACGGAGATATACAAACAGCCGTAAACATATTACCACAAATATCAAATTACAGGATCCAAGTAGGGAGAGAGGACATAATTGCATAGTGGGACGACCCAAATATGATATCTTAGTTGGATGGAAACACATGAACTGACTTATCTGGCAACTCACAGTTGCCATGGCTAGTGAAAAAGAAGGGGGAAGTACTTACAGACAAAAGACAAGATAAGAAACGAGGTAATAACCAAGTTGGAAAAACCAACCATCGACCATAGATGCTCCTGTATGGAAAGAAAAAGTAAATAATAGGGTAACACACAACTAGATGTGTGTGCAACATGATGCTAAAAAGCAATCAAAAACAGAAAACTTATCGCCACCGTAGAACCACCGACCTGATGGGTGTAATAGGAATAAGTGAAAGTCGCGTGAATCAGCAAACCATAAATAACGTGAAACTGATATAATAGATCTATATTTGGAGAAAGGTGAGAAAAGAAGATAATGTGGAATAGATACCAAGAATCCCGAGTGCGGAGATATGGGAGAGAAGGAATGAGAGAAAAGAGTATAAAAGCAGAACATAAAACCAACACTTACCAAAAATTTATGAAATGTGGAGATGATAACAAGGTAATAGAATGGAGCAAGTCCTGATAATAATGGAAGCAGAACAAGGGTATCGTCACACTGAATACAATAGAAACGCAAATGAATGACAAAGAGGGAAAAGAAGTGCATAACTTGTGGGTACCGCAAGCTGTGTGGATCGTATTTACCTGAAGAGATCGCAGGAGTTCCTTCTCAGCAGTATGTAGATAGCTTGAAGATGAAAACTGAATATATAAAATGACGAGAAGGATATATGATGATGGATAGCGATAATCTACAAGGAAACATCACTGGGAGTGAGCCATATAATATGTAAAAAGAGAGGGACGCACCTAGGTAAACATAAACAAATAAGGGTGACAGATACCTGAACAAGTGCACTAGAGATCACCAAGACTTGGCAAAATGCAGTTGCGGAAAAAGGATAGAGTCCACACCTTATGGGATATCTGAAAAGAAAAAAGATACCCATAAACATACAAGATCTATAATAAGGGGTGCCTAAATATCAGAAGTTAGTGAATTGCCTAGTAACTGTGAATCTGTGAAAAGGCAAAGCACATAGGTGCAGCCATAAGCATGTGCATGCTACAAGTGGATATAAAATAGTGATGGACTATCCATCAACCATATCAGAATTGATATCAATTCGAAGGAGCGTCAGTGTACCGCTGGTGAGCTAAACTATGGGAAGCACCGTATATAGCCAATGACCGTGCATACTCATGCAGCACCTAGCATGTGGATGCTACCATCAGTACTCTCTGGAGTAGGAATAGTACGTTTTACCCCTCCACCATCCAACATTTTCCCTACTGTTACACTTACTGGAATAGTATGTTTTACCCGTCCGCTATCCAACATCTTCCCTACTGTTACACGCACTGGAGTAGGACTAGTAATTTTTACCCCTCTGCTATCCAACACTTTCCTTACTGTTGCACTGACTGGAGTAGGAATAGTAAGTTGTACCCCTCCGCTATCAAACACTTTCCCTACTGTTGCACTCACTGGAATGGAATTAGTAATTTTTACTAGTCCGCTATCCAACATTTTCCCTACAGTTGCACTAACTGAAGTGGCAATGGAGTGCAAAATATAAGTTTAAAGACTATATAATATAATGTTTTTTTATTTTATTTTATGTTATAAGTGTATGTAAATATATATATATTTGTATGTTTTTATATATTTATAAAATCATAAAATACATTAACATTAATAGTATATTCATTGTTTTAAAGTAAATATATATATATATTACATTTTATATATCTATGTTTAAATATGTTTTTAATTAAATGTATTTCTTATATTTGTTAAAAAGTATATTAAATCTAAATTTTCGTAAGTAAATTTTATTATTTAATATACTTAAAACACATTTTTACATAAATACTTTTTTAATATTTTGTACATCTATATTTTTTACATCAATATTTTTTCTCTATATATTTTTATACTTACCATTAGAAATATAGGATGCCAATATTTTTGACATCGATATTTATGTCTCAATATTTGTATATGGGGATATTTTGGGCGTTGATATTCTATCAGTGAACCTAAATTGATTGTACTTAAATAAAAATTAAAAGTTTAAACTGTAAATGTCATATTTTAATTTCTGTTATTTGACAAGCTTACAAACTGTTTTTTTTCTTAAAACTTCTCAACAGATTAAACTATATAAACCAACCAGAGTACAGGAACACATCCTCAACCAAAGTAATCAAAACAATCCCATCAAGACTAAGGAAGCCAAACAATACAAGGTAAAAATGATCAAAAACCACAATATTATTTTTTTTTTGCAGGTTTCAAGAACAGAAGCATTTTATTTAAAAAATGTATAATTGCATAAAAAATTTGAGCCTCACAAACAAAAGCAAAATTATTTTTTTTCTATTACAAAAGCACTGATCTATTTATTTGCAGACTATTTGCAAAACTAAAAATATCCAAACAAAAACTAATAACATTCCCTCACTTTTTTCAGAACCAAAGAATCAAAAGCACCAAACACAACAGAGAGAAGAACTGAAAGTAAAATCCAACAAAAACTAGCATCTACACCCGGACTTGCCAACCACCCAAAAACCTAAAAAAGGTAACCTTTTTCATACTGTCAAGTCTATCCAAAATTAACAATTTTTTCATCAAAGGTATCAAAGCAGCAAACAATTCCAAACAAACATTATCACGGCATTGCATTTAAATCCTGGTATAATTTTTTTAAAAAAACGGTAACATAAACAATGTGCACCAACTTTTCGCTTGCAGCCAAAATATTTTGTTTAAAAGCAACCACACTTAAAATCACTAAAACAATGTGTTTCTCTTTTTCTCCTTTTCAAAGAGAATGGCAGCAAGAAAATTAGCCAAATATATACAATCAAGCCGTGGAATTATACTGTTAAGTGACAGTGGCTATGTGGAGGAGCACAGGTGTCATTGGAGGTGTGTGCATTAATACTCATCCCATTGCACAGACTGAGTGGTTACTCTTGACGACACTGTTGAAAAGACCGCCAAGCATAACCACTCTGCCTCTGCAATGGAGATAGAGGTAAGAGAAAATATAGATGAAATCAAAGCCTTGGCATCTACCTCCAATGAACCTTGTGGCTCAGTTTTGAGGACGGTGTCTCAAATCATTCCAACACATGTAATATGCATTGGAATAATATAATCAGCAGTGTAGATGTAGGACTGAGGTCATCTAGGTCTCTAATGACTATATTAGACTTAATTAGTTTTGCCAGCTAGCTCAGAGGTCACTAGAAACTTTCTCGAATGTTCAGGTAAGAGTTAACTTTACTTTAGACAAGAAGGGATTAGTTTCTGACAACCGCATAAACATGACAACTTTGCTCCCTCAGAATAAAGAGTGTATCTTTAGAGTCGTGTGAAAACAATAGACGGTTATTTCACTCAGTCAATCGTGCATACTTAGGGGTCCATTAGGATAGCGGGCGGATTGCCTCCGCCAGGGTGGCGGTGGCCACCGCCACTCTGGTGGAGGCAATCCACCCGACATCCATTGCCCAATTCCCCCGCCATATTAGGATGGCGGGGGGACCGCGGCGGTGAGGAACACCGCCCGCCTGTTTTCCACCCCGGTCGCCTTGCGGCCGGGGCGGAAAATGATTAATATGGTGGCGGTGTCTGTTAGACACCGCCAGCCATATTACTATGGGCATTTTGGCAAGCCTTTCCGTGGCGGCAATGCCACCACGGAAAGGCAGGCGGTCTTCACTCTGGGGGCCCCTTGCGGGCCCCCAGAGTGAAGATGGGTAGGGTCATGCACACGGGGGGTACCACAGGTACCCCCCCACATTTGCATTCACAAAGTGGCAGGCACCGCGCGGTGCCTGCCGCTGTGTTGATGCAAATGCTGCAATGCAATTTTCGTATTGTACTGAAAATACAGGATGCGCCCGACACTGTGGCGGGCACATCCTAATGCCCCCCACGGGACCACCGCCCTTATGGCGGGCGGTCCCGTTTACCAATAGGATGGCGGGCGGGCAATGTCCGCCCGCCATCCTAATGACCCCCCTAGTTTCACCAGAGTGCAGAGAAATAGAGAGACGGGCCTTTTCAATAAAAGTTGTTATTTATTGAGCAGTCTTCTTTCTCATGCAAGAGAAATGAATTGCCACAATTGCAATAATTATCATGAAGTAAAGTGCGTACAGTAAAACGAGTATTATGACATAATGATGTAAAAGCATTGATATGGTTTCTTAGCCATATGATACTTTAAAATGGATAAAATATATACATACATAAAAACATTGACTAACGTACTCAACTGGTGCTTCTAAGATACGCCTACCCTGGTGTACCTGACCTAGGCCTAATACGTGGGAAGGAGTAAGTAAGTTGCAGTTAAAGTTAAGTTGGTTTTTGCCAAGGAATCTGAATCAAAAGTTCTCTTAAGGATTTAGTCAGCTCCGTACCTTGGTAATAGAATGTAGGAGGTCTTGTATCTCTCTCTCAGGACTCGATCTCCCATCAACCCGCAAGGGTGACTGGAAACATCGGAGCTAGAATTTTCTCGGCTGGAGAAAAAGACAGCGTCTTTCTCAGTGCGTTAAAAGGTAGAGGCGACTTCCTTCGGCTCTCGCATCAGCTGGGCTTCGGGTAAGTAGATAGCCGCTCTGCTCCAAACCACCGTGTGTTTGCTTAAGGCAACATTGGTATATTTATACTTGAAAGGTGCGGGGTTTGATGTAAGGTTGGACATAAGACGTCACTAAGAACTAAAAGTTATTTCTGGACTCCAGGAGTTCTTGTGCAAATCAAAACAAGAGCAGAGGGATTTCCCGGGCTGCTGGAGGCTTGGTTTGTTTAAAGAACGCGTTGTACTTTCTAGGAGTCTAGGGGAGTTGCCTTGCCGTATTTGGACTGCATGGGCTATTACTAAATATGGATATGATTCTTATGCCTTTATAAGGATATTATTTGTTATAACCATATAAGGGCATAAATCGGGAATATCGAACTAGGGTCCTAGATAGAATAACAACACCCACTCCACGTATTAATGTCCATCATTACTAAAAATTAAACATATAACGATGCATGTGTGTTTCTAACCCACCCCAAAATACATAATTCGCATTTTAAATGGTATATGGTAAATACACGAAAATGAGTATTGGTACTGTACGCTTTTCAAGCAGTGTTATCATTCAGTTAAATGCATATATATATCAGCTGAATGAATTGCGAAAATTACACATGAAATGGCTCTGTATACAGAAAAGACGGTTGAGACCATTTCATCACATATTTATACAATACTGTACAAGTGCTAGAGGCTAAGGTAAAATATTGTCTCTAGTTATCCTAAAAATAGAAGCTCTGTTCTCTAAGAATAGTTCTACTTTAAGCAGAGTACCATGTGCCAGGAAAAAGGTAAATATTTTGGAAGTGAAAAAAAATAATTTCGCTTTCAGGGGAAAAATCGTTCCAAAAGTTATTCTCGTTGTTCAGGTGAGAACATCACATCAGACAGACTTGCAAAAAACTGGTCTACAACATCAGGTGAAAGTTCGACCAAGTTCGAAAATGCTGAAACATTGCATATGTGAGAGTGATTGCTATCATCGATGTTTGGATCAGCAATGCACACAGAAGGTTGTACCTGTTTGGTGCTGCTTTCCTCTCGTACTTCACCGCCACCTACTCGTAATGGTGAAGTCTCAACGAATGCCGTCATCAGAATAGGTAGCCGCTTGGGACAACACGATGCATGAGTCGTTACCGGACCTAGCAAGGTATCGATATCCATTGGTACTGCTGATGGTAGTGTAAGACAGACGTCCAACACGCATTCTTCTCCGCATAGCAGACATCGAAGCACAGGTAAGATGCAATTTTGCCAGATTGGTCTGAATGAAAGAAACCAAGTTGCACTCAGATCTCTTAGCCGGGCTAATCCGAGGACTTTAGTTATTTGGTCTCGGTAGCGTATAGCTAGGAATGTTTCTTCCATCGTAGCTGGAGTCTTGTCTGTGGCTTGGTTTGCCATATCGGAGCAGAAGTATCACAAATAAAATTCCTGCTACAAGTCCCAAAAGAAGAGGCAGGCCGCCGAAAAATGAATGAACAAAATTCGGGAAAATGCCCAGAACTGTTTCAAAGGGTGCTAACAGTCCCGAAAAAATTGTCTTACATATATGTGCGATGCCACTGGTATCAGACATGTTTAAAATTTGACCTAACATTTCTACAAAATGCACGGGGCAATTTGTTGATAATAGGGAATGTATCTCTGCAGCTGTCCTTGCAACTTGCAGCTCATACGTCTCTTTGGACGAGGTTAGAGGCACGGTTGTCTGTAAAAGAATAGACTTCCTTCTGCTTAAAGTATCAATTCGAATAGAAGAGATATTCAAAGAAGGCCATATTGCCGCCTCCATGTCTGGATTGCTGTTTGGATACAATACTTGCATACAGCAAGTGACCATGGAAGTAACGCTCACGAGATAGGCTTTTCCTGGCACGATGCCACAACAGCTGTGGTCACTTATTAGAACATAACTGCCGTTGGAAAGTTGTCTGAAAAATGGTTCTATCTGTGTTGCAGAATTGCCATGCAGGTGACATGAAAGGTTATTTGAATACCCTTCGCAGGCTCCATGCAAGTTAATACCTTGACACAGAAGTGTACCGCTTAGTGATTTTTTACAATTGTTACCACTAAGGAATACCTCCTTTTTTCCTTCACTATTTATTTATTTATTTATTTATTTATTTATTTATATGTTTCTATAGCGCTGGAATCGACTCCAACCGGAGTATCTCTGCGCTGTGATACCAAATAGAGTCTAAATAAATATGCAGATGAGGGGAAAGGTCTAGATTTTATCAATGAACAGCAGAGTTTTCAGTTGCTTCCTGAATTTTAAATGGTCTGTGCAGAGCCTGAGGACCAGAGGCAGTTTGTTCCACAGTGTGGGCCCTGCAACAGATAGAGCTTTCCCTCCATGTCTGTTTTTTTTTGCACGAGGTACTGCCAACAGAAAATTCTCACTAGATCTCAACGATCTGGAGGGAGTGTAGGGGGTAAAATTCTGCTCCAGGTATATAGGGCCATTTCCGTTTAAGCATTTATGGATAATGCAACATATCTTAAACTTGGCTCTTTGTCGGATGCTCAACCAGTGTAGTTTCTGTAATAGAGGTTTAGATGCTGTTCTAGGGGGAGCATTTAGGACAAGGCGAGCTGCCGTATTCTGGACCACCTGGAGCCTATCCAGAACTCCTTCATTAGCAGAAAGGAGCAGTCCGTTACAGTAGTCAATACGACTCAATATAAGGGCTTGCACCAAAGTTTTTCTGAAGGAATCCGGTAGCAGTGGAAATATTCTGCGCATCATGCTGATGATGTGGAAGCATGAGCCAGCTACCATATTACTGTGCTGTTTGAGAGAAAGGTCGTGATCAAGGCGTATCCCCAGATTTTTGACAATCTGTTTGGGCTCTGGAACAGTACCCAAATCAGATGGCCACCAGTCAGGGGTCCACAGTAATTTGGCATCTCCAAACAGCATTACTTCCGTCTTGTTGACATTGCACTGTAGGAAGTTGGTGGACATCCACTGTGCGACGGCTTTCATGCCAGCGGAGAAGGAGTTTCTTATTTCTGTGTATAAGGTAAGCTCCATGTTGATGTATCCTTTACCCAACCTTTCATAACGGCCTGCTGGTATATATTTTTGGCAATACTTAAACTGGAAAGTTGTTATCGGAATTGTAATTGTTCCGTGTATTATCCATTCAATGACAGGTCTCTCTGACATTGTCAAAGGTAATCTCTCAAGTTTTTCAATGCTCAGAATCGTATAGTTTGCTCCTTTCTGTGCCAAACTGATTTGTTTATCAGTAAGGTTAAAGATAGAGAATAATGACGTTATGTTAATTAGACGCCATGGCACCTAGCCTGAACGCAGATTTTGCAACGTCCAGCCAAGTTGTATAATAGAACGCAATTGGGTTTGACCATGTTGTAACATTAGCAAGTCCTGCTCTATTATATCAATGATTCAGAAAAGGGGGTGGTGATGAACAGAGTGCCTGAATTAAGCAGACCACTCTTACCCAGTCCAAAGATCAGGGCTTGATCCATCACCGTTTTTTAGCTCACTGCACCATCCCAGCTCAGAACTTGGCTATATGCAAATTAGTCTGTTCCTGTCCCAGTGCATGATGGGAACAGGGCAAACCAAACTACCAAGCCAATTCTTATACTGGGAAGGAAACAAGCTTCCGGGGACCGGTTTCTGCCATTTCAGGCGTCGTCGGCCCGGCTTGCTTGAATCCTGATGGTGCAATGAGCAAGGGACTCACATCTGAGTATACCCTTCCACGCTTATGGTGGACAAAATGATTCAGAAAAGGGGGTGGTGATGAACAGAGTGCCTGAATTAAGCAGACCACTCTTACCCAGTCCAAAGATCAGGGCTTGATCCATCACCGTTTTTTAGCTCACTGCACCATCCCAGCTCAGAACTTGGCTATATGCAAATTAGTCTGTTCCTGTCCCAGTGCATGATGGGAACAGGGCAAACCAAACTACCAAGCCAATTCTTATACTGGGAAGGAAACAAGCTTCCGGGGACCGGTTTCTGCCATTTCAGGCGTCGTCGGCCCGGCTTGCTTGAATCCTGATGGTGCAATGAGCAAGGGACTCACATCTGAGTATACCCTTCCACGCTTATGGTGGACAAAATGATTCAGAAAAGGGGGTGGTGATGAACAGAGTGCCTGAATTAAGCAGACCACTCTTACCCAGTCCAAAGATCAGGGCTTGATCCATCACCGTTTTTTAGCTCACTGCACCATCCCAGCTCAGAACTTGGCTATATGCAAATTAGTCTGTTCCTGTCCCAGTGCATGATGGGAACAGGGCAAACCAAACTACCAAGCCAATTCTTATACTGGGAAGGAAACAAGCTTCCGGGGACCGGTTTCTGCCATTTCAGGCGTCGTCGGCCCGGCTTGCTTGAATCCTGATGGTGCAATGAGCAAGGGACTCACATCTGAGTATACCCTTCCACGCTTATGGTGGACAAAATGATTCAGAAAAGGGGGTGGTGATGAACAGAGTGCCTGAATTAAGCAGACCACTCTTACCCAGTCCAAAGATCAGGGCTTGATCCATCACCGTTTTTTAGCTCACTGCACCATCCCAGCTCAGAACTTGGCTATATGCAAATTAGTCTGTTCCTGTCCCAGTGCATGATGGGAACAGGGCAAACCAAACTACCAAGCCAATTCTTATACTGGGAAGGAAACAAGCTTCCGGGGACCGGTTTCTGCCATTTCAGGCGTCGTCGGCCCGGCTTGCTTGAATCCTGATGGTGCAATGAGCAAGGGACTCACATCTGAGTATACCCTTCCACGCTTATGGTGGACAAAATGATTCAGAAAAGGGGGTGGTGATGAACAGAGTGCCTGAATTAAGCAGACCACTCTTACCCAGTCCAAAGATCAGGGCTTGATCCATCACCGTTTTTTAGCTCACTGCACCATCCCAGCTCAGAACTTGGCTATATGCAAATTAGTCTGTTCCTGTCCCAGTGCATGATGGGAACAGGGCAAACCAAACTACCAAGCCAATTCTTACACTGGGAAGGAAACAAGCTTCCGGGGACCGGTTTCTGGCATTTCAGCCGTCGTCGTCCCGGCTTGCTTGAATCCTGATGGTACAATGAGCAAGGGACTCACATCTGAGTATACCCTTCCACGCTTATGGTGGACAAAATGATTCAGAAAAGGGGGTGGCGATAATCACCATTTAGAGCTGCATATGAGTTTCCTCGGCCAGGGACCACTCTCTCACATCTCTAAGCCAGGTGGACACCTGTGATGCCCGCTGTCCCATCCAAGTAATCGCCACCCTCTGCCTGGCAAACACAAACATCAGTTGCAACAGTTTATAGGAGAGTTTCCGTTTCTTGGGCTTTGGGACTAATGCCAATAAACAATGCAAGGTATTCATTGCTATCTGAAGGCCTGTAGTGGTGACTATGTGATTTACCAGGCCTGCCCAGAAACACCTGATCAAAGGGCAATCCCAGGCTAGATGCAGGAAGCCCGCCCCTCCTGCACTACATCTAGGGCAGCTATCCCCCCTGTCTCCAGACAAGCGCCTCAATGAGATCGGGGTTAGGTAGGTGCGGTGCAGGAAATGAAAGTGTATCAATTTGAACTGTGCATTGCTCGATACCTTGCGGGTGAGTGACCCTATTCGCTTCCGCTGCCACTGTTCCTCTGGATCCGCCTCCCATGCCGCCCAGGACGGCGGCACCGGTGGGGTGGAGTCCTGTTTCATAGCCTCATATAGCAGAGAGATTCATCTACGTCCCCTGCCGCAAGAAAGAAGAATGTTTAAGTTGTGAGTCATTGGTGGTGCATCCGGGCACTGAGGCCAGGTCACATTTACCACATCCTGCAGTCCCCGATAGTGCAGGTACTGCCCTCTTCCTAGGCCGAAGGCCTCCTCCGTCTGCTCATAAGTCAAGAAGGACTTGTTGGGGTAGAATTGTCCAAAACCTCACATCCTGCCTCCTGCCTGTTGTGAAAGGACATATGTTTTTCCATGGCAACGAAAGGGGTCAGTATGCAGACCGGTAGTTCCCTATGGAAGGGCGCCCGCCGCAAGACTCTCTCTACAAACCGCTGCCAGGTGCCCGCCGTGTGACGTACACCATAAGGCAGAGTTTCATCTGCTCCCCTGCCCTGCATCAATGTGACCTGTAGCTCCTGTATGGTCGCTCTGCCCGTCAAGAGGCGCTTCTCCCAGTTATCCGCATCTGCGAACCACCTGGCCGCAGGCTGCAGTTGTGATGCGTAATAATATAAGTCGAAGCGCGGTGCCTCCAGTCCTCCCTCTTCTTAGTTACGGACGACAGTGTGGAGAGCTACTCTGCTGCGCCGACCGGCCCAAAGCAGGGGCGTGAGCAGCATCATGAGAGTGCAAAAGACTCGTGGGGGAAGAGGACACAGTGTATTCTGGAGGACGTATAGCGTCCTGGGAAGCATTACCATCTTTGCAACGGCTAGCCGTCCCATTAAAGAAAGCAGCAAGGAATTCCAAAAGGACACAGATTGCTTTAGGGACTGGAGTATCCAATCGATATTCCGGGCCAGCAACTGTGAGTCAGTTAGGGCCACCTGAATTCCGAGATAGCGGAATCCCTCCCGTTCCCAGCACAGCCCGAGGTCTGGCAATTCTTCTAGTGGCACCGAGTCAAAGCCCGCCAGCGGGAAAATCAAAGACTTGCTGCGATTGAGCTTCAGTCCCGATGCCTCGCCGAATCTATCCAGGTGGTGCAGCAACATCGGCAGTGCCTCCCTCAGAGCTGTCAAATAATACAAAGCGTCATCCGCATATAAAGAGATGACATTGCATGTGTCTCCCAACGGAACGCCCCACTGTATCATCTCCGTACAGACTCGAACAGCAAAGGGCTCTATGGGCAGGGCAAACAGGATTGGTGAAAGGGGACACCCCTGGCGTGTACCCCGTCCCAGTCGCCACTCTTCCGACCGTGCAGCTCTAATCAAAAAACATCCTTAGTTGACGATTATATATCAGACAGTAAACTGAAATTTGAATTGAAGAAACTAACACCACTTTGCTTTTTTCCTCCTGACAATGTAGATGAATACTACACATCTATAACCCAATATGACTATTTTACTGCAAACAAGGACAAATTGGCACCCCTTCTAAATTACTTTGAAGACACATGGGTTGGCCATCTAAGCAGGTCAGGTGGCAGGAGGAAGCCACGTTTCCATATGAAGTGGTGGAACTGCTACTCGACCTGCTTAGAGGGAGGAGCAAAAACAAAAAATGCCATAGAAGGATGGCACATCTCATTCAACAAATATATAGGTAAACCACATACCAACTTCTATATTTTTTAGGAATTTTTTGAAGAAGGAGCAAAGTTTCCAAGAAATGAGAATTTTGCCAATTATTAATTGGTAGTCTGAACCCACAAATCTCTAAAATAACAAAATAAATTGCTGAACGACTATTGGGTGCAATTCAACAATGTCCGTTGATGGTGGCTTCAGACTACCTAGATAATATTGCAATCATCCTACATTTGTAATCTACAGTAACTACTAAACAACCTTACTTGCCAGTTTTGACAAAAAATGTCCCTAATTCAATTGGCATTTTTCTAAAAAAAAGTAAATTATAAACTAGAATTTTGGTTTCTTACCTTCAGTTGTCTTCTTGTTTCAACTTTTGGACTTGAGTATATTCCCACTTTTCACCAAGAGTCCTGAGCAGTCCTTGAATACATAGTAAATAATCCATAATCCTTTCTGTAAGCCATGACAAGAGTTAAACTAACCAACATAGACACAGTTTGGCAAAGCCATTTTTTTTACAGCAAAAATTGTGCTGAAAACTGTGCTGTGCTCAACTACAAAAACGCATTCCCCCAAAAAATCCCCCCAAACAGACTTGTTTGGTAACAAACGCAACAAGAAATCCATTGTTGCAATCCTCTCTCAATCAAATTCAGGTTAAAAGAGCACGATAAAGAAAAAACATGTTAAAAACATCGCTGCAAAAAAATCCATCGCTGAATTCCTCTCTCTAACACAATTCAGGATAAGTCACAAAAACTAAATATCCATGTTTTAAAAATGTCCCAAAAAGTATTTCTGCAATCCATGAAGTCTGTGTCCATGCTCCTTCCACCTATCCATAAAACTGCGACAACGCAATAACTTCATTTCAAAAACCTGTCTTATCTATAAAACTTCTAACAATATTGCTTTCTTAACACTATTATTTAATAGAAAAAGTAATCATTCATTTTAAATTATTCTACTAAACAAAAAGTGTTACAAAAACAATCAACCCGACATGGGCCTAAACTGCTACCTGCTTTGGAAAAATGTTTTAAAACATACCAAAAAGTCACAATACACCTACCCTAGTTTGTACAACCTCCCTTCTCTCTCCTTACAATAAACTATGCCACCCTTAATCTATTTTTAATAAGTTAAATTTGCCTTACCTGGACAAAGCTCTTCCATGCTTCTGATCCAGACCTCGACGATCCTCGCAATGATGAAACTTATGTACAAGCGGCTAATATGTGAAGGAATGGCGGTTCCTTGGCGGAGCCCATGGTCCTAGTGCGGTCGACTGCCTGAGATGGAATCGGTGGTCAGAGTGCGGGTGCGGTGGTGGCTGGATCTGTCACCCCCATCACACCACCATGTGTCTGGTGGTCTGAGGACTGACAGACTTGCGATGTGGCCCAATGTGTGTGGCTAGCACTGCGGTCCTGCAGTGTGTCTTGCACGTACTGTAGCAGCTGTATTTCCAGCAACAATTGAAGCCTCAGTAATTCTAATACTTGTTAACTAACATATGTATCATTTTCACAGAGCACCTGTACAAAGGGCGCAGATTTACACACACCCACAATGTGAACAGTTACAATGTCTTCTAGAGCAGTGTTTTCAGAGCATTAAAGAACCACCACCCAATTTTTAGAAGGCCACAATTTCCTGACACATCTAGCTTTGATGTACTAGAATCAGGGGTTTAATGTAATAACTGCAATTGGGTGTAAACGTCACCACCTTAACCAAGCCTTTCGATATTGGACTGTGCCAAGATATAGATCTGTCTATAAAAGTGGCAGATGGTGAATGGCATTGGAGTCTGGAGCTGGAACACTTTTCAGAGTGGGGTGCTGGTCTGTGGCATCCGTTCACAAAAATGACAAGGCTTCTGAAAAATCTTTGTCTTGAAAACAGCGATTTTAGTATTTTTGAAAACCCTCTGCTGCAGCCGTGTTGTGTAGTTATTATAAACCCATATAAGATCTGCACGTTTAGACAACATACACTATAGGACTGGTGTCAGACGGATTCTAGACACCCCTACGGGTATGTTAGCCTGTATACCAGCTAGCTCACAGTGCCACTAGAAACTCCTCTTATCAGAGAGAGAATAGTTCTTGGCAACTATCGAACACAACAACCCTGATCTCTCAGAACCATGGAAACAGTGTACTACCTTTCATTCAGTCACTCGAGCTCACTTAGTCTGTCTTAGAGAGATTCACAGAAACAACGGTCCGGACGTTTTTCAATCAGCAGTTATTGAACGGTCGTTATTCTAATGTAAAATAGATGAGCCGCAACAACCACTGGACAGTAACAGATATAAATGATTAGAAGCAGTAAGAAAGTAAAAGGATGATAGAGTTCTACCATCTTGCAATAATCATGAATACAGACGAGCATATAAAATACAGGATAATAAAAGTGCGTACTTCTACGATGCCTCCCTAACTAGATGTACCTAATTGTACCAAGCATGGGTGTAGGTGTTAAGCCAAGAATCCCTTTAGGATAAAGTCAACCCAATTACCTGGATTGAGAGACTGTGGGACCCCGTCCTGGTCTCAGGTTGAACCCCCCACGAGGGATGTTAGATCACTGCGAGCTGTAGTATCTGCATGCAGGATCTCAGCGTCTATGGTCAGTGTGTCGGCCTGGAAGTCCCGGTCTCCTCTTTCTGTCTTAGCTAGATGTGATGTATATATACCCATAGGTCTCCCCGGGGCTTCTACCTTGATGTATTACTTTGTCGGACTTAGGATGACGTCGGGAATGAACTTTATACATAGATATTATACAGGGGATGGTGGTCTTGCTGAGCTTCCAAGAATCCTCGTGTATAATCTATGAGGCTTCTACCAGGGAGAATCCTGCGTTCCGTGTGCAGTGTCGTATCTAGGTAAAAGGTCAGTCCTTAAGAACTGTTCTGTATGTAATGTAGGGGGGAATATAGGTGAAGGGTTATGATGTTACCTGAGCCTATATTGGGGTACCTCTATGGAATATAACAGCAGAATATAGGGTCATGTCAATTTTTGCTTTAAAACAAGACAAGTGCCTGTCATGCATTTTGAAATCTTTATTTTACAAACACACCCCAAGGGCATGGGGGCACTTTACATGGGCATTAGATTACATTATACCATGTCCGATTCATTTTAATTTAGGCACATAATATTAAGTGGTGTTGTGCCAATGCAGAGACTCAAACCTGGCTCTCCAGATGCAACTCAGCAGCTCTGGCCTACGGCCACATCGATCTTTCTCAGTTTATCTGTGAAATACATATGCAAGTGGCTTGGTTGTGTACACTCGCATATAGTGAGCACATTCTCTGTTGAAATGTCTCTGTGAAGTAAAAGAAACAGCACCAACAGGTGCTGGAAGGTTGGCCCAGACTCTTGCTAAGGGATACTTGCAAGAGTATGTTTTAAAATTTTACTTAGGAACACAGTTCATCACTTTTGTACAGGTGCACAAACAGGGCTAAGCATCTTGATTATCACATATAGGCCAGGATCTTGCAACCCACCAAAAACTGGCTCTTGGCCCACCAGTGGGTCTGAAACCACAGTTTCGGAAACATTCTAGGGAATATCTTACAGTTGTGGCCAGACGTGGAACAATAACTTGGGGAATCATTTCCACACTTAAGGAACCGACGCCTTCATGTCTTTGGTCTGCCTTGCTACATAACACAAGGGATCAAAGGTTCAGTTTGTAAATCCTTTGCAGCTTATACAGTGACCCGCTCCGTCCACAGACACCCCATCAAACTCTGGAACCTCCTCGACACAACATCAGCAGACGTCGCCTTCCTCACGGAAACCTGGATGAACGCCTCCTCAGCCCCCGACATCGCCATAGCCATCCCGAATGGATACAAGATCACCCGGAGGGACCGAGTCAACCAGACCGGAGGAGGCATCGCCATCGTCCACAAAAACACCATCCGAATCACGACCAACTCTGACGACACCCTCACCGCCACCGAGCACCTTCACTTCCAGATACACACCGACCCCAAGACCACCCTCAGGGGTACTCTCATCTACAAACCCCCAGGACCACGCACACAATTCAGCAAAGCCATCGCAGACTTCGTCAGCCAGCACGACCTAACCTCCTCCGACTACATCCTCCTTGGGGACCTCAACTTCCACCTGGAGAACAACAATGACAGAAACAGCACCGCCCTACTGGACAACCTCAACAACCTCGGACTCTAGCAACTGGTGAACACCCCCACCCACTACACCGGCCACACGCTTGACCCCATCTTCTCCTCCAGCAAGCACATCTCCTTCAGCCACTCCACCGGACTACACTGGACAGATCACAGCTGCGTCCACTTCAACTTCAGGAAAACCACGACCCACCACCACCCGCAACAGGTTCCCCATAGAAGCTGGAGCAAAATCACCGCCGACCAGCTCACCACCTCCCTCAACCAGAGCCCTCCCACCAACACAACGGACCCCAACGAAGCGGCCCGCAACCTTACACAGTGGCTCACCAACTGCGCCGATGACCTGGCACCACTGAAGAATCCCCCCAGCAGACCCAGTAGCAAGAAAGCCTCGTGGTTCACAAACGACATCAAAAACTCCAAGAAAAACTGCCGCACCCTCGAGAAAGCCTGGCGCCACAACCAAACAACAGAAAACATGACTGCCCTCAAGGACGCCACCCGCAAACATCACCAGCTGATCCGCACCACCAAAAGGACTACATTCAAAGAACGACTGCACCCCCCCACCACCCTCTGCACTTGGACCCCGACCAGAACCAAAGGCACCACCCGCATGATGAACACCATCTACTCCGGCTCCCCAACCGACCCCTGCCCTCATCACGTCTTCGACAAGGCCGACTCCATCATCGCACCCAAACTCCGGACATCATCAACATCTCCTTCGCAACCGCGACCTTCCCGGAGAGCTGGAAACATGACGAGCCCAGCGCTCTGCTGAAGAAACCCACCGCGGACCCCACCGATCTCAAGAACTTCCGCCCCATCTCGCTCCTCCCTTTTCCTGCCAAAGTCATCGAGAAGACCGTCAACAAGAATATCGCCGCCTTCCTCGAGACAAACGGATCCCTCGACCCCTCACACTCCGGCTTTCGAGCTAACCACAGCACCGAGACCGCCCTCATCGCAGCTACCGACGACATCAGATCCGTGCTTGACAACGGGGAAACAGCTGCCCTCATCTTCCTGGATCTCTCAGCATCATTCGTCATAGTATGCCACGTACCCTTATACAGCGCCTCAGCAACACCGGCATCCAGGGGAAGGCCCTGAAGTGGATCATCTCCTTCCTCTCCGGTAGAACCCAGAGAGTCTGTCTCCCCCCGTTCCGATCGGGGCCACAAAAGTCAGTACCGAAGTACCTCAAGGATCCTCGCTCAGCCCCACCCTCTTCAACGTCTACATGAGCCCCCTCGCAGCCATCACACGCCAACACAACCTAAACATCATTTCCTACGCTGACGACACCCAGCTGATCCTCTCCCTCACCAACGACCCCGCCACCGCCAGAGCCAGCCTCCAGGAAGGAATGAAAGACGTCGCAGAATGGATGAAGACCAGGCGACTGAAACTGAACTCGGACAAGACGGAAGCCCTCATCCTGGGATCATCCCCCTCCGCCTGGGACGACTCCTGGTGGCCCCCTGTCCTGGGCACCACCTCCAAGCCAACGGACCACGCACGCAACCTGGGTTTCATCCTGGACTCCTCCCTCGCGATGACCAAGCAAGTCAACGCTGTGTCGTCATCCTGTTTCAACACCCTGCGCATGCTCCGAAAGATCTTCCGGTGGATCCCCACCGAAACCAGGAAGACGGTCACCCAGGCCCTCGTCACCAGCCGACTGGACTACAGGAACACCCTCTACGCTTGAACCATAGCCAAACTACAGAAAAGACTCCAGGCATACAGAACGCCTCTGCACGACTCATCCTGGACATCCCCCGCCAAGGCCACATCTCTGCCCACCTGAAGACCTGCACTGGCTCCCGGTCAACAAGAGGATCACGTTCAGACTCCTCACCCACGCACACAAGGTTCTCCACGACATGGGTCCCAAGTACCTCAACAACCGCCTCACATTCTACACTCCCACCCGTCAGATCCGCTCGACCAGCCTCGCCCTCGCCACCGTCCCACGAATTCGCAGAGCCACCGCCGGAGGAAGATCCTTCTCCTACCTGGCGGCCAAGACATGGAACTCCCTCCCCACCCACCTACGGCTGACCCAGGACCATCTCTCCTTCAGGAAACAACTCAAGACCTGGCTATTCGAGCAGTAGCGGATCCCTCTCCTCCAGCGCCTTGAGACCCTAGTGGGTGAGTAGCGCGCTATATAAATTTGCCTGATTGATTGATCGATTGACACTGATCATCTCTGGACATTACCTGCTGGTGGTGACCATCTACTGATTGCTTCCAGGGAGTCTGTGTGATGCTTACATTGGAGATGAAGCAGCTTCTTTGGGAAACATCTGGAAACAGGTCAGATTGAGGAGTCCGGTGAGGGAGGCAGAGACTGCACAAGGAGCTCTTCAATGCTGACCGCCACCAGTGGGCAGAGCGTTGTTACCGTTCCACGGTGAGGTGTCTCTGCAGAATTAGGTCTCTACATGATGCCGGAGCCAAACTCTCCACGTTTAATGACTCCTGCTCTCTCAAGTGCAGGGAGAGTCTTTATACCATTTAGAAATAATGTATGTGGTCCCAAGCTGAGCGAGCCAGGGCTGCATGGAGACCCCTGGGAGGCCCTTCACCAACAGTGGCATCTTGAGGTTTAAAAACAAACCTGACATCAATTATATGGGCGAGGTCTTAGAACGGCGTCTCTGTTGTATCCGTCCCCTGGCAGCCCCAGCTCAGAGTCCCTGAAGATCTGACTTCAAAGTTACAGCTTCAAAGCTTGAAACCTCAAGGCTGGGGGAGAGAGTGGAGGAAAGCAGGTGACATCTGGTGTAGTGATACACTGACTCTGGATGCATCACTTTATACTACAATCTTATCACCAGGCCCATGTTACAAGGAGGTTACATCTCTTAACACTTCAATCTTTTTAGCAGGCCCCATGTTAGAAGGAGGTTACGTCTCTTTACACTACAATCCTATCACCTGCATTATGTTGAAAGGATATTACATCTCTTTACACTACCATCTAATCCACCGGCACCATGGTTTTTTTTAATTTCTTTTTTTAATTTTCTTCTTTAAAATTCTCATACACCAAGGATATGCTCAGAGTACATTTTGTCAAAGCCATCCACTACGCAGCAGATGTAAAGCTTCCCCTATCATGAACTCTGAAGATCTTAATGGTAGCACTTTCCGCAGATACCCTCAAGCATAGTCAGTTCAGTTCTTATAACTTGCCAGCCATAGGACTGATCCTGCGGGTATATTATCCTACAGAAAGGCATAATCATTGGACAGAATACGTCATTTGTCACAGCTTATCCAGCCAGTCAATACAGGGGGTCCCGAAGTGCTTTTTTCTTTCCCAATTTACCCTATCTAAGTTCATTTTATATTTAATAGCATCAATCCAATCTAAATAGGTTGGTGCTATGTCTTTTAACCATAGTTTACAAATTTCTCTACGAGCAAGGATAATCAGATATAATGACAACTTATTAACATCCGAGGAAGTGATTCATAATTAGGAAAAATGCCAAAAACAATCAGTATTACGCTTTAAAGAATCTGTAATTTCTTTATCTATCTTGGCAAGATTTCTGTCCTACATCTGGTCGATATCCTGAGTTTTTTGAATTCCCAAATATCTTATCTCTTGTTTCAGAATGGGAAAGTGGGCATTTATGTTTCAGGCCATACACTCGGACTTCGACTGGTTAATCTCATATCCAGAAATCTGGCCAAACTGTGAGGGTGCACTATAAATTAATGGTATCACTCGTTTTGGATCTGAGGTATAAATCATCATGTAGTCGGCATAGAGTGATACCTTTTTTTCCCAGTTTCTACATTTGAAGGGCGCTATATTCATATCCTGCCTTTTTTTGTCTGCCAAAGGCTCATATATAAACTGAAAAGTAGAGGTGAGAGGGGGCATCCCAGTCTCGTCCCTCTTTTAATAGTTAAGGGTGCAGAGAGATAGCCATTTAACAACAGTCTAGCTGTAGGGTGATGGTAGAAAGATGAAATAACTCCACAAAAGTTCTCACCCAGATTACATCTTTCCAGCACTCTGGCTAAATATGCCCAGTTTACGCGGTCAAACGCCTTAGTAGCGTCAAGTGTAATAATAGCCATTGGCAATTTATATAAAGATGCTAAGTCTATAGCTCCCACTAATGCATGAGTCAGATCTTGTATGCTCAGTCCTTTGACAAACCCCTTCTGATCGCAATGTACAAGATTGTCTACTACACGATTTAATCTCTCTGCTAAAATCTTGGCAAGAATCTTATAGTCAAGATTAAGCAGATAGATAGGTCTATAGGAATCGCATTGCCCCGCTGGTTTAGAGGGTTTGAGAAAAAGGACCACAGTTGCCTCATTCCACGATGGGGGTATTTTCCCCCCTCCTCAAAAATAGAAGAAAAAAGCCTGTGAAGCACGGGGACAATACCTGGTGCTAAGACCTTATATAGTTCTGCTGGCAACCCGTCTAGACCTGGCGCTTTGCCTCTCTTACCCTACTCTGTAGCACTAGCCACCTCGTTCAAACTAATATTTCCATTTAAGTTATTGGATGCCTCCTCATCAATTCTTAGCAGAGAAAATTGCTCGAGCCATGCTTGGATTGAGCTATCCTGCGGAGATAAATCTTCTTTATATACATGCTCGAAGTGTTTAAAAAAAGCTGTCTCAATATCAGTTGCATTCTCTGAGATCTCACCCGAACTTCCAGAAAAAACTCCTTTAATCCTATTTCTGCTTTGCTCCTTTTTAGACTTCCAAGCTAGGAGCTTCCCACTGGCTTCCCCATATTCAAAATGTGCAAGGTGCTTGCCTGCCATCGCCTGCTGACTCTAACATCTAGCATCTCTTCTAGTTGCAATTTGCAGGCTGAGAGCTCCCCTTGAATATTTGCCTTGGATAGTTGACTCTGGACTGTAAGGTTATGTTCTAGCTCGGCAATCTTTGCCTCGATTTCGGCTATCGTGGCCCTGAACTTTTTTTTGTCTTGTGGATTGAATAGTGGTGATCATCCCTCTCAGGTACGTTTTATAAATGCAGCCACGGCCTGTAGTAGGTGTAACTGCAGGGCGGTGACGTGGAGAAGGGGAGGGGCAGGGTTGGGGGTAGTAATGTATATAAATACAGACTTTAACAGGTAAGTAAACATATAAATAAATAACACAAATTTCGTTGCGCGCACTGCATCGCATTTGGTGATGCAGTGCACACAACGAAATTCGTTTTATTTATTTATATGTTTACTTACCTGTTAAAATCCGTAATCCATACCTTACTACCCCCCACCCTGCCCCTCCCCACGTCACTGCTCTGCTGTTACACCTACTACCGGCCGTGGCTGTATAAGAGTCCCAAACGATTTCAATTGAAGAGGTACCTAGGTTAAACTCAAAGAACCTCTATGACTCATCTAACAATTTTCTTACCACTTCATCTTCGAGCAAAATAGTTCGATCCAGAGTCCATCTTTTAATACTCTGTTGCTTGGACAACTTTAACGCTAGAGAGACAGCCGAATGGTCTGACAGGAGCTCAACTAAATGCTTGACATCCTCCACTACACCCAATAATTGTTCAGAAATCAGAAAGAAGTCCAATCTGGATTTATGTCCTAGCTTCTTATTATGAAAAGTATATTCCTTTTTAGACCCACATTTTTTCCTCCAAACGTCCAGCCAACTCATTTGGCGCATTGCAGTCACTAAGAGAGATCTCATTTGAAAGTTATGTGGGATTTTATCCTTATATATTTTATCAATTAGGGGATCCAAGACCAAATTAAAATCCCCCGCTAGAATTCATGGGTCTTTAAAAGCTAGGAGTTCTTCCAACATCTCTCTGAGCGGGACCGTAGTGTCCAAGTTTGGGCCATAGTACCCAGCAACCGTGAATTTATATGTATGGAACTTGATCTTCGCTACGGCCCACCTGCCCTTATTATCGACTTTAGAGTCTTCCACTACGAAGGCTGCATTTGTTTTAACCAAAATGGCAACCCCCCTTATAGTTACTTGCTGAGTGGTGCATATAACATCTTGTATCCATTTTTTCCCTTACAAAACTCCCTCAGCTATTTTTCTGTAAGATGGGTCTCTTGGAGAATGAAAATTTGCTCAGGGGCATCTTTAAGATATTGTAATATTCTCTCCCTTCTATGTTTTACCCTCAGACCATTAAGATTCCACGTTAAGACCTTCAAATATACGTCCTGCACTGATCTAGCTTGTGGCATTCCTTCCTAAGTATATAGTATGTCTTTTTGAATGACCTAATTTGACCTGATTTGGCGAGTCGGACGTATTTTTGTTTTTTTACCGATATGCTCCCCACCCAGTGCCCACCTCCCCCTCTCCTCACCCTCCATTTCCCCTCCCTAGTGCTCCTCTGGAGAACCCCCCTTCTTTTTATGGCCCTTCTCTGGCCTTGAGGCTTCCCTCCCGATATCAGGAAGGTGTGTAGTGCGCTCTAAGTATATGATTTTTTTTTCTTCTCTATTTTTTTTCCTTTTTATTATGTTTATATATATATTTTTTTCTTTTTTTCTTCCCTTTCCCCCCTCTTCCCTACCCCTTTTCTATTGTTTCCTTTTTTCTTTTCCCTTCTTTTTTCTTCTTATTTTACGCTATATAACGTGGCAGAAAGAGTTAGTGAACCCTCATTTTATTTTTATACATACCTTTCAAGGATGCAGGGAATTTCAATTGTGCCGTCGCACCAAGCTTTCTAAAGGGGTCTAATGGTTTTCCTAACTCCCACTGTCTAGGTGCTGTTATTGAGGAAACGTCGGATCTAATCTGAAACGTAATCCCCTCGGCTGATAAGGAGCTACTTTTTAAAGCCCTGTTAAGAATCTCATCCTTTAGAGTACATGTCAAAAAGTGTATCAAAATCTTTCTTGGTCTAGTTTTGTTCGGATTTAGTCTGAATGGGTCTCTATGGACTCTCTGAATATCTCTAATGAGATCTTGCTCAGAAGCTTCCACTGCAGTCGCTTGCTTGATGAGTTTTGCTCCAAATTCTTTAATGTTGCATCCTTCAGCCCCTTCCAGAACTTTCAAAAGGCGGAGATTATTTCAACTCTGAGAATTTTCAATAGATTCTAATTTTTCCTGATAGCCCATCTCCCGTTGTCTTAAATCGTCAATTTTCTTTGTGCGTTGAAGAGCCAAGGTTTTGAGGTCTGTAGCTGTTGTTTCTAGGGCAGTAGGTCTAACAGCCAATGAGTCGAATTTTTCTTCTAACTTCTCACAGAATGTCTTTATTTCCTGCTGATTCTTCTCCGAGATCCAAAACCCATTTCTCATCTCTTGACTTAATGACTGGAGAATTCTCAGTCACCTCGCCGCTCTTAATTAAAGGAGTGTCCCCCTGACTCTTGACCTCTTCATGATCCGCCCTGTGTTCATTTCCATCCTTGGACGGAGTGACCCCATTACCGGGGGAGGCTGATCCATTTTGTAAGATAGCTTCTAAGTCCTCCATTTCCGGTCTTTGCATTTCCACTGAATCGGCTGATCTTCCAATACCTGGTGTCTATTAGGGCTCAAGAAACTTTACGGAAAGTTAGGTGATTCAAAAGTAAGGGGATTAGAACCACCTGGCAGGGGTTTTAATTCAAGAGTAGAGGGTATTACTCTAAAATACTGCTTGAGCGAAGGGGCAGGCTTTGCCCTAGATAAGACTTCTTGAGTGGTAGAATTAGCCTGAATCAGATTAGTATTCTTAACGCTAGCCTTCTACTTGTTGGGACGAGGTTATGTCTCTCTACACTACAATCTTATCACCTGGCACAATGTTGGAAGGATGTTACATGTCTTTACACTACAATCTTATCACCAGGCACCATGTTGGAAGGATGGTACATGGCTTTATACCACAATCTTGTACCCTGAAACCATAAAGATGGAGGTTGAGTCTCTTTAACACTACAATTGTATCACCAGGACCAATGTTAGAAGAAGGTTACAGCTAAATACACTACAATATTATCACCTGGCACAATGTTGGAAGGAGGTTGCATGACTTTACACTACAATATTTTTCCAAGAAACCATCTTAGAAGGATGTTATGTCTCTTTACACTACAACCTTATCATCAGGCACCATGTTGGAAAGAAGTTACGTCTTTTGACACTACAATCTTATCACCAGGACCCATGGTATAAGGAGGTTACATATCTTTACACTACAATATTTTCCCCAGAAACCAGGTTAAAAGAAGGTTACAGCTATTTACACTATAATCTTTTCACCAGGCACCACGTTGGAGGAGGTTATGTCTCCTTACACTACAATCTTATCAACTGGCACTATGTTGGAAGGAGGTTATGTCTCTTTAAACTACAATCCTATCATCAGGCATCATGTTGGAGGGAGGTTACATTTCCTTACACTGCACTTTTTTCCTCAAAAACCGTGTTAGAAGGAGGTTACACCTTTTTACACTACAATCTTATCACCTGGTACAATGTTGTAAGTAGGTTATGTCTCTTTACACTACAATCCTATCGCCAGGTATCATGTTGGTAGGAGATTACGGCTATTTACACTACAATTGTACCACCAGGCACCATGTTAGAAGGAAGTTATGTCTCTTTACACTAAAATCTTATCACCTAGACCCATGTTTTATTTTATTTTATTTAACTTGTAAGGTGCACAGCTACCAGCAGTGGGTTTCCCGGCACCAAGGGACAGATAAAAAGGAGGAAAAGAGAACAACCACGAATCATTGCCGAAAGAGCCATGTCTGGAGTCCTTTGCGGAAGCAGAGATAGGTGGTTTCGGTTTTCAGTGCAGTGGGCAAAGTATTCCAAAACTTAGGATCTAAGTGGGAGAATGAGTCGACGTCCATTTTCACCAGCCTAAAACTAGGAATGACAAAATCACCTTTACAGGACGATCTAAGAGAACGTGTGGGGTGATAAGCTTGGATGAGTTCCTGTAGGTATGCGGGAGCCGTACCTTGTTCGATCTTGAATATAAAGCCGAGAGTCTTAAACTTAATTCTGCTGGCGATCCTGAGACAGTGAAGGTCACAAAGTGACTGGGAAATGGAGACTCTCCGCGGAACATGGCAGAAGAGTCATGCAGCCACGTTCTGTACAACCTGAAGCTTTCTAAGAGTTTCTTGATCAGCTCCTAAATAAAGAATGTTACCGTAATCCAGGCGTGAAACAAATAATGCCTGGACGACCGTCCTCTGTGTGGAAACGGGTAACATCCAAAGAATTTTGTGGAGCCATCTTAAAATAGTAAAGCAAGTAGAGGCCACTTTTACTACTTGCTGCAGCATAGAGAGATTCTCATCAATGAGAAATCCAAGGTTGCGAACTTGGGCAACAACTTGGGGGAAAGATTCCATTTCCTTAGGCCAGTGTTGAGGGCCCCATGAGTTCATCCCTTTGCCCAGGATGACAACCTCGGTCTTATCCCCATTAAGCCTTAGAAAGTTGTTACGCATCCATTCTGAGACCTTAATCAGTCCCTGTTTAAGAGCTGAAATGCTGCCATCTTCCACAGTAGAAAGAGAAAAAATAATTTGAGTATCATAAGCGTATGAAAATAAAGTAAGACCAGCTTTCTCCACAATAGTGGACCGGGGTTTAACGTAGATATTAAAAGGTAGAGGACTCAGGATAGATCCCTGAGGCACTCCGTACGCTGAAGAACAAATTTTGGAAGAGGCTTTTGCAGAAAAGACCTAGACGGTACAGCCATTTAGGAAGGAGGCAAGCCAAGCCAAGGCAGGACCCTCAACTCCCAAAGACTGAAGAGATGTGAGAAGGATGGAATGTGACACAGTATCAAAAGCCACACTCAGATCGAGTAATATGAGTGCAGATGTCTCTCCGCGATCAACATACTGACGCAGTCTCTCAGTGACTCCAAGAAGCGTCATTTCAGTGGAGTGATTGGCCCTGAAACCTGATTGAGAAGGATGTAAAAAGCCCAAACATTCCACAAAATGACGAAGCTCGTTTTTCCGTCAAGAAGGCAATCGGTATCCACTTTCTATCTCACCAAGCTCCGCCCTGCTTGCTAATGGCCGACGAACGCCAACCGCTCACCGTCGATCGCTGATCTACGAGCGTTGAACGCTGGGCACAGGGCGCCGATCAGGCTTTCAGGCATTTGGAAACCTACCGCTTTGGAAACCTGCTGCCTGTTCTGCCTTTGATCCTTGCTTGGCCACAGTGTTTATTCTGGCTCAGTGCAGTGGCGACAGTACTATATCTATTCCTCTGCTTGCCGTACCATATCCTGCTTGCTCCTCGCCGCACTCTGATTTAATCGAGTGGAGCAGAGTGGGAGCACAAGCAGAAGCGCAAGCGGGACAGGGTGGAGAAAGGAGAGGACGGCCCACAGCTCATCGGAGATAGGGGTTCTGCAGCCGAGCTCCAGGTGGAATACTGTGAGCACAGAACGATAATACCAAAAATAAATCTGCCTGCCCGCCTGCTGGATAAATGAGATAAAACTACCTGGGGACATCAGGAAGGCATGGTAAGGAGGAAACCATGCTCCTGAAAACATATTCCTGAAACATTTGGGAAACGTTAAAGAAGTTTGAACTTGAACTCTGGGAGGGGAAAAAAAAAAGAAAAAGAGGCACTTTTGGGGATAAAAAAAATAAGGGTCTGAAATGTGAAGCTTGAAACTTGGGTCCATTAGCCTCAGCTTCGGATATATAGAGCAGCAATCACTTGAGGCTTGAAACAAGTGACGGTGGTAGTTTCCTTAGACTTTGGCTCTGGTGTTTGAAAAACATTAAAGAGGTGGGCTGTATCTTTGCTGGGGGCATTGCAGGCGCACTACCTACCTAAGCGGACCCCTGGACACTACGCTCTCCTCCGCCGCCGCACTTGTCACCGCAGCCGCCGAGAGGGGGGAGCGTGCATTTGGACACTGCCTACATCTCCCAGCGTCCCCTGCCTGGACTCGGGGACGCCGCCTGCAGCGTCAGTTTCCCATGCCCGGAGGCGCATAAGGACGAGCCGTCCCTCCCGCGTCGCGGGACGCGCGCGTGACGCCGGGACTACAGGCGACGGGACGGGCCACCTCCCTTAATAGCGACGTCCAAACACAGAAGGACCTGGCGTTTAATATAAAGGTACTGCTACTTGGACATATATCCCCCTAGTCATTACTTTTTTGACTCATTGGTTTTCTACAGGACTGAGGGTGCCACATTTGGTTTGTGCTGGACTTTTTACACATATTTCCTTTCTGTTACATTGTTGTTAATTTTCTTGTAGCAAAATGAGTAATCAGGGCAGGAAATTAAAACCACCAGCACCTCGCCCAAATACTAGACTTCAGGCAACATTGCCACAGCCCTTACCAACACTGACAGCTATTGATAAAATGCTACAACAAACTATAGGGGTTGTGGCTAATGCAATTGAAAATACAGAAAGAAGACTATCCAGCCCACCCACAGTATGCTTCCAAGACCACGGCGGGGACTGTTCAGTTATTGCAATTGACCCCACGGTCTTGGACTCTTACTTAACATCTACTTATGCCGAGTTGCCCTGCGCACAGATGCCAGCTGAGACCCAAGTTGATGTTGAAATAGTGCAGGTTCCAGTAGAGTCCCCTATAAACAATGTGGACCCTTTTTCTATTCTGACTTTGCCCCCCCCCTCCCCGGGGCAATTCCAAATTCTGGTAAGACAGGCCCCAGGATGAAAAAAGATAGCTTCCCAAAAAATACGGGCAATAAGAAGCAGGCCAACAATAACTTGGTGACCCCGTCTGATAACACCCTGCATCCATCTCCAGGGATTCCATGTTGGGTCACCAATATGGTGGCTGATCTTCAGGCAAGCCTGGAGCAAACTATTGTTTCCCACATTAAACCTTTGGTGTCGAAACTGGATAGAATAGCCTCCATCTTAAACAACAGGCTGGCAGGGACAATGCAGTCAATAAATCCCCATGGTAAGCTAGCATCCTCTACATCTAGTGGTGCGTCCACAAAGGTCCCTTGTCCTGAGGTAGCTAAGCCTAATATCCCATTAGTGTTGAACAAAAATCTAGGGATTCCAACAACTACCTCCAAGCCTCTTAACCCTGTACCACCCCCCACTCTAACCTCTAACACATTAGGTCATACCTCTCTGCTTGCAGGGGACCCAACTGGCAAAACCAGACCACATCCCAAGGAGGGTTAAAATTTGGGGAAAACTAGTATACCATCACTAGTGAGGTCTGCTGTGCCTAAGGTAGTCTCTTGTCAGTTGCCGTCAATAAATTTGCCCCCGGAAGCACAACCATATGTGGTCGCCCTAGTGGGTGCCCCGGCCCTTAGTGAGGGGAAAAGAGAATATGAGATAGATTTATACAACAAGTGTATCCAGTGGTTGAGTATAAACAGACCTCTACCTCCCAATATCTCGGGTGAAATACTGGCGGTGAGAAGAATAGACTGGATTGGAGGGGGCCTGAAAACAGTGGCAGGAGACGTTGTTACAATGAATTTTAGGGACCCTTCCGCTGTGGACCATATCTGCAAAGCCCCTCCCTATAGAGATTCCCAAATATTCTCTTTGCACCTGTCCTACTTCTATCCTACCCTTACTCGCAAACCGACCTATCTTAGAGGCCTCAACAAAATACAAATCGCCACTCTCCTCCTAATAGAATTCATCATTGGCAGACATTTGGGGAGGGTACCTTTCCACCTACTCCTACTTACCCGTTGCAACCTCACTGGAACAGGTTTAGTGTTCTGGAGGAGGTTGATTGACTTACTCCGAAGGGCACCCCCCCACTAGAACTTAACAACAGTGACTTAGCAGGGGGCTCTGCATCAAAGGAAAAGATTCTACCCTCGACCATTGGCGATGACCTTTATCCTTTTGATGTTATGAGGGGGGGGAATTAGAGTAGAGCGGAGCTCGGACCAGGGACTCTCAAAAGAACAGGGGGATGCACAAGGTGTAGAAAAGGCAATGGAAGGATGTATAAAGATCCTCTCATGGAACGTAGCCGGGATAAAGAGTAAGTTACTAGTTCCGGAGTGGTTCTCCTTCATGGCCACACATGACATCTGTTTGGTGCAAGAAACTTGGGCCCTGGAGGAGAGTGCTAGCCCTGGCTTTGCGACCTATGACATTCCTGCAGTCTCCGGGGGCAAGGGCCGCCCCTCGGGTGGTCTATCTATATGGGTAGGTATATAGTTAGGTGTACAGGCTACCCATATGGAAACAAATTCCCCAGATATCCAATGTGTTCTACTAACGCCCGTTGATAAATCTCGAGTGGCTATTATAAACATCTATTCCAGGCCCACTATGAATGGAAAGGAATCAAGTACCATCAAAGTGCTTGAGCTTTTTATTCAGACACTTGATCCCACTATTTCGATAATTCTTGGCGGCGATTTTAATTGCCAGTTCGAGCCCTTGGGTGGATCTGAGATGTGCGATCAGGACGAGGTTGATTCACTCTGGCACATCCCGGTCCCAATGATTGCCCCGGTAAGGGCCTGGACTTCGTTAGTATTACAAATCAAATCCTTTACCCTTGCAATGTCTCTGCGGGCATGCAACGGAAGGTCCAATAACGATAGCTCCGGCCCACCCACATATAATAGGATCAACCGCACTTCCATCATTGATTATCTCATGTTGGAAGCCAAACATTGGGACAGGTTCAAAGAATTCAGGGTTGTACCAAGGCACGCCAGTGACCACAAATCCTTGGTCCTGACGCTTAAGCCTGGTGCATTTCGTTTGACCAACCCTGATTCTAGCCCTAACGTGGTAGTGCCACCCTTTATTATATCCAATAACAGGAGAAGGGTCAAATGGCCTTCTTGTGTGCACTCTCCCACTCGACTTGCAGAAATTTACCAGATCGCTATCCCGCTCATAAGTGAAATGGGGGTTCTACCTCCTATGGACAGGTTATAGAGATCCATAGAAAGTTAGTTGTGAGCCTAGGGGATGTATTCTATCCAGTCATCGGGACCAAGTTACCTAGGATTAAAACACACCCCTGGCATGACCACGCCTGTAAAAAAGCAAAGAGAGTTCTTCTTACAGCAATCAAATCTAAATACACCACAAAAATTCGAGCATCTAGACTGCTGTATAAGAAGGAACTAATCAGGGGCAAGAGCGAGTGGGAGGAATCTAGATGGGATGAGCTGAGACAAGCACTCCTCTTAAAGGATGCTAAGACCTTCTGGGCCATCGCCACTTCCACGGCGGGAGGCGAGAGAGAGGCTGGGATCTCGAATATCGCTCCCTCAGTGTGGGAGGTGCACTTTAAGGCTCTTTATTCAAGTCCTGAGTTGGGGGCTTATGTGTGCCAAGGTCGTGACAAGTTGCCTAAACTGGTCACGGTCTCTCGGACCTCTATGGACCAGGACCTCCCACACAAGCATAGACTGCCGGGGGTCTTGGGTCATGGGGCTCTTGCCGGTCAAGGCCAGGATATAATGCCAGTCTCTGGGATTTCTGTGGCCCCAGACCTCCCGCACAAGTATAGACTGCCGGGGGCCTTGGGCCTTGGATACCAGATAGAGCAGTTGGATGCCCAGGAGATGATTGCCACTAATGACTTAGATTCCATTTCCCTTAAGGAAGTTGAATCTGCAATTGAGAGACTGCTCCCGAATAAAGCCCCAGGCCTTGACAAGCTCCCGGGGGACATTTTTCGTTCCCAACCAAAAATCTGGGCTCCATACCTGGCGGTCTTGTTTAATGCGGTCCTACGGGGTACCGCATTGCCAGAGACCTGGTTGGGAGCCGAGATTGTTCCAATTTTTAAGAAGGGCTGCCCGCTTGTCCCATATAATTACAGACCAATCAGCTTACTGGATACTACCCAAAAACTGATGGGCCGAATTTTACTCGACAGATTATTGGGCTGGATGGAGGAGAACAAAACATTGACCACCCTCCAAGCCGAATTTAGATCAGGCGTCTCGACCATGAACCAGATCTTCCGGCTCCAGGTCCTATATTGGAAAACTGCAAGAGTAGAGGGTGGCAGCCTCTACCTTGTTTTTGTGGACCTGCGGGCCGCGTTCGATCTGGTTCCTAGGGAAAGGCTCTGGACGGTGCTAGAGGAACTTGGTCTCCCGTCCTACTTATTGGATGCCCTAATTAGATTTTATACAGGGGATTATGCACAGGTGAGGTGTGGGAGGAACGGGGAATTATCAGCTCGTTTCCCTGTAACTCGGGGCGTACGTCAGGGCAGCGTACTGGCCCCCACTCTTTTCATCCTGTATGTTAACGGACTGATAGATGAACTTAACGGTGTTAGGGATAATGATGCTCCGCGTCTGGCTTCTGGCCGGGTGCCCGCTCTGATGTTCGCGGACGACACTCTGTTGTTGTCGCGGACATCATCGGCCATCCAGAGGGTCCTGGACGGGTTTTTGACCTTTTGTGCCTCGCGGGGATTGGAGGTTAACTTGGAGAAAACCAAGTTTATGATTTTCAATCCCCCGAGGCACACCCGTCCGAATCCAGTACTGAATGGAACCCCCATAGAACGAGTTAGACTTTTATCTACCTGGGGGTCACGTTGACCGAGCAGTTTGTATGGGACCATCAAGTATCTAAATCTTCCTTGAGACTGTCACAGATTATGGGAGGCATCGGCACATTCTATAGATCTTCAATGTTTAAACCAGTTGCCCCTGGACTCGAGATTTATAAAACACAGGTGAGGGCAGCAGCCTTGTATGCTGCAGAACTTTGGGGACACACAGACATACATAATCTACTGAAGGTAGAACAGGCCTTCATGCGCTGCTTGGTTGGCCTTCCCCAAAGCACGCCCCTTATAACACTACGGTTGGATATGGGCCTGGAACCCATTAACGAACTGGCAGCTGCACGACCTCTGCTCTACTGGAGGAGGCTTTGGTCTGTGCCAGAGCTTGCATCCTTTAGAGCAGAATTCATTGCAATTTGGGGGCAGCTAAAGAATAAGATCATACCCTGGCTAGTTCATATAAAGGCTCTCCTCTATCAATTTGGTTTGCCCCAACTGTGGGATACACCGGAGGACAGCTGCGTGAGGACGCAAAGGCCTGCGCTAGTGGCGGCCGTATGGTCTCATAACCTTAAAATACTGTACTGCTCGACTTCCTTGGGTAGGCTGTCTACTGAGTTCCTACTGATGAAAATTGAACCCAAGACGGAGGTATTTCTGGACTTAGTGCAGCCACTACTTGCAAGAAAATTATATACCCAACTGAGGCACGGTTCTATACCGATTGGGGTATTGACATCTAATTGGGCAAAGTCGACGGAGGGTAATTGTCCTGCCTGTAATCATTACAGATACAGAAAAGGGGGTGGTGATGAACAGAGTGTCTGAATTAAGCAGACCACTCTTACCCAGTCCAAAGATCAGGGCTTGATCCATCACCGTTATTTATCTCACTGCCCCATCCCAGCTCAGAACCTGGCTATATGCAAATTAGTCTGTCCCTGGCCCAGTGCATCATGGGAACAGGGCAGACCAAACTACCAAGCCAATTCTTCACCAGAAAGGAGACAAGCTACCGGGGACCGGTTTCTGGCATTTCAGCCTCTTCGGCCCGGCTTGCTTGAATCCTGATGGAGCAGTGAGAAAGGGACTCATGTCTGAGTATACCCTGCCACACCTATAGTGGCCAAAAACGATACAGAAAAGGGGGTGGTGATGAACAGAGTGTCTGAATTAAGCAGACCACTCTTACCCAGTCCAAAGATCAGGGCTTGATCCATCACCGTTATTTATCTCACTGCCCCATCCCAGCTCAGAACCTGGCTATATGCAAATTAGTCTGTCCCTGGCCCAGTGCATCATGGGAACAGGGCAGACCAAACTACCAAGCCAATTCTTCACCAGAAAGGAGACAAGCTACCGGGGACCGGTTTCTGGCATTTCAGCCTCTTCGGCCCGGCTTGCTTGAATCCTGATGGAGCAGTGAGAAAGGGACTCATGTCTGAGTATACCCTGCCACACCTATAGTGGCCAAAAACGATACAGAAAAGGGGGTGGTGATGAACAGAGTGTCTGAATTAAGCAGACCACTCTTACCCAGTCCAAAGATCAGGGCTTGATCCATCACCGTTATTTATCTCACTGCCCCATCCCAGCTCAGAACCTGGCTATATGCAAATTAGTCTGTCCCTGGCCCAGTGCATCATGGGAACAGGGCAGACCAAACTACCAAGCCAATTCTTCACCAGAAAGGAGACAAGCTACCGGGGACCGGTTTCTGGCATTTCAGCCTCTTCGGCCCGGCTTGCTTGAATCCTGATGGAGCAGTGAGAAAGGGACTCATGTCTGAGTATACCCTGCCACACCTATAGTGGCCAAAAACGATACAGAAAAGGGGGTGGTGATGAACAGAGTGTCTGAATTAAGCAGACCACTCTTACCCAGTCCAAAGATCAGGGCTTGATCCATCACCGTTATTTATCTCACTGCCCCATCCCAGCTCAGAACCTGGCTATATGCAAATTAGTCTGTCCCTGGCCCAGTGCATCATGGGAACAGGGCAGACCAAACTACCAAGCCAATTCTTCACCAGAAAGGAGACAAGCTACCGGGGACCGGTTTCTGGCATTTCAGCCTCTTCGGCCCGGCTTGCTTGAATCCTGATGGAGCAGTGAGAAAGGGACTCATGTCTGAGTATACCCTGCCACACCTATAGTGGCCAAAAACGATACAGAAAAGGGGGTGGTGATGAACAGAGTGTCTGAATTAAGCAGACCACTCTTACCCAGTCCAAAGATCAGGGCTTGATCCATCACCGTTATTTATCTCACTGCCCCATCCCAGCTCAGAACCTGGCTATATGCAAATTAGTCTGTCCCTGGCCCAGTGCATCATGGGAACAGGGCAGACCAAACTACCAAGCCAATTCTTCACCAGAAAGGAGACAAGCTACCGGGGACCGGTTTCTGGCATTTCAGCCTCTTCGGCCCGGCTTGCTTGAATCCTGATGGAGCAGTGAGAAAGGGACTCATGTCTGAGTATACCCTGCCACACCTATAGTGGCCAAAAACGATACAGAAAAGGGGGTGGTGATGAACAGAGTGTCTGAATTAAGCAGACCACTCTTACCCAGTCCAAAGATCAGGGCTTGATCCATCACCGTTATTTATCACACTGCCCCATCCCAGCTCAGAACCTGGCTATATGCAAATTAGTCTGTCCCTGGCCCAGTGCATCATGGGAACAGGGCAGACCAAACTACCAAGCCAATTCTTCACCAGAAAGGAGACAAGCTACCGGGGACCGGTTTCTGGCATTTCAGCCTCTTCGGCCCGGCTTGCTTGAATCCTGATGGAGCAGTGAGAAAGGGACTCATGTCTGAGTATACCCTGCCACACCTATAGTGGCCAAAAACGATACAGAAAAGGGGGTGGTGATGAACAGAGTGTCTGAATTAAGCAGACCACTCTTACCCAGTCCAAAGATCAGGGCTTGATCCATCACCGTTATTTATCTCACTGCCCCATCCCAGCTCAGAACCTGGCTATATGCAAATTAGTCTGTCCCTGGCCCAGTGCATCATGGGAACAGGGCAGACCAAACTACCAAGCCAATTCTTCACCAGAAAGGAGACAAGCTACCGGGGACCGGTTTCTGGCATTTCAGCCTCTTCGGCCCGGCTTGCTTGAATCCTGATGGAGCAGTGAGAAAGGGACTCATGTCTGAGTATACCCTGCCACACCTATAGTGGCCAAAAACGATACAGAAAAGGGGGTGGTGATGAACAGAGTGTCTGAATTAAGCAGACCACTCTTACCCAGTCCAAAGATCAGGGCTTGATCCATCACCGTTATTTATCTCACTGCCCCATCCCAGCTCAGAACCTGGCTATATGCAAATTAGTCTGTCCCTGGCCCAGTGCATCATGGGAACAGGGCAGACCAAACTACCAAGCCAATTCTTCACCAGAAAGGAGACAAGCTACCGGGGACCGGTTTCTGGCATTTCAGCCTCTTCGGCCCGGCTTGCTTGAATCCTGATGGAGCAGTGAGAAAGGGACTCATGTCTGAGTATACCCTGCCACACCTATAGTGGCCAAAAACGATACAGAAAAGGGGGTGGTGATGAACAGAGTGTCTGAATTAAGCAGACCACTCTTACCCAGTCCAAAGATCAGGGCTTGATCCATCACCGTTATTTATCTCACTGCCCCATCCCAGCTCAGAACCTGGCTATATGCAAATTAGTCTGTCCCTGGCCCAGTGCATCATGGGAACAGGGCAGACCAAACTACCAAGCCAATTCTTCACCAGAAAGGAGACAAGCTACCGGGGACCGGTTTCTGGCATTTCAGCCTCTTCGGCCCGGCTTGCTTGAATCCTGATGGAGCAGTGAGAAAGGGACTCATGTCTGAGTATACCCTGCCACACCTATAGTGGCCAAAAACGATACAGAAAAGGGGGTGGTGATGAACAGAGTGTCTGAATTAAGCAGACCACTCTTACCCAGTCCAAAGATCAGGGCTTGATCCATCACCGTTATTTATCTCACTGCCCCATCCCAGCTCAGAACCTGGCTATATGCAAATTAGTCTGTCCCTGGCCCAGTGCATCATGGGAACAGGGCAGACCAAACTACCAAGCCAATTCTTCACCAGAAAGGAGACAAGCTACCGGGGACCGGTTTCTGGCATTTCAGCCTCTTCGGCCCGGCTTGCTTGAATCCTGATGGAGCAGTGAGAAAGGGACTCATGTCTGAGTATACCCTGCCACACCTATAGTGGCCAAAAACGATACAGAAAAGGGGGTGGTGATGAACAGAGTGTCTGAATTAAGCAGACCACTCTTACCCAGTCCAAAGATCAGGGCTTGATCCATCACGGTGTTGGATCTAGCCCTGATCTCTTGACTGGGTGAGAGTACTCTGCTTAATTCAGAGACTCTGTCCATCACCACCCCTTGTTGTAAATTATTTTGTCCACCCTAAGCGTGGAAGGGTATACTCAGATGTGAGTCCCTTGCTCATTGCACCATCAGGATTCAAGCAAGCCGGGCCGAAGACGCCTGAAATGGCAGAAACCGGTCCCCGGAAGCTTGTTTCCTTCCCAGTGTAAGAATTGGCTTTTGTAGTCTGGTCTGCCCTGTTCCCATGATGCACTGGGCCAGGGACAGACTAATTTGCATACAGCCAGGTTCTGAAACTGGGATGGTGCAATGAGCTAAAAAACGGTGTTGGATCTAGCCCTGATCTCTTGACTGGGTGAGAGTACTCTGCTTAATTCAGAGACTCTGTCCATCACCACCCCTTGTTGTAAATTATTTTGTCCACCCTAAGCGTGGAAGGGTATACTCAGATGTGAGTCCCTTGCTCATTGCACCATCAGGATTCAAGCAAGCCGGGCCGAAGACGCCTGAAATGGCAGAAACCGGTCCCCGGAAGCTTGTTTCCTTCCCAGTGTAAGAATTGGCTTTTGTAGTCTGGTCTGCCCTGTTCCCATGATGCACTGGGCCAGGGACAGACTAATTTGCATACAGCCAGGTTCTGAAACTGGGATGGTGCAATGAGCTAAAAAACGGTGTTGGATCTAGCCCTGATCTCTTGACTGGGTGAGAGTACTCTGCTTAATTCAGAGACTCTGTCCATCACCACCCCTTGTTGTAAATTATTTTGTCCACCCTAAGCGTGGAAGGGTATACTCAGATGTGAGTCCCTTGCTCATTGCACCATCAGGATTCAAGCAAGCCGGGCCGAAGACGCCTGAAATGGCAGAAACCGGTCCCCGGAAGCTTGTTTCCTTCCCAGTGTAAGAATTGGCTTTTGTAGTCTGGTCTGCCCTGTTCCCATGATGCACTGGGCCAGGGACAGACTAATTTGCATACAGCCAGGTTCTGAAACTGGGATGGTGCAATGAGCTAAAAAACGGTGTTGGATCTAGCCCTGATCTCTTGACTGGGTGAGAGTACTCTGCTTAATTCAGAGACTCTGTCCATCACCACCCCTTGTTGTAAATTATTTTGTCCACCCTAAGCGTGGAAGGGTATACTCAGATGTGAGTCCCTTGCTCATTGCACCATCAGGATTCAAGCAAGCCGGGCCGAAGACGCCTGAAATGGCAGAAACCGGTCCCCGGAAGCTTGTTTCCTTCCCAGTGTAAGAATTGGCTTTTGTAGTCTGGTCTGCCCTGTTCCCATGATGCACTGGGCCAGGGACAGACTAATTTGCATACAGCCAGGTTCTGAAACTGGTTTGGTGCAATGAGCTAAAAAACGGTGTTGGATCTAGCCCTGATCTCTTGACTGGGTGAGAGTACTCTGCTTAATTCAGAGACTCTGTCCATCACCACCCCTTGTTGTAAATTATTTTGTCCACCCTAAGCGTGGAAGGGTATACTCAGATGTGAGTCCCTTGCTCATTGCACCATCAGGATTCAAGCAAGCCGGGCCGAAGACGCCTGAAATGGCAGAAACCGGTCCCCGGAAGCTTGTTTCCTTCCCAGTGTAAGAATTGGCTTTTGTAGTCTGGTCTGCCCTGTTCCCATGATGCACTGGGCCAGGGACAGACTAATTTGCATACAGCCAGGTTCTGAAACTGGGATGGTGCAATGAGCTAAAAAACGGTGTTGGATCTAGCCCTGATCTCTTGACTGGGTGAGAGTACTCTGCTTAATTCAGAGACTCTGTCCATCACCACCCCTTGTTGTAAATTATTTTGTCCACCCTAAGCGTGGAAGGGTATACTCAGATGTGAGTCCCTTGCTCATTGCACCATCAGGATTCAAGCAAGCCGGGCCGAAGACGCCTGAAATGGCAGAAACCGGTCCCCGGAAGCTTGTTTCCTTCCCAGTGTAAGAATTGGCTTTTGTAGTCTGGTCTGCCCTGTTCCCATGATGCACTGGGCCAGGGACAGACTAATTTGCATACAGCCAGGTTCTGAAACTGGGATGGTGCAATGAGCTAAAAAACGGTGTTGGATCTAGCCCTGATCTCTTGACTGGGTGAGAGTACTCTGCTTAATTCAGAGACTCTGTCCATCACCACCCCTTGTTGTAAATTATTTTGTCCACCCTAAGCGTGGAAGGGTATACTCAGATGTGAGTCCCTTGCTCATTGCACCATCAGGATTCAAGCAAGCCGGGCCGAAGACGCCTGAAATGGCAGAAACCGGTCCCCGGAAGCTTGTTTCCTTCCCAGTGTAAGAATTGGCTTTTGTAGTCTGGTCTGCCCTGTTCCCATGATGCACTGGGCCAGGGACAGACTATTTTGCATACAGCCAGGTTCTGAAACTGGGATGGTGCAATGAGCTAAAAAACGGTGTTGGATCTAGCCCTGATCTCTTGACTGGGTGAGAGTACTCTGCTTAATTCAGAGACTCTGTCCATCACCACCCCTTGTTGTAAATTATTTTGTCCACCCTAAGCGTGGAAGGGTATACTCAGATGTGAGTCCCTTGCTCATTGCACCATCAGGATTCAAGCAAGCCGGGCCGAAGACGCCTGAAATGGCAGAAACCGGTCCCCGGAAGCTTGTTTCCTTCCCAGTGTAAGAATTGGCTTTTGTAGTCTGGTCTGCCCTGTTCCCATGATGCACTGGGCCAGGGACAGACTAATTTGCATACAGCCAGGTTCTGAAACTGGGATGGTGCAATGAGCTAAAAAACGGTGTTGGATCTAGCCCTGATCTCTTGACTGGGTGAGAGTACTCTGCTTAATTCAGAGACTCTGTCCATCACCACCCCTTGTTGTAAATTATTTTGTCCACCCTAAGCGTGGAAGGGTATACTCAGATGTGAGTCCCTTGCTCATTGCACCATCAGGATTCAAGCAAGCCGGGCCGAAGACGCCTGAAATGGCAGAAACCGGTCCCCGGAAGCTTGTTTCCTTCCCAGTGTAAGAATTGGCTTTTGTAGTCTGGTCTGCCCTGTTCCCATGATGCACTGGGCCAGGGACAGACTAATTTGCATACAGCCAGGTTCTGAAACTGGGATGGTGCAATGAGCTAAAAAACGGTGTTGGATCTAGCCCTGATCTCTTGACTGGGTGAGAGTACTCTGCTTAATTCAGAGACTCTGTCCATCACCACCCCTTGTTGTAAATTATTTTGTCCACCCTAAGCGTGGAAGGGTATACTCAGATGTGAGTCCCTTGCTCATTGCACCATCAGGATTCAAGCAAGCCGGGCCGAAGACGCCTGAAATGGCAGAAACCGGTCCCCGGAAGCTTGTTTCCTTCCCAGTGTAAGAATTGGCTTTTGTAGTCTGGTCTGCCCTGTTCCCATGATGCACTGGGCCAGGGACAGACTAATTTGCATACAGCCAGGTTCTGAAACTGGTTTGGTGCAATGAGCTAAAAAACGGTGTTGGATCTAGCCCTGATCTCTTGACTGGGTGAGAGTACTCTGCTTAATTCAGAGACTCTGTCCATCACCACCCCTTGTTGTAAATTATTTTGTCCACCCTAAGCGTGGAAGGGTATACTCAGATGTGAGTCCCTTGCTCATTGCACCATCAGGATTCAAGCAAGCCGGGCCGAAGACGCCTGAAATGGCAGAAACCGGTCCCCGGAAGCTTGTTTCCTTCCCAGTGTAAGAATTGGCTTTTGTAGTCTGGTCTGCCCTGTTCCCATGATGCACTGGGCCAGGGACAGACTAATTTGCATACAGCCAGGTTCTGAAACTGGGATGGTGCAATGAGCTAAAAAACGGTGTTGGATCTAGCCCTGATCTCTTGACTGGGTGAGAGTACTCTGCTTAATTCAGAGACTCTGTCCATCACCACCCCTTGTTGTAAATTATTTTGTCCACCCTAAGCGTGGAAGGGTATACTCAGATGTGAGTCCCTTGCTCATTGCACCATCAGGATTCAAGCAAGCCGGGCCGAAGACGCCTGAAATGGCAGAAACCGGTCCCCGGAAGCTTGTTTCCTTCCCAGTGTAAGAATTGGCTTTTGTAGTCTGGTCTGCCCTGTTCCCATGATGCACTGGGCCAGGGACAGACTAATTTGCATACAGCCAGGTTCTGAAACTGGGATGGTGCAATGAGCTAAAAAACGGTGTTGGATCTAGCCCTGATCTCTTGACTGGGTGAGAGTACTCTGCTTAATTCAGAGACTCTGTCCATCACCACCCCTTGTTGTAAATTATTTTGTCCACCCTAAGCGTGGAAGGGTATACTCAGATGTGAGTCCCTTGCTCATTGCACCATCAGGATTCAAGCAAGCCGGGCCGAAGACGCCTGAAATGGCAGAAACCGGTCCCCGGAAGCTTGTTTCCTTCCCAGTGTAAGAATTGGCTTTTGTAGTCTGGTCTGCCCTGTTCCCATGATGCACTGGGCCAGGGACAGACTATTTTGCATACAGCCAGGTTCTGAAACTGGGATGGTGCAATGAGCTAAAAAACGGTGTTGGATCTAGCCCTGATCTCTTGACTGGGTGAGAGTACTCTGCTTAATTCAGAGACTCTGTCCATCACCACCCCTTGTTGTAAATTATTTTGTCCACCCTAAGCGTGGAAGGGTATACTCAGATGTGAGTCCCTTGCTCATTGCACCATCAGGATTCAAGCAAGCCGGGCCGAAGACGCCTGAAATGGCAGAAACCGGTCCCCGGAAGCTTGTTTCCTTCCCAGTGTAAGAATTGGCTTTTGTAGTCTGGTCTGCCCTGTTCCCATGATGCACTGGGCCAGGGACAGACTAATTTGCATACAGCCAGGTTCTGAAACTGGGATGGTGCAATGAGCTAAAAAACGGTGTTGGATCTAGCCCTGATCTCTTGACTGGGTGAGAGTACTCTGCTTAATTCAGAGACTCTGTCCATCACCACCCCTTGTTGTAAATTATTTTGTCCACCCTAAGCGTGGAAGGGTATACTCAGATGTGAGTCCCTTGCTCATTGCACCATCAGGATTCAAGCAAGCCGGGCCGAAGACGCCTGAAATGGCAGAAACCGGTCCCCGGAAGCTTGTTTCCTTCCCAGTGTAAGAATTGGCTTTTGTAGTCTGGTCTGCCCTGTTCCCATGATGCACTGGGCCAGGGACAGACTAATTTGCATACAGCCAGGTTCTGAAACTGGGATGGTGCAATGAGCTAAAAAACGGTGTTGGATCTAGCCCTGATCTCTTGACTGGGTGAGAGTACTCTGCTTAATTCAGAGACTCTGTCCATCACCACCCCTTGTTGTAAATTATTTTGTCCACCCTAAGCGTGGAAGGGTATACTCAGATGTGAGTCCCTTGCTCATTGCACCATCAGGATTCAAGCAAGCCGGGCCGAAGACGCCTGAAATGGCAGAAACCGGTCCCCGGAAGCTTGTTTCCTTCCCAGTGTAAGAATTGGCTTTTGTAGTCTGGTCTGCCCTGTTCCCATGATGCACTGGGCCAGGGACAGACTAATTTGCATACAGCCAGGTTCTGAAACTGGGATGGTGCAATGAGCTAAAAAACGGTGTTGGATCTAGCCCTGATCTCTTGACTGGGTGAGAGTACTCTGCTTAATTCAGAGACTCTGTCCATCACCACCCCTTGTTGTAAATTATTTTGTCCACCCTAAGCGTGGAAGGGTATACTCAGATGTGAGTCCCTTGCTCATTGCACCATCAGGATTCAAGCAAGCCGGGCCGAAGACGCCTGAAATGGCAGAAACCGGTCCCCGGAAGCTTGTTTCCTTCCCAGTGTAAGAATTGGCTTTTGTAGTCTGGTCTGCCCTGTTCCCATGATGCACTGGGCCAGGGACAGACTAATTTGCATACAGCCAGGTTCTGAAACTGGGATGGTGCAATGAGCTAAAAAACGGTGTTGGATCTAGCCCTGATCTCTTGACTGGGTGAGAGTACTCTGCTTAATTCAGAGACTCTGTCCATCACCACCCCTTGCTGTAAATTATTTTGTCCACCCTAAGCGTGGAAGGGTATACTCAGATGTGAGTCCCTTGCTCATTGCACCATCAGGATTCAAGCAAGCCGGGCCGAAGACGCCTGAAATGGCAGAAACCGGTCCCCGGAAGCTTGTTTCCTTCCCAGTGTAAGAATTGGCTTTTGTAGTCTGGTCTGCCCTGTTCCCATGATGCACTGGGCCAGGGACAGACTAATTTGCATACAGCCAGGTTCTGAAACTGGGATGGTGCAATGAGCTAAAAAACGGTGTTGGATCTAGCCCTGATCTCTTGACTGGGTGAGAGTACTCTGCTTAATTCAGAGACTCTGTCCATCACCACCCCTTGTTGTAAATTTTTTTGTAATCATTACAGGGAAGACATTGTACATATTTTCTTTTTCTGCCTGGCATACGGCGAAATTCGGAAATGTTGGATTATCCCACTGTGTAAAAACTTGGGCCTTAGACAATGTGCACAAGCTTGCAGAGTTTTAACATACGATACTGCCCCTGCCATTGTCTTCGCTGTTTCCCGATTTTTATATGGCATGTGGCGGAGAAGAACTGTTTTTATCAACGAAAAGTAATGGCCCCATGCTTTTTCTTTCTCACCTTTTGATAACTCAATGTTTAATAACTTTTTTAATTGTTTGTATTTATGGTTTTATTTCTGTGCTTGTACATATTTTATTGCACTTTTATGGTCCTTGATCGAAATAAAGTTATCAAATGAATGAAAATGAATGAATGACTAAGCTGGTTATTAATATGTCTTTCCAAAATCTTGGAGAGAATAGGTAGCAGAGAGATAGGCCTATAATTTGATAGTTTAGAGGGGTCAGCTCCACTCGGATGGAACAAGAACATCTCTCAATGAGGAGTTAAGAAGCTCCTTCAGCACATTAAGGGAGTCAGGGCCAAGTTACCTCAAGATTTTAATCGACAGAGGGTCGCGAGAGGAGCCCGATTTAATACTCACCAGACAAAGAGAAAAAGTTTGGCTGCAGAATCTGGTCCGCTTCTATAAATGGGGTCAGGGAGCAGAACAGATTCCGCCGGGAAGGTGGGGAAACCCAAATAATTATAGATAAGCTCAACCTTTGCTTTTTCAAGGTTTCGGGGGAAAATATTATAGTGTAAAGAAATGTAACCTCCTTCCAACATTTTGCCAGGTGATAAGGTTGTAGTGTAAAGAGACATAACCTCCTTCCAACATGATGCCGGGTGATAGAATTGTTATGTACAGATACTTAACCTCCTTCCAACATTGTGCCCGTTGATAAGATTGCAGTGTAAAGAGACATAAACTCCTACTGACATGGTGCATGGTCATAAGATTGTAGTCTAAAGAGATGTGACCACCTTCTAAAATATTCTCTGAGGAAATAATTGTAGTGTAAAGAGATGCAACCTCCACCCAACATGGTGCCTGTTGGTAGGATTGTAGTGTAAAGTGATGTAACCTTCTTCTTACATGAGGAGTGGTGTGGCACCACGGCCAGGGCGACTGACGCTGGACGCTGGGGATCATGGTTCGATCCCCTGCTCCGGCGGCAGGGGTCTGCCCAGCACCATGCGACTCTGGGCAATAGCTTGCTTAATATCCCAACGGTCCCCAGCGCCTTGAGACCCCTTTGGGGGTGATTTGTGCACTATACAAGTACTGGATTTATTTATTTATTTAATGAGATTGTAGTATAAAGAGACGTAAACTCCTTTTAAATGGTTTCTGGAGAAAAGATCGTTGTGTAAAGAGTTGTAACCTCCTTCTAACATGCCCGTAAAGCTGATTACAAAGGCTCTCTTAAAGAATATCATAAATCGTCCAAATTGGCAAGAGCCACTTATATCGCTAACACTGTTACACAGACTAGGGTCACGGAGTATCCTGTGGGCTGGTACTTTGCAAACCAGCTTGAGGTCTCCTCGCGATCCCTGGTCCGTTGGCCAGTGGGTCCTGGCGAGGGTCACCTTGTTTGTTCTTGGGCTTCCCTGGTGGCTCCAGGTGTGCCCTGACTCTACATTGCTTGGGGAATCCCCTGGACCTTGCTGGTCCTCACAGTAACCTGTTTACTCTAAATGCATGGGTTGCATTTGCCAAGACTGGTTGGCACTTCAGCCCGACATTGACCCTCAGCACTCAATATCCTTCATGGGACAGCTCACCTCCGGATCCTGGTTGTCCTCAACATCTCCTGGTCCCAGTGGCTGCAGAGTCAAGCAACCCTTCTTCACACCTGAAGCATTCGACATTGGTGGGCCTTAGACTACTGAGCCCCTGGTCGCCTGAAGTGACCCCAGACTCTGTCCCCTCTGCTTTCAGTTTCTTCTAATGTAGAATCCAGGCTTGGATTCCACCTTAAACTCTTCACCTTCCTGGCAGCAGTAATTCTTTACCACTCTCCATTGAAAATGACGATGGTTTCCAACACTACCTATGCAAAGGCTCCTCTGGGATAGGTTACACGGGTACCTCCATACTCACTGGTGGGATGGCCTTAGAACCTCCTATGCTCCAAACGGTTTGCTCGAAGTCCTCGTATAAGTGTCCGTGAAGTGTAACTTTGCAACCACGACTCCCCGTAGAGTTGTGTGGAGCACACGGCTGTGTTTCCTCACTGCACCCATCTTCCTGTGGGCCCCCAGTGTCACTCCTCTGGGTGGTTGCTCGGGTCCCAGTGATTCTACGTGCTCTAGGCCCTGTGCCTAGTTAAGTCATTGTTTGTTATGCCATTTTTTTGTAGACAGCTTCTACCAAGCCACCTTCTCACACTTATAACCACACCCCATACAAGAATGAGGTTACATAACTTTACACTACAATCTTTTCCCCAGAAACCATGAAGAAGGAGTTTTATTTCTTTTTACACTATAATCTTATCATCATGCACCATGTTAGACGAAGGTTACATCTCTTTGCACTACAATCTTTTCACCAGGCCACAGGTAAGAAGAAGGTTACGTCTCTTTACACTACAATAATATCACCAGTCACCATGTTAGAAGGAGGTTATGTTTCTTTACACTACAAACAAATGGCACCATGTTAGAAAGAGGTTATTTCTCTTTAAACTACAATCTTATCACCAGGCCCCATTTTAGAAGGAGGTCACCTCTCTTTACAGTACAATCTTAACACTATTCCTTGTTAGAATGAGGTTGCGTCTTTTTACACTACATTCTTATCACCAGGACCCCTGTTAGAAGGAGGTTACATCTCTTTACACTACAATATTTTCACCAGAAACCATGTTAGAAGAAGGTTACGGCTCTTTACACTACAATCTTATCACCTGGCACAATGTTGGAAGGAGGTTAAGTATCTTTACACACCAATTCTATCACCATACATCATTTTGGAAGGATATTACATCTCTTTACACTACTATCTTATCATCAGGCTCCATTTCGGAAGGAAGTTATGTCTCTTTACACTACAATTGTATCAACTGGTACCTTGTTGGAAGGAGAATATGTCTCTTTACAGTAGTAGTTACAGTAATACAATTCTTCGTTATTGTCCGATTAATTAAAATCATTACAATAAAACAACACAATTCATAAAACAGGGCAATTTCTTATGTTCCTTAAAGATAATGAGGAAGTGTTACCATACCTTTATAACCGTCAGAGATACATAAAATATCATTAAAAAAACCTTTCGTTCAGAAACTAATATAAACATTACATTTCATTATTAATCACCATACATATTAGTAAAACCATCCAGACAGATGGAGTCCCCGCTCTGGTATTTAAAAAGTCGCTTAAAAGAAGCATAAGGGAACACATATTTGGTCCAGTTTTGATCTTAATGCTTAAAATATAAAGTGCATCCGTGCTTTTAAGATTACCTTGAACCTTATAGAATTTATCCAGTTACATCGCCAGTATGGGAAAAATAAACAATACAGTTGGTTTCTTAATAGCTTTTTACTCTTATTGTATGACCACAAAATCGTCCTGAGTCAGTTTTCTCTCAGCTATAAGGATGAATTTGACAAAGTTAACTGTTAAATTGATAAAACGCCCTTGAAGGCACAGTATTATCGCTTGGCGACGCGGTCTCACCCCTTGCTCACTGAATATTGGTTTTAAAAGTGTTCATCTTTCTTTGAAGCAAATTGGGGCAAATACTTAAAATAACGTTTCATTAGTATAACCATATAATCTACACTTTTGTGATTGACAAACTTGTACCCATCTAGGTGTCCCATCTTTTGTTGAATAGTGGCCAAACCTAAGCTTAAGTAATGTAGGTTAGATAGGAATGGGGTTCAATTTTATTACACAAATTATTAACCGATCAGGCATGCTTTTTGTTTACAATCAGCTCCTGATCCAATATAACAGATACCAAATTAGTTGATTGATTTAAAATCTGTTTTAAAATGGTTTAATTTCTAATCAATTCGTCAAAAGGTAGGAGCTTAAAAATATTCAAACTTTAAGTTAAATATAACCTCCATGGTCTGGTATACTCCTTCTTATTCTTTTCTTGCCAACACATATATGCAAGGGACTTAGGGTCCTATAAATAGAGCGAATATAGACATTTTACAAATGTAGCTTGCCCTACCAATATTTGGTTTAACAAACCAAATTCCAATCTAACTGTAGCATGTCCCCCCAAAAAATGTATCCTAAAAATGTACTTAAAATTTTTTATTTGTAATTTATACAACAGTTGACTATCTTTACCTAGGAAAATTATTGACCCATATGTAAGCGCGGGGTTAAGTTTTGCATTCATTACTTTTAATAAGTGTTTGTAACTTGGGCATGAAAGTTAATCATGCAATGATCAAAAGGCAAAAGACAATGAAGTTGCTTTGGACTTTAAGTTATCCCATGTGGTTTAAAGTCATCCTATCCGCCAGCGTAACTCCTAAGTATTTACACCGCTTTACTGTTTAGAATGCAAGATCGCCAATCAGTGCAATAACTGCACACAAATCAGATGCGACCTTATTCCTTTTGAAAATTGCAAGAGTCCACAAAAGGTATGTCCGATTAAATCTAAAGTGGATGAGTTATCACAGCAAACATCAGCAGAAAAGAACCAATCAAACAATCAGACAATGACACCTGATGGTATAATAGAGGAAACTAAAACAACAGGTGAAAGTCACCTTATCACACAAAATAATGGCCGCAAATCATTGGAAACAGAGCACTCAAACCAGGATGGGGAAATTAACCAAAACGACCATAAAGGCCTAACCAAGCGGCAAAAAAAGCGGGCAAGAAAAAACAGAATTCAGACGTCAAACCACCCGCTTGCAAACACCCAGAAGCCGGTCTCTTTTCCTATCTTCAATCAGGTAAAAATTAAAACTAAACAGGAACTCACCGTCAAAGAGGGGACTAATCACTCATCAGCCGGGACACTTAATGAGCAAAAAAACGGGAAAAATCTAGAAGAAGGACAAATACCACTAAGCAAAAGCCCGAATGACATGACCCAATCGAGGACTACAAAAAAACTAACAAACAAAGAGGAGATAGCCTCTTTTAACTCCAGTCATACTGATCTTTCGAGCCCAACACCCGCCGCAAGTGACACTGATCCGAGCCGGAATCAAGGGATCAGCAACAACACACAACTAAAAAAATATTAGATACTCGGCCAGTTGACCAACAAAAAACTGACTCAACCACTCGTCAAAAGGTCGCACTACCAATGAAGATAAAAAGCATTCTATAAATGAGATCGATCAACACAATAAAAACGAACCAAGCAGTCACAGGCCCCATTGGGTAGTAGTTAAAGCCATGGACAAAAACCAAAAACCGCCCTCCATTCGCATCACCGTACCGAGTAATAACTCAATGGTAGGGAAAAGCATCACAATACCAAGTGAAAATCCAATACTAGGGAAAAGCGACCAGATGACTAATAGACAAGTCAGAACAAAGGCGGACAGAAATATGCACGATCAAATACAACTCACAATATTCACAGGTAACAACAATACACAACAAATTACAGAACCCACAAAGGTAGAATGGACAGGACCACGCCTCGGAACAGACATCAAAGTAAGTGGGCGCTATTTAGAACAGGTCAGCCCAAAACGAACAGGCCGAGAAGTAAAGGCCATAGTAAACATGCCACACACGCAAACCCAAAGTAATGGGGATTATCAAAAAGCCCAATATCTCCATTTCAACGCAAAGGATCATGATGATCACATCCCTATAAAATCCTCTTCAGAGGGAAAAGCTCTGACTAGCAATGACCGACCATTGGAGAAGCAAACAGCTACAGCAGGAAAGATACTTTTTATCCCTAACTACGAGCCTCAAGGTACACAAGATATATTAAATCGAGGGAACATTCTCCACCTTACATCCTCCATCCCAAGCTTATGCCACCTAACAACTGCCGATTTACTATCAATCAAATTCATCCCATTAGGGGACAATGTGGCCAAGGAAGGCACGCTCGCCACCTGGAGGAATATAGAAATAGTAAAAAACATACTCACAGAAACACGCAAATTTGAAGAGTGGGGAATCACGTTGAAAGAAGAAATAAAAAAGGGCTATCCGTCACCCCTACTAAAAGATGTGAGAAAAGAGATGACTGCAAAACCCGAATTACTCACTCAGTACTGCAAGGCGCCAGGGGGGCTGAAACTCCGACTAATAATCACTGGAGAGGGACATTGGGCACTAGTGACAATTGAACCCACTGGGAAGCGGGAGAGAGCAAAGGAACACTAATAAAGCTGCTCTCCCGGAACATCGCAGGAGCGAAAAACATCTTAAACCATAGTAGAAAAACAGCAACCTGGGACCAATATGACATCATAGCACTGCAAGAAACGTGGACAACGGAGCCAATTGATGTACCGGGAAGAGTATGCTTCCATGAAAGCGCGACACGTCTCCAGTGCTACGGACGCGCAAGGGGGGGTCTTTCAATATATATATCCACAGCACTGAAGATCGGAGCCTCACAAATGGCCACATCAGCACCAGATCTACAAATTATTAAACTGGAGAGCACAACAAAAAGCAATGCCAGAACAATCATCTTGATTAATTTATATGCCCACCCAAAAAAATCGGCTAAAAAGTACCTCTTCGACCGTGTAGTCAATGTAGTAACCAACACCCACCTTGAACATCCAAGTTGGGAGATTATTGTCACGGGCGATTTTAACATCAACCTTCTACATCCACCGGAAGATGAGGTCAACATCTCTACAGCAAACGAACTGTGGGATGTTGAACCCCAGGAGATTATATCTGTTAAGAAGACAGACAAAGTGGGTAGGCAACTGATGTGGGACTTTGAACGCCTTGGCCTACGGGTAATAAACGGAAGAAGCCATCATGACAAACCCCCTGCCGTTACCTATATAGGCCACAATGCAAGCTCCACCTTGGATCATACATTAGTTACACTACCCCTGTTAAGTCTAATTAAAAAATTCCAAATACTCTGATCACTAGACAGCGATCACTCAATGCAACACATTGAGATGAAACTGAGCCCCTCCAGGCACGTTAAGGCACCAACTATCCCAGGCATAACCTCAACAATCAACCTGAAGCGGTTAAGGTGGTCAAGTAACACCCTACCACAAATAGCGTTAGACGCTAAGAAACTTTTCAAACAAACAACTGCAGAAAAGGACTTATGTTCAGAAACCTGGTCTGACTTCCTGGAAAGGCAACCAAGGTCCAATAGTAACGCAAAAATGAATACCTATCGGAAGACAGATATAGAACTCACAAAAACAGCACTGTCTATGAGGAAACAACTTCAGAAGCTCACAAGATGGGCACAAGGACTAAGGATAAACCCAAGTATCTGGCAAGAAGTCCGATCGACAAGGAGGCAATACAAGAAGCTGGTTTGGATGGAAAAAAGGAACAAAGCTAACGACTTTTGGGTCAAATTGCTGCACAACATAAAAAAATCGGACTCAAGGGCATTCTGGATACAAGTCAACTCCATTAACAGAGCAGCTCAACCTGTAAATATGACATGTATCACCGAAAGCGATTGGGCCAAACACATAGTCGATACATTCTCAATAAACCTAACAAAGAACCAGATCACAACGTCAACAATTGAATCTGAAATGCCAAGAGCTACGAACCAGGAAAGAACGACTATTAACAGCACTATTGGCTCGATCATCGGCCAGGAAGACATGGATCAATCAATATGGACAGACGACGATTGTCGAATACTAAAAATAATCAAGAAATGCAAACAAGTGAGTGCGCCGGGGCCGAATGGCATTCCGCAGGCAATCAACAAAGAGGACCCTAAGTTCTGGGCACGCAAATTCAACATTCTGTTTCGGTCAATTAGCAACTCAGGACTGGTCCCGGAAAGCTGGAGGGGTGCCATTATCAACCCCATCTACAAAGGCGGAGACCGCAAAAATCCAACTAACTACCGCTTAATAGCCCTGATCGATGCGGAAGCCAAATACTACGCATATCTGGTGCTAGCCGATCTAGCTCAATGGTCGGACATGCACATCAAAATCCCGTTAAACCAGACAGGGTTTAGTCGCGGAACAGGCACCATGGCAAACGCAATGGCATTATGCTTAATTGGTGAAAAAAGCCTACAAAACCACCAGGAACTTTATACCTGCTTTGTTGACTTTAAGGCAGCCTTCGACCATGTCAACAGGAATTTACTATGGGCCAAATTGAAGCATCAGGGCCTGCCAGACTCAATCCTAACACCGATCATTGACCTGTATAGTAACACCTGGATGCAGGGAAAGATCGACAACGGATAGAGGCTAACCCGGAAGATCAATACCTTTGATGGCTTAAAGCAAGGCTGTGTCCTGGCCCCTCCCCTTTTTAATTTATTCATGGCGGATTTAACAGCAAGCCTTGATCAAATCAATGCTCATCCACCGCGGCTAGGTAATCTCTGTATAACACACCTATCCTATGCCGACGATGTGGTCCTACTAAGCCAGACAAGAATAGGCCTGCAGCGTCTATTACAGGAACTGACCTGCTACACCAAACAGAATTTGCTAGCAATAAACACCAAAAAAAAACAAGATTATGGTCATAACCCGACGCCATAAAGTGCAACCAACCTTCACTATAGACAATGTCAAACTGGAAGCGGTTGAAAGTTATAAGTATCTCGGGATACTATTGGACAAGCGTCTTAACTTTGCTACGCACCTAAACAGCATGGAAAAGAAGAGCATGGTCCTATTGCACGCTTTCAGTAGCTTGGCGTTCGAACTCAGAGGCCCCCTGGTCTCTCCCTTGCTAACAATAATGAAAGCCAAGCTACTTCCAACAATAGCTTATGGGAGCATATTACATCATGGCAAGAATGCACAACTCTTGGACAAACTTCAAATGAAAATCTACAAGCGTGTATTTGTATTACCAACCAATGCATCACCCGCACAAGTCAGACTCGAATTCGGTTTGCAATCTCAAGTCCTGCTGAAAAAGTATGAGACCATAAAATTCTGGTACGATGTGTGGATGAACCTAGAAATTGCGCTGTACCGTGCCATGTGGGAAACAATCAGTAAAAGTTCCAACTCGCACTATGCCAAGTACCTTAAATCATCACTTGAATCCACTAACTTGGCTGCACTTTGGGAATCCAAGCTTCCAGTGCTTTCCTTTAAACAGTTGACAAAAAAGGCTGCCAATAGGCATTTGTTGCTAAATGATAAAATAACTTTTAGTCATCGGTCCCACGCTTGGATGACAATTCAATCTTACAAAAAACTAGCACCAGCAACCTACCTAGACCTTGCTTTCTCGACATTCACCAAACGGAAATACCTCAATTTAAGGCTGGGCAGCCTACCAACAAATGCTGAGTTACCAAAATGGAAGTCCCAAGAAAGAGATGGATGCTGTTTATGTGGTGCAGGAAGACAAGACTTTATCCACCTGATCTGTATTTGCCCGGCCCTGAACCTGGAACGTCGGAGTTGGTTGAAGACCAAGTTTAAGGAATATGGAACACGAACCTGCCGGTCTGCGATCATGCTAATCCTGTGCTCAGTTGATCCGCAACTCATCTGCAGGGCAATCAAATTCATTGACAATTTCGAGAAAAAGCAAAATAAACTGGCGAAGTCTTGAGCCCTGAACACATTTACTTTACTATCCCGAAAGACGCTCTCATTTTTACAACTTTTTTTATTCACTCAATAGTGTATATTTTCGTGTGTTTTAATATGGCTGCATTTACATTTTGTAATGGTTTTTACTAACTATACAATAAATATTATTACTTAATAGATAAATCCTTAATTTTCCATAATGTCTTATCTGATTTTGTTGATCCTATTTTCATAATTTGGTTTTTTTTGGTATTTATTTGTAAACCATTCGCTAATGTATATTGATCAAATGACTCTATCAATCTTTGCAGCCCTATTTGCGTGTAACTCAGTAAAATGGTATCGTCTGCATAGTGCAAATATTTTAAACATTGGCCTGCAAGGATTGGTGAGTGTGTATTGACGTTATGTAAATGATACGGTAGGTCGGCCATTAAAAGGTTACAAAGAATCTCTTTACACTACAATCTTATCACCTGGAACCATGAAGGAAAGAGCGTACGCCTCATTACACTACAATCTTTTTACATTTTCACCTGGCACCATGTTGGAAGATGGTTACATCTCTTTACACTACAATCTTATCGCCTGCCACAGTATTGGAAGGAGGTTACATCTCTTTACACTGCGATCTTATCACCTGCCACAGTATTGGAAGGAGGTTACATCTCTTTACACTACAATCTTATCACCTGCCACAGTATTGGAAGGAGGTTACATCTCTTTACACCACAATCTTATCACCTGCCACAGTATTGGAAGAAGGTTACATCTCTTTACACTACAATCTTATCACCTGCCACAGTATTGGAAGGAGGCTACATCTCTTTACACTACAATCTTATCACCTGCCACAGTATTGGAAGAAGGTTACATCTCTTTACACTACGATCTTATCACCTGCCACAGTATTGGAAGGAGGTTACATCTCTTTACACTACAATCTTATCACCTGCCACAGTATTGGAAGGAGGTTACATCTCTTTACACTACGATCTTATCACCTGCCACAGTATTGGAAGGAGGTTACATCTCTTTACACTACGATCTTATCACCTGCCACAGTATTGGAAGGAGGTTACATCTCTTTACACTACAATCTTATCACCTGTCACAGTATTGGAAGGAGGTTACATCTCTTTACACTACGATCTTATCACCTGCCACAGTATTGGAAGGAGGTTACATCTCTTTACACTACAATCTTATCACCTGTCACAGTATTGGAAGGAGGTTACATCTCTTTACACTACAATCTTATCACCTGCCACAGTATTGGAAGGAGGTTACATCTCTTTACACTACAATCTTATCACCTGGCACAATGTTGGAAGGAGGTTACATCTCTTTACACTACAATCTTATCACCTGCCACAGTATTGGAAGGAGGTTACATCTCTTTACACTACAATCTTATCACCTGCCACAGTATTGGAAGGAGGTTACATCTCTTTACACTACAATCTTATCACCTGGAACCATGAAGGAAAGAGCGTACGCCTCATTACACTGCAATCTTTTTACATTTTCACCTGGCACCATGTTGGAAGATGGTTACATCTCTTTACACTACGATCTTATCACCTGGCACAATGTTGGAAGGAGGTTACATCTCTTTACACTGCGATCTTATCACCTGGAACCATGAAGGAAAGAGCGTACGCCTCATTACACTACAATCTTTTTACATTTTCACCTGGCACCATGTTGGAAGATGGTTACATCTCTTTACACTACGATCTTATCACCTGCCACAGTATTGGAAGGAGGTTACATCTCTTTACACTACGATCTTATCACCTGTCACAGTATTGGAAGGAGGTTACATCTCTTTACACTACACTCTTATCACCTGCCACAGTATTGGAAGGAGGTTACATCTCTTTACACTACAATCTTATCACCTGCCACAGTATTGGAAGGAGGTTACATCTCTTTACACTACAATCTTATCACCTGGCACAATGTTGGAAGGAGGTTACATCTCTTTACACTACGATCTTATCAACTGCCACAGTATTGGAAGGAGGTTACATCTCTTTACACTACGATCTTATCACCTGCCACAGTATTGGAAGGAGGTTACATCTCTTTACACTACGATCTTATCACCTGCCACAGTATTGGAAGGAGGTTACATCTCTTTACACTACAATCTTATCACCTGCCACAGTATTGGAAGGAGGTTACATCTCTTTACACTACAATATTATCACCTGCCACAGTATTGGAAGGAGGTTACATCTCTTTACACTACGATCTTATCACCTGCCACAGTATTGGAAGGAGGTTACATCTCTTTACACTACAATCTTATCACCTGCCACAGTATTGGAAGGAGGTTACATCTCTTTACACTACAATCTTATCACCTGGAACCATGAAGGAAAGAGCGTACGCCTCATTACACTACAATCTTTTTACATTTTCACCTGGCACCATGTTGGAAGATGGTTACATCTCTTTACACTACGATCTTATCACCTGGCACAATGTTGGAAGGAGGTTACATCTCTTTACACTGCGATCTTATCACCTGGAACCATGAAGGAAAGAGCGTACGCCTCATTACACTACAATCTTTTTACATTTTCACCTGGCACCATGTTGGAAGATGGTTACATCTCTTTACACTACGATCTTATCACCTGCCACAGTATTGGAAGGAGGTTACATCTCTTTACACTACGATCTTATCACCTGCCACAGTATTGGAAGGAGGTTACATCTCTTTACACTACGATCTTATCACCTGCCACAGTATTGGAAGGAGGTTACATCTCTTTACACTACACTCTTATCACCTGCCACAGTATTGGAAGGAGGTTACATCTCTTTACACTACAATCTTATCACCTGCCACAGTATTGGAAGGAGGTTACATCTCTTTACACTACGATCTTATTACCTGCCACAGTATTGGAAGGAGGTAAAGTCTCTTTACACTACGATCTTATCACCTGCCACAGTATTGGAAGGAGGTTACATCTCTTTACACTACGATCTTATCACCTGCCACAGTATTGGAAGGAGGTAAAGTCTCTTTACACTACGATCTTATCACCTGCCACAGTATTGGAAGGAGGTTACATCTCTTTACACTACGATCTTATCGCTTGGCACAATGTTGGAAGGAGGTTACATCTCTTTACACTGCGATCTTATCACCTGCCACAGTATTGAAAGGAGGTTACATCTCTTTACACCACAATCTTATCACCTGCCACAGTATTGAAAGGAGGTTACATCTCTTTACACCACAATCTTATCACCTGCCACAGTATTGGAAGGAGGTTACATCTCTTTACACCACAATCTTATCACCTGCCACAGTATTGGAAGGAGGTTACATCTCTTTACACTACGATCTTATCACCTGCCACAGTATTGGAAGGAGGTTACATCTCTTTACACTACGATCTTATCACCTGCCACAGTATTGGAAGGAGGTTACATCTCTTTACACTACGATCTTATCGCTGGCACAATGTTGGAAGGAGGTTACATCTCTTTACACTACGATCTTATCACCGGCCACAGTATTGGAAGGAGGTAAAGTCTCTTTACACTACGATCTTATCACCTGCCACAGTATTGAAAGGAGGTTACATCTCTTTACACCACAATCTTATCACCTGGCACAATGTTGGAAGGAGGTTACCTCTCTTTACATCACAATCGTACCCTCAGACATCATAGGTTGATGTGGTGTAAACACAACAGACTCTCTTGTAATGCATGGAAAAGGCGGCTTCAATGAGATGAGGCTACACTTCAAACTAGCAACATTTCTCCCGACTAAATGGCCCTCGCTTCATTAATACCATCCCTTTCACTAAACCTCCTTATTTCCCGACATTAGGGTGCTGTCCTCACCCAGGAGTCCCCCACCGTCTCCATCTGTCCCGGCCCCATCATACGCCTTCATGCTTTCCCAACTTTCAAACCCTCACTGCTCACCACTGCCCCATGAGCTGGACTTCTCGTCCAGCAGCCTAACCAACCCTTCCGTTACCCGCCTTCTGCCCTTAACCCCTTCCGTGCTCGTGACGGAACCACTCCGTCACGAGCCACGGACGTGCTGTGCTGGTGACGGAGTGGTTCCGTCACGGCGTAGCCGCCCCGCCCACGCTGCAGGAATTCCGCGCCTGCGCGGCAGTTTTAATCAGCGGGCGGGGCCGTGACGGAACCACTCCGTCACCAGCACAGCACGTCCGTGGCTCGTGACGGAGTGGTTCCAGCCCGAACATGGCGGCGCCGTGTGGTCCCCCTCCTCCCCAGCGCCGCGGCGGAATTACCACAGCAGCCAAGGGGTTAAACCAGTCACCTTCAGCCTTTCGTCTAGCATCAACTGTACCCCTGCTACCACCAGTACAAGACCGCCACCTATCCACCCAAGGATGATCAGCCTTCACAAAACAATGGACCCCAATCTCATCCCCACAATTCCCCGATTTGGAAATGGGTGAATGCAATGCAGGTCATGAGAGGGATCCCACCGGATTCTGTTTCCTTCAGTTATATCTGTGGCCAGTCTGGGAACCAGCTGACCTAGTGAAGTATGCTTAATTTGTCCCAGTGTCATTTTCAGATACCAGGATGCATTTCAGCACCCTCCACATATTCTCAGATTTCTGGTCGGAGCCGCAACGTGCAGGAAGACTGGGGACTTTCTTATATTTACTTCCAGAACAACCAAAAATGAAGGCCTGATTTAAAGGGCCACGGACTCGTGTTTTGTTCCAGTATCATCCTGGCTGTGAGGGATCTGGAGCCTCACACCTAGATGCCAATGCAATGGTGGGAAACAAAAGCACACAGTTATCACTTCACAAGTACTCTAGATAAACTCTGATTTGGAGGCATGTTTTTAACTTGTTTACCCCCCTTTTTTTAACTCTATTTATTGTTTTTCAAGAGAATACATAACACTAGAAACAAAATATATCGAGTCGTCGAAACAAAATTAGTACATACATAGATTTAACTCAGAGAGAAAAAAAATAACAGCCTTTAACTTGCAGAAAAAATGGAAATTGAAGTCAGTGGAGAGAATACAAATCATTGAATTAATACTCACAAAAAATAAAATAGGAAAAGAGGAAAAAAAAAAAAATGAAAAAGGGGACCAGGATATCAGAAATAAAGATGATAACAGATATTTCAGATAATTCAAAGCGAAGACCATTGCTCTAAAGGGGCCCAGATCTTAGAGGCCAGTTGGTGCCTTCTTCTTCCTCTTAACAAGTACACCGAAGACTCCAAATGATACCAAGGTAGCATCCTAGCTCTCCAATTAAAAAAAGTAGTAGCCACTGAACTTAACCACTGTGAAGTGATACATAACCGTATCATTGCCATAGCAATAAACAAAAATGCTCGAGTATACCTTGTCCTTTCAATAGCTCCTGGATATTCACAGCCCAATATAATTAACTCTGCGAAGATATTAACCGGAATTTCGAGCACCTGATTCAAAAAGACCTCAATATCCTTAAGAAAAACCCTCAAATTTGGGCATGAATAGAACATATGGATTGCATCCGCTGCGTGAAATCTACACCTAGAGCAGGAATCACCCTTACCCTCCCCCATTTAGCGATCTTAGCCGGAGTATGAAATAGATCGAACATAGCCAAATAGCTTTGCGTGCGTAGGCTGCCCGAAACTAAAACATAGCTGGCTAGTTCCAGCGACTGTTTCAAATCCAGTGTTGGAGTACCAAATTTCGCTGCCCACTTAATACTCTGAAGATCCAAGTCACCAGGAAGAACTGATAAAAGACATTGGTAAATAGCTCCGATTCTGGCCCTCTTTTTAACAAGTTCCACTAAAGCAATCTTGTCGTACAGAGCGGGACTGCTACGGTAATGCCTATTCAAAAAGCTCCTGATCCGGAGATATTTAAAAAAATCATTAGAATGTATATGAAACTTACCCCTTAAAAAGGAAAGAGGAGCCAACTGGCCATCAAGACCCAAATCGCCAACATCTTTTAAACCCAGCATCTGCCATTTAAAGGAGACGCCATCCTGAAATATGGATGGTAGCACACTCACGGCATTGAAGGGAGTATAAAAATTAATCTTCGAGATGGCTACCCTATAGCGGATTTTCTGCCAGATTGAAAACAGAGCCCAACTAACCTTAAATTTCGGTTTTTTGAAGTAGCTCGGCTCTAACACAAGTGTAAACACCCTTAGCAGCATCACTCAGGGCTGTATCATAGATGGATGGCCTAGTACATAAAGGGACACCAGCCCTATCACCCAGCAGTGGTGAACCGAAGTGTTGTAACATGGCCGCCCAGTAATGGTATAAGAGGTGAGGAACGCCCCAAGCCCCCCCCCGTTCCCTAGGAAGGCAGGTCCATTTCGTGGCTCTCCTTACACAGCGATAGACCCACAAGAACCGCTGACAAATTCTCTCAGCCCTAACCAACGTTATCTGCGGAATCAAAAGAGGAATTGTCTTAAAAAAGTATAAAAACTTTGGAAGGATTAACATTTTCAACACATTACATGGTCCAAAGAGTGACAGGCGGAGATGATCTAACCTCTCCAGCATGGTATGAAGAGAGTCAATAGCAGGAAGAAAATTCAGATCCGGAATTTGAGCAACTACAGGGGAAATTTGAACCCCAAGATAAGAAGCTTCTGTTACAACGGGTACTCAGAAAGGGGCATGCTTTCTGACTGAATGACCTGAGTTTTTGTGATGTTCAACTTATATCCTGACATGGCACTGAATTGAGCAGCCAAAGTCTCTAGGGTCGAGAAAGCAGATCCAACATCATTGGTTAAAACTACAATATCGTCAGCAAATGCCAATGCCTTATACTCTACCCCCTGTTCCCTGATTGGACAGATGTCCCGGCTCGCTTCAATCATGCTAAGAAAAGGCTCAATGTACACCGCAAAGAGCAGGGGCGAGCAGGGGCATCCTTGTCTGGTTCCCCTGCTGATGTTGAAGCACCCTGACTCTTGCCCTGAAATACGAATGGTAGCAGCTGGGGAAATATATAATGCCTGAAGAGCCTGAATGAACTCAGCGCCAACCCCTTTCGAGCGCAGCACAGACCACAGGAAACTTGTTTACCCCTTACATAAGAGATATGGATGTACTGCAAGATTGCAAGATGTATCTGTGTGTTTGAGGAATTACACACATTATGATTTAAATGGCTCTTACTCATGTTTTTTGATGTATTTCTTTAATAGCCTTACTCATCTCAGTCTAGGATGCCGGGGGGGCTTTACATCCCACACAGAGAGGCAGTAAATCCTACAAGTGCGAAAATCAATGTACAGGAAATTTGACAAAAGACAATAAGTTGTATTGTCCATATTTGTAGACATTATATGTGCATGGTCGGGAGAAACACAAAGGCAAGATTTTAAAATGTAAGGCTGTGAGTGACGTTGTCAGTACTATAAGGATGGACTCACACCCTGCATGCATCACATACTACTCAATTTTATAAAATTACTAAAATATGCACTAAAAACAGCTTCATAAAAACCATAAAAAGTCACTTCCTGCCTGGGGGCCAGCTGGCGGTTAGGTTAGATGGGGGGGTATGCTTGGCCCTCCTTGTACGTGTCTGCCATGCACTACCCAAATATTTAGCTACCCCACACACCATAGCAACAGAGGACGTATCAGTGCAGAGGACCCGTAGGGCCATTTTGTGACATCTAAGGCCCGACCCCTTGCATAGTGGTTTTAACCATATCTTCCTGACAACCCTATGTGCCGGGCAGGCAAAGAAAAAGTGAGCCACGGACTCGTTGGGGGCTGCACAACCCGGACAGGCTTTTGGTAGATCACCTAGATTTTTCCACCCAGAAGAGAAGTCATTCACCGGTAAGGTCCCGAGCCTCAGTTTTAGGTAAAGTGATCTGTACAGTGGTTTCTCTATATAATCAAGGAAGGGTTTGCTTTTTCTTGACCATTTGATCTCCAAGGAATGCTGGGAGAGAGACCCCCCTTCACTTCTGCGTATGGCCATCTCCTGTACCCAGTCCCAATAGAGCCTCTTGATCACTGGCTTGGGACGCGGTGTTTGGCTCAACCATACTTCACTTAAGCCCAGTTGCACAACCAACAGTTTCAAGTCGCACAGCCACTTGATCTTATTGCCTGTGTTGAGGAGGATGAGTTCGTCTAGAACTGCAGCGTAATTGTGGAGTTCATGGGTCCTTCTCAGATGCACCCAAAAGAGTAGTGGGCGCAGACGCACGATATCTTTTATGGGACGCCTACCTAGATCTAACCGTAGTGGTATTAACGGAGTGGAAACTGGGAGGGCCACCAGGTCTCTCATAAAGATATTTTCTGACGTGGCTAGCTCTGTTATATTCTCGAACCCCCACAACTGGGATCCATATAGGGCTGCCGGCAATACTTGACCATCATAAATTGCAAGAGTCGGTGCCACAGGTTTGCTTAACGACGCCCGCTGTTCCCTTAAAACCATCCCTGAGACTCTTTTGTGGTTTAATACCATTTTGGCCAGGTGGTCTTTCCATTTCATCAGCTGTTTACCCTAACACCCTGATAGTCAAAGGAATCGACCAACTCCAAGGGGACACCGTTGAGCGAGACATTATTCCTGAATCTCTTGGAAGGTGCAATGGCCATGAGCTTTGTTTTAGAGGTGTTGATGGTAAGGCCTCTGTCAATGCAAAACGCACTAAAGCGGTCCAAGAGTTTTTGAAGACCTATGGGGGATTTAGAGATCAAGATGGTATCATCTGCGAAGAGTAGAGTAGGTGTTTTTTCCCCGCCAGGGATGGCGCATCTGCCGCTTCCTCCCTCAGATGATCCACCACTCCATTCACAAAGAGGGAGAACAGGGTCGGTGCCATCACACATCCCTGGCAGACTCCACTCCTCACGGGCACCCTCTCTGTCAGTTGTCCCTGGGTGCCCCTCTGATCCTCGCATAGTTCCCCTCATGTAGCTTCACAATAAGACCCTAATGTGACCCTGGGAGACCCATCTTCCCCAGAATATCCCGCAGCCTTGCACGCGGGACCAGGTCGAACGCTGTCTTGAGATCTATGAATGCCAGATAGAGGCTACCCTTATTGATGGTCACGGTCTTCCAATAGATCGCAAAAAAACAGAAGACCTGGTCCATCGTGCCCACCTTCTGGCGAAACCCTGCTTGGAAGTGGGAGAGAACATGCTCCTCTTCCATCCAGACACCCACCCTAGAGATGATGACCCTGCCAACCACCTTCTGGATCACGTCAATCAGACTGATCGGTCTTTAGTTGGCGGGGTCATCTCTTGCGCCCTTTTTGTGCACTGTTACCACCTCTGCTCCCTTCCATGAATCTGGCACAGGGTACCCCTTAGAGATCAGATTCATTATTTGGGCGATAAGTCTGCCCCAGGCATCAGGATTATTCAAAAGGAGGTCCCCTGGTATCCCGTCCGGGCCAGCTGCCTTCCTAGGGGTCAGATGTCTAATGGCCACTATTACTTCAGAGGGCAGGTATGGTTCTTCGTGCTCCACCAGGGATTGGGTCCTGGGATCTAAATCTGCAAGAGATGAGTCTAATACTTCTCTCCCGTCATACAGTGCAGAGAAGTGGGAATGCCATTGTTGTTCCGTTATGTGGTTAGCAATAGGTGGTACACTTTGCTGCCTGGCCTTGCCAATCAGATCCCAGAACAGCATGGCATTCTTCATGTTGGCAGCGGATTTAAGATCCTGCCAATGTTGTTCCTCCCACTCTCGTTTAGCCAACACTATCGCCCTCGCATAATCCTTCCTATCCGCTCTAACTAGTGAGGGATTCTTTTTAAGCAAGGCGACTGTTAACTCCTTCCGTTTCGCCTTACACTGGTCTGAATACCATGGGTTACTGGAAGTGGCAGGTTTGTTGTTCCCTCTGCCCATTTTGCCCTGGACTACAAAGTATTGTCCCACTTCCTCTATCGTATTCTTGTAAGCCAACGAAAAAGGCGGGGCCTGGTCACTGCTATTTCTCAGCTACATGCACCCGTATCCTCTCGAGATTCCCTTCCTGGAGTTTAACCTTATCCCATTTCAGCCTGCGATTACCATTGCAAGGGACAACCTCACTGGTTGTCTTGAAGGGGGGTTTATTCCCACTTCCCTTTATTTTACCCCACCTTATCTTCATGCATAAGGGGTTGTGGTTGCTGTCCTGAGAAGGTACGACCTCCATATCTATTAGGTCGCACCATAGTGTAACATCCAATAGGATGTAAACAATTCTGGACGGGCCATTAAGCCTGTTAAAGGTCATCGCTCCATCACGGTCAGAGATTGTCCTACCATTTAGTGCTCTTAAATTAAATTCCATGGTCAGGGCATTGATCTGGATTGCCCTTGCTGACCATTTTCTAATCGGAGTTAGTGACAGGACTGGGATAGACCATCTAGAGTCCTCCTCCTCTGTACCCAGGGGGTCATTCCTAGATAGGGGTTCAAATGTACAATTGAAATCCCCTCCAACTAAGATTTTAGAAGTTGTGGGACATTTGGCTAATACCTGTTCTAGGATTGCAAATGTATCTGAGGTTGTGTCCCCGGAGTCCCTCTAGAATAGGTATTAAGAAGGTCTATCCTGCTCCCCTTGCTATGTCCTGGGACGGAGATATGTAGGATATCCCTGGTCGCTAATATCCCAGTTCAGTCCAATTTTAACCCAGATGTGAAGTCCACCCGCCGGTCTGCCCCTGCCACAGCTTAGTGCGGGCATGAAGAAGGTTGCATAACCGGATTTATGCACTGGGACCAGGCTCCAGGTTTCTTGGAACATGCATACGTCGAACTTCTCGATGAAGGCATTCCAGTCTGGTAGAAGCATCTTTTTCTGCAACCCAGCCACATTCCACGATAGCAAATGAATAACCCTGTGGCCGATAGCAGACAAAGGAGAGGTGGCTCCATTATTCCCACCCTGCTCACAGGAAACAGGCTCACTAATATATTCTAAGGAACTAGCCAGTTCCCGGGGTAAATTGGTGTCACCAATACCCCTCAGGATCTTTGATTGAGGGGTAGCAACAGCCCCACTGCTATCATAGAGATGGGGAGCTATAGGGTCCACTTTCCCAGTCGCACAGTTGGTCGCAGCTATAGGGATCATGTTCCCCCTATTTGAGAGACTTGGTGATAGTGCATCCACCATAGCCAGGCAGCTAAACCTATTCATGGTCGGGAAGCCCCCCCAGTTATCCCTAAAAACTGGCTCTATGGGTGGGTGGTCCCCCCAAGGCCCCTGATTCCAACCCCAATCTCGATGCCCTACTCTATGCCAGTTGCTGTTAACTCTAGGATCCCGAGTGGGCCCACTCTTTGGGGGGTAGAAAAAGGACAGTCGTCTAGTGACTATACCCTCAAACCTGTCCTGTGAGTCCCATGCACAGACTAGGGCAGCAGTGGGTGGGTCCGCAAAGTTAATTATCACACAATCTCCCCGGATGGATTTCCTCTGGTGCCCCAGCCATGCCACCCTCCTCACTGTCAAGATCTTACTTCTATGGTGCGGGGGTAGAGGCCGATTTTGGTTAAGCCAATGTCGGACCTTGTTAAGTAGCGACCAGTTGGTTTCCTCATGGGGATCCTCCAGCTCTGGGACCCCCGTCAAGACCACCACGTAGGGGGTGGCCTCCGGGGGGAGGTTCACCGTTCTACCTCTGTCCGCTACTCCACCGTTTTTGTTTCCCTTTGGTAGCGTGTTGTGTTCCCTGGGTGGAATGGCCCCTTCACCGGGAAGATCGTGGCCTGTGTTAGATATACCTTCCTTTTCTACTCTCTTATCCGCAACTGGGTCTGGATTAGGCTTGGTGTTAGCCGCTACTAGAGTTTTTTTTTTAGGAGTTTGTACAATAGCTTTTTTACTGCTTAAGGTATTGCTCTCAACTTTTTGGGCCCCCGGTGTTTTTTGGTAGGTGGGCTTGGTACAGAGATCGGCTAGTTGCTTTTCCATGTGGGCTAACCTCTTCTCTATAGGAGAGAGATAACATTTAAGGAGCTCTTCTAATTTCAACAGAATTTGGGTGTCAGCTGCTTCCCTACTAACAATTCTCCCAGCCGGGCTAGTTGGACCTTCTAAATTCCCTGCGCTCCCCGTCTGTGTTATAACATCACTGCCCTGAGGGTCCTGGTTTGTGTTTGGTTTTGAAGTGACAACCCTGGTAGTCTTTTTCTGATGTTGTCCCCTTCCCCTCGCTTTTTTTAATTTCTGTTTTTTAGGGATGCGCCCTCCCTCCTACCCCTCAGTGTAGTAACGCTTGTGTCTTCCTGAGTGGGACTGATGACTAATTCCGGGGTGTTTTCCAAGTCTGTACTTAATAGCGAGGCACATGATAGATGAGACACTGAAAGATCTATCGTATTGGGTAAACTACATCTATCAACATGTACCTCAGCCTGGACATCTATGAGACCAACAGCCTTAGAATGATCAGGGGTTTTGGCCGCTGCAAATGGACCCATAGAAGATCTTTTCTTTGCCAAGGCGTGGTCTTGGGACACCCTACGCTCCATTAATGTGATCCCTTTGTCTATAAAGGTATTGGCCCTTATGATAAAATTGTCCAAGGTGCCTGTGGATAGGGGTCCACCTGCAGCAGTTTTGCTTCTGGTCCCACGGGGAGACATTATTAGAGGTACAGATCACTAGTCTAAGCGGTATGTAGCTGTACGAGAATGTCTATAGTGAATACAATGTGTACTGCAACTCACCCACCGAAGCAAACAATGCACGTTAGAGGGCTGGCCCAGCCCGGCCTCCATCGGCCTCTAACGGGCTTCAACGGGCCCGCCCTTGGCCCAGGCTTAGTCCCGCGTCGCGGGATTCGGAGCGAGATTTTATCGCTACGGGCGGGGGGCGGGAACACCGAGGGAAGGGGCAGCAGCTGGGTGTCAGAGAGCCTGCTGGACCTCGCAGTCCCTCAGTGTTACAAGTTCTTAAAAGGCTCTCCCCCTATCAAGATGCACACACAGCAGCAAACGTCAGCCAGTTTTGAAGTATCCCACGTCGTCCTCTATCCTCGAAACTGCAGGAATTACGGCCAGGAAAACCCACACACAGTGAGCGGCAACTCCTTTATGACAACAAAGCAGATTTCTGCATGGCTGACGCCGGCTGATCCTTGGTGTCAAAGATTGATACAAGTTTGAGACTGTTCTAGATGACATTTCCCCAAATCTTGAACAGGAAATTATACCTGCAATGGCGCTATGGCACCCTGCCGCTAAGAGCCTTCACCAGCAAATGGAAACAGCACTCCTTGGAAAACTGTCCCGGCTGCAATTGTAGGCTAGAAGATGAATTGCATCTAGTTTTTTTTGCCCTGCCTACATTGCTGCTAGAAGGTTTTGGATAATTCCACTTTGTAAAAATCTAGGGTTTGCTAACTGCTCCGAGGCCTTTAGAATACTCAAGACTGACCTCTCAAGTGCAACGGTCTTTGCAGTGGCCAAATTTCTCGAAGCAGTGTGGCACAAGAGATTGTCTTCAATTTCTAGGGCACTCCAATCTTGATTCAGACTATGCACTAATTAGTGTAGTACATTTTTACGTACTATGCCATTTTATGTCAGTGTTAAATCGTTTTTATTTTTCACATTCCGTAATATTATAGATTGTTTTTAAATATTAACTAGTTCTGAATCATTTGATTGTTTAACACTATGATTCTGGTGTACTGGGGCCTTGTTTTGAGAACGACTAGCCTGTACCTGTGTGCTACCCCGTCATTGATGGAGCAGTGAGGTCTGTCTTCTTTTTATCTGATTTTTATGTTGTATCTTTTATGGCAAAATCGCCGAAATAAAGATGAACGAATTGAATTATGATACAGGAGATGGTAGTCCTGCTGAGCTTCCAAGAATCCTCATGCATAATGTATGTGAGGCTTTTACCAGGGAAACCCTGCGTTCAGTGTGCAGTGTCGTATCTAGGTAAAAGGTCAGTCGCTAAGAACCGTCATGTATGTAATGTAGGGGAGAATATAGGTGAAGGGATATGATGTTACCTGAGCCTATATTGGGGCACCTGCATGGAAAATAACAGCAGAATTGGGGATAAGACCTCATGTCAATTTTTGTTTTAAAAAAAGACAAGTGCCAGTCATGTGTTTTGGAATACATCACAAGCACAACCCAAGGGCATTGAAGCACTTTACAATGGCATCAGATTGCATTATACCAGGTCAGATTCATTTTTATTTCAACGCAGAAGTGTAAGTGATGTTGTGCCAACACCGAGACTCAAAGCTGGCTCTCCAGATCCAACTCAGCAGCTCTGGCCTCAGGCCACATCGATCTTTCTCAGTTTATCTGTGAAATTCATATGCAAGTGGCTTGGTTGTGTACACTCGCATATAGTGAGCACATTCTCTGTTGAAATGTCTCTGTGAAGTAAAAGAAACAGCACCAACAGGTGCTGGAAGGTTGGCCCAGACTCTTGCTAAGGGATACTTGCAAGAGTGTGTTTTAAATTTTACTTAGGAACACAGTTCATCACCTTCGCACAGGTGCACAAACAGGGCTAACCATCCTAAATATCACATATAGGCCAGGATCTTGCAACCCACCAAAAACTGGCTCTTGGCCCACCAGTGGGTCTGAAACCACAGTTTCGGAAACATTCTAGGGAATATCTTACAGATGTGGTCAGACGTGGAACCATGACTTGGGGAATCATTTCCACAGTTAAGGAACCGGTGCCTTCATGTCTTTGGTCTGCCTTGCTGCATAACACAAGGGATCAAAGGTTCAGTTTGAAGATCCTTTGCAGCTCACACAGTGAGACTGACCATCTCTGGACATTACCTGCTGGTGGTGACCATCTACTGATTGCTTCCAGGGAGTCTGTGTGATGCTTACATTGGAGATGAAGCAGTTTCTTTGGGAAACATCTGGAAACAGGTCAGATTGAGGAGTCCGGTGAGGGAGGCAGAGACTGCATGAGGAGCTCTTCAATGCTGACCGCCACCAGTGGGCAGAGCGTTGTTACCGTTCCACTGTGAGGTGTCGCTGCAGAATTAGGTCTCTACATGATGCCGGAGCCAAACTCTCCGCGTTGAATGACTCCTGCTCTCTCAAGTGCAGGGAGAGTCTTTATACCATTTACAAATAATGTATGTGGTCCCAAGCTGAGCGAGCCAGGGCTGCATGGAGACCCCTGGGAGGCCCTTCACCAACAGTGGCATCTTGAGGTTTAAAAACAATCCAGACATAAATGAAGTGGGCGAGGCCTTAGAACGGTGTCTCTGTTGTATCCGTCCCCTGGCAGCCCCAGCTCAGAGTCCCTGAAGATCTGACTTCAAAGTTACAGCCTCAATGCTTGAAACCTCAAGGCTGGGGGAGAGAGTGGAGGAAACTAGGTGACATCTGGTGTAGTGATACACTGACTCTGGATGCATCACTTTATACTACAATCTTATCACCAGGTCCATGTTACAAGGAGGTTACTTCTCTTTACACTACAATCTAATCACCTGACACAATGTTAGAAGGAGGTCACCTCTCTTTACACTACAATCTTTTAACCTTACTCCATGTTAGAAGAAGGTAATGTCTCTTTACACTACAATATTTATTTTATTTATTTTATTCATTTGTAGAGCGCATGGTTACACCAACGGTGTGTCCCCACGCTAAGACATAACTAGATGCACAACTACCAATTCTGAGTGGGTCTGCACTCTCCCCTCAAAAATAATGGAGATCAGCCATGTCTTCAGCTGTTTACGGAACAGACTTTCGCTGGGTTCCGTTCCTATGGAGACTGGTAGGGTGTTCCAGATTTTGGCCGCCAAGTACCTGAAACATCGGGCTCCTGTACGGGCGTTGAAGATTCTAGGGACCTTCACTAAGGCCATGTCCATGGACCTTAGGTTACGTCCGCGGATATATTTAGTCAGCAAAGGTTGCAGGTATCTAGGGCCTTTGTGTGAGAGGATGTGGTGGCAATAGCACATCGCCTTGAACATGGCTCTTTCTTCCACTGGCAGTCAGAGTAGGGTGGTAAAAGCCTTCTTAGTGTTCGTTCTCCTGGGGAGACTGAGAACCAGACGTGCCGCAGCATTTTGCACCCTCTGTAGTTTAGCTAGGCCTTTTTTAGTGGCCCCTAGGTACAGTACATTTCCATAGTCCAGTTGTGAGGTGATAACTGCCGGGACTATGGCCTTTCTGGCTTTGGCTGGTAGTAGGTCTATATCTTTCCTCAGGGTTTTTATTGCACCATAGCACTTCCCCGCTACCTTCTGGATTTGATTATCAAACAATAGTTTGGAGTCTAACCAGATTCCAAGGTTTTTCACCTCTAATTTTGGGTGGGGTACTTGGCCCTACTTCTGGCCACAAAGCAGATGACCAGATGGTGGGTGTCATCCCTACCACTAAAACCTCAATTTTATTACCATTTAACCTGAGGCAGTGGTTTAACATCCAGTCAGCCACTTCTTCTAGACAATTTGCAAAGCGGGTTGCTGCCTGATCTTTGTTTTGGGATAGCATTACAATTAGTTGCGTGTCGTCAGCGTATGACACTATTGACACCTCGTGTTTCTCTACACACTCTGCCAGTGGTCCCACATACAGATTAAAGAGTGTGGGGCTTAAAATTGATCCCTGTGGGACCCCTTGGGACAGCGGGTAGCTATCAGACAGGTGTGTCCGCTGGGTCACTTGAAGCTCTGTTCGGCAATGAACGAAGTCAGCCACTTCAGGGCATTACTCTTAATGCCGCAGGTCTCTAATCTCTCAAGTAGTAGTGGATGAGAGACGGTGTCAAACGCTGTGCTGAGATCCAATAGGATCAGCGCGGCTGTTTGCCCCTCATCCACATCTTTTCTCCATGCCTTTGTCGCCATTAACAGTGCTGATTCTGTTGAGTGTGCTGTTCTAAAACCTGATTGTGAGGGGTGTAACAGGTCGTTCAAGTTGATGTGGTCCACCAGTTGTTTATTTGTGATTTTTTCAGCGATTTTTGCCACGAATGGAAGTAATGAGTTTGGGCGTAGATTGTCTAGTCTAGTGTAGTCTAGTGAGGGTTTTTTGTTGAGCGGCTTGACAATGGCCTGCTTCCATTTCATAGAGACTATTCCCGTCTGAAAGGAGCGGAGGATGGGATCCTCGATATAAGGTAGGATTGTATCTATCCCCTCCATCATTTTCTCAGGGCGCGCCGGGTCTCTGGGCGAACCGGATTTTATTCCTTTTATTGTGGTTTTTAATTCCATGCCGTCCGGTATTATAAAGTTCTCCAGAGTAACTTTAACTGAGATCGTCGTTTTGGCAGCGTGAGGGGTGTTACCCAGCCGTGCCTCTGCCGGAAAAGTCTCATATATTTTAGTTACTTTGTTTACAAAGAATTCTGCTATCTTGTTGCAGCTTTCTTTTGTGCCTGGGATATCTGTTATTTTCTCTTTTTAGATTTTGAGAGATTTTAGAATGATGAAATGTAAATGTATTTGAGCTTGTAAAGCGCACTGCTACCCGTCCGTAGGTTTCCTGGCGCTATATAACTCTGGGGAACCCGTCCTGGCTTTCCCTGTGGGATGGTCCCTGCTGGGAGTCCCCAAGGTGGAGCCAGGCATCCCCAGAATTGATGGGGCCGTTGTGGAGATTAGGCAAGCTAATGCCCAGAGTTGCCGAGTGGAACCCCTGATTAGAGTAAGCACCGAAGCGAGAATTATCGAGTCCGCTGACCCAAGTCCACGACCCTGCCGCGTCGGGAATTGAACCCTGGTCCCAGGCCGACTTCTGCTCCCGGGTCTGCCGCCTCTAACCAGTGAGCCACACTACTCCACTCCACACTACGAACATTTGTTTGTGTGAGTTGTTAGCTTTGTCTATTTTATCTGAGTAAAATTCACATCTAGTTTTCTTAATCAGTGAGTGAAAGGATTTCAGTTCCTTTTTTATAATCTTCCCTGGATTTGTAACAGTAATTTTTCCTCCAGGTTCGCTCGGATTTCTTACATATTTTCCTAGCGTTTCTTAATTCGTCATTGTACCAAGGTGCAGTTGCCTTAGGTCTCCTAGGTATTCTTGTGCTCCAGGGTGCAACATCATCTAGAGCATCAGTAATCCAAGCCTCTATCTGGTCATTGGCTTTTGTTAGACCCGGCACCTTGGCGTGAGTCTCCCTTCCAGTTATGGCTGATGTGCCTCATGTGTTTTGCTGGTGTTCGCTGCTCAGGGCACTGTGCCACTGCCAATCAGTGCCACAGTGCAAGGGCTCCCTATAAAAAGTATATACATTGACTGTTGTCCATGATTGACTTATTTAGTTTACTGTCAGTCCCCAGTAAAGTGAACAGGAGTGCCACGGCTTGTAAATACAAATGCTGCTGGGGGGCCTGCAGCACTGGTTATGCCACCCACAGAAGCGGCCTCGTAACATGTGTCTAAGGTCTGCCACTGCAGAACCTGCGTGCAGTCTGGTACTGTCATGCTGACTGCGCAAGTACACCTACTTGCCAGTCCCTAAACCTTCCCTTAACTTCATATTAGTCACCCCTATGGTAGGCCCAAGGGCAGGGTGCATTGTAAGCATAAGGTAGGACAAGCCCTGGTGTGTGTGGCATGTCCTAATAGTGAATTACAGCCATTTTCGTTTTTCACTATTGTAAGGCTACCTGTTCTCATTGGTCAGAATGGGCTGCTGGAATTATTACACTCTATAATCCCCACAGGCTCAGGGAACATGGTAGAAGGTCAAGTTTAGTATGCCTGAACTCAGAATAATAAAAGACTTCTTTTAGTAAAGTTTATTTAAATATCCTGTGTTTGCAAATGCTACTTTTAGAAAGTTAGCATTTGCTTGCCTGACCATTTAAGCCCGCCTCTGCTAGGATGTGTATCTGCTGTCTGGTTTTTGTGAGTGACAGGGCTGGGGGATTCCAGGAGACAGTCTGGGCTTCCAGATGGTGAATAGAGAGGTTACACCATGATGGGTGGGAGGAGTGCCCCTTGACTCTGAATAGGGCTGTGCTCTGCCACCTCAATGCTGGCTCCGCCCCCTGGGGATCGTCTGATGTCTCTGACCTGCACCCTGAAAGAAGAAGGCAGAGTCACCAAAACAAAGTGCTCCAAAACTGGGCTGAACCAGGCTCAGGCCCCCTGGCCTGCAAGAACAAACGATGTTCAGTATAAATGTAGGAGCCCTGCTCCTAAGAAACTAGATCCTGTTCAAGCCAAGAAGAACCTCTGCCCGAAGAGAAGGACCTGGGAAAGCTGCATGGAGGACTACTGTCTCTAGCATGAGAGACTGGCCTGTGGTGGGTGCCTTGCTGCAAGAAGGAGAGAAGACAAAGACTAAGAAAGACTTTATTTCAACTTGGGCATTTTGTGTGAACAATCTCCAATGGCTTGCGTGTGAGCCTGCTCCCTGAACTGCGCCCCAGGAACATTGGGCGCTACCCCCCTGAAGGAAGAGCTGTTGTTTGTGCTGCCTGTCCCTGCAGTGCTGATGCAGGGAAGCTGAGTGCGCTGTGAACCCTCGTCGCGCACTTTGTGACTCAGTGCCCCCGTGTTCCCCCAAGCAACGCGACTTTGGCCTGGCCGCGCCACAGTTTACAAAGTAAAGACCAGCCCCGCCTGGCCCAAGCACCGTAACTGTGACCAACACCGAGCCGCAGCTCACAACGTAAAGGAGGACCCGTCCGGTCCAAGCATCATGATCTGCTGGCCCCTGAGCCGTAGCTCGCAAAGTAAAGACGGACTTCGCCCTGTGTTTATCTCCCTCTGGCCAACGTCCTGCTGAAGCGCCCCGCCGCTGTCAAGTGAACAGCGGGCGACACGCACTGCGGCTGGGTACGTCCCGTACTTGTGGACCGTACCGCCACCCGCACCGCATTCAGCCGCTCCCCCTCCTGGGTCGAAGCGTACGCTGCATTGAGAGCCTGCCCCCACAACTCATCACCAACCCGAGTGCACTGTGACTGCCCAGCCTAGAGCCGTAGCTCGCATCGCACCCGGGAATCATCGCGAAGTGGGACGACTGCCCTCTACACCGTCCACCTCGAACTCACAAGGACTAAAAGGTACTGTGACCGTGTCGTGTGCCTCGCACCGTGAGGCGCGTGAGTCTCTGGAGACCCTTGTTGCTTTAAGCATTCTACGAGTCACCCCAGAGCCCTACGACTCGCACCGCCTTTGTGTCAGCAGCCCCTCCTGTGATCGCCTCATGCTGTGCTGCGCCCCAGACTGAAGTGTCCATGAGGCGTGAACCATTTCCCAAGCCTTTTTCGATTCTGTCCCCGAGGTAGGGGTCGCACAGGAGAGCTACGGCTCGTACCCCTTGTTTACACTGACCGCGAGGCACATGAGACTTGGCAAGGCCTTCGAGTTCGCACCGCACAGAGCACACAGGAGCGCTCCAACCTGCACAGATTGGGATATAAGTATTTTTAAGGAACTAAAACTTTGTTAAGTGAACTGAAACCCTGCCTTTAGTACTGTGGGACCGTCTTAAGAGTTACTGGAACCATTTTAAGTCATTAAGCCTGTAATCTAAAGTCTGCTTGAAAGTTTAAATATAAAGAGTATATTTTTACATAAGAGCAGCCTTGTGTCTCTGTGTGGTGGGTTGATAAATTACTGTGTGTATTATTACAAATGCTTAACCATATATGCTCTGGGGATTAGCCTTGTCTGCTCGCACCACGCCGCCTAGGGTGAGCAGGGGTTATTTCTAGGAGTAGTCCTTTGCCCTGACTAGAGGAGAGGGTCCCTGCTTGTCACAAGTGCATACCTGTGCCAACCAGAGACCCCCAATTCTAACAGCTTTGTTAATGTTTATGTCCAACATTGGCTTCTGTTTCTCAAGAGCTCGAGATTAACCCACTTTCTGGTAGTTATTCTTTCTCTATGATATTGTGTCTCCCTCCTCTCTGAGGGCATAGTAAAAGGGACTAAATAATGATCGGACCACGGAACTGGCCATGGCGTTCCTATTTCAATCTCATTGCAATTTGCAAATATCGGGTCTAAAATGTGGCCCCCTTGATGTGTTTATGACTCAATTTTTTGTGTCAGATTTAGTGAGAGAAGGCCCTTACAGATTGCATTTATTTCTTTGTTTCCGGTATCATCGAAGTGTATGTTTAGGTCCCCCAGTACCAAAAATGTGTTATATCTCAGTGCTGGGTGGACAACTTTATCCTCCAGACTTGTCACAAACTTTGTTGTTTGACCGGGTGGGGGGTAGAGAAGGAAACCCGCTATGGTGTTATCTTCTGTCGTTGATAGCGTGAAGAAGAGTGCCTCACAGCAATCTCGATCACTTTGTTGGACCTCACATTTGATCTCATCCTTATGGATTATGGCAATTCCACCTCCTCTTTGGCCTATCCTATCTTGCCTGACTAGGCAGTAGCGGTTAGGGATGGCGTCTATCACATCTGGTGTTGAGGTTTCATTTAGCCATGTTTCAGTCAGGAACAAGGCGTCCAATGATTTCTCCCCTCGAAGGTCATGTATCTCATACTTGTGTTTAGCCATAGAGCTGCAGTTTAGTCGTGCCAGCTGAGTGTTTGGCGCCCCAGTGGTATCGGTATCGCAGCTAAATATAGTATTGCAGTGCCTGCATGTTAGTGCCGTGCTGTCTATCTGTATCTTATGTCTACATGTAGAGCTAATGGGTTTGTTCAGTTTTAATAGTACCTCTTTAGAGTACTTGATCCTCTCTAAAATCCCCACAGAGCCAGGGTTCCTGGCATCTGGTCCCGGCCGGGCGCGGACGGGTGCAGACGGACTGACTGACTGAAGTACTTATAAAGCGCTCGAATGCCGCGGCGTCTTGGCGCTATAGTGACAGAGAGAGTGGTGAGAGCAGATCTTAATGCGGAGAGAAAAGCCAGGTTTTCAGTGCCTTTCTAAAACATAGTTTAGATTTTTGTGAGCGCAGTGCAGGGGGCAGAGAGTTCCATAGTCTGGAATCCTGGTATGCAAAGGATCTGCCACCCCATCGCATTCTTCTTATTCTTGGCTGACATATTAAATCATGATTAGCTGATCTCAACGTACGTGATGGCACATATCGAGGGAGGAGTTTGGGAAAATCGTCTGGTCCCCTACCATACAGGGACTTGTGGACCCGACAGAGGGCCTTAAACTGTATTCTGCATCTGACTGGAAGCCAGTGAAGTTCCTTGATGACGTTGGACGTTGGGTCGCGATAGGGTAAATTCAGCAAAACCCTGGCTGCGGCATTTTGAATCGCCTGCAGTTTGTTCAGTTGTTTTTCTCCTGTGCCCAAGTAGAGTGAGTTGCAATAGTCCACTCGGGACATTACCAGGGCAGCCATTACAGGTTTTTTTTAACGTTGGAGGGATGTAAGGTAGAATTTTTCTAAGAATCTTGATGGTATAGAAACAGGTGGAGGTTAGCTGGTTAATCTGCGCTTTGCAGGAAAGATCTTTATCCACCAGGAAGCCAAGATTCCTAACCTTATCTGCAGGCATAGGACAGGAGCCAGCCTCCGGAGGCCACCAGAGGTTGCTCCAGATGGATGGTTTCTGACCGAACTTGATTATCTCGGTCTTGTCCGTGTTTAGTTTTAGAAAATTACAGCTCATCCAATTTTTTACAGCAAGAAGGCAATTTTTAAAACGCTCTGCAGTGGCTTCAATAGACTGGGATACTGACACTACAATTTGAGTGTCGTTGGCGTACGACACTAATTGCAGGCCGTGGGATTGAATTAAGGCAGCTAAAGGGGTGACGTATAGGTTAAACAAAGTAGGCGATAGCGCCGAGCCCTGAGGGACCCCACCTGGGAGGGAGAATTCGTCAGATTGAAGACCTTCCCAATGCACTTGTTCAATTCGGGAGTCCAAGAAAGATGTTAAAAGGGTTAGAGCAGTACCGGCGAAGCCTAGAGTTCTTAGTCTGTTTAACAGAATCGAATGGTTCACGGTGTCGAACGCCGCTGTAAGATCTAGTAAAATCAGGGCCGTTCTACCACCCTCGTCCATTGTCTTTCGAATGTTTTCGGTTGCCATTATCAAGGCAGACTCTGTTGAGTGGGAGGGGCGAAAGCGATGCTGAGAGGGGTGTAGGAGCTTTTTGAGATGAACATACCGCATCATTTCTTGGTTTATGGCTTTCCCCAGAATCTTGGCTGGCAGGGGTAGGTAGGATATTGGCCGGTAATGCTTAAGTTCAGTAGGATCCAGCGAGTCCTTCTTAAGGATAGGCCGAATGCAGGCTTTCTTCCAGCTACTGGGAAAATCACCAGAGGTGATAATATTGTTTATCAAGGGGTCAGGACAGCTGCCACCGTCTGTGGAATCATGTGCATTACACGTGGCGGGCAGGGATCTAACGGGGACCCTGACTTCATCTGTGTGAATAGATCTGTCACCTGTGTCTCCTGTAATATAGGGAAACAAGAGTAGCTGGAACCAGTCAGGGGGGCAATATCATTATTTTCGATAAGTGTATTTAGTGCAGAGGAGCTAAGATCATCGTAAACTATCTGAACCTTTTGTTGGAAGAAGGTCGCAATGTTAGTCACAAAGTTCTGGTCGGGGCTAAAGACAGTGTCGCGAGGGCTCTTAGTCAGATGAGTGACAGTTTTAAATAGTTCTCTGGCAGTGTTGGAAGCTGCCTGGATTTTATTTGTAAAATAGGCTGATTTGGCCTGAACTATTGCTGTCTTATATTCCTGCAGGGCTTTGATGTATATTAATTTATTTGGAGCACTATAATCCGAACGCCACAACCGCTCAAGTCGTCGGCATTTCAGTTTTATGTGTTTCACCTCTGCGGAATACCACAGCGCAGTCGCAGATCGCCTTCTGACTTTTTTATTTCTACAGGAGCCAGCTGATCGACTGCCTGACTGATCCAATTTTGGAATTTGATCGCTCCCTTGTTAGTGTTACCGGTCTCGAGAGCAGGGGGATCCTTTGCGAGTAGGTCAGCCAAGAGGGCAGGTTCAAGTTTGTTCCAAGGACGTGTTATTTAGTGGAGTAGTGTGGCTCACTGGTTAGAGGCGGCAGGCCTGAGAGCAGAAGTCAGCCTGGGACCAGGGTTCAATTCCCGACGCGGCAGGGTCGTGGATCTTGGTCAGCGGACTCGATAATTCTCGCTTCGGTGCTTACTCTAATCAGGGGTTCCACTCGGCAACTCTGGGCATTAGCTTGCCTAATCTCCACAACGGCCCCACCAATTCCAGGGATGCCTGGCTCCACCTTGGGGACTCCCAGCAAGGGACCATCCCACAGGGAAAGCCAGGACGGGTTCCCCAGAGTTATACAGCGCCGGGAAGCCCCGTTGCTGGGGCAGCTGTGCGCTTTACAAGTATACTACATTTTACAAGTATACTACATTATTTCAGGAAGTGTGAGGCCTCTTCGATGATTTGACAGGTTATTCATAGGTATGTTAAAGAAGATAGCACTATGATCAGACCAGGGAACTGCTTGAGTCGAGATAGCTTTCATATGGCCATTGTTAGTAAAGATGCCATCAAGGGTATGTCCTGCAGTATGAGTGGAGTTTGAGATTAGTTGGGTCATGCCGAAGCTAAGAAAAATGTCAATTAGAGTGATCGAGTCAGAGTCATTGTTTGCTTCTAAATGAAAATTAAAATCGCCCAAGATGGTATAAGTGGTGGAGTCAGACGTAGATTCTAGAAAAGTGTGTAGTGCTCTAATAAACGGCGCTCTCAAACCGGGGGGCGGTACACAAGCAGGCCTGCAAATATTAGGCAATTATTATCTTTAATTTTAAAGCTCATGGCTTCTGCTTCTAGACCCTGTTCGGGTAGTGAGAATACCTTTAAATGGGATTCATAAATAATCCCAATACCATCACCCACTGCTCCTAGTCTATTTACAAATTCTACAAGGTATCCTTCTGGAACTGCGTCATTCCAGTCTGGTCCTGAAGCGTCAGATGCCCATGTTTTGCCCTTGGCGCGCTTTTGGTGTGCCAGCAGCGCGCCCGCTGCGCGAGTCTGCTGCACCATCGCGGGCACATTGGTTTAAGTAGAGGGGAGATTGAGGCGGAAGGAGCGCCTCTGCCGACTAGACTGGAAATGCCCGGCTCTGCTCCGCCCTCCACGCAAACGGCACACAGCCGTGGCGGACCAGGGCAGGCAGGCTATAATGCGGTGAGTGTAACAGTCCTCAGCCGTACGTTGTGCAAAATACACTTATAGTGCAAGAAGCTAGTGCAATCAGAATATTTTAAAAACAAATATTAAAACCAACAAATATTTCAGAGACCGTAGCGCTCACTGAGTAGTCTCACCTCGAGTGTCTCCGTCACCTGGCACAATGTTGGAAGGAGGTTAAGTCTGTTTACACTACAATCCGATCATCAAGCATAGTGTTGGAAGGAGATTACGTCTCTTTCACTAAAATACCATCTCCAGGCATAATTTTTGAAGCAGGTTACGTCTCTTTACACAACAATATTTTCCGCAGAAGCCATGAAGGAGGAGGATACGTCTCTTTACACTACAATCTTATCACTATAACCCATGTAAGAAGAAGGTTATGTCACTTTACACCGCAATCCGATCACCGGGCATCATGTTGGACGGAAGTTACATATCTTTACACTACAATCATTCTCCCAGAAACCTTGAAGAAGGAGGTTACGTCTCTTTACACTAATATCCTATCACCAGGCATCATTTTGGAAACAGGTTACATCTCTTAACAGAACAATATTTTCCCCAGAAACAATGTTAGAAGGAGTTTATGTCTCTTTACAATAAAATCTTATCACCAGGCACCATGCTGGAAGGAAAATATATTAATGTTATGTTATATATTTATTAAGTGTGTGAATACCCGGAGGTGTCTTGGCGCTGAAAGGTAGAGTAAGCAGGTTCCTGTAAGACGTGGGCCTCTATTTCTCAAATAGCCAGATTTTCAAGGCCTTCCTAAAGGCAAATAGAGTTGGAAGTGTTCGGATGGAGGGGCGGGGTGCATTCCAGAGTTTGGGGGCAGTTGCACTGAAACTCCTGCCACCCCAGCTGGATTTGAAGACCCTCGGAATTTTTAGCAAATTAGCTCCTTGAGAGCGCGGATGCCTTTTTGGGACATACCAGTAAAGTAGGCGTCTCAGGAACATGGGGCCAGTATCCTGAAGTGCTCTATATGTGATGCGGAGGGCCTTAAAGATGATGCGATTCTTAACCGTGAGCCAGTGCAACTTATGCAGCTGGTTTCGAACTGATAAGTGCCTAGGGATTCCTAGCAGAAGCCTCGCGGCCGCATTTTGGATCATTTGCAACTTATCCCGTTGTTTTTCAGGCATTCCAAGATAGAGACCATCGCACTAATTCACCTTTTCAAGAATCAGAAAAGAAATCACTGTTGTCCTACTATCTATGGGGATAAAAGGTGGTAGTTTTTTAATAGTTTTTTGCAAAATAGAAACTCGATGAGGAGACGGCATTAACCTGTGCTTTGTAATTCAGTTTGTTATCAATAATCACACCAAGGTTCTTTGCCTTGTTAGCTGAGATGGGTGCTATTCCAAGTTCGTCCGGCCACCAGTTCTCTGACCAGTTTGGCAGAAAGTTGCCGAATGTGATTACTTCTGTTTAGTTTGAGTCCAGTCTCCGACAAGGAGAGTTCATCCAGGAGCTGGCCGCCAACTTGCAATCCTTAAAGACTTGCATTGGTGGTGTAGTAATTTTTGATACCAACAGCACAATTTGTGTATCATCTGCATAAGATGTCAGTACCAGTACGAAAGATCTTATGAGCTTTGCCAGTTCTGATACAGAAATGTTATAAAGTGTGGGGCTCTAGGATGAGCCCTGAGGGACTCCGCATAGGAGGGCGAAAGGAAAGGACTCGTAGCTGCCCTGGGCTACTGATTGTATTCTGCCTGACAGAAAAGATGAGAACAGTGTAAGTGCTTTGTCGGACATGCAGTTGGAATCTAGATAACTTAGCAGAAGATTGTGGTCGACTGTATGGAAGCTGCCGGTAGATCAGAGCGATACAAAAGAGGATGATGGACGGCGCGTTTGAGCAAATCAAACACTCAGCCCCAGTCAACTGATCTGGGTTTAATCCATCACCATTCTTTAGCCCAACAAGCATCCTGGGACCGGTTCGGATTATGAATCCAAAACCGGTCCCAGGATGCTTGTTTCCGGTCCAGGGAAGACATGGCTTGGCAGTTCGGGCTGGACTGTTCCCATGAGGCACAGGGTCAGACTGATTTGCATATGGCCATGTCTGAAATGGGGTGGCTGAGTGGGCTAAAGAATGGTGATGGATTAAACCCAGATCAGTTGACTGGGGGTGAGTGTTTGATTTGCTCAAACGCTCCGTCTATCATCCCCTTTTGTATCGGATAGATCAGAGCAGCAGCTCTCCCTGTGTTCAGAGTTGCTCTGACTTCATCTTTGGCATTGATTAGGGCTGATTCCATACTATGTTCTGATTCTAAATCCAAACTGTGTTTCATCTAGATAGTTGTGGTTTTGTAAATAGTAGGGTAGCTGTTCATTCATGACTTTCTCCACTAGTTTAGCAGGTAGAGGATGAGGAGAGATTGGCCTGAAGTTATAGGTTCAGTGGGGTCAAGGTTGGGGTTTTTCAGTACGGGCAATATGGATGTTTTTCTATATAGTAGGAAAAAACCCTGCGAGAATATGCCATTAAAAATATTGAAAGGCTGGGAGCCAGCATCTCGGGAGCTTGATTAGTCATGTTAGGAGGAAGAGGGTCATGAGGGAGCTTGATTTGGCTGCTGAATAAGAGTGCTGACCTTCTCATTAGTGACTGGATCAAATTTGGAGAAGCTCAAGGCATCGGAAGAGCCAAGACTGGTAGAGATGTGATTGTCTGGGCGAGTGTTAGTGTCAAATGTGTCATAAATTAGCTCCACTTTTTTCAAAAAGTGCTGTGCTAGAGAGTTACAGCATTTTTGTGATGGCTCGATTACATTTGTTTCCAGGGGACCTGATAGTATTGAGACCACTTGAAAGAGTTCTCTAGTGGAGTTCTTTGCCTCTTCAATTTGTTTAGTGAAATGGGAGCGCATTTCTAACATTATCAGGTTTTTATATTCGGGCAGTAGAGATTTGTAGGTGGAGAGTTCACTGGGATTGGAATTGTTTTTCCAGTGTCTTTCCTGTCACCCACATTCTTGTTTTTGTACCCTAAGAGTTTCCGAAAACCATGGAGCAGTGGGTGATTTTATTTTATCTTTGTTTTTTGTTATAAGGGGCTAACTTGTCGGCTGCCTGTGAGAGCCAGTTATTGAATTGTAGGGAGGCTGCTTCCACATCTTCTGTGAACTTAACTTGACTTTTGGATAGTTGACCATTAACCCCTTCCATGCTGATGACGGCCGGGAGCCGTCATGGCACACAGTGCTCATGTGCTGATGACGGCTCCCGGCTGTCATGACCGCACACGCAATCGGAATGTTTCGCACAGGCGCAGAATCGCGATATGTGATATGTGTTGAAGTCTCAATTACACATGCCTCAAGAGATGATTTAATTGTATTTAAAAAGCCTGTTTTGCATCTTCGTGGTCGTTAGAGTAGGATTCCTTTAAAGGTGAAACGAATGCCAATTTTTACCTTAAAGGTGAAATCTGTTGGGGTAAATCATTGTGATGCTACACCCTCTTTTCACCGTTCTGTCATGCCTAAATACCTTGAAGCCTTGAGGGACAGCAAGGTAAACATCAGGACCTGTCGCTTTATCACCCCAAGTTTCAGTAAGAAAGAGTAAGTCTAGTTGTTGAGGCTCAATCAGCTCGGTGCTCTCTAGCCTATGCCTAGGCAGAGACCGGGAGTTAGTGAGAGCACATCGAGTGATGCTGGTGCAATTAGCTTTGATGGCGCGTTGGAGGGGAGGATACCAGTGGAGCTCGGTTAGGCTGAAGTGCCAAGCCACAAAAGGGCATTTTTCAGATGTTTTTGCGGATAGTCAGCTAAAATCTAGGCATAAACGGTTTATCGTTATGCTATTTAGCCTCCGCAGCTCCTCACCTGAGTTACAGGGATGTTTCCTGGAACAGGTGAAAATTTGAGCAGCATCCCTGGTGCTTGGTGTGGTCTTGGCGCGCCCGCTGCGCGCGTCCGAATTTCTATATGAAATATATGCCACCCCCCCCACCTGAAGTACAGTTTCGAACTGGACCGCCAACCACCACCACAAAGATGCAACCGTCACAGCCTAATCCCCAGAAGAGCGGGGGCACTCACTCCGCTCAATCTGAGCACTGTGGCGGACCAGGGAGGGAAGACTGTTGTACAGGTAAGTATTCTAGTGCAAATAGCTAGGTTAAAATAAATTCAAAAAGCAGACAGCGGTTAAAATTTAGGCACAATGTAGTTCATTGAGACGTCCTACAGAACTGTCTCTTTGCGCTCCAATCTAATCACCTGACACAATGTTGGAAGGAGGTTACGTCTCTTTACACTACAATCTTATCACCATACCCCAAGTTAGAAGAAGGTTACTTCTAATTACACTACAATCATAACTCCAGGCATCATGTTTGAAGGAGATTACATCTCTTTACACTACAATCCTATCACCAAGCATCATGTTAGACAGAGGTTACGTCTCTTTGCATGCAGGACTGACTCACCCCTTGTTTGCAGGAGTGGATCGCACCCTGAATGCAGGACTGACTCACACTCTACGGGCAGGACAGGCTTACACCTTGTATGCAGAACTGACTCACACCCTATGTGCAGGACTGACTCACATCCTGCCTTAATTTATTATTTTATTTATTTATTGAATTTCTAAAGCGCACTGTCACCTGACAGGCATCCTGGCGCTAGTAATTCAGCATAGCAAGCAACCGTTGGACTCACACTGTAGCCAGACTCAATTAACTCTTAGGAAACAGCCATGTTTTTAGGCTCCTTCTGAATGGAAGGAGATCACTAATTTGTCTAAGCTCTAGAGGTAAAGTGTTCCAAAGCTTTGCAGCTGCGACCCCGAAGGATCTACCACCTGATCTGACTTTCTTGAATCTGGGAATTTTTACCAGTTTTGCCCCTGACGAGCGCAATGTTCTAGTAGGAACATACCACTCGAACTTACTTTGGAGGAAGGCAGGTCCCATTCCGTACAAGGCCTTGAATACTAAACAGAGAGATTTGAACTGAAATCTCTGTTTCAGAGGAAGCCAGTGCAGCTCAGCCAAGGCCAAAGAAGAAGAAGACCTTCTCTCCAGCCTAACACTAATTTAGCTGCAGTTGTCTGTATCCTCTGCAACCTATCAAGAAGGAATTTCGGGGACTCAAGAAGCAGGGTATTGCAGTAATCTACTGTGCTAAGAATGGTACTACGTGCTATCAACGAAGGCGCCATAAGAGGGAGCAGAGGAAAGATCTTCCGTAAGGAATGAATGATGGCCAGACAACAGCCCACAACTTTCGTCATCTGCGCCACCAAAGTAAGATTACAGTCAACCATCACACCCAGGTTACGAACGGTCTTTACAGGCCGAACCGAATTCGAGGTGTCAGAGGACCAGAAATTACTGGGCAGCACGGAAGGAACCCTTTCTGTGGCGCAATAAAGCACCTCCATCTTGGACACATTAAATTGCAGTGAGTTTTCCCTCAACCAGAGCGTTGTGTCCTGCAGGCAGCTATGAAACACCTCTAATGATGTTGACTGCGCTCCCTCAAAGGAGAGAATCAATTGCGTGTCATCAGCATAATTAACGATATTAATATTATGTTGCTTGATGACCGCAATCAGGGGTTTCATATAGATGTTAAAAAGGATAAAGCTGATGGCCGAGCTCTGCAGTACGCCGTGCTGTTAAATATTGCAGGGATTTGTTAGCATGAGCTGAAAGCCATTTTGTATTTTGGCAGCCATTTTAGTTAACCATGTGCTCGCCATGTGCTGTTTACGTCTTCAGAGCCTTGCACATGCTCAGAAGGGCCAAGCTAGTAGAATGCAAGTGCTTCTCTAGTATAACTGTCAGACTATTTTTGCTGCTGTATGGAGAAGTAACTCTCCTCCCACTTTGTTGAGCAAGCAGATCTTGCATGTCCGTATTAGGCATTTTGTTTGCTTACATGAGCCAGGACTGCCCCTTGGTCTAATGCTGACTATGTAAACCGTAAGCATATATAAGGCCCCAGTTTTCTGTACTCCTTAGACTGCCTCATTCAGTTGCTAAGGGTTCTTTGTGACGTAGTCTCCCTCATCTGAGGTGAATAAATGCATACTTTTTATATTTCAGCTTCTGTGCCAATTTCTTCTTTGTTGGTTTGAAAGGACCAAGTATCAGTGAGACCCCTTAGAAGGTTTTTATGTTCTTCAAATGGCGCCCAACGTGGACCTCATCAGAGAAGTGGCTATCTGAGGGAGTGATCTTGTCAGGAGACAGAAATCTACTGAGGAGGACAGGACAGGACTCTACTAAGGAAGTACTCTGTGCAAGGAGATTCTGGGGATTCTCTGTCTCTGCAGCCCAGTATATTTCTGATCTTCCTGATTTTGATTCTACACATGATGTTTACCACTTCTGACTGAGAACATTTTTGGCGTGAGTATTCTAAAATAAAATGACCGTTAGGTCATTCAGAACTTGGCAGTTAGAATTTGGACACCATTTGATTGGTAAGAGTCGTTCTGCGGCACTTGCTGTTGGTTTTTGATGCCTTGGATTGGTAAGGTAGTTTAGTAACACTTACTGTGGTTTTTATTTGTATGATTGGCCAATATTTGTATTTGTATGTATGTAATATTTCAATTGCAATTTATGTAGGTAGGTAATGAGGAGACTTTTCACTGTTTTGAATTGATTTGAATGGCACACAGTACAAGAGTACCTTAAGTGCTACTTTGATTATAATATTTGCATATGTTGCAATATTTTTGCCATGCCCGTTTCAAGCATACATCGAAGAATGTGTTGCTTTTTGCAGTTACTATAGTGAGATGTGAAGCAAATTAGCCGGCTCCCCTAGAGGGAATACCTACATAGGTTTAGGTATAAAAACACATTTCTTCCTTGGTGATTCTGTATCCCCATGGATTTCAAATATGGACATAATACAAACAAGGATCCTTTTCTGCGCACTTTTATAAAAGGAGATATGCAGAGCGATTTCTTGGTGTTCTGCCTGCCAAAGCTAGTGAATTGAGTGTATTTGGGCTACTTGAAAATGAAAGTCTGTTGGGATGTTTTTTGCAGTCTTTTGGAATACTATTGAGAAGCTCTTCTTGTAAATATGACTTACAATTAGTATTTACAAATGGTTTGGTTTAAGTACAGTCTGTGGGCTGTCCTTTGTTTCTGTCCTAAGTCTTGATCTGTGGGTTAATGTGTGTTTAAATGTCTGTGGTTTGTGGTTTTCCCATTAGTGATACTTCTGTGAGTAAATAGCGATTGTGCTCTTTGTGTAAGGATTGCTACCCTTAAGCGCGCTGTTTCATGTGTTCTGAGTGTATGACCCCCCTTCTATATATGTCTCGAATGAGCTCAATGTGCTTGTTTGTGTTTTCTTGCTGTCATCAGTCTGTTATGCAAAATGTCATAAATAAATAAAAATTAAATAAAAATCCAGAAATGAACCATATGATATGCTAAATAACTGCATCTTATTATTACATTTATAGAGCAAGCAACTATGCACATGTACAAACTGACAATGCTTAAAAGATTAAATTAGAATTCACATTGAATAGGAATAAAATAGGCCTCAAAAACAAAATTGTGTGTTTTGCAATAAATAAACAATTATAAAATATTACTACATTTTCCTTAGATACATTGTGTTAGATATAAAGAGGCAAACACATCATCTGAGTACATTTTTGCTGAACTAAAACACATATTATAGAACATGCATTAAAATGCCTCAGTTTTAAATAGACTGTCACCGTGCTTATATTTCAACACTAAAAAAAGCTTTCCAACAGCTGTGTTTTAACTGCCGCTGAGCAGCAGCTGTTGTTTTGATTGTAGGCCACGGAGAGACAGGAATGGTGACTCAGCTAGGATTTTGTCAGTTGAACACGGGGTAAAACCCTGCTATTCTGCCTGCTCTTTTAAAAAGTTACAAAAATCAGGTTAATTATTTTGGATAACAGGGACACATTTAAAGAAAGGATTTCCTTTCTTTTTTTTTATTTGTATTGATCAGCTTGACAACTTAATTGAAGACAGCATAACAAATAACATATCATGGCAAACATTTCCAAAAATAAGTATATACATAGTTTGCTATGGGTATAACAAGAACGAAAGAGCATAATTCTAGAAATTGTGGAGAAAACTAACACAGAAAAACAGGGGTCAGGCAAATCATACCGCACCAAAAGAAACATATTGCATCCCATGGAAATGCTGTGGTCAAAAGACTCAGACAATCAGTTGTTCAGCCACTGTGTGAATGGCGCCCATATTTTCAGACCTTTCTTGCACCTCCTCTTGCCCCCTCTTTGAAACACGGCTGATTCCAAATTATGGAGAGCTAGAATCCTTGCTCTCCAATTAATGAAGGTAGGGGGAACCGGGCTAATCCATTCAGAGGTTATACACAGTCGAATTAGCGACATAGCAATACATAGAAAGGTGGATCCATAGACTGATCTGTTAACCAAACAATCAATTTCACACCCAGTTTTTACTAATTCAGAAGATAGCGCCACCGAAATCTTAAGGGAGCTATTAATAAATTGTTGAACATCTTGAAAAAATAAATCCAGTTTAGGGCAAAAAAGAACATGTGTACATCATTGGCTGCTGCTCGACCACATCTTGGACAACCATGACCACTGCCTCCTCCCCATTTAGATATCTTGGCCGGAGTATAATAAAGATCGAAGAGGGCCATATAACTTTGGGAGCGTAAGCTCCCAGAGATTAATACAGAATTGGATAGATCCAATACCGAAGAAATATCAATACCAGTCTTGCCTAACTTAATATCCAATTTAATATTCTGAGAAGAAAGGTCATCTGGGAGGCCCGATAATAGATTTTGATTAAGAAGTGGTAAGTGGACAGTGGCAGTGTCCCTGCCGCCTTTACGGTGCGTTTTACCGGCGCATTGGTGATTTTACTACCTTTTAAACTGCGAGAGCGTGTGAGCTCATTTTAAATCAGTCCGGGGCACTGTGTGAGTGAGAGCGTGTACGCTCCCCCATGTGCTGCTTCGTTTTAACTCTCACTGTCGTTCACTGTTCTGGGGGCACTCTGAACTCTGCACTGCTGAGGTTCTTACCAAAGGTCTACCATTGACTGTTCTTGAACCAGAGCTTGCAGGGCCCTAAAAACTCTAGGTTTCAAACCAACGTATTTTTGTCCTTCGGCTAGGTTGAAATTAGCAGATAGGTTAATGTTAAAGTCCCCACAGAGGCAAACAAGATGAGGCCTTAAGGCCAATTCTACATTTAAGTAGTCTAAGACTGCGGGATAGTCCGAATTTGAGCTGTATACAGTACAAACGGTCAAAGATGTACCATTGATCAAAGGCTCAGCAATTGCCCATCTTCCCCCGGTATCTTGTCTAGATCTTACACATGAGCCCAACCCACGTTTCATTAATAGAGCTACCCCTCTTATCATGGAGGTCTGTTGGGAACACACTATTAAGTCAAAACCAGGGATATTTAGGCAATCTTGATTGTTCCAAGGCACATGAGTCTCCTGGAAACACAGAACCTCTAGGTGAAGACCCTGAATGATGCGTGAGAGTAGAGCCCGCTTCTTCCCATTATTCAGACCACAGACATTCCATGAGGCTATGCATATTTTACCTGATGCCATTGAGAAATGTGTAAAAAAACATCACAATTGAGATAGTTATCTGTTTTAATTCTTAATTGCCATGAAAAGAAAAGTATTTCTCAAGCTTTTTTTTTAATTCGCCCACACCCCCCCAACCAGCCCCCCACCCCTCCCAACCACCAACCCGCCACCCCCTCACCCCCCCACCACCCAATCTGGGCAACAGGACCGAAGTCCAGGTGATGGAGGAGCGGGTATGAGCAGGGACCCCCCCCAGAGTCGCTGCCAACTTTTCAACAACAGCCAATAGAGGATATGCCCACAGAGATGTATAAAGAAGGCACACTAATAAGTGCATACCAGAAGACAAGAAAACATCCCCTAAAGGAGCATAATCCCTACTAGCAGCTATAAGAGAAAGGGAAAAAAAAGGACGTGTCATTACACTCATACAATTACAACTATTTACAATGAGTCTAGGAATACCTTTGCCTGAATTTCTGACTCAAAAAATCTATTTGAATAATCTTAAATTTAGAAGGAAAAATCAAAAAAACCTGCGCCCCCTTCGATGGAAAGGGGGCAATGAGATGATGGAGCTGCCACCTCCGTTCAACCATTGCTGGGCAAAAGTCCGGCCTAACAAAAATTGACAGCTCTTTCCCGACCTTTGCCTATCAGGCCTGGCTAGATAATAAACCCTTTCTCTAGCTAAGAAGTTTTGTAAACAAATTAAAATAGCGCGGGTCTATCGGACATTTGATCCGGTCGTTGTTTAGGTTTGAAAGGAAAACGATGGGCACGTTGGATTTCTAGCTGCCAGTCCCATTCCTTGACCTCTGGGAATGCCTCTGTAAATAAATCAACAACAAATTGCCGGGTTTCCGATCCTTCCATGCCACCAGGAACCCCCAAAATTCTTAAATTGTTTCTCCGTTCACGGTTCTCCATGTCCACGAGTTTCCCTTGGATATCAACCCGCTGGGATTGAATTGCATCAATAGTGAATATTTTGGGCGACTACATCATCTTCAAGAGTAGAAATCCGTGTTCTGCCTCGGCGACCCTGGTTGCAATATCCGCGAGGTCTTGATTACTCTACGCAAAGAATTTTGGACTCTGCGGCACGCCCCCTGTGCTCGGGCACTTTCCTGCCGGGTCTCCTCCCGGTGAGCCATTATCATTTGATATTATATAGCAAGTGTCATCTCACCTGGAGGCAGACCAGAGTTAGATCATAGGAATGTCTTTATCTCATGCTAAAAGGACCATCTATTAAATATTGCAGGGAATTGTTAGCATGAGCTGAAAGCCATTTTGGCCCCAGTTTTCTGTACTCCTTAGACTGCCTCATTCAGCTAAGGCTTCTCTGTGACGTAGTCTCCCTCATCTGAGGTGCATAAATGCATTCTTTTTATATTTCAGCTTCTGTGCCAATTTCTTCTTTGTTTATTTGAAAGGACCAGGTGTCAGTGAGACCCCTGAGAAGGTTTCTATGTTCTTCAATGCAAGACACTAGTAAAAGCAGATTGGTGAGGAGGGAGGCACACTGCTTAATGTCTGCCCAGCAAAAAACACTGGAACCACCTAAGAGCACAGCCCATCACCTCCACCTCTTTTAGCCTTCTCAGCAGGATTCCGTGGTGACCGTATCGAAGGCGGCAGACAGGTCAAGCAGAATAAGTACTGCTGCCTGACCCCTGTCTGCCGCCCCCGAAGTTCGTCCATCACGGTCACCAAGGCCGTCTCGGTGCCATGGGCCGTCCGAAACCCAAACTGGTCCTCCTCCAAGAGCTTAGTTTGTGCCACATTCTTGGACAGAGTATTACTCACCACCCGTTCCACTATTTTAGCAGGAAAAGGCAGGTGAGAGATAGACCTAAAATGTTTAGGGCACTCGGGGTCAAGGGAGGGCTTCTCAAGCAAGGGCAGTTTTACACCCTGCGTTCTGGACATTCTTGCACCCTGCATGCAGGAGTGGCTCACACCCTCCATGGAGGGCAGGCGTGTACCCTGCGTGCAGGTTAGATCACACACTGCATGCATGACTGGCTCACACCCTGCATGCAGGACTGGGTCACACCCCACATTCCGGATCGACTTCCATCCTGCGTGCAAGACTGACTCACACCCTGCATGCAGGACTGGCTCACACCCCACATGCCGGATCGACTTACATCCTGCGTGCAAGACTGACTCACACCCTGCATCCAGGACTGGCTCACACCCCACATGCCGGATCGACTCACCCCCTGCATGCAGGACTGGCTTACACCCTGTGTGCAGGACGGGCTCACACACTGCATGCAGGACTGGCTTACACCCTGTGTGCAGGATGGGCTTACATCCTGGGAGCAGGGTGGGCTCACACCCTGCATGCAGGACAGGCTAACACCCTGCATGCAGTTCTGGTATACACCCTGTATGCAGGACAGGCTTATAACCCGGATGCAAGGTAGGGTAACACCCTGCATCCAGGACTGACTCACTACCTGCGTGTAGGACTGGCTCACACCCTGCCTGAAAGACTGGGTCACACACTGCATGCATGAATGGATTGCTCCCTGCATGCAGGAGGGGCTCACACCCGGCATGCAGGACTGGCTCACACCCTGCTTACAAGACTGTCTCACATCCTGTGTGCAGGTTTGTCTCACACCTGGCATGCAGGACTGGCTCACATCCTGCATGCAGGTTTGGCTAACACCCTGTGTGCAGGGCTGACTTACACCCTGCATGCACGACTGACTCACACCCTGCATGCACGACTGACTCACACCCTGCATGCACGACTGACTCACATCCTGCATGCACGACTGGCTCACACCCTGCATGCATGACTGACTCACACCCTGCATGCATGACCGACTCACACCCTGCATGCACGACTGGCTCACACCCTGCATGCACGACTGACTCACACCCTGCATGCACGACTGACTCACATCCTGCATGCACGACTGGCTCACACCCTGCATGCATGACTAACTCACACCCTGCATGCACGACTGACTCACACCCTGCATGCACGACTGACTCACACCCTGAATGCAAGACTGACTCACACCCTGTGTGCAGGGCAGGCTCACACCCTGCATGCAGGACTGACTCACACACTGCATGCAGGACTGACTCACACCCTGTTTGCAGGTTTGGCTAACACCCTATGTGCAGGACAAACTTAACCATGTGTGCAGGACTGGCTCACAAACTGCATGCAGGACTGTGTCACAGCCAGCATGCACGACTGACTCACACCCTATGTGCAGGACTGACTCACATCCTGCATGCAGGACTGACTCACACCCAGCATGCAGGACTGACTCACACCCAGCACGCAGGACTGGCTCACACCCTGCATGCAAGGCTGACTCAAACTCACACCCTTTGTGAAGTGGGCCCTTTAAATGGCTGGGCCCCCCTCCACCAGGAGCCAGGAGCCGTGAGAATCTAGTAAACCGGGCTCCCTTCTGAACCATTGAAGCTTCCATTTTCCCATTAAAAACATAACTGCATCTCAGTTAATCGCTCCACCAGGCACGGATAGTGTCAGCAGATCATAACTTTTCAGAAATGCGCAAACTGCAGACTGCAAGATTCACAGAATACACTGTGAGCCACCTGACCTCCCTGATGCCATGTGACAGTGTCAGACTAGCACAGTCTGGCACTGCCACGTTAGCCAGCTGACAAGGGAAGGGTGTGGGCTGGGTTTTGGCCCCATATTTGCCCTTTCAAGCTAGCCCATCTGGCAGCACTAGCCAGACTCCATGAAAGGCCAGTCTAATGCAGCATTCAAGCACAGGAGGTGCACTGCTAAAGACAAGGGTCACAGAAGGTGATCTGCTAAAGACAGGGGTCACAGGAGGTGCTCTGCGAGAGACAGGGGTTACAGGAGGTGCTCTACGAGAGACAGGGGTCACAGGCAGTGCTCTGCTAAAGACAGAGCTCACAGGAGGTGCTCTGCGAGAGACAGGGGTTACAGGAGGTGCTCTGCGAGAGACAGGGGTCACAGGCAGTGCTCTGCTAAAGAAAAGGGTCACAGGAGGTGCTCTGCGAGAGACAGGGGTTACAGGAGGTGCTCTGCAAGAGACAGGGGTCACAGACAGTGCTCTGCTAAAGACAGGGCTCACAGGAGGTGCTCTGTGAGAGACAGGGGTTACAGGAGGTGCTCTTTGAGAGACAGTGATCACAGGAGGTGCTCTGCGAGAGACAGGGGTTACAGGAGGTGCTGTGCGAGAGACAAGGGTCACAGGCAGTGCTCTGCTAAAGACAGGGCTCACAGGAGGTGCTCTGTGAGAGACAGGGGTTACAGGAGGTGCTCTTTGAGAGAGAGGGGTCACAGAAGGTGCTCTGTGAGAGACAGGAGTCACAGGGGGTGCTCTGTTAAAGGCAGGGGTCACATGAGGTGCTCTGCTAAAGACAGAGGTCACAGGAGGTGCTCTGCAAGAGACAGGGGTCACACGATTTGCTCTGCTAAAGACAGGGTTCCCAGGAGGGGCTGAGCTAAATACAGGGGTCACAGGAGGTGCTCTGCGAGGGACAGCGGTCATAGGAGGTGTTCTGCTACAGACATGGTTCACGGAAGGTGCTCTGCGAGAGACAGGGGTCACAGAAGGTTCTCTGTGAGAGACAGAGGTCACAGGAGGTGCTCTGTGAGACACAGGGGTCACAGGAGGTGCTCTGCAAGAGACAGGGGTCACAGAAGGTGCTCTGTGAGAGACAGAGGTCACAGGAGGTGTTCTGTGAGAGACAGAGGTCACAGGAAATGCTCTGCAAGAGACATCATTCACAGGAGGTACTCTGCTAAAGACAGGGGTCACAGGAGGTACTCTGCAAGACACAAGGGTCACATGAGGTACTCTGTGAGACGCAGGGGTTACAGGAGGTGCCCTGTGAGGGACTGTAGTGTAGTTCCTATATTCCCAATAGGCTCTGCGCATTGGAATAATACAAACAATAGTTTAGACGTATGAGTGAGGTCATCTAGGTCTCTACTGAATATGTTAGACTTAATTAGGTATACCAGCTAGCTCAGAGGTCACTAGAAACTTTCTCGAATGAACAGGAAGGAGTTAACTTTCCTGATTAGACAAGAAGGGATTAGTTTCTGACAACTGCATAAACATGACAACTTTGCTCCCTCCAGAACAAGGAGTATATCTCCAGAGTCCTGTGAAAACAATAGATAGTTATTTCACTTAGTCAGTCGTGTATGCTTAGTTTCACCAGGAGTGCAGAGAAATAGAGAGACAGGCGTTTTCAATAAAAGTTGTTATTTATTGAGCAGTCCTCTTTCTCATGCAAGAGAAGTGAATTGCCACAATTGCAATACTTGTTATAAAGTAAAGTGCATACAGTAAAAGTAGTATTATAAAATAATACTGTAGAAGCATTGATATGGTTTCTGAGCCATATGATACTTAAAATGGATAAAATATATACATACATAAAATCATTGACTAAACGTACTCAACTGAACTGGTGCTTCTAAGATACGCCTACCCCGGTGTACCTAACCTAAGCGTAGTACGTGGGAAGGAGTAAGTGAGCTGCAGTTTAAGTTAAGTTAGTTTTGCCAAGAATCTGCATCAAGAATTCTCTAAGGATCAAATCAGCTCCGTACCTTGGTTATAGAATGAAGGAGGTCTTGTATCTCTCTCCCAGGACTCGATCTCCCAGCAACCCGCAAGGGTGACTGGAAACACTGGAGCTGGATTTCTCTGCAAGAGAAAAGACAGCGTCTCTCTCAGTGTGTCAAATGGGAGGGTCGGCTTCCTTCGGCTCTCGCATCAGCTGGGCGTCGGGCAAGTAGATAGCCGCTCTGCTCCAAAACACTGTGTGTTTGCTTAAGGCAAATGTTGGTATATTTATACCTGGAAGGTGCCGGGTTTGACGTAAGGTTGGACATAAGACGTCACTAAGAACTTCCAGTTCTTTCTGGACTCCAGGAGTTCTTGTTGAAATCAAAACAAAAGCAGGGGGAATTCCCGGGCTGCTGGAGGCTTGGTTTGTTTAAAGAACGCGTTGTACTTTCTAGGAGTCTATGGGAGTAGCCTTGCCGTATTTGGACTGCATTGGCTATGACTAAATATGGATATGATTCTTATGCCTTTATAAGGATATGTTTTGTTATAACCACATAAGGGCATGAATCGGGAATATTTAAATAGGGCCCTAGATACATTCACAACACCCACTCCACGTATAATGTCCATCATTACTAAAACACTAAGCAATACTAAACATATAATGATGCATGTGTTTTCCAACCCACCCCAAAATACATATATTGCATTTGAAATGGTATATGGTATATACACGAAAATGAGTATTTATACTGTACGTTTTTCAAGCAGTGGTGTCATTCAGATAATGCATATATAAATATCGGCTGAATGAATTGCGAAAATTACATTTATGAAATGGCTCTTAATACAGAAAAGAAGGTCGAGACCATTTCATCACATATTTATACAATACTGTACATGTGCTAGAGGCTAAGTCAAAATATTGTCTCTAGAGTTTCTAAAAATAGAAGTTCTGTTCTCTAAGAATAGTTCTACTTTAAGCAGAGTACCATGTGCCAAAAAAAGGTAAATATTTTGGAAATGGAAAAAATAATTTCGCTTTCAGGGAAAAAAATTGTTCCAATTGTTTTCAGTAGTGTTGTTTATCAAAAATTGAAGGCCGAATTCAGAGTTCAGGGAACGCTGTGTGCTTGTTGTTTTAAAAGTTATTCTCGTTGTTAGGAGAGAACATCATATCAGACAGGCTTGCGAAAAATTGGTTTACAACAGTAGGTGAGAGTTCGACCAAGTTCGAAAAAGCTGAAATAGTTCAAATGTGAGAATCATTGCCATCATCGATGTCTGGATCAGCAATGCACACAGAAGGTTGTACCTGTGTGGTGCTGCTTTCTCATACTTCACCGCCACCTAATCGTAATGGTGAAGTCTCAACGAATGCCGTCATCAGAATAGGTAGCCGCTGGGGACAACACGTTTCATGAGCCGTTACCGAACCAAGCAAAGTATCGATATCCATAAGTACTGCTGATGGTAGTGTAAGACAGACGTCCAACACGCATTCTTCTCCGAATAGCAGATATCAAAGCACAGGTAAGATGCACTCTTGCCAGCTAGGTCTGAATGAAAGAAACCAAGTTGTATTCAGATCTCTTAGCCGGGCCAATCCGAGGACTCTAGTGATTCGGTCTCGGTAGCTTATTGCTAGGATCGTTTCTTCCATCGTAGCTGGAGTTTTGTCTGTGGCTTGGCTTGCCATATCGGAGCAGAAGGATCAAAAATAAAATTCCTGCTACGAGTCCCAAAAGAAGAGGCAGCCCACCGAATACAGAATGCACAAAATTCGGGAAGATGCCCAGAACTGTTTCAAAGGGTGCTAACAGTCCCGAAAAATTGTCATTTGTAAATCTGACATCATATTATTAATATTTTAAAAGTCCCAATCATCAGAGAAAGTACTTGGTGTCACAAAGTCACTTAAGGAAACCTTGAACTGATGTGGATATTTCAAGAGCTCAATCAGGCCATAGATTTCGTAATCCGTTGTGTCCCATGCTACCCCACCGGGTATTGGATTGGCTGTGATGTTCACTGATGACAGTTCTCTTTTCTCGATGTGAGAGGATCTGTGAGGCTTTAGGACCAAGTTGATGTTCTGACTTGCTGTGTCCATTGTACTATATTTTCCATCAATAAATCTACCCAAAATTAAAATCTACATGAGCCACAGAAGGAGGAAAAGTACACCTAACACAAACCATAAACACAATCCAAAATTCAATCCATGATGAAATCAGATATGTTTCTTTTAGTTGATGAAAAAGTTCAGTCATTTTTTCTTTGAAAGTTTTTGTTGCTGGCGTTTCTTCATGTTCACCTGGATCATCAGAAAAGTCATCGAAATTGATGAAGTAGCCAGATGCAGTTCTGTCAATTGTTGGAATTGCTTCCGGATTTTCTTTAGTCTTTGAATCTTCTTTTGTCACATTGGTATAGTCTGAAGCTACATCGTTGTAGACAGGTGTTTCTTGACGAACTGTTGCAATTTGGATTTCAAGAGGCACAAGTTCCATGGCTTTGTTGCATAGTCCTTTTTTGTTCACTGCAGGTTTATCAAAAGTGATTAGTCTTTCAGTTTGAACCTCTTGGATTGTAGCAAGATTTGGTCTTCTGCTACTTCTTGAGAGTCCACTGGGCCTACTACTTATTATTGGCCACATAATTGTGGTTTTACCAGGTCGATGGATACAACTCTGTTCTCCCTTTTACCAGCAAGGGGCGGTAGTACTACTGATCTTGTTCCGCTGACAGCTAAGACAGGTACTGCCTTTCTGTAAGAAGGCCTAAATTCCTTCTTCACCCGATCTTTTCTCTGACCAGATCCCCAATCTTTGGAATCCAGACAGGTCTTGCTGGGACAGGTGGTTTCTCTTTAGTGGCTGTTGGCTTTAACTTTTTGTTACTTAGACTTCTTCTTGTTTCATTTAAGTCCTGTAAAACAGCCAAACGATCTTTGATATCAAAGGCTTTTTCTTTCACCACTGAAGTCTGACAATCTAAATCCTGGATTATCATTCTAGTACCGAACAATAGTTCGTATGGAGTGATACCTCTTAGAGAATTTCTTTGCAGATTGTTAAGACTATGATGGACATTTGTTAGATGTTTGACCCACCCATCACCCGAACCTAATACCCTCGCCGTTATAGATTGCTTTCTGTCACAGTTTTTTCTTTTCACTACCGCATTACCCTCAGGATGGAAGGGAGAAGAGTACCGCAATGCAATGCCCATGCTGGCCATGGCCTCCTTGTAAGCTCGAGAGCTAAATGCAGGACCCTGCTCAGAATGTAGCATGCCAATTGCGTATGTGCCAATAAAGACTCGCAAATCTTTTATAACAGTTCTGGCGTCAGCCGAGCGCTGGGGCCACATCTAAATGAATCCCGTCTTAAAAATTATGGGATCGCATTTCTCCGGCTGGATAACTGTGTATAGATAGCCTAATGCTTTCTAATAGAGGTGTCTGGTCCGGTTTACAACTGCGATTTCTATTGCAGTTCTGACAATTCATTGCAAAGTTATAAATTTGCACGCACATCCCCGGCCACCAGTATTTTGATTGTAATTCTATTAGAGATTTCAAGATCTCTTGGTGCCTCAGACCCATTCCCATGTGTGCTTCTTGAATCAAGTGAGCCCTCCGGTTCGTGTTTGGAATTACTCTATCCCCCACTCCAGGGATTTGAGCAAAAGGAACGGAGTTCGCATCAATTATGTATTAATTTCCGAGTGGATAATTTAGAGGTAACGCCGCATAGTTGCCTTTCATTGAGGCTTTTACTGCTAGTAGCGTTTCACCGTCTATTTGTTTTTCAGTACGCTTTTTTGTAGCTACGAAAGCCGGTTGAACCAGTGCCGCTGTGGCTCTGTTAGCCAATGAATTCCCTGCAACGTGAACGCCATCACTTTGATGACTCAGTGTGTGTATCACGTGAGTCTTTTGTAGTTCTTTCTGCAAAAGAACTACCTGTTCCCAAAGTTTTTTATGCTTTATTGTGGCACCTGTCTCATCTTTGTAACTGTTTTTGATCCCTGTCTGCATGTCATTATTGTAAGACTTGACGCAATAATGCGAATCGCACACTATTTGTGTGGGGAATTCGCGATCGGCATTTTCAAGCGCCATCTTTAAAGATCTTATTTCAGCTCGCTGAGCTGTACAGTTTCTGAGTGATTCAGTTTTGGTGATTATCGGTCTGAATTTACCTAAGCGCCTGCGACCTTTAACAATCATACACACTGCATTGTAAGACTTTTTATCCACAACGTAATGTGTTTGTGCAAATCTGTCCATGTAGATTACACAGGTGTACTGTTCTAGAGGCAGAATTTCGATTGGCAGAGGATATTCATATTCGTATTCTAGATCTTCTAGTTTTGTCATTTTCGGATCAAAAGCGTGTTTCACGTCTTCTGCAGCAAGACAATTTTCCCATTGTATCCATTTTGGATCTAATGCCACTGCATTTGGAATGCGTGGTCTTGTTACTGCCTCAAGGGCTGATACTGCTGTTAAAACAGATATGCTCTTGCCTTGGGCTAGGGCTCTTTCTTTTGCTACAGCAGTTTGAACCGCTGTTAGAATTATTTCAGTAGAACTGAATTTTATTTCAGCTTGTGTGTACAAGTGTGATTTGTATGCTATTGGTACCGTTTCTCCCTCATTAGAGGTCAGGTATGTGAATCCGCATCTTCCTGGGATTACTCGAATTACAAGGTTGTGCTCGTTTGCGCGTGTTTTCAGTTTTGTTTTAGTTAACATGTCTGTTTGTAATGGTCTTAAAATTTCTGCGTGTTTCTGAGTCCAATTAATTGGTTTGAAATCAGGTTTTATTAATTCATAGAGAGGTTTAACCCTCTCTGCATAATTTAGAATGTATGGTCTTCCGAAATTCAGGAAACCTAGTATTGATTGTAAATTCTTCAGTGTTTTTGGAGCTTGGAGTACTGCACACTTCTCTAAAAAGTTGTCTGCTAGGCTTTTGCCTTCACTTGATAATTCATATCCTAAAAACAGGACAGTTAGATGGGCAATTCGTGATTTTTTAAAGTTGAATTTGTACCCTTCAGCTGCGAACCCAAGTATTATGGTGTTCACTCTTTTCAAGTGTGTCTCCAGGTCGTCGTCTGTAAGATAGATGTCATCGACATAAGATAATGCCTCATCATCGTACATTTGTAGTAACTCTGTTACCCTTGCTGAGAATAATCCTGGGCTATTCTTGAATCCTGTGGGAGACGGCAAAATTGTTTTTGCGCCCCCATTGTTGAGAAAGCGGTCAAATACCTGCTTTCAGGTGCAATATTTTGAAAAAAGAAACCATTTGAGATCTCTAATGTTGTTTTATATTTTTTGCGCACAATGTTATTCATTAGTGCTGCACTGTGTGAGTTTTGTACTGCAAATGTTTTGCAGCTGGAGTTTAGGTGTCTGTAGTCCAAAACTAGATGATATGAATCATCTGGCTTGGAGACAGGAAACAAAGGATTGTTCATTTTTGAGGTGCATGTTTCAATCACCCCCTGGTATTCAAGTTGATCTAAGATCTCCCTGACTTGCTTTTTAGCTTCTTGCTTAACAGGATACTGCCTCTGTGCAGTCGGTTGATTTTGTAACTGGATTTTGTGGTGAGGAGAATCCTCATCCCATCCTATATGATTTTTATATAATGCATGGGCTTGGGCCACTGCCCATTTTCTTGCAAACGTGTATTTTTTATGAATTGGAATGTGATTTGAGAAGGCAGGCATAATCATTTCCTCGCCATATGGGCAGTCCCTGACAAACTCTGGGGGCCAGTCTTTTTCTGCTAGAAGGATATCATAGCCTTTCGAAAGGTTGTCCCAAAAGAGACCCTTTATTTTCCTAGTTTTGTCCCCCTCTATACGCAATGTTATTTCATATAATTTATGGGGTTTGCTAACTCTGGTGTCTGCAGTTTTCACTTGAATGTATTCATTTGTGTCCACTGTCTCCAGAAGATTCATCAGGATCTTGCGAGCTATGGTTACTTCTGCTGCGCTGTCTAGCATTGTCTGGGCCCACTCTCCGTTTTTCAGTTGTGTCCTCAGAATCCTCGGCATGTTTTATTTTAATACTAGCTACCTTCTTTTTTTGGAAATTGTGATTTTTTACTTTGATGAGCAGGTTCCTTGTCTTTGGACCTGACGTGCCCTTCCTTGTGTTCTGACCGTCCTCTTCTTTCCGATTTCTGTGAGGAATTCTGAAAAGATCGAGAGGGACGTGTATCAATATCTTGATATCTGTCAGGTTTTTTCAAATTATCCCTATTTCTAAGGTTGTATCTTTTTTCAGAGGGCTCCCTCTGGGGGGACTTGCCTCCTCGTTCTGGAGATCTATCTCTTCGTTGAGGAGACCTCCCTCTGGACTGAAACCGTTTTTCTCTGGGAGTGGATTGTTTATTACCCTCCAAACTCTTTTTTGGAGTGTTGAGAGTATTTTTAATAAATGTTTTTTCAGGATTTTCAGTTAGTTGTGGTTTTAGTGGTTTCCCACCGAAACTATCTCTTCCTAGTTCTTCATAGGATTTTTCTATGATTCTGGCAAGTTCAAATAGTTGTTCTGCTATATCTGTTTCTTTCAATTTCTGGCGGATCGCCACAGATGCCGCTTCTCCTTTTATGTTGGCTAGTAATATAGCCGAGACTTGCTTAAAGTCTTTCAGTAATTTCATACCTAGAGTTAAAGCAGGTTCTGGACCGTATTCATTTTGAATCTGTCTTAATACGTCTGGTATAACTGCCATAGACGGAACACCATGTGTTTTTGTGTATATAGAAGCAAAGACTGTGCCCAAAGTGTCACAGTCCTCCACATGTGGTGCGATCCCCATTGGAAGACAGATAGTCAGAATTCTGTGTTTATCATGAGGTGTAGTATCAGGAAATACTGCCTCTATCTGAGTGATTTTTTGAGCTAACCAGAATGGAATTTGTTCCTGTTTTGCTGGTATTTTGCCAATGGCTGATCGTATGTTCTGTGGTGTGATTTTATTTGTGTTCCCCTGTTGAGGGGTGTGCTGTGGAATTCTTATTGCTGGTTGGACTGTTGAAGTCCGCGTGACATATTGGACCAATTGTCTATGTATTTTAATAAGTTGTTTTAGCTGAGCTAAAATTTCCCAGTCTGACATTTTTTCAATGTCGGGATGTAGTGTGTAGCTGGCTAGAACCGGCCATGTGGCTCCTGGTCTACCTGGTAGACCGAGCCTGGTAATGTGATTTTGATGTTTTAGGGCGCCATTAAACCAGAGCAGGTGCTCTTGGTATGTTGGTGGAATTTCAACGTCCTCGAAAGGGGCGTACTCATCCGGAGGTTCCTCTATTTTGTAATAGTGGAAATCTTGTGTCACAGCATATGCTGCTGGCAAAAGTATCCATGAATAGAATACCTCTGTCTGCCGATATTCATGGGCCTCTACCACAAATATGACTGTACCACCTCTTGATGATAGTCCATTTTCTATAAGTTTAAGAGTTATAGTTCTTCTTATATTTACCGGAATGATTATAGCATTTGGGTCTTCATCTTGGAGACTTTTTTTATCTGCTATAAGTTGAGCTGCTATTCTAGCTCTTTCTCTTTCATCCTCACTTTCCCCCATTTTTCTGACAGAAAGTTTTTGTTTGCAGAGCAAGTTTCAAGGAAACAAAGATTAGTTGCACAATATTTTGGAACACTGTATCCTTCAACGTTGACTAAACCAAAAACTAATACATAGGAATCTCTTCCTACTAAGTTCCGGCGGATATTAACCTTTCACCCACTCCAGACGTCTATTGGAGTTTTTACGGGAAAAAGAGGTCTGTGTGAAAAGCACGACTGAGTTACTCTAGCATCTAGCGTTAGATTATCGCCTTACCAAACGCTGGGCGCCATGTAGTGTAGTTCCTATATTCCCAATAGGCTCTGTGCATTGGAATAACACAAACAATAGTTTAGACGTAGGACTGAGGTCATCTAGGTCTCTACTGAATATATTAGACTTAATTTGGTATGCCATCTAGCTCAGAGGTCACTAGAAACTTTCTCGAATGAAAAGGAAGGAGATAACTTTCCTGATTAGACAAGAAGGGATTAGTTTCTGACAACCGCATAAACATGACAACTTTGCTCCCTCCAGAACAAGGAGTATATCTCCAGAGTTGTGTGAAAACAATAGATAGTTATTTCACTCAGTCAATCGTGCATACTTAGTTTCACAAGGAGTGCAGAGAAATAGAGAGACAGGCGTTTTCAATAAAAGTTGTAATTTATTGAGCAGTCCTCTTTCTCATGCAAGAGAAGTGAATTGCCACTATTGCAATACTTGTTATAAAGTAAAGTGCGTACAGAAAAAGTAGTATTATAAAAAAATACTGTAAAAGCATTGATATGGTTTCTGAGTCATATGATACTTAAAATGGATAAAATATATACATACATAAAATCATTGACTAAACGTACTCAACTGGTGCTTCTAAGATATGCCTACCCTGGTGTACCTAACCTAAGCCTAGTACGTGGGAAGGAGTAAGTGAGCTGCAGTTTAAGTTAAGTTAGTTTTGCCAAGAATCTGCATCAAGAATTCTCTACGGATCTAATCAGCTCCGTACCTTGGTTATAGAATGAAGAAGGTCTTGTATCTCTCTCTCAGGACTCGATCTCCGAGCAACCCGCAAGGGTGACTGGAAACACTGGAGCTGGATTTCTTGGCAAGAGAAAAGACAGCGTCTGTCTCAGTGCGTCAAATGGGAGGGTTGGCTTCCTTCGGCTCTCGCATCAGCTGAGCGTCGAGCAAGTAGATAGCCGCTCTGCTCCAAACCACTGTGTGTTTGCTTAAGGCAAATGTTGGTATATTTATACCTGGAAGGTTCCGAGTTTGACGTAAGGTTGGACATAAGACGTCACTAAGAACTTACAGTTCTTTCTTGACTCCAGGAGTTCTTGTTGAAATCAAAACAAAAGCAGGGGGAATTCCCGGGCTGCTGGAGGCTTGGTTTGTTTAAAGAACGCCTTGTACTTTCTAGGAGTCTATGGGAGTAACCTTGCCGTATTTGGACTGCATTGGCTATGACTAAATATGGATATGATTCGTATGCCTTTATAAGGATATGTTTTGTTATAACCACATAAGGGCATGAATCGGGAATATTTAAATAGGGTCCTAGATACATTCACAACACCCACTCCACGTATAATGTCCATCATTACTAAAACACTAAGCAATACTAAACATATAATGATGCATGTGTTTTCCAACCCACCCCAAAATACATATATTGCATTTGAAATGGTATATGGTATATACACGAAAATGAGTATTTATACTGTACGTTTTTCAAGCAGTGGTGTCATTCAGATAATGCATATATAAATATCGGCTGAATGAATTGCGAAAATTACATTTATGAAATGGCTCTTAATACAGAAAAGAAGGTCGAGACGATTTCATCACATATTTATACAATACTGTACATGTGCTAGAGGCTAAGTCAAAATATTGTCTCTAGAGTTTCTATAAATAGAAGTTCTGTTCTCTAAGAATAGTTCTACTTTAAGCAGAGTACCATGTGCCAAAAAAAGGTAAATATTTTGGAAATGGAAAAAATAATTTCGCTTTCAGGGAAAAAAATTGTTCCAATTGTTTTCAGTAGTGTTGTTTATCAAAAATTGAAGGCCGAATTCAGAGTTCAGGGAACGCTGTGTGCTCGTTGTTTTAAAAGTAATTGTCGTTGTTAGGAGAGAACATCATATCAGACAGGCTTGCGAAAAATTGGTTTACAACAGTAGGTGAGAGTTCGACCAAGTTCGAAAAAGCTGAAATAGTGCAAATGTGAGAATCATTGCCGTCATCGATGTCTGGATCAGCAATGCGCACAGAAGGTTGTACCTGTGTGGCGCTGCTTTCATCTCGTACTTCACCGCCACCTAATCGTAATGGTGAAGTCTCAACGAATGCCGTCATCAGAATAGGTAGCCGCTGGGGACAACACGTTTCATGAGCCGTTACCGAACCAAGCAAAGTATCGATATCCATAAGTACTGCTGATGGTAGTGTAAGACAGACGTCCAACATGCATTCTGCTCCGAATAGCAGATATCGAAGCACAGGTAAGATGCACTCTTGCCAGCTTGGTCTGAATGAAAGACACCAAGTTGTATTCAGATCTCTTAGCCGGGCCAATCCGAGGACTCTAGTGATTCGGTCTCGGTAGCGTATTGCTAGGAGCGTTTCTTCCATTGTAGCTGGAGTTTTGTCTGTGGCTTGGCTTGCCATATCGGAGCAGAAGGATCAAAAATAAAATTCCTGCTACGAGTCCCAAAAGAAGAGGCAGGCGGCCGAATACAGAATGCACAAAATTCGGGAAGATGCCCAGAACTGTTTCAAAGGGTGCTAACAGTCCCGAAAAAATTGTCATCTGTAAATCTGACATCATATTATTAATATTTTCAAAGTCCCAATCATCAGAGAAAGCACTTGGTGCGACAAATTCACTTAAGGAAACCTTGAACTGATGTGGATATTTCAAGAGCTCAATCAGGTCATAGATTTCGTAATCCGTTGTGTCCCATGCTACCCCACCGGGTATTGGATTGGCTGTGATGTTCACTGATGACAGTTCTCTTTTCTCGATGTGAGAGGATCTGTGAGGCTTTAGGACCAAGTTGATGTTCTCACTTGTTGTGTCCATTGTACTATATTTTCCATCAATAAATCTACCCAAAATTAAAATCAAGATGAGCCACAGAAGGAGGAAAAGTACACCTAACACAATCCAAAAACACAATCCAAAATTCAATCCATGATGAAATCAGATATGTTTCTTTTAGTTGATGAAAAAGTTCAGTCATTTTTTCTTTGAAAGTTTTTGTTGCTGGCGTTTCTTCATGTTCACTTGGATCATCAGAAAAGTCATTGAAATTGATGAAGTAGCCAGATGCAGTTCTGTCAATTGTTGGAATTGCTTCCGGATTTTCTTTAGTCTTTGAATCTTCTTTTGTCACATTGGTATAGTCTGAAGCTACATCGTTGTAGACAGATGTTTCTTGACAAACTGTTGCAATTTGGATTTCAAGAGGCACAAGTTCCATGGCTTTGTTGCATAGTCCTTTTTTGTTCACTGCAGGTTTATCAAAAGTGATTAGTCTTTCAGTTTGAACCTCTTGGATTGTAGCAAGATTTGGTCTTCTGCTACTTCTTGAGAGTCCACTGGGCCTACTACTTATTATTGGCCACATGATTGTGGTTTTACCAGGTCGATGGATACAACTCTGTTCTCCCTTTTACCAGCAAGGGGCGGTAGTACTACTGATCTTGTTCCGCTGACAGCTAAGACAGGTACTGCCTTTCTGTAAGAAGGCCCAAATTCCTTCTTCACGCAATCTTTTCTCTGACCAGATCCCCAATCTTTGGAATCCAGACAGGTCTTCCTGGGACAGGTGGTTTCTCTTTAGTGGCTGTTGGCTTAAACTTTTTGTTACTTAGACTTCTTCTTGTTTCATTTAAGTCCTGTAAAACAGCCAAACGATCTTTGATATCAAAGGCTTTTTCTTTCACCACTGAAGTCTGACAATCTAAATCCTGGATTATCATTCTAGTACCGAACAATAGTTCGTATGGAGTGATACCTCTTAGAGAATTTCTTGGCAGATTGTTAAGACTACATTGGACACTTGTTAGATGTTTGACCCACCCATCACCCGAACCTAATACCCTCACCGTTATAGATTGCTTTCAGTCACAGTTTTTTCTTTCCACTACCGCATTACCCTCAGGATGGAAGGGACAAGAGTACCGCAATGCAATGCCCATGCTGGCCATGGCCTCCTTGTAAGCTCGAGAGCTAAACGCAGGACCCTGGTCAGAATGTAGCATGCCAATTGCGTATGTGCCAATAAAGACTCGCAAATCTTTTATAACAGTTCTGGTGTCAGACGAGCGCTGGGGCCACATCTAAATGAATCCCGTCTTAATAAATATGGGATCGCATTTCTCCGGCTGGATAACTGCGTATAGATAGCCTAATGCTTTCTAATAGAGGTGTCTGGTCCGGTTCCCAACTTCGATTTCTATTGCAGTTCTAACAATTCATTGCAAAGTTATAAATTTGCACGCACATCCCCGGCCACCAGTATTTTGATTGTAATTCTATTAGAGATTTCAAGATCTCTTGGTGCCTCAGACCTATTCCCATGTGTGCTTCTTGAATCAAGTAAGCCCTCCGGTTCCTGTTTGGAATTACTCTATCCCCCACTCCAGGGATTTGAGCAAAAGGAACGGAGTTCGCATCAATTAAGTATTTATTTCCGACTGGATAATTTAGAGGTAACGCCGCATTGTTGCCTTTCATTGAGGCTTTTACTGCTAGTAGCGTTTCACCGTCTCTTTGTTTTTTAGTATGCTTTTTTGTAGCTACGGAAGCCGGCTGAACCGGTGCCGCTGTGGCTCTGTTAGCCATTGAATTCCCTGCAACGTGAACGCCATCACGTTGATGACTCAGTGTGTGTATCACGTGAGTCTTTTGTAGTTCTTTCTGCAAAAGAACTACCTGTTCCCAAAGTTTTTTATGCTTTATTGTGGCACCAGTCTCATCTTTGTAACTGTTTTTGATCCATGTCTGCATGTCATTATTGTAAGACTTGACGCAATAATGCGAATTGCACACTATTTGTGTGGGGAATTCGCGTTTGGCATTTTCAAGCGCCATCTTTAAAGATCTTAAAGGACAGGGGTCACAGAAAGGTGCTCTGTGAGAGGCAGGGGTCACAGAAGGTGCTCTGCAAGAGACAGGGGTCACAGAAGGTACTCTGTGAGAGACAGGGGTCACAGGAGGCACTCTGCAAGAGACAGGGGTCACAAGAGGTGTTCTGCAAGAGACAGGGGTCACAGGAGGTGCTCTGTGAGAGACAGGGGTCACAGAAGGTGCTCTGTGAGAGACAGGGTTCTCAGGAGGTACTCTGCTAAAGACAGGGGTAACAGGAGGTGCTCTCTGAGAGACAGGGGTCACAAGAGGTGCTCTGCGAGAGACAGGGTTCACAGGAGGTGCCCTGTGAGACACAGGGGTCACAGGAGGTGCTCTGTGAGAGACAACGGTCACAGGAGGTGCTCTGCTAAAGACAGGGGTCACAGGAGGTGCTCTCTGAGAGACAGGGGTCACAAGAGGTGCTCTGCGAGAGACAGGGTTCACAGGAGGTGCTCTGTGAGACACGGGGGTCACAAGAGGTGCTCTGCGAGAGACAGGGTTCACAGGAGGTGCTCTGTGAGACACAGGGGTCACAGGAGGTGCTCTGTGAGACAAGGGGTCCCAGGAGGTGCCCTGTGAGGGACAGGGGTCACAGAAAGGTGCTCTGTGAGAGCCAGGGGTCACAGAAGGTTCTCTGCAAGAGACATGGGTCGCAGAAGGTACTCTGTGAGAGACAGTGGTCACAGGAGGTGCTCTGCAAGAGACAGGGGTCACAAGAGGTGCTCTGTGAGAGACAGGGGTCATAGGATATGCTCTGTGAGAGACAGGGGACACAAGAGGTGCTCTGCGAGAGACAGGGGTCATATGATGTGCTCTGTGAGAGACAGGGGTCACAAGAGGTGCTCTGCGTGAGACATGGTTCACAGGAGGGGCTCTGTGAGAGACAGGAGTCACAGGAGGTGCTCTGCTAAAGCCAGGGGTCACAGGAGGTGCTCTGTGAGAGACAGGGGTCAAAAGAGGTGCTCTGAGAGAGACAGGGCTCACAGTAGGTGTTCTGTGGGACACAGAGGTCACAATATGTGCTCTGTGAGAGACAGGGGTCGCAGGAGGTGCTCTGCTAAAGACAGGGGTCACAGGAGGTGCTCTGTGAGAGACAGAGGTCACAAGAGGTGCTCTGTGAGACACAGGGGTCACAGGTGGTGCTCTGCAAGAACAGGGGTCACAGGAGGTGCTCTGTGAGAGGCAGGGATCACAGGAGGTACTTGTTGGACTTGGCCCTTCTGGCAGGTTCACCCCTAAACATTTTGCTTTTAATGGTGACCTGGTGATGGTGATTTTTGGGTTCTGTGCACTTTCACTGTGCCCCAGTGGAGAGTGTGTGCGCACTTTGAGTGCATGTGGTGAGATAGGCCTGCCCTCCCATAGGAATGCATGGGGAATGTATGTGTCACTGGTAGTTCCTGATGCGTGGGGTGTACAGGCTCGAGTCTGGTATGTGCGGACTCGTGTGATTGAATGCTGCGAAATGATGTATGCGGCATGAAGGTGTCTAGTGTGGAAGTGCCACTTCTAGACATGGCTGTATGTGTGCTGTGAGGGTGCTGGAGTGTGATTGGCTGGAGCTGGCTGGGATGCCAGGCTCCAGGATTTCTGGATGGGTCTGCCCAGTGGTGAGTGCTGAGATCAGCATGCTGATGTGAGGGGAGGGCTGCACCTGGTTCCTGATGGGGCTAGGCTTTTCCCACACAATGCTGGCTCCGCCCCCTGTGGTGCGTCTAATGACCCTAGCCTCCCTAGTGAATGAAACGGGTGGTTGAGCAATCTAGGGTGCTCCAAAACCAGCTGCGACTGGTTTCTCCCCCATCCTGCACCTACAGACAAAGGTTTTCATAGTATAAAAATTGGGCTGTGTCCCCACACAAACTGTTCTCTGCCAGGATCCTGAGGGGGCTGCTGCTGTTGCTGGGCAGGAGGACCGCCACTTGGATTGCCACCCTGCCTGGAGGCCCAGTGCCCTTGCTCTGGGCCCAGCCTTGCCCCCCCCCGCCTTGCTGTACTCCTGGAAGGACTTTCTGCTGAACTGTGGCACCCCTCCAGCGCCTGGGAGTGCTGGTACTTTGTCCTAAAGTGCTTGGGAGTGCTGGCTTCATCTCTAGCACCAGGAATCGCTTTATCTGTGCATATAGAGCTTGGGAGCACTTTATTGTCCAGCAGTGCCTGGGAGCGCTGTTCGTCATCTTAGAGCGCTTCTGAGCGCTTTTGTAAGGCAGGTGCCTACCCTGCATTTTGCTGCTCTAGCGGCTGCCCACGCAGGGTATTTGTCTGATTTATTTATTTAGAACGGGAGCCTACCCTGTATTGTGCCCAAAAACTTCACCAGGCCGGGAGATCCCAAGCCGAGTGCTGGTCCCGCCTCCTAGAAGCGCTGGGATTGGTTCCCGGTTGTCAGTGTTCCCATCGCGTCATCCTGGGACCGCGCAGGGATTTGCCCGACCTCGAGGGCTTCCCCACGCTCCTGCCCTGTGAGGAGGAAGACTGCCGGCGGTCGCGGGGCTTCCATGAGGAGAGGAGAGCCCCGCACCGAAAGAAGGCCGGCCGCAGCAGAGATGGAGCAGCCGAGGCTCCGGAGAAGGAGGAGAGAGCCCCACTGGTAGAAGCCCAGCAGGAGAGTCGACGCTGCCTCCCCAGGTAGCCGGTGAGTGCGGGCGGGCTCCGGGGTCGCTCCTCTGCCCAGGGCTCAGTGTCTTGTCGGGTCCCCAGGAGGGGGACTCCAACCAAGTAGGCGGCCCCCTTGCTCATTGAAGGCCCCATGGGGCCCAGGCACATCCCTAGAGCAGCCCCAAGGGCAGCGGGCTGCTCCTACGTTGCGGTGGCAATTTGTTCTTGAGCCACGAGGCTCGTGAGGCATATTTGTGACGGGCTCAAAGCGCACCATTGCCTTTAGCAGTCCCCAGGAGGGGGACTCCAGCTTACAGCACCAGAGTTGTTCTTGAGCCCAGAGGCTCCGACAAGGCCGCATTCTGTTTCAAGCCATGAGAGGCTCAGCTGGCATTCTAATTCGAGCCTAAGAGAGGCTCCAATGACGGGGCCATATTTGTGTTCGAGCCGCAAAGGCTCCCCGGGGGCACCATTGTTCTAGGTGTGTTTTCAGAGCCCAGTGAGGCTCCCAAAAAGGGGACAAGTATATGTTCAGAGCCTGCGAGGCTCCCAAGTTGGCCACCCCCATTCTCTACACCAGCTGCCCAGCACTTCGTGGGCAGCTGCCACGTTTAGGCCCCTGACACTGGGACAAAGGGTGTCCTAGCTCTAGAGAGGCCAGTTGGCCTAGGGACTGCCACAGGTGGTGGCTTATCGGATTTTTGCGTAATTGTGTGCTCCTGCACCTCTGAATGTGTTTTAATGCGTCATGTGCCATGTTCTTACACCGCTGAATGTTTTTAGGCATCATGTGTTTTCATTCCTTGCACCTCTGAATGTATGTTATGCATCATGTGTTATGTGCTTATACCGCTACAGGTATTGTGATACTTAGGTGGTTTTTCTCCTAGTGCAGGTGGTGCTAGTGAGGTCCTGGTTACCAGTAGTTACTGGTCGTGTGCTACAGTGATTTACATTCTATGTTTTATGTTCTAAGTGCTATTTCTAAAAGTCTTACTTCTAAAAGTGCTGATTCCTGACAGTGGTCCAGGTGGCCCTGTCTTGTACATATCCCCTGTAAATTCTGACCGTGCCTGTTGGCACATGGTAAAGTGTGTGTTTTTATCTAATGTGTTTTGGTGTAATACAAAGGCTATTTTTATATATAACCTTGTGTGGAGTTTCCTTTGTGGTGGGCCTTGGGTGTTGTTGCTGGGGTGCGTGCGCAAATACTTAACTCACATCGCCTCCAAGTTTAGCCTTGGTGCTTGCGCCACATTACCTAGAGGGTGAGCATGGGTTATCTTTGTGTGTAACTCCCTTGCCCTGACTTAGGAGTGGGGGTCTCTGACTGACTTTGGCGCAAGCCCTGGCCAGCCAGGGATCCCATTTCTAGCATTGGCGGCAAGCGGTGCGGGTCCGGATTTGTGTTTGCATTGTACCACAGTGGCAACTGGCCGCACTACAAAACTCTGCATTTTAGATGACCACATTTTAGGGGATTATTGTTTTTGAAGTTCCATTATTGTCTTCTCCTGAAGGTATCATTGTGTAATTGTGTCCAGTACATTTGTCCCCCGCCCTGCGCCCAGAATCGGTACCTGTGTCACGTGTGGTCAGGTTGAGGAATCAGGGGTGGTAGAAACTGCCTTACCAGTCCGAGGGGAGGGTTGTGTGTGGATGAATGGTGTGTGGCACTAGACAAGTGAGTGTGAGTGCTCTAGGGTAGAGAGCTTGCTGAATCCTTTGTGAATTGTGTACTCCTGTTAAGCTCAGATCCATAGGTTCCCTGTGTAATCTTTTCTCTAGAATGTCCGCCAGAATGGAGCCTGCTTTTGATTTCTGTGATCTGTTTAGATACAGTATGGGAGAGTTGGTAAGGTTCTGTGAAGAGAGAGACATAGGGGTGGATGAGTCAGACACTCTGTCCGAACTTAGGAGCAGCCTGATCCTATGGCAAAAGGGTCAGTGGGATCTTGAGCGCAGTGAGGAAAGGGCCCGGGCCTCACGCCATGAGGGTTGTGGGTCTGTGGGGAGCCCTGAAGATTCAGAAGAGGAGGGAGAAGATGACAGTACCTGGACGCCAGTAGAGAATGAAGACCCCATAGGTAGGGAGTCCCTTGCTGGGTCCAGCGGAGGAGGCAGCACCTCATCCCCTTCCCTTTCCCCAGAGAAGGATAGGAAGTTAGCCTTAGAGGAGAAAATGGCATTATGGGCTCATGAGTTGAGTCTTAGGACGTTGGCCCTTGAGCAACAAAAGCTAGAGACTGAGAGGGTCTTAGCGCCGTAAAAGATTGAGGAGGCTGAGAGGGCCTCCACCAGAGGCAATGTAGCTCTGGAGGGTAGACTATCCCCTGCGCGCAGCTTTATTTTTCTGGACTCCCCAGGGCGGGTTGAGTCCAGTGGTGGCAGCTATATAGAGCCCAGTGCGAGCAGTCCCATTCCCCAAAGTATGGTACCTGTTTCGCAAGAGGAAGAGTTAAGGTTGAAGTTCAGGGACAGTAGGAAACTGTCTCACCAGTCTTGGGAAGATTTTGAGGATGAATGTTGTGGGACACTGTTTGATTGGGTAAAGGTTCACACAAAAGATGATTTTGACATCTTGTTTGATCTGATTGTCAAAGAGCACCTACTCAGTTGTTGTTCACCAGGGTTGCGCCAACACCTGTTGGGGTGTGGATTGTCTGATGCATGTGAGCTTGCAGATGAAGTAGACCGCTGGGAAAGGGCCAGAGGTTCTTTAGAGTCATTAGTGAGTGATTCCAAAAGTAGTGGTTCAGGTATCTTCCAGCCCAGCGTGGTGGAAGAGGCTCAGTGTAACCCAGCTAGGTCCCAGGATAGCGAGGAGGGTGTAGGGGCTTACTGCCTGGCTCAGTGGAGCAGGAGTAAGTGGGCAACCGAGGGTCCCCAGACGCACAAAGCCCTGCCTCAGGACTTGGATGGTTTCTTTAGGGAACACCAGGTTGGGGACCTAGGCTGTCCTGTTAGTCCATTTGAGGAGGATCTCCTTGTGTCTAGGGAACCAGGAGCATCTGTAACTAGAGCTCCAGGGGTTCCAGTGTCCGGCAGAGCTACTCCAGGAGGGAGTGCACAGAAGTCCGAAGTGAGGAGTGATTGGGGGATGAGTTTCCCAGTGGATGCACCAGTGGACCAGGGACTAGCCAGTTGAGCTAGATCTTCTTGGGGGGACCCGGGTGGCACCACTTCTGGTATGGGGTATCTCCGCGCACTGTCAGGTGGACAGGGGACGGAAGATATGCGCGAGACAGACAGTCACACAACATATGTGTCATTTGTTAGCCTCAGGGGGATGGTGTGTGAATCCCCAGAAGTCCTGGAGTGCCAGGCAATTGTTCCACCAAAGGTTTTAGACCAGAGATTGGGAGGCCAGGTTCAGGATCAGCCTAACCTGAAGGGTAGAACGACTGTAACCAGTGTCCTGACCGGTTCTTCTTCCAGAGGAACCTCTCCAGTTGGGAGAGGGCAGACCTCTGGAAGGGGGTGCAGAGGGTGGGAGAGCCCACCTCTGACCCCGGTGCAACCTGGGGAGTTAAACCCTGGAGGTTGGAGTGGCGTTGTAAGGGTACCCCTCGCAGGAGGAGGAACCCTAGAAGAAGAGGTAGGGGGAGGAGAGCCTTCCTGAGACTCCTGGTCCACCTGAGGTTGTAGACCCTAGGCTGGAGAACCAGTGGCAGTCTAGTCCTGTCTTGCAGACAGGAAGAGTGGAGAATGGCTTCTATGTGCCAGGGGTTACTACCCCCCGCTCTGCGAATAGGCAAGGACCGGTGGCACTTGGGTGGCCCAGGGCCTGGTCCTGGCCGCGGACAGCTCGGGAGTACCAGTGGGGTAGCCCAGTTGGTCTTGACAGAGTGTGGAGAAGGAATTGTAGTGTAGTTCCTCTATTCCCAATAGGCTCTGCGCATTAGAATAATATCTTCAATAGTGTTGACGTAGGACAGAGGTTAACTAGGTCTCTACTGACTATATTAGACTTAAGTTTTGTGTGCCAGCTAGCTCAGAGTTCACTAGATACTTTCTTGAATAGGCGAAGAGGAGTTTAACCTCCCTGGATAGACAAGAAGGGATTTAGTTTCTGACAACTATAGAACATGACAACTTTGCTCTCCCTGATTAAGAGTATATCTCTAGAGTCGTGTGAAAACAAAAGACAGCTATTTCACTCAGTCAATACGTGCGTACTTAGTTTCACCAGATTGCAGAGAAAAAGAGAGACGGGCGTTTTCAATAAATGGTGTTATTTATTGAGCAGTCTCTTTTCTCATACAAGAGAAATGAACCGCTACAATTGCAATACTTATAGTAAAGTAAAGTGCATATAGTAAAAGCAGGATTATAAAATAATACTGTAAAAGCATGGATATGGTTTCTTAGCCATATGATACTTTAAAATGGATAAAAGATATACATACATATATACATTGACTAATCGTACTCAACTGGTGCTTCTAACTACGCCTACCCCGGTGTACCTGACCTAAGCCTAATACGTGGGAGGGAGTAAATAAGTAGCAGTTTAAGTTAAGTTTGTTTTGCCAAGAATCTGACTCAAGAATTCTCTGTAAGGGTTTAGTCAGTTCAGTACCTGGGTATTAGAAGGAGGGCTGGTATCTCTCTCTCAGGACTCGGTATCACAGTCACCCGCAAGGGTGGGCTGAAAACGCCGGAAGCTGGATTTCTCAGCAAGAGAAAAGACAGCGTCTCTCTCAGCGCGTCAAAAGGGAGGGGCAGCGTCCGTGGGCTCTCGCATCAGCTGGGCTCTTCGGAAGTAGATAGCTGCTCTGCTCCAGGATTACCACCGTGTCTTTGCTTAAGGTAGCATTGGTATATTTATACCTGAGAGGTACTGGGTTTGACGTAAGGATGGACATAAGACGTCAATAAAGATGTCACTAAGAACTGGTCGTTCTTACAGTGCTTTACATGAGTTCTCGGACGAAATCAAAACAATAGCAGGCGGGGATTTCCCAGGTTTCTGGAGGCTTGGATTTGTTTAAGAACTCGTTGTGCTTTTTAGGGGGCTGGAGGAATAGTGCTTGCTTAATGTGACAGCATGCGCTATGACTAATTTATGAAAAGGGTTTCTATGCCGTTGTAGGGATATTATTGATCTATAACCGGACAAGGGCAAAGAATAGGAATATCGATACAGGTACCTAGATAAACACACTACACCCACTCCACAAATTCATGTTCATAATTACTAATCTAAGCAATAGTAAGCATATCTAATAGTGTATATGATACCGATCCACCCCAAAATACATTTTTTGCATTTGAATTGGTATATGCGAAATACACGAAAATGAGTATAGGTACAGTATTTCAAGCAGAGTAATCATTCATTAAATAGGATGCATATATCAGTGGAATGATTTCGCGAAATTACACATGAAATGGCTCTTAATACAGAAAAAAAGTGCGAGACCACTTCATCACATATAAATACAGTTAATTGTAAATATGCTAGAGGCTGAGGTAATATATTGTCTCTAGAGTTGCTAAAAATAAAAGCTCTGTTCTCTAAGAATAGTTCTACGTTAAGCAGAAGATGAGTGCCAAAAAAAGTAAATATTTTGGAATCAGGGAAAAAAATAATTTCGTTTTTCAGTGGAAGAAGAAAAAACAGCTCCAAAATTTTCAGTAGCTTTTGTTTTTCAAAGCTGAAGGCCAAATTCAGAGTTCAGGGAACGCTGTGTGCTCGTTTGCTGAAAAGTTATTCTTTTTGTTCGGGGGAGAACATCATTCCGGACAGACTATCCAAAAAAGCAGTTTACCGCTTCAGGTGAAAGTTCGACCAAGTTGGAGAATGTTGCTACCACGCAGTCGTGAGCATGATCGCTTTCAATGATGTTTTGATCAGCATTGCTTACAGAAGGTCGTACCTGGTTGATGCAGCTTTCATCTTGTACTTCACTACCCTTTAATCGCAGAGGTGAAGTTTCCACGAATGCCGTCATCAGGATAGGTAACCGCTGGGGACAACACGATGCATGAGCCGTTACTGGACTTAGCAAAGTATCTGTATCCAATGGTACTTCTGATAGTAGTGTAAGACAAGGGTCCAACACGCATTCTTCGCCTCACAGCATACATCTTAACACAGGTAAGATACAATTCTGCCATATGGGTCTGAATAAAAGAAACCAGGTCATATTCAGATCTCTTAGCCGGGCTAATCCAAGGACTTTAGTTATGCGGTCCCGATAGCGTATAGCTAGGATCGTTTCTTCCATTGTTGCTGGAGTCTTGTCTGTGACATGGCTTGCCATAACGAAGCAGGAGTATCAAAAATAAAATGCCTGCTACGAGTCCCAACAGGAGTGGAAGTCCGCCAAAGACAGAATGGACAAAATTAAGAAAAATTCCCAGGACTGCTATGAATGGTGTCAACAGTCCTGAAAACACTGTCTTAAATACACTAGGGATACCATTCGTATTGGAAATGTTTAAGATTTGGTTTAGCATTTCTGCGAAATGTAGGGGGCAATTTGTTGATAATAATGCATGTATCTCTGTCGTTGTCCTTGCAACTTGGAGATCATACGTTTCTTTCGATGACGTCAAGGGCACAGGCGTCTGTAGAAGAACAGATTTCATTCTGCTTAAAGTATCAATTTGAATAGAAGAGATTTTCAAACTGGGCCAAATTCTTCCCTCCCTGTCTGGAGTGTCGTTCGGAAACAATACTTGCATACAACAAGTGACCATGGACGAAACGCTTACTAGATAAGCTTTTCCAGGCACCAAGCCACAACATCTGTGGTCCACAATTAGAATGTAGCTCCCTTTAGAAAGCCGTCTAAAGAATGGCTCTATTCGAGTTGCAGGTGTGCCAAGCTGGTGACATGAAAGGTTATTTGAAGTCCCCTCACAGGCCCCATGTAAATTTATACCCTGACACAGAAGTATACCACTTAGTGACTTTTTACAATTATTACCACTAAGAAATACACTCTGTCCTTTTTCACTATAACATGTGTGTGTGTAAGGTAATTTCCATGTTGACTTAATGTATCCTTTACCCAACCTTTCATACTGGCCTGCCTGTATATACTTTTGGCAGTATCGAAATTGGAAAGTTGTTATCGGAATAGTTATGATTCCGTGTATTATCCATTCAATGACAGGTCGTTCTGACATTGTCAATGGTAATCTCTCAAGTTTTTCAATGCTCAGAATTGTATATTCTGTTCCCTTTTGTGCCAAGCTGATTTGTGTATCAGTAAGGTTAAAGATAGAGAATAATGACGTTGTGTTGATTAAACCCCAAGGCACGTAGCCGAAACGCAGATTTTGTAACGTCCAGCCAAGCTGTACAATAGAACGCAATTGGGACTGACCGTGTTGTAACATTAGTAAGTCCTGCTCTATTATATCGATTGCAGATGATACAATACTGTCCAGTGAATATATTCTGGAAGACAGAGTCATTAACCCATTGTCCACAACAGAAAGTGATTTTTCCAAATGAATACGGTCAATTTCCCGTATTTTCTCTGCTGTTTCAATTTCAGTTTCTTTCCAAGCTTCGTTGTAAGCTGCATATATAGAGGCCTCTATGAAACGTTTTTGACGCTGTTTGCGTGGTCCGATAATGAAATCACGCAAGTCAACACCTTCTTTAAGTAAAGTCAAGTGTTGCTTAATTTCTGCCAGTGTAGATGTCTGTAGCCATTCGAGGCAGAGTTTTCCTACACTGTATGTTGTTACAATCCCTTGATGTTGTCTCTGGGAGTATCTAGGGTCTGGCCTGGTCAATTTGAACCCCTGTATTTTATTCAGGAATCTATCTTGACAGTTATTTGTGTCTGTGTTCCAGATCAACCATTTTTTCCAATCAGGATGTGTTCTGTTTTGGTTTAAAATATGGGATACGTTTATCTCAACATCTGTAGTGCTATTACTGTCAGGTTTTGGCTTTGGAATAGATGGTTTATTTAAGTCTTTGATTTTGGCTATGCCAAGACAGGTTGTCTGTTGAATTGTGTCATTCAAGAATATAATTTGTTCTGGGATCATGCAGGCTCTGAATAATGATTCTATACCTTGGACCTGCCACTCTTTGGCACCCCAGATCGTTTTCGTTTCAATATTATTGTTCCAAAAATCAAAAACAAATGTATTCATTTTTACAAAAAATGTTTCTGAATAGATTAATTTTGTGTTTGTCAGCATGGTTTTCATTCCTGTCTTATTTAACAGTTTGAAATAAAACGTTTCTGCATCACTTGTGTTAAACCCTGAGAAGTATGGGAATTTATCATAAAATGTTTTTGAACTGCCTTTTGGTGGAGTTGCACAATGTTCCCATTAATTATAATTAAAAACATTTCTCAGTTGAGCAGATTTATGCAAATAATGGTTAGCATAGTGGTTGTAACAGTACATTTGGTCATAATTAGATGAACCCTGTAAATAATCATGTTCTGTAAATTTTGCTGACATAACTAAATCTGACATCATATCAGTCCCAATCATCAGAAAATGTGCTCGGTTTTACAAAGTCACTTAAAGAAATCTTAAATTGATGTGGATACTTCAAGAGTTCGACCGGGCCATAGATTTCGTAATCAGTTTTGTCCCATGCTACCCAACGGGTATCGGATTGGCTGTGAAATTTACTGAAGAAAGTTCTCTTTTCTTGATGTGTGAAGACTTGTGTGGCTTTAGAACCAAGTTGATATTCTGACTTGCTGTGTCCATTGTAACATATTTTCCCTCAATGAAATGTCCCAAGCATATTACCATGATGAGCCAAAGTATGAGGACAAATACACCTTGCGCCACCCAAAATTCAATCCATGGAGAAATCAGATAGGTTGCTTTGAGTTGATGAAAGAGTTCATTTGCTTTGTCTTTAAAAGTCTTTGATGTTGTCGGCTGTTCCTCAGGTTCGCTCGGATCCTCAAAAAAGTCATCTAAATTGATGAAGTAGCCTGATGCAGTTCTGTCAATTGTTGGAATTGCTTCTGGATTTTCTTTTGCTTTTGGAAGTTTCTTTGTTTCATTAGCATAGTCTGTGGCTACATCGTTGTAGACTGGTGTTTCTTGATGCATTATTGCGATTTGGATTTCAAGAGGCTTAAGTTCCATGGCTTTGTTGCATAGTCCTTGTTGATTCACTGTAGGTTTATCAAATGTGATTAGTCTCTCAGTTTGAAGCTCTTGATTTGTAGCAAACTTTGGTGTTCTGCTATTTCTTGGGAGTCCACTTGGCCTACTACTTATTATTGGCCACATGATTGTGGTTTAACCAGGTCGATGGATAAAACTCGGTTCTCCTTTTTACCAGCAAGGGGCGGTAGTACAACTGATCTTGTTCCGTTGATAGCTAAGACAGGTACTGCTTTTCTGTAAGAAGGCCCAAATTCCTTCTTCACCGCGATTTTCTCTCTGACCAGATCCCCGATCTTTGGAATCCAGACAGGCCTTGCTGGGACAGGTGGTGTCTCTTCAGTGGCTGTTGGCTGTTGTTTCAACTTTATGTTGCACCGGTCTTTTCTTTTTTCATTTAAGTCCTGTAAAATAGCCAAACGGTCTTTGATATCAAAGCATTTTCCTTCTACCACTGAAGTTTGACTATCGAGGTCCTGGATTTGCATTCTAGTCCCGAACAATAGTTCGTACGGACTGAAACCTTTTAGAGAATTTCTTGGCAGATTATTAAGACTACGTTGGACACTTAATAAATGTTTGACCCACCCAACCCCCGAACCTAATACCTTTGCCGTTATAGATTGCTCTATGCCTCGGTTTTTTCTTTCCACCATCCCATTTCCCTCAGGAAGGAAGTGGTAAGATTACCGCAATGTAATGCCCATGCTGGTCATGGCCTCCTTATAAGCTCGAGAGCTAAAAGCAGGACCCTGGTCAGAATGTAGCATGCCAATCGCAAATCTTTATATAACAGTTCCGACGTCAGCCGAGAGCTGGGGTCTACATTTTAAGTGAATCTAGTCTCTATATGTTAATATGACGCATTATTCCTACTGGGTTTTGCATCTAGATAGCATTGTCCTATCTAAGCAAAGGACCATGGCAATACACCGGCCGGTTCGCCACTGTGATCTCTGTTGCAGTCTGGGCAGTTTACCACGAATTTGTGATGTTGCAGGCTCATTCCTGGCCACCAGTATATTGATTGTAATTCTTTCAGAGATTCCTTAATCTTAAGGTGTCTTAGACCCTCACCCATGTGTGCATCTGCTATTAACAATACTCTCCTGTTCGTGTTTGGAATTACTCTATCCCCCACTCCAGGGATTTGAGCAAAAGGAACGGAGTTTGCATCGATTATGTATGTATAATTGAGTGGATAGCTGCCGGGTAGTGCTGCACAGTCGCCTTTTGATGACGTTTTTACTGCCAGCATTGTTTTCCCGTTTATGTATTTTCCTGAACGCTTTTTTGTAGCTACGGAAGCCGATTTAGTTGCCTCCGCTGTGGCTGTCTCAGCCAATGAATTCCCTGAAACGTGAACGCCATCACGTTCATGACTCAGTGAGTGTATCATGTGAGTCTTTGGTAGTTCTTTCTGTAAAAGAACTACTTGTTCCCAAAACGATTTTTGCTTGATTGTGGCACCTTTGTCATCTCTGTAACCGTTTTCAACCCATTTCTGCAAGTCGTTATTGTATGATTTGACGCAGTAATGCGAATCGCACACTATTACTGTCGGGAATTCGTGATCGGCATTATCTAGCGCCATTTTTAACGCTATTATTTCAGTTTGTTGTTCTGAATTGTTTTCTACAGAGTGTGATTTTGTTACGAGAGGTCTCAATTTACCTCCACGCCACACGTTTGTAACAATCTCGCATGTGGCGTTATAGGCTCGTTTTCCCCAAACTGAGGGTTGTGCATGTCCGTCTGTATATATTACACAAGCGTACTGTTGTATGGGCAGAATGTCGATTGGCAGAGGATATTCTCTTTCATATTCTAGATTTTTTAATCTTTTCATGTTCGGGCCAAAATAGTATTTCACTTTGTCTGTAGCAAGATAATTTTCCCATTGTATCCATTTTGGATTTAATTCCATGGTAGTTAAATTACATGGGCTTGTTAATGCCTCAAAGGCTGATTCTGCTGTTATAGCAGTAATCTGTCTGCCTTGGGTTTGGTCTCTTTCTTTTGCTGCAGCTGTTTGAACCGCATGTACAATGTTTTCCTTAATACTGAATGTTTTTTCAGCTTCGGTGTACATATGTGATTTGTATGCTATTGGTACCGTTTCTCCCTCATTAGAGGTTAGGTATGTGAATCCGCATCTTCCTGGGATGACTCGAATCACAAGGTTGCGTGTGTTATCGCGTGTTTGAAATTTTGTTTTAACTAACATGTCTGTTTGCAATGATCTCGAAATTTCTGCGTGTTTTTATGTCCAATTGATTGTTTTAAAATCTGGTCTTATTAGTTCATAGAGGGGTTTAACCCTCTCTGCATAATTTATAATGTAAGTTCTTCCGAAATTCAGGAAGCCTAGAATTGATTGGAAGTTTTTCAGCGTTCTTGGTGCTTGGATTACAGCACATTTCTCTAAGAAATTGTCTGCCAGGCATTTGCCTTCACTTGATAATTCATAACCTAAAAACAGGACAATTAGATGGGCAATTCGTGACTTTTTAAAGTTGAATTTGTAACCCTCTGCTGCGAACCCAAGTATTATGGTGTTCACTCTTTTCAAGTGAGTATCCAAGTCATCATCTGTTAGATAGATGTCATCGACATAAGATAATGCCTCATCATCATACATTTGTAGTAACTCTGTTACTCTCGCTGAGAATAATCCTGGGCTGTTCTTGAACCCCATTGGGAGTCGACAGAATTTTTTTTCTGCGAGCCCATTATTGAGAAAGCGGTCAAGTATCTGCTTTCAGGTGCTATGTTTTGACAAAAGAATCCATTAGAGATGTCTAATGTTGTTTTGTATTTTTTGCGTACTATGTTATTCATTAGTGCTGCACTATTTGAATTTTGTACTGCAAAATTTTTGCAACATGAGTTTAGATGTCTGTAGTCCAAAACTAGACGATATGAATCGTCTGGCTTGGAGACAGGAAACAAAGGATTGTTCATTTATGAGGTGCAAGTTTCAATCACCCCCTGGTATTCAAGTTGATCTAAGATCTCCCTGACTTGTTTTTTAGCTTCTTGCTTAATTGGGTACTGCCTCTGTGCAGTTGGTTGTGATTTTAACTGGATTTTGTGAGGAGGAGAGTCCTCATCCCATCCAACATGGTTTTTATATAATGCAGGAGCCTGGGCTACTGCCCACTTTCTTGCAAGTGTATATTTTTTATGAATTGGAATGTGATTTGAGAAGGCAGGCATAATTATTTCTTCGCCATGAGGGCACTCCCTGACAAACTCCGGTGGCCAGTCTTTTTCAGCTAAAAGGATGTCATAGCCTTTGGAGAGGTTATCCCAAAATAGACCCCTTATTTTCCTAGTCTTATCTCCCTCTATACGTAATGTTATTTCGTATATTTTATGAGGTTTGCTAACTCTGGTATATGCAGTTTCCACCTGAATGTATTTATTCGTGTCCACTGTCTCCAGATGATTCATCAGGATCTTGCGAGCTATGCTCACTTCTGCTGCGCTGTCTAGCATTGTCTGAGCCCACTCTCCGTTTTTTCAGCTGTGTCCTCAGGATCCTCGGCATGTTTGATTACTTTAATACTGGCTACCTTCTTTTTTGGAAATTGTAATTTTTTACTTTGATGAGCAGGTTCCTTGTCTTTGGACTTGACGTGCTCTTCCCTGTGTTCTGACCGTCCTCTTCTTTCCGATTTCTGCGAGGAAGTCTGAAAAGATCGAGAGGGACGTGTATCAATATCTTGATATCTATCAGGTTTCTTCAAATTATCCCTATTTCTAAGGTTGTATCTTTTCTCAGAGGGCTCCCTCTGGGGAGACTTGTGTAAAAAAACAGGTCAGGGACAACCTATATTTGCCCGGCGGTATCGCCTCTTTAACCCACAAAATATTAATCAATGAAGAGGCAGGCGCTGGAGACGGGAAGGCAGGAAACAAGGTTTATTCTCTCCGGAGGAGAACACATCAGTTCGGACAGCCAGTATCGTCACGAGGTGCTCTAACCGCATCTCTGAGGCCTGGCCTCTTATACACAAGTTTTATGATTTTTATTGCAGGTAACACATTCTTGCTATGTTTCGTAGTATGAAAATACATCCTCGGAATCCCCCTTTCAGGCCCGTTCCCACACACATTTACAGCTGAAGTCCCCACCCCGGTCACAACAGGTGATGATTATCGTGTGGTATATAAATAAATAATACCGGATCTATTTTTGAATGAATGAATGAATAACAGATAGCTCAATAAAATAAGAGTCAAGATTCGAGGTAGTAGGAGTTTCTGCAGGTTTATTACAGCATAAGGACAGGATCAGGACAACCTGCATAGGAACAGGGGTGACAGGGCCCAGCAGGACAACTGGGGCCCAGCAGCTGCCGGGGCTTGATCTGGGATGAGCGCGCTAACTTTTAATAATAATACATCAACTTATATACATAGCGCAAACACATAGTATTACATTGCAGTAGGCGTAACAGTGGGTGGAGCAGAAGGCGTGACGCGTAGCAGTCGCGAAAGATAACAGTAAAAAGAGGTGTAACTGGGAGTACACTTAGGCATGTGATGAAAACGTAACAGAATATGTCATGAATGGGCGGAAACTTTGGAGGGGGCTACCTAAGGAGCCGGGACCTCTAACCTAATGGTGCGCGTAAACTGGCAATGACGTATCACTAGGAGAAGCTGGGGGCTACGAACTCTGTGCTAGGAGCAGAGACTAGAGTCTGGAGGGTCGGAGCGACATGTACCTAAACCCTATCTGGTATCTGGTGTTTAGGGAACATGTTGATATAAACTAGAAGTCATGAGGGGAAAAGCTAACTTGACTCTAAGACTGGACCATGCATTATTCTATATGTAGTGCGTGATGAAGAATATTAAATGACCATTAATACAGTATTTCTCTAACGTGGAGCCGAATAGGCTAGACAATGACGGAAACTATTGATGCAGTTCAGTAGCTTAGGAATGCAGAGAAGGAGGACTGAACTGATAGCTGGAACTATAACATACTTTTGGCAGACTCAGAGGCAGAGCCAAGCTGCACCGGGCTCTGCGAAGCAGGAAGTAAGTGAAGGGTCGAGGATACAGGTGGGGGCTGTATCGCTCCTCAGCGAGGCTTTCAGGAGACAGGAGCTGAATCTGATGTCCGGGCCCTTTTGAGGCCTGGAAACGGGGACTTTATGATGAAATAACGTGCACACTGGGAAACGTGGCAACATTACTTTACATAGGCCTGATATTCGTAGTATTCACGAGGACTGGAAACTGACATATCAGAGGTGGACACAACTGTAATTGCGTCTTTAATCGGACATGGGGAATAACATATGCATATTGGTCATGCACACATAACATATGATGGATGAGTAGGGACACAGAACATGGCAAAATTTACTTTTCCACATTCCCTCCTTGTCACTACGTTTCCATCAGGAAACATCAATTTTCATGATACCATCTATCATTTCATACAGTACCATTTGCTCGTCTCGAATTGTCTTGGAACGGGATTTAGAACGGGGCTTGGGACTAGGAATACAAGAGGTAGCACAAATGCCGCAAATCGCAGGGCCACATTGTATACAGAGGCAGCAGCTAAATATGATCGCTACTGCAATACCTAGAAAGGACAGGACTTTCCATCCCCAGGCGGAAATTATATTCCAGAACCAACCGGACCATGTCCAGGTGCCTGGATCTTGGTGTAACAGATGGGCAATTTTATGGAGTCTGGTTATAGCTGAATAAACAGACGGCGCGTTATTTGGAATGAAAATGCAGCAACTAGATCCGATGACTCTACAGGCCCCGCCCCTATCGGCCAGTATGACGTCAAGGACGAGACGATTTTGCAAAACGACAAATCTCATAGCAGATTGTTCTTCGGTTAAGTTACCTAGAGCAGAGGCAGTCTCATTTACTACAGCTTCAAGGGTTCTTGTTAACCTACGGATCAGTTTACTATTCTGGACAGGTCCTACAAAGAAGAAGAAACCTTTATTGAAATCTGTATACTGTTCTAGAGTAGTTTCAGTATAATCGACAATTGGGGACTCCCTTCTATGTCTAATGTGTACTAGATGTGTGTTTCTGTGATAATCAGATGGGGCTAGGAAAACAGGTGGCAGTAGGAAGGCAATGTAACAGGTTCCCTCCCAATCGAGGGGCAGACGGACATATGCAGTTTGACCACAAACAAAATAGGAATGACGTGAAGCTTTGAAAATAGATTTCCTACTGTCACTATACTTGATAACAGTAGTACAATCACTATGTCCTACGTGTACGGAACCATAATTACGGACACATAATTCACCTTTGACTGGTAATACTGAAATAGCAGGTAAGTCTGGAGTAGTATCAGACTGAACATTCAGGACCATGAAATTCGACGAATAATTACCTAAATTATATACTTCATTTTCTAGATCTAAACCTGTTCTGTGGGGGAGACCTTGCTTGTCTGGGAAACATGTACTGTTAAGAAAAGACATATCTGTTGAGGATGACGTTAACGTGGACCATGCTCCACATGAACCATTATGTGAGAATGGATAAGGAAACAGTGGCAGAACTCCCTTCGGTGTCTGGAAAGGGGGGAGTCGACCACACACCCAACAATTAGTGGCATTGCTGGTCTGGTGTGAGTAATGTAACATACGGATAAATGAGTTGTTGCGCATAGCGAGGCGGTATGAATATTCGTGAGGAGGTAGATCACTAAACGTGTGCTCTACTGTAGCATTAGCAGACATATTTACATGAGGAACTGGAAAATACAAATAGAACGCATAGCTGGTGCAGGAAATCAAAATGCTGATGAATAATATGAAACTCAGAAAAACGATACATTGAATTGAACTTCGACTGACTCTCTCACTATGGGGGTCTATTTTATACATGTCAGAAACAGTCTAACCGTTTCACCTAGGGGAGGACTTATACAATCAAACTGACTGACTTATTTTACTAGACCTGAGCTTTAACTTATACTCCTGCTGCGGAGTTTTCTCTAACCAGGGAGGGGTTGTAATAATGTCTTGTGCGGGACAGTCCTTAAGAGCAATATTTTGGCAGTCCTTCGAATCCTGGGAAATGTTTTTAGAAACTGATTTCAGTCCTTTAAAAAGTTTAACATGAGACAGGTGGATCCATCCCTTTCTGCCTTCCAACTTCACGGCAGTACGGGTGGTCAAGAGGACCTGACGTGGCTCCTTCCAACGTGGTTCCAGCGGACTTGATCTGTCAAAATTTCTGATCATCACCAAGGAGCCTGGAACGATCTCGTGCGGTGCCACCTCGGTATTGTCTGGAAATGCGGCGGCAACCTGTGAACGACATGAGTTGAGGGCAGACATCAAGGAAGCTAGGTAATCTGTCAGCATATTACATGAAACATCGGTAATACTTCGGGGTCTAGGAGTACCCCACATGTTAGGGGGGCGGCCGAATACGACCTCATACGGGGACAGACCTGATCTGGAATGTGCGACCATGCGCATATAAAACAAAGCGACTGGCAGAGCTACTAGCCAGTCCACACCTTTTTCTTTACAAACTTTGGCAATACGGATTTTCAGGGTCTGATTATGTCTCTCGACTAGACCGGCTGCTTCAGGATGGCGTACACAATGGAACTTCCACTGGTACCCTAACAAAAGGGAAACGTGCTTCATTAACTCTGAGGAGAATGGCTGACCGTTATCAGAATATACGACTCTAGGGAGTCCATACCTAGGGAAAAATTCACGAACCAACTGCTTGGCAGTGGTCGCGGCTGTGTAATCTGGGACTGGATATGCTTCTGTCCATCTGGACAAAGCGCATACAACTACAAGGACATACTTGAAACCTCGACATCGCTCCATCTGAATATAATCCATCTGGAGGACCTCAAAAGGGTGGTCAGGGGGCTGGAAACCACCTTGTTCCACCGGGACACTTTTACCTGGATTGAACTGACAACATATCATACAGGTACGGACTTTCTGCTTGGCTGCAGCTCGTAAATGCTTGTTGAACCAAATGTTCTGGATACTGTCTAACATAGCTTTTTCTCCTAAATGTGCTGGACTATGTGCGGTATTGATAATGACTTGAACCATAGAGTCGGGGAGAAACCATGTGGCTCTACCCTTCGTTAACCATCCTTGATCTGTCTGGACCCCTCCTTGTTCAGACCATTTCTTGATTTCATCGGGAGTAGCATGTAACTGGATATCTATGACATCTTGAGTAGGGTCCTTAACTGTCATGCATGTAGTCGGATCTGGAGTATGTGTCTGATTAACTGGAATGTCTGGAGTCTGTGCTGTAAGCTTGGCTGTGCGGTCTGCTAGATCGTTGCCTTGGGAAATAATGTCAGTAACTTTCGTATGTGCTTTACATTTCATGATAGCAATGGATGTCGGTAAATGTATGGCATCTAACAGAGCTTGAATAAGGAGACCATGCTGAATCTTGGTTCCATGAGAAGTCATAAAACCTCTCTCCTGCCAGAGCACTCCGAAGTCGTGTACAACTCCGAATGCGTAACGTGAATCTGTGTAAACATTAACTTTCAGGTTCTTGGCGTGTATACAGGCTTGTGTCAGAGCAACTAGCTCTGCTGCTTGAGCAGACAGGGTATCAATACGGTGTGTTTCAATAACGTCGGTGTCAGTAGTTACTGCATACGCGGTGACTAGTTCTCCTGTACTAGTTCTCATACATGAACCATCCACATAAAGTGTCAGGTCAGGATCTGGTAACGGAATGTCTGTCAGGTCTTGTCTTGGCTTTGTCGTAATGTTAACTACTTCCACACAGTCATGTGGGTCAGGGTTCAAACTGACTGATGGTAACAGTGTAGCAGGATTCAGAACGTTGCAGCGTCTAATTTCTATGTGTGGCTGGAACAGTGTCAATTCATAACCTGTTAAACGTGCAATTGTCAAGTGCTGAGTTTGTGTTCGGTTTAAAAGAACTTCCACGGAATGTGGAACTTGTACTGTCAGGGAGTGCCCTAAAACTATGGAATCACTTTGTCTGATAGCTAGTGCTGTGGCTGCAACTGACTTGAGGCACGCAGGCAACGCCTGGGCGACTGGATCTAGTGTGCTCGAAAAATAAGCACAGGGCTTGTATTGTCCTGCTTGATCTTGTGTGAGAACAGATAATGCTGTACCTTCGCGTTCAGTAACGAAAAGTGTAAAAGGCTTACTGTAGTTCGGTGTAGCTAGAACTGGAGCTTGACATAAAGCTTTCTTTAACTCGTTGAAACTAAGTGTATGTTCAGATGTCCAAGGGAGGACAGTCGATACGGCTGCCTCCTGTGTCGTTAACTGTATCAGTGGCTTGGCTAGAAATGCATACTGGGGAATCCATTGTCTACAATAAGAAGTAAGGCCGATAAAGGCACGTACCTCCTTCTGGGTTCTGGGCTGGGGAAGACTCGCTATTAACTGGATACGGTCTGGTGTCAACTGCCTACCCCTCTTGGACAGCAAGTGTCCTAAGTATACCACTTGCTGGACACAGAATTGAAGCTTCGAAGGTGACACCTTGTGCCCCATCTCGGCTAGAAAATACAGGACTGTAAGTGATGCTCGCTCGCAAGCACGTTCAGAACGGGCTGTGATCAGGAGATCATCGACATACTGGAGCAGGGCAGTGTCAGTTGGCATGTGAATATTGTCTAGTTGTCTCTTAAGTGCTTGACTGTAAATACTAGGACTTTCTGTGAAACCTTGAGGAGCGCGTGTAAACATATAGCTCCTTCCATTTAAACAAAATCCGAAAAGAAACTGGCTGTCTGGATGAATTGGAACACTAAAAAATGCATTCTTGAGGTCTATGACAGTGAAGAACATGGCTTCGGAATCAATGGCTGTTAACAGGGAAGAGATATCTGGGACAACTGGGTACTGAGGGATAATACATTTGTTAAGCTCTCGTAAATCAATCACTAATCGATATACTGGGGGTGCATTTGGATCAGTACGTTTCATGACTGGAATGATCGGAGAATTGCATACATTGGAGTCAGTTTCTACAACTACTCCTTGAGCCATGAGCTCGTCTATAATTTTGGATAAGGCTGCTACAGCCTCAGGTGGCAATCTGTACTGTCTGATTCGTGGTAACACTACACCTGGTTTGAGAGTCACACGATGGGGTGTGATTTGCATGTAACCTACATCAGTTGGACCTTGCGCCCATAAATGCTGCGGAACATTAGACAATCTGGAATCAAAATCTCGTAATACATAATGACCCTTAAAGTCACGTAGGAACAGACGTATTCCCTCTGGGGAACAGCAAATAACTGCACCTAACTCTTTCAGTGTCTTAATGCCTAATAGGTTTTCTGGACATGACTTAGTAAGTAACAGATCAGTAGTGTGGGACAATGGACCTACTTCTAGAGTAACTGGCTTAGATATCTCATTAACTATTGGCTTTCCTGAAAATCCAAGGGAAACATTTCTTGAGCCTGAGAGCGGAGCCCCTGGAACTTCGGCATGACTAATTGTGGTCCTACTTGCCCCTGTATCGATCAAAAACTTTCTGTCTTTCCCTAATACTTGACTGTGAACATAGGGACCTTCTTGATCTACAGGTATCTCGATGAGAGGCAAGCCTACCTCCCTCTCTAGGCTGTTTCATGAATACTGCTGGTACTCCGGATACTCAGACTGTGCATACTGGTACATCTGTGATGTGACATGCTGTGTTGCAGCAATAGGCTGCGGTACTGTAACTGTCTGCTGTGCATTCTGTGACTGAGGAGTCTGTGAAACTTGTTCTTGTCTAGGCGGACGTGGTCTTTCTTTAGTCTTACCAGTAGCTATGTTATGTTTCAGAACTGCACACTCGTTTATAAAATGACCTGGTTGTTTACAATAATTGCAGTTCCCTTTAACGGGAGCTGCAGGATGACTGGCTTGATTCGGACCCCTCTTCTGACTGTCTTGAGGAACAGATTGTGCAACTAGCACTTTCATTTTCGTGTCTTTCATACGTTTTCTTTCGTGTTCTTGCTCTTCCCTGATTCTATTCTGGTGATACTGGAGCATCTGGAGCATCTGGGACGGAGTATTTGCTTGCCAGGTGCTTTCGACCTTTAAAACTCGATTTTTAATTTGTGGACTTGAATTCTCGACTAATTTGGTAACAAAAAGGTGAGGGTATGACTCACTACTTGTCTTGAGACCACTGTTGATACTGAAACATTTTTCAAATCTAGAATAAAAATCACTAATATCTTCATCTTGTTTCTGTTTACAGGCTGAGATTGCATCCCAGTCTTCTTTTCTCGTTGTCAATAATCTAGGTAAAACTTGAATCAATAATTCTGGTAATTCTTTACATTTATCTCCAAGACCGGTACCTGGTACTCGTGCCTTGTCTTCAGCTTCTAGAACTGCCCAATCGATCTTTTTCTCTCCCACCTCCCATTCCTTTTCCTTTAACTTTTCATACACCCCTGCGGGTAACAGGACCTTTAACATTTTAATGATATCTGGGTAAGTGTATTCTCCCATACGGAGCATGTCTTTTAATTCTCTATGGAACCCTGCTGGATCTTTGTCATGACAGGGAATTAATTTCTTCATTTCAAGAAGTTCCATCTTTGATATTGGAGTGTATACAAACACTCGTTGCATTTCGCCACCCGTCCCTCTGACTGGGTGGACTTCTCGTAACGGATTCTGTCTGTCTATGTAGAATGGCTTATTTTCTGGGGGTGAGACATGAACAAAATGCGGGTTCAAAAACGTTCTATATTTGTGACGCTGTTCTAGAATGACACTAATTAAATCGGTACCTAGACCTCTCCATTTGTACTGGAGTAACTCGTTCAGGATATCATGCAACGGACCTGGATCAGAATGTTGACCCTCATACAAAGTAATGAGGTGCTGGATCATATACATACCCACCAGTCGCTGCTCGGCTGGGGGCAGTTTCAGAAACATTTGTGCCACTATTTCGTCTGGAAAAGTGGTAGAATCAGTAATCCATCGGACTGCTGATCGGGCTAGTTCTTGTTCATGCATGGTACTTAATTCACTGTAACCGATTCGTGATTTCAAAATGTGTTCGGTAGCTTGGAATACTTGTTCTAGGGAACCTTGTTCTGGCGCTGAATGATGAAAAATAGACTTGGGTTCTAGGTGTAAATGGCGATCTGGAAATCTGGATTTTCCTACATACGCTATTCTGGCGGGATTCTCGTCTTCCTCTTCAGGATCAGAGATACTTTCTTTCTCGCTTACTTGTGCTGCTTTACGCTGGTCGTGTAACCTTATTATTTCTTTACGAATTTTCTTGTACATACTCTCCATAGCACCGACGGTCTTGTGCTTACCCTCGGCTATATTATCACTCCACCTTGTCAGGATTCTCATTTCGGCGGAATCTTTAGACGGGTAATCTTGTTCTCTTATTAGACAATTGATCAGGAACTTTAATATCATGAGCTGGATCTCGGCTTTCCTTTGAGACATAATCTCGCCAATACTTTCTGGATCATCCCCTGTACGGATGAAACGATATATTCTGTCTAGATCTTCTTTCATATTCGGTAAGGTGACTAGATACTCGGTCACCCTCCTTACACGTACGGAATATAAAACCATATTATACTCGCCTGGGACTGCGTCATAAACACATTCGCCAAGGGCTTGTCTGATTTCTGTGACAGACTTATTACTTTTAGGAGTACGCTGTGATGCTTGAGCATGTAATTCGAGTGCTGATAAACGCTTGTGTGGCGGCGGGGTTTGAGGAGTAGCTCCTCCTGCGGCCCCTAGACTGGAGTCGTCTACTGAGGCTCTACGTCCTGGCAGAGTGGGAAATGGAACTGTAGGCTGGACCGGGGGTACCGTAACAGGTACTCCGGTGTCTGGAAGAGCAGGAAGTGCCTGATTTACAGGGACTGGCGGAGCGCGAACAGGATTTGCATATTCTGGGACTGTGTCGTCCAGATAGGACGAAATAAAAATATCAGCTGCGGTCGGTTTGTGACGTAGCTTGGTCGGAACTAATGGTGGCGGGAAATTACTAGATGCCTCTGGGGTCGCTTTTGGCAAACCTTCGGCAAGAAGAGGATACATACCCCTAATAAGGGCATGCCTCTGTCTGTCTGACTGTTCGGCTTTGACTTGTTCACCTATCTCGATTAATTCTCTTTCTTGGGCTCGTTCCTGGGATTCTCTACTTAACTCCGACTTTCTGACTTCCTTTTCGGTCCTTCTATGGGCTTCCTTACGCCATAACTCGATGGCATCTTTCTGTGACTGTCTGGCTTTCTTTTTCCATAATGCTTCTTCTACTCGCATGATACATTCGGCATCCCATGTACCCGATACGGGCCATCTATACTTTTCTTCTAACTGTTTGGTAGACTCTACCCATAAATTTGGATATAATATGGCGCTTATGCCATGTTTCTGATACATAAAATGACCTGGACTGTCCCTGGGCGGGACAGGAACTGCTTCTTCTAATAAACCCTTTCTAGTTTTTAACTGACGTAACTTGGAAAATATGGGCATGACTGAACTGTAATCTAGACACAGTACAATATACAATAAAAACACGAAATCACATCGCACTCATACCACAACATTAAAATACATGCAGAACATTATGAAATAACAGTTCGAACAGAATATTACCTGGAATACTGAGAACAGAAACAGAACAGAATTTCTCGAGAACGGAACAGACTAGAATTACTGGATGCACTGCTGTAACAGTACGACATTTACCGGTCTCATAAAGAGACACGTCAGAACCCGCATCCACCGAAGTGGACACTTCGTTTGTGGGACTGTGTACCACCAACCCACAGACCAGAGTCAATTAAAGTGACCCTGTCTAGATACTACCCCAGCAACGGTACTCACCGGGCAGCAAGAACGGAAGGCCTCGGACTGGACTGGACTGCTACGACGACGGACGACGAACTTCGGACTTCGGTTACGGGTGGGCCTCCGGATACCTCGGACCTTGGACTCTTGGCTTGGGCTCTGGTCGGGACTCGCCGCGTTCCTCCACCGTCTCGTTCGGATGCTGGACCGCCTCCTCCGTCTCCTCCGTGGGCCTGAGGGATACTTGAAGCAGAAATATCTGCACGTGGCCGGTATGGTTCCGTCACGGCTGCAGAGGGTCAGGGGGTCGGCGTGGCTTCACCGACGCGTGGGGAAAGGGCAAGTCCCTGTTCGGGCGCCATTATGTGGTATATAAATAAATAATACCGGATCTATTTTTGAATGAATGAATGAATAACAGATAGCTCAATAAAATAAGAGTCAAGATTCGAGGTAGTAGGAGTTTCTGCAGGTTTATTACAGCATAAGGACAGGATCAGGACAACCTGCATAGGAACAGGGGTGACAGGGCCCAGCAGGACAACTGGGGCCCAGCAGCTGCCGGGGCTTGATCTGGGATGAGCGCGCTAACTTTTAATAATAATACATCAACTTATATACATAGCGCAAACACATAGTATTACATTGCAGTAGGCGTAACAGTGGGTGGAGCAGAAGGCGTGACGCGTAGCAGTCGCGAAAGATAACAGTAAAAAGAGGTGTAACTGGGAGTACACTTAGGCATGTGATGAAAACGTAACAGAATATGTCATGAATGGGCGGAAACTTTGGAGGGGGCTACCTAAGGAGCCGGGACCTCTAACCTAATGGTGCGCGTAAACTGGCAATGACGTATCACTAGGAGAAGCTGGGGGCTACGAACTCTGTGCTAGGAGCAGAGACTAGAGTCTGGAGGGTCGGAGCGACATGTACCTAAACCCTATCTGGTATCTGGTGTTTAGGGAACATGTTGATATAAACTAGAAGTCATGAGGGGAAAAGCTAACTTGACTCTAAGACTGGACCATGCATTATTCTATATGTAGTGCGTGATGAAGAATATTAAATGACCATTAATACAGTATTTCTCTAACGTGGAGCCGAATAGGCTAGACAATGACGGAAACTATTGATGCAGTTCAGTAGCTTAGGAATGCAGAGAAGGAGGACTGAACTGATAGCTGGAACTATAACATACTTTTGGCAGACTCAGAGGCAGAGCCAAGCTGCACCGGGCTCTGCGAAGCAGGAAGTAAGTGAAGGGTCGAGGATACAGGTGGGGGCTGTATCGCTCCTCAGCGAGGCTTTCAGGAGACAGGAGCTGAATCTGATGTCCGGGCCCTTTTGAGGCCTGGAAACGGGGACTTTATGATGAAATAACGTGCACACTGGGAAACGTGGCAACATTACTTTACATAGGCCTGATATTCGTAGTATTCACGAGGACTGGAAACTGACATATCAGAGGTGGACACAACTGTAATTGCGTCTTTAATCGGACATGGGGAATAACATATGCATATTGGTCATGCACACATAACATATGATGGATGAGTAGGGACACAGAACATGGCAAAATTTACTTTTCCACAATCGCGCAGCTGGACATTCCGCCGATTCACGTAGTGTGTGGGGTTGATCGGATCTCATAGGGTGGGGGCTTTGATCAATTCGGGGGGAGCTTCCTACTGTACGGGGAGGGGGACAATAAACAATATCCGCAGGGCCAGGTGGCGGCCTGGGAACGAGGAAGATAAACGGGCGCACAGGAAAAGGGGGTTTGTATCAAAGGACCTGGGACCATGAAAGGAATGGAGGGAGGTGTCGCGCTGGGAACAGGATGGGATTCTGAGGCAGGGCTGCGCTGAAGAGGGGTTTATGACCCAGGGCATGTGAGAGCGGGGGTGGCCAGTGAGTGGGGGTTAGTGGCATGCAGAGGGTGGTTCTGATCGAGGCACCTAAAATGGCGGGTACGCACGACAAGAAGTGTGGCATCAGGGGAGAAGGCAAGATGGCGCAGATAATGTTTACCAAACCGTATTATTTTTCCACAGTCCTCCCTTTAACATTTCCAAGACATCTTGCTGGCCTATTTCCTATCCATGTCTACTGTGGCGGTCATGCGTAAAGGAGTAGGAACCCAAGTGAAGGAGCTGTAAACATTACATTTAAAATCTTTCATCCTAGGAGGCGGGCCTATCGTTAAGCTCGTTGCAGGAAAGTCAAAGTAATGCAATATCGGACAAAAAACGATTCTGTAGTGAGAGCATTGGGTACATTTCATAGATGCTTATAGTCATTCGGAATATGGACTGATAGGTTATTACATATATATAAGTTCATTTCGCATTCGGTTGGAGCATAATCAATACAATGGTGGCTGGGAGAGAAATGAGACGTAGTAAAAACGATAATCAGGAGTGTCACTGTTCGACGAGGAAGCCTGATTGTCGTGGACCATCATTAGTGAGTTCTCAGCAATTTTTGTCGTCTTCCGTTGGCACTGTTGAGCACCGGCGGTGGAGCTATATGTCCAGCTCTATTCTAGGTCCTACGTTGCAGGGCATGACCTTTTCCTCGTTTTCCTGGTCAAAAAGGTCCCTTTTCGCCCTGTGTCAAGTCGATTGTCAAAGAGTTCGGGTGGAAGAAGGGGGGTGTGTGAGTAGTCCTTAGGGTAGGTCGGAGGAAAAGGGGGATGGAGCAGGGCCAGATCGGGAACAGACCAAAGGGGGCGGAAAACTTCAGGTAGGCGGGTCCATGACCGAGTTCAGAGGGCGGGGACTTTCCGGCACATGTTGATCATCGAGCAGGGGCATCAGATCAGCCCGTTCCTCTTATTTTGTCGAAAACAGTGCCTCGTCCTGCGACTTCTTACTGTTGCGGTCTCGCCTTGGCCAATGTCGCAGATGTTCCACGATCTGTAGTCAGGCCACGTGCTCCCACATCCGGTCTTTCTCTCCTCCGACAAGGGTACCCTTAAATGAGTTTGAAAAGACAGTCTTTAGAGAATTGACAAAGGAAGGTAATCACATAAGTCTATTTCTCTCCCAACTCCAAGCAACTGAGAAGCATCCGTTACAGCGGGGTTTACAACCGACATATAAATAATTGATGATGGGCTTTGCTGGATTTTCCTATGACTTTCCTTCGTAACTATTTCTTTGGTGTTTGTTGGTATTACATTCATTGTCTTGGTACAAGATCTGATACCTATTCATTGCATTTGTTTATTACAGTTATGTCAGTTCTTCTAGCAGAGACCCACTTTCCTAGTACGAGCCTCATGACGCTATACCGTTCTCCAGGGCTTTATATTTTATTTAAAAAGTGCAACGTGCTATCACCATGGTCTGGTAGGTATCTTTCTGAGGAAGGAACATAGGCTAAACAATTTTCCATTATATCAATGCATCCTATCTTTCAGCTAAACATTTTACCTTTGACAGAGTTTATTGTAACGATTTCTTCATTTTGGTCTAATCTTAACTTTGCAAACATCGTCCTAATTCCTACAGAGTCTCTTACAACCTGACTACTTCATTAAAAACTGGGGGGGCTTGCGATAACTATTCGATTCATCCTTGGGGTGACCGGGGTCTTATGGAAAACAACTAGGAACATAGCAAACTGGGGTGAGGGACATTTTCTTTTTAAAACTCTCGTCCGGGTCAGCTGATACGGAACTGGGGGCGTTCGGGGATGCTTCGATCACTTTTACTGTTTGGGCATCGAGACAGTTCGGGACAGGGAAGGTCGTGTTACCTGAGGCATTTTTATCATAGTGCCACTGACGTGTAGTTCCCTTAATATGGGCCAGATTAGGGAACCTCAGTCGTCTTACCTGTCCTTTCCTTTTCGGGCAATTTTAGGTTTCATCAATATTTAGTAGAAAGGAGAGGCAGTAACATGGCATCAAAGTGATTTTATCTAAGGCAAATTTGTGCAAATACTTGCGGTATTTGGAGCCAGTTGGGTGGTGGTTTGCCAATTTGGAGTCAGTCGTTAGAGAGAGTGAGAATGTGGGAGAGAGAGAGAGAGAGAGAGAGAGAGAGAGAGAGAGAGAGAGAGAGAGAGAGAGAGAGAGAGAGATGTGCAACAATAGGCTAAATAGTACACGTGCAACATAGGGAGCGGCCGTGTATTAAGATAGGCTATTCAGCGCATTAACCAACATGAGACATCACGGGTCTGTGTTAGAACTTTGAAAGCATGCAGTTTGGGACGGACGAGCATTAGGCCGGGTACAAAGGGACATGCATTGAGTAAAAAGCATCATTGTGTCGCACTTCTCGCACTCTCGGTCCTTTGACTAGTTAAGTCAATGCTGTAGCCACATAAAAACATTTTCTCATAGTTTCAGACGTACATGACATGTGCCCATTCACGCAACCCGGATTAGGGGTGATCGTGTTTCATACAACTTATTGGCCCTTTCGTTACAAGAGCAGTTTGTGGGTGTGCTTAGGGGCCACCTTGCAGCGTTAGTCCGCTTCATGTATCAGACGTGGCGAGGCTTCGGATCTTCACCATACCTCAGTCGTGATTCCAATGTAACCTGTAGAGGGAGGAAAAGAGGGGAAGGGAGGGGGACAGCATTCGAGCATATCAAATGTACGGGCACGAAAATCCTTTACTTACCACATACTCATCTTATCTCCTCGGGATATAATCCCTGGGGTCTTGGTTTCCGAAGCCGGGGGAGGGGCGGGTAGTGTGGCAAGGATGGCGAGCGATAGGTAGTTCATGAGGGAGACGGTCCGAGTGTGACATCATAGGCCGTGTATAGGGAAACGTTAAAGAAAATCAGAAGCGCTTAGTGCGAGGTATCTAGTTTGTAGATGTATCTAGCTATCGGGGTCCTTAAATCCCTTTCAACGCTGTGATGTCCTAAGACACATCAGCTCTTCGGCCAACCCTGTTCCCTAGTGTCTTCGAGTACCATACCTTTATAACATTCTATCATTTACACCACTTCACTTTACCCGTCCTCAGAAGTCGAGGTCCTTCTCCATGCGTTAGTTCCTAAGCCAGTCGCATATTCGGGGGCAGAGTATCGTGCCTTAGATTCGATCCTCAATCCGGGGCTGAGCAACCGTCTTTTAATAACCTTAAAAAGAGAACAAAGCAGAGCGCACAGAAAAAAACTCTCCCGCTGATCCCACATTTTACAAAAAACATGCAATACCCATTTCATAGTTTGGAAAACCTTTATTTGCCCAATCGTTCAGCATGTAGATATGACAGTGCAATCGTATTTGGCCGGACACGGCAATGGCTAAAGTGCGTACAGTAGGGGGGGCTATTTTGTAGCATTAAAAACATGTAAAAAGGTTTATTCATTCATTTGCAGGGAACTAAAAACGTCTATCAATAGTTGAGGGATCAAGGGGCATTCATTTCATAATTGGAAGCACAGTCGGACTAGTTGCAATCAAATTTCCTATGTGTATACCGTGGGCGTGTGTCGTAAGCGAGGTTACGTATCAGTTACGGTAATATCATAATAGATCGTACATTGAAATCAACATTTTAACGGGATCCTTTTACATGTTCGCCAAGTGAAGTATACAAAAGAGCATATACATATCTCAGAACATCAAGTTTTATTAGCTAAAAACACCACGAGGTGTTCGTAAGTTCCTATTGATGCCGACGCCATTTTGGGCGAGGCCGGGTTAGTACGGAAGTAGCATCAGGAAAAATGTTTTCCACAACCGGCGGTTGGACCAGAGTGCCTTTCGGCAGTTCAAAAAGACTTGTGCTAACAGAAGGAGTGGCTATGTCATGCTTATTTCGTTAGCGATCAAGGCAGTTGTTCCTCACCGGAAGCCTGCAGGGGCCGAGGGCTCCTGGGACTTTTGTAGAATCTTCAAGGCTGTGGAGATGCTGTCGGAGGTGGGGGCTCGTGCCCCGGTGGGCAAGCGTCCGAGTTACACTGCTGGTCAGAGTTACTTTAGCGGCCTAGACCCGCCTTCCAGGGGGCCCAGACGCCATTTTGAGGCCCTGCAGCAGCCGCCCTTTGTCGAGCCTGCAGGAGTGGAAGAGACCTTTTGGGGTGAAAAGATGGAACATCGTGCCGTAGGAGCAGGACATTCGGCTAGGGTGCAGCTGTGGCGCCTCCACCTGGGGGGCGAGGGAGACTCGTTTGCGCCGTCTCCCTCTCCCGGTGCACTCCACGCTGCTCTCTTTCATGGGCATGCATGATGGCCACTCCACATCCCGTGCTCCACAAGTCCCATGTCCAGTGCTGCGGAAGTATGGCCACCTGCGGCGCATGTCCTGTGCTGCGCAAGTATGGGTGCATCCGTTGCATGTTCGGTGCTGCGCAAGTATGGGCGCAGCCGTTGCATGTTCGGTGCTGCGCAAGTATGGGCGCCACAGTGCATTTTCCGTGCTGCGCAAGTATGGGCGCCGCCTGGCTGGAGGATTTCGGCGCCGGGCCGGGGCTGGGAAACCTCCTATCCGAGGAGGTGGGAGAGGCTCGTCCGCGTCACCTCTCCCTCCCAGCCCAACCTGGACCAATTTCAGCGGAGGTATTTGTGATGGCCTGACCGGGGCTGGGAAACCTCCTATCCGAGGAGGTGGGAGAGGCTCGTCCGCGTCGCCTCTCCCTCCCAGCCCACCCCACGAAGAAGAGGATGGGACGGCCATTTCATGCCGGGCCCGTGGTGCCTCCTGGACATCCCACTGGCGACTCGATCGATGGCTGTCAGCAGGCCCCGCCCCACACGTGCTGTGTGTTTCACCTTCCGGATGGGCGTGACCGGTGACCTGCATTTTCGGGAACTTCCGGAGTGGGGGTAGGTATTTTGTTTGGACAGGCATGTCTGGGTAATGGGGGGTTGTCTATGCAGGCCTGTAATTGCTTTCTTTTTTACAGGGCGCGGGGGGGGCAGCAGAGAGGAATCAGTCCCATTGCACTCGAAGTTTGAGTTCATTAATGGAATGTATACTAACCTGTCCGAGACTACTCTGTGTATTGTTTCTGTAGGTTATCCGAAAAGGGTGGCTTTTTATGTTAGGGAACAGTAGCGGTAGTACGGGGTTCGTCACCGGGTAACTTAGAGCTGGACTGGGTTTTCCGTTTTAGCGTTGTTCGATCTATGAGGACTCAAACATGTCGCTGAAATCGGTCTGGCGAAATCTGTGCCATCGGGCATAGTCAAACGTGGTGGTTCTATCTGGCCTGTCCGTGTCAGTCCGATTCATCTTTGTCTCACGCCTTTTCCCTTTCTGTCGGCCTGTTATTTCTGTCGGCCCTCTGCTCTTACCCTCGTTCAGTAGAGTCGGGCATTGGGCTTTCCAGTGCCCGGAACATTTACAAAAAGCACATTGGTTTTGCCTTAAGTCTGGTCGTCCTGTGCGTAGTGTCGGGGGATTACTTTCGGGTCGTTGTGTCTTGGGGTTGTCCTGTCGATATATTCCTCTACCTACTCTGACTTCGTCTCTTTTCTTTCGTTGCATTGCTTCTTTGCGCCACATACCGAGACTGTCGAGCATAATAGGCGTTGTCTTATTACTAAAAAGGGCTATTTCTAACGTTTCTATTTTATCAAGATCGAAGGATCCTATCAGTGGCCACTGTTTCTCTTGATTTTCTTTGGTACACTTGTGCCACAGCTTACTATAGGCTATGGTAACTAATCCATATTTTGTGAACATGTCTTTATTAGGGGTGCCTTCCAGCGGAGCTAGATGGTCCACCTCTAATAAACGGTCCGGGCTGAACCAACTACCAATCAGTGGGGAGAAGACAGACATGACGGCTCGCAACGAGGACAAAAAGTCAGCACTGCCTATCTTATCACTGAGTGCAAAGACTAGACAGAATATTTCTATTCTACGTTGTTTGCAGGCAGTGAATACCTCGTTAACCAATAACAAAACAGTCAATAAACAATCAGTGGGGAGAATAAGTAGGCCCGCAAAAAGGTCTGCGTCCTCTACCCTTTCACTATCTGCAAAGAGGAACCTGTTCTTTCCTGTTTGCAGACAGAGAATCTCCAGAAAACAATCCGCGAACAGTAGCTCGGGGTCAAAAAACAATTAATCAGTGTGGGATAGGGAAATCTCCCGAAAACAATCCGTGAATAAACAACCAATCAGTGGGGGAGAAAGATAGGCACGCTGGCTGCGTTACCTATCCTTCACTGTTTGCAAAGAGAAAGAGCCTGGTGTTTCTCCGCTTGCAGACAGTGAATCTCGAGATAAGTCAACAAAGAGTAATACTAGTATTTTCTGAACAATTAAACAATCATTTTGCAATTCGTCGTGTTTACACGACCTTACCCGGACCGTATGGACAGTTTCTTATCTTCCGAATCCAGTGCCCGATCGTCCTCTTTTCCTTGTGTTCTTCGCGGCACTCCTAATGGTTCCCAGTCAGGACCGTAGATCACTCGAGAGAGGTCTGTTCGGAACCAGTGAAGTTCGGATGATCGGCTGCCAGACGAGGGTCTATTGGGCAAGAGCTCTCCCGATCGTTGCAGTCGTTCACTCTGTCGTCAGGACCTCTCCCACTGGATCCACGAGTCACTGATGGGCCCCACGCTTGGGACGCCAATTGTAAAAAAACAGGTCAGGGACAACCTATATTTGCACGGCGGTATCGCCTCTTTAACCCACAAAATATTAATCAATGAAGAGGCAGGCGCTGGAGACGGGAAGGCAGGAAACAAGGTTTATTCTCTCCGGAGGAGAACACATCAGTTCGGACAGCCAGTATTGTCACGAGGTGCTCTAACCGCATCTCTGAGGCCTGGCCTCTTATACACAAGTTTTATGATTTTTATTGCAGGTAACACATTCTTGCTATGTTTCGTAGTATGAAAAGACATCCTCGGAATCCCCCTTTCAGGCCCGTTCCCACACACATTTACAGCTGAAGTCCCCACCCCGGTCACAACAGGTGATGATTATCGCGCAGCTGGACATTCCGCCGATTCACGGAATGTGTGGGGTTGATCGGATCTCATAGGGTGGGGGCTTTGATCAATTCGGGGGGAGCTTCCTACTGTACGGGGAGGGGGACAATAAACAATATCCGCAGAGCCATGTGGCGGCCTGGGAACGAGGAAGATAAACGGGCGCACAGGAAAAGGGGGTTTGTATCAAAGGACCTGGGACCATGAAAGGAATGGAGGGAGGTGTCGCGCTGGGAACAGGATGGGATTCTGAGGCAGGGCTGCGCTGAAGAGGGGTTTATGACCCAGGGCATGTGAGAGCGGGGGTGGCCAGTGAGTGGGGGTTAGTGGCATGCAGAGGGTGGTTCTGATCGAGGCACCTAAAATGGCGGGTACGCACGACAAGAAGTGTGGCATCAGGGGAGAAGGCAAGATGGCGCAGATAATGTTTACCAAACCGTATTAATTTTCCACACTTGTGTCCTTGGTCCGGAGATCTTTCTCTCCGCCGAGGAGATCTTCCTCTGGACTGGAATCTTTTTTCTTTGGGAGTGGATTGTTTAATTCCATCCCAGCTCTTTTTTAGAGTGTTTACATTATTTTTAATAAATATCTTTTCAGGATTTTCAGTTAGTTGGGGTTTTACCGGTTTCCCACCCAAACTATCTCTTCCTAGTTCTTCATAGGATTTTTCTATGATTCTGGCAAGTTCGAATGGCTGTTCTGCTATATCTGTCTCTTTCAATTTCTGGAGGAAAGATATATCCTCAGTTGCCAATTGAACCAACTCTCTATATGCCTGTGTTAATTCTTTTATTCTAACTAAGAGTTCTTCGCTTGACATTCTATTAATGTCAGGATGTGATGTGTAGCTGGCTAGAACCGGCCATGTTACTCCAGGTCTACCTAGTGGACCGAGCCTGGTGATGTGATCATTATGTTTTAGGGCGCCTTTAAACCAGAGCAGGTGCTCTTGGTATTTTAATGGGATTTCCACCTCCTCGAAAGGAGTGTACACATCCAGAGGTTCCTCTATTTTGTAATAGTGGAATTCTTTTGTGACAGCGTTTGCTGCTGGAAAGTTTATCCATGAATAGAATACCTCTGTCTGCCGATATTCGTGTGCCTCAATTACGAATATGACTGTACCACCTCTTGGTGTTAGTCCATTTTCTATAAGTTTAATAGTTATAGTTTTTCTTATGTTTTCCGGGATGATAATTGCACATAATTGCACCCGGTTCATTTTCATTAAACCCTGTAACATCGAAACCCCGTTGATTTGCATTTACTGCCGTTTCACCGGTTTCGTTGCTGTCGTCGTTAGTTGACATTGTTTTAATGAAAGTTTGCAGAACAGGTTTTCAAGGAAACAGAGATTAGGTGCACAGTATTTTGGAACACTGTATCCTTCAACGTTGAATAAACCAAAAACTATACATAGGAATCTCTTCCTACTAAGTTCCGGCGGATTTTAACCTTTGACCCACTCAAGACGTTTTTTGAGTATTTACGGGAGAAAGGGTCTGTGTGAAAAAGCACGACTGAGTTACTCCAATGCCTTGCGTTAGATTTATCGCCTTACCAAACCGTTGGGCGCAATGTAGTGTAGTTCCTATATTCCCAATAGGCTCTGCGCATTGGAATAATATCTTCAGTAGTGTAGACGTAGGACAGAGGTTAACTAGGTCTCTACTGACTATATTAGACTTAAGTTTTGTGTGCCAGCTAGCTCAGAGTTCACTAGAAACTTTCTCGAATAGGCGAGGAGGAGTTTAACCTCCCTGGATAGACAAGAAGGGATTTAGTTTCTGACAACCATAGAACATGACAACTTTGCTCTCCCTGATTAAGAGTATATCTCTAGAGTCGTGTGAAAACAAAAGTCAGCTATTTCACTCAGTCAATACGTGCGTACTTAGTTTCACCAGATTGCAGAGAAAAAGAGAGACGGGCGTTTTCAATAAAAGGTGTTATTTATTGAGCAGCCTCGTTTCTCATACAAGAGAAATGAATCGCTACAATTGCAATACTTATAGTAAAGTAAAGTGCATATAGTAAAAGCAGGATTATAAAATAATACTGTAAAAGCATGGATAAGGTTTCTTAGCCATACGATACTTTAAAATGGATAAAAGATATACATACATATATGCATTGACTAATCGTACTCAACTGGTGCTTCTAACTATACCTACCCCGGTGTACCTGACCTCAGCCTAATACGTGGGAGGGAGTAAATAAGTAGCAGTTTAAGTTAAGTTTGTTTTGCCAAGAATCTGACTCAAGAATTCTCTGTAAGGGTTTAGTCAGTTCAGTACCTGGGTATTAGAAGGCAGGAGGGCTGGTATCTCTCTCTCAGGACTCGGTATCCCAGTCACCCGCAAGGGTGGGCTGGAAACGCCGGAAGCTGGATTTCTCGGCAAGAGAAAAGACAGCGTCTCTCTCAGCGCGTCAAAAGGGAGGGGCAGCGTCCGTGGGCTCTCGCATCAGCTGGGCTCTTTGGAAGTAGATAGCTGCTCTGCACCAGGATTACCACTGTGTCTTTGCTTAAGGCAGCATTGGTATATTTATACCTGAGAGGTGCTGGGTTTGACGTAAGGATGGACATAAGACGTCAATAAAGATGTCACTAAGAACTGGTCTTCTTACAGTGCTTTACATGAGTTCTCGGACGAAATCAAAACAATAGCAGGCGGGGATTTCCCAGGTTGCTGGAGGCTTGGATTTATTTAAGAACTCGTTGTGCATTCTAGGGGGCTGGAGGAATAGGGCTTGCTTAATGTGACAGCCTGCGCTATGACTAATGTATGAAAAGGGTTTCTATGCCGTTGTAGGGATATTATTGATCTATAACCGGACAAGGGCAAAGAATAGGAATATCGATACAGGTACCTAGATAAACACACTTAAGAATCCCATGGCTTCACCGTGGCGTAGAACAGGAGGGTGTCCCTGCAGTTGCGGGCCCACGTCCGTGTTCTATCGCCCCAAGCAGGGAAGTCCATCACGGTGGTGATTGTTCTACCCTGCGTTTTGGCTGGAAGGGGGTTGTGTTGGACTTGGCCCTTCTGGCAGATTCACCCTTAAACTTTTTGCTTTTAATGGTGACCTGGTGATGGTGATTTTTGGGTTCTGCGCACTTTCACTGTGTCCCAGTGGAAAGTGCGTGCACACTTTGAGTGCATGTGGTGAGATAGGCCTGCCCTCCCGTAGGAATGCATGGGGAATGTATGTGTTCCTGGTATTTCCTGATGCGGGGGCGTACAGGCTCGAGTCTGGTATGTGCGAACTCTTGTGATTGCATGCTGCGAAATGATGTATGCGGCATGAATGTGTCTAGTGTGGAAGTGCCACTTCTAGACATGACTGTACGTGTGCTGTGAGGGTGCTGGAGTGTGATTGGCTGGAGCTGGCTGGGATGCTAGGCTCTAGGATGTCTGGATGGGTCTGCCCAGTGGTGAGTGCTGAGATCAGCATGCTGATGTGAGGGGAGGGCTGCACCTGGTTCCTGATGGGGCTGGGCTTTCCCCCCACAATGCTGGCTCCGCCCCCTGTGGTGCGTCTAACGACCCTAGCCTCCCTAGTGAATGAAACGGGTGGTTGAGCAATCAAGGGTGCTCCAAAACCAGCTGTGACTGGTTTCTCCCCCACCCTGCACCTACAGACGAAGGTTTTCATAGTATAAAAATGGGGCTGTGTCCCCACACAAACTGTTCTCTGCCAGGATCCTGAGGGGGCTGCTGCTGTTGATGGGCAGTAGGACTGCCACTTGGATTGCCACCCTGCCTGGAGGCCCAGTGAGCTGGCTCTGGGCCCAGGCTTGCCCCCCCTGCCTTGCTGTACTCCTGGAAGGACTTTCTGCTGGACTGTGGCATCCCTCCAGTGCCTGGGAGCGCTGGTACTTTGTCCTAAAGCGCTTGGGAGCGCTGGCTTCTTCTCTAGCGCCAGGAATCGCTTTATCTGTGCCTATAGCGCTTGGGAGCTCTTTATTGTCCAGCAGCGCCTGGGAGCGCTGTTCGTCGTCTTAGAGCGCTTGGGAGCGCTTTTGTAAGGCAGGTGCCTACCCTCCATTTTGCTGCTCTAGCGGCTGCCCACGCCGCATATTTGTCTGATTTATTTATTTAGAACAGGAGCCTATACCGTATTGTGCCCAAAAACTTCACGGCCCGGGAGATCCCGAGCCGAGTGCTGGTCCCGCCTCCTGGATGCGCTGGGATTGGTTCCCGGCTGTCAGGGTTCCCATCGCGTCATGCTGGGGCCACGCAGGGATTGGCCCAAACTCGAGGGCTTCCCCATGCTCCTGCCCTGTGAGGAGGAAGACTGCCGCCACTCGCGGGGCTCCCATGAGGAGAGGAGAGCCCCGCACCGAAAGAAGGCCGGCCGCAGCAGAGACGGAGCAGCCGAGGCTCCGGAGAAGGAGGAGAGAGCCCTACTGGTAGAAGCCCAGCAGAAGAGTCAACGCCGCCTCCCCAGGTAGCCGGTGAGTGCGAGCGGGCTCCGGGGTCGCTCCTCTGCCCAGGGCTCCTGGGGTCAGTGTCTTGTCGGGTCCCCAGGAGGGGGACTCCAACCAAGTAGGCTTGCTCATTGAAGGCCCCGTGGGGCCCAGGCACATCCCTAGAGCAGCCCCAAGGGCAGCGGGCTGCTCCTACGTTGTGGGGGCAATTTGTTCTTGAGCCACGAGGCTCGTGGGGCATATTTGTGACGGGCTCAAAGCGCACCATTGCCTTTAGGAATCCCCAGGAGGGGGACTCCAGCTTACAGTGCCAGAGTTGTTCTTGAGCCCCGAAGCTCCGACAAGGCCGCATTCTGTTTCAAGCCACGAGAGGCTCAGCTGGCATTCTAATTCGAGCCTAAGAGAGGCTCCTACGACGGGGCCATATTTGTGTTCGAACCACAAAGGCTCCCCGGGGGCACCATTGTTCTAGGTGTGTTTTCAGAGCCCAGTGAGGCTCCCAAAAAGGGGACAAGTATATGTTCAGAGCCTGCGAGGCTCCCAAGTTGGCCACCCCCATTCTCTACACCAGCTGCCCAGCACTTCTCGGGCAGCTGCCACGTTTAGGCCCCTGACACTGGGACACAGGGCCTCCTAGCCCTAGAGAGGCCAGTTGGCCTAGGGACTGCCACAGGTAGTTGCTTATGGGATTTTTGCGCAAGTGTGTGCTCCTGCACCTCTGAATGTGTTTTAATGCGTCATGTGCCATGTTCTTACACCGCTGAATGTTTTTAGGCATCATGTGTTTTCCTTCCTTGCACCTCTGAATGTATGTTATGCATCATGTGTTATGTGCTTATACCCCTACAGGTATTGTGATACTTAGGTGGTTTTTCTCCTAGTGCAGGTGGTGCTAGTGAGGTCCTGGTTACCAGTAGTTACTGGTTGTGTGCTACAGTGATTTACATTCTATGTTCTATGTTCTAAGTGCTATTTCTAAAAGTGTTACTTCTAAAAGTGCTGATTCCTGACAGTGGTCCAGGTGGCCCTGTCTTGCACACATCCCCTGTAAATTCTGCCCGTGCCTGTTGGCACATGGTAAAGTGTGTGTTTTTATCTAATGTGTTTTGGTGTAATACAAAGGCTATTTTTATATATAACCTTGTGTGGAGTTTCCTTTGTGGTGGGCCTTGGGTGTTGTTGCTGGGGTGCGTGCGCAAATACTTAACTTACATCGCCTCCAAGTTTAGCCTTGCTGCTCGCGCCACGTTACCTAGAGGGTGAGCAGGGATTATCTTGGCGTGTAGCTCCCTTGCCCTGACTTAGTAATGATGGTCTCTGACTGACTTTGGTGCAAGCCCTGGCCAGCCAGGGATCCCATTTCCAACAGTGCTCTGCATGAGACGGGGTCATAGGAGGTGCTCTGCGAGACACAGGAGTCACAGGAGGTGCTCTTTGAGACACAGGTGTCACAGGAGGTGCTCTGTGAGAGACAGGGGTCACCTGAGGTGCTCTGCAAGATACAGGGGTCACATGAGGTGCCCTGTGAGAGACAGGAATCACAGGAGGTGCTCTGTAAGAGACAGTGGTCACAGGAGGTGCTCTGTGAGAGACAAGGCTCACAGGAGGTGCTCTGTGAGAGACAGGGGTCACAGGAGGTGCTCTGTATGAGACAGTGGTCACAGAAGGTGCTCTGTGAGAGACAAGGCTCACAGGAGGTGCTTTGTGAGAGACAGGGGTCACAGGAGGTACTCTGTAAGACACAGTGGTCACAGGAGGTGTTCTGTTAAAGACAGGGGTCACAGAAGGTGCTCTGTGAGAGACAAAAGTCACAGGAAGTGCTCTGCAAGAGACAGGGTTCTCAGGAGGTGCTCTGCAAGAGACAGGGATCAAAGGAGGTGCTCTGTGAGAGACAGGGGTCACAGAAGGTGCTCTGCAAGAGACAGTGGTCACAGGAGGTGCTCTGTGCTACAGACAGGGTTCACAGGAGGTGCTCTGTGATAGACAGCGATCACAGGAGGTGCTCTGTAAGAGACAGGGATCAAAGGAGGTACTCTGTGAGAGACAGGATTCAGAGGAGATGCTCTGAAACAGACAGAGGTCACAGGACGTGCTCTGTGAGAGACAGAGGTCACAGGATGTGGTCTCTGAGGGGCAGGGGTCACAGAATGTGCTGTGTGAGAGACATAATTCACAGGAGGTGCTCTGTGAGAGACAGGGGTCACAGGAGGTGGTCTGTGAGAGGCAGGGGTCACAGGAGGTGCTTTGCTAAGTACCGGGGTCACAGAAGGTGCTCTGAGAGAGACAGGGGTCACAAGAGGTGCTCTGCTGAAGACAGGTTTCACAGAAGGAACTTAGTGAGAGACATGGGTCACGGGAGGTGCTCTGTGAGAGACAGGGGTCATAGGAGGGTCTCTGTGAGAGACAGGGGTCACACGAGGTGCACTGTGAGTGACAGGGTTCACAGGAGGTGCTCTGTGAGTCACAGGGGTCAGAGGAGGTGCTCTGAACCCCACTGTGGGAGACAGGAGTTAGAGAAGGTGCTCTGCTAAAGACAAGCGTCACAGGAGGTGCTCTGTGAGAGACAGGGGTTACAAGAGGTGCTCTGCGAGAGACAGGGTTCAAAGTAGGTGTTCCGTGGGACACAGAGGTCACAATAGGTGCTCTGTGATAGACAGGGGTCACAGGAGGTGCTCTGCTAAAGACAGGGGTCACAGGAGGTGCTCTGTGAGAGACAGGGGTCACAAGAAGTGCTCTGTGAAAGATAGGGGACAAGGGATGGTCTGCGAGAGACAGGGGTCACAGGATGTGTTTCATGAAAGACAGGGGTCACAGGAGGTGCTCTACTAAAGCCAGGGGTCACAGAAGGTGCTCTCTGAGAGACAGGGGTCACAAGAGGTGCTCTGCGAGAGACAGGGTTCAAAGTAGGTGTTCCGTGGGACACAGAGGTCACAATAGGTGCTCTGTGGGAGACAGGGGTCACAGGAGGTGCTCTGCTAAAGACAGGGGTCACAGGAGGTGCTCTGTGAGAGACACAGGTCACAAGTGGTGCTCTGTGAGACACAGGGGTCACAGGTGGTGCTCTGCAAGATACAGGGGTCACAGGAGGTGCTCTGTGGGAGGCAGGGATCACAGGAGGTGCTCTGCAAGAGACATGGTCATAGGAGGTGCTCTGCGAGACACAGGTGTCACAGGAGGTGCTCTGTGAGACACAGGGGTCACAGGAGGTGCTCTTTGAGAGACAGTGGTCACCTGAGGTGCTCTGCAAGATACAGGGGTCACAGGAGGTGCTCTGTGAGAGACAGGGATCACAGGAGGTGCTCTGTACGAGGCAGTGGTCACAGGAGGTGCTCTGTGAGAGACAAGTCTCCCAGGAGGTGCTCTGTGAGAGACAGGGGTCACAGAAGGTGCTCTGTAGGAGACAGTGGTCACAGAAGGTGCTCTGTGAGAGACAAGGCTCAAAGGAGGTGCTCTGTGAGAGACAGGGGTCACAGGAGGTGCTCTGTAAGAGACAGTGGTCACAGGAGGTGCTCTGCAAGAGACAGGGATCACAGGATGTGCTCTGCAAGACACAGGGGTCATATGATGTGCTCTTGGAGAGACAGCGATCACAGGAGGTGCTCTGTAAGAGACAGGGATCAAAGGTGGTACTCTGTTGTCGTAATTTGGCAGCAATTAGGTTGTCATTTAGCTCAGCTACGCAAACTTTCATCATTAACTTGACCATGTTTGCGGAGGTCATTTTGTATTACTGGCTTCCATTTGCAATGATGACCTCATGGTCAGCAAGCCCTTTTGTCCTTTCTCTGTAGCAATGACCATTTAACTTGCTGTGAGAAGTTGGCCTGATATATGATGTTTCCAATTCTGGAACCACCTTGTATCAGTCCAAACAATCCCTTATGGTGTCTGGTTGTAAGTCAACCTTATTAGACAAGCTATCCTAGGGGTAGCATGGACTAAGCAGCCTAAAGGCTTAACTTAAGAGGTCGTGTTAAGCGAGCTGTTTTACCACTTACAATCCTGTAATATCAAATGAAAGGACACCACACAAGTATATGTTATAAAAATATATGTTTTTATTACTAAAAACAATCCCCAGTATTCTTTATGAACAAAGGGGCACAAGCGTTAAATCAAAAGCACAGTATAACATACAAAGTTGCACAATTTTGGATGAGGCCAAGGGGCCACTCAAACCATATACTAAAAAAATGGTATAAGAGGGACCATTCGATCAGTGGTTAGGCCTAGGGCCTAGGGAATCCCTGGGAGCAGTCGGGACAAGCAATGCTGAAGTCGGGAAAAGCCCACGGGATTCGGGTGCAGTGCAGAAAGTGCACGCATGCATCAATGTTAACCAATGGTGCGTAAAAGTTACAAAGTTAGAGTTAAAAGACACTTCCGCTGAACCTAGAGGAACAAAACTTAAGACACAGACCCTAGAGGTGTGTACCAGTGTGGGAACACCGGCGTTGCAATGTTACATCACCCACAGGAAGTGGGTGCACAGGGTCGAAGTTGAGTCAGGTTTCGTCACGCAGGTTCTTGGTGCTTGAAGCTGAAAGGGCTGCAGGCGAGGTGAAGGAGAAGTGTCCGGTGGAGTCCAAGTGTGGACTCAAGTCGAAAAGTACCTGAAAGCAGAGGGGACAGAGTCTGGGTCACTCAGCAGTGACCAGGGTGGAACCAGGACGGAACCAGGCAATGTCGGGTGCAATCAGGTGGTTGTCATGGAGCTTCTTTCCACTGTCCCGTGGGCTCTGGGGCATCTACGACGTCCAGGAGCGGGTCACGATCTGTCCCACGCAGGCACTCGCCGTCGGCACCATCGGCTTCAAGATTGGAGCAAACAACACTTGGCAAAAGCAAACCACGCGAAACCGGGAGATTGCTTCTCACTCAAACCAGGAGGGTCAGAGTGGGGGCTCCTTTTCAGGGGAGCTGGGGCAAATCTGGAGCAACTAGAATCGCAAGTCGAATTTCAAGTTTCGTCAGCACAGGGGCCACAAGCCAGCTGGCAAGTGACCGGACCAACGTGTTGAGCCAAAAGAAGCAGAAGGGCCCCACGCAGCACTCGTCGAGTGTGGAGGGCTGAACTTCGGTGCAAGAGTGGCTCAGGGTTGGGGCTTCTCAAACCCCGGTGTACAGCTTCGAGGGTCACTCGTGGGCTGCACGGTCAGCATCTCGTGGTCTTTTCAAGATGGCATGCCCCACGCTTCCGGTCACCTCCACGGGTCTCAGCTCTGCAGGGAATGTGGATCGGGCTGTTAAAAGGCAGGCAAGCTTGATCTGGTTTATCTCTGATGCTCGAGTTCCGGCGGGAACTGCAACAAAGCAGACGTCGATGGCTGGGTGGTGCCTGTTTGCACAGGGTGGTCACTCCTTGACCACAAGGGAGATTCTTCAGTCTTCTACGTTGAGTAGGATGTCGAAGGGTCCAGAGTTTCATTTCTTATGTTTCATCAGGATAATCTGAAGTGCATTGGCACTGCTCCCATTCTTATACCAATCTAGGGGGCTGGATTACCTGCTAGGTCCCCTCCTATGGGTGGGACCCAGGAAGTGGGTGGATACACCCCCTTCCTTTGATCCAGGCCGCACTGGCACGAGGGCTGGAGTGCCCCAGAACCGGTTTGGCCGGATTTTGCAAGGGGCAGCCTTGTGCGCCCCAAGCAGTGTCTGGTTTCTTTCAAACTTCCCTGCTACAATCCACTATCTCCTGTCTGGGGGGGTGTAACACCTCCCTGCGACAGGAAACCCTTTGTCCAGGCCCCCTTGGCTGAGTTTCGGTCAGCTGCAGGGGGTCAGACCTGTGTCTGTGGCAGAAGCATCCATCTTGTGGATCTGAGGCTCTTTTAAAATTAACCGCATTTCAGTAAAGTAACATGTCTTATCCCTCTAGAGGGGTGGAATGCTATCCCCGTCGCCAGAACTGGCGAGGGGATAGTATTCCAAATCGTATGACACCTTACACGACATGTTTTGATAAAGCCAAACGCAAGTTGCCATATAACCGCGAGGATTATAATGCACTTAAGAGTATATGGTATGGCATTATCCTGAAACAGCTTAGGGAGTTGTTCCCGACAGCTGCAGATAGGCTCAGCTCATGCTAGAGCTCCATCTCACATTAAACCACGCACTCTGCCTCCAGGATTGATGAGGCCTTCCATAGGAGTGGCTCACAGGTTTACATGTGTCCAGATATAGGTTTAGATATAGGTATACTATACCTAAGCAAGGGGTGATTACACCACCTTACCCCAGCTGAGTGATCAGCCAGTTGTGCCAATTTAAGAACCAGCCAGGGGTGGCAAAAGATATGCTGCAGCCCCTGGTAGGCCTTGGTGGCACCTATGCCCTGGGCACCTATAGTGCATGGTACAGGGGCTAACAAGGAGTCCATTTCCAATTGTGGTATGTGCCTATAGCACATGTATTAATAATTTAGTGAGAAAACAGCAGGCTGGGGGTCTGATTAGCAGGCCCACAGCCTCAGTAGTCGAAAACCAGTGAAGCAAAAAGCAAAAATTTGGGGTGACCATAGGATAGCAGACCCTACTCTCCGACACAACCCCCCCGCCCCAAACGCAGGGACATTAAACTAACCTTGACCAGATAAGTCTTCATGTTCTAAGTGGAAGTACCTGGAGAGACCATCTGCATTACCATGGTCATTCCCTGGGCGGTGATCCACTGTAAAGTCCATCCCCTGTAGGGAAATGGACCACCTGAGCAGTTTGGGATTTTCACCCTTGATTTAGCCACACAAGGGGCTTATGGTCTGTCTGAACTAGGAAGTGAGTTCCAAACAAGTAGGACCTCAACTTCTTCAGGGCCCAAAACACAGCAAAGGCCTCCGTCTCAATGGCTGACCAACGTTTCTCCCTGGGGGTCAGCCTTCTGCTAATAAAAGCAATGGGCTGGTCTTGAGCATCTTGATTAGGTTGTGAAAGCACAGCTCCCACCCCCAACTCAGAAGCATCTGTCTGTTCAATGAACTGTTTGGAGTAGTCAGGACTCTTCAGGATAGGTGCAGAGCACATGGTCTTCTTCAGGTCATCAAATGCCTTTTGACAGCTAACTGTCCACTGAACCTTTTTGGCATCTTCTTGGATGTCAAGTCATTTAATGGTGTCACAATGGACCCATAGTTTTTCACAAACTTTCTGTAATACCCAGTCAGGCCCAAGAAGGCTCTAACTTGTGTCTGGGTAACTGGAGGAGCCCAGTCCTGTATGGTCTGGATTTTGCTCTCCAGTGGTTGAACCTGACCCCCACCTACTAGGTGGCCCAGGTACACAACCTTACTCTGCCCTATCTGGCACTTGGTAGCCTTGATAGTCAGGCCTGCCTTTTGCAGGGCCTCCAGAACCTTCTTCAGGTGGATCAGGTGATCCTCCCAGGTGGAGCTAAAGACAGCAATATCATCTAGATATGCTGCACAAAAGTCATCCAACCCAGCAAGGACTTGATTCACCAACCTTTGGAAGGTGGCAGGTGCATTCTTCAAACCAAAGGGCATCACCACCAACTGATAATGTCCACTGGGGGTAGAGAATGCTGTCTTGGCTTTTGACTCCTCAGCTAGTCTGATTTGCCAGTAGCCAGCTGTCAAATCAAATGTGCTCAGAAACTTGGCAGAAGCCAATCTGTCAATGAGCCCATCTGCTCTTGGAATGGGATGTGCATCTGTCCTAGCGACAGCATTGAGGCCTCTGTAGTCCACACAAAACCTAATTTCTCTCTTTCCATCTGGGGTATGAGGTTTTGGCACAAGGACTACTGGGCTGGCCCATGGGCTCTCTGATGGCTCAATCACTCCAAGCTCCAACATCTTTTGCACCTCAGCCTTGATACAATCCCTGACATGGTCAGGTTGCCTGTAGATCTTATTCTTGACAGGCAGACTGTCACCAGTGTCCACCTCATGGGTGCACCAGTTAGTCTGGCTGGGTGTGAGTGAAAACAAGTGTCTGTGGGCTTGCAGAACCTGTCTGCAGTCCATCTGTTGCTGGTCAGTGAGGCTGCCTGCCAAGGCTACTCCATCAACTGAACCATCATCAGGGTTCTGAGAAAGCAGGTCTGGGAGAGGGTCACTCTCTTCCTCCTGTTCCTCATCTGTGGCCATGAGCAAGCTCATGTCCTCCCTGTCCACAAATGCTTTCAAACGATTCACATGGAGCACCCTGTGGGGGCTCCTAGGGGTTCCAAAGTCAACCAGGTAGGTGACTTCTCCCTTTTTCTCAATGATAGGGTAGGGTCCAGTCCATTTGTCCTGGAGTGCTGCTGGGGCCACTGGCTCCAACACCCACACCTTCTGCCCTGGCTGGAACTCAACCAGAACAGCCTTTTGGTCATGCCAAGCTTTCTGTAATTCTTGACTGGCCTCCAGGTTTTTGGATGCTCTCTCCATATACTCAGCCATCCTGGAGCGGAGACCAAGTACATAGTCCACTACATCTAGCTTAGGCTTTTTGAGAGGTAACTCCCATCCTTCCTTCACCAAACATAGTGGACCCTTCACAGGGTGGCCAAACAAAAGTTCAAAAGGGCTGTAGCCAACCCCCTTCTGTGGGACCTCTCTGTAAGCAAAGAGCAAGCAGGGTAAAAGAATGTCCCATTTCCGCCTAAGCTTCTCTGGTAATCCTTTTATCATTCCCTTGAGGGTCTTGTTGAATCTCTCCACAAACCCATTGCACTGTGGGTGATAGGGTGTGGTAAACTTGTAGTTTACTCCACATTCCTTCCACATTGCTTTCAAATAGCTAGACATGAAGTTAGTACCTCTGTCTGACAATACCTCCTTTGGAAAGCCCACTCTTGAGAAAACTGCAATGAGGGCTTTTGCCACCACAGGTGCTGTGGTGGTCCTCAGGGGAATTGCTTCTGGGTACCTGGTGGCATGATCCACTACCACCAGTATAAATCTGTGCCCAGATGCTGTTTGAGGATCCATGGGACCCACAATATCTATTCCAACTCTTTCAAAGGGTACCCCCACCACAGGTAGTGGTATGAGGGGGGCCTTTGTTGTGCCACCTGACTTACCACTGGCTTGGCAAGTGACACAGGAGCGACAAAACTCCTTGACATTTTCTGACATATGAGGCCAGTGAAAGTGTGAAACAAGCCTGTCTCACGTTTTGTTCTGGCCTAAGTGTCCTGCAAGTGGAATATCATGGGCCAAGGTAAGAAGGAAACCCCTAAACATCAGAGGTATAGCCAACCTCCTGGTTGTACCAGGCTTGGGGTCTCTAGCCTCTGAGTAAAGGAGTCCATCATCCCAATACACAGTATGGGTACCTTGGGCATTCCCTGCAGCCTCAGCAGCAGCTTGCTGTCTGAGGGGTTCAAGTGAAGGGCAATCTAATTGAGCCTGCCTCAGGTCTGCCCTTGAGGGCCCCCCTGTCCCCAGAAACTCAACCTGGTCAGGTCCAAGTTCCTCAGAGACAGTCTCCTCTTGGGCTGCAGAATCAATTTCCTGTGAAACCTGATCCTCAACCTGGGGCAAGGTGGAAGGCTCAGCCTTTCCCCTCTTGCTCCTTCTCTTGGGTTGTGGTTGGTCTATTGTTCCAAGATCCGCCACTGGTTCAGGAAGGCACTTGTTAGCCTGAGTCCTTGTCACTGCAAGGACATGTGCTGAAATCCCTAGCATTTCTGCATGAGTCCTGTACTCCATTTCTGACCAAACTGAGCTTTCAAGATCATTGCCTAACAGACAGTCTACTGGGAGGTCTGCACTCACAACAACTTTCTTTAGGCCATCTACCCCTCCCCAGGAGAAGTTCACAACTGCCACACTATGGGAAGTAGTGGAGTTGCTTGCATTGGTCACTAGGTAACTTTCACCTAGTACAATCTGTCCAGGGTCCACAAAGTCAGGTGTCACCATTGTGACACTGGCACATGTGTCCCTGTAGGCCTGAGCCAGTTTCTCATTGATTAAAGGCATCTGCCTATATTTGCACAGGTTACTGGGACTCACTGTAGTGGACAAAGCTAAGTCCATATCATATAGGAGAACTGCCTGAGTAGGGATTCTGACTAGGCCAGATCCTACTTCAGTACCCAGGGTTAACCCTACTACACCCTTTGGCTGTGTTCCACCACTGCTTACTAAACTAGGGGGTGCAGGTGCTTTAGGAGCTGCAGTGGTGGGGACTGGATTTTTCTTGGTGCATTCACTGCCCCAGTGTGAAACTGATTTGCAGGTATTACACCAAGGTTTCTTTGGGCCATCATTCTTCTTTTTCTTGTTTCCATTTTGGGAACCACCCTCCTTATTACTATTTTGGGGTCCTGAAGACTTCTGGTATTTTTCTTTATTTTTCTGATTCCCATCCTTCTGGTCTGTTTTCTTCTGGTCACCACCTTGGTTCTGGGGTTTCTGCTTAATCCTTGTTCTGACCCATTTGTCTGCCTTCTTTCTCAATTCTTGGGGAGAGGTCAGATCAGAGTCAATAAGGTATTGATGCAACAGCTGGTTTGTACAGTTATTAAGGATCTGTTCTCTCATGATAAGATTGTACAATCCTGTATAGTCTGAAACTTTACTTCCCTGCAACCAACCCTCCAGAGCCTTAGTGGCACAATCAACAAAATCAGTCCAGGATTGAGTCTGTGCTTTTTGGGTGTCTCTGAACAACAACCTGTATTGCTCAGTGGTTAGGCCAAACCCTTCAATAAGAGCACTCTTCAAGACAGAGTAGTTTTTGGCATCCTCAGGTCTAACTGTGAGGAACCTGTCCCTCCCTTTCTCTGAAAAGGAGTACCATAAAATTGCAGCCCACTGATCCTGAGGAACCTGCTGTACCATGCAGGCTCTCTCAAGAGCAGTCATCCATTTGTGGATGTCATCCCCTTCCTTGTAGGGGGCAACCATTTTTGTCAGGTTTCTATTATCATAGCTCCTGTCTTTTTCTCTAGGAATATTGCTGCCACTAGTGGCATCTAAGCCACACAACTTCTGTTCTCTTGCCAAGGCAAGTCTAGCTTGAGCCAGGACTACCTCCTCCCTCTCTATTTGGAGTTTGACAGCTCTCATCCTGGCCTTATGCTCTATCTTCTGAGAGGCAGTCATGCCTCTCTGAGATTCTCTTGAGGCACTAGAAATATGAGAGTCCCCTGAGGGAGATCTCACCCTTCTGTTGCCTGGGAGAATGATCTGGTGGGATCTGGGGAGGTGCTGGCCCTCTCCATTCCCAAGTAGGTCTAAGTTGGCCTGGTTAAGCCTGGCAACTACAACCTGGTTAACCCCTAGATCCTGATCTTCAGGGTCCTCTACCTCTGAGTCCTCCTCCTCTTCTACCTCCTCATCTTCCTCCTCTGGGGTGGTCTCAGTTACGGGGGGGTTCACTCTATCTCCTGATTCTAAGGGAACTGCATTTGCCTTATCTAAGTCACCCTGTTCTAGAATGGCTATCAGGGAAGGACTGGTGGGACTTCTGCCCCTTTTTAACCCTCTTGAGATGCACAAGGCAACCAAGTCTTTGTGGGTTAATTTGTCATAGCTGGAAGTTGCCTTGGTAAGGTCAACTGTCACAGGAGCAGACCCTGAGGCTTTTCCTGTGTCAGACATGACTCTAGTGTGGTGTAAATGATGCACCTACCTACACTAAGTGTTTCCCTACTGTACCTTGCTAGTGAGTTGTAGTCAGGGTGTGCTAATCCCTTTACTCTACAACTACTAAGTTCAGTAGAACTTAAATATGTTAAGCTTTTGATTTATATGTACCTAGAGGTACTTGATGTGATCTTTCAATTTGATAAAAGATTGTAATGGTAAAACAAACAGCAAGCTCAAATCCGCACCGCTGCTCACCAATGTGATAAGTTGGCCTGATATATGATGTTTCCAATTCTGGAACCATCTTGTATCAGTCCAAACAATCCCTTATGGTGTCTGGTTGTAAGTCAACCTTATTAGACAAGCTATCCTAGGGGTAGCATGGACTAAGCAGCCTAAAGGCTTAACTTAAGAGGTCGTGTTTAGCGAGCTGTTTTACCACATACAATCCTGTAATATCAAATGAAAGGACACCACACAAGTATATATTATAACAATATATGTATTTATTACTAAAAACAATCCCCAGTATTCTTTAAGAACAAAGGGGCACAAGCTACAAGAGCAAAGGTGGTGGTAGTGTTCCCCTAGCTAAAGGGAAAGCGTCAGCACCTGACGTAATATACTTCAAAACATAAGTGTTGAGACGTTAAATCTATGAAGAGATAATTGTTGTATAACACATACACGGGTGCTCATATGGCTTGTTGTACTGTGGTAAATAAATAATTAATTACCGGTACTATTTTTGAATACAGTGAATAAAACAGATAGCTCAATAAATAAGAGACAGGATTCGAGGTATCTTGAGTCTTACAGGCTTTAATCATGCATAAGGGAAGGGACAGGAACGGGATCGCCTGTACGGAAATAGAATGGATGGCAGCTGCCGGGGAAATGGGAATCGAGGAATTGGGTAACTTTTAGTAACAGTGCACAGTATATATACTAAAACAATTACATTACATTCAATACAGTAGGCGTAGCAGTAGGCGTGACTCGTAGCAGTCGTGAAAGATAAGGACAAAATGATGTAACAAGAAGGCGTGTACAGGGCGTATACATAGACATGTGATATGAACGTCACAGAAGTGTCATGAATGGGGCGGAAACATGGAGGGGGCTACTCGAGCAGCTGGGACCTTTAACCTAGAGGTGCGCGCAAACGGGCAATGACGTGTTACTAGGGAGAACTGGGGCTATGACTTCTGCGCTAGAAGAGGAGACTAAAGTCTGCGGTGTCAGGACGACATGTACCTATATCATATCAGGTATCTGGTGTTTGGAGTACATGTTGATAGAATCAAAAAGTTATCAGGGCAAAGGCTACTTGACACTAAGACTGGTGCGTGCATAATTCTACATGTATTGCGTGTGCGAGGAATATTCTATGAATATTAATACAGTATTTCTCTTACATGGAGACAGGAAGGCTAGACCATGGCTAAAACTGTTGATGCGATTCAGTAGCTTAGGAATGCAGAGAAGGAGGGCTGGACTGATAACTAGAAGCATAACATACTCTTGGCAGACAGGCAGGCAGAGCCAGGCCGGGCCGGGCACTGTGCTGCGCGAAAGGAAGTGAAGGGTCAGGGATGCAGGTGGGGGATGTATCGCTCCTCGGAGAGGGTTCAGGAGACAGGAGCTTGAATCTGGTGTCCGGGCCCTCATGAGGCCTAGAAACGGGGACATTATTCTGAATTAACGTGCACAATGTAAAACGTGGCAACATAGGCCTAATACTCGTTGCTTTCACGAGAACTGGAAACTGACATACTAGAGATGGACACAACTACGATTGCGTCTTTAATCGATCAGAGGGGATACATGCATATCGATCATGCACATATAGCATAAGATGGGGAACACGTAGGCACATATAACATGGCAAAATTTACTTTTCCACATTCCCTCCTTGTGCCCTACGTTTCCATCAGGAAACATCAATATTCATGATACCATCTATTATTTCATATAGCATCATTTGCTCGTCTCGAATTGTCTTGGAACGGGATTTAGGACTAGGAATACAAGAGGTAGCACACATGCCGCAAATCGCAGGGCCACATTGTAAACAGAGGCAGCAACTGAATATGACCATTACTGCTATACCTAGGAATGACAATACTTTCCATCCCCAGGCAGATATGATACTCCAGAGCCAACCGGACCATGTCCAGGTGCCTGGATTCTGGTGTAATTGATGGGCAATTTTATGAAGTCTGGTTATGGCTGAATAAACAGACGGCGCGTTATTAGGAATGAAAATGCAGCAACTAGATCCGATGACTCTACAAGCTCCTCCTCTATCGGCCAGTATGACGTCAAGAACGAGACGATTTTGGAGCACGACAAATCTCATAGCAGATTGCTCTTCAGTCAAGTTACCTAGAGCGGAAGTAGTCTCATTCACTACTGCTTCAAGGGTTCTGGTTAACCTACGTATTAGCTTACTATTCTGGACAGGGCCTATAAAGAAGAAGAAACCTTTATTGAAATCTTGATACTGTTCTAGAGTAGTTTCAGTTTGATCGACAATTGGGGACTCGATCTCCCTTCTATGTCTGACGTGTACTAGATGTGTGTTTCTGTGATAATCAGATGGGGCTAGGAAAACTGGTGGCAGTAGGAAGGCAATGTAACATGTTCCATCCCAATCGAGGGGCAGATGAACATATGCGGTCTGACCACAAACAAAATAAGAATGACGTGAGGCTTTGAAAATAGATTTCCCACTGTCACTATACTCGACAGTAGTAGTACAATCACTTTGTCCTACATGTACGGAACCATTCTTTCTGACACATAATTCGCCTTTGACTGGTAGTACTGAAATAGCAGGCAAATCTGGAGTAGTATCGGACTGAACATTCAAGACCATAAAATTCGAGGAATAATTACCTAAATCATATACTTCATTTTCTAGATCTAACCCTGTTCTATGGGAAAGACCTTGCTTGTCTGGGAAACATGTTCGATTCAGAAGGGACATATCAGTGGAGGATGACGTTAACGTGGACCATGCTCCACATGAACCATTATGTGAAAACGGATAGGGAAAGAGTGGCAGAACTCCCTTCGGGGTCTGGAAAGGGGGGAGTCGACCACACACCCAACAATTAGTGGCATTGCTGGTCTGGTGTGAATAGTGCAACATTCGGATAAAACTATTATTACGCATAGCAAGACGATAGGATAACTCGTGAGGAGGCAGGTCACTAAATGTGTGCTCTACTGTAGCATTAGAAAACATATGTACATGTGACATCGGAAAACATAAATGTAAAGCATAACTTGTGCATGTAATCATTAGACTCAAAAATAACAAGAAGAATAGAACGACAATACATCTTTTAGAGTTTTGACTAACTCTCTCACTGTGTGGGTCTATCTCATACATGTCAGGAACCTGTCTAACCGTTTCACCCGAGAGGGACTTAGACAATTAAACTGGCTGACTTATCTTACTAGACCTCAGTTTTTGTTTATACTCCTGCTGCGGAGTTTTCTCTAACAGAGGAAGTTTCGGTTCAGAGTCTGTTTTTAGGCAGTCTTTAAGAATAGGGCAGTCCTTAATAAATGTCTTTTGTCGTAATCCATGGAACTTTTTGATATGACTGGTATGGACCCAGCCCTTCCGGCCTTCAAGCTTGACCGCAGTCCTTGTTGTCAATAAAACCAGCTGGGGCTCCTTCCACCGGGGCTCCAACGGACTTGAACGATCAAAATTTCGCACCAAGACATATTCTCCCGGAACGACTTCATGCGGTTTCACCTCAGTGTTGTCTGGAAATGCAGCGGCAACCTGTGAACGACAAGAGTGTAGGGCAGACATCAAGGAAGCTAGGTAATCTGTCAGCATATTACTGGAAACGTCTGTAATGCTACGGGGTCTAGGTGTACCCCACATGTTTGGAGGGCGGCCGAATACGACCTCATACGGGGACAGACCTGATCTGGAATGTGCAACCATTCTCATGTAAAACAGAGCAACTGGCAGAGCTACGAGCCAGTCTACACCTTTTTCTGTACACACTTTAGCAATTCGGATTTTCAAAGTCTGGTTATGTCTCTCTACGAGACCGGCTGCTTCCGGATGGCATACACAATGGAACTTCCACTGGTACCCTAACAGAAGGGATACTTGTTTCATGAGCTCGGATGAGAATGGCTGGCCGTTATCTGAATACACGACCCTAGGTAATCCGTAGCGGGGAAAGTACTCACGAACCAACTGCCTGGCAGTGGTCGCGGCTGTGTAGTCTGGAACTGGATATGCTTCTGTCCACCTGGACAAAGCGCATACAACTACGAGGACATACTTGAAACCTCGACATCGCTCCATCTGAATATAATCCATCTGGAGGACTTCAAAAGGGTGGTCAGGAGGTTGGAATCCCCCTTGTTCCACCGGAACACTTTTACCTGGATTGAACTGACAACATATCATACAGGTACGGACTTTCTGCTTGGCTGCTGCTCGTAAATGCTTGTTGAACCAAAGGTTCTGGATACTGTCTAACATAGCTTTTTCTCCTAGATGTGCTGGACTATGTGCGGTATTAATAATGACTTGAACCATAGAGTCGGGGAGGAACCATGTGGCTTTTCCCTTCGTCAACCATCCTTGATCTGTCTGGACCCCTCCTTGTTCGGACCATTTCTTGATTTCTTCGGGAGTAGCATGTAGCTGTATGTCTATTACATCTTGTGTAGGGTCCTTAACTGTCATACAAGTAGTCTGATCTGGAGTGTGTGTCAGTGTTGTGTTAACTGGAATGTCTGGAGTCTGAGCTGTAAGCTTGGCTGTTCGATCTGCTAGATCGTTACCTTGGGAAATGATGTCAGTGACTTTTGTATGTGCCTTGCACTTCATGATAGCGATAGCTGTCGGTAAATGTATTGCATCTAACAGAGCTTGAATAAGGAGACCATGCTGAATCTTGGTTCCATGAGAAGTCATAAAACCCCTTTCCTGCCAGAGGACTCCAAAGTCGTGTACGACTCGGAATGCATAACGTGAATCTGTGTATATGTTAACTTTCAGGTCCTTGGCACGTATGCAGGCTTGGGTCAGAGCGACTAGCTCTGCTGCTTGAGCAGACAGGGTGCCAATACGGTGTGTTTCTATAACTTCGGTTTCAGTAGTCACTGCATACGCGGCTACTAGTTCTCCTGTACTTGTTCTCATACATGAACCATCCACATAAAGTGTCAGGTCGGGATCAGGCAATGCAATATCTGTCAAGTCTTGTCTTGGCTTTGTCATGGTGTTAACAACTTCCACACAGTCATGTGTGGCAGGATTTGAAGTAACTGACGGTAACAGTGTAGCTGGATTTAAAATGTTGCAGCGTCTGATTTCTATGTGTGGCTGAAACAGTGTCAGTTCATAACCTGTTAAACGTGCAATTGTCAAGTGCTGAGTCTGGGTTCGGTTTAAAAGAACTTCCACGGAGTGTGGAACTTGTACTGTCAGGGAATGTCCTAACACTATGGAATCACTTTGTCTGATAGCTAGTGCTGTGGCTGCAACTGACTTGAGGCACGCAGGCAGAGCCTGAGCTACTGGATCTAATGTGCTAGAAAAATAAGCACAGGGCTTGTATTGTCCTGCTTGATCTTGTGTGAGAACAGATAATGCAGTACCTTCGCGTTCAGTAACAAAAAGTGTAAAAGGCTTACTATAGTTCGGTGTTGCTAGAACAGGTGCTTTACATAAAGCTTTCTTTAACTTGTTAAAAACAAGTGTATGTTCCTGGGTCCAAGGGAGGACAGTCGATACGGCTGCCTCCTGTGTCGTTAACTGTATCAGTGGCTTGGCTAGAAATGCATACTGAGGAATCCATTGTCTGCAGTAAGAAGTGAGGCCAATAAAAGCTCGTACCTCCTTCTGGGTCTTGGGCTGTGGAAGATGTGCTATTAACTGGATATGGTCAGGTGTCAACTGCCTACCCCTCTTGGACAGTAAGTGTCCCAAGTATACCACTTGCTGGACACAGAATTGTAATTTGGAAGGGGACACCTTGTGCCCCATCTCGGCCAGAAAATACAGAACTGTAAGTGACGCTCGCTCGCAGTCACGTTCAGAACGGGCTGTGATCAGTAGATCATCGACATACTGGAGCAGGGCAGTGTCAGTTGGCATGTGAATATTGTCTAGTTGTCTTTTAAGTGCTTGACTGTAAATGCTAGGACTTTCTGTGAAACCTTGAGGAGCTCGTGTAAATTTATAGCTCCTTCCATTTAAACAGAATCCGAAAAGGAACTGGCTGTCTGGATGAATGGGGACACTGAAAAATGCGTTCTTGAGATCGATAACTGTAAAGAATGTGGCTTCAGAATCAATGGCTGCCAATAGAGAAGAAATATCGGGAACCACTGGGTACTGGGGAATGATACATTTATTAAGTTCTCGAAGGTCAATCACTAATCGATAAACTGGAGGTGCATTTGGATCAGTACGTTTCAGGACTGGAATGATAGGAGAATTACATACACTGGAGTCAGTTTCTACAACCACTCCTTGAGCAATAAAGCTCGTCAATAATTTTGGATAAGGCTGCTACAGCCTCAGGTGGCAATTTGTACTGTCTGATTCGTGGTAAAACTACACCTTGCTTCAGAGTCACACGATGGGGTGTGATATGCATACAACCTACATCAGTTGGACCTTGCGCCCATAAATGCTGTGGTACATTCAATAATCTTGGATCAAAATCACGTAGTACATAATGACCTTTAAAGTCTCTCAAAAACAGACGAACCCCCTCTGGGGAACAACAAATTACTGCTCCTAATTCTTTTAATGTCTTAATGCCTAACAAATTTTCTGGACAAGATTTCGTGAGTAACAAATCAGTAGTTCGGGACAATGGACCGACTTCTAGAGTAACTGGTTTCGATATTTCATTAACAATCGGCTTTCCTGAAAATCCAAGGGGAACATTTCTAGAGCCTGAGAGCCGAGCCCCTGGAACCTCGTCATGACTGATGGTAGTCCTACTTGCCCCTGTATCAATCAGAAACTTTCTGTCTTTCCCTAATACTTGACTGTGTACATAGGGACCCTCTTGATCTACAGGTATCTCGATGAGAGGCAAGCCTACCTCCCTCTCTAGGCTGTTTCATGAATACGGCTGATAATCTGGATACTCGGACTGTGCATACTGGTACATCTGCTGTGTAACATGCTGTGTTGCAGCTATAGGCTGCGGTACTGTAACTGTCTGTTGTGCATTCTGTGGTGGCTGAGAAGTCTGTGAAACTTGTTCTTGTCTAGGCGGACGTGGTCTTTCTTTAGTTTTACCAGTAGCTATATTGTGTTTCAGAACTGCACACTCACTTATAAAATGACCTGGCTGTTTACAATAATTGCAGGTCCCTTTAACGGGAACTGCAGGATGACTGGCTTGATTCGTACCCCTCCTCTGACTGTCTTGGGGAACAGATTGTGCAACTAATACTTTCATTCTCGTGTCTTTCATACGTCTCCTTTCGTGTTCCTGCTCTTCCCTGATTCTGTTCTGGTGGTACTGGAGCATTTGTAACATCTGTGACGGAGTATTAGCTTGCCACGTGCTTTCGACTTTCAGTACTCGATTTTTATCTTGTGGACTTGAATTCTCGACTAGTTTGGTAACAAAAAGATGAGGGTACGATTCACTACTTGTTTTCAGACCACTGTTAATAATAAAACATTTTTCGAATCTAGAATAAAAATCACTAGTGTCTTCGTCTTGTTTCTGTTTACAAGCTGAGATGGCATCCCAATCTTCCTTTTTCGTGGCTAGTAATCTTGGCAAAACTTGTATCAATAACTCGGGCAATTCTTTAGCTTTATCCCCAAGACCGGTACCTGGTACTCGTAAATTATCCTCAGCTTCTAGAGCTGTCCAATCTATCTTTTTCTCTCCCACCTCCCATTCTTTTTCCTTAAGTTTTTCATATATGCCCGCAGGCAACAGGACCTTTAACATTTTAATGATATCAGGATACGTGTATTCTCCCATACGGAGCATGTCTTTTAATTCACGGTGGAACCCTGCTGGATCTTTGTCGTGACAGGGAATTAACTTCTTCATTTCTAAGAGTTCCATCTTTGTAATAAGGGTGTAAACAAATACTCGTTCTAGACCACCACCCTCTTTCTTGACTGGATGTACTTCTCGTAACGGGTTCTGTCTATCTATGTAGAATGATGTACTTTCTGGGGGTGAGACTTGAACAAAATGCGGATTCAGAAACGTTCGGTATTTGTGGCGCTGTTCTAGAATGACACTAATTAAATCGGTACCTAGACCTCTCCATCTGTACTGAAGTAACTCGTTCAATACATCATGTAGCGGACCTGGATCAGAATGCTGTCCCTCATACAGTGTAATGAGGTGCTGGATCATATACATACCCACCAGTCGCTGCTCGGCTGGGGGCAGTTTCAGAAACATTTGTGCCACTATTTCATCTGGAAAAGTGGTAGAATTAGTAGTCCACCGGACTGCTGATCGGACTAGTTCTTGTTCATGCATGGTACTAAGCTCACTATAGCCTATTCGTGATTTCAGAATATGATCGGTAGCTTGGAATACTTGTTCAAGAGAACCCTGTTCTGGTACTACAGGAGGAGGGAAAACTTTCTTGTGATCTAGGCGTGAATGTCGGTCGGGAAGTCTAGTTCTACCTACATACGCTATTCTGGAGGGATTCTCGTCGTCTACCTCTTCAGTAGGAGAGTCGTCTTCTTTCTCGGTTACTTGTGCTGCTTCTCGTTTTTCGTGTAACTTTATTATTTCCCTACGAATTTCTTGTACATACTCTCTATACAGTTCTGTGTCTTGTGTCTTCCCTCGGCTATATGGTCACTCCACCTGGTCAAGACTTTCATTTCTTCCGGATCTTTTCCTGGATTATCTTGTTCTCTAATTAAACAGTTAATTAAAAACTTTAAAAGCATGAGCTGAGTCTCGACTTTTCTCTGAACCATGGCTTCGCGAATACCTTCTGGATACACTCCTGTACGGATAAAACGATATATTCTGTCTAGATGTTCCTTCATATCGGGCAGGGTGTCCAAATAGTCGGTCACCCGTCTTAAACGTAATGAATATATAACCATAGTACCATCGCCTGGAACTGGATCATAACGACATTCGGTAAGTGCTCGCTTGATATCTGTGAAGGTATGAATTTTTGGCGTACGCTGTAACGCTAGTTCATGTAGCGTCATACGTCTGTGTTGAGGCGGGGTACCAGGAGGACTTCCCCCCACGGCTCCTAAACTGGAATCGTCGGTGGGTACTGTACGTGCTGGTAGGGTGACTGATGTAGCGGGCACATGTACTGTGGGCTGGGCCGGGGGTGCTGTAACAGATGCTGTAACGGGTGCTGTAACGTGGACTGTACCCACGGCCCCAGCGACTGGAGGAACAGGAATTACATTATTTACGGGAGCAGGCGGAACAGGATTTGCATATTCCGGGACTGTGTCGTCCAAATAGGACGAGAGAAAAATATCAGCTGCGGTCGGTTTGTGACGTAGCTTAATCGGGACTAATGGCGGCGGAAAATTACCTGGTGCTTCCGGGGTTGCTTTTGGCAAGCCCTCGGCAAGAAGAGGATACATACCCTGAATAAGGGCATTTCTCTGTCTGTCTGACTGTTCTGCTTTAACTCGTTCACCTACTTCGATTAATTCCCTTTCTGGGGCTCTTTCTGAGGATTCCCTACTTAATTCTGTTTTTCTGATTTCTTTTTCGGTTCTTCTATGAGATTCTTTGCGCCATAACTCGATGGCATCTTTCTGGGACTGTCTGGCTTTCTTTTTCCATAATGCTTCTTCTACTCGCATGATGCACTCGGCATCCCATGTACCTGATACGGGCCATCTATATTTCTCTTCGAGATCTTTGGTGTAATCAGACCATAAGTCTAGATATATTATGGCATCTAAGCCATGCTTGTGATACATAAAATGTCCTGGACTGTCCTTAGGAGGGACAGGGACTGCTTCTTCAAGCAGCCCTTTTCTGGTCTTTAACTGACGTAACTTGGAAAACAGAGGCATGCTTAGACTTGAATCCGAACACACTACAATACACGATAAACACAGTGATGACTAGAAAAACAAATCACTCATACCACAACATTGAAACATATTAAATAACATTTAGACTAACAGTTCGGACAGAAATATTACCTGGTATACTGAGAACAGAACACATGAATTTCTCGAGAACGGAACTTACTAGAATTACTAGATGCACTGCTAAAACAGTACGAAACATACCGGTCCCATAAAGAGACACGTCAGGACCCGTGTCCACCTAGGTGAACACTTCGTGTTGGATCTGCGTACCCAAACCCACTGGACCAGAGACAAATTAATTGACCCTGTCTAGATACTACCCCAGCAACGGTACTCACCGGGCAGCAAGAACGGAAGGCCTCGGACTGGACTAGACTGCTACGACGTCGGACTACGAACTTCGGACTTCAGTTACAGGTGGGCCTCCGGATACCTCGGACCTTGTACTCTCGGCTTGGGCTCTGGTCGGGACTCGCCGCGTTCCTCACCGCCTCGTCTGGATGCTGGACCGCAACCTCCGTCTCCTCCGTGGGCCTGAGGGATACTTGAAGCAGAAATATCTGCCGGTGCGCAGTAGAGTTCCGTCACGGCTGCAGAGGGTCAGGGGGCCTGCGTGGCTTCGCCGGCGCGTGGGGAAAGGGCAAGCCCCTGTTCGGGCGCCATTATGTGGTAAATAAATAATTAATTACCGGTACTATTTTTGAATACAGTGAATGAAACAGATAGCTCAATAAATAAGAGACAGGATTCGAGGTATCTTGAGTCTTACAGGCTTTAATCATGCATAAGGGAAGGGACAGGAACGGGATAGCCTGTACGGAAATAGAATGGATGGCAGCTGCCGGGGAAATGGGAATCGAGGAATTGGGTAACTTTTAGTAACAGTGCACAGTATATATACTAAAACAATTACATTACATTCAATACAGTAGGCGTAGCAGTAGGCGTGACTCGTAGCAGTCGCGAAAGATAAGGACAAAATGATGTAACAAGAAGGCGTGTACAGGGCGTATACATAGACATGTGATATGAACGTCACAGAAGTGTCATGAATGGGGCGGAAACATGGAGGGGGCTACTCGAGCAGCTGGGACCTTTAACCTAGAGGTGCACGCAAACGGGCAATGACGTGTTACTAGGGAGAACTGGGGCTATGACTTCTGCGCTAGAAGAGGAGACTAAAGTCTGCGGTGTCAGGACGACATGTACCTATATCATATCAGGTATCTGGTGTTTGGAGTACATGTTGATAGAATCCAAAAGTTATCAGGGCAAAGGCTACTTGACACTAAGACTGGTGCGTGCATAATTCTACATGTATTGCGTGTGCGAGGAATATTCTATGAATATTAATACAGTATTTCTCTTACATGGAGACAGGAAGGCTAGACCATGGCTAAAACTGTTGATGCGATTCAGTAGCTTAGGAATGCAGAGAAGGAGGGCTGGACTGATAACTAGAAGCATAACATACTCTTGGCAGACAGGCAGGCAGAGCCAGGCCGGGCCGGGCACTGTGCTGCGCGAAAGGAAGTGAAGGGTCAGGGATGCAGGTGGGGGCTGTATCGCTCCTCGGAGAGGGTTCAGGAGACAGGAGCTTGAATCTGGTGTCCGGGCCCTCATGAGGCCTAGAAACGGGGACATTATTCTGAATTAACGTGCACAATGTAAAACGTGGCAACATAGGCCTAATACTCGTTGCTTTCACGAGAACTGGAAACTGACATACTAGAGATGGACACAACTACGATTGCGTCTTTAATCGATCAGAGGGGATACATGCATATCGATCATGCACATATAGCATAAGATGGGGAACACGTAGGCACATATAACATGGCAAAATTTACTTTTCCACAGTACATCCACCACCAGGGATGTCAATAAGGCTCCAAGGCCTATACAACATAAAAAGAACAAAACAAGCCACTATTGGCACTCCATTAAGTGTCCAATTAGTATAAAGTATATGAATTCATAAAACTACGCTCAGATCCGTAGTAAAGTCTGCCAATATTCACAATAATGTCCATTAGTCTCGCTCCAAATTCAGAAATCTGACTCCGATATATTTTCCAAGATTTTCTTTTATTAAATATCCATATTTTATTCACAACTTCACAGCACACTCGCCGACACGTGTTTCGTCTCTAACTGAGACTTTTTCAAGGCCTAGAGTATATAAGTCTCTCCAGGTCCAAATGAATCCGACTCTGAAACCCTCTTCAAGGCCAAAAGGTTTGGCGGTCTTGAAGAGGGCTTCAGAGTCGGATTAATTTGGACCTGGAGAGACTTATTATGGTCTTATGGTCTGATGCTGCACGATAAACGATCTCACTATGTAGATGGACTCTCCGTTTAGGATTCTACAGTTGAGATATACTAGTTGCTTAGTGACAAATAACTATTAATGAACACTACAAGACCGAACATACGGCTACATATGTGCATAGAGAGGCATTGTGGACTCTGCTCTTACTCTCTATGACCATTGAAGATACATATTTGGATGAATTTTACGGTTGCTTAGTACTCGGGACGTTGGACAACCTTGAGTACCCTATATACTCTAGGCCTTGAAAAAGTCTCAGTTAGAGACGAAACATGTGTCGGCGAGTGTGCTGTGAAGTTGTGAATAAAATATGGATATTTAATAAAAGAAAATCTTGGAAAATATATCGGAGTCAGATTTCTGAATTTGGAGCGAGACTAATGGACATTATTGTGAATATTGACAGACTTTACTACGGATCTGAGCGTAGTTTTATGAATTCATATACTTTATACTAATTGGACACTTAATGGAGTGCCAATAGTGGCTTGTTTTGTTCTTTTTAAAGGGGCACAAGCGTTAAATCAAAAGCATAGTATAACATACAAGTTGCACAATTTTGGATGAGGCCAAGGGGCCACTCACACCATATACTAAAAAAATGGTATAAGAGAGACCATTCGATCAGTGGTTAGGCCTAGGGCCTAGGGAATCGCTGGGAGCAGTCGGGACAAGCAATGCTGAAGTCGGGAAAAGCCCGCGGGATTCGGGTGCAGTGCTGAAAGCACAAGCATGCATCAATGTTAAGTCAATGGTGCGTAAAAGTTACACAAATAGAGTTTAAGGACACTTCCGCTGAACCCAGAGGAACAAAACTTAAGACACAGACCTTAGAGGTGTGTACCAGTGTGGAACACCGGCGTTGCAATGTTACCTTGTGGTAAATAAATAAATAATACCCTATTTTTGACTAGACATATATCATAACAGATAGCTCAATAAATAAGAGTCAAGATTCGAGGTAGTAGGAGTTTTGCAGGTTTAATACAGCATAAGGACAGGAACAGGACAACCTGCATAGGAATAGGATGACAGGGCCCAGCAGCTGCTGGGGCTGGGTCTGGGATGAGCGCGCTAGCTGTTAATAACAATACATGAGCATATATACATAGCGCAAACACATAGCATTACATTGCAGTAGGCGTAGCAGTGGGTGGAGCAGAAGGCGTGACGCGTAGCAGTCGCGAAAGATAAGGGGGAAAAGAGGTGTAACAGGGCGTATACATAGACATGTGATGCAAACGTAACAGAATATGTCATAAATGGGGCGGAAACCATGGAGGGGGCTACCTAAGGAGCCGGGACCTCTAACCTGGTGGTGCGCGCAAACTGGCAATGACGTGTTACGAGGAGAAGCTGGGGGCTATGAACTCTGTGCTAGGAGCAGAGACTGAAGTCTGGAGGGTCGGAGCGACATGTACCTAAACAGTATCTAGTATCTGATGTTTAGAGAACATGTTGATATAAACTAGAAGTCAGGAGGGGAAAGGCTAACTTGATTCTAAGACTGGACCATGCATTATTCTACATGTAGTGCGTGATGAAGAATATGAAATGACCATTAAATGCAGTATTTCTCTAACGTGGAGACGTGAAGGCTAGACAATGACGGAAACTATTGATGCAGTTCAGTAGCTTAGGAATGCAGAGAAGGAGGACTAAACTGATAGCTGGAATCATAACATAGTCTTGGCAGACTCAGAGGCAGAGCCAAGCTGCACCGGGCACTGCGAGGCAGGAAGTAAGTGAAAGGTCGAGGATACAGGTGGGGGCTGGATCGCTCCTCAGCGAGGGCTCAGGGGACAGGAGCTGAATCTGATGTCCGGGCCCTGTTGAGGCCTGGAAACGGGGACTTTATAATGAAATAACGTGCACACTGAGAAACGTGGCAACATAACTTTACATAGGCCTGATATTCGTAGTATTCACGGGGACTGGGAAATGACATACCAGAGGTGGACACAACTATAATTGCGTCATTAATCGGACATGGGGAGTACATATGCATATTTAATCATGCACACATAACATATGATGGATGACACGTAGGGACACAGAACATGGCAAAATTTACTTTTCCACATTCCCTCCTTGTCACTACGTTTCCATCAGGAAACATTAATATTCATGATACCATCTATCATTTCATACAGTACCATTTGTTCATCTCGAATTGTCTTGGAACGGGATTTAGAACGGGGCTTGGGACTAGGAATACAAGAGGTAGCACACATGCCGCAAATCGCAGGGCCACATTGTATACAGAGGCAGCAGCTGAATATGATCGCTACTGCGATACCTAGAAAGGACAGGACTTTCCATCCCCAGGCGGAAATTATATTCCAGAACCAACCGGACCATGTCCAGGTGCCTGGATCTTGGTGTAATAGATGGGCAATTTTATGAAGTCTGGTTATAGCTGAATAAACAGACGGCGCGTTATTTGGAATAAAAATGCAACAACTGGATCCGATGACTCTACAGGCCCCGCCCCTATCGGCCAGTATGACGTCAAGGACGAGACGATTCTGGAGCACAACAATTCTCATAAAGGATTGCTCTTCGGTTAAGTTACCTAGAGCGGAGGCAGTCTCATCTACTACAGCTTCAAGGGTTCTTGTTAACCTACGGATTAGCTTACTGTTTACAACTGTACCTAAATAAGGGAACACACCTTTATCAATATCAATGAATTGCTCTGCAGCAGTTTCAGTATAGTCGACAATCGGGAGGTTTCTCTTGTGTCTAGTATGTACTAGGAAGGAATTCCTATGGTAGTCAGGTGGGGCTAGGAAAACAGGTGGCAGTAGGAAGGCAATGTAACAGGTTCCCTCCCAATCGAGGGGCAGACGAACATATGCAGTTTGACCACAAACAAAATAAGAATGACGTGAAGCTTTAAAAATAGATTTCCCACTGTCACTATACTTGATAATAGTAATACAATCACTATGTCCTACGTGTACAGAACCATTATTTCGGACACATAATTCGCCTTTGACTGGTAATACTGAAATAGCAGGTAAGTCTGGAGTAGTATCAGACTGAACATTCAGGACCATGAAATTCGACGAATAATTACCTAAATTATACACTTCATTTTCTAGATCTAACCCTGTTCGGTGAGGGAGACCTTGCTTGTCTGGGAAACATGTACTGTTAAGAAAAGACATATCTGTTGAGGATAACGTTAACGTGGACCATGCTCCACACGAACCATTATGTGAAAAAGGATAAGGAAAGAGTGGCAGAACTCCCTTTGACGTCTGAAAAGGGGGGAGTCGACCACACACCCAACAATTAGTGGCATTGCTGGTCTGGTGTGAATAATGTAACATGCGGATAAATGTATTGTTACGCATAGCGAGGCGGTATGAATATTCGTGAGGAGGCAGATCACTAAACGTGTGTTCTACTGTAACATTAGAAGGCTTATTTACATGAGGAACTGGAAAACACAGGAAAAATGCGTAACTAGTGCAGGAAATCATTATGCTGATGAATAATATGAAACTTAGAAAAACGATACATCGGTTTGAGTTTTGACTAACTCTCTCACTATGGGGGTCTATTTTATACATGTCAGAAACAGTCTAACCGTTTCACCTAGGGGAGGACTTAGACAATCAAACTGACTGACTTATTTTACTAGACCGGAGTTTCTGTTTATACTCCTGTTGCGGAGTTTTCTCTAACAGGGGAGGGGTTGTGTCAATGTCATTTGCGGGACAGTCCTTAGGAACAATGTTTTGACAAGTCTTGATATCCTGGGAAATGTTTTTAAAGACCGGCTTTAATCCGTAGAATTTCTTGACGTGCGAAAGGTGCACCCAGCCGCGGCGTCCTTCCAATTTCACAGCTGTACGGGTGGTGAGGAGGACCTGACGGGGCTCCTTCCAACGTGGCTCCAGCGGACTTGATCTGTCAAAGTTCCGGACGAGCACCATCGAACCTGGAACGATCTCATGCGGTGCCACCTCGGTATTGTCTGGAAATGCGGCGGCAACCTGTGAACGACATGAGTTGAGGGCAGACATCAAGGAAGCTAGGTAATCTGTCAGCATATTACATGAAACATCAGTAATACTTCGGGGTCTAGGAGTACCCCTCATGTTAGGGGGGCGGCCGAAAACGACCTCATACGGGGACAGACCTGATCTGGAATGTGCGACCATGCGCATATAAAACAAAGCGACTGGCAGAGCTACTAGCCAGTCCACACCCTTATCTTTACATATTTTGGCAATTCGAATTTTCAGAGTCTGATTATGTCTCTCGACTAGACCGGCTGCTTCAGGATGGCGTACACAATGAAACTTCCACTGGTACCCTAACAACAGGGAAACGTGCTTCATCAACTCAGATGAGAATGGCTGACCGTTATCAGAATATACGACTCTAGGGAGTCCATATCGAGGGAAAAACTCACGAACCAACTGCTTGGCAGTGGTCGCGGCTGTGTAATCTGGGACTGGATATGCTTCTGTCCATCTGGACAAAGCGCATACAACTACAAGGACATACTTGAAACCTCGACATCGCTCCATCTGAATATAATCCATCTGGAGGACTTCAAAAGGGTGGTCAGGGGGCTGGAAACCACCTTGTTCCACCGGGACACTTTTACCTGGATTAAACTGACAACATATCATACAGGTACGGACTTTCTGCTTGGCTGCAGCTCGTAAATGCTTGTTGAACCAAATGTTCTGGATACTGTCTAACATAGCTTTTTCTCCTAAATGTGCTGGACTATGTGCGGTATTAATGATGACTTGAACCATAGAGTCGGGGAGAAACCATGCGGTCCTACCCTTTGTTAACCATCCTTGATCTGTCTGGACCCCTCCTTGTTCAGACCATTTCTTGATTTCATCGGGAGTAGCATGTAACTGGATATCTATGACATCTTGAGTAGGGTCCTTAACTGTCATACATGTAGTCGGATCTGGAGTATGTGTCATGTTAACTTGAATGTCTGGAGTCTGTGCTGTAAGCTTGGCTGTGCGATCTGTTAGATCGTTACCTTGAGAAATAATGTCAGTAACTTTCGTATGTGCTTTGCATTTCATGATAGCGATAGATGTCGGTAAGTGTATGGCATCTAACAGAGCTTGAATAAGGAAACCATGCTGAATCTTGGTTCCATGAGAAGTCATGAAACCTCTCTCCTGCCAGAGCACTCCAAAGTCGTGTACAACTCCGAATGCGTAGCGTGAATCCGTGTAAACGTTAACTTTCAGGTTCTTGGCGTGTATGCAGGCTTGTGTCAGAGCAACTAGCTCTGCTGCTTGAGCGGACAGGGTATCAATACGGTGTGTTTCAATAACTTCAGTGTCAGTAGTCACTGCATACGCGGCTACTAGTTCTCCTGTACTAGTTCTCATACATGAACCATCCACATAAAGTGTCAGGTCAGGATCTGGTAACGGAATGTCTGTCAGATCTTGTCTTGGCTTTGTCGTAATGTTGACTACTTCCACGCAGTCGTGTGCGGCAGGATTTGAACTAACTGATGGTAACAGTGTAGCAGGATTCAGGACGTTGCAGCGTCTGATTTCTATGTGTGGCTGAAACAGTGTCAATTCATAACCTGTTAAACGTGCAATTGTCAAGTGCTGTGTTTGTGTTCGGTTTAAAAGAACTTCCACGGAGTGTGGGACTTGTACTGTTAAGGAGTGTCCTAAAACTATAGAATCACTTTGTCTGATAGCTAGTGCTGTGGCTGCAACTGACTTGAGGCACGCAGGCAGAGCCTGGGCGACTGGATCTAGTGTGCTCGAAAAATAAGCACAAGGCTTGTTTTGTCCTGCTTGGTCTTGTGTGAGAACAGATAATGCTGTACCTTCACGTTCTGTGACGAAAAGTGTAAAAGGCTTACTGTAGTTCGGTGTGGCTAGAACTGGAGCTTGGCATAAAGCTTTCTTTAACTCGTTGAAACTAAGTGTATGTTCAGATGTCCAAGGGAGAACAGTCGATACGGCTGCCTCCTGTGTCGTTAACTGTATCAGTGGCTTGGCTAGAAATGCATACTGAGGAATCCATTGTCGGCAATAAGAAGTAAGGCCGATAAAGGCACGTACCTCCTTCTGGGTCTTGGGCTGAGGAAGACTCGCTATTAACTGGATACGGTCTGGTGTCAACTGCCTACCCCTCTTGGACAGTAAGTGTCCTAAGTAGACCACTTGCTGGACACAGAATTGAAGCTTCGAAGGGGACACCTTGTGTCCCATCTCGGCTAGGAAATACAGAACCGTCAGTGACGCTCGCTCGCAAGCACGTTCAGAACGGGCTGTGATCAGTAAATCATCGACATATTGGAGCAGGGCAGTGTCAGTTGGCATGTGAATGTTGTCTAGTTGTCTCTTAAGTGCTTGACTGTAAATACTAGGACTTTCTGTGAAACCTTGAGGAGCGCGTGTAAACATATAGCTCCTTCCATTTAAACAGAATCCGAAAAGGAACTGGCTGTCTGGATGAATTGGAACACTGAAAAATGCATTCTTGAGGTCTATGACAGTGAAGAACGTGGCTTCGGAATCAATGGCTGTCAATAGGGAAGAGATATCTGGGACAACTGGGTACTGAGGGATAATACATTTGTTAAGCTCTCGTAGGTCGATCACTAATCGATATACTGGGGGTGCATTTGGATCAGTACGTTTCATGACTGGAATGATCGGAGAATTACATACGTTGGAGTCAGTTTCTACAACTACTCCTTGAGCCATGAGCTCGTCTATAATTTTGGATAAGGCTGCTACAGCCTCAGGTGGCAATCTATACTGTCTGATTCGTGGTAACACTACACCTGGTTTCAGGGTCACACGATGGGGTGTGATTTGCATGTAACCTACATCAGTTGGACCTTGCGCCCATAAATGCTGCGGAACTTTAGACAGTCTGGAATCAAAATCTCGTAATACATAGTGACCCTTGAAGTCACGTAGGAACAATCGTATTCCCTCCGGGGAACAACATATAACTGCACCTAACTCTTTCAGTGTTTTAATGCCTAACAGATTTTCTGGACATGACTTAGTAAGTAACAGATCAGTAGTGCGGGACAATGGACCTACTTCTAGAGTGACTGGCTTTGAAATCTCATTAACGATAGGCTTTCCTGAAAATCCAAGGGAAACATTTCTTGAGCCTGAGAGCGGAGCCCCTGGAACTTCGGCATGACTAATTGTGGTCCTACTTGCCCCTGTATCAATCAAAAACTTTCTGTCTTTCCCTAATACTTGACTGTGAACATAGGGACCCTCTTGATCTACAGGTATCTCGATGAGAGGCAAGCCTACCTCCCTCTCTAGGCTGTTTCATGAATATGGCTGGTACTCTGGATACTCAGACTGTGCATACTGGTACATCTGCGATGTAACATGCTGTGTTGCAGCAATAGGCTGCGGTACTGTAACTGTCTGTGGTGCATTCTGTGACGGAGGAGTCTGTGAAACTTGTTCTTGTCTAGGCGGACGTGGTCTTTCTTTAGTCTTACCAGTAGCTATGTTATGTTTCAGAACTGCACACTCATTTATAAAATGACCTGGCTGTTTACAATAATTGCAGTTCCCTTTAACGGGTGTTGCAGGATGACTGGCTTGATTCGGACCCCTCTTCTGACTGTCTTGAGGAACAGATTGTGCAACTAGTACTTTCATTTTCGTGTCTTTCATACGTTTTCTTTCGTGTTCTTGCTCTTCCCTGATTCTATTCTGGTGGTACTGGAGCATCTGGAGCATCTGGGACGGAGTATTTGCTTGCCAGGTGCTTTCGACTTTCAAAACTCGGTTTTTAACTTGTGGGCTTGAATTCTCGACTAATTTAGTAACGAAAAGGTGAGGATATGACTCACTACTTGTCTTGAGGCCACTGTTGATACTGAAACATTTTTCAAATCTAGAATAAAAATCACTAATATCTTCATCTTGTTTCTGTTTACAGGCTGAGATTGCATCCCAGTCTTCTTTTCTAGTTGTCAATAATCTGGGTAAAACTTGAATCAATAATTCTGGTAATTCTTTACATTTCTCTCCTAGACCAGTACCTGGTACTCGTATCTTATCTTCAGCTTCTAGGACTGCCCAATCTATCTTTTTCTCTCCCACCTCCCATTCTTTTTCCTTGAGCTTTTCATACACCCCTGCGGGCAGCAGAACCTTTAACATTTTAATGATATCTGGGTAAGTGTATTCTCCCATACGGAGAATGTCTTTTAATTCTCTATGGAACCCTGCTGGATCTTTATCATGACAGGGAATTAATTTCTTCATTTCGAGGAGTTCCATCTTTGTGATTGGAGTGTATACAAACACTCGCTGCATTTCGCCACCCTCTGTCTTAACTGGATGCACTTCTCGTAACGGGTTCTGTCTGTCTATGTAGAATGATTTACTTTCTGGGGGTGAGACATGAACAAAATGCGGGTTCAGAAACGTTCTATATTTGTGACGTTGTTCTAAAATGACACTAATTAAATCGGTACCTAGACCTCTCCATCTATACTGGAGTAACTCGTTCAAGATATCATGTAACGGACCTGGATCAGAGTGCTGACCCTCATACAGAGTAATGAGGTGTTGAATCATATACATACCCACCAGTCGTTGCTCGGCTGGGGGCATTTTCAGAAACATTTGTGCCACTATTTCGTCTGGAAAAGTGGTAGAATCAGTAATCCATCGGACTGCTGATCGGGCTAGTTCTTGTTCATGCATAGTACTTAACTCACTGTAACCGATTCGTGATTTCAGAATGTGATCGGTAGCTTGAAATACTTGTTCTAGGGAACCTTGTTCTGGTGCTGGATGATGGAAAATAGACTTGTGTTCTAGACGTAAATGGCGATCTGGAAATCTGGGTTTTCCTACATACGCTATTCTGGCAGTATTCTCATCGTCTTCCTCTTCAGGATCAGAGATACTTTCTTTCTCGCTTACTTGTGCTGCTTTACGCTGTTCATGTATCTTTATTATCTCTCTACGAATTTTCTTGTACATACTTTCCATGGCACCAATGGTATTGTGCTTTCCTTCGGCTATATTATCACTCCACTTTGTTAGAGTTTTCATTTCTTCCGGGTCTTTAGACGGGTAATCCTGTTCTCTTATTAGACAGTTAATTAAGAACTTTAATATCATACGCTGAATCTCGGCTTTCCTTTGAGACATGGCATCACTAATACTTTGTGGGTCATCCCCTGTACGGATGAAACGATATATCCGGTCTAGATCTTCTTTCATATTCGGCAGGGTGACTAGATACTCGGTCACTCTCCTTACGCGTACGGAATATAAAACCATATTAAACTCGCCTGGAACTGAGTCATAGACACATTCGCCAAGGGTTTGCCTGATCTCTGCAACAGACTTATTACTCTTAGGAGTACGCTGTGATGCTTGAGCATGTAATTCGAGTGCTGATAAACGTTTGTATGGCGGCGGGGTTTGAGGAAGACCTCCTCCTGCGGCCCCTAAACTGGAATCATCAACTGATGCTTTCCGTCCTGGCAGGGTCGGTAATTGTAACGTGGGCTGGACTTGTATGGCGGGCTGACCCGGGGGGGCTGTTAAGGGCACCCCGGTGTCTGGAGGAGCAGGAATTACCTGATTTACAGGGACTGGCGGAGCGCGAACAGGATTTGCATATTCGGGGACTGTGTCGTCCAGATAGGACGAAATAAAAATATCAGCTGCGGTCGGTTTGTGACGTAGCTTGGTCGGAACTAATGGTGGCGGGAAATTACTGGATGCCTCTGGGGTCGCTTTTGGCAAGCCCTCAGCAAGAAGAGGATACATACCCTTAATGAGGGCATTCCTCTGTCTGTCTGATTGCTCAGTTCTAACTCGTTCACCTATCTCGATTAATTCTCTTTCTTGGGCTCGTTCTTGGGATTCTCTACTTAATTCTGATTTTCTGATTTCTTTTTCAGTTCTTTTATGAGCTTCTTTGCGCCATAACTCGATGGCATCTTTCTGTGATTGTCTGGCTTTCTTTTTCCATAATGCCTCCTCTACTCGCATGATGCATTCGGCATCCCATGTACCCGATACGGGCCATCTATACTTTTCTTCTAACTGTTTGGTATACTCTACCCATAAATCTAGATACAATATGGCACTTATGCCATGTTTCTGATACATAAAGTGACCTGGACTGTCCCTGGGCGGGACGGGAACTGCTGCTTCCAGCAGACCCTTTCTAGTTTTTAACTGACGTAATTTTGAAAAGAGCGGCATGACTGGACTATAATCTGGACATAATACAATACACAATGAAAACACGAAATCACGTCGCACTCATACCACAACATTAAAATACATGAAGAACATTATGAATAACAGTTCGAACAGAATACCACCTGAAAATACTTGAAATTTCTCGAGAACAGAACTGACTAGAACAGAAACTAGATGCACTGCTGAAACAGTACGAAACTTACCGGTCTCTTAAAGAGACACGTCAGGACCCGCATCCACCGAAGTGGACACTTCGTTTGTGGGACTGTGTACCACCAACCCACAGACCAGAGTCAATTAAATTGACCCTGTCTAGATACCACCCCAGTAACGGTACTCACCGGGCAGCAAGAACGGAAGGCCTCGGACTGGACTGGACTGCTACGACGACGAACTTCGGACTTCAGTTACGGGTGGACCTCCGGATACCTCGGACCTTGGACTCTTGGCTTGGGCTCTGGTCGGGACTCGCCGCGTTCCTCCACCGTCTCGTCTGGATGCTGGACCGCCTCCTCCGTCTCCTCCGTGGGCCTGAGGGATACTTGAGCAGAAATATCTGCCACTGCGCAGAAGAGTTCCGTCACGACTGCAGAGGGTCAGGGGTCGGCGTGGCTTCACCGACGCGTGGGGAAAGGGCAAGTCCCTGTTCGGGCGCCATTATGTGGTAAATAAATAAATAATACCCTATTTTTGACTAGACATATATCATAACAGATAGCTCAATAAATAAGAGTCAAGATTCGAGGTAGTAGGAGTTTTGCAGGTTTAATACAGCATAAGGACAGGAACAGGACAACCTGCATAGGAATAGGATGACAGGGCCCAGCAGCTGCTGGGGCTGGGTCTGGGATGAGCGCGCTAGCTGTTAATAACAATACATGAGCATATATACATAGCGCAAACACATAGCATTACATTGCAGTAGGCGTAGCAGTGGGTGGAGCAGAAGGCGTGACGCGTAGCAGTCGCGAAAGATAAGGGGGAAAAGAGGTGTAACAGGGCGTATACATAGACATGTGATGCAAACGTAACAGAATATGTCATAAATGGGGCGGAAACCATGGAGGGGGCTACCTAAGGAGCCGGGACCTCTAACCTGGTGGTGCGCGCAAACTGGCAATGACGTGTTACGAGGAGAAGCTGGGGGCTATGAACTCTGTGCTAGGAGCAGAGACTGAAGTCTGGAGGGTCGGAGCGACATGTACCTAAACAGTATCTAGTATCTGATGTTTAGAGAACATGTTGATATAAACTAGAAGTCAGGAGGGGAAAGGCTAACTTGATTCTAAGACTGGACCATGCATTATTCTACATGTAGTGCGTGATGAAGAATATGAAATGACCATTAAATGCAGTATTTCTCTAACGTGGAGACGTGAAGGCTAGACAATGACGGAAACTATTGATGCAGTTCAGTAGCTTAGGAATGCAGAGAAGGAGGACTAAACTGATAGCTGGAATCATAACATAGTCTTGGCAGACTCAGAGGCAGAGCCAAGCTGCACCGGGCACTGCGAGGCAGGAAGTAAGTGAAAGGTCGAGGATACAGGTGGGGGCTGGATCGCTCCTCAGCGAGGGCTCAGGGGACAGGAGCTGAATCTGATGTCCGGGCCCTGTTGAGGCCTGGAAACGGGGACTTTATAATGAAATAACGTGCACACTGAGAAACGTGGCAACATAACTTTACATAGGCCTGATATTCGTAGTATTCACGGGGACTGGGAAATGACATACCAGAGGTGGACACAACTATAATTGCGTCATTAATCGGACATGGGGAGTACATATGCATATTTAATCATGCACACATAACATATGATGGATGACACGTAGGGACACAGAACATGGCAAAATTTACTTTTCCACATTATTTACGGGAGCAGGCGGAACAGGATTTGCATATTCCGGGACTGTGTCGTCCAAATAGGACGAGAGAAAAATATCAGCTGCGGTCGGTTTGTGACGTAGCTTAATCGGGACTAATGGCGGCGGAAAATTACCTGGTGCTTCCGGGGTTGCTTTTGGCAAGCCCTCGGCAAGAAGAGGATACATACCCTGAATAAGGGCATTTCTCTGTCTGTCTGACTGTTCTGCTTTAACTCGTTCACCTACTTCGATTAATTCCCTTTCTGGGGCTCTTTCTGAGGATTCCCTACTTAATTCTGTTTTTCTGATTTCTTTTTCGGTTCTTCTATGAGATTCTTTGCGCCATAACTCGATGGCATCTTTCTGGGACTGTCTGGCTTTCTTTTTCCATAATGCTTCTTCTACTCGCATGATGCACTCGGCATCCCATGTACCTGATACGGGCCATCTATATTTCTCTTCGAGATCTTTGGTGTAATCAGACCATAAGTCTAGATATATTATGGCATCTAAGCCATGCTTGTGATACATAAAATGTCCTGGACTGTCCCTAGGAGGGACAGGGACTGCTTCTTCAAGCAGCCCTTTTCTGGTCTTTAACTGACGTAACTTGGAAAACAGAGGCATGCTTAGACTTGAATCCGAACACACTACAATACACGATAAACACAGTGATGACTAGAAAAACAAATCACTCATACCACAACATTGAAACATATTAAATAACATTTAGACTAACAGTTCGGACAGAAATATTACCTGGTATACTGAGAACAGAACACATGAATTTCTCGAGAACGGAACTTACTAGAATAACTAGATGCACTGCTAAAACAGTACGAAACATACCGGTCCCATAAAGAGACACGTCAGGACCCGTGTCCACCTAGGTGAACACTTCGTGTTGGATCTGCGTACCCAAACCCACTGGACCAGAGACAAATTAATTGACCCTGTCTAGATACTACCCCAGCAACGGTACTCACCGGGCAGCAAGAACGGAAGGCCTCGGACTGGACTGGACTGCTACGACGTCGGACTACGAACTTCGGACTTCAGTTACAGGTGGGCCTCCGGATACCTCGGACCTTGTACTCTCGGCTTGGGCTCTGGTCGGGACTCGCCGCGTTCCTCACCGCCTCGTCTGGATGCTGGACCGCAACCTCCGTCTCCTCCGTGGGCCTGAGGGATACTTGAAGCAGAAATATCTGCCGGTGCGCAGTAGAGTTCCGTCACGGCTGCAGAGGGTCAGGGGGCCTGCGTGGCTTCGCCGGCGCGTGGGGAAAGGGCAAGCCCCTGTTCGGGCGCCATTATGTGGTAAATAAATAATTATTTCCGGTACTATTTTTGAATACAGTGAATAAAACAGATAGCTCAATAAATAAGAGACAGGATTCGAGGTATCTTGAGTCTTACAGGCTTTAATCATGCATAAGGGAAGGGACAGGAACGGGATAGCCTGTACGGAAATAGAATGGATGGCAGCTGCCGGGGAAATGGGAATCGAGGAATTGGGTAACTTTTAGTAACAGTGCACAGTATATATACTAAAACAATTACATTACATTCAATACAGTAGGCGTAGCAGTAGGCGTGACTCGTAGCAGTCGCGAAAGATAAGGACAAAATGATGTAACAAGAAGGCGTGTACAGGGCGTATACATAGACATGTGATATGAACGTCACAGAAGTGTCATGAATGGGGCGGAAACATGGAGGGGGCTACTCGAGCAGCTGGGACCTTTAACCTAGAGGTGCGCGCAAACGGGCAATGACGTGTTACTAGGGAGAACTGGGGCTATGACTTCTGCGCTAGAAGAGGAGACTAAAGTCTGCGGTGTCAGGACGACATGTACCTATATCATATCAGGTATCTGGTGTTTGGAGTACATGTTGATAGAATCCAAAAGTTATCAGGGCAAAGGCTACTTGACACTAAGACTGGTGCGTGCATAATTCTACATGTATTGCGTGTGCGAGGAATATTCTATGAATATTAATACAGTATTTCTCTTACATGGAGACAGGAAGGCTAGACCATGGCTAAAACTGTTGATGCGATTCAGTAGCTTAGGAATGCAGAGAAGGAGGGCTGGACTGATAACTAGAAGCATAACATACTCTTGGCAGACAGGCAGGCAGAGCCAGGCCGGGCCGGGCACTGTGCTGCGCGAAAGGAAGTGAAGGGTCAGGGATGCAGGTGGGGGCTGTATCGCTCCTCGGAGAGGGTTCAGGAGACAGGAGCTTGAATCTGGTGTCCGGGCCCTCATGAGGCCTAGAAACGGGGACATTATTCTGAATTAACGTGCACAATGTAAAACGTGGCAACATAGGCCTAATACTCGTTGCTTTCACGAGAACTGGAAACTGACATACTAGAGATGGACACAACTACGATTGCATCTTTAATCGATCAGAGGGGATACATGCATATCGATCATGCACATATAGCATAAGATGGGGAACACGTAGGCACATATAACATGGCAAAATTTACTTTTCCACAGTACATCCACCACCAGGGATGTCAATAAGGCTCCAAGGCCTATACAACATAAAAAGAACAAAACAAGCCACTATTGGCACTCCATTAAGTGTCCAATTAGTATAAAGTATATGAATTCATAAAACTACGCTCAGATCCGTAGTAAAGTCTGCCAATATTCACAATAATGTCCATTAGTCTCGCTCCAAATTCAGAAATCTGACTCCGATATATTTTCCAAGATTTTCTTTTATTAAATATCCATATTTTATTCACAACTTCACAGCACACTCGCCGACACGTGTTTCGTCTCTAACTGAGACTTTTTCAAGGCCTAGAGTATATAAGTCTCTCCAGGTCCAAATGAATCCGACTCTGAAACCCTCTTCAAGGCCAAAAGGTTTGGCGGTCTTGAAGAGGGCTTCAGAGTCGGATTAATTTGGACCTGGAGAGACTTATTATGGTCTTATGGTCTGATGCTGCACGATAAACGATCTCACTATGTAGATGGACTCTCCGTTTAGGATTCTACAGTTGAGATATACTAGTTGCTTAGTGACAAATAACTATTAATGAACACTACAAGACCGAACATACGGCTACATATGTGCATAGAGAGGCATTGTGGACTCTGCTCTTACTCTCTATGACCATTGAAGATACATATTTGGATGAATTTTACGGTTGCTTAGTACTCGGGACGTTGGACAACCATGAGTACCCTATATACTCTAGGCCTTGAAAAAGTCTCAGTTAGAGACGAAACATGTGTCGGCGAGTGTGCTGTGAAGTTGTGAATAAAATATGGATATTTAATAAAAGAAAATCTTGGAAAATATATCGGAGTCAGATTTCTGAATTTGGAGCGAGACTAATGGACATTATTGTGAATATTGACAGACTTTACTACGGATCTGAGCGTAGTTTTATGAATTCATATACTTTATACTAATTGGACACTTAATGGAGTGCCAATAGTGGCTTGTTTTGTTCTTTTTAAAGGGGCACAAGCGTTAAATCAAAAGCATAGTATAACATACAAGTTGCACAATTTTGGATGAGGCCAAGGGGCCACTCACACCATATACTAAAAAAATGGTATAAGAGAGACCATTCGATCAGTGGTTAGGCCTAGGGCCTAGGGAATCGCTGGGAGCAGTCGGGACAAGCAATGCTGAAGTCGGGAAAAGCCCGCGGGATTCGGGTGCAGTGCTGAAAGCACAAGCATGCATCAATGTTAAGTCAATGGTGCGTAAAAGTTACACAAATAGAGTTTAAGGACACTTCCGCTGAACCCAGAGGAACAAAACTTAAGACACAGACCTTAGAGGTGTGTACCAGTGTGGAACACCGGCGTTGCAATGTTACCTTGTGGTAAATAAATAAATAATACCCTATTTTTGACTAGACATATATCATAACAGATAGCTCAATAAATAAGAGTCAAGATTCGAGGTAGTAGGAGTTTTGCAGGTTTAATACAGCATAAGGACAGGAACAGGACAACCTGCATAGGAATAGGATGACAGGGCCCAGCAGCTGCTGGGGCTGGGTCTGGGATGAGCGCGCTAGCTGTTAATAACAATACATGAGCATATATACATAGCGCAAACACATAGCATTACATTGCAGTAGGCGTAGCAGTGGGTGGAGCAGAAGGCGTGACGCGTAGCAGTCGCGAAAGATAAGGGGGAAAAGAGGTGTAACAGGGCGTATACATAGACATGTGATGCAAACGTAACAGAATATGTCATAAATGGGGCGGAAACCATGGAGGGGGCTACCTAAGGAGCCGGGACCTCTAACCTGGTGGTGCGCGCAAACTGGCAATGACGTGTTACGAGGAGAAGCTGGGGGCTATGAACTCTGTGCTAGGAGCAGAGACTGAAGTCTGGAGGGTCGGAGCGACATGTACCTAAACAGTATCTAGTATCTGATGTTTAGAGAACATGTTGATATAAACTAGAAGTCAGGAGGGGAAAGGCTAACTTGATTCTAAGACTGGACCATGCATTATTCTACATGTAGTGCGTGATGAAGAATATGAAATGACCATTAAATGCAGTATTTCTCTAACGTGGAGACGTGAAGGCTAGACAATGACGGAAACTATTGATGCAGTTCAGTAGCTTAGGAATGCAGAGAAGGAGGACTAAACTGATAGCTGGAATCATAACATAGTCTTGGCAGACTCAGAGGCAGAGCCAAGCTGCACCGGGCACTGCGAGGCAGGAAGTAAGTGAAAGGTCGAGGATACAGGTGGGGGCTGGATCGCTCCTCAGCGAGGGCTCAGGGGACAGGAGCTGAATCTGATGTCCGGGCCCTGTTGAGGCCTGGAAACGGGGACTTTATAATGAAATAACGTGCACACTGAGAAACGTGGCAACATAACTTTACATAGGCCTGATATTCGTAGTATTCACGGGGACTGGGAAATGACATACCAGAGGTGGACACAACTATAATTGCGTCATTAATCGGACATGGGGAGTACATATGCATATTTAATCATGCACACATAACATATGATGGATGACACGTAGGGACACAGAACATGGCAAAATTTACTTTTCCACATTCCCTCCTTGTCACTACGTTTCCATCAGGAAACATTAATATTCACAAACGTGGCAACATAGGCCTAATACTCGTTGCTTTCACGAGAACTGGAAACTGACATACTAGAGATGGACACAACTACGATTGCGTCTTTAATCGATCAGAGGGGATACATGCATATCGATCATGCACATATAGCATAAGATGGGGAACACGTAGGCACATATAACATGGCAAAATTTACTTTTCCACAGTACATCCACCACCAGGGATGTCAATAAGGCTCCAAGGCCTATACAACATAAAAAGAACAAAACAAGCCACTATTGGCACTCCATTAAGTGTCCAATTAGTATAAAGTATATGAATTCATAAAACTACGCTCAGATCCGTAGTAAAGTCTGCCAATATTCACAATAATGTCCATTAGTCTCGCTCCAAATTCAGAAATCTGACTCCGATATATTTTCCAAGATTTTCTTTTATTAAATATCCATATTTTATTCACAACTTCACAGCACACTCGCCGACACGTGTTTCGTCTCTAACTGAGACTTTTTCAAGGCCTAGAGTATATAAGTCTCTCCAGGTCCAAATGAATCCGACTCTGAAACCCTCTTCAAGGCCAAAAGGTTTGGCGGTCTTGAAGAGGGCTTCAGAGTCGGATTAATTTGGACCTGGAGAGACTTATTATGGTCTTATGGTCTGATGCTGCACGATAAACGATCTCACTATGTAGATGGACTCTCCGTTTAGGATTCTACAGTTGAGATATACTAGTTGCTTAGTGACAAATAACTATTAATGAACACTACAAGACCGAACATACGGCTACATATGTGCATAGAGAGGCATTGTGGACTCTGCTCTTACTCTCTATGACCATTGAAGATACATATTTGGATGAATTTTACGGTTGCTTAGTACTCGGGACGTTGGACAACCTTGAGTACCCTATATACTCTAGGCCTTGAAAAAGTCTCAGTTAGAGACGAAACATGTGTCGGCGAGTGTGCTGTGAAGTTGTGAATAAAATATGGATATTTAATAAAAGAAAATCTTGGAAAATATATCGGAGTCAGATTTCTGAATTTGGAGCGAGACTAATGGACATTATTGTGAATATTGACAGACTTTACTACGGATCTGAGCGTAGTTTTATGAATTCATATACTTTATACTAATTGGACACTTAATGGAGTGCCAATAGTGGCTTGTTTTGTTCTTTTTAAAGGGGCACAAGCGTTAAATCAAAAGCATAGTATAACATACAAGTTGCACAATTTTGGATGAGGCCAAGGGGCCACTCACACCATATACTAAAAAAATGGTATAAGAGAGACCATTCGATCAGTGGTTAGGCCTAGGGCCTAGGGAATCGCTGGGAGCAGTCGGGACAAGCAATGCTGAAGTCGGGAAAAGCCCGCGGGATTCGGGTGCAGTGCTGAAAGCACAAGCATGCATCAATGTTAAGTCAATGGTGCGTAAAAGTTACACAAATAGAGTTTAAGGACACTTCCGCTGAACCCAGAGGAACAAAACTTAAGACACAGACCTTAGAGGTGTGTACCAGTGTGGAACACCGGCGTTGCAATGTTACCTCACCCACAGGAAGTGGGTGCACAGGGTCGAAGTTGAGTCGGGTTTCGTCACGCAGGTTCTTGGTGCCTGAAGCTGAAAGGGCTGCAGGCGAGGTGAAGGAGAAGTGTCCGGTGGAGTCCAAGGGTGGACTCAAGTCGAAAAGTACCTGAAAGCAGAGGGGACAGAGTCTGGGTCACTCAGCAGTGACCAGGGTGGAACCAGGGTGGAACCAGGCAATGTCGGGTGCAATCAGGTGGTTGTCGTGGAGCTTCTTTCCACTGTCCCGTGGGCTCTGGGGCATCTACGATGTCCAGGAGCAGGTCACGATCTGTCCCACGCAGGCTCTCGCCGTCGGCGCCGTCGGCTTCAAGATTGGAGCAAACAACACTTGGCAAAAGCAATCCACGCAAAACCGGGAGATTGCTTCTCACTCAAACCAGGAGGGTCAGAGTGGGGGCTCCTTTTTAGGGGAGCTGGGGCAAATCTGGAGCAACCAGAATCGCAAGTCCAATTTCAAGTTTCGTTGACACAGGGGCCACAAGCCAGCTGGCAAGTGACCAGACCAATGCGTTGAGCCAAAAGAAGCAGAAGGGCCCCACGCAGCACTCGGAGTGGCTCAGGGTTGGGGCTTCTCAAACCCCGGTGTACAGCTTCGAGGGTCACTCGTGGGCTGCACGGTCAGCGTCTCGTGGTCTTTTCAAGATGGCGTGCCCCACGCTTCCGGTCACCTCCACGGGTCTCAGCTCTGCAGGGACTGTGGATCAGGCTGTTAGAAGGCAGGCAAGCTTGATCTGGTTGATCTCTGTTGCTCGAGTTCCGGCGGGAACTGCAACAAAGCAGACGTCGATGGCTGGGTGGTGCCTGTTTGCACAGGGTGGTCACTCCTTGACCACAAGGGAGATTCTTCAGTCTTCTACATTGAGTAGGATGTCGAAGGGTCCAGAGTTTCATTTCTTATGTTTCATCAGGATAATCTGAAGTGCATTGGCACTGCTCCCATTCTTATACCAATCTAGGGGGCTGGATTACCTGCTAGGTCCCCTCCTATGGGTGGGACCCAGGAAGTGGGTGGATACACCCCCTTCCTTTGATCCAGGCCGCGCTGGCACGAGGGCTGGAGTGCCCCAGAACCGGTTTGGCCAGATTATGCAAGGGGCAGCCTTGTGCGCCCCAAGCAGTGTCTGGTTTCTTTCAAACCTCCCTGCTACAATCCACTATCTCCTGTCTGGGGGGGTGTAACACCTCCCTGTGACAGGAAACCCTTTGTCCAGGCCCCCTTGGCTGAGTTTCGGTCAGCTGCAGGGGGTCAGACCTGTGTCTGTGGCAGAAGCATCCATCTTGTGGATTTGAGGCTCTTTTAAAATTAACCGCATTTCAGTAAAGTAACATGTCTTATCCCTCTAGAGGGGTGGAATGCTATCCCCGTCGCCAGAACTGGCGAGGGGATAGTATTCCAAATCGTATGACACCTTACACGACATGTTTTGATAAAGCCAAACGCAAGTTGCTATATAACCGCGAGGATTATAATGCACTTAAGAGTATATGATATGGCATTATCCTGAAACAGCTTAGGGAGTTGTTCCCGACAGCTGCAGATAGGCTTAGCTCATGCTAGAGCTCCATCTCACATTAAACCACGCACTCTGCCTCCAGGATTGATGAGGCCTTCCATAGGAGTGGCTCACAGGTTTATATGTGTCCAGATATAGGTTTAGATATAGTATACTATACCTAAGCAAGGGGTGATTACACCACCTTACCCTAGCTGAGTGATCAGCCAGTTGTGCCAATTTAAGAACCAGCCAGGGGTGGCAAAAGATATGCTGCAGCCCCTGGTAGGCCTTGGTGGCACCTATGCCCTGGGCACCTATAGTGCATGGTACAGTGGCTAACAAGGAGTCCATTTCCAATTGTGGTATGTGCCTATAGCACATGTATTAATAATTTAGTGAGAGAACAGCAGGCTGGGGGTCTGATTAGCAGGCCCACAGCCTCAGTAGTCGAAAACCAGTGAAGCAAAAAGAAAACATTTTGGGTGACCATAGGATAGCAGACCCTACTCTCCTACACTTGCCCAGCAACTGGCTATTTTTAGCACCGGTCAAGCTCACGCATGTGTACTCGAACATTTAGATTAGTGATGGTCACCTCTCAGGAATGTTCTCCAAAACTGACCAGTGGTACTAAACTCTTCCCACAAGTTGGCTGTGTTCCAAAAATGCCCTTATATGCACCTAAACTGTTCAAAAGTATACCGCCTACCCTTTTTATTGCTGTAAAAATGTATAAAAGAGGTCACGCACCGATGTCCGGTGTGATACTTCTTGCATTACCGAAGGGTGCTGTAGGATTGTACCACCACCCCATGGGGTCCTAATAAACTTGTCTTTTGCATTTCCAGTTTCCGTGCCACCTTCTATTCTACGGTGTTCGAGAGTTTTTTGCAGAGTATGTAGATCTGTTGAAACCCAATACCACAAATTGGCGACCACGAAGGGACTCATCAGCGACTCGGATGCCCGAAGGAGTGGTCGCGACGAAGGATTGGAAACTCGTCATGGACGCGTACGCTGCCACTGAGTGACCCGAGTCTAGGCACCCACGGTGTTTTTTCCTTTCCTTCCGACCTGACCTTCCAGGTGGCGCCAGTCCTCGACAGAGATCCTGATCGGTTGGGTTGTCGTGCAGTGCCTGTTTGGCAGATTCAATTAAGGAACTTGGCAGTTGGAATCTGGACGTTTGAGAATATTTGGTAAGCTTGTGATTGGTAAGGTAGTCTATTGACACTTACTGTGGCTTTTTGGATTTGTTTGAGTTAGCTAACATTTGGACCTATGGTTTGAGTTATATGTGGAGTGCACCTCACATAGGCAGGTATGTAGAGATATTTCTCTGACTTTGTATTTGTTTGAACTGCACACCATGTGTAAAACATATTAAGTGCCATTTTTTTTGTAATATCGCGTTTTCTTGATATTTTGACATGCCTGTTCTAAGCACACTCCGAGGAATGTGCTGTTTTGGAAATGGTACCAATTATCGCTTAAATGAATCTCAGCCGGCTCCCCCAGAGGGGACACCTAATCGTGAAATGTACATAAAATTTGGCCTTCCCCCTATAATGTATAGTACATTATGGCACAAATACACGAAAACTGATCATGAATTACAATGGCCACTTCATGGGTCGTTTGATTTACGAAAGGTTCAATATGTGGAGCAGTGTTTGTTTCAGCGCAGGTCTAGACAGGATATGTTTGATTGTGTGCGTATGTGGGAGAAAGCGGTGCGTGAACGAATGAAGCGTGAACAGACCTTGGCGGACAAGGAGCAGCGAAAGGCTGTTCGTGAAAAAGCTTTACAGTTGCAGGAAAAAGAATTGCAGGAACAGAAAGAGAGGGAGACTCGAGAACGTAACTTGCAGGTTAATGGTCAGTTTCCTATTCGACGTCCTCTTTATCCTGTCCTTACTAATGAATCATATGATTTTGCATTGCTAGATCGTTGCCCGCCTCCGTATGTTTCGCCTAAGGCCCCGGATGAGGACTCGGGCGAGGATGATCAGAGGGATAATCGCACCAGGCTAAGTGTTGATCGAGCTGCGGAATTACGTGGGTTGGCTCGTAAACGTAATATTAATTCTATAACTGTTTCAGAGATTGATGATCTTATGCGTAAGTGGCCTGAAAAAGAACGATTGTATTTTCTGGATCATTTTGGAGAGGAAGTAGTTGAACGGTTTAGAAAATACTCACCTGAGTTGGAACCTAAGGATATATCAGTTGGTCGTGATAATTTACGTAAAGGTATTTTTGTCCTTACAGATGCGGATGGGTTTTTCCAGCGTTTGGTTCAGCTACGGGATGAAGCGTCACGACTACGGGCGTTGAAAAAGGCATCGGGTTCGCCTGCGTCTGGATCGACGGAAGTATCCAAAGAGTGCCCTATCTTTGGAGCAGATAAGAATGCTACAGTCCATATTATGCCTATGCGAGAAGCTGCGCTTTGTATGTTCCTCCTAAAGGCCAAGGTACAGATGATAATAAATTGTCTGCGGATGCAAAGGGTTATTTTATATATAATTGGGTTTATACTCCTTGGAATAGAACGGATGTTATGGCGCTTAAGAATGCTTTGCCTGACCCCCGTAAAAATCCAGCAGCTTTCTATGAAGGAGTGGAAGGTGCTATTTCTTCATGTGTTATGACATTAGTTGATATTGATCTTTTCTTTGGGTTAATATTGCCTCCTGATATGTGGAGGGCGATTCGTAAGTTTGATGATCGAGCGATTTTGGGTGCAGATTGGAAGGACTTAGCTCGAGCTGATTTGGATAGGGAACCCGCATGTAAGCCATGCCAATTGATTTTAGACCTCCCGGAGGCTATTTTGAATAAATAAAAACACTTGTTCCCCCTAAGAAAATTGATTGGACAATGTTGGCTTCTTGTAAACAGAAGCCGGATGAATCGGTCTCTGACTTCTTTTCACGTTTCGAGGAAGCGCTTCATGATTACAGTGGTCAATTATTAACAGAGGACATGGGCAGGCATTTGTTCGTTGATAAGTATGTGGCTAATCTCCTACCGGAGATTGCAAAACGTTTAAAGACTAGTGAAAGTTCATGGACCACTGCAACCCCCGCTTCTTTATTGACTATGGCTCAGTATTATGAACGACAGGAATTGGAGGCTAAGGAAAGTAGTGATAAGAAAGCGAAGCATTTGAAGACGAAGGTGATGTTGGCTCAGGTTTATGCTACACAGCAGAGAGGGAATGACAGGGGTAGACGTGGATCGTACGGTACGTCTTCTGCTTGTTCTGATATTTCTGAGGATCAGTGTGCATACTGTAAACAGTTTGGACATTGGGCTTCAGATTGTCCGGTGCTTAGAGAACAGCGTAATCAGCGTGGTCGAGGAAGTGGAAGGTCTCGGAATAGTTATTCAGGGTCGAGGGGTGGAGCGAATGATCGTGGTAGGTTTGCAGCGAGGGGTCATGGTCAGGCTGATTATAATACTTTTGATCGACGGAATCAGTATCAGATAGCTGAGGGAGAGTCTACTGAGTCTCAAGATAATACATATGCATAGGATTGCGTAGGATGGGGTGTGGAATCGGTTGAAGTACCAGTAGATCAAAGGGGTCCATATATATCAGCGCATGCTTTGGGTTCTACTGATCAGTTTCTGGTTGATACAGGAGCTACTCGTAGCGCTCTGTCCAAACACTTGGTTCCAAGGGCTCCCCTGTCTGGTGAAACGATTACATCCATAGGGTTCGATGGAACACCTTCTCTTAGCCCATTGTCTCAACCCCTTCCATTTCACATTGATAAGTTTACTGCCCCATGCCCGTTTTTGTTATCTCCAAACACACCAGATAATATTGTGGGACTCGATATGCTTAAACATTTTCGAGCAACTATACGCTGTGCCCCGGAAGGGGTGCGAGTTATTTTGAATGAGAACTATCCAGAGGTTGAGAGATTGTGCCTCATGCAAGAGGCTGATGCGTTAGCCTCTCTTCCAAATACTTTGTGGGCTACTTCCGATACTGATGTGGGACAGATGATTATCCCTCCTGTACGTATTACTGTAAAGGAGGGAGTGTCTTTGCCTCGCATACCACCGTATAAAATCTCTAGAGAAGGTGAAGTTGCCTTGACACATATCATAAATGACTTGATTATGGCAGGGGTGGTGGCAGAAGTCCGCTATAATGTTTGTAACAGCCCAATTCTTCCGATCCTGAAGAAAGACACATGAGGTTCCGTGAAAATCGTTACGACGTTTTGGGCATCGCCGAAAACGTACGAGTGTGGTATCTATGAACCATAAATGACGCGTTTAGTAAGTGTACGCGGTTTCGCCCTGCTACTCAGAATTGTTCGTCTCATTTAGAGGTTTCTCCAATGAACCCTCGGGTTCCATTTTAGATACTGAAAGGTCGTGTACGCATGGAACATGCAAGTACATCCCAGGGAGGCACTCCGGGGTGGCTCAAAACAAATGATTCCACTATTTGTTTGAAAGTATTTATTTGTTCATTTGTTCATTTCGATGATATTGAAAATCATATCAAAGTATTTTTAGAATACTGAAAGACATATCGTTTCACGCATATGGCTCCGATGCATTTCGGGCTCAAGACGCCCTTTTTCAAGGAGCGCTGAAAGAAGAAGAAATTAGCGCGGATTAGGGATGTGAAAAACGGGACACGCGTTTTAAATAAAGTGAAATAAATAAAAAAGTCACCAGTGTGGGAGTTTGTGGAGTTACCGTGCCTAAAGGGTGAAAGTCGTTAATGGCAAGAAGTATGTGAGTCGCTTTAAATAAGGTGAACGGTCGAAAGTAAAAACTCTCATGCGCTTCGTGTTGAAATGGCCAAGTGATTGTGAGGAGATTAACGGTATGCCCATCTATATCGAGTGGTTCAGGTACAACATATAGTAAGCTGAAAACCGGATCAAAACATGCTTCCGAGGACAAGTGGGTAAAGTCTGAGATTAATCAAACATGCAGGCTAGCGGGGTTGGTTACTTACTGTTATGCGGAGAAAAACATGCTTCTCGCTGTCAGCGTGCTTGGTGAATTAGGGTCGGCGAGTGAAAGCGGGTTAAGTGAAGCAGGAAGATGTAATCAACATAAAGGAAGGGTTAAGACGCGGGTGGTGGCGGCCATCTTGGAGTGGGGAACGTGAAGATAAGAACGAAGTGTAAGCGAACAATGCATGAAAAAACAACGACAATATGACAGATATATTTACAAGTAACAGCTGTATTCTACCCGGTCATTAAGACCGTTAGGTTTCAGGCTTTGTAATCTATAGATCCATTCTAATTCTCTTTGCAGAAGGAATTTGCGAATGTCAATGCCCTCTTTCTTGGAGAGTGTCTCTAGTACAATAAACTGTAGTTGGGCGATGGTATGGCGGAATTCATTGAAATGTACAGCTAAATTTGACTTCTCATTTTTTGTGCGAATGTTTGACTTATGTTCAGTTATGCGTGTTTTCACTTTCCTTTCTGTTTTGCCAACATATAGTTGACCACATGGACATTTTATGGCATAAACCAAGTTCATTGAGTCGCAGGTGGCATTGACATGAAGTTTGATAGGGTAACCTTTCATTGGATGTTGTATGATGTTGCCTTTAATGATACAGTTGCAGTTGCTGCAATTTTTGCATGGGATGGTTCCTTTGTATTCATCCTGGTTTTCCGATGTTAAAGACAAAATTTCTTTCAAGTTCTTACTTCGTGAATATGCAAATAACGGTAAATCTTGAAAACATCCCCTGAAATCAGGTTCCATTTGGAGAATAGGCCAAAACTTGAGGATGATTTTTTTGAAAGTGTGGCTGGTGGTGGAGTATTTGGATACAAGGACCATGCGTTTAGTGGTGTCAGTTGATGGTTTTTTTGCAAGCTGTCTTGTCTACTGATGGCTGTGACATGTGTTAGGGCATCATTCAGGACTGAAGGAGGGTAACCCCTTTCGGTGAATCGGTTTTGCATTTCTGTCATTCTGGTTGTGCAGGTAGATTCTTCTGAAACTATACGTTTGACACGTAGCATTTGAGAAAAAGGAAGGTGTTTTTTTAATGATTGTTGATGAAAGCTTGAATAGTGCAAGGTGTTGTTGCGGTCAGTGCTTTTACGGTATAAGTCTGTAATGATTTTTTTGTTGATAATTTTTATGTTGACATCCAAAAATGAGATTTCATTCTCACTGATCATCCATGTTAGTTTAATTCGTTCATCCTTGGTGTTGAGAGTGTTCAAGGCTGACATTTACATGCACAATTATGAACAGCAATATATCTATGACAACCCTGACTTCTACGACAAAATTCAAATGTACGTCAGATACATTGACGACCTGTTCTTTGTATGGACAGACACCAAGGAATCTCTTAATTCAGCCTTGAACACTCTCAACACCAAGGATGAACGAATTAAACTAACATGGATGATCAGTGAGAATGAAATCTCATTTTTGGATGTCAACATAAAAATTATCAACAAAAAAATCATTACAGACTTATACCGTAAAAGCACTGACCGCAACAACACCTTGCACTATTCAAGCTTTCATCAACAATCATTAAAAAAACACCTTCCTTTTTCTCAAATGCTACGTGTCAAACGTATAGTTTCAGAAGAATCTACCTGCACAACCAGAATGACAGAAATGCAAAACCGATTCACCGAAAGGGGTTACCCTCCTTCAGTCCTGAATGATGCCCTAACACGTGTCACAGCCATCAGTAGACAAGACAGCTTGCAAAAAAACCCATCAACTGACACCACTAAACGCATGGTCCTTGTATCCAAATACTCCACCACCAGCCACACTTTCAAAAAAATCATCCTCAAGTTTTGGCCTATTCTCCAAATGGAACCTGATTTCAGGGGATGTTTTCAAGATTTACCGTTATTTGCATATTCACGAAGTAAGAACTTGAAAGAAATTTTGTCTTTAACATCGGAAAACCAGGATGAATACAAAGGAACCATCCCATGCAAAAATTGCAGCAACTGCAACTGTATCATTAAAGGCAACATCATACAACATCCAATGAAAGGTTACCCTATCAAACTTCATGTCAATGCCACCTGCGACTCAATGAACTTGGTTTATGCCATAAAATGTCCATGTGGTCAACTATATGTTGGCAAAACAGAAAGGAAAGCGAAAACACGCATAACTGAACATAAGTCAAACATTCGCACAAAAAATGAGAAGTCAAATTTAGCTGTACATTTCAATGAATTCCGCCATACCATCGCCCAACTACAGTTTATTGTACTAGAGACACTCTCCAAGAAAGAGGGCATTGACATTCGCAAATTCCTTCTGCAAAGAGAATTAGAATGGATCTATAGATTACAAAGCCTGAAACCTAACGGTCTTAATGACCGGGTAGAATACAGCTGTTACTTGTAAATATATCTGTCATATTGTCGTTGTTTTTTCATGCATTGTTCGCTTACACTTCGTTCTTATCTTCACGTTCCCCACTCCAAGATGGCCGCCACCACTCGCGTCTTAACCCTTCCTTTATGTTGATTACATCTTCCTGCTTCACTTAACCCGCTTTCACTCGCCGACCCTAATTCACCAAGCACGCTGACAGCGAGAAGCATGTTTTTCTCCGCATAACAGTAAGTAACCAACCCCGCTAGCCTGCATGTTTGATTAATCTCAGACTTTACCCACTTGTCCTCGGAAGCATGTTTTGATCCGGTTTTCAGCTTACTATATGTTGTACCTGAACCACTCGATATAGATGGGCACACCGTTAATCTCCTCACAATCACTTGGCCATTTCAACACGAAGCGCATGAGAGTTTTTACTTTCGACCGTTCACCTTATTTAAAGCGACTCACATACTTCTTGCCATTAACGACTTTCACCCTTTAGGCACGGTAACTCCACAAACTCCCACACTGGTGACTTTTTTATTTATTTCACTTTATTTAAAACTCGTGTCCCGTTTTTCACATCCCTAATCCGCGCTAATTTCTTCTTCTTTCAGCGCTCCTTGAAAAAGGGCGTCTTGAGCCCGAAATGCATCGGAGCCATATGCGTGAAACGATATGTCTTTCAGTATTCTAAAAATACTTTGATATGATTTTCAATATCATCGAAATGAACAAATGAACAAATAAATACTTTCAAACAAATAGTGGAATCATTTGTTTTGAGCCACCCCGGAGTGCCTCCCTGGGATGTACTTGCATGTTCCATGCGTACACGACCTTTCAGTTACTAAGTGGGCGTTTTGAGACGGAAACGACACCAAGGAGTGCACCCTTCCCAGAACTATCCCCTCATCGAACTTCCCGCTGTGCATCCTCTACACATATTGTAGTCAATTCCATTTTAGATACGGCATCCATTTTGTTCCTTGCCCTCACGTAGTCAGCGAACAGGCAACTGTCCGCATCGTGACCCTCTAGTTCCCAAGCTTTACGGTGGAAGCATATTCCTTTCACGCATCTTTTATGGCTAGGGGAAGGACAACTGCTAAGGCAGTTGCCTCCGCTCAGAGGTGATTCTGCCCGGTCGGTCTATTGTTTCAGCCTCGCACGTGCTGGGATCAAGCCCTTTTAAGCTACGATTACGCATCCAACATTATCCTCACACACTCCCTTCCCTGTTGTCTGACTTCCTTGCAGCTGTGCTTGTCTCTTTCTTTTGCTTATTTACAACTCAAGTGGAATGTACCTAATGGTGGGAAGATGTGCTTTTACAGTTGGAACTGGTGATGTTATTGTAATTATGTTCCGGGGTTCTGAATACATGAAAGCGATCCTTTTGAATTTTACTGTGGGAACTGAGCTGTAACCTTTTGCTTACATATTGTGCAATGACAAGATCTTGTATAAAAGAGAGCGACCCACAAATATAATTTGAAGCAAGCTCTTGGAACCTACACTCTGTTGTACTTCCCATGACTTTTGCATCCCTGCAGTAATAAACGCTGATCTTTGACGCCGAAGGAAGTCTCCCGTGTCTCTGTCTTTAGTGCGCCGAAACAGGTATCCCACGAAGGTTTTAGGTGTTGTTCCCTGGCACCGCTGGGCCTTAAATAGTCCAGTCCTTCAGTTGGCGCCCAACGTGGGGCGACATCGGCGGTACCGGTCCAAAGCCTGACGATTGTGAGGAACTTCGTGTGAAATCTCCGAGGAAAAGGTGCACCCCGCTTCATCGATCCTGTTGTCGAAATAAGTGGTCCGAAGATTTTTCCCGCGAAGATTCCCGCCTCCTGACGGCTGCGACGGACCGATGCCCTGACTGTCGACCTGTTTTCGACGCCTGGCGTAGACCTTTCGTACAAGCGAGACGATAGACGGGCCTTCCGGGTGACGCCATTGTATTTTCAGTTAAGTATTTGTGGGTCGCTCCCAGTCCTTAGTGGTTGTTGCAGCTTATTGAAGCTTTGTTGTATTGCATGGGTCCATTGCATTTGTGGTTCTTAGTTGTTGGTCCTTAGTTGTTATTTGACAATTGCAATTGCCAAAAACCGAGGGTTTTGTTTTTCACGAAGAATTAGTGTTTCAGTAACCCTTGAAGTTTGATACTAGGTTAGTGTGCACGATGCCTAGCCATAGTGGTTTTCTTGGTTTCTTTAAATGTTGCAACAAGGATTCCCGGTTGGAGGACTCGTGTCCGATACCTCCAGTTGGAACTCCGATATATGAGCTCTATAGTCGACATGGTGTGGGCCCTATTATATATAATAAATATTGGGTCCGTTACACGAAAAAAGATGGTGTCCTTAGTTGGCCACCACACGGAAGTTTTGACCTCACGATCTTAGATAATCTAGAAGCTAAGCTGTTTAAAAGGAAAGCTAGGCCAGCTATGTTTGATTCCTTTCGGTTATGGCGTAAAGAGGCCAAACAGAAAGAAATCAAACAGCTTAAAAGGAATCAAAGAGAAGGTATCGTTCCGATAATGCAGGTTGTACAACAATGTCAGCGAGATAAAGAAGAAAAAGAAATAGAAGTGTCTACTAGATTACATCACATGAGGATAGACAAATGTTATCCGGTATTATCAACTAGTCAGGATAAGAAAGAAGAGGATTCAAAGGAGGATCCCCTGTTAGCGTATTTGATGAAATCGCCACCCCCTTATGCACAGGGTGCTACGGCCCCTGTAGTTCCTCCTGTAGTTCCGCCTGTTGTTCCTCCTGTTGTCCCTCCTGTTGTCCCTCCTGTTGTCCCGGCGGCTGCGGGTCAGCCCGTTGTTGGTCCTACGTTTGTCGCACCACCTGTCTCTATTCCTACTGCTCCTTTGCCTGTACCCTCTCAGCCTCTTGTCCCTGCCACCCCGACTACCTTGCCTGCTTCTGCTGTGTCCGCTTTCACTTCTAACGGTGTGGCTCCTGCTCTTCTTTCTCCCTCTGTTCGTAATCGTATCCCTAACACTGTTGCTACCCTTTATTCACCGCTTTCTGGTCAGTTATTTCCATCCGATACTTCTGAAACTCCCCAAAGACGGAGTCAGATCCCTAGTGGAAGGGAAAAAGAGACGTTAGTGACAATGGCACATAGGTGGATAAGACATCCTGCCAACTACCCTCCACGCATGGTTTTCGAGACGTTTTCTCAGTTTAACGAGCCGACACAGAGATTCGTGTTCGAAGAAATGTGTAACTTTTTGAGGGAAGAATGGTATAATGACAATTTAGATAACGTACCGCCCGTTGTCCCAATTGGTAGATGCTACTATTATGAACCTTGCCGACATCGAGATGCTGTTCGGTAATGTTGTGCCACAACCGGTTTGGGCGAAAATTCGTCAGGAAAATCATGCGAATGAGTTAGGCGGTGATTGGGCTGCACTAATAGCAGCTGATGGCCGACAAGTTGGTGGGGCTAAGCCTGAGCAGGTAATTTCGGATCTGCCCCAGAGAATAATTACGTTCATGAAATCGCTTATGCCGGCGATGAGGGTAAACTGGGATAAATTAGCAGCTTGTAAGCAGAAGAAGGACGAGAGTGTCTCTGATTTCTTTACTAGATTCGAAGAGGCATTTGTCGATCATAGTGGTCAGGATATGGGCACTGAGGGAGGCCAACGGTTGTTTGTTGACAAATTCGTGTTGAATTTGTTGCCAGAACTATGCAACAAATTGAAAAATTCAGAAAGTGCCTGGGCTGTTTCAACCACTGCACAGATATTAGCGACGGCTCAATACTATGAGAATAGGGAAAAAGAAGAAAGTGATCGTGTAGATAAGAAAACGAAGGAGCTGAAAACGAAGGTTTTGTTGCAGCAGGCATATCCTCCGCGTTCAAACCACACTGATTTGCAACAGCAATATAGACCACAATCACAATCCTACAGAATACAGTCACGTCCTGACTCCTCTGACTTTAGATCTATGATTGGATATAACCAATGTGCATATTGTAGAAGAGAGGGACATATAAAATATGATTGTCCAGCTTTGCGTGACCGCCTTAATGGTGTGTCGGCACGAGGGGGTCGTGGTGGTCCTCAACAAGCATCTCGAGGTAGAGGTCGCGGTACCTTTCAAAATCAGACTGAGCGCCCTAATACGTCCTCGGACGCGAATAATTGTTTTGACCAGCGAAATGTAAGGTCCGATAAATCGGCGCAGTATTACGCAGACGACTATTAAGTTGAACATGAGACTGTTGTAAACGATCGTTACTAGGACAGCCACCGACAGAGAGAGGGAGTAGTATCAGTTCCGGTTGATCAGAGTGGGCCTTACGTCGCAGTTGCTACATCTGGCGTAGTTGAGCCTTTTCTGTTAGACACTGGTACGACGAAAAGTTCCATCATGCATTCGAAACTCCCTGGCGCACCTTTGTCCGGCTTAACAAATGTTTCCGTTGGATTCTCTGGCGCCCCGGTTAGCAATCCTGTCTCCAGCCCTTTGCCCCTCACTATTGGTCCTCGTGAGGTGGGGGCTCCATTGATTCTATCTACTGGGTGTGGTGAGAATCTTTTGGGCTTGGATTTGTTAAAACGGTTATATGCGACATTGTATTGCTCTCCTGAAGGAGTGGAGCTTACATTAGGTCGGAGAGTAATCTCTCCTATGTACTTATCGATCGATAAACTCCCGCCGGAATTGAGCTCCCTTCCCGCGTCTCTATGGGCCACAGGTCCCAATGATGTGGGTCTTTTGGACATCCCACCTTATACGATCAAGCTGAAACCAAATGTGCGATTGCCACGTATACCACAGTACCGTATCTCCATTGAGGGAGAACGGGCGCTATTAACGATTGTACACGATCTGATCGAAAAGGATGTCGTTGAAGAAACTAGGGGAAATGTGTGTAATAGTCCTGTGTTACCCATTTTAAAACGCACTGATCCATCTAAACCTCCTGTGTATCGTTTCATAATTGATTTGAGAGAAGTAAATAAAATTGTGATTCCACAATACCCCGTGGTCCCTGATATCACGACTTTGTTGACCCTGATTCCAGTGTCTGCCTCCTGGTTCACAGTGATTGACCTAAAGAATGCTTTCTTTAGTATCCCGATTGCTGAGGAAAGCAGAGACCTATTCGGATTCTCATTAGGTGGTCGCAGTTTTAGACTGAAACGCGCACCACAGGGCTATTGTGAGAGCCCGTCGATCTACAGTCAAGCCCTTAAAAGTCAACTTGATTCATTTATATTACCGGCAGGCGCAGCCTTGATTCAGTACGTTGACGACCTGTTGGTAGCCGCTGATACCGAAGATATTTGTAGAACTGCTACAGTATCATTGTTGCGGCATTTATGTGACTTACATCACAAGGTGTCACCTTCCAAGCTGCAATATTGCTGCCAAGAAGTAACCTACTTAGGTCACTTATTGTCAAAAGAAGGGAGAAGGTTGACCTCAGAGAGAATTGCAGCGATTACCCGAATGACTGTGCCAAAAACTCAGAGAGATGTACGTGCCTTTCTAGGTATCACGTCATACTGCAGACAATGGATCCCAAATTTTTCACTATTGGCAAAACCACTGTTAGCTCTCACGTGCAAGGATGTTCCGACTCCTGTGCCATGGACTGAAGAGTGTCAAAAAGGTTTTTCTGAATTACGTGATGCGTTGTGTTCGGCTCCTGTGTTAGGTACTCCTGATTACAGTAAGCCATTTACACTGTACGTTCACGAGAGGGATGGTTGTGCGTTGAGTGTTCTGGCGCAACAATTTGGTGACAAACAGCGTCCCTGCACATATTTTTCTTCGACCTTAGACCCAGTAGCTAGAGCTTTGCCAAGTTGTTTAAGAGCAACAGCGGCAGCTGCGGCGTCCATTCGACAGTCCGCAGGTCTGGTCATGGATAATATGCTCACGGTGATGGTTCCGCATGCAGTTGACACTCTCTTGAACCGAACGAAAACTCAACATTTGACAAGCGCAAGGTTGTCTGGGTATGAGCTGACGTTACTGGCTAGTCACATACGGATAAAAAGGTGTAATGTGTTGAATCCAGCAACATTATTGCCGATCAACACAGAGTCAAGTGATGTAGCACCACATGACTGTTATCTAAGAACTGAAGAAGAAACGAAGGGTCGTATTGACCTAAAAGATACTCCATTGGTAGATCCCGATGGTACTTTGTATGTTGACGGTTCCTGTTTTAAGTTACCGAATGGTGATGTGACGACTGCGTATGCTGTAGTGACGTTGAGTACGATTGTGGAAACTGCGAGATTGAGTCGGAACTCGGCCCAGGCAGCTGAGTTGGTCGCCTTGACGAGAACGTGTGTGCTGTCTAGAGGAAAATGGGTGAATGTGTTTACAGACAGTCAGTATGCTTTTGGTGTGGCACACAGTTTTGGGCGATTGTGGAAAGAAAGAGGATTCTTAACGTCGCATGGCACGAAGATTCAGCATGGACAGCTTGTGAATAACCTTTTAGATGCACTCACATTGCCTAAACAGGTGGCCATAATTAAATGTAGTGCGCATCGAAAAGTGACGGATGATGTTGGTCGTGGTAATGCGTTTGCAGACGAAACTGCTAAAGAGACAGCTAGAGATCTGACAAATCGAATGTACGTTGCTAATTCAGTAAGATGGCCAGCAGAAACTAGCATGTGTGAGGACACAGTGGAGAGTGTGAAGGAAATACAGAATGAGGCCACTGAAATGGAAAAGACTAAGTGGAAAGAAAGCACGGGAAAATTAGATGAGGATGGATGTTGGGTTGATTTGTCAGAGAAACAGAGATGGATGTTACCGGATGCATACGTGCTTGCTGTTGTTACAATGGCCCATGGCACAGCACATATTAGCTCGAAGGGCATATGCAAGTTGTTGTCTCCTGTATGGAAGAATGATGGGATTACTAAATGTGCAGAGAGAGTGGTTAAGAATTGCATGGTATGTTTGATGCATAATCCTGGAAAGGGCACTCCCACTCCACCTGGCCATTTCGCTCCCCCGACATACCCTTTTGAGGTTATTCAGTTAGATTTCATCCACATGGAGATACAACAATTTGAAGTATGTTTTAGTCGTGGTTTGTGCATTCTCCAGATGGATTGAAGCTTACCCTCTTAAGGATAATACTGCCCTATCCACAGCTAAAATTCTGCTCAAAGAGTATTTCCCCAGGTACGGCATGCCTCGGATTGTATGGTCGGACAACGGAAGTGAGTTTGTGGGAAGTGTGATGAAGAGTGTGTGTCGTGGTTTAGGAATATCCCAAAAATTTCATAGTGCTAATCATCCTCAGTCAGCAGGTTTGGTGGAAGGATATAATGGCACCCTGAAATTGAAGCTTGCTAAAATCCAGGCAACGACTGGTTTATCATGGCCCGAGGCTTTGCCTCTAGCTCTCTTATCGACCAGGGCTACTGTACACTCTCGAGTAGGGCTCAGCCCCTATGAGATTGTGTTCGGCCGCCCTGTGAACATTTGGGGGGTTCCAAGGCCTAAAGAATTGAACAGACTTGAATATCCGATCTTAATCGATTATCTATATGATCTGACTGCTAAATTGAGTTTGATTCATCAACAGGTCTTTGAGGCTCTGCCGTCACAAACAGAGGGTCCTGGTCATCGGCTCCAACCAGGGGACTGGGTCCTCACCCGTAATTTCGGACGAAAACGCCACCTTGAGCCGAGATTTGTGGGACCCTTCCAGGTGGTACTAGCCACGAGGACGGCGGTTCGACTGGAGGGACGGAAACACTGGGTGCATGCCACCCACACCAAGAAGGTTCCGCTTCCTCTGCCGACAGACACATGGATACGTAAAGGGTTTTCCACGTCTGAAACTGACGTTCCCCAGCGCTTTGTTCCATTTAGCGAAGCACAGACCATAGGGAACACTTCAGTGTTATCTGACACCCCTGTTGATTCCCCTCAAGCAATTTCTCTTCCTTCAACATTGGGGAATACAAGTACTGAACAATTGCCTGGACCATCGAACACTTGTTCGCCATCCAATCCACTGTTTGAAGATCAGACTTAACCCGGGGGAAGTCGATACTTTCTTCGACCGCGCGTTAAGGACAAATAAAAGAGTTCTGTTTTTTATTCCCTTTTTGAATTTACAGTACCCCTTACTGGTGTCATGAACATTGTGGACATTATATATTGTGTTTACCTTTTCTTTTCATGCAGCTAAGAGACTATTATTGAATTGATTCTAATTCATTTAACCTATCATCTGGGTTGGCCGTAGGGCCGTGCGGGTACTTCCTTCTGTTTAGCAGCTATCGACACTAGGTCGGTTTCTTTTGTCGATTTCTGGGAACTCCTGGGAATTGGCAATCGCTACTCAGAACGAAGTGCGTCAAGAACGTCACGGACGGTTTTTTAGAGGATGGACTTCTCGAAGCTGTCAGAAAGAGAGAAAATGTTGGCGCAAAGATCAAAAGTGTTTTGTACAAAATGTTTTCTATTTCAGATCTTTATGTTGTTCCTAACAGTTTCAATGCTACTGGTGGGTGGAGTATATTATGGGATTCAATTATTATTACCTTCCATTTCACCTACTCCTCCTTCCTATAATCTGAATTTCGCTTCCACTGTTTCTCCACATTCCTTTCATCTCCTGCCCCAACATGAACAAGTCAGACGTGCAGAATTTATAAACAATTCCTTTGTGCAACTTTTGCATCAGCATCAGTTGGTGGTAAATACTACAAATTGTTGGGTGTGTAGGCTAATGCCACATACGATGGACAGGGGTATCCCATATTTGGTTCTTCCGTACAGTCCCCAAGGGTCAGCTCGGGCATTCCAAACCATGTTCCGTAGTGCACTAGATTCCTACCCCCATCGAGAACAACGCTCAGCAAGCTTTGGTCCTGGCCCGTACCATAAGTCTCTGGCGACAGCGATTGCTGATCTAGATAGGGACATTTTTGATGCTTCGCTTATCCCAGAGGAGGAAGTGCAGGCCTATAAGTACCTTAGTGAGGCTGAGTATAGTATATCAGTGGGTGATAGGCAGCTTAAAAGCTCATCTCCAATCTGGATTGTACCTCACCTAGGCCACTTTTGTCTGCAAGGTCGTGGCCGAAATCCAAGAGCCCAGCTTGGGAAGAGTGCTTGTGTGGATACTTACGTTCTACCGATGCTCTCTTCCCCTGCCTTTCTGACTGCCAAGGGTACCTATTTTGTATGTTATGACCGAGCATATACGTGGTTACCACACGACTTCTCAAGTACCTGCTATATTGCAAATCTCTTGCCCCCGACTTTCACTGTTGCTGCCGACTATCACAAAACCAGAGTTGTGAGAGGTGTCATTAGTAAAGAGGATACTTCCGGTCAAGAAGCAGGAGACTTCTTCAAGGGTTTTCTACCGTTTTGGGGCCCTATGGTCAATAGCCGAAACCTGAGACAGTTAACTCGTGTAGTAGAGTCAACCGCTAACATAACTGCAAGCGCCCTTGGTAATCTGACAGCAGAGCTTCAAGCGGATAGGCTTATGACGTTGCAGAACCGGATGGTTCTGGACATTGTTCTGGCAGATAGAGGTGGTGTGTGTAAGGTCATCCATTCGAGCTGCTGCATATTCATACCTGATAACGCTCCAACGGTTTATCAAGCCATCTCCAAGTTGCACAAAATCTCGGAGTCCATACACGTGGACGAGGGAGATTGGACGCTTCTAGGATGGTTTTGGGGTCTAATGTCGACTTGGGGTTGGAATATTTTGATGGTTATAGGGGTTGTTGTGACGTTTCTGTTCACGTGTTGTCTTTGTGTACAGTGTGGTCCTGCCTTATGTGGCCTTTGTGCTACAACGTGTATAAGAAGGCCATCTGTTACCAAAGAGACATCGATGGATAGAATTATGTTCCAACAACATCTGAATGATCTAATGAGAATCGAGATTGACTCCGACTTCGACTAGTTCTTGCCTACATGAGGGCAAAAGGAGCGTCTGAGGTTCCGTGAAAATCGTTACGACGTTTTGGGCATCGCCGAAACGTGGTATCTATGAACCGTAAATGACGCGTTTAGTAAGTGTACGCGGTTTCGCCCTGCTACTCAGAATTGTTCGTCTCATTTAGAGGTTTCTCCAATGAACCCTCGGGTTCCATTTTAGATACGGCATCCATTTTGTTCCTTGCCCTCACGTAGTCAGCGAACAGGCAACTGTCCGCATCGTGACCCTCTAGTTCCCAAGCTTTAAGGGTGGAAGCATATTCCTTTCATGCGTCTTTTATGGCTAGGGGAAGGACAACTGCTAAGGCAGTTGCCTCCGCTCAGAGGTGATTCTGCCCGGTCGGTCTATTGTTTCAGCCTCGCACGTGCTGGGATCAAGCCCTTTTAAGCTACGATTACGCATCCAATATTATCCTCACACACTCCCTTCCCTGTTGTCTGACTTCCTTGCAGCTGTGCTTGTCTCTTTCTTTTGCTTATTTACAACTCAAGTGGAATGTACCTAATGGTGGGAAGATGTGCTTTTACAGTTGGAACTGGTGATGTTATTGTAATTATGTTCCGGGGTTCTGAATACATGAAAGCGATCCTTTTGAATTTTACTGTGGGAACTGAGCTGTAACCTTTTGCTTACATATTGTGCAATGACAAGATCTTGTATAAAAGAGAGCGACCCACAAATATAATTTGAAGCAGGCTCTTGGAACCTACACTCTGTTGTACTTCCCATGACTTTTGCATCCCTGCAGTAATAAACGCTGATCTTTGACGCCGAAGGAAGTCTCCCGTGTCTCTGTCTTTAGTGCGCCGAAACAGGTATCCCACGAAGGTTTTAGGTGTTGTTCCCTGGCACCGCTGGGCCTTAAATAGTCCAGTCCTTCACACAGACACTAAAATCTATCGTTTTATTATTGATTTGAGGGAAATTAATAAGATAGTAGTACCCCAGTATCCGGTGGTGTCTGACATTACAACCTTACTTACTTTGATTCCACCTACATCCACTACCTTCACGGTTATTGACTTGAAAAATGCCTTCTTCTCGATTCCCATTCATCCCGATAGCCGATATTTGTTTGGTCTCACATTAAATAACAAATCATATAGATTTTGTCGGGTTCCTCAAGGCTATACAGAGAGTCCTAGCATTTATAGCCTGGCTTTGAAAAGGCAGCTTGATTGTTTCGAACTACAGTCTGGGGTGGCTCTTATTCAATATGTTGATGACATTTTATTAGCAGCAGACACGCAGGAGCAATGTGAGGAGAGTACACTTTCCGTGCTTTCTTTTCTTGCCAAGAATAATCACAAGGTTTCGAGGAAGAAGTTGCAATATTGTAGACCAAAGGTGACCTACCTCGGTCATCTTTTGTCTAAGGAGGGACGTGCATTGACATCAGATCGAATTCAAGCCATTTTAGATACGCCAGTCCCTTGCACTCAGAAAGATGTTCGTGCCTTCATAGGTTTGACGTCCTTTTGTAGACAGTGGATATTAGGATTTTCACACATTATAAAACCTTTGTTAGCGTTGTTGTCCAAAACTACGCCGATTCCCATTGAATGGACAGATGAATGTCAGAATGCTTTTGAACAATTGAAACAAGCCCTTTGTTCTGCACAAGTGCTAGGTACACCTGATTATACAAAGATCTTTACATTGTTTGTACACGAGAAGGATGGGTGCCCATTGTCAGTCTTAGTGCAGACACACGGAGATTAACTGAGACCTTGTGCGTACTTCTCAGCAGTACTCGACCCTGTGGCTCGAGGACTGCCTGGGTGTTTTCGAGCAGTCGCAGCAACAGCTGTGGCTATACGACAGAGTGAGGGAATAGTTTTGTCACACAAATTGTTACTGTTAGTTCCCCATGCGGTAGATGCTTTATTGAACCAAACGAAAACACAGCATCTAACTAGTGCTCGTTTAACAGGATACGAGCTAACGTTGTTGGCGCCACATATTACACTGAAGAGGTGCGCCACTTTGAACCCCGCTACTTTATTGCCATATCCTGTTGCTGAGACCCAGAAGGAAGAGCAACATGATTGTGTTTTTCTGACTGAAGAACAAACAAAGGGTCGTATTGACCTACAGGATACGCCATTTCCAGATGTAGATGGGGAACTGTGGGTCGATGGGTCGTGTTTAAAGTTGCCAGATGGCACGACTTCTGCAGCTTATGCGATCACGACTCTTAAGACAGTGGTAGAAACAGCACGAATATTGCAAAAATCGGCCCAAGCGGCTAAATTGATAGCCTTAACGAAAGCATGTGAGTTAAGTGCTGGATTATGTGTGAATATCTACACTGATAGTCGTTACGCTTTTGGAGTAGTGCACGATTTCGGTCTACTCTGGAAGGAACGAGGGTTCCTGACCTCGCATGGAGTGTATATCATGCATGGAAAATTAGTACGCGATCTCCTGAATGCACTATTATGTCCAAAGAAAGTAGCGATAATCAAATGTAGTGCACTTTTGCAGATCACATAGCGATAGAGACTGCCATGTTACAAAATGTCTCTCCTATGTATGTGGTGAAATCACAGGCTGAGCGATGGCATGATACTAGAGAGGAAATATTAGACATACAGAAATCAGCATCTGAAGCAGAACTTGCAACCTGGGCAACAGAGGGAGTGTTGGATGATGAGGGTTGTTGGCGTAGCAAAGATATGGAGAGATGGAAATTGCCTGCCGCTTATTTGCAAGCAATGGTTCAAATGACACATGGGCTGGCACATGTTGGAGCTCTTGCAATTACTAAATTGCTTACACGAGTCTGGGAGCATCCTGAGATTGCCAGCACGGCTAAGAGAGTAGTGCAGACCTGTCTGATATGCTTACAGTACAATCCTGCAAAAGGGACTTATACTCCTAAAGGAGGGTTCGTTCCACCTACTGCACCATTCGAAGTACTGCAAATGGATTACATCCAGCTTGAGCGCTGTAACAATCTTAAGGATGTCTTAGTGGTGGTGTGTGCCTTCAGTAAATGGATCGAGGCCTACCCCACGAAGGATAATACAGCATTGACCACAGCTAAGGTGTTACTCAAAGAGTACTTCCCGCGCTTTGGTGTTTGTAAATTTTTGTGGAATGACAATGGTCCTCATTTTGTTGGGAAAATAGTGGAGTATGTCCTGAAAGGATTGGGAATTAAGCAAAAGTTCCACGCTGTATTTCACCCGCAGTCAGCAGGTTTGGTAGAGAGGTATAATTCAACTCTGAAGCTGAAGCTAGCAAAGATCGTGGCATCCACGTCTTTAAAATGGCCGGACGCCCTGCCCTTGGCATTACTGTCTATTAGATCAGTGCCACATTCGTGATCAGGCCTCACACCTTATGAAGTGGTGTTTGGAAGGCCTATGAATGTCTGGGGAGTCCCTAAGCCTCGTTTAGTACATGATGTGCCTTGTATAATGATGAATGATTATTTGGCACGATTAACAAATGATTTACTTTCTATTCATCAACAGGTTCGAGAAGCGCTCCTTGACAATTCCTTTGGAGAGGCTCACGATCTCCATCCTGGGGATCATGTCATGATCCGCGCGTTCGAGGGAACCAGTAGTTTGGAGCCAAGGTGGTGAGGCCCTGAACAAGTGTTGCTGGCAACTCGGACGGCAGTGCGAGTCACGAATAAGAAGCGGTGGGTGCATTCCACTCACTGTCGTCGTGTCTCTCCGGATCTGGTGAATCCTGCGGTGCTGTCTGATTATCGAGACATCCTGGATGCAGAGAAGAGCCCAGCTACTACGCCTAAGGAATCTGAGGGAGCCTTCCCGGACCACACTGTTTCTGGTGAAGCGAAATATAACCTACGGCCAAGAAAATAGTTGTTTTATGCGAGACTGGTTGAGTTACCGTTCTGAGGTTTGTGAAAACGGAACCCGAGAATATCAAGGAGGGGGGGATCAGTTCTGTCCAGTGTAGCGACACCCGTCTTGAATCTCGGAGAAGAAACCAACGGCTACCTCGGATCTCAGCACTCACATTTTTATTTTTTAGTTTTGTTTTGAAACTTTTGTTCTTTGAATTATCGCACCTACTACGATAAGAAACAGGAGAATTCTTGGTGCAGTGCTTTTTGTCACGACTATAGTGATAATAGCAGTAATAGCTTGGATTGTAGAACGATTGCTTCCTGCACGAGAATATTTACTGCCTACCACTCCAATCCCATCTGAACATTTTCATTTTACTCTGCCTTATCACGAAGAGAGACATAGAGAGACATACTTAAATAACAGCTTCATTCAAATTCTACATCATACCTATAATATGACGAACACTTCGAACTGTTGGGTATGTGGAATGTTGCCTGGACATCAGAAGAAAGGAGGAACTCCACTTATTCCTCTTCCGTTCTCTCATTCTCTCATAATGGTTCTTGTAATGCTTGGTACACTCTTCTCTTTACCTTGAGATGGCCAACAAAAGGTGAACTACTTTTTCGGCTCAATAAAATTTGTTATAATGATAGGGATGGTTACCCGCAGGCAGAAGGAACTAAATTTGAATGGGAAGAATATCGACCGGACAATGTATCTACACCTCGTATTTTCACTAATCAAAGAATTGCAAATATGTCTAGTTTATATGTCATTACAGTCATTGATACCAAAGCTGATTCATGTATAAGAAATAAAGGTACAATTCCGGTAGGGAAAAGCGAATGTAATACTACTCTCACATTTGACACACCAAACGGTATTGCCTTTGTAGCCTCACGGAATACTTACTTTATTTGTGGAAATAAGGGATACCACCGTCTTCCCATTGGGTGGTTAGGAACTTGTTATATTTCTTTTGTACTACCTCCTGTATTTATTGCCCCGCCCATGTATCATAATGACTTTGTATTAAATCATGATTTTATATTAAATAGGGTTAAGAGAACATTAGAGATTGAAAATATTGATCAAACTGACACCTCTTTATAGCAATATGTAGATTTCAATTTAGGCCTGTTTTCCTTTGTTGGTGCTGCCTTAAACAGCAGGAAAATAAAACGGCTAACACGTGTTGTGGAAGCTGTTGCTAATGAAACTGCTTCTGCCTTAGGGAACTTGACTGAGGAACTCCAAATTACCAGAATTGTAACGGTTCAGAACCGAATGGTTCTGAACGTGGTATTAGCTGATCGTGGGGGTGCATGCCGCATTATCGGTAGTAGTTGTTGTGTGTACGTCCCAGATAATTCGCCTTCTGTGTATGATACCATTTCTAAATTGCATAAAATTGCTGCTGAAATTCATCCTGAAAATGGTACATGGACATTCTCTAATTGGTTCTGGACTTTGCTTAGTACCTGGGGTTGGAAATTACTGACTATCTTGTGTATGATCATTGGAATACTCTTTTTCCTGTGCTTATGTATTCAATGTGGCCCTACCTTATGTTCTGTATGTATTACTGCCTGCATTCCGTCTAAACGAGCTATTGTAAATGTAAATGTACAGGAATTTATATAGCGCAAATCACCGAGCGGTTCCTAAGCGCTTGCTTAGGGAACCCGTCCTGGTATTCCCCTGTGAGATAACCCCGGCAGGGTATCCGCAAGGTGAAAGCCAGGCATCCCACCGCGAGGGGCCGTTGTGGAGATTAAGCAAGCTATTGCCCAGAGTCGCAGAGTGTGAACCCGTGAATCGAGTAGGCACCGGAGCAAGAATTGTCGAGTCCATGGACATTTTAGGACTCAAGACCCTGCCGAGCCGGGAATTGAACCCTGGTCCCGGGCTGACCTCTGCTTCCAGGTCTGCCTCCTCTAACCAGCCACACTTCTCCACCAAACATGAACAAATGATTAGCAAAGAAATAGGGAAAATAATGTTGATCAATATTGATGATGAGTATTCCGATTATTTTCGTTATGAGGTAGCTTCAGCTAAATTCTAAAAGGGCCGTCTGTCGTAATTTGGCAGCAATTAGGTTGCCATTTAGCTCAGCTACACGAACTTTCATCATTAACTTGACCATGTTTGCGGAGGCCATTTTGTATTACTGGCTTCCATTTGCAATGAACATGCTGCCTCATGGTCAGCATGCCCTTTTGTCCTTTCTCTGTACCAATGACCATTTAACTTGACCAGCAACTGGCTATTTTTAGCACCGGTCAAGCTCACGCATGCGTACTCGAACATTTAGTTTAGTGATGGTCACCTCTCAGGAATGTTCTCCAAAACTGACCAGTGGTACTAAACTCCTCCCACAAGTTGGCTGTGTTCCAAAAATGCCCTTATATGTACCTAAACTGTTCAAACGTATACCGCATACCCTTTTTATTGCTGTAAAACTGTATAAAAGAGGTCACGCACCGATGTTCGGTGTGATACTTCTTGCATTACGAAGGGTGCTGTAGGATTGTACCACCACCCCATGGGGTCCTAATAAACTTGTCTTTTGCATTTCCAGTTTCCGTGCCAACTTCTATTCTACGGTGTTTGAGAGTTTTTTGCAGAGTATGTAGATCTGTTGAAACCCATACCACACTGTGAGAGACAGGATTCAAAGGAGATGCTCTGAAAGAGACAGGGGTCACAGGACGTGCTTTGTGAGAGACAGAGGTCACAAGAGGTGCTGTGTGAGACACAGGGTCACAGGCGGTACTCTGCAAGAGACAGGGGTCACAGGAGGTGCTCTGTGAGAGGCAGGGATCACAGAAGGTGCTCTGCAAGAGACGGTGTCATAGGAGGTGCTCTGCGAGACACAGGGGTCACAGGAGGTGCTCTGTGGGACACAGGGGTCACAGGAGGTGCTCTGTGAGAGACAGGGGTCACCTGAGGTGCTCTGCAAGATACAGGGGTCACAGGAGGTGCTCTGTGGGAGACAGGGATCACAGGAGGTGCTCTGTACGAGACAGTGGTCACAGGAGGTGCTCTGTGAGAGACAAGGCTCACAGGAGGTGCTCTGTGAGAGACAGGGGTCACAGGAGGTGCTCTGTAGGAGACAGTGGTCACAGAAGGTGCTCTGTGAGAGACAGAGGCAAGGCTTACAGGAGGTGCTCTGTGAGAGACAGGGGTCACAGGAGGTGCTCTGTAGGAGACAGTGGTCACAGGAGGTGCTCTGTTAAAGACAGGGGTCACAGAAGGTGCTCTGTGAGAGACAAAAGACACAGAAGGTGCTCTGCAAGAGACAGGGTTCACAGGAGGTGCTCTGCAAGAGACAGGGATCAAAGGAGGTGCTCTGTGAGAGACAGGGGTCACAGAAGGTGATCTACAAGAGACAGTGGTCACAGGAGGTGCTCTGTGCTATAGACAGGGTTCACAGGAGGTGCTCTGTGATAGACAGCGGTCACAGGAGGTGCTCTATAAGAGACAGGGATCAAAGGTTGTACTCTGTGGGAGACATGATTCAAAGGAGATGCTCTGAAAGAGACAGGGGTCACAGGACGTGCTCTGTGAGAGTGAGGTCACAGGATGTGGTCTCTGAGAGGCAGGGGTCACAGAATGTGCTCTGTGAGAGACATCCATCACAGGAGGTGCTCTGTGAGAGACAGGGGTCACAGGAGGTGGTCTGTGAGAGGTAGGGGTCACAGGAGCTGCTCTGCTAAGTACAGGGGTCACAAAAGGTGCTCTGTGAGAGACAGGGGTCACAAGAGGTGCTCTGCGGGAGATAGGGACCACAGGAGGTGCTCTGCAAGAGACAGAGGTCACAAGAGGTGCTCTGTGAGAGACATGAGTCACAGGAGGTGCTTTCCGAGAGACAGGGGTCACAAGAGGCGCTCTGTGAGAGACATGAGTCACAGGAGGTGCTTTGCGAGAGACAGGATTCACAGGAGGGGCTCTGTGAGAGACTGGGGTCAAAGAATGTGCTCCGCAAGAGACAGAATTCACAACAGGTACTCTGCGTGACACAGGGGTCACAGGAGGTGCTCTGCAGGAGACAGGGGTTACAGGAGGTGCTCTGCGAGAGACAGGGGTCACAGGAGGTGCTCTGTGAGAGACAGGGGGTATCAGGAGGTGCTCTTTGAGAGACAGTGGTCACAGGAGGTGCTCTGTGAGAGACAGGGGTCACAGATGATGCTCTGTGAGAGACAGGGGTCACAGGAGGTGCTCTGTGAGAGACAGAGGTCACAGGATGTGGTCTCTGAGAGGCAGGGGTCACAGAATGTGCTCTGTGAGAGACATCCGTCACAGGAGGTGCTCTGTGAGAGACAGGGGTCACAGGAGGTGGTCTGTGAGAGGTAGGGATCACAGGAGCTGCTCTGCTAAGTACAGGGGTCACAAAAGTTGCTCTGTGAGAGAGAGGGGTCACAAGAGGTGCTGTGTGAGACACAGGGTCACAGGCGGTACTCTGCAAGAGACAGGGGTCACAGGAGGTGCTCTGTGAGAGGCAGGGATCACAGAAGGTGCTCTGCAAGAGACGGTGTCATAGGAGGTGCTCTGCGAGACACAGGGGTCGCAGGAGGTGCTCTGTGAGACACAGGGGTCACAGGAGGTGCTCTGTGAGAGACAGGGGTCACCTGAGGTGCTCTGCAAGATACAGGGGTCACAGGAGGTGCTCTGTGAGAGACAGGGATCACAGGAGGTGCTCTGTACGAGACAGTGGTCACAGGATGTGCTCTGTGAGAGACAAGGCTCACAGGAGGTGCTCTGTGAGAGACAGGGGTCACAGGAGGTGCTCTGTAGGAGACAGTGGTCACAGAAGGTGCTCTGTGAGAGACAGAGGCAAGGCTTACAGGAGGTGCTCTGTGAGAGACAGGGGTCACAGGAGGTGCTCTGTAGGAGACAGTGGTCACAGGAGGTGCTCTGTTAAAGACAGGGGTCACAGAAGGTGCTCTGTGAGAGACAAAAGTCACAGGAGGTGCTCTGCAAGAGACAGGGTTCACAGGAGGGGCTCTGCAAGAGACAGGGATCAAAGGAGGTGCTCGGTGAGAGACAGGGGTCACAGAAGGTGATCTACAAGAGACAGTGGTCACAGGAGGTGCTCTGTGCTATAGACAGGGTTCACAGGAGGTGCTCTGTGAGAGACAGCGGTCACAGGAGGTGCTCTATAAGAGACAGGGATCAAAGGTTGTACTCTGTGAGAGACAGGATCCAAAGGAGATGCTCTGAAAGAGACAGGGGTTACAGGACGTGCTCTGTGAGAGAGAGGTCACAGGATGTGGTCTCTGAGAGGCAGGGGTCACAGAATGTGCTCTGTGAGAGACATCCGTCACAGGAGGTGCTTTCCGAGAGACAGGGGTCACAAGAGGCGCTCTGTGAGAGACATGAGTCACAGGAGGTGCTTTGCGAGAGACAGGATTCACAGGAGGTGCTCTGCGAGAGACCGGGGTCAAAGAATGTGCTCCGCAAGAGACAGAATTCACAACAGGTGCTCTGCGTGACACAGGGGTCACAGGAGGTGCTCTGCAGGAGACAGGGGTCACAGGAGGTGCTCTGCGAGAGACAGGGGTCACAGGAGGTGCTCTGTGAGAGACAGGGGGTATAAGGAGGTGCTCTTTGAGAGACAGTGGTCACAGGAGGTGCTCTGTGAGAGACAGGGGTCACAGATGGTGCTCTGTGAGAGACAGGGGTCACAGGAGGTGCTCTGTGAGAGACAGAGGTCACAGGATGTGGTCTCTGAGAGGCAGGGGTCACAGAATGTGCTCTGTGAGAGGCATCCGTCACAGGAGGTGCTCTGTGAGAGACAGGGGTCACAGGAGGTGGTCTGTGAGAGGTAGGGATCACAGGAGCTGCTCTGCTAAGTACAGGGGTCACAAAAGTTGCTCTGTGAGAGACAGGGGTCACATGAGGTGCTCTGCGAGAGACAGGGACCACAGGAGGTGCTCTGCAAGAGACAGAGGTCACAAGAGGTGCTCTGTGAGAGACATGAGTCACAGGAGGTGCTTTCCGAGAGACAGGGGTCACAAGAGTCACTCTGTGAGAGACATGAGTCACAGGAGGTGCTTTGCGAGAGACAGGATTCACAGGAGGTGCTCTGTGAGAGACTGGGGTCAAAGAATGTGCTCCGCAAGAGACAGAATTCACAACAGGTGCTCTGCATGACACAGGGGTCACGGGAGGTGCTCTGCAGGAGACAGGGGTCACAGGAGGTGCTCTGCGAGAGACAGGGGTCACAGGAGGTGCTCTGTGAGAGACAGGGGGTATCAGGAGGTGCTCTTTGAGAGACAGTGGTCACAGGAGGTGCTCTGTGAGAGACAGGGGTCACAGATGGTGCTCTGTGAGAGACAGGGGTCACAGGAGGTGCTCTGCTAAAGACAGGGGTCATAGGAGGTGCTCTCTGAGAGACAGGGGTCACAAGAGGTGCTCTGCGAGAGACAGGGTTCACAGGAGGTGCTCAGTGAGACACAGGGGTCACAAGAGGTGCTCTGCGAGAGACAGGGTTCACAGGAAGTGCTATGTGAGACACAGGGGTCACAGGATGTGCTCTGTGAGACATGGGGTCCCAGGAGGTGCTCTGTGAGGGACAGGGGTCACAAAAAGGTGCTCTGTGGGAGCCAGGGGTCACAGAAGGTTCTCTGCAAGAGACATGGGTCCCAGAAGGTACTCTGTGAGAGACAGTGGTCACAGGAGGTGCTCTGCGAGAGACAGGGGTCACAGGAGGTGCTCTGCGAGAGACAGGGGTCATAGGATGTGCTCTGTGAGAAAGAGGGGTCACAAGAGGTGCTCTGCGAGAGACAGGGGTCATAGGATATGCTCTGTGAGAGACAGGGGTCACAAGAGGTGCTCTGAGAGAGACATGGTTCAAAGGAGGTGCTCTTTGAAAGACAGGAGTCACAGGAGGTGCTCTGCTAAAGCCAGGGGTCAAAGGAAGTGCTCTGTGAGAGACAGGGATCACAAGAGGTGCTCTGCCAGAGGCAGGGTTCACAGTAGGTGTTCTATGTGACACAGAGGTCACAATAGGTGCTCTGTGAGATACAGGGGTCACAGGAGGTGCTCTGCTGAAGACAGGGGTCACAGGAGGTGCTCTGTGAGAGACAGGGGTCACAAGTGGTGCTCTGGGAGACACAGGGGTCACGGGTGGTGCTCTGCAAGAGACAGGGGTCACAGGAGGCGCTCTGTGAGAGGCAGGGATCACAGGAGGTGCTCTGCAGGAGATGCGGTCAGAGGAGGTGCTCTGCGAGACACAGGGGTTAAAGGAGGTGCTCTGTGAGACACAGGGGTCACAGGAGGTGCTCTGTGAGAGACAGGGGTCACCTGAGGTGCTCTGCAAGATACAGCGGTCACGGGGGTGCTCTGTGAGAGATGGGGATTACAGGAGGTGCTATGTAAGAGACAGTGGTCACAGGAGGTGCTCTGTTAAAGACAGGGGTCACAGAAGGTGCTCTGTAAGAGACATAAGTCACAGGAGTTGCTCTGCAAGAGACAGGGATCAAAGGAGGTGCTCTGTGAGAGACAGGGGTCACAGAAGGTGCTTTGCAAGAGACAGTGGTCACAGGAGGTGCTCTGTGATCAACAGTGATCACAGGAGGTGCTCGGTAAGAGACAGGGATCAAAGGAGGTATTCTGTGAGAGACAGGATTCAGAGGAGATGCTCTGAAAGAGACAGGGGTCACAGGGCGTGCTCTGTGAGAGACAGAGGTCACAGGATGTGGTCTCTGAGAGGCAGGGGTCACAGAATGTGCTCTGTGAGAGACATAAGTCACAGGAGGTGGTCTGTGAGAGGCAGGGGTCACAGGAGGTGCTCTGCTAAGTACAGGGGTCCCAGAAGGTGCTCTGTGAGAGACAGGGGTCACAAGAGGTGCTCTGCGAGAGAAAGCTGCCACAGGAGGTGCTCTGCAAGAGACAGGGGTCACAAGAGGTGCTCTGTGAGAGACATGAGTCACAGGAGGTGCTTTACGAGAGACAGGGTTCACAGTATGTGTTCTGTGGGACACAGAGGTCACAATAGGTGCTCTGTGAGAGACAGGGGTCACAGGAGGTGCTCTGCTAAAGACAGGGGTCACAGGAGGTGCTCTGTGAGAGACAGGGGTCACAAGAGGTGCTCTGTGAGAGGCAGGGATCAAAGGAGATGCTCTGCAAGAGACGGGGTCATCGATGGTGCTCTGCGAGACAGAGGGGTCACAGGAGGTGCTCTGTGAGACACAAGGGTCACAGGAAGTGTTCTGTGAGAGACAGGGGCCACCTGAGGTGCTCTGCAAGATACAGGGGTCACGGGAGGTACTATTTGAGAGACAGGGATCACAGGAGGTGCTATGTAAGAGACAGTGGTCACAGGAGGTGCTCTGTGGGAGACAAGGCTCACAGGAGGTGCTCTGTGAGAGACAGGGGTCACAGGAGGTGCTCTGTAAGAGACAGTGGTCACAAGAGGTGCTCTGTTAAAGACAGGGGTCACAGAAGGTGCTCTGTGAGAGACATAAGTCACAGGAGTTGCTCTGCAAGAGACAGGGTTCTCAGGAGGTGCTCTGCAAGAGACAGGGATCTAAGGAGGTGCTCTGTGAGAGACAGGGGTCACAGAAGGTGCTCTGCAAGAGACAGTGGTCACAGGAGGTGCTCTGTGCTACAGACAGGGTTCACAGAAGGTGCTCTGTAAGAGACAGGGATCAAAGGAGGTACTCTGTGAGAGACAGGATTCAGAGGAGATGCTCTGAAAGAGACAGGGGTCACAGGACGTGCTCTGTGAGAGACAGGATTCGGAGGAGATGCTCTGAGAGAGACAGGGGTCACAGGACGTGCTCTGTGAGAGATAGAGGTCACCGGAGGTGGTCTGTGAGAGGCAGGGGTCACAGGAGGTGCTCTGCTAAGTACAGGGGTCACAGAAGGTGCTCTGAGAGAGACAGGGGTCACAAGAGGTAATCTGCTAAAGACGGGTTTCACAGAAGGAACTTTGTGAGAGACAGGGGTCAGGGGAGGTTGTCTGCGAGAGACAGGGGTCATAGGAGGGGCTCTGAGAGAGACAGGGGTCACACGAGGTGCACTGTGAGAGACAGGGTGCACAGGAGGTGCTCTGTGAGACACAGGGGTCAGAGGAGGTGCTCTGACACCCACTGTAGGAGACAGGAGTCACAGAAGGTGCTCTGTTAAAGACAGGCATCACAGGAGGTGCTCTGTGAGAGACAGGGGTCACAGGAGGTGCTCTGTGAGAGACAGGGGTCGCAAGAAGTGCTCTGTGAAAGATAGGGGACAAGGGATGGTCTGCGAGAGACATGGGTCACAGGATGTGCTCCATGAAAGACAGGGGTCACAGGAGGTGTTCTGCTAAAGCCAGGGTTCACAGGAGGTGCTCTGTGAGAGACAGGGGTCACAAGAGGTGCTCTGCGAGAGACAGGGTTCACAGTAGGTGTTCTGTGGTACACAGAGGTCACAATAGGTGCTCTCTGGGAGACAGGGTTCACAGGAGGTGCTCTGCTAAAAACAGAGGTCACAGGAGGTGCTCTGTGAGAGACAGAGGTCACAAGAGGTGCTCTGTGAGACACAGGGGTCATAGGCGGTGCTCTGCAAGAGACAGGGGTCACAGGAGGTGCTCTGTGGGAGTCTGGGATCACAGGAGGTGCTCTGCAAGAGACGGGGTCATAGGAGGTGCTCTGCGAGACACAGGGGTCACAGGAGGTGCTCTGTGAGACACAGGGGTCACAGGAGGTGCTCTTTGAGAGACAGGGGTCACCTGAGGTGCTCTGCCAGATATAGGGGTCACAGGAGGTTCTCTGTGAGAGACAAGGATCACAGGAGGTGCTCTGTACGAGACAGTGGTCACAGGAGGTGCTCAGTGAGAGACAAGTCTCACAGGAGGTGCTCTGTGAGAGACAGGGGTCAGAGGAGGTGCTCTGTAGGAGACAGTGGTCACAGAAGGTGCTCTGTGAGAGGCAAGGCTCACAGGAGGTGCTCTGTGAGAGACAGGGGTCACAGGAGGTGCTCTGTAAGAGACAGTGGTCACAGGAGGTGCTCTGTGAGAGACTGGGGTCACAGGAGGTGCTCTGTTAAAGACAGGGGTCACAGAAAGTGCTCTGTGAAAGACAAAAGTCACAGGAGGTGCTCTGCAAGAGACAGGGTTCACAGGAGGTGCTCTGCAAGAGACAGGGATCAAAGGAGTTGCTCTGTGAGAGACAGGGGTCACAGAAGGTGCTCTCTGCTACAGACAGGGTTCACAGGAGGTGATCTGTGGTAGACAGCGATCACAGGAGGTGCTCTGTAAGAGACAGGGATCAAAGTTGGTACTCTGTGACAGACAGGATTCAAAGGAGATGCTCTGAAAGAGACAGGGGTCACAGGACGTGCTCTGTAAGAGACAGAGGTCGCAAGAGGTGCTCTGTGAGACACAGGGGTCACAGGTGGTACTCTGCAAGAGACAGGGGTCACAGGAGGTGCTCTGTGAGAGGCAGGGATCACAGGAGGTGCTCTGCAAGAGACTGGGTCATAGGAAGTGCTCTGCGAGACACAGGGGTCACAGGAGGTGCTCTGCGAGACACAGGGGTCACAGGAGGTGCTCTGTGAGACACAGGGGTCACAGGAGGTGCTCTGTGAGAGACAGGGGTCACCTGAGGTGCTCTGCAAGATACAGGGGTCACAGGAGGTGCTCTGTGAGAGACAAGCCTCACAGGAGGTGCTCTGTGAGAGACAGGGGTCACAGCAGGTGCTCTCTAGGAGATAGTGGTCACAGAAGGTGCTCTGTGAGAGACAGAGACAAGGCTTACAGGAGGTGCTCTGTGAGAGACAGGGGTCACGGGAGGTGCTCTATGAGAGACAAGGCTCACAGGAGGTGCTCTGTGAGAGACAGGGGTCACAGGAGGTGCTCTCTAGGAGACAGTGGTCACAGAAGGTGCACTGTGAGAGACAGAGACAAGGCTTACAGGAGGTGCTCTATGAGAGACAAGGCTCACAGGAGGTGCTCTGTAAGAGACAGTGGTCACAGGAGGTGCTCTGTGAGAGACATGAGTCACAGGAGGTGCTCTGCGAGAGACAGGGATCAATGGAGGTGCTCTTTGCTACAGACAGGGTTCACAGGAGGTGCTCTGTGATAGACAGCGATCACAGGAGGTGCTCTGTAAGAGACAGGGATCAAAGGTGGTACTCTGTGAGAAACAGGATTCAAAGGAGATGCTCTGAAAGAGACAGGGGTCACAGGACGTGCTCTGTGAGAGATAGAGGTCGCAGGATGGGGTCTCTGAGAGGCAGGGGTCACACAATGTGCTCTGTGAGAGACATACTTCACAGGAGGTGCTCTATGAGAGACAGGGGTCACAGAAGGTGGTCTGTGAGAGACAGGGGTCACAGGAGCTACTCTGCTAAGTACAGGGGTCACAGAAGGTGCTCTGTGAGAGACAGGGGTCACAAGAGGTGCTCTGCGAGAGACAGGGGCCACAGGAGGTGCTCTGCTAGAGACAGGGGTCACAAGAGGTGCTCTGTTAGAGACATGAGTCACAGGAGGTGCTTTCCGAGAGACAGGGGTCACAAGAGGCGCTCTGTGAGAGACATGAGTCACAGGAGGTGCTTTGCGAGAGACAGGAGTCACAGGAGGTGCTCTGTGAGAGACCGGGGTCAAAGAATGTGCTCCGCAAGAGACAGAATTCACAACAGGTGCTCTGCGTGACACAGGGGTCACAGGAGGTGCTCTGCAAGAGACAGGGGTCACAGGAGGTGCTCTGCGAGAGACAGGGGTCACAGGAGGTGCTCTGTGAGAGACAGGGGGTATCAGGAGGTGCTCCTTGAGAGACAGTGGTCACAGGAGGTGCTCTGTGAGAGACAGGGGTCACAGATGGTGCTCTGTGAGAGACAGGGGTCACAGGAGGTGCTCTAGGAAAGACAGGGATCACAGGAGGTGCTCTCTGAGAGACAGGGGTCACAAGAGGTGCTCTGTGAGAGACAGGGTTCACAGGAGGTGCTCAGTGAGACACAGGGGTCAGAAGAGATGCTCTGCGAGAGACAGGGTTCACAGGAAGTGCTTTGTGAGACACAGGGGTCACAGGAGGTGCTCTGTTAGACAAGGGGTCGCAGGAGGTGCCCTGTGAGGGACAGGGGTCACAAAAAGGTGCTCTGTGAGAGCCAGGGGTCACAGAAGGTTCTCTGCAAGAGACATGGGTCGCAGAAGGTACTCTGTGAGAGACAGTGGTGATAGGATGTGCTCTGTGAGAAACAGGGTTCACAAGAGGTGCTCTGTGAGGGACAGGGGTCATAGGATGTGCTCTGTGAGAGACAGAGGTCACAAGAGGTGCTCTGAGAGAGACATGTTTCACAGGAGGTGCTCTGTGAGAGACAGGAGTCACAGGAGGTGCTCTGCTAAAGCCAGGGGTCACAGGAAGTGCTCTGTGAGAGACAGGGGTCACAAGAGGTGCTCTGCCAGAGACAGGGTTCACAGTAGGTGTTCTGTGGGACACAGACGTCACAATAGGTGCTCTGTCAGAGACAGGGGTCACATGAGGTGCTCTGCTAAAGACAGGGGTCACAGGAGGTGCTCTGTGAGAGAGAGGGGTCACAAGAGGTGCTCTGGGAGACACAGGGGTCACGGGTGGTGCTCTGCAAGAGACAGGGGTCACAGGAGGTGCTCTGTGAGAGGCAGGGATCACAGGAGGTGCTCTGCAAGAGACGGGGTCAGAAGAGGTGCTCTGCGAGACACAGGGGTTACAGGAGGTGCTCTGCAAGATACAGGGGTCACAGGGGGTGCTCTGTGAGAGACGGGGATCACAGGAGGTGCTATGTAAGAGACAGGGGTCACAGGAGGTGCTCTGTAAGAGACAGTGGTCACAGGAGGTACTCTGGTAAGGACAGGGGTCAGAGAAGGTGCTCTGTGAGAGACATAAGTCACAGGAGTTGCTCTGCAAGAGACAGGGTTCTCAGGAGGTGCTCTGCAAGAGACAGGGATCTAAGGAGGTGCTCTGTGAGAGACAGGGGTCACAGAAGGTGCTCTGCAAGAGACAGTGGTCACAGGAGGTGCTCTGTGCTACAAACAGGGTTCACAGGAGGTGCTCTGTGATCGACAGTGATCACAGGAGGTGCTCTGTAAGAGACAGGGATCAAAGGAGGTACTCTGTGAGAGACAGGATTCAGAGGAGATGCTCTGAAAGAGACAGGGGTCACAGGATGTGCTCTGTGAGAGACAGAGGTCACAGGATGTGGCCTCTGAGAGACAGAGGTCACAGGATGTGGCCTCTGAGAGGCAGGGGTCACAGAATGTGCTCTGTGAGAGACATAAGTCACAGGAGGTGCTCTGTGAGAGACAGGGGTCACAGGAGGTGGTCTGTGAGAGGCAGGGGTCACAGGAGGTGCTCTGCTAAGTACAGGGGTCACGGAAGGTGCTCTGTGAGAGACAGGGGTCACAAGAGGTGCTCTGCGAGAGACAGGGGCCACAGGAGGTGCTCTGCAAGAGACAGGGGTCACAAGAGGTGCTCTGTGAGAGACATGAGTCACAGGAGGTGCTTTGCGAGAGACAGGGGTCACAAGAGGTGCTCTGTGGGAGACATTAGCCACAGGAGGTGCTCTGTGAGAGACCGGGGTCAAAGAATGTGCTCCGCAAGAGACAGAATTCACAAAAGGTGCTCTGCGTGACACAGGGGTCACAGGAGGTGCTCTGCAGGAGACATGGGTCACAGGAGGTGCTCTGCAAGAGACAGGGGTCACAGGAGGTGCTCTGTGAGAGACAGGGGGTCACAGGAGGTGCTCTTTGAGAGACAGTGGTCACAGGAGGTGCTCTGTGAGAGACAGGGGTAACAGAAGGTGCTCTGTGAGAGACAGAGATCACAGGAGGTGCTCTGCAAGAGACAGGGGTCACATGAGGTGGTCTGTGAGAGGCAGGTGTCACAGGAGGTGCCCTGTGAGGTGCAGGGGTCATTTAAAGGTGCTCTGTGAGAGCCAGTGGTCACAGAAGGTTCTCTGTAAGAGACAGGGGTTGCAGAAGGTACTCTGTGAGAGACAGGGGTCACAGGAGGTGCTCTGAGAGAGGCAGGGGTCACAAGAGGTGCTCTGCTCAAGACAGGTTTCACAGAAGGAACTTTGTGAGAGACAGGGGTCATGGGAGGTGCTCTGTGAAAGACAGGGGTCATAGGAGGTGCCCTGTGAGAGACAGGGTTCACAGGAGGTGCTTTGTGAGACACAGGGGTCACAGGAGGTGCTCTGTGAGACAAGGGGTCCCAGGAGGTGCCCTGTGAGGGACAGGGTTCACAAAAAGGTGCTCTGTGAGAGCCAGGGGTTACAGAAGCTTCTCTGCAAGAGACATGGGTCGCTGAAGGTACTCTGTGAGAGACAGTAGTCATAGGATGTGCTCTGTGAGAAACAGGGGTCACAAGAGGTGCTCTGCGAGAGACAGGGGTCATAGGATGTGCTCTGTGGGAGACATCCGTCACAGGAGGTGCTCTGTGAGAGACAGGGGTCACAGGTGGTGGTCTGTGAGAGGTAGGGGTCACAGGAGCTGTCCTGCTAAGTACAGGGGTCACAAAAGTTGCTCTGTGAGAGACAGGGTTCACAAGAGGTGCTCTGCGAGAGACAGGGACCACAGGAGGTGCTCTGCAAGAGACAGAGGTCCCAAGAGGTGCTCTGTGAGAGACATGAGTCACAGGAGGTGCTTTCCGAGAGACAGGGGTCACAAGAGTCACTCTGTGAGAGACATGAGTCACAGGCGGTGTTTTGCGAGAGACAGGATTCACAGGAGAGGCTCTGTGAGAGACTGGGGTCAAAGAATGTGCTCCACAAGAAACAGAATTCACAACAGGTGCTCTGCATGACACAGGTGTCACAGGAGGTGCTCTGCAGGAGACAGGGGTCACAGGAAGTGCTCTGCGAGAGACAGGGGTCACAGGAGGTGCTCTGTGAGAGACAGGGGGTATCAGGAGGTGCTCTTTGAGAGACAGTGGTAACAGGAGGTGCTCTGTGAGAGACAGGGGTCAGAGATGGTGCTCTGTGAGAGACAGGGGTCACAGGAGGTGCTCTGCTAAAGACAGGGGTCACAGGAGGTGCTCTCTGAGAGACAGGGGTCACAAGAGGTGCTCTGAGAGATACAGGGTTCACAGGGGTTCACAGGGGGTGCTCAGTGAGACAAGAGGTGCTCTGCGAAAGACAGGGTTCACAGGAGGTGCTATGTGAGACACAGGGGTCACAGAAGGTGCTCTGTGAGACAAGGGGTCCCAGGAGGTGCCCTGTGAGGGACAGGGGTCACAAAAAGGTGCTCTGTGAGAGCCAGGGGTCACAGAAGGTTCTCTGCAAGAGACATGGGTCCCAGAAGGTACTCTGTGAGAGACAGTGGTCACAGGAGATGCTCTGCGAGAGACAGGGGTCACAAGAGGTGCTCTGCGAGAGACAGGGGTCATAGGATATGCTCTGTGAGAGACAGGGGTCACAAGAGGTGCTCTGAGAGAGACATGGTTCAAAGGAGGTGCTCTTTGAGAGACAGGAGTCACAGGAGGTGCTCTGCTAAAGCCAGGGGTCAAAGGAAGTGCTCTGTGAGAGACAGGGATCACAAGAGGTGCTCTGCCAGAGGCAGGGTTCACAGTCGGTGTTCTGTGGGACACAGAGGTCACAATAGGTGCTCTGTGAGATACAGGGGTCACAGGAGGTGCTCTGCTGAAGACAGGGGCCACAGGAGGTGCTCTGTGAGAGACAGGGGTCACAAGAGGTGCTCTGGGAGACACAGGGGTCACGGGTGGTGCTCTGCAAGAGACAGGGGTCACAGGAGGTGCTCTGTGAGAGGCAGGGATCACAGGAGGTGCTCTGCAAGAGACGGGGTCAGAGGAGGTGCTCTGTGCTACAGACAGGGTTCACAGGAGGAGCTCTGTGAGAGACGGGGATTACAGGAGGTGCTGTGTAAGAGACAGGGGTCACAGGAGGTGCTCTGTAAGAGACAGTGGTCACAGGAGGTGCTCTGTTAAAGACAGGGGTCACAGAAGGTGCTCTGTGAGAGACATAAGTCACAGGAGGTGCTCTGCAAGAGACAGGGATCAAAGGAGGTGCTCTGTGAGAGACAGGGGTCACAGAAGGTGCTCTGCAAGAGACAGTGGTCACAGGAGGTGCTCTGTGCTACAGACAGGGTTCACAGGAGGTGCTCTGTGATCGACAGTGATCACAGGAGGTGCTCTGTAAGAGACAGGGATCAAAGGAGGTATTCTGTGAGAGACAGGATTCAGAGGAGATGCTCTGAAAGAGACAGGGGTCACAGGGCGTGCTCTGTGAGAGACAGAGGTCACAGGATGTGGTTTCTGAGAGGCAGGGGTCACAGAATGTGCTCCGTGAGAGACATAAGTCACAGGAGGTGCTCTGTGAGAGACAGGGGTCACAGGCGGTGGTCTGTGAGAGGCAGGGGTCACAGGAGGTGCTCTGCTAAGTACAGGGGTCACAGAGTGTGCTGTGTGAGAGACAGGGGTCACAAGAGGTGCTCTGCGAGAGACAGGGGCCACAGGAGGTGCTCTGCAAGAGACAGGGGTCACAAGAGGTGCTCTGTGAGAGACATGAGTCACAGGAGGTGCTTTGCGAGAGACAGGGTTCACAGTATGTGTTCTGTGGGACACAGAGGTCACAATAGGTGCTCTGTGAGAGACAGGGATCACAAGAGGTGCTCTGGGAGACACAGGGGTCACGGGTGGTGCTCTGCAAGAGACGGGGTCAGAGGAGGTGCTCTGTGCTACAGACAGGGTTCACAGGAGGAGCTCTGTGAGAGACGGGGATTACAGGAGGTGCTGTGTAAGAGACAGGGGTCACAGGAGGTGCTCTGTAAGAGACAGTGGTCACAGGAGGTGCTCTGTTAAAGACAGGGGTCACAGAAGGTGCTCTGTGAGAGACATAAGTCACAGGAGGTGCTCTGCAAGAGACAGGGATCAAAGGAGGTGCTCTGTGAGAGACAGGGGTCACAGAAGGTGCTCTGCAAGAGACAGTGGTCACAGGAGGTGCTCTGTGCTACAGACAGGGTTCACAGGAGGTGCTCTGTGATCGACAGTGATCACAGGAGGTGCTCTGTAAGAGACAGGGATCAAAGGAGGTATTCTGTGAGAGACAGGATTCAGAGGAGATGCTCTGAAAGAGATAGGGGTCACAGGGCGTGCTCTGTGAGAGACAGAGGTCACAGGATGTGGTCTCTGAGAGGCAGGGGTCACAGAATGTGCTCCGTGAGAGACATAAGTCACAGGAGGTGCTCTGTGAGAGACAGGGGTCACAGGAGGTGGATTGTGAGAGGCAGGGGTCACAGGAGGTGCTCTGCTAAGTACAGGGGTCACAGAAGGTGTTCTGTGAGAGACAGGGGTCACAAGAGGTGATCTGCGAGAGACAGGGGCCACAGGAGGTGCTCTGCAAGAGACAGGGGTCACAAGAGGTGCTCTGTGAGAGACATGAGTCACAGGAGGTGCTTTGCGAGAGACAGGGTTCACAGTATGTGTTCTGTGGGACACAGAGGTCACAATAGGTGCTCTGTGAGAGACAGGGGTCACAGGAGGTGCTCTGCTAAAGACAGGGGTCACAGGAGGTGCTCTGCAAGAGACAGGGGTCACAAGAGGTGCTCTGTGAGAGACATGAGTCACAGGAGGTGCTTTGCGAGAGACAGGGTTCACAGTATGTGTTCTGTGGGACACAGAGGTCACAATAGGTGCTCTGTGAGATACAGGGGTCACAGGAGGTGCTCTGCTAAAGACAGGGGTCACAGGAGGTGCTCTGTGGGAGGCAGGGATCACAGGAGGTGCTCTGCAAGAGACGGGGTCATATGAGGTGCTCTGCGAGATACAGGGGTCACAGGAGGTGCTCTGTGAGACACAGGGGTCACAGGAGGTGCTCTTTGAGAGACAGGGGTCACCTGAGGTGCTCTGCAAGATATAGGGGTCACAGGAGGTTCTCTGTGAGAGACAAGGATCACAGGAGGTGCTCTGTATGAGACAGTGGTCACAGGAGGTGCTCAGTGAGAGACAAGTCTCACAGGATGTGCTCTGTGAAAGACAGGGGTCAGAGGAGGTGCTCTGTAGGAGACAGTGGTCACAGAAGGTGCTCTGTGAGAGGCAAGGCTCACAGGAGGTGCTCTGTGAGAGACAGGGGTCACAGGAGGTGCTCTGCAAGAGACAGGGTTCTCAGGAGGTGCTCTGTAAGAGACAGGGATCAAAGGAGGTGCTCTGTGAGAGACAGAGGTCACAGAAGGTGCTCTACAAGAGACAGTGGTCACAGGAGGTGCTCTCTGCTACAGACAGGGTTCACAAGAGGTGCTCTGTGATAGACAGCGATCACAGGAGGTGCTCTGTAGGAGACAGGGATCAAAGTTGGTACTCTGTGAGAGACAGGATTCAAAGGAGATGCTCTGAAAGAGACAGGGGTCACAGGGCGTGCTCTGTGAGAGACAGAGGTCACAAGAGGTGCTCTGTGAGACACAGGGGTCACAGGTGGTACTCTGCAAGAGACAGGGGTCACAGGAGGTGCTCTGTGAGAGGCAGGGATCACAGGAGGTGCTCTGCAAGAGACTGGGTCATAGGAGGTGCTCTGCGAGACACAGGGGTCACAGGAGGTGCTCTGTGAGACACAGGGGTCACAGGAGGTGTTCTGTGAGAGACAGGGGTCACCTGAGGTGCTCTGCAAGATACAGGGGTCACAGGAGGTGCTCTATGAGAGACAAGGCTTACTGGAGGTGCTCTGTGAGAGACAGGGGTCACAGGAGGTGCTCTGTAAGAGACAGTGGTCACAGGAGGTGCTCTGTTAAAGACAGGGGTCACAGGAGGTGCTCTGCAAGAGACAGGGATCAATGGAGGTGCTCTGTGAGATACAGGGGTCACAGAAGGTGACCTACAAGAGACAGTGGTCACAGGAGGTGCTCTTTGCTACAGACAGGGTTCAGAGGAGGTGCTCTGTGATAGACAGCGATCACAGGAGGTGCTCTGTAAGAGACAGGGATCAAAGGTGGTACTCTGTGAGAGACAGGATTCAGAGGAGATGCTCTGAAAGAGACAGGGGTCACAGGATGGGGTCTCTGAGAGGCAGGGGTCACACAATGTGCTCTGTGAGAGACATACGTCACAGGAGGTGCTCTATGAGAGACAGGGGTCACAGAAGGTGGTCTGTGAGAGGTAGGGGTCACAGGAGCTACTCTGCTAAGCACAGGGGTCACAGAAGGTGCTCTGTGAGAGACAGGGGTCACAAGAGGTGCTCTGCGAGAGACAGGGGCCACAGGAGGTGCTCTGCAAGAGACAGGGGTCACAAGAGGTGCTCTGTGAGAGACATGAGTCACAGGAGGTGCTTTCCGAGAGACAGGGGTCACAAGAGGCTCTCTGTGAGAGACATGAGTCACAGGAGGTGCTTTGCGAGAGACAGGAGTCACAGGAGGTGCTCTGCGAGAGACCGGGGTCAAAGAATGTGCTCCGCAAGAGACAGAATTCACAACAGGTGCTCTGCGTGACACAGGGGTCACAGGAGGTGCTCTGCAAGAGACAGGGCTCACAGGAGGTGCTCTGCGAGAGACAGGGGTCACAGGAGGTGCTCTGTGAGAGACAGGGGGTATCAGGAGGTGCTCTTTGAGAGACAGTGGTCACAGGAGGTGCTCTGTGAGAGACAGGGGTCACAGATGGTGCTCTGTGAGAGACAGGGGTCACAGGAGGTGCTCTGCTAAAGACAGGGGTCACAGGAGGTGCTCTCTGAGAGACAGGGGTCACAAAAGGTGCTCTGCGAGAGACAGGGTTCACAGGAGGTGCTCAGTGAGACACAGGGGTCAGAAGAGGTGCTCTGTGAGAGACAGGGTTCACAGGAAGTGCTTTGTGAGACACAGGGTTCACAGGAGGTGCTCTGTTAGACAAGGGGTCCCAGGAGGTGCCCTGTGAGGGACAGGGGTCACAAAAAGGTGCTCTGTGAGAGCCAGGGGTCACTGAAGGTTCTCTGCAAGAGACATGGCTCGCAGAAGGTACTCTGTGAGAGACAGTGGTCATAGGATGTGCTCTGTGAGAAACAGGGGTCACAAGAGGTGCTCTGCGAGAGACAGGGGTCATAGGATCCGCTCTGTGAGAGACAGGGGTCACAAGAGGTGCTCTGAGAGAGACATGGTTCACAGGAGGTGCTCTCTGAGAGACAGGAGTCACAGGAGGTGCTCTGCTAAACCAGGGGTCACAGGAAGTGCTCTGTGAGAGACAGGGATCACAAGAGGTGCCCTGCCAGAGACAGGGTTCACAGTAGGTGTTCTGTGGGACACAGAGGTCACAATAGGTGCTCTGTGAGAGACAGGGGCCACATGAGGTGCTCTGCTAAAGACAGGGGTCACAGGAGGTGCTCTGTGAGAGACAGGGGTCACAAGAGGTGCTCTGGGAGACACAGGGGTCACAAGAGGTGCTCTGTGAGAGACAGGGGCCACATGAGGTGCTCTGCTAAAGACAGGGGTCACAGGAGGTGCTCTGTGAGAGAGAGGGGCCACAAGAGGTGCTCTGGGAGACACAGGGGTCACGGGTGGTGCTCTGCAAGAGACAGGGGTCACAGGAGGTGCTCTGTGAGAGGCAGGGATCACCGGAGGTTCTCTGCAAGAGACGGGGTCAGAAGAGGTGCTCTGCGAGACACAGGGGTTACAGGAGGTGCTCTGTGAGACACAGGGGTCACAGGAGGTGCTCTGTGAGAGACAGGGGCCACCTGAGGTGCTCTGCAAGATACAGGGGTCACAGGGGGTGCTCTGTGAGAGACAGGGATCACAGGAGGTGCTATGTAAGAGACAGGGGTCACAGGAGGTGCTCTGTATGAGACAGTGGTCACAGGAGGTACTCTGTTAAAGACAGGGGTCAGCGAAGGTGCTCTGTGAGAGACATAAGTCACAGGAGTTGCTCTGCAAGAGACAGGGTTCTCAGGAGGTGCTCTGCAAGAGACAGGGATCAAAGGAGGTGCTCTGTGAGAGACAGGGGTCACAGAAGGTGCTCTGCAAGAGACAGTGGTCACAGGAGGTGCTCTGTGCTACTTACAGGATTCATAGGAGATGCTCTGAAAGAGACAGTGGTCACAGGAGGTGCTCTGTGATCGACAGGGATCACAGGAGGTGCTCTGTAAGAGACAGGGATCAAAGGAGGTACTCTGTGAGAGACAGTATTCAGAGGAGATGCTCTGAAAGAGACAGGGGTCACAGGACGTGCTCTGTGAGAGACAGAGGTCACAGGATGTGGCCTCTGAGAGACAGAGGTCACAGGATGTGGCCTCTGAGAGGCAGGCGTCACAGAATGTGCTCTGTGAGAGACATAAGTCACAGGAGGTGCTCTGTGAGAGACAGGGGTCACAGGAGGTGGTCTGTGAGAGGCAGGGGTCACAGGAGGTGCTCTGCTAAGTACAGGGGTCACAGAAGGTGCTCTGTGAGAGACAGGGGTCACAAGAGGTGCTCTGTGAGAGACATGAGTCACAGGAGGTGCTTTGCGAGAGACAGGGGTCACAAGAGGTGCTCTGTGGGAGACATTAGCCACAGGAGGTGCTCTGTGAGAGACCGGGGTCAAAGAATGTGCTCCGCAAGAGACAGAATTCACAAAAGGTGCTCTGCGTGACACAGGGGCACAGGAGGTGCTCTGCAGGAGACATGGGTCACAGGAGGTGCTCTGCAAGAGACAGGGGTCACAGGAGGTGCTCTTTGAGAGACAGTGGTCACAGGAGGTGCTCTGTGAGAGACAGGGGTAACAGAAGGAGCTCTGTGAGAGACAGAGATCACAGGAGGTGCTCTGCAAGAGACAGGGGTCACATGAGGTGGTCTGTGAGAGGCAGGTGTCACAGGAGGTGCCCTGTGAGGTGCAGGGGTCATTTAAAGGTGCTCTGTGAGAGCCAGTGGTCACAGAAGGTTCTCTGTAAGAGACAGGGGTCGCAGAAGGTACTCTGTGAGAGACAGGGGTCACAGGAGGTGCTCTGAGAGAGACAGGGGTTACAAGAGGTGCTCTGCTCAAGACAGGTTTCACAGAAGGAACTTTGTGAGAGACAGGGGTCATAGGAGGTGCCCTGTGAGAGACAGGGTTCACAGGAGGTGCTTTGTGAGACACAGGGGTCACTGGAGGTGCTCTGTGAGACAAGGGGTCCCAGGAGGTGCCCTGTGAGGGACAGGGGTCACATAAAGGTGCTCTGTGAGAGCCAGGGGTCACAGAAGGTTCTCTGCAAGAGACATGGGTCGCAGAAGGTACTCTGTGAGAGACAGTAGTCATAGGATGTGCTCTGTGAGAAACAGGGGTCACAAGAGGTGATCTGCGAGAGACAGGGGTCATAGGATGTGCTCTGTGAGAGACAGGGGTCACAAGATGTGCTCTGAGAGAGACATGGTTCACAGGAGGTGCTCTCTGAGAGACAGGAGTCACAGGAGGTGCTCTGCTAAAGCCAGGGGTCACAGGAAGTGCTCTGTGAGAGACAGGGATCACAAGAGGTGCTCTGCCAGAGGCAGGGTTCACAGTAGGTGTTCTGTGGGACACAGAGGTCACAATAGGTGCTCTGTGAGAGACAGGGGTCACATGAGGTGCTCTGCTAAAGACAGGGGTCACAGGCTTTGCTCTGTGAGAGAGAGGGGTCACAAGAGGTGCTCAGGGAGACACAGGGGTCACAGGTGGTGCTCTGCAAGGGACAGGGGTCACAGGAGGTGCTCTGTGAGAGGCAGGGATCACAGGAGGTGCTCTGCAAGAGACGGGGTCAGAGGAGGTGCTCTGCGAGACACAGGGGTTACAGGAGGTGCTCTGTGAGACACAGGGGTCATAGTAGGTGCTCTGTGAGAGACAGGGGCCACCTGAGGTGCTCTGCAAGATACAGGGGTCACAGGGGGTGCTCTGTGAGAGACGGGGATCACAGGAGGTGCTATGTAACAGACAGGGGTCACAGGAGGTGCTCCGTAAAAGACAGTGGTCACAGGAGGTGCTCTGTTAAAGACAGGGGTCACAGAAGGTGCTCTGTGAGAGACATAAGTCACAGGAGTTGCTCTGCAAGAGACAGGGTTCTCAGGAGGTGCTCTGCAAGAGACAGGGATCAAAGGAGGTGCTCTGTGAGAGACAGGGGTCACAGAAGGTGCTCTGCAAGAGACAGGGGTCACAGAAGGTGCTCTGTAAGAGACAGGGATCAAAGGAGGTACTCTGTGAGAGACAGGATTCAGAGGAGATGCTCTGAAAGAGACAGGGGTCACAGGACGTGCTCTGTGAGAGACAGAGGTCACAGGATGTGGCCTCTGAGAGGCAGGGGTCACAGAATGTGCTCTGTGAGAGACATAAGTCACAGGAGGTGCTCTGTGAGAGACAGGGGTCACAGGAGGTGGTCTGTGAGAGGCAGGGGTCACAGGAGGTTCTCTGCTTAGTACAGGGGTCACAGAAGGTGCTCTGTGAGAGACAGGAGTCACAAGAGGTGCTCTGCGAGAGACAGGGGCCAAAGGAGGTGCTCTGCAAGAGACAGGGGTCACAAGAGGTGCTCTGTGAGAGACATGAGTCACAGGAGGTGCTTTGTGAGAGACAGGGGTCACAAGAGGTGCTCTGTGAGAGACAATAGTCACAGGAGGTGCTCTGTGAGAGACAGGGGGTCACAGGAGGTGCTCTTTGAGAGACAGTGGTCACAGGAGGTGCTCTGTGAGAGACAGGGGTAACAGAAGGTGCTCTGTGAGAGACAGGGGTCACATGAGGTGGTCTGTGAGAGGCAGGTGTCACAGGAGGTGCCCTGTGAGGTGCAGGGGTCATTGAAAGGTGCTCTGTGAGAGCCAGGGGTCGCAGAAGGTACTCTGTGAGAGACAGGGGTCACAGGAGGTGCTCTGAGAGAGACAGGGGTCACAAGAGGTGCTCTGCTCAAGACAGGTTTCACAGAAGGAACTTTGTGAGAGACTGGGGTCATGGGAGGTGCTCTGTGAAAGACAGGGGTCATAGGAGGTGCCCTGTGAGAGACAGGGGTCACTCGAGGTGCACTGTGAGGAACAGGGTTCACAGGAGGTGCTCTGTGAGACACATGTGTCAGATGAGGTGCTCTGACCCCCACTGTGAGAGACAGGAGTCACAGGAGGTGCTCTGCTAAAGACAGGGGTCATAGGAGGTGCTCTGTGAGAGACAGGGGTCACAGGAGGTGCTTTGCGAAAGATAGGGGACAAGGGATGGTCTGCGAGAGACAGGGGTCACAGGATGTGCTCCATGTCAAGTCAAGTCAAGTCATAACATTTGTATAGCGCACTACATACCCAGAGGGTTTCAAGGCGCTTAGGAAGGGGAGGAGGATTATTTGTCAAATATCCACGTTTTAAGCTGCTTTCTGAACGCTAGGTGGTTCTGGGTGAGGCGAAGGTAAGCGGGGAGTGAGTTCCAGGTTTTACCAGCCAGGTATGAAAAGGATCTGCCTCCCATGGTGATCTTGTTGATGCGAGGTACAGTGGCGAGGGCTTGGTTGGAAGAACGTAGTTGGCGGGAGGGGGTGTAGAAGGACAGTCGAGAGTTGAGGCAATCTGGTCCGATGTCGTAGAGTGATTTGTGTGCGTGGGTGAGCAGTCGGAAAGTGATCCTCTTATTGACGGGTAGCCAGTGGAGGGCTTTAAGGTGACCAGAGATGTGTTCGTTGCGTGGGATGTCTAATATGAGCCTGGCTGAGGCGTTTTGGATTTGTTGGAGTTTCTTCTGGAGTTTAGCGGTGGTACCTGCGTAGAGGGTGTTTCCGTAGTCCAGTCGGCTCGTGACCAGGGCGTGGGTGACTGTTTTCCTTGTTTCGGAGGGGATCCAGCGAAATGTTTTTCTGAGCATGCGAAGAATGTTGAAGCAGGAAGAGGATACGGCGCTGACTTGTTTGCTCATTGAGAGTGAAGAATCCAGGATGACGCCAAGGTTCCGTGCGTGGTCTGTCGGGATGGGTGCTTTTCCGAGGGCTTCCGGCCACCAGGAGTCGTCCCAAGCAGAGGGGGATGTGCCTAAGATGAGGACTTCTGTTTTGTCTGAGTTCAGTTTCAGACGGCTTTGTTTCATCCATTCGGCAACTTCTTTCATTCCTTCGTGTAGGTTAGTTTTGGCGGTGTTGGGGTCATTGGTGAGAGAAAGGATCAGTTGAGTGTCGTCCGCGTAAGAGATGATGTTGAGGTTGTGTTGGCGTGCGATGGCCGCGAGGGGGCTCATGTATACGTTGAAGAGGGTGGGACTGAGTGAGGATCCTTGTGGTACGCCGCAGATGACTTCAGAGGCCTCGGACTTGAATGGAGGAAGGCGGACTCTCTGGGTTCTTCCGGTGAGGAACGATGTGATCCATTCAAGTGCTTTTCCTTGGATTCCGATGTTATTGAGGCGTTGTAGAAGGGTGCTGTGGCAGACTGTATCGAATGCTGCAGAGAGGTCGAGGAGGATGAGGGCGACTGTGTCTCCATTGTCCAGTAGAGTTCGAATGTCGTCTGTTGCTGCGATGAGGGCGGTCTCAGTGCTGTGTTTTGCTCGGAAGCCAGATTGTGAGGGGTCGAGGGATTTGTTGGCTTCGAGGAAGGCGGCGAGCTGGTTGTTGACGGTTTTCTCAATGACTTTGGCCGGGAATGGAAGAAGCGAGATGGGGCGGTAATTTTTGAGTTCGGTGGGGTCCGCTGTTGGTTTTTTCAGAAGGGCGGTGAGTTCAGCGTGTTTCCAGTCTTCTGGGAAGGTGGCGGAGTTGAAGGAGCAGTTGATGACGTCACGGAGGTGCGGTGCTATGACGGAGTCTGCTTTGTTGAAGATGTGGTGAGGGCATGGGTCTGTGGGGGATCCTGAGTGGATGGAATTCATCAGGCGGATGGTGTCCTCAGTGGAGATTGGGTTCCAGGTGTTAAGTGTGTTCACGGGGGGAAGATTGTCAGCAGATGGTAGGGTGGGTTGGTTTCCGGGTTGGTTGTCGAAGCTGTTGTGGATGTCTGCAATCTTGTTGTGGAAAAAAGAGGCAAGGGAGTCGCAGAGGGTTTGAGAGGGGGTGATGTCGTTGGAGTTGGCCGAGGGATTGGAAAATTCCTTGACGATGTTGAAAAGTTCCTTGCTGTTGTGGGCGTTGTTGTCAAGTCGATCCTTGAATGCAGTTTTCTTGGCTTTACGGATCAGTTGGTGGTGAGTGCGGGTGGCGCTTTTGAAGGCGTCCTTGGTGCTGGTGGTTGGGTCTTTTTTCCAGGCCTTTTCAAGGGAGCGGCAGAGTTTCTTGGACTTCTTGAGATCATCGTTGAACCATGAGGCTTTCTTGCTGCCAGGTTTACTTTGACGTTTTTTCAGTGGAGCTAAGGTGTCGGCGGTGTTGGATAACCATAGGGTGAGGTTGGCGGCGGCTTCGTTGGCGTTAGAAGAGAGGGCTGGGGAGTTTCGAAGGAGCGATGCGGAGATTTGGTCCGTGGTGATTTTGTTCCAGTTTCTTTGCAGGGTAGGTTGGGAGTGGTTGATGGGTTTCGGCTTGTTGTAGGTGAAGTGAACGCAGCTGTGGTCGGTCCATAGGAGCTCCGTAGTGTGGCTGAAGGAGACATGTTTGCTGGAGGTGAAGATAGGGTCGAGTGTGTGACCTGCGATGTGGGTGGGGGAAGTGACTAGTTGTTTAAGTCCGAGGTTGGTGAGGTTGTCCACGAGGGTGGCGGTGTTGTGGTCGTTTATCTTTTCAAGGTGAAAGTTGAGGTCTCCCAGAAGAATATAGTCTTTGGAGGGGAGCGCGTGTGGAGAGATGAAGTCTGTGATGTCTTCACTGAATTTTGCGCGGGGTCCTGGTGGTCTGTAGAGGAGGGTGCCTCTGAGTGTTGTTTTGGGGTCGATGTGGATCTGGAAGTGAAGGTGTTCGGAGTTGGCGAGGTTGGCGTCAGAGCTGGTTGAGATGCGGATAGATTTCTTATGGACGATAGCGATTCCTCCTCCTGTGTGGCTGGTACGGTCTTTGCGAGTGATCTTATAGTCTTCAGGGATGGCAATGGTGATGTCTGGTGCGGAGGAAGCATTCATCCATGTTTCCGTAAGGAAGGCGACGTCTGGAGAGATGGTGTCTAGTAGGTTCCATAGGTCAATGGCGTGCCTGTGCACCGATCGGGTGTTGAGAAGGATGCATTGTAGGTGGTTGGGGTCGGGAATCTGTGGTGTGGTCGTAGCGGAGATGTTGTCGGTGCCGCTGAATTTGCAGGAGTAGCAGGAGAAAGGTCCATGGGTGTGTCCAGGAGCGGCTTGGACGCAGTTGGGGGCGCGACCGGGGTCAAGGGCGAGGAGGGTGGCGGCATCATAGGTAATGCGGGAGGGCTGGGGAGCGAGAAGGGCAGGGGGTCTGGCGCTGGGCGCGGTCCAGGCGCGGACGGGCGTAGACGGGCTTGCCTTTGGCGCACCTTCGGCGTGTCCGTAGCGCGTGGACGCTGCGCGTGGGGGCATTGTCCATAAATGGGTGGTGGAGGGGGCGGAGCGTGGGAGGGGCCGCTGGGAGGCGTGAGCGAGGTCGAGGGAGGGCTCGGGTCAACCAGGGAAATGGCCGCAGCAATAACAACAGCGCGGAGACAGGGTTACACACAGCCAATGCGATCACAGACAAAGAGCAGCCAATATAAACACAAGGGTATGCACAGCAAGTATAAAATAGTTTACAGTCTGCCAAAGCGCTAGGATAATGTTTAGCCAAACGTGCGCGCTAGCAGAAAGGCAGATGCAGAAGTCAGCGCTATACTCAGCCAAAGCGCTATGAGAATAATAATCAAACGAGCGTGCTAGCTGGGAGCCAGATGCGGAGGTCAGCGCTACGATACCACAGTTGGAGGCTGAGGGAGGAGGCGAAGGGAGCGACCACTCACGTTGTAGGCAAGATGGTCACAGCTCTCTGTGAGGGTGAGGACGGCCCGTAGCTCTCGTGGGTGGGAGGGGCCGCTGGGAGGCGTGAGCGAGGTCGAGGGAGGGCTCGGGTCAACCAGGGAAATGGCCGCAGCAATAACAACAGCGCGGAGACAGGGTTACACACAGCCAATGCGATCACAGACAAAGAGCAGCCAATATAAACACAAGGGTATGCACAGCAAGTATAAAATAGTTTACAGTCTGCCAAAGCGCTAGGATAATGTTTAGCCAAACGTGCGCGCTAGCAGAAAGGCAGATGCAGAAGTCAGCGCTATACTCAGCCAAAGCGCTATGAGAATAATAATCAAACGAGCGTGCTAGCTGGGAGCCAGATGCGGAGGTCAGCGCTACGATACCACAGTTGGAGGCTGAGGGAGGAGGCGAAGGGAGCGACCACTCACGTTGTAGGCAAGATGGTCACAGCTCTCTGTGAGGGTGAGGACGGCCCGTAGCTCTCGTGGGTGGGAGGGGCCGCTGGGAGGCGTGAGCGAGGTCGAGGGAGGGCTCGGGTCAACCAGGGAAATGGCCGCAGCAATAACAACAGCGCGGAGACAGGGTTACACACAGCCAATGCGATCACAGACAAAGAGCAGCCAATATAAACACAAGGGTATGCACAGCAAGTATAAAATAGTTTACAGTCTGCCAAAGCGCTAGGATAATGTTTAGCCAAACGTGCGCGCTAGCAGAAAGGCAGATGCAGAAGTCAGCGCTATACTCAGCCAAAGCGCTATGAGAATAATAATCAAACGAGCGTGCTAGCTGGGAGCCAGATGCGGAGGTCAGCGCTACGATACCACAGTTGGAGGCTGAGGGAGGAGGCGAAGGGAGCGACCACTCACGTTGTAGGCAAGATGGTCACCATGAAAGACAGGGGTCACAGGAGGTGCTCTGCGAGATATAGGGGTCCCTGGGGGTGCTTTGTGAGAGACATGGGTCACAGGAGGTGCTCTGTGAGATACAGGGATCACAAGAGGTGCTCTGCCAGAGACAGGGTTCACAGTAGGTGTTCTGTGGGACACAGAGGTCACAATAGATGCTCTGTGAGAGACAGGGGTCACATGAGGTGCTCTGCTAAAGACAGGGGTCACAGGAGGTGCTCTGTGAGAGAGAGGGGTCACAAGAGGTGCTCTGGGAGACACAGGGGTCACGGGTGGTGCTCTGCAAGAGACAGGGGTCACAGGAGGTGCTCTGCAAGATACAGGGGTCACAGGGGGTGCTCTGTAAGAGACAGTGGTCACAGGAGGTGCTCTGCTAAAGACAGGGGTCACAGGAGGTGCTCTGTGAGAGACATAAGTCACAGGAGGTGCTCTGCAAGAGACAGGGATCAAAGGAGGTGCTCTGTGAGATGTGGTAAATAAATAAATAATACCTCTCTTTTTGACTAGACATATATCATAACAGATAGCTCAATAAATAAGAGTCAAGATTCGAGGTAGTAGGAGTTTTGCAGGTTTAATACAGCATAAGGACAGGAACAGGTCAACCTGCACAGGAATAGGATGACAGGGCCCAGCAGCTGCTGGGGCTGGATCTGGGATGAGCGCGCTGACTTTTAATAACAATACATGAGCATATATACATAACGCAAACACATAGCATTACATTGCAGTAGGCGTAGCAGTGGGTGGAGCAGAAGGCGTGACGCGTAGCAGTCGCGAAAGATAAGGGGGAAAAGAGGTGTAACAGGGCGTATACATAGACATGTGATGCAAACGTAACAGAATATGTCATGAATGGGGCGGAAACCATGGAGGGGGCTACCTGAGGAGCCGGGACCTCTAACCTGATGGTGCGCGCAAACTGGCAATGACGTATCACTAGGAGAAGCTGGGGGCTATGAACTCTGTGCTAGGAGCAGAGACTGAAGTCTGGAGAGTCAGGGCGACATGTACCTAAACAGTATCTAGTATCTGATGTTTAGAGAACATGTTGATATAAACTATAAGTCAAGAGAGGAAAGGCTAACTTGATTCTAAGACTGGACCATGCATTATTCTACATGTAGTGCGTGATGAAGAATATGAAGAATATGAAATGACCATTAAATGCAGTATTTCTCTAACGTGGAGACGTGAAGGCTAGACAATGACGGAAACTATTGATGCAGTTCAGTAGCTTAGGAATGCAGAGAAGGAGGACTGAACTGATAACTGGAATCATAACATATTCTTGGCAGACTCAGAGGCTGAGCCAGGCTGGGCCGGGCACTGCGAGGCAGGAAGTAAGTGAAGGGTCGAGGATACAGGTGGGGGCTGTATCCCTCCTCAGCGAGGTTTCAGGAGACAGGAGCTGAATCTGATGTCCAGGCCCTTTTGAGGCCTAGAAACGGGGACTTTATAATGGAATAACGTGCACACTGAGAAACGTGGCAACGTAGCTTTACATAGGCCTGATATTCGTAGTATTCACGAGGACTGGAAACTGGCATACTAGAGGTGGACACAACTGTAATTGCGTCATTAATCAGACATGGGGAGTACATATGCATATTTAATCATGCACACATAACATATGATGGATGACACGTAGGGACACAGAACATGGCAAAATTTACTTTTCCACATTCCCTCCTTGTCACTACGTTTCCATCAGGAAACATCAATATTCATGATACCATCTATCATTTCATACAGTATCATTTGCTCGTCTCGAATTTTCTTAGAACGGGATTTAGAACGGGACTTGGGACTAGGAATACAAGAGGTAGCACAAATGCCGCAAATCGCAGGGCCACATTGTATACAGAGACAGCAGCTGAATATGATCGCTACTGCAATACCTAGAAAGGACAATATTTTCCATCCCCATGCGGAAATTATATTCCAGAACCAGCCGGACCATGTCCAGGTGCCTGGATCTTGGTGTATCAGATGGGCAATTTTATGGAGTCTGGTTATAGCTGAATAAACAGACGGCGCGTTATTTGGAATGAAAATGCAGCAACTAGATCCGATGACTCTACAGGCCCCGCCCCTATCGGCCAGTATGACGTCAAGGACGAGACGATTTTGCAAAACGACAAATCTCATAGCAGATTGCTCTTCAGTTAAGTTACCTAGAGCAGAGGCAGTCTCATTTATTACAGCTTCAAGGGTTCTGGTTAACCTACGGATTAGTTTACTATTCTGGATAGGTCCTATAAAGAAAAAGAAACCTCTATTGAAATCTGTATACTGTTCTAGAGCAGTTTCAGTATAATCGACAATTGGGGACTCCCTTCTATGTCTAATGTGTACTAGATGTGTATTTCTATGATAATCAGGTGGGGCTAGGAAAACTGGTGGCAGTAGGAAGGCAATGTAACAGGTTCCCTCCCAATCGAGGGGCAGACGAATATATGCGGTCTGACCACAAATAAAATATGAATGACGTGAAGCTTTGAAAATAGATTTCCCACTGTCACTATACTTGACAATAGTAGTACAATCACTATGTCCTACATGTACGGAACCATTGTTTCGGACACATAATTCGCCTTTGACTGGTAGTACTGAAATAGCAGGTAAGTCTGGAGTAGTATCGGACTGAACATTCAAGACCATGAAATTCGACGAATAATTACCTAAATTATACACTTCATTTTCTAGATCTAACCCGGTTCTGTGGGGGAGACCTTGCTTGTTTGGGAAACATGTACTGTTAAGAAAAGACATATCTGTTGAGGATGACGTTAACGTGGACCATGCTCCACACGAACCATTATGTGAAAATGGATAAGGAAAAAGTGGCAGAACTTCCTTCGGCATCTGGAAAGGGGGGAGTCGACCACATACCCAACAATTAGTAGCATTGCTGGTCTGGTGTGAGTAATGTAACATGCGGATAAATGAGTTATTACGCATAGCGAGGCGGTAGGACAGTTCATGAGGGGGCAGATCACTAAACGTGTGCTCTACTGTAGCATTAGCAGACTTATTTACATGTGAAACTGGGAAACATAGGTAAAATGCATAACTGGTGCAGGAAATCATAATGCTGAGAAACAATATGAAACATAGAAAAACGATACATCGGATTGAGTTTTGACTAACTCTCTCACTATGGGGGTCTATTTTATACATGTCAGAAACAGTCTAACCGTTTCACCTAGGGGAGGACTTAGACAATCAAACTAGCTGACTTATTTTACTAGACCGTAGTTTCTGTTTATACTCCTGCTGCGGAGTTTTCTCTAACAGGGGAGGTTTTGAATCAATGTCATTTGCGGGACAGTCCTTGAGAACAATATTTTGGCAATCCTTCAAATCCTGGGAAATGTTTTTTAAGACGGGTTTCAGTCCATTAAAAAGTTTAATATGAGAAAGGTGCACCCAGCCTTTGCGTCCTTCCAACTTCACGGCTGTACGGGTGGTGAGGAGGACCTGTCGGGGCTCTTTCCATCGAGGCTCCAGCGGACTTGATCTGTCAAAGTTGCGGACCATCACCATGGATCCTGGGACGATTTCATGCGGTGCCACCTCGGTATTGTCTGGAAATGCGGCGGCAACCTGTGAACGACATGAGTTGAGGGCAGACATCAAGGAAGCTAGGTAATCTGTCAGCATATTACTTGAAACATCGGTAATACTTCGGGGTCTAGGAGTACCCCACATATTTGGGGGGCGGCCGAATACGACCTCATACGGGGACAGACCTGATCTGGAATGTGCGACCATGCGCATGTAAAATAAAGCGACTGGCAGAGCTACTAGCCAGTCCACACCTTTCTCTTGACAGACTTTGGCGATGCGGATTTTCAGGGTTTGATTATGTCTCTCAACGAGACCGGCTGCTTCAGGATGGCGTACACAATGGAACTTCCACTGGTACCCTAGCAAAAGGGAAACGTGCTTCATTAACTCTGAGGATAATGGCTGGCCGTTATCAGAATATACGACTCTAGGGAGTCCATAACGAGGGAAGAATTCACGAACCAACTGCTTGGCAGTGGTCGCGGCTGTGTAATCTGGGACTGGATATGCTTCTGTCCACCTGGACAAAGCGCATACAACTACAAGGACATACTTGAAACCTCGACATCGCTCCATCTGAATATAATCCATCTGGAGGACTTCAAAAGGGTGGTCAGGGGGTTGGAATCCACCTTGTTCCACCGGGACACTTTTACCTGGATTAAACTGACAACATATCATACAGGTACGGACTTTCTGCTTAGCTGCAGCTCGTAAATGCTTGTTGAACCAAATGTTCTGGATACTGTCTAACATAGCTTTTTCTCCTAAATGTGCTGGACTATGTGCGGTATTAATAATGACTTGAACCATAGAGTCGGGGAGAAACCATGTGGCTCTACCCTTTGTTAACCATCCTTGATCTGTCTGGACCCCTCCTTGTTCGGACCATTTCTTGATTTCTTCGGGAGTAGCATGTAACTGGATATCTATGACATCTTGTGTAGGGTCCTTAACTGTCATACATGTAATCGGATCTGGAGTATGTGTCTGTGTCGGATTAACTTGAATGTCTGGAGTCTGTGCTGTAAGCTTGGCTGTGCGATCTGCTAGATCATTACCTTGGGAAATAATATCAGTGACTTTCGTATGTGCTTTGCATTTCATGATAGCAATGGATGTCGGTAAATGTATGGCATCTAACAGAGCTTGAATAAGGAGACCATGCTGAATCTTGGTTCCATGAGAAGTCATGAAACCTCTCTCCTGCCAGAGCACTCCGAAGTCGTGTACGACTCCAAATGCGTAGCGTGAATCTGTGTAAACGTTAACTTTCAAGTTCTTGGCGTATATACAGGCTTGTGTCAGAGCAACTAGCTCTGCTGCTTGAGCGGACAGGGTATCAATACGGTGTGTTTCAATAACTTCAGTGTCAGTAGTCACTGCATACGCGGCGACTAGTTCTCCTGTACTAGTTCTCATACATGAACCATCCACATAAAGTGTCAGGTCAGGGTCTGGTAACGGAATATCTGTCAGATCTTGTCTTGGCTTTGTCGTAATGTTAACTACTTCCACACAGTCATGTGGGTCAGGATTCGAAGTAACTGATGGTAACAGTGTAGCAGGATTTAAAATGTTGCAGCGTCTGATTTCTATGTGTGGCTGGAACAGTGTCAATTCATAACCTGTTAAACGTGCAATTGTCAAGTGCTGAGTTTGTGTTCGGTTCAGAAGAACTTCCACGGAATGTGGAACTTGTACTGTCAAGGAATGTCCTAAGACTATGGAATCACTTTGTCTGATAGCTAGGGCTGTGGCTGCAACTGACTTAAGGCACGCAGGCAAAGCCTGGGCGACTGGATCTAATGTGCTCGAAAAATAAGCACAGGGCTTGTATTGTCCTGCTTGATCTTGTGTGAGAACAGATAATGCTGTACCTTCACGTTCAGTAACGAAAAGTGTAAAAGGCTTACTGTAGTTCGGTGTAGCTAGAACTGGAGCTTGGCATAGGGCTTTCTTTAACTCATTGAAACTAAGTGTATGTTCAGATGTCCAAGGGAGGACAGTCGATACGGCTGCCTCCTGTGTCGTTAACTGTATCAGTGGCTTGGCTAGAAATGCATACTGAGGAATCCATTGTCTACAATAAGAAGTAAGGCCGATAAAAGCACGTACCTCCTTCTGGGTCTTGGGCTGAGGAAGACTCGCTATTAACTGGATACGGTCTGGTGTCAACTGCCTACCCCTCTTGGACAGTAAGTGTCCTAAGTATACCACTTGCTGGACACAGAATTGAAGCTTAGAAGGGGACACCTTGTGCCCCATCTCGGCTAGGAAATACAAGACTGTAAGTGATGCTCGCTCGCAATCACGTTCAGAACGGGCTGTGATCAGTAGATCATCGACATACTGGAGCAGGGCAGTGTCAGTTGGCATGTGAATGTTGTCTAGTTGTCTCTTGAGTGCTTGACTGTAAATACTAGGACTTTCCGTGAAACCTTGAGGAGCGCGTGTGAACATATAGCTCCTTCCATTTAAACAGAATCCGAAAAGAAACTGGCTGTCTGGATGAATAGGGACACTGAAAAATGCGTTCTTGAGGTCTATGACAGTGAAGAACGTGGCTTCGGAATCAATGGCTGTCAATAGGGAAGAGATGTCTGGGACAACTGGGTACTGCGGAATAATACATTTATTAAGCTCTCGTAGGTCGATCACTAATCGATATACTGGGGGTGCATTTGGATCAGTACGTATCATGACTGGAATGATCGGAGAATTACATACATTGGAGTCAGTTTCTACAACTACTCCTTGAGCCATGAGCTCGTCAATAATTTTGGATAAGGCTGCTACAGCCTCGGGTGGCAATCTGTACTGTCTGATTCGTGGTAACACTACACCTGGTTTGAGAGTCACACGATAAGGTGTGATTTGCATATAACCTACATCAGTTGGACCTTGCGCCCATAGATGCTGTGGAACATTAGACAGTCTCGAATCAAAATCTCGTAATACATAGTGACCCTTGAAGTCACGTAGGAACAATCGTATTCCCTCTGGGGAACAACATATGACTGCACCTAACTCTTTCAGTGTTTTAATGCCTAATAGGTTTTCTGGACATGACTTAGTAAGTAACAGATCAGTAGTGCGGGACAATGGACCTACTTCTAGAGTAACTGGCTTTGAAATCTCATTTACGATAGGTTTTCCTGAAAATCCAAGGGAAACATTTCTTGAGCCTGAGAGCGGAGCCCCTGGAACTTCGGCGTGACTAATTGTGGTCCTACTTGCCCCTGTATCAATCAAAAACTTTCTGTCTTTCCCTAATACTTGACTGTGAACATAGGGACCTTCTTGATCTACAGGTATCTCGATGAGAGGCAAGCCTACCTCCCTCTCTAGGCTGTTTCATGAATACTGCTGGTACTCTGGATACTCAGACTGTGCATACTGGTACATCTGCTGTGTGACATGCTGGGTTGCAGCAATAGGCTGCGGTGCGGTAACTGTCTGTTGTGCATTCTGTGGCTGAGGAGTCTGTGAAACTTGTTCTTGTCTAGGCGGACGTGGTCTTTCCTTAGTCTTACCAGTAGCTATGTTGTGTTTCAGAACTGCACACTCATTTATAAAATGACCTGGCTGTTTACAATAATTGCAGTTCCCTTTAACGGGAGCTGCAGGATGACTGGCTTGATTCGGACCCCTCTTCTGACTGTCTTGAGGAACGGATTGTGCAACTAATACTTTCATTTTCGTGTCTTTCATACGTTTTCTCTCGTGTTCTTGCTCTTCCCTGATTCTATTCTGGTGGTACTGGAGCATCTGGAGCATCTGGGACGGAGTATTAGCTTGCCAGGTGCTTTCGACTTTCAGAACTCGATTTTTAACTTGTGGGCTTGAATTCTCGACTAATTTAGTAACAAAAAGGTGAGGGTATGACTCACTACTTGTCTTGAGACCACTGTTGATGCTGAAACATTTTTCAAACCTAGAATAAAAATCACTAATATCCTCGTCTTGCTTCTGTTTACAGGCTGAGATTGCATCCCAGTCTTCTTTTCTAGTTGTCAATAATCTGGGTAGAACTTGAATCAATAATTCTGGTAATTCTTTACATTTCTCTCCTAGACCGGTACCTGGTACTCGTGCCTTGTCTTCAGCTTCTAGAACTGCCCAATCGATCTTTTTCTCTCCCACCTCCCATTCTTTTTCCTTGAGCTTTTCATACACCCCTGCGGGCAACAGGACCTTTAACATTTTAATGATATCTGGGTAAGTGTATTCTCCCATACGGAGCATGTCTTTTAATTCTCTATGGAACCCTGCTGGATCTTTGTCATGACAGGGAATTAATTTCTTCATTTCGAGGAGTTCCATCTTTGTAATCGGGGTGTAAACAAACACTCGTTGCATTTCACCGTCCTCTGTCTTAACTGGATGCACTTCTCGTAACGGATTCTGTCTTTCCATGTAAAATGGTTTACTTTCTGGGGGTGAGACATGAACAAAATGCGGGTTCAAAAACGTTCTATATTTGTGGCGCTGTTCTAGAATGACACTAATTAAGTCGGTACCTAGACCTTTCCATCTATACTGGAGTAACTCGTTCAGGACATCGTGTAACGGACCTGGATCAGAGTGCTGACCCTCATACAGAGTAATGAGGTGCTGGATCATATACATACCCACCAGTCGCTGTTCGGCTGGGGGCAATTTCAGAAACATTTGTGCCACTATTTCGTCTGGAAAAGTGGTAGAATCAGTAATCCATCGGACTGCTGATCGGGCTAGTTCTTGTTCATGCATGGTACTTAACTCACTGTAACCGATTCGTGATTTCAGAATGTGATCGGTAGCTTGGAATACTTGTTCTAGGGAACCTTGTTCTGGTGCTGAATGATGGAAAATTGACTTGTGTTCTAGGCGTAAATGGCGATCTGGAAATCTAGATTTTCCTACATACGCTATTCTGGCGGTATTCTCGTCGTCTTCCTCTTCAGGATCAGAGTTACTTTCTTTCTCGCTTACTTGTGCTGCTTTACGTTGTTCGTGTATCTTTATTATCTCTCTACGGATTTTCTTGTACATACTCTCCATGGCACTAATGGTATTGTGCTTACCCTCGGCTATATTATCACTCCACTTTGTCAGGGTTTTCATTTCGGCCGGATCTTTAGACGGGTAATCTTGTTCTCTTATTAGACAGTTAATTAAAAACTTTAATATCATACGCTGGATCTCAGCTTTCCTTTGAGACATGGCATCACTAATACTTTCTGGATCATCCCCTGTACGGATGAAACGATATATTCTGTCTAGATCTTCTTTCATATTGGGTAGGGTGACTAGATACTCGGTCACCCTCCTTACGCGTACTGAATATAAAACCATATTATTCTCGCCTGGGACTGGGTCATAGGCACATTCGCCAAGGGCTTGCCTGATTTCTGCAACAGACTTATTACTCTTGGGAGTACGCTGTGATGCTTGAGCATGTAATTCGAGTGCTGATAAACGCTTGCGTGGCGGCGGGGTTTGAGGAGGACCTCCTCCTGCGGCCCCTAGACTAGAATCATCGACTGATATTCTTCGTGGCGGAGCGGGAAATTGAAATGCTGGCTGGACCGGGGGTACCGTAGCAGGTACTGCAAGGGGTGTCCCGGTGTCTGGAGGAGCAGGGTGTGCCTGATTTACAGGGACCGGCGGAGCGCGAACAGGATCTGCATATTCAGGGACTGTGTCGTCCAGAGAGGACGAAATAAAAATATCAGCTGCGGTCGGTTTGTGACGTAGCTTGGTCGGAACTAGTGGTGGCGGGAAATTACTGGATGCCTCTGGGGTCGCTTTTGGCAAGCCCTCGGCAAGAAGAGGGTACATACCCTTAATAAGGGCATGCCTCTGTCTGTCTGACTGTTCGGCTTTGACTTGTTCACCTATCTCGATTAATTCTTTTTCTTGGGCTCGCTCTAAGGATTCTCTACTTAATTCTGACTTTCTGATTTCTTTTTCAGTTCTTTTATGAGCTTCTTTGCGCCATAACTCGATGGCATCTTTCTGTGACTGTCTGGCTTTCTTTTTCCATAATGCTTCTTCTACTCGCATGATGCATTCGGCATCCCATGTACCCGATACGGGCCATCTATACTTTTCTTCTAACTGTTTGGTATACTCTACCCATAAATCTAGATACAATATGGCGCTTATGCCATGTTTCTGATACATAAAGTGACCTGGACTGTCCCTAGGCGGGACGGGAACTGCTGCTTCCAGCAGACCCTTTCTAGTTTTTAACTGACGTAACTTGGAAAATATGGGCATGACTGAACTGTAATCTAGACACAATACAATACACAATGAACACGATACCTATTCCCCATTCATACCACGACATTAAAATACATGAAAAACATTTAGAATAACAGTTCGAACAGAATACTACCTGGAAATACTGAGAACAGAACACATAGATTTTCTCGAGAACAGAAACTGACTAGAACAGAAACTAGATACACTGCTGAAACAGTACGAAACTTACCGGTCTCATAAAGAGACACGTCAGGACCCGCATCCACCGAAGTGGACACTTCGTTTGTGGGACTGTGTACCACCAACCCACAGACCAGAGTCAATTAAATTGACCCTGTCTAGATACCACCCCAGTAACGGTACTCACCGGGCAGCAAGAACGGAAAGCCTCAGACTGGACTGGACTGCTACGACGACGGACGACGAACTTCGGACTTCGGACTTCAGTTACGGGTGGACCTCCGGATACCTCGGACCTTGGACTCTTGGCTTGGGCTCTGGTCGGGACTCGCCGCGTTCCTCCACCGTCTCGTCTGGATGCTGGACCGCCTCCTCCGTCTCCTCCGTGGGCCTGAGGGATACTTGAGCAGAAATATCTGCCACTGCGCAGAAGAGTTCCGTCACGACTGCAGAGGGTCAGGGGGTCGGCGTGGCTTCACCGACGCGTGGGGAAAGGGCAAGTCCCTATTCGGGCGCCATTATGTGGTAAATAAATAAATAATACCTCTCTTTTTGACTAGACATATATCATAACAGATAGCTCAATAAATAAGAGTCAAGATTCGAGGTAGTAGGAGTTTTGCAGGTTTAATACAGCATAAGGACAGGAACAGGTCAACCTGCATAGGAATAGGATGACAGGGCCCAGCAGCTGCTGGGGCTGGATCTGGGATGAGCGCGCTGACTTTTAATAACAATACATGAGCATATATACATAACGCAAACACATAGCATTACATTGCAGTAGGCGTAGCAGTGGGTGGAGCAGAAGGCGTGACGCGTAGCAGTCGCGAAAGATAAGGGGGAAAAGAGGTGTAACAGGGCGTATACATAGACATGTGATGCAAACGTAACAGAATATGTCATGAATGGGGCGGAAACCATGGAGGGGGCTACCTGAGGAGCCGGGACCTCTAACCTGATGGTGCGCGCAAACTGGCAATGACGTATCACTAGGAGAAGCTGGGGGCTATGAACTCTGTGCTAGGAGCAGAGACTGAAGTCTGGAGAGTCAGGGCGACATGTACCTAAACAGTATCTAGTATCTGATGTTTAGAGAACATGTTGATATAAACTATAAGTCAAGAGAGGAAAGGCTAACTTGATTCTAAGACTGGACCATGCATTATTCTACATGTAGTGCGTGATGAAGAATATGAAGAATATGAAATGACCATTAAATGCAGTATTTCTCTAACGTGGAGACGTGAAGGCTAGACAATGACGGAAACTATTGATGCAGTTCAGTAGCTTAGGAATGCAGAGAAGGAGGACTGAACTGATAACTGGAATCATAACATATTCTTGGCAGACTCAGAGGCTGAGCCAGGCTGGGCCGGGCACTGCGAGGCAGGAAGTAAGTGAAGGGTCGAGGATACAGGTGGGGGCTGTATCCCTCCTCAGCGAGGTTTCAGGAGACAGGAGCTGAATCTGATGTCCAGGCCCTTTTGAGGCCTAGAAACGGGGACTTTATAATGGAATAACGTGCACACTGAGAAACGTGGCAACGTAGCTTTACATAGGCCTGATATTCGTAGTATTCACGAGGACTGGAAACTGGCATACTAGAGGTGGACACAACTGTAATTGCGTCATTAATCAGACATGGGGAGTACATATGCATATTTAATCATGCACACATAACATATGATGGATGACACGTAGGGACACAGAACATGGCAAAATTTACTTTTCCACAGAGAGACAGAGGTCACAGAAGGTGCTCTGCAAGAGACAGTGGTCACAGGAGGTGCTCTGTGCTACAGACATGATTCAGAGGAGATGCTCTGAAAGAGACAGTGGTCACAGGACGTGCTCTGTGAGAGACAGAGGTCACAGGATGTGGCCTCTGAGAGACAGAGGTCACAGGATGTGGCCTCTGAGAGGCAGGGGTCACAGAATGTGCTCTGAGAGAGACATAAGTCACAGGAGGTGCTCTGTGAGAGACAGGGGTCACAGGAGGTGGTCTGTGAGAGGCAGGGGTCACAGGAGGTGCTCTGCTAAGTACAGGGGTTACAAAAGGTGCTCTGTGAGAGACAGGGGTCACAAGAGGTGCTCTGCAGGAGACAGGGGCCACAGGAGGTGCTCTGCAAGAGACAGGAGTCACAAGAGGTGCTCTCTGAGAGACATGAGTCACAGGAGGTGCTTTGCGAGAGACAGGGGTCACAAGAGGTCCTCTGTGAGAGACAAAGCTCACAGGAGGTGCTCTGTGAGAGACCGGGGTCAAAGAATGTGCTCCGCAAGAGACAGAATTCACAAAAGGTGCTCTGCGTGACAGAGGGGTCACAGGAGGTGCTCTGCAGGAGACATGGGTCACAGGAGGTGCTCTGCAAGAGACAGGGGTCACAGGAGGTGCTCTGTGAGAGACAAGGGGTCACAGGAGGTGCTCTTTGAGAGACAGTGCTCTGTGAGAGACAGAGATCACTGGAGGTACTCTGCAAGAGACAGGGGTCACATGAGATGGTCTGTGAGAGGCAGGTGTTACAGGAGGTGCCCTGTGAGGTGCAGGGGTCATTGAAAGGTGCTCTGTGAGAGCCAGGGGTCACAGAAGGTTCTCTGTAAGAGACAGGGGTCGCAGAAGGTACTCTGTGAGAGACAGGGGTCACAGGAGGTGCTCTGAGAGAGACAGGGGTCACATGAGATGCCCTGCTCAAGACAGGTTTCACAGAAGGAACTTTGTGGGAGACAGGGGTCACTCGAGGTGCACTGTGTGAAACAGGGTTCACAGGAGGTGCTCTGTGAGACACAGGGGTCAGAGGAGGTGCTCTGTGAGAGACAGGGCTCACAATAGGTGCTCTGCGAAAGATAGGGGACAAGGGATGGTCTGCGAGAGACAGGGGTCACAGGATGTGCTCCATGAAAGACAGGGGTCACAGGAGGTGCTCTGCGAGATATAGGGGTCACTGGGGGTGCTTTGTGAGAGACATGGGTCACAGGAGGTGCTCTGTGAGATACAGGGGTTACAGGAGGTGCTCTGTGAGAGACAGAGGTCACAGGAGGTTCTATGAAAGAGACAGCAGTCACAGGAGGTGCTGTATGAGGGACAGGGTTCACAGGATGTGCTCTGCGAGTGATAGAACTATTGATGGGGAGAATGCAGAACAGTGTCATACATTCACCCCAGTACAGAGATCTGGGCGTAAATCCATTGTTTTTTTGCTCACCATGCCTTTCCAGTTTGAATGAATGAATGAATGATGAATGAATGATTACATGCTTATATAGCGCATGGCTACCCGGAGGCATTCCAGCGCTTTAGAGCGAGGACAGGCAATCACCACTCAACTAAACAGATTGGTCTTCAACCGTTTCCAGAGCTTAGCTGCATGAAATGGGAAGCGTCGGCCACCCATCCGTGTCCGCCTAACCCTGGGAACTGTCAACAGATTGTGATGGTTAGATCTGAGTACTTGAGGAATCTGATGGTGAATAAGCATAGGGCGTAGGATGGCCGGGCCGTTGTCGGTCATAGACTTGTGGACCATACACATGGCCTTGAACCAAACCCAGAGCCAATGAAGAGTTCGCAGAGTAGCCTTTGCCGAACTGTTTCTTGTGACATCCATAAGCAAACGGGCCGCACAGTTCTGGACCGACTGTAGAATTTTAATAGTGCCAAGCGGTGCGCCCAGATATACCGCATTAGCGTAATCCAGGTGGTATAAAATAAGTGACTGGACAAGGAGGCGTCTGGCCTCAGATGGAAGAAGGGCCAGAACCTTCCTTAAAAGTCTGAGCAAACCATAACATGTCGCAGCCACCTTGCGTGCCTGCACTCGGAAGCCCAGGGTAGAATCGAGCCAGACACCCAGGCTTTTGATTTGATTTTCCGGAGGGGGGCCAAGACAGTCGGGCCACCAAGGATCGAGATTAGTAGGGGCCTTGTAGCCTAACAGCATGATTTCAGTTTTTGAACAATTCAGCTTTAGGAAGGAGGAGTCCATCAATGCAAGAACCGTAGTAAGACAGGGAGACAGCTTGTTTATCCCTGAATCCGCAGCCTCTGCCCTAGCAATGGAAACGACCAACTGCGTATCATTGGCGTAGGTGACCAATTGAACTCCCCAGGGAAGAACCACGTTAGCCAAAGGCCTCGTGTAGATATTAAACATGGTAGGGCTCAATGAAGATCCCTGGGGAACACCGAATTGCAGGGGAAGTTGTTTAGACCTTGCTTCATCTTCAAAGACTGTAAAGGTTCTATCTGAAAGAAATGACCGCAGCCATTTAAGGGCAGTCCCTGTGACTCCTACCTCCCTCAAGCGTTGTATCATGAGTAGGTGATTTACCGTGTCGAAGGCTGCGCTGAGGTCCAACAGGACCACCGCAGCGCAGCCTCCGGCATCCACAATTTTCCTGGCTTCCTCGACTACAGTGACCAAGGCGGTCTCAGTGCCTTGCTTGCTTCTAAATCCCGTCTGGGTGGGATTCAAAGCTCCATTGTTCTCAAGGAACAAAGATAGTGCGGAGTTAACATGTTTCTCAGCAATTTTGCCAAGTCCCGGCAGCAGAGATATCGGTCGATAATTTGACCAGTCTTCCAGGTCAAGACTAGGTTTCTTCAAAAGTGCCTTGACTCTGGCCTGTTTCCACAGTGGAGGAACCAGACCCGCAGCCAAGGAGGAGTTGATAACGTCCCTAATGACTGGGGCAACAGTTGCAGAGACCTGTTTAAGGACTGAAGGAGGAGCAGCGTCAGACGGGGAGCCAGATTTAAGATCCCAAGGAGTCTTTCTACCGTAGCTACATGCAGCAAAGGAAGGGACTCAAGCAATGCTAGGGGTCCAGGCATTGTCAGAGGGAAGGAGGTGTCAATAGAATGGAAGGCTGAGTAAATATTTGCCACCTTTGTGGCAAAAAAATTGGCCAGTTCATCACAGCGTTTCTGGGGGTCCAAGAATTCATTCGAAGGACAGGGGGGAGTGACCAAGGATTTAAAAATAAAAAAAAAATCCCTAGGGGAATTGGCGGCAGCAGCAATCTTAGCTTGATAATACGAGGATTGTGCAATTTTTAATTGGTTTTTGTAAGTCCTGATTGCCGAACTGTATTCGCTTTTATTATCAATTGAGACATTTTTTCTCCATTTCCTTTCGGATCGCTTGCAGCTCTGTTTAAGCCTTTTTAATTCAATGGAGTACCAGGGCATTTTACTGGAGCCAATACGATGGCAAACTTCTGTTTTAGGCAGGATGAGATCTAATGAGGACTCCATCCAACAATTAAAAGCAGCATTGACTGTGACAGGATTATCCCACATAAGGGGAGGGGACTTATTCATGGTAGATACCCAGTCGTCGAGCGAGAGTCTGGACCAAATCCGACTCAACTTCCTAGATAGTCTGACCGGATGATTTTGGTCAAGAGATGTCCACGTAAATAATACCAAAGCATGGTCTGACCACGGGACAAAAAGTGACTCCTTCCAGCGAATATTATCTAGGTTGGTGAAAAAATGGTCGATCATGTGTCCAGCTGAGTGAGTAGGTCCAGATACAATTTGTTTGAGTTGTAACATCCCTAATTCTTCCATCAGATCTTGCGAGGGGGGGCCTCCGGTTCGTCAAGGTGTATGTTAAAATCACCCAAAATGGAGAAATTGGGGGAACTACTAGAGATGTGAGTAATCCTATCATGAAGATTGTTACAGAAGTAATTGTGTGCTCCGGGAGGGCGGTAAACCAAGATCCACGAGAAGGTGCAGGTGGGAGAAAAAAAGATGGAAAACGCCATACTCTCACATTCTGCTAGAGGGCTCTCAGATGTTCGGCACCCAAATGTGTTGCGGTAAATAATTGCAACCCCTCCTCCCCATTCAGATTGACGGTCACACCTGCTGATTGGATAACTAGGGGGCAGGGCTAAATCTGGGTCTGCGGCCTCCGTCAACCAAGTTTCAGTTAGAAAGAGGATATCGAGCTTTCGCTCCTCCAACAACAGGCGAATTTCGTGCGCATGTTTTAGCAGAGATAGTCAATTAAGAAGCGATAGGGAGTAAGATTTGACTTCTTCATTATTAGAGTGAGGGGTTTCTGAGGGCCCACTGCCAATTTTACAATGAGAGCAGGGGGTCCATGGTTCCTCTGGCGACATAGATTAGGGCAGAGGGCCGTAAGGTCTCTTCGCAGTTTCCAAAACTGTTCCCCACTATAATTAAGTATACCTGCTGTACAGGGTCCAAAAGTACTGGCCCCTGGACCCGTCCTGTCACGGACGGGCACAGACGGGCTTTCCTTAGGCGCTCCTTTGGCGCAAAAGAGGCGCACCTGCTGATCGCGTCCGCTGCGCGGAGGCATGACCGTATTAATTTATGCGTTCTGAACGCGTGTCCCACAGCTTAGCCCCAAAGCCTAGTCCGCCAACATGCATGCCTCCCAAGATGGCCGTTATGTGTTGCCGGCCGCCTCTGTGTGGAAAGAACAACTGGTAACAAAATGAGGCGCAAATTAAAATGAAAGTCTGCTGAGGGAATACTGGTGGAAAATACACACAGTAAATAATAAAATATACAGTGTTTTTTTTAAATCGTGCTAAAGAGATCAAAAGCTCCCGGCTTCCGCCTCAGGAGTAGTGCGAGGTAGTACTGGGTCCAACGCGAGCCCTCAAGGGTGCTTAATTTATGCGTTCTGAACGCGTGTCCCACAGCTTAGCCCCAAAGCCTAGTCCGCCAACCTGCCTGCCTCCCATGATGGCTGCTATGCGTTGCCGGCCGCCTCCGTGTGGAAAGAACAACTCAGCGCCTATTCGGCTGAGTAAGGCAGAATGGTAACAAAATGCGGCGCAAATTAAAATTAAGGTCTGCTGAGGGAATACTGGTGGAAAATACACACACTAAATAATAAAATATACAATGTTTTTTTTAAATCGTGCAAAAGAGATCAAAAGCTCCCGGCTTCCGCCTCAGGAGTAATGCGAGGTAGTACTGGGTCTGAACCCAGCCATATGGAAATCAGTCTTGACCCTGTGCCTCATGGGAGCAGTCCAGCCCAAACTGCCAAGCCAGGTCCTCCCTGGGCTGGAAACAAGCATCCTAGTACAGGTTTCAGGGTTTTCCCCCTCTTCAGCCAGGATAGCTTGATTCCAGTGGCATGGAGAGCACGGGACTCACGTCTGAGCATACCCGTACCGCTGGGGGTGACAAATGCAAAAAGAACTATTGATGGACAGAATGCAGAACAATGTCATACATTCACCCCAGAACAGAGATCTGGGCCTAAATCCATAGTTTTTTTTTCCACCGTGCCATTCCAGTTTGAACCCCGCCACATGCAAATCATGAAGATGAGTGGAAGGAGCGTCAAATTCACAATAAATTCCTCAGTCCAGTACTCTAGTCCATGATTTTTATTGTTCAAAATCTTTTCCAAAATCAGTAAAAATGTCCAATCCAATGCAAATTACAATATATATTCCATCCACATCAATACTTCCTTGTGCGTGAAGATTCACAACTTAGAACAGATAAGAATCATGGGCTACAGTACTGGACTGAGGAATTTATTGTGAATTTGATGCTCTTTCCACTCATCTTAATGTTTTCGGAACGGTGTGGCCTTGACGGTAGACCATAGGAAGAAGAGCTAGGGAGAAGAGCGCCAGAATTATTTCTCCTGGTGCATACATCGCATAACCCTTACCGTTGATGTTTTATTTACCATATGCAAATCAGTCTTGACCCTGTGCCTCATAGGAACAGTCCAGCCAGAACTGCCAAGCCATGTCTTCCCTGGACCGGAAACAAGCTTCCCAGGACCGGTTTCAGGCTATCAGCCATCTTCAGCCAGGATAGCTTGACTCCAGTGGCGTAGTGAGCAAGGGACCCACGTCTGGGCATCCCCTTCGCATATAGGGTGAACAGCAAAACGCACAAGATGATGGGCGGAATTTTGCACAATGGCAAAACATTCACCCCCAGTCACAGATCTGGGTTTAATCTATCGTTATTTTGCTCACCAAGCCACCCAGTTCAGACATGGCCATATGCAAATCAGTCTTGACCCTGTGCCTCATGGGAACAGTCCAGCCCGAACTGCCAAGCCATGTCTTCCCTGGACCGGAATCAAGCATCCTAGGACCGGTTCTGGGCTTTCAGCCGTCATCAGCCAGGATAGCTTGACTCCAGTGGCATGGAGAGCACAGGGGTCACAGGAGCTGCTCTGTGAGAGACAGGGGTCACAGGAGGTGCTCTGTGAGAGACAGGGGTCACCTGAGGTGCTCTGCAAGATACAGGGGTCATAGGAGGTGCTCTGTGAGAGACAGGGGTCACAGGAGGTGCTCTGTGAGAGACAGGGGTCACAGGAGGTGCTCTGTGAGAGACAGGGGTCACAGGAGGTGCTCCGCGAGAGACAGGGGTCACAGGAGCTGCACTGTGAGAGACAGGGGTCACAGGAGGTGCTCTGTGAGAGACAGGGGTCACAGGAGGTGCTCTACAAGATACAGGGGTCATAGGAGGTGCTCTGTGAGAGACAGGGGTCACAGGAGGTGCTCTGTGAGAGACAGCGGTCACAGGAGGTGCTCCGCGAGAGACAGGGGTCACAGGAGCTGCACTGTGAGAGACAGGGGTCACAGGAGCTGCACTGTGAGAGACAGGGGTCACAGGAGGTGTTCTGTGATAGAGATAGAGTCATTTAAGGTCAGGTTGTGCCTTGCTCTGGTGTTCCTCAGTAAACACGGGAGCCCCAGGGGCACCTCAGGCTCAGGGGTAAAGTAAGCCTTGGCTAATGAGCAGAAAGAAGTGATTGTCGCTGCAGCAAGCCCTGAGGACTCACAGACGCCCTGGAGGAACCCCCAGGGCTCTTCATTAAAACATAATATGAGGCGCTGCTTCTTTGTCCCTGGTGTGAGCAGTAAATGGAAACTCAGATAATCAAACCAGACTCATTAACAAGCAGAATAATTAACAACCAGGACTAAAGGCGTGACGTCACCTCAGCTCATCTCTCTGCAGAGAGCACTTTACGACCCCTGTCTTTGATTGATAATAACCATGAGCTCCCAGGGCTGCAGGGTCAGGCCAGGGCTGTGTGAGATCTGGTATCCCCACAGGACCGTGTATCCCCTGCTCTTCAGCACCAGGCAGGGTCAGGCAGGGTCAGGCCAGGGCTGTGTGAGATCTGGTATCCCCACAGGACCGTGTATCCCCTGCTCTTCAGCACCAGGCAGGGTCAGGCAGGGTCAGGCCAGGGCTGTGTGAGATCTGGTATCCCCACAGGACCGTGTATCCCCTGCTCTTCAGCACTTATCAGCAATGAATCTCTGTCCAGGCAGGGTCAGGCCAGGGCTGTGTGAGATCTGGTATCCCCACAGGACCGTGTATCCCCTGCTCTTCAGCACCAGGCAGGGTCAGGCAGGGTCAGGCCAGGGCTGTGTGAGATCTGGTATCCCCACAGGACCGTGTATCCCCTGCTCTTCAGCACCAGGCAGGGTCAGGCAGGGTCAGGCCAGGACTGTGTGAGATCTGGTATCCCCACAGGACCGTGTATCCCCTGCTCTTCAGCACCAGGCAGGGTCAGGCAGGGTCAGGCCAGGGCTGTGTGAGATCTGGTATCCCCACAGGACCGTGTATCCCCTGCTCTTCAGCACCAGGCAGGGTCAGGCAGGGTCAGGCCAGGGCTGTGTGAGATCTGGTATCCCCACAGGACCGTGTATCCCCTGCTCTTCAGCACCAGGCAGGGTCAGGCAGGGTCAGGCCAGGGCTGTGTGAGATCTGGTATCCCCACAGGACCGTGTATCCCCTGCTCTTCAGCACTTATCAGCAATGAATCTCTGTCCAGGCAGGGTCAGACAGAAGCAGCCAATCACTGTTCCCAGGGAGACAGGGAGACATGATTCAACTGGAGCTTGTCTAATGTTGCAACACAACCAGAGACAGACAGAAATAGAAATAAATAAAAAGAATGGAATGTGATATAAATAACGATTTTTCGATTTCAAAAACTTTATTCGACAGTTTGTCATAAAAGCAACACGCAGACATCACTATCATTACACTATAAATAATACATAGACATCACGTAGTAAAAAAATTATTAAATACCTTATATCTGTCTTTTTGAAATACGAATATCTTGTTTACATATAAATCATTTAACAGTGATTTAAAAATTACTACATTATTAAAAAGAGGTTTCATATAAAGCACAAATAGTTACTAGCTAGCAGCATGAGGCAAAAAAGTGCGAGTGCGTATTATCCAAGCCCATTTTAAAAATGTTGCAGTTGCTACAGCTATACAGGGTGAACAGTCCGTCTCTAGTATTCTTAGGGCATCTTTATACTTCTGTGTGCCCAAATTTAAACAAATGGGTTTTAACTATTTACGGCGCGGAGCACAATAAAGAGGGCATTCAAAAAATATATGTGCTATGGTCTCAACCTTATACTTACAGTTATGACATTTATAACTACCTTGTGATGCCCATTTAGAGCTCAAAGCTTTTACTGTAAGTGTACTGGTCCTAAATTGGAAATATAATTTATGGTCTTGAGGCCTTTCAATAATATCCCAGAATGCCTCACAGTGGGGACGTGATTTCAAATCAAGGAAGCGGCCAGTTAGGTTGGTGCTGATGCTACCCATAAGGACTCTCTCACTAACCATTACCCAACATTTTTCTTTCAAAAGCTTTTTTGATGGGAATGTTATCATATCAGAAGTTTCCCATAGCTGGATAAGATCCATATCTTTTAAAAGTATTCTTAATTCATTAAGCCATTGGATTACATGGAATCTGTCTGCCTTATTACATCTCTCAAAGCTGTTGCATAATGAGCCAATTCTGGGGTGGTGCAGATACGCCTCCAATACAATAGTTGCCTCAGTCTCGCTATATCGACCACATTTTGCCTGCCTAAATCAAACAGCAGCGGGACTATGGGTGTACTTTGCGGAGCGCCAACCAACCCTCGTAAGAATTTCCTCTCTGATATTGCTAATTGGGTTAAGTTAGAAAATCCCCAGAGCTCTGATCCGTACAAGGTGGCGCTTAATACTTTTGTTTGGTAGATCTCCAAGACAGGTGTGATGGGCTGAGTAAAGGAAGTTTTATGTTTGGGTGCAAGGGCTCCCGCAAGTTGATGAAATTTCAGGGTGGCCATGTCTGTATGGCATTTCCACCCCATATTACTCTGCACTGAGATGCCCAGATAGGTAAAAACATCCACTTCCTCTACGGGGATGTTATTAAGGATAATTTTACCTTTAAATTTTTTCTGTGAGTTCAAAGACATGAATTTTGTTTTAGAGGTGTTAATCTCAAGTCCACGTGATTCACAGAATGCCCCAAAGATATTAACAGCCTTCTGCAACCCACTTGGAGTGCGCGAGATGATCAGCGTATCGTCAGCATACATTAGTACTGGGACCCGGGTCCCCGCTAAGACAGGCGCATCTGTGGGAGATCCGCTAAGGTGGTCCACTATGCCATTAATGTATAGTAAAAATAGTGTGGGGGCCAAGACGCATCCCTGCCGAACACCTCGTTCGACAGGGAATGCGTCAGTGATCCCACCCTGGCCTCCCCACCTGATTCTTGCGAAATTGTTTTCGTGCAACCGGACTACAAGAGTCAACAGCTCAGGGGGCATTCCTTGATCAGCCAAGACCTTCCACAACATAAGACGGGGAACTAAATCAAAAGCTGATTTAAGGTAAAAAAAAAAACTGCATAAGTGACCCTTTAGATAAAACAACATTCCTCCAATATAATGCAGTAAAGTAAAAAAAATGATCTACAGAGCTGGTGCTGGGACGGAAGCCAGCTTGGAATGGGGATAAAACATTGTGTTCCTCTACCCATGTTTGTATTTTATTTTGAACTAATCGACCAATACGTTTTTGGGCTGAGTCTATTAGACTGATTGGTCTATAGTTACTTGGGAGGGATTTATCACCCTTTTTGTAGACTGGTATATTTTCAGCTCCTTTCCAAGAGGAAGGAATAGGAGCACCCATTGCCGCTGCATTAGCTAGTAATAAAAAGTATTGACACCAAGTCAACCTGTCGCTTAAAAAGACGTCGGCAGGGATGCCATCCATGCCCGGGGCTCTTCCTTTTGATACACAGTCTAACGCTGTACTCACGTCCTTTAGGGTGAAAAGCTGGGAACAATAAACAGTGGGTGGTGTCGGCAGAGGTACTCCTTTCATTTCACTACGGGCATACTGAGGTTTGAAGAAGTCCACCCACTCAGTTTTAGCAACATTATTTTGCGGGGGTTCAGCTATTCCTCCCCTATCCCATTTTATAATGCTTCGTTGTACCAATTGGCAGTGTACAACTTGTTCTCTCCCTTAACCATTTTTACGGTTTTACTAAAGAAGACTTTTAATCTGGAGAAGAGCTTTGAATGTGTCTCCAGCATAATTTTAGGGAAGTCCAGACTGCAGATTTGTGATGTCAAGAGGGCTAGCTCACTCACCACCTCAGATTTAAGTGCCTCTAATTTCGTAGTATTCTCAATAAATTTACCCCATTTATTATGACGCATGTTGTTTGAGGGGGCTATTTCTCGTGTCTCTATCCCCCCCTTGGGGTATCCTCTCTAATCCTCTCATGAATTTGAAATGTGGCACAAAGGGGATTATGGTCACTTTCCGGCCTAGATTTAATGACCATATCTACCAAATAGTGCCAAGCTCGCATGTCCACTAGCTGCTCTAAGCCCTCTACCTAGGCACATACCCTTTAATTGTATTGCTGCAGCTGTCCATTTCTTGACATTGGGCCCTTCCAGTTGGGGAATTCCCCATCTGCTATCCTCGTCTGCAGTAAGGATCTGATCTTCATAACCAAGTGGTTCGAATGTTGTATTAAAATCACCACCCGTTATAGATATTAGTTGCTCTGGTAGGGCTTCGAGCTGAGAATCGAAAAGGTCTATTACTTCAGATTTTTGACCTCCTGTTTGCCCCCTGGCGTAGACATTTGAGAGTGCCACCCTAAAGCCGTTTGGCCAATTCAGTGTCATGAAGTCATGCGATGAGACTGATAATTGATGTGCTTTACACCTCATATTCTGGTGCACCCAAATGATGAGTCCGCCTATAGGCCTGCCTTTAGATTTTTTTAATGCAGGGGCAACCCCAGGCGAAAGACAGGAGTGATTGACCATGTTTCCTGAAAAAGGATAATATCATGGTCATCTATTAACTTGCCCCAATCGGGAGAGATTATCTTGTTTCCAATTCCCGCTAAATTCCATGAAAGCAGGGACAGTCTTTCCTCATTTTGGAGCATGATGTTAGGAGCTAAACAACACTTCACTTCTGACTCACCACCCACTACCTCGATTACTTTCTCTAGTGGTCTAGGATAGGGGGGCACAGATATATTGTTGGACCCGGCCTCGTGGCGTGGTCCTCATTGACCCGTAGTAATTCCCCCTGACCCGTGCAGCCCCCCAGGGCCCTGATTCACCCAACCATTCCCTCCAGGACCCACATCCCCGACACTGGGCTTCCCCGTCCTCTCCCTCCATTTTCCCTGGTACCCGAGGCCGATGCCCATGTCCCTGCACCTAAGATGGCCGCCCCGGCCCCAGCCCGACCTCAGCCTTCGGCGCCATACCCGGCCAGGGGGTAGAGCGCTCCCCGTGAGCGAGAGAGGGAGGAGTAGCTCGATCACACCTCCCACCTCCCCTCGAGAGATGAGTTTCAATCACCCATCCGGCCTCCCTGAGGGCTGGCTCCAGGCCTGCTGAGTGTCTGGGATTCCTCCAGACCCACCCTGAAAGGATTAAAGGAGCCGCCGAGGCGGAACCCCCCAACAACCGGCTCCCAGGTGCTAAGACCCCTGCCTGCGAGGACTCCGGACATCAAAGGCGAGGAGTCCTATATCAAGGGTTGCTCTGGAATGATCAAGTTAGCTGTATCCTGGACTACGTGAGCCCTGCTGACCTCGTCACGGCTCCTACCGAGCAGAGAAGGACTTCTACTCGAGAACCACCTGAGCCCTGCTGATGCTGCCGTTGCTCCTACCTGGCAGAGAAGGACTTCTGCCCAAGTCCACCTGAGCCCTGCTGACGCTGTCGCGGCTCCCCAGTAACCGTGAGACTCTTGAGCCCTGCTGATTCGTTTGCGGCTCCCTAAGACCGTAAGAACTGTGACCTCCTTGCTCGAGCCCTGCTGATTTGATCGCGGCTCAGAGACTATCCTGGTCCGGCTGGACCCAAGATCACCCCGTATCCCCCGGCTCGAGGATTGAGAGCTGTGCACCGGATACGCAACCGCAAGTGACTTTGAACCTTGAGACTGTCCCACTACCCTACCCCTACCGAGACTCTTTGAGCACTTGCTCGCCTGTACATAAGAATCTGCGGATCATAAAGATCCATTTTACTTGAAGATATAAAGACTACGTTCTCTTAATCCTACGGTGTGGTGTCCCTTTGTCGAGTGGTGCTAGTGCAGCGCGTACAATCCTAGATTTGAGGTCCTCTCCCTGAGGATCTCCCGCCAGTGCTCGGCTGTGTTCCTAGGAGAGGTGTGTCACCGGGTGGTCAGGTGCCAAGTCTGTCCTCCCCGGGGATCGCCCCTCTAGCATATATCACTGACTGTGATGCGAGAAACACTCTCCCTAGTTGAATACAATCTTTTGACAGGCGGACAAGTACTAGCATGGGGAGACCCTCCGGTTACTTCCAAAAAATCTGGCCAATTTATCAATGATTGCTGTTCTTTACTTATAGTTACCCTGCCCTGATCCTGTGGATCGTACAATCTACTATGAAGGGTTATTCCTCCCGGGCGGTGGGTATGAACCCCACACAGTCAATCACATTCCTCCAGGTCCGTCAAAGCCTTATAGCGATTTATCACATGGATACCTCCCATCCTTGGTTGATTTACTCTCTCAAACCTCCTTATTGGATGGCGATTACTAGGCCCAGATCTTGTTAAATTTGTAACCCACCAACTTCTGTCATAAAAGAACTCTAATGTTAAAGGAATGACTTGTGAGTTCCTTAGTTGGGGGGAAGTAGGTTAGCCAATACTTCTTTCAAAGCCTGGGGACTCGAGAAGTTCACTGCTATGCAGTCACCCTTGTATTTTTTCCAGTGATCCCCAAGCCATGATGCCCTTTTGGCCATTATGATTTCCCTCGCCAGTTGTTGTTTTCCCCTGGGGGATATCCTCATGTTATTAGTCAACCAATATGGGGCCTTATCAATTAAGGAGGCTGTAGTTTCTACCTGATCACTTCCTAGGTGGGGAGCATTAGCTAAAACAAGCACTAGAGGTAATGCTTCTTGAATAAATTGAAATGACTCTCTCACATAGGGGGGAGTAACATGCAAACCGGTGGTGTCACCTCCATCATTGGTTACTACGATGGTATCTGAGGGCGCTATAACACGAGTTGCAGTTCCACTTGCATTATTTCCTGTGAGGTTCCGTAAAAATTATTACGATGTTCTGGGCATTGCCGAATATAGACGAGTTTGGTATCTATGAACCGCAAATGACGAGTTCGGCAAGTGTGTGTATTTTCGCTACACTACCTGACAGGGTTCGTCTAATATTACGTGTTCTTCGTCTGAACCCTTAGGTTCCATTTTAGATACGGCATCCATCTTGTTTCTTGCCCTCACGTAGTCAGCGAGCAGGTAACTGTTCGCCCCTTGACCCTCTAGTTCCCAAGCCTTGCGGAAGACGCATATTCCTTTCATGCGTCTTTATGGCCGGAGGAATGACACAGCAAAGGCAGATGTCTCAGCTTGAGGGTAATCTGGCCGTGCCGGCCTATTGTGACAGCCGTGCAGGCAATGGGATCCAACTCTTTGATCCTACGATCATGCTTCCTATATTACCCCCACACTCTTTTCTCTACACGTGTCTGACTTCCTTGCAGCTGCTCTTGTCTCTTCTTCTTTGTCATTTACAACTCTAATGGGTGTGCTTAATGGTGGGAAGATGTACTTTTACAGTTGGAAACCGGCATGGCTATTGTAATTATGTTCCGAGATTCTGAACACATGAAAGCGACCCTTTTGAAGTCTACTGTGGGAACTGGATTGTAATCTTTTGTCCACATGTTATGCAATGGCAACTTTCTGTATAAAAGAGAGCGACCAACGTATACAATTTGAAGCAGACTCTCAGAACCTACACACTGTTGTACTTCTTGTGACTTTTGCCTCCCTGCAGTAATAAACGCTGATCTTTGACGCCGAAGGAAGTGTCCCGTGTCTCTGTGATTTGTGCGCCGAAACAGGTATCCCATGAAGGTTATAGGTGTTGTTCCCTGGCACCGCTGGTACTGTTAAAAGTCCAGTCCTTCAGTTGGCGCCCAACGTGGGGCGACTTCAGCGGTACCGGTCCAAAGCCTGATGATCGTGAGGAACTTCGTGTGAAATCTCCGAGGGAAGGTGCACCCCGCTTCATCGATCCTGTTGTCGAAATAAGTGGCCCGAAGTTTTTCCCTGCGAAGATTCCCGCCTCCTGACGGCTGCGACGGACCGATGCCCTGACTGTCGACCTGTCTTCGACGCCCGGCGTAGACCTTATGTACAAGCGAGACGATAGACGGGCCTTCCTGGTGACGCCATTGAAGTTCTGAGTTAAGTATTTGTGGGTCGCTCCCAGTCCTTAGTGGTTGTTCTAGGTTTTGTTGTAATAGCTCACTGAGCTTTGTAATAGCCTCCTCAGGCTTTGTGGTTAGCTCTCCGAGCTTTGTGGTAGCCTTAAGGCTTTGTTGTATTGCATGGTTCCATTGCATTTGTGGTTCTTAGTATTGGTCCTTAGTATTATTTGACAGTTGCAATTGCCAAAAACCGAGGGTTTTGACTTACACGAGGTTTCATTGCTTCGGTAATCCTTGAAGTTTGATACTAGGTTAGTGTGCACGATGCCTAGCCATAGTGGTTTGTTTCGTATTTTCCAATGTTGCGCAATGGATTCCCGGTTGGAGGACTCGTGTCCGATACCTCCAGTTGGAACTCCGATACATGATCTTTATAGTCGACATGGGGTGGGTCCTATAATATATAATGATTACTGGATCCGTTATACAAAGAAAGACGGTGATCTTAGGTGGCCACCACATGGAACTTTTGAACTTTCGATTTTAGATAATCTTGAGGCTAAACTATTTTTAAAGAAAGCGAGGCCAGCTATGTTTGATTCCTTTCGGATATGGCGTAAAGAGGCCAAGCAGAAAGAAATCAAACAACTTAAAAAGGATCAAAAGCAAGAGTTTATTCCGATAATGCAAGCTATAAAAGAATGTAGACAAGACAAAGAAGAAAAGGACATGGAAATCTCTACCAGATTACATCACATGAAAATAGATAAATGTTACCCAGTTTTACCGAATAAATCAGAAAAGAAAGAAGAAGATTTGAAGGAGGATTCCTTGCTGTCATATTTGATGAAATCACCACCTCCTTATGTACAGGGTGCTACTGCTCCTGTAGCTGCTCCTGTAGCTCCCCCTGTTGTTCCTCTTGTTGCTCCAGCGGCTGCGGGTCAGCCCGCTGTTAACCCTACGTTTGTTCCACCACCTGTCCTCGTTCCTACTGCTCCTGTACCTGTACCTTCGCAGACTGTTGTTTCTGCTACTCCGACTACCTTGTCTGTTCCTACTATGCCTTCCTTCACCTCCAGTGTTGTTGCCCCTGTTTTTCTTTCCCCTTCTGTTCGTAAGCGTGTTCCTAACTCTGTTGCTACCCTTTATTCACCTCTTTCTGGTCCGTTATTTTCGTCTGATTCATCTGACACTCCTCAGAGACGGAGTCAGATCCCTAGTGGTAGGGAGAAAGAGACGTTAGTAACTATGGCACATAGGTGGATAAGACATCCTGCTAATTACACTCCACGTGTAGTCTTTGATACATTTTCTCAGTTTAATGAGCCTACGCAGAGATTCGTATTTGAAGAGATGTGTAACTTTTTGAGAGAAGAATGGTATAATGATGACGTAGATAATGTACCGTCCGACATAATTGAACTTCAAAGTCACTTTTCGAACGGTATGATTATAGGAGACGATGTACGACGTGCCGTGGAACGCTTATTAGCGTTTAGACCCACAGCACATTCTCGGGTGTCCTCAGATGATACCACCGAGAATTGGAAAGCGGTTCCTGGTCAGTATCCCATGAGAGAGGTTCCGCCACTGTGGGTGCCTGGTGATCCTAATGCAAACCCTGTGGTTCTACCGCATTTTCGAAGAGTGTGGATACATCTTCCATGGAAACGATCGGAAGTTTTGCAAGTGAAGCAATCCTTACCCGATCCGCGTAAAAATCCGGCTGGTTATTATAAGGAGTTATCCCAACTGGTGGAAGCTACTATTATGAATATTGCCGACATCGACATGTTGTTTGGCAATGTTGTACCGCAACCAGTTTGGGCTAAAATTCGTCAAGCCAATCACGCAGTTGAATTAGGGGGTGATTGGGCTGCACTGCTAGCAGCTGATGCATTACAAGTCGGTGGGGCTAAACCTGAGCAGTTGATCTTGGATTTGCCTCAGAAAATAATTACGCTCATGAAAACTCTCAAGCCAGCGATGAAGGTGAACTGGGATAAGTTATCAGCTTGTAAGCAAAAGAAAGACGAGAGTGTCTCAGATTTCTTTACAAGGTTTGAGGAAGCGTTTGTTGACCACAGCGGCCAGGACATGGGCGCTGAGGGAGGCCAGCGATTATTTGTTGACAAATTCGTGTCAAATTTGCTGCCTGAGCTATGCAACAAATTAAAGAATTCAGAGAGTGCGTGGGCAGTTTCAACCCCTGCGCAAATACTAGCAACGGCCCAGTATTATGAGAATAGGGAAAAGGAAGAAAGTGATCGTGTAGAAAAGAAAACTAAGGAGCTCAAAACGAAGGTTTTGTTGCAGCAAGCATACCCTCCACGACCAAACCAAAATGATTCACAACAGCAGTATCGACCACGAGCACAGCCCGATAGGACACAGCCGCGCTCTGACAACTTTGATTACAGATCTTCACTTGGGTATAATCAGTGCGCATATTGTAGGAAAGAGGGACACCTAAAATATGATTGTCTTGCCTTACGGGACTGTCTGAATGGTGTGTCGACACGTGGAAACCGTGGTGGTGGTCCTCAACAGGCACCACGTGGTAGAGGTCGTGGTTTATCCCACAATCAGATTGATCGTCATCAAAATCAATCAGATGCGAATAATTATTTTGATCAGCGAAATACGGGGTCTGTTCGATCTGCACAGTATAATGTGGATGATTATTACATAGAGCATGAGACTGTTGCAAATGACCATTACTAGGACAGCCAACGACAAAGAGAGGGAGTAGTGTCAGTTCCGGTCGATCAGAGTGGGCCTTACGTTGCAGTGGCTACATCGGGTGTAGTTGAGCCTTTTCTGTTAGACACTGGTGCGACAAAAAGTTCCATCATGCATTCAAAACTCCCTGGCGCACCTTTGTCTGGCTTAACGAACGTTTCCGTTGGATTCTCTGGCGCCCCTTTTAGTAACCCAGTCTCTAGTCCTTTACCTCTTATGATTGGACCTCGTGAGCTAACGGCTCCACTGATTCTATCTACAGGTTGTGGTGAGAATCTTTTGGGGCTGGATTTGTTGAAACGACTATATGCAACATTGTACTGTTCCCCAGAAGGAGTGGAGCTTACATTGGGACGGAGAGTGATCTCTCCCATGTATTTGTCGGTCGATAAATTCCCACCGGAATTGTGTTCCCTCCCTGCGTCCTTATGGGCCACAGGTCCCAATGATGTGGGCCTGTTAGACATTCCACCCTATGTAATTCAATTGAAACCAAATGCGCGATTACCGCGTTTACCTCAATATCGTATTTCTCTTGAGGGCGAACGAGCGCTGTTAGCAATCGTTCATGATCTCATTGGAAAAGGTGTTGTTGAAGAAACTCGTGGAAACGTATGTAATAGTCCTGTATTGCCAATTCTGAAACGAACTGACCCCAGTAAACCTCCTGTGTATCGCTTCGTTATAGATTTGAGAGAGGTTAATAAAATAGTGGTTCCACAATTTCCTGTGGTCCCTGACATTACGGCCTTACTAACAATGATTCCGGCATCTGCCTCCTGGTTCACAGTGATCGATCTAAAGAATGCTTTCTTTAGCATCCCGATTGCAGAGGAAAGCAGAGACCTATTCGGATTCTCATTAGGTGGTCGCAGTTTTAGGCTAAAACGCGCTCCACAGGGCTACTGTGAGAGTCCATCAATCTACAGCCAAGCACTTAAAGGTCAGCTTGATGCCTTTGTTTTACCTAAAGGTGCAGCTTTGATTCAATACGTTGACGATCTTTTAGTGGCAGCTGATACAGAAGCTATTTGCAAAACGGCTACAGTATCATTATTGCACTATCTACATAACTTACACCACAAGGTATCGCCTTCAAAGCTACAGTATTGTTGTCAAGAAGTTACCTATCTAGGTCACTTATTGTCAAAAGAAGGGAGAAGGTTGACCCCAGAAAGAATTGCAGCAATTTCCCAAATGACTGTGCCAAAAACTCAGAGAGATGTTCGTGCCTTTTTAGGTATTACGTCCTATTGCAGACAATGGATTCCAAATTTTTCATTGTTGGCGAAACCATTGATAGCCCTTACGTGCAAGGATGTCCCATCCCCAGTACCTTGGTCTGAAGAGTGTCAGAAAAGTTTTTCGGAATTGCGTGATGCGTTGTGTTCGGCTCCTGTGTTGGGCACTCCTGACTACAGTAAGCCGTTTACACTATACGTTCACGAGAGGGATGGTTGCGCGTTGAGTGTTCTGACACAACCTTTTGGTGGTAAGCAACGCCCATGTGCCTATTTTTCTTCGACTTTAGACCCAGTAGCTAGAGCCTTGCCGAGCTGTTTAAGGGCAACAGCGGCAGCTGCGGCGTCCATTCGACAGTCCGCAGGTCTAGTCATGGATAATATGCTCACGGTAATGGTTCCGCATGCAGTAGACACTCTATTGAATCGAACGAAAACTCAACATCTGACGAGCGCAAGATTGTCTGGATATGAGTTGACGTTGTTGGCCAGTCACATACGGATAAAACGATGTAATGTGTTGAATCCAGCAACATTGCTGCCAATCGACACAGAATCAAGTGGTGAAGCAGTACATGACTGCTATCTCAGAACTGAAGAGGAAACTAAGGGTCGTATTGACCTAAAAGATACTCCATTGACAGATCCCGATGGTACTTTATATGTGGATGGTTCCTGTTTTAAGTTACCGAATGGTGATGTGACAACTGAGTATGCTGTAGTTACATTGAGAACGATTGTGGAAAGCGCAAGGTTAAGTCAGAATTCGGCTCAGGCTGCTGAGTTAATTGCTTTGACGAGAGCGTGTGTGTTGTCTAAAGATAAACGGGTGAATGTGTTTACAGATAGTCAGTATGCGTTTGGCGTGGCACATAGTTTTGGACGACTGTGGAGAGAGAGAGGATTCCTTACGTCGCATGGCACGAAGATTCAACATGGTCAGCTTGTAAATGATCTTTTAGATGCACTCACATTGCCTAAACAGGTGGCCATAGTCAAATGTAGTGCACATCAGAAAGTAACGGACGATGTGGGTCGTGGTAATGCGTTTGCGGATGAAACGGCTAAAGAGACGGCTAAAGATTTGACGAACAGAATGTATGTTACGAGCTCAGTAAGATGGCCAACAGAGACTGGTATGTGTGAAGACACATTTGAAAGTGTGAAAGCAATACAGAATAAAGCCACTGAGACGGAAAGGACAAAATGGAGAGAGAGCACGGGAAGATTGGATGAGAATGGATGTTGGGTTGATTTATCAGAGAAGCAGAGATGGATGTTACCGGATGCATATGTGCTCGCTGTTGTTACAATGGCTCATGGTATGGCACACATCAACACAAAAGGCATATGCAAGTTGTTGTCTCATGTATGGAAGAATGATGGGATTACTAAGTGTGCCGAGAGGGTGGTCAAGAATTGTATGGTGTGTTTGATGCACAATCCTGGTAAGGGCACCCCCACTCCACCTGGCCATTTTGCCCCTCCTACGTACCCTTTCGAAGTTATCCAGTTGGACTTTATCCACATGGAGAGATGTAATAATTTGAAGTATGTGTTGGTTGTGGTGTGTGCATTTTCTAGGTGGATTGAGGCCTACCCCCCTTAAGGATAATACGGCTTTATCCACGGCAAAAATTTTGCTCAAAGAGTATTTTTCCCGCTACGGAATGCCTCGGGTTGTATGGTCGGACAACGGAAGTGAGTTTGTTGGGAGTGTGATGAAGAGTGTGTGTCGCGGGTTAGGGATTGTACAAAAATTTCATAGTGCAAATCATCCACAATCAGCAGGATTGGTGGAAGGATATAATGGCACTTTAAAACTGAAATTGGCTAAAATTCAGGCAACAACTGGTTTATCATGGCCCGACGCTTTGCCTCTGGCTCTCCTGTCGACCAGGGCAACCGTACACTCTCGAGTAGGGCTCAGCCCATATGAGATTGTGTTCGGCCGTCCTGCTAATGTATGGGGAGTTCCAAGACCAAAGGAATTTGACAGAATTGAATACCCTATGTTGATTGATTATCTCTATGATCTGACTGCTAAATTGAGTTTGATTCATCAACAGGTCTTTGAGTCTCTGCCATCACAAACAGAGGGTCCTGGTCATCGACTTCAACCAGGGGACTGGGTCCTTATTAGAAACTACGGACGAAAACGAAACCTTGAACCAAGATTTGTGGGCCCGTTTCAAGTGCAGCTGGCTACAAGGACGGCGGTTCGATTACACGGACGTCGGAACTGGGTACATGCTACCCACACGAAGCGAGTTCCGCTTCCCCTGCCGTCGGACATCTGGATGAGAAGAGGTCTTTCTTCTTGTGTAACCGACACTACACCACATTTCGTTCCATTCAGCGAAGCTCGGCTTGTATCTGACACTGTTGCTGACTCCTCTCAAACAATTTCCTCCACGTCAACTTTGGAAAACTTGACTGTTGAACAATCGCCTGAACAATTGAACACTCCTTTGCCGTCCAATCCGTTATTTGAAGATCAGACTCGCCTTGGAAGTAGCCGATATTTTCTTCGTCCACGAACAAGCCACAAATAAAAAGATTTTTTTTTGTTTCTAGATTCTACATTGCTCTGAAAACAGTGGACGTTATATATTGTGTATCTTTCTCTTCTTTTCCGTACAGCCAAGAACATTATTTAGTTAGAACCTACCATCCAGGTTGACCGTAAGGCCGTGCGGGTACTTCCTTCTGTTTAGCAGCTATCAACACAAGGTTGGTTTCTATTATCAATTTCTGGGAACTCCTGGGAATTGATAACCGCTACTCAGAACGAAGTGCGTCAAGAACGTCGCGGACGGTCGTTAGGGGATGGAATCATCATTGAGTGAGCTGTCGAAAAGAGAAGAAATGTTGGCGCAAAGATCTACATTACAAAAAATATGTCATACAAAATGGTTTTTCTCACAAGTAATCATACTGTTTCTCACCATATCTATGCTATTAGTAGGAGGAATATATTATGGGTCTCAGTCCTTATTGTCTTCTGCTACACCTACTCTTCCATCTCATAATCAATATTTCGTTTCCACTGTTTCTCCACATTCCTTTTATCCTCTGCCTCAACACGAACAAGTCAGACGTGCGGAATTCAGAAACAACTCTTTTATTCAACTCCTGCATCAGCATCAGTTAGTGGTAAACACTACCAACTGTTGGGTGTGTGGATTAATGCCACATACCATGGATAAAGGTATTCCGTACTTAGTTCTGCCTTATAGTGCACAAGGGTCAGCTCGAGCATTACAAACTATGTTTCGTAGCGCACTAGATTCCTACCCCCATCGAGAACCGCGCTCAGCAAACTCTGGTCCTGGCCCGTACCACAAGACTCTGGCGAGAGCTATTGCAGACTTAGATAGAGATATTTTTGACGCATCGCTCATCCCAGAGGAAGAGGTGCGAGCATATAGGGAACTAAGTGAAGCTGAGTACAGCTTATCAGTGGGTGAGAGACAGCTTAAAAGCTCGCCACCGATATGGATTGTACCTCACCTTGGTAATTTCTGCTTGAAAGGTCTTGGTCGAAATCCGAGAGCTCAGTTTGGGGAGAGTGCTTGTACCGAGACATATGTCTTACCGACACTCTTTTCTCCTGTCTTCCTGCCTGCCAAGGGTACTTACTTTGTATGTTATGATCGAGCTTATACGTGGTTACCTCATGACTTCTCAGGTACCTGCTATATTGCAAATCTTTTGCCTCCCACTTTCACTGTGGCCTCTGATTATCACAGAAATAGAATTGTAAGAGGTGTGGTTAGCAAAGAAGATACTTCCGGACAAGAAGCGGGAGACTTCTTTAAGGGTTTCCTACCGTTCTGGGGACCGATGGTTAATAGCAGGAACCTGAGGCAGTTAACTCGTGTAGTAGAATCAACTGCCAACATAACTGCAAATGCCCTTGGTAATTTGACAACCGAGCTCCAAGCGGATAGACTGATGACGTTGCAGAACCGTATGGTTCTAGATATCATTCTAGCAGATAGAGGTGGGGTTTGTACTGTCATCCATTCGAGCTGCTGCATATTCATACCTGATAACGCTCCAACAGTTTATCAAGCCATCTCTAAGTTGCACAAAATTTCGGAGTCCATACACGTGGACGAAGGAAATTGGACGCTTCTGGGATGGTTTTGGGGTCTGATATCGACTTGGGGTTGGAAGATTCTGATGATCATAGGGGTTGTTGTGACATTTCTGTTCTCATGTTGTCTTTGTGTGCAATGTGGTCCTGCCTTATGTGGCCTTTGTGCTACGACGTGTATAAGACAGCCTGTTGTCACCAAAGAGGCATTGAAGGATAGAATAATGTATCAACAACATCTGAGTGATCTGATGAGTATCGAAATCGATTATGATTCCGACTAGTGCTTGCCTACATGAGGGCAAAAGGACCGTCTGAGGTTCCGTAAAAATTATTACGATGTTCTGGGCATTGCCGAATATAGACGAGTTTGGTATCTATGAACCGCAAATGACGAGTTCGGCAAGTGTGTGTATTTTCGCTACACTACCTGCCAGGGTTCGTCTAATATTACGTGTTCTTCGTCTGAACCCTTAGGTTCCATTTTAGATACGACATCCATCTTGTTTCTTGCCCTCACGTAGTCAGCGAGCAGGTAACTGTTCGCCCCTTGACCCTCTAGTTCCCAAGCCTTGCGGAAGACGCATATTCCTTTCATGCGTCTTTATGGCCGGAGGAATGACACAGCAAAGGCAGATGGCTCAGCTTGAGGGTAATCTGGCCGTGCCGGCCTATTGTGACAGCCGTGCAGGCAATGGGATCCAACTCTTTGATCCTACGATCATGCTTCCTATATTACCCCCACACTCTTTTCTCTACACGTGTCTGACTTCCTTGCAGCTGCTCTTGTCTCTTCTTCTTTGTCATTTACAACTCTAATGGGTGTGCTTAATGGTGGGAAGATGTACTTTTACAGTTGGAAACCGGCATGGCTATTGTAATTATGTTCCGAGATTCTGAACACATGAAAGCGACCCTTTTGAAGTCTACTGTGGGAACTGGATTGTAATCTTTTGTCCACATGTTATGCAATGGCAACTTTCTGTATAAAAGAGAGCGACCAACGTATACAATTTGAAGCAGACTCTCAGAACCTACACACTGTTGTACTTCTTGTGACTTTTGCCTCCCTGCAGTAATAAACGCTGATCTTTGACGCCGAAGGAAGTGTCCCGTGTCTCTGTGATTTGTGCGCCGAAACAGGTATCCCATGAAGGTTATAGGTGTTGTTCCCTGGCACCGCTGGTACTGTTAAAAGTCCAGTCCTTCACCTGCATCTATGCTCACAGGGTTTTGGTTACTTAGTCCTATTCCCTCCATTACTGTATTGTCTCTCGATGAAGGGAGTACGTCTATCTGCCCCTTTGAGCTAGCTATCTGGGTTCCCTGTACCTGATGCGGTACTGATCCTACTGTGGGAGTGTTCGGCTGAGCTGCCAGACCTCCTCTTCGCTCTATGGCAATTATGCTTTCTTTAATTTTCAACAACCGTGAAATGATGGGGTTTAGAATATGATCTAACTTATCTTTAAGTTTAACCCATATAGTGTTAGCTAGATGCTCTGGTGTAGATTGGGAAATCGAGAGTGAGGGTTTAGATGGGTTTGCTCTAGCTATAACATGCCTCTTTCCCTTTTGTTTTGCCTTTCCTGGCGGTACCAGCCCCCCAGCCCTGGTGCATCGTCTCGCAACCGGGGTTGGTGGCGAGGAAATGCAAGATGACATTTTTTCAACCACCCCCACAGGAGAGGCATTTAGGGACTGGTCATGACTATTTTTTAAAACAGAGGGTGAGTCGGCATGATCTAGTAAGTCCAGAGGAATACCTGAAGATTCAATCTGAGTTTCAGGGAAATTATGTATCATAGCTGTAATTGTGCGGCCTAGGTCCAGTGAAAGCCTTCTCTCAGTTCTTTCTATTTCCTCATTCACCAGACTGGTTACTTTTACCAGATAAGAGTCCAGTGTTGCTCCACCTCCTCCATATGTTTGCTCATCACAGTACTCTTTTTCCCCATGTTGGTTGAATAGGTGAAACAATTACTGACAGTACCTTAGTCCGGGGTAGATGTTAAGGGGATGGCCCGTCCCGGCCCTTTCTGGCCCCTGATGGCCACAGATGGCCCCGCCCTCGTCCTGGGCTTCTCCCGGCACGCTCCCGCGCGCGTCCCGCGGGACGAGGGACCAAGGGAGCCTTTATGTGCCTCCTGGCGCTTGCATGTGACGTCCTCGGCGTCCTGGCCACTGGTGGGGCTGCTGGGAGGTGTAGTCACAGGGAGTGCAAGGGGCCCGGCAGAGCCAAGCCCGGCCGAAGGAACGAGCGGAGCAAAGCCCGGCCCACAGGTGCTGCCACAGGAGTGCTGGGCGGAGCCAAGCCCAGCCGAGCTGTTAAAGCGAAGCAATGCCCGGCCCTTAGGAGCAAAAGTAAGCAGGAAGTGAAGTTCCCCCCGGACTCAGCACCAAGGGAGCTTTTATGCGTCTCCTGGCGCTTGCATGTGACGTCCGTGGCGTCCTGGCCACTGGTGGGGCTGCTGGGAGGTGTAGTCACAGGGAGTGCAAGGGGCCCGGCGGAGCCAAGCCCGGCCGAAGGAACGAGCGGAGCAAAGCCCGGCCCACAGGTGCTGTCAAAGGAGTGCTCGGCGGAGCCAAGCCCGGCCGAGCTGTTGAAGCGAAGCAATGCCCGGCCCTCAGGAGCGAAAGTAAGCAGCAATTAATATACATTGTAAAAAGCATATGGAATCAATGAAATAAACACGAGGGGAAGAGAATGAAAGAGAATAGAGACAACGGCAGGGGCTAAAATAAAGGAAAAACAATATTAAAAAGTGCGAAAGATTACATGGAGAAAGTAGAAAAAGCCAATAGAATAAAGCAAGGTGTGTTCGACCTCTCAATGTACTAGCTAATCATGTGCAATGTTTCTTTAAATGATCTTTTCTCAACCATTAAAATGACTTCTTTAAAAAAAGCATGCACCCTAATTTTCAGTGGTGAATTTTAAGAAAGCACCAATCATTTCTTGTTTTTCAAGTGCACTAAATCTCAACCACTTTTTTTCATCATTTCTACTTTCAAACTGCCATTTCATTTCCACACCTCATCTGAATAGAAGCACATCTACCTTCAAGATGGCAAAAGTCTGGTTTGTGGGTCATAGCTTTGTCTACTGGAGTGAAAAATTTGCAAGTAACAGAGGTATTTACAACCTTGATTTACCAAATGTGGACATTGTGTGGATTGGACAGAGAGGATTAAGAAGTCACCAATTGATACTATTGATAAAATCCTTTATGCATCTACCACACCCTGACCTCATAATTGTGCACTGTGGTGGCAATGACTTGGGCACTTTGACTGGGGTAGGTCTGGAAATGCTTTTAAAGGACATCTTTGGGCAATTGATGACACTTTTTCCAAAAACTGCCTTTGTATATTCTAATATATGCTAAAGGCAAAAATGGAACTGGTCCAACCAATTTTGTCCACAGATTGAGAAAGCAAGGAAACATGTGAATAAAACTGTTTCTGCTTTCCTCAGAGACTATGGTATGGGTTACATATACCACAACAACTTGCGTTACAACATGCAAGGCATCTATAGGAGAGATGGTGTACATTTTACAGATGAGGGGAATAGAGTCTTCCTCTTGAATTTGAGACTCTGCATTGGTACCTACTTGTAGGTACAAAAAACACCCACATAACACAACAGCTCTGTTCAGAGCTACCCTACCTCTAAGCACTCTAAATTATTTTCTTACTCTAATTTTTTACACTGTTTTTCCTCGTGGTGCGCTCAGGGTGCGCGTACCGGTGAGCGTACATGGGAACGCACCCAGCGCTTACCCGTGAAAATGTAAAAAAAAAAAAAGTTTTTTTTCTCTTCAGGGTCCTTCTAGGCCACCCTCAGAAAACCTAGGGGGTCAGGGGTGTCTACCCTGCCCCCTTTTAATCATTTCCCCCTTTTTATTTTCACCTCTTGTGTCTCGATTCTACAGAGACACAAGGTGGCAGACTCTCCGGACTGTTTAGAATGTTGACAGACATCCGACAGCCAATCAGCTTTCCGCTCGCACACTACCGTAGCGCTCCGGGTGCGCTCCCCGGTACGCGTACCGGAGAGCGCTCGGAGCGCGCCTATAGATATATATGTGTTTTTGAAGCTAATTTTCGAAAAAACCACTGGAGCAATTTTCACCAAATATAGCAAAGGCACTTCCACCTCTTATTCTCCCAACAAACAACCCACCCATACATTCACTGAGGCGTGACGGAGAAGAAACAAGGCTGCACTGAGCTCCGAGAAAATAGTAGTCTAGCCTCTGAAATCAGAAGATTAACTACACCCAAACACGCTCCAGAAATAGCCTTGTATGCCTTACACAGATGCAGCATACATGTTCACGTGTTCAGCATGAATTGCATTAAAAAGCACTCCTGCTGAACCTGCGATGGTGTACCTGCCCGGACAGCCCATCACCCCTGCCCGACCTGAACAAACGGAGCTCCGAGGCCATGCGCATCACCTGCGCCAGCTTTGCCAGGCCCAGTTTCACCTGCCACGGCAGTGGCCTCGAGACCGTGCCGCGTTGCTGTGATCCACAGCCTCCAGCAGCCACCAGCCTGACCGCAGCAGCTCGGCCAGCCTCAGGGGCAGAAGAAAGGCAAAAAACAGGATTATTTGGACCAGCGCAGCACCCATACCGTGTTGAAGTTTAAGGGATTTATAAAGCGCATGGCTACCCACAGGCATCCCAGCGCTACCGAGAGGAGCAAACAGCATGTCAGGTTTTAGTTTTTTCTTGAAACACTGTTCATTGTTGGCTAGCCTTAGTTCTAGATACATGCCATTCTAGAGTTTAGGGGCTAGGTGTGAAAAGGACCCCCCTTCCATCTTGCTCTCTTGATTTTTGATGTATTCATCAGGAAGCTAGCTCCTTACCTAAGGCATCGGTGGGGACATCACTCGGAGACCAAGGATCGTAGGATGTTTGGGCCTCTCCCATGCATTGCCTTGTGGGCCAGGCAGAGGGCCTTACATCTAACCCTGGCATGAATTAGCAACCAGTGGAGCTTCCTCAGAGATGATCTGACTGACTGATGCCTGGGGATCTCGAGAAGCAGTCTGGCTGCTGCATTCTGCACAACCTGCAACCTGTCTGTAACATATTTGGAGGAGCCCAGGTGCAAGTAATTGCTGGAGTCTAATCGCGAGACTACCAAGGCCTGTACCACCATCCTTCTTGATTTTCTGAATGCCTAGTCTAGATTTGGACCTGAGGCACACATGTCATTGCAACCTTAGATGACATAAAACATAGCCTAGGTGGTGTTGAGAAGGTGGTCCCTATCATTATGGCCTTATGGACCATCCTGCACACGGCCACCCGTTCCATCTGCCGCTGGGATGGGAGGACGGGTGCCTTCGCTGGAGTCCTTTCATTCTTTTCTGAAGGACCGGACTCAGCTACCAGCTGCTTCTGTGATCTGCATTTGACCAAGAGTGGGGTGCCACAGGATCCAACCCAGGCCATGTTCTCTTCAATATTTACATTACATACTTCACCATATTGACCAGGTCTTTTCAGTTTGATTTTTACAACTCAGCAGATGGCACCCAGACATCCTGATAGATAACAACCTATCTAGCACACATATCAGTTTCTATAAGTATATGCCTTTCACCTTCATCTGGAGTAGACATTGAATCTCACTTTGATGGAAGAGATGTTCAGATAATAGGGAGTCGCATTCCTATCTAGGGGCTTATGTATCCAAAACGAATTTTGCGATTCTCAAATTGCGATTTTTAGCAAATTGCAATTAGAGAATCGAAAAATGCAATGTACATAGGATTTGCTAAAAAACGAGCGAATCCTACATATTCCTTATTTGCGATTTGCAAATTGAGATTTGCAAATAAGGAAATCCTTCCCATTCATTCCTATGGGCTAGGAGGCCCATAGGAATGAATGTGAAGACATTCTCAATTTGCGATTCGCAATTAGAGAATCGCAAATTGAGAATGCAATTTCTAGGGTGCCAGGGCGTCAAAAGGATACCCTGTTGCATCCCTGAAATGTGCATGTGTGCCCATGTGGCACACATACATGCCCTAAGGACATGTATGTGTGCCACATGACAGTTTGAAAAATGCAAAAAAGTGAATTTTTCAAAGAAATCGCAAATTACCACCAACTTGAAGTTGGTGATAATTTGCGATTCCTTAAGGCCAAATCACACCTTTTCTGTGCTTCCTACATTGCATGCGATTCTTTAAATGCAATTGCAAAATAAAGAATCACAAATGTTGCGATTCTCTAATTTGCGATGCCCTTTTTGGAATGATACATCCCGAAAGGCCTTTTCCCGTTCACAAACGGACCGATTCTGAGAATCGGCCCCTTTGCGAACGGGAAAAGGGCTTGATACATATGCCCCTAAGTCACCTATTTGGTGGCAACTCTAAGTTGCCACCTGAGTTCCAACCACTAGTTGAACAACCTTACCAAACTCATTCCGATTCTCCCATCCCAGCATCAGAGAAAAGTAATACAAGCAGTTCTAGCCTCTCTTGTGTCCTGTGGTAATACCATCGACTTTGGAAGGCTGAAACACCATACTTCCCACTTCACTGGTCACTGTGCACATATTCATTTTAAGATTGCCTGTATCTGTTTAAAGTTTTATTCAGAGCATCTGTTCTTTTCGGCCTCCCACATTACTCTGTGTGTTCTCAAAAATATTACATTCTGCTTCTAGATCTTTATTGTACATTCCTACATCTTATCGCACCCACGCCAGGATGAGATTCTTCACAGCTCAATCCTAACCTTTGGAATGAGCTCCTCTTAACTCTCAGTGCTCAATCTAACGCTAACACAACTTCGCTTTTTACACCTTCTATGGCGACCCTGTTGCATCTTTAGAATCTTCTACTACTGCCAGAACAGCCTTACTTAGTAGCAACTCAACTGTGTAATAAATCAACCAAACTTCAATAATAGAATCTTCTTATTTATCCATTTGTGAACCACCTGCATAGTCCCAAAGTGGACATAGTTTAATACTGATTGGAGAACCAAGAACTGGACTTATTGAAATACCTCTAGTGCAACATTCGAAAGCAACCAAAACTCCAGGGACAACTTTATTTCAAACACCATAGGGAGCATCACTTAATCTTATTAAAGTTCAGATATCATTTTAGGACACAGATATTCTCCAGAGCACACAAAGCAACCTTCCTCTGCAGAACCAAGGTGGTAAACAACACCACCTGGATTGAAAGATTATTTGCAGCACCTGTGAGTGATAATGTAACCAAAGAGCAGTGTTGCTTTAAAAATCACTCCAGGACTGTGAGAACCATCTCAAAACCATCTCAAGAGCTGCCCCCGCTCCACCGGCCTGGCATTACCGGGGCTCTCTGCATGGCTGCCCCCGCTCCACCGGCCTGGCATTAGGGTGTTCTCTGCATGGCCGCCCCACTCTGATGTCTCAGGCCTGGCCGCTGCTTCACCGCTGGCACAGACAGGCCAGTTGAGGTGTATTTGTCCCAGTCCACTGTGCTGGACTGCAGATTGGTTTTTTCCCCATTTTGTGGTGCCTTGTTCAGGATGGAGGGGCTTGGTATCGTCACGACGCCGCCAGGTTTCTGGGTTTGCCCCCCTCATAGGATCTGTCCCTAGTTCTCTTTGTGAAAACATGGTGTGCGCCATTTTTGGATCCCTCTCAGCCAGAGAGCCTGTCTTTAAGATGGTGGTCCTATCAAACTAGAACTCGTAAAAGGACTATTCTCTAGCAGTCCCTGTGTAATTGAAACTGAAAAGGGACTTTAAAAAATAATTCTGCCCCTGAGTACACTTTTTGTATCATCCTCACTTTTCTTTCCCCATTCCGACTCCTTCTCTTTCCCTCTCCACCCCGGTCACTCCCCGCACTCATCTCCGAGGACACTACACTCACAAGTATCTTAGCGGTGACACTTATTTCCTCCTTACTCCAGCCTCCTCGTGTTCACTACGGGCACTAATCTTTGTAGACCAAGACTTACTCACTTGAAGCCTTCACCCCTCAATCCTTTGAAATCATACATCCTACCTTGTCTAGGAACGCAACTAAAAACTTTAAACATAGACTCCTTAAATCCCACCCAGAAACTCTTATCTCTGATCCTTTCTTCTGCATCAAAAGAGGCGCCTTATTCTGGGATCTTATCTTCTATACTAAAAGACACATCCAGTGAAGGAACGCCCTTTACTCCTCACTCACAATCACCACATCTCAAAAATATCCTCACAGCTTAAGAGTCACGGTCGCCCACTCACCTATTTATAAGTTCGAAGCTGTTATCTCACTTTTCAATACTGGAACTATCCTTATCCAATCCTCCACTCACACCCTTGAATCATTTGAATATGTTTTCCCCGCCATCAAAAACTCGGCGAAGAATACTAAAAGTAACCCCTCCCTAAATCCTCCTACACCCTTGGCTAATCCCACGGCCCCTCACCCCACCTCGTTTCCCAACCAAGATAGGTTGTCGGTCCTTCCCTCTCCAGCCCTCCTATCTCCAATGATATCTTTAAACTCATTACTAACCCATCATCGCCACCTACTGGGCCCGAGTAGCTCTCCTTCTTACGCCAAACCAGTCCTCACACCCATTTCTTCCAAAGAGGAGCCAGCCCTGAGGTTCACACCACCAATAGTCCTACAATCACCCCTTCCTTACCCCTATACTATCACAACGCTATTGCTGATTCAACCAACGTGCCCAAAACCCCATCACAGACTCACCGTCCTCACAACCTGTTAGAGAACCTCTTACCATGGCCAACAGATAGACCCCTCACACTCCTGAATCCTCATGTACCCACTTACGGTGCCCTCCTCTTTTGCCCGTCAAATCTCACTTCACTCATAACCCTTCCTCACCCCAGCTGGACCTCACTTTAACTCCTCACTTAGATCCAAGCTGGATGAGATCACCCTGGCCATCCAACAACTCAAGTCTGATGCTAAAAGCATTCTTCTCCTCACCTCTGATTTGGCAAAAAAGGGGTATCTAAGCAAATCTTTCGATATGAACCACCATAACTATGCCTTTCCCACATACCACTGCTCTAGGCCTCCCTCTCTCCATCCTCCCCAAATGCTCTCTCTAAACCTGAACCCCCCTTACCCAAATGGAAAACCTTACCCCTCCCCAATGACCCTACTCGTCCCATTAGATTAATTCATCCCCTGACTGACAAGGATATCCACCAGCTTCTACCCTCCTACGACCCAACTTTCACTGCCAATACACTCCATCACTGACATGTCGAGAGAATTCAAGCTGACCCGTACAGAGAACCCAGGGCTAACCCTAGAACCGTAAATAAAAACAACCTCACACTAGTCTCCACCTCTCACAAGCCTCCTGCCAGTGCCAACTCGAAGCTCAAATACATCCTTCTCAAATGCAGATCTGCTGAAAAACATGCAGCAGATATCTCTGCCCTCATTCCAGATCAAGAGCCTGGTCTCTTAATGTCAAACGAAACCTGGTGAAATGTCTCTTCTACTCCAATCCTTGACCTTCTAGTCGTGCCTAGCTATGACATCATGAGGTCAGACAGATCCTGTGGGCAAGGAGGAGGCATTGCCTGCATCTACCGTAGCAATCTTGTGGTTAAATAACTTCATTCTGCTGCTCTCCCTGCATGTGAATACCTATGCATCGACGTCACCTGCAATACCAGACAAGTCTGCAAATTCCAACTGTTCAATCCCCCCCCCCACCGGGACAACCTTTCCTTTCTCAACCAACACAGATCACCACGGCACTTAGATCTTCATTGGAAATTTTAACCTCTGCTGGAATGACTTGAATGACCTTTCTGTAGTTAGTCTCAAATCTTTTCTTAATGACTTTGATTTAACCCACATATGTGACAGCCCCACTCAGTCAATTGGAGCTACCCTAGACCTAATCATTGGCAATTCGAATTCTGTTCAGTTGGAATCTATTGTCCCTTGTGGCTGGTCAGACCACCATTGCGTCACTTGCTCATCTCAAAATTTGTTGGTAGGAGCAAAACTCCACCAGAAAGACCCAAACATTGGCAGAGAATGTCACAAAACCTTGATGCCTTGAAAACCCTCAGTAATAACATATTACCCCCACCAGAGGCTATGCCTGATATCCACGATCACACCGAACACTACGATGGGACCATGACAAACATTCTGGACACAATCGCTCCCTTGCAGTTAAAAAAATACCTTCCAAAGTCTCCAAACCCTAGTGCGATATCAGTCTAAATGCTGAGAGAAGAAACGTGAGACTAGCGGAAAGATTGTGGAGATCCTCCCCATGCCTTGGCCCTCTCACACATCTGAGATGACTACGGAGCATCTATAACAAACGCATAAGAATCTGCAAAGCTAATGTTTCAACACAAATCAACTGAACCTAGCTAATAAGCGACCCAAAAAACAGTTTTGGATTGTTAAATCTCAATCGAATAGCATACTTAACCTGCCCCCGTTTGGATCAAGCCCGTTGCTGAATTGTGAAGATTTCTCCACTTTCTTCATCAGAAAGACAACTAAGAGGGAACTTGATCTGCAGTCTTCTTAGGAGCTCTTGCCAATCTTGCCTCCTATCATTTCGCACCCCCCCAATCTTTGACACTATTGATCATTCCAGGTTCTACCTCTAAGAATAACGCATCCTGGAGCACTTTCGATACATTGGATGATAATACCATTCTCAAAACGATCTCAGCATTAAAACCTTCTAACCACTTCAATGACCCTCTACTGTCGAATTTCTTCAAGGAGATCAAACTATCCCTTAATATCACTTTCGGCTAAGATAGTCAATGCCTCACTGACCCAAGGCTCTATCCCAGACTGTCTTAAAGCAGGTCAGGCTACCCTCATTCTTAAGAAACCATCGACGGATCAAGCCGACCTAAACAGCTTCCGCCCTATCTACAACATTCCGACCTTGGCCAAGCTCATTGAAAAACGGGTCCATGTTCAGCTTTGCAATCACATTGAACGTTTCCAAATTCTTGACCAATTCCAATCTGGCCTCCGTCATGGTCATAGTACCGAATCCGCTATCACCCACATTGTCGACGATGGCCTCAAAATGCTGAATCAGAACAATTCATGCCTTCTGATCCACCTCGGCCTATCATCAGCCTTCGATACCGTCAAACATGACTGCTTACTAGACCTACTGGAACATAGGACGGGGTTTTCAGGGCCCATCCTAAATTAGTTTACATCTATTCTCCACAATAGAACTCAAAGATTCAAGGTCAATCAACTCTCCAACCCTTCCTCAGTCAACCTTGGGGTCCCTCAAGGGTCCACACTCTCTCCAACTCACTTCAACGTGTTCAAGGAGCCTTTACCTGAAATCTTGAAACTATCCAATGTCCATTTTCACATGTATGCCGATGATACCCAACTGAACCCAAGAGTCTCCTCTCCCGATGATATCACTTACCTCAACACCACCCTACTGAAAGCCCAAAACTGGTTGACTCTAAATCTTCTCAAACTCAATGATCTAAAAACGGAATTCCTTTTAATCGCTGCACCGAATCATTCATCTGCCATCAGCGAAAGTGTGAATCAGCTAACATCTCTTCACTGCATACCACACATCATCGACTCCACGAGATCTTTGGGCATAATGCTCGACAAGAGCCTAAACATGCAAAAACATATTTCTGCCCTCACCAAGGGAGCTAACTTCCAAATGAACATCCTCATAAAAATAACCTCCCCTCCCCCCCTCATGACTTCAAATCCGCGGTGCAATCTCTGGTGATCTCCAAGTTGGATTAAGGAACTGCAACCCTCTCTGGAGTCCCGAGATCGAAGATGGCTCCTCTCAGGCCTCTCTCAACTCTGCTGCTAGACTCATCACTGGCTAAAAAAGATACCACCATATTACTCCAGAGCAAAAACCCCAAAATTGGCTCCCTTATGATGGAAGGATACAACAAAAAATTGCTTGAATGACTCACAAAGCTGTACATGACAACACTCCACTATGCCTTGCACAAAAACTTGCACTATCAGGTGGCTCCAGATCCTCCAGGAGCGCCAGCACCCTTCTGCTGAAACCTTAGAAATTCCGGAAAACTAAAACGTATTGACGAGCTTTCTCAGGTATTGCCCCGAGAATCTGGAACTCCCTTCCACCAGAAATTAGGACAATCCCCTCAACTGTTAATTTAAAAAAGGAAGTAAAAGCGCTTCTGATGAACAAATTCTTCACCATAGAATCCCCTCGCCTCAGACGCACTCAAAGACTCGTCCCCTCTCAGTTTTTATTTGTATTTTTACTGTGTCTGTTGGAGGTCTCCCCGTTATGACTTTGTGACATGCTTTGTGTACTCACCTCCCTCTTTCTTCATACATGCTCTATCCTATATTTGACTTAGACTGTTTATGATCATGTATGCCATGCCGTCATTGAATCTCTCCCCTGACATTTCTGACCACAATGTTGTTGTTTATATAGGTCATTCCTCTTTTTCCTTCACGTGTAAAGTGCTCTGATACCCTAATGGATCTTTTTGGTGCTATAGAAAACTACTCAGAATCAGAATCAGAAAGTACTTTATTCGGCTAAAAAAAATGTAACCATGAAAGTAACAACAACATAGACAGCATACTACATAAAGAAACTGAATTAAAAATACACATACGAATTATATTTCATTTACACTAATACTTTTCCTTAATTTCAATACATATTTAAAATAGTTTAAGAGAACCACAACAGTAAAAACAGTATCCATTCTCTGACATTCTAAGAATGCTAATCTACATATTTTTAAATTCATATCTTTAAGAAACGGGATTAAAAATTTTCGACGGGGAATATAATAAAATTTACAAAAAAATAAGATATGAATATCGGATTGGGGCGAGGAATCATCGCAAGGGCAAGTGGTTAAAGTCTGTGACCATAAATTCATCTTTGGGAAGGACAGAAGTCTAAAAAGAAGGTTCAATCTAAAACGGGTTAGGAGAAATCGTTCATGGTTTGACATCACCAGGGTCAAATAGGGCTGTACTTTTACTCCAGCCAGTATTTGGTTATGGGAAGCAACTGTCTTTTTATTTGCTTCTGCTCTTCTTCTGATATCCACGAGGTGTTCCAAACACAGTTTTTTCAAAAAAATTCTAGATATGATTCCCATAGATAGTGGATCCTCGTAGTATTCGCAGTGGTCAATATCAAGCATGAATTGCTTAATATATGCTAGCCATTCAACCCTGACCGAGTTATCACTATTCAGAATGTCCTGTATCACAGCCCGGTTAACTATACATTCATTTGAAGTCCACACCCTGTGCCAGACAAGAATGGGCTGTATTCGAATTAAGTCTGACAAATAAGGTTGACCCAGCTCCACATGACAGATGTAAGTAGAAACACTCTGTGGTACAGATAGAATGTCCCGTAGGAAAATGTTTTCAGCTATCTGTAGGGAGTCAATATTCGAGAAGCCCCAAAGTGCCGCACCATATAGCGCAACAGATATACATGTGGCGTTATATATGGTCAGGATTTCTTTTATAGGTTTTTTCCCCAACTTTTTCATGAAAATCCTAACGGCCATTAAGGTTTTTTGAAACAGAAGCGTTCTAGCCTTTATGGCACTCATCCAACCGCCCCGCTCATGGAACAAAATACCCAAATAGGGGAAACACCAAGTATTTTCCAAGGGGAGCTTATTTAAAAACATAGTTTTCGACTTTTTACCAGATTTTGTGCCACAGTTCATGGAGTAAGTTTTACCACAATTAATTTTCAAATCTAAACTCAACATGAATTTTTCAAAGGATAGTAACAATTTCTGCAAGGCCAGGGGGGTTCGAGCCATGAGGACAGCATCGTCCGCGTACAGAAGCGCGGGGATCGGCCTCCTCCCCACTCTAGGCAAATCCCCGCACTCCTGGAGTAGACGATGTTTGAGTCCATTAATGTAAAGAAGAAATAGAAACGGGGCGAGGACGCAACCCTGGCGTACTCCCCGGCCCACACCAAATCTTCTAGTGCATTCTCCCCCACGGCCATAGCGAACTGATGCCGTGGCACCTGAGTAAAGATCTCTCAAGAAGCAAATTATGGCTTCGTCGAAGCCCAGCCCTTGCAGGATAACCCATAATTTGGTGTGCGAAACACAATCAAAAGCCGAAGACAAATCAACAAATGTAAAATATAACCGTTCCCCTTTAACCCTAATATATTTTTGCTGGATGATCATTAGATTTAGACATTGTTCCAAGGTTCCCAAACCTTTCCGGAAACCATACTGTAGGTCACTCAAAATTTCATTTTCATCAGCCCAAGTCTGAAGTCTTGCCAAAATTATTCTCCCAAGGATTTTTACAGAAGAATCAAGAAGGGAGATTGGCCTATAACAGGCACAATTTTGTCTCTCTCCCTTTTTGAAGATTGGCACGATTATTGAAGTGAACCAGGATAAATGCATGCCATTGGCTAAGGCGGCATTAAAAAGCTGTGCCAACATGGGGCCCCAAATCTCCACATTTGCTTTGTATAAATCTGCGGGGATCCCGTCTGGACCAGCAGCCTTACCACCCTTAGTGGCATTTAATCCAATTATGACTTCCTCCAGCGATACCACCAGCTTATCCACGCCCATTACACTATTCCCAGATGTAAGAACATTAGTCGAACAAGGGGCATCCTGCGAGCTATATAACATTGAAAAATGTCCCACCCATTCCTCCTCGGTAATCACTGTCTCAATTCGGGCCTTGTGCTTATCAAAGGGAAAAGGTGCGTTAACTGCCCTCCAAAATGCCGAAGCATCTTTAGACTGTGCAGCATCACAAAGTTCTTCAAGGGCCTCCTTTTTAATAAAATTTTTCCTGTTTTTCAGGGCCTTATTGTAGGAATTCCTTAAGCCTCTTATTACTAAGTGATCCCGAGGTGATTTATGGATGGCATTTTTCAAGTCACTTAGAGCCCTGGTACAAGCGGTATCAAACCAGCTTTTGGAGCACCTAGTCTTATTTCTTAGCTCCACCCACAAACTTTTCTTAATTTCAAGGGCTATTTTATCAAAATGCTCTGAAATCTGAGTGGGGCAGGTTGATTCCCCTAGGCATATAGAAAAACTGTCTGAACAAGTATTTAATAATTTTGCTAGAAATTGCTCAGGCATAACTTCACCCCATTTTAGAGTATACCCGTTTTGCCTACCTAAAGTTAAATCAGGGGCTATATCACCAGGGGGGGTACAATCAAAGGGTTCACAAAAAAGATTCGCAATATCTAATAATAAAGGCAGATGGTCACTTAGGGGCAACTCCAAAGTCGATAGGCTATTGATTTTGTTACCACAACTATTTGATGCGAGAACAAAATCAATAGTGGACATTACACCTCTGCCAACAAATGTCGGTTTAAATGGAGTAGAATCCTGAGCTATTTCATTCGCAAAACCCAAATCAAACATAAACACTAGTTCATTTAGTAGGTCCCCAATCAGGGAATGCTCAAAGTGTGTTAGATGTGTATCTTGTTCTAACATTAAGCCACAGAGCCCCTTTTTGCCCCCGATACAGAGTGGACAATTAAAATCACCCCCCCATAAAATTACAGTTTCCTTATTTGATTTATCTATTTCATGTTGTATTTTTTCTCTGAGTGTTCTTAAAGTAATCACTATTTGAGCTTTCGGGATATTATTGTAAAAATTAATCAGAATTACAGTAAGTCCCTTAGTACTTATGGTTATAAGTTGAAAATAGTTCGAGTTAGGTTTAAAAATTACTTTCTCATATTTAAGCTTGTTCGAAATGAAAATTGTTAAACCTCCCTTCGCACGGCCATGTAGGCCGGCCTCAGCTGGGGTAAAAAAGGTTCTGTACCCACTTAGATGGACGGGTTCCGTGGACCATGTTTCTTGGAGGACCACAACATCCCGCTCACCTACAATTGAGTTCAGTGCTGGATTATCTATCTTATTTTTTAAACCTGCTACATTCCAGGATAGGAATGTACAGGATTCCTGTTTTTTGTTTCTTCCTACCTCTTGCACCAAGGAAATATCACAGTCTATCTCCTTACATTGAGATCTCACTTCCCCGATGTTATTACCAATCTCATCCTTCTGTACTATAATAATGCTAGAAGGAGAGGACCCCTCACCCATATCAGAATTTGCATTAGTAGTCAATTCTGGGGGAGAGGTTATTCGACATCCCTCCCCCATGGAAGGAATTATAGGGTTACTTATAAGCGTGTCAGCCTCTAACAGGCTCCGATGAATTGTGTGAACGGGACCCTTTTCATGTTAGTCCACATAATCAAGGCCCGAAAACACATCGAATCTGTTATAAGTTGGTAAATTATAAGATGAGCGCAAAAAGTCCCTATTCTCTCGGAAATAGTTGTTATTTCTATAATCCATTCCAGTGGTGATTGGGAAAAATGGTCTCTGAGGGATACCAAAGTGGGGTAAAGCATTCGGGCCATATCCACAGGGGTTTGGCGAAGACCAATCTACAGGTTGTCTTACTCTATCCCTGCCTCCGGGCTTTTGGCCTGGACAGTAAGGATAGAAATACCTAAGATAGTGAGTAGAGATAGAGTCACTGCCATTTGACTCATACCAATCTCCTATATGACGAACTGCTCTGTGGTCCTTGAAATTTATAATGATAGTGTCCCTTTTCTTATCTTTGAGTCTAGAGCCCACCCAGATTGCTCTCCTCACTGTCCGGATTTCTCCATTAATATGCGCTGGAAGGGGTCTGTTATTATGTAACCAGTATGTTACTTTATTTCTTAGAGCACGATGATCTTCCCTAGCATCCATAGGTAGCTCGGGGACCCCTGCCATAACTATAGTATAGGGAGCTGCTTCAGGCGGCAGATCAACCGTTCTCCTTTGATACCGTTTTCCATTATGCGGGTTTTCGGTGGCATTCTCCTTACTAATCTTAGGTTGGAGTATCTGTGGCCTTTCTATTACCAACATTTTATCCTTGCCTTGGCCGCCTACACTATTCACAGATTTAATGGAAGGTTTATTTTGTAACGGAGTTACCAATGGAGCACTTTTAGGTAGAGAGCCAGTTGGTTTAATCCCGGCAGGTCCTAATTTTACTGGGAGAACTGAAGGAGGTTTTACTAGTTTGGGGACAGTGACAGTGGCCGGTGGGACAGGTAAACCATCAGTTTTCGTTAAAACCACCCCCCGTATCAGGTCAGCTAATAATTGCGTATTTGTCCCAACTTTTCCATCTAGTTGTTCAAGTCTAGTGTTACACAAAGTCATTTTATCCAGCAATGGCTGAATTAGATCTTTTAGCAAACTTTCTAGCCTCACACATAAAACTGTCTCACCAGGAGTACAAAAATCAGATATCGGTTGAGGCAAAGTTGCCACCTTGGTCACAACTCCTCCTCTGTACTTTAGCATCCCTAGTAGGCACAGAGCAACCCCCTCTTTTTTTAATATTATGAGTAGTAGTTTTCAGAGGTGACGACTGGGTGGAATTAGTAGACAAAGCAGGCGAGAATCTTGGGGAGTCCGAAAGCCCTTTATCCTCATAAGTACTACTTCGACTAATGTGTGGAGATTTCAGACTAGCCGGAGTTATTGGTACTGAGAGATCCTTTATAGAAAAGTTAAATATTCCAGTTTCCTCCTCCCCTTTTCCCAGATTGGGAGGCCTGATTTCTTCCACGCTATTATGTACATGTAATCCCAAGGGGGCTATCCCTGTATTGCCTACACTAATTTTTTCGTTGAGCGTATTAACTACTTGCGAGCTTTTTCTAGGTACATCTAATTGTACTTTATGATTTTGCTTCCCCCTTCTCTTTCGTGCTTTCGCCTTTTTAAATATTCTTGTAGGTGGGGTATACTTTGGTTTATCCACAGTATCTGGGTAATCAGGTTTTTTTTTAACATGGACTTGTGCAGTCACGGTCACTAACCTACCAGCAGGAATAGGAGGTTTTTTGGGCGAGGATATATCAATTAAAAGTGCCTCATCCTGCGGTACATGAGAATTCCCCTGCCCAAGAGAGGCACGTCTATTAGAGTTAATCTGAGTAATTTTTTGGATTTGTAGTGTAGTTCCTATTATCCCAATAGGCTCTGCGCATTGGAATAATACCTACAGCAGTAAAGGCCTAGACCAGACGTTAACTAGGTCTACTACTGTCGATACTAGACTTAAAGTTTTGGGTTTGCCAGCTTAGCTCAGAGTTCACTAGAAACTTTCTCGAATGTTCAAGGAGGACTTAACTTCCCTGATTAGACAAGAAGGGATTTAGTTTCTGACAACCATAGAACATGACAACTTTGCTCTCCCCTAATCAAGAGTGTATATCTAGAGTCGTGTGAAAACAAAAGACAACTTATTTTACTCAGTCAGTACGTGCATTCTTAGTCTCACCAGATTGTAGAGAAAAGGAAGAGACGGGCGTGTTCAATAAAAGATGGTATTTATTGATCAGTCTCTTTTCTCATACAAGAGAAATGGATCGATATTATCGCAATACTTATGGTTAAGTAAAGTGCATACAATAAAAGCAGAAGTATAAAATAATACTGTAAAAACATTGATATGGTTTCTAAGCCATATGAAGGTTTAAAATGAATAAAATAGATACATACACATTTACATTTGACAAATCGTACTCAACAAGGTGTTTCTAACTACGCCTACCCCAGTGTACCTGACCTAAGCCTAATACGTGGGCGGGAATAGAAAGTAGTAGTTTAAGTTAAGTTTGTTTTGCCAAGTGACTGACTCAAGAATTCTCTGCAAGGGGTTATTCAGTTCTGTACCTGGAATCTAGGATGAATGAGGGATGGTATCTCTCGTCTCTGGTCTCGATATTCCAGGCTGCCTGCGAGGGCTACCCGGAAGCGCCGGAGCTGGATTTCTCGGCAGGAGAAAGCAGCGTCTCGTTCTCAGCGCGTCAGGAAGGCGGGGCTGCGCCAGCGGGGTCTGCTCTGCTCTGGGCTTCGGCAAGTCTGGCTGCTCCGATCTCGTCACCACCGCGTGTGTTTGCTTAAGGCAATACCGGTAATATTTATACCTGTAAGGTGCCGAGATTGACGTAAGGATGGACATAGATACGTCAATAAGGATGTCATACGACTTGGTCGTTAGCACATTCTTTTGCTGAAGTTCTCGATGAAATCAAAACAATGGCTGCAGGGTTTTTCCCAGGTTGTCATAGGTTTGATTTGTTTTGAGAACTCCGTATGCCTTATCAGGGGCTGGAGGAATATCGCTTGTCTAATTAGATGGCAAGCGTTATGACCTAATCAGATAACACGTTCCTGTGCCGTGGTGTGGCTTAATCAGATAACGGTTTCTGCATCATGGGATGGCTGCTAGTTAACTTGTTAACCAGAACAGTGTCGGGAATAGGGGGATCGATACAGAACCTATAGGAATACATCACACCCACTCCACGCTAACTATGGCCATGTTTACGAATCTAGGCATAGTAAAACATACTGTAGAGTATTGTGTATACCGTACCACCCCAAAATACATATAATGCATTTCGAATTTATCTAATATACGAAAAAATAGTCACATGTACTATATGCACTCAAGCTGTAGAATAATGCCAAAGTAATCAAGCATATGTATACATTATTACTAATCGAATATGAGAATTACACATGAAATGGCTCTTAATACAGAAGAAAAAGTTCGAGACCATTCCATCACAGAATAAAATAATTATGAACATACCAGCGGGCAGCTAATGTCTATAAAGTATCTAAAAATAGAAATTTTAGTTCTCTAAGAATAGTTCTTACTTTAAGCAGAAGATAAGTGTCCCGAAAAATCGTAAAAATATTTTGGGGCTGCTAAAAAAATTGCTGTCCGTGAACTGGAGGGAAAATTGTTCATGCTACTTTATTATTTAAAGTTGAAGGCCAAATTCAGGGTGTTGGGAACGCCGTGTGCTAGCTTGCTCAAAAAGTCGTTATTTCTGCTCTGGTGAGAACATCATATCAACAGCTTCTTGGGAGAGTTCCACTAACTCGGAAAAAGGTGTAACCATGCATTCGTGCGCATGATTGTCTCCATTGACGTTTTGATTAGTATTGCTGACAGAAGGTCGTACCTGATCGATGCTGCTTTCATCTTGAACTTCACTACCCCTTAATCGTAGTGGTGAAGTCTCCACGAATGCCGTCATCAGGATTGGCAGCCGTTGAGGGCAGCACAAAGCATGAGCCTTTATTGGACTCAACAATGTTTCTGGATCCATTGGCGCATCTGATTGTAGCGTCAGACAGGTGTCCAACACGCATTCTTCTCCGCACAGCAGGCACCTTAATACAGGTAAAACACATCGATGCCACATTGGTCGAAATGAAAGAAACCAAGTTATGTTCAGGTTTCTAAGCCGGGATTCTCAGGATTTTTGATATCCGGTCCCGGTATCCAATGGCTCGGATTGTTTCTTCCCTTGTCGCAGGTGTTTTGTCTGTGACACGGTTTGCCATAACGAAATATTAGGACCAAGAATAGGATTCCTGCAATTAGTCCCAAAATGAGGGGAAGTCCGCCAAAAATCGAATGGACGAAATCTGGAAAAATACCCAGTATGGCTTTGAATGGTGTTAATGCCATTGAAAATGCTGTCTTAAATACCTTTGAGACTCCACTGGTATCAGAAATATTTAAGATTTCATTCAGGATTTCTGCGAAATGTATGGGGGAATTAGTTGATAACAATGAGTGAATCTCTGCAGTCGTCCTTGCGACTAGGAGATCATACGTTTATTTTGATGACGTGAGCCTGGTCGGCGTCTGAAGAAGCACTGTTTTCATTCTGCTTAAAGTATCTATTCGTATAGAAGTAATTTTCAAGTTAGGCCATGCCCTTGCCTCCCTGTCTGGAAAGGAGCTGGGGAACAATGAGTGTCCACAGCACATGACCTTCGCAGTCGTAGTTACGAGATAAGGAGTCCCGGGCAGTAAACTACAACATATGCGATCCACAATTAGAATGTAACTCCCATTATAGAGTCTTTTAAAGAATGGTTCTATCTCTGTTGCAGGTGCGCCTAGCTGGTGACATGAAAGGTTATTTGAGTTCCCTTCACAGGCTCCATGCAAACTAATTCCATTACACAGAAGTGTACCGCTTAGTGACATCGCACAATTATTGCCACTAAGAAACACTTTCTGTCCTTTATTACTGACACATGCATGTGAATAGGGCAAGTTCCATGTTGTCTTAATGTACCCTTTTCCCAATTTGTCGTACATGCCAGCCTGTATATATTTTTGGCAGTATTGAAACCTGAAGGTTGATATTGGAATATTAATTATCCCATGTATTATCCATTCACTGACAGGTCGTTCTGACATTGTCACTGGTAATCTCTCGAGTTTCTCAATGCTCAGGATTGTATAATCAGCACCCTTCTGTGCCATACTGATTTGTTTATCAGTAAGGTTAAAGATATTGAATAGTGACGTTGTGTTGATTAAACGCCAAGGCACATAGCCTGAACGCAGATTTTGTAACGTCCAGCCAAGCTGTACAATAGAACGCAATTGAGACTGACCGTGTTGTAACAACAGTAAGTCTTGCGATAAAATGTCGATTGCTGAAGACACAATGCTGTCCAAAGAAAAAATTCTGGAGGACAGAGTCATTAATCCATTGTCCACTACAGAAAGTGATTTTTCCAAATTAATACGGTCAATTTCCCGTATACTTTCTGCTGTCTCAATTTGAGTCACCTTCCAGGCCTCGTTGTAAGCTGCATATACAGAGGCTGCTATGAAACGTTTCTGACGCTGTTTGCGCGGTCCCATAATGAAATCACGCAAGTCAGCACCATTAGTAAGTAAAGTTAGGTGTTGCTTAATTTCTGCCAGTGTGGAAGTTTGTAGCCATTGAAGGCAGAGTTTGCCCACACTGTAGGTGGTTATTATCCCTGGGTGTTGTCTTTGGGAATATCTAGGGTCTGGCCTGGTCAATGTGAACCCCTGTGTTTTGTTCAGGAATCTATCTTGACAGTTATTAGTATCTGTGGGCCAGATTAACCATTGTTTCCAATCAGGATGTGTTCTGTTTCGGTTTAATACATAGTTTACGTCTATCTCTTCATCTGTAGAGCTATTTCTGTTCATAGTTGGCTTTGGAATAGACGGTTTATTTAAGTCTTTGATTTTGGCTAGACCAAGACAGGTAGTTTGTTGAACAGTGTCATTCAAAAATATAATTTGTTCTGGTATCATGCAGGCTCTAAACAATGATTCTATACCTTGTACTTGCCATTCTTTTGTACCCCAAACACTTTTTACTTCAACATTTTTGTCCCAATAATCAAAACCAAAAGTATTCATTTGTTCAAAAAATGAGTCTGAATATATCAATTTCGTGTTTGTAAGCATGGTCTTTGTCCCTGTCTTATTTGACAATTTGAAATAAAATGTTTCAGCATTACTTGTGTTGAATCCTGAAAAGTATGAATATTTGTTATAAAAGGTTCTTGAGCTTCCTTTTGGAGGGGTTGCACAATGTTCCCATTGATTATAATTTAAAACATTTCTAGGTTGTGCCGATTTATGTAGAAAATGGTTACCATAGTGGTTTTAACAGTACATACTATCATAATTAGTCAAACCCTGCAAATAATCATGTTTGGTAAATTTAGCAGACATCACTAAGTCAGACATCATATCATTTATATTTTCAAAGTCCCAATCATCAGCAAATGAGCTTGGTTTTACAAAGTCACTCAACGAGATCTTGATTTGGTGTGGATATTTCAGGATCTCAACCGGACCATAAATTTCGTAGTCAGTATTGTCCCATGCTACCCCACCCGGTATAGGATTGGCTGTGAAGTTGACTGAAGAAAGTTCTCTTTTCTCGACGTGTGAAGATGTGTGTGGCTTGAGGATCAAGTTGATTTTCTGACTTGCTGTGTCCATTTTAGCATATTTTCCCTCAATGAAGCGTCCCAAAGTTAGTACCATGATGAGCCAAAGTATGAGGATAAATGCACCAAAACCCACCCAAAATTCAATCCATGGAGAAATTAGATATGTTTCTTTCAGTTGTTTCAAAAGTTCTTTAGCTTTATCTTTAAAGCTTTTTGTTGATGGCTGTGTTTTTGATTCACTTAGGTCTTCAGAGGAATCATCGAAGTTTATGAAGTAGCCGGATGCAGTTCTGTCAATTGTTCCAATTGCTTCAGGATTACTGTTTCTTGCATATTCGTTTGTTACTTCATTGTAGGTTGGTGTGTCTCTACTAAATGTTTTTATTTGGGTTTTCAGAGGTTTAAGTTCCATTGCATTGTTGCACAGTCCTTGTTGTTCTTCTGTAGGCGTTTCGAATGTGATTAGCCTCTTAGTTAGGACCTCTGTATTGGTAGCAAATCTTGGTGTTCTACTACTTATCGGGAGTCCACTTGGCCTACTGTTTGTTATCGGCCACATGATTGTGGTTTTACCAGGTCGATGGATACAACTCGGTTCTCCTTTTTACCAGCAAGCGGCGGTAGTACAACTGATCTTGTCCCGTTGATAGACAAGACAGGAACTGCTTTTCTGTAAGAAGGCCCAAATTCCTTCTTTACCACGATCTTTTCTCTGACTAGATCCCCGACTTTTGGAATCCAGACAGGTCTTGCTGGGACAGGTGGTGGTTCTTCAGTGGTTGTTGGCTGCTGTTTCAACTTTATGTTGCTCAGGTCTTTTCTTGTTTTGTTTAAGTCCTGCAAAATAGCCAAACGATCTTTGATATCAAAGCTTTTTTCCTTTACCACTGAAGTCTGACTGTCAAGATCTAAGACTAACATCCTAGTTCCAAACAATAATTCGTACGGACTGAATCCCCTCAGAGAATTTCTTGGCAGGTTATTTAGACTACGTTGGACACTTATTAGATGTTTGACCCACCCAGCTCCCGAACCTAATATCCTTTCTGTTATAGATAGCTTTATGCCTTGGTTTTTTCTTTACACCATCCCGTATCCCTCAGGAAGGAAGTGAGAAGAATCCTGCATCGCTATGCTCATTTGGCCGTGCTTCCCCACAAGCTTGAGGGCTAAAGTGAAAACATTGGTCAAACGTAGCATGCTCCTAGCGTATATGCCATTTAGACTCGCAAATCTTTGTATAACAGTCCAGACGTCAGCCGAGTGCTGGGGATCTACATTATAAGTGGAAACTAGCCTGTATATGTTAATCGGACGCTTTGCTTTTTACTGTTGATCCTTTCTGGAGTGAAACGCCACGGTAGTATACCGTTTCTCTCGCCACTGCAATCTCTGTTGCAGTCCGGGCATTTTTTTACAAAAATGTGATGCTGCAGGCTCATGCCTGGCCACCAGTACATTGATTGTAATTCTTCCAGAGAATCTTTTAGTTTGAGGTGTGCCCATATGTGCGTCTGCTATTAACAACGTTCTCCTGTCCTTGTTTGGAATTACTCTATCCCCCACTCCAGGGATTCGAGCAAAAGGGACGGAGTTTGCATCGATTATGTATGTATAATTGAGTGGATAGTTGATCGGTAGCGCTGAGCAGTCGCCTTTTGATGACGTTTTCACCGCCAGCACTGTTTCACCGTCAATGTATTTCACTGTACGCTTTTTTCTAGCTACGGAAGCCGATTTAGTTGATACCGCTGTGGCTGTCTCAGCCAATGAATTCCCTGCAACGTGAACGCCATCACGCTGATGACTCAGTGAGTGTGTCACGTGAGTCTTTGGTAGTTCTTTTTGTAACAGAACTATTTGTTCCCAAAGCATTTTATGCTTTATTGTTGCACCTGTGTCATCTTTGTAACCGTTTTGAATCCATTTCTGCAAATCGTTGTTATATGATTTGACGCAGTAATATGAATCGGACACTATAAGTGTCGGGAATTCGCGATCCGCATTATCTAGCGCCATTTTCAATGCTATTATTTCAGTCTGTTGTTCTGAATTAGTTTCTACTGAGTGTGTTTTTGTTAATAGAGGTCTTAGTTTACCTCCGCGCCACACTTCTTTTGTAATCTCACATGTGGGGTTGTATGCTTGTTCTCCCCAAACGGAGGGTTGAGCATGTCCGTCTGTATAGATTACACAAGCGTATTGTCGTAAGGGCAGAATGTCGATTGGCAGAGGGAATGTTCTTTCATATTCTAGATTTTTTAGTTCCTCTAGTTCTGGATCAAAGTAGTAGTTTACTTTGTCCATTGTAATGGAATTCACCCATTGTATCCATTCCGGATTCAATGCTGTTGTTGGTAAATTACACGGTGTTGTTAATGCCTCAAAGGCTGATTCTGCTGTTCTGACTGTGATACGTCTACCGTCAGCTTTATCTTTTTCTCTAGCTATTGCGGTTTGAACTGCATGAACAATGTTTTCTTTAATGCTGAACTTCTTTTCAGCTTCTGTGTACAAGTGTGATTTGAATGCAATTGGTACCTTTTCTCCCTCATTAGAGGTCAGGTATGTGAATCCGCATCTTCCTGGGATGACTCGAATCACAAGATTGCGTGTGTTATCACGTGTTTCTAATTTTGTTTTAATTAACATGTCTGTTTGTAAGGATCTAAAAATTTCTGTGTGTATTTGAGTCCAATTGGTTCTTTTAAAATCTGGTTTTATTAGATCATAAAGGGGTTTGACCCTTTCTGCGTAATTTGCAATGTATGTTCTTCCGAAATTTAGGAAGCCTAGAATTGACTGTAGGTTTTTTAGTGTTCTAGGTGCTTGGAGTACGGCACATTTCTCTAGGAAATTGTCAGCCAGGCTTTTGCCTTCACTTGATAATTCATATCCTAAGAACAGGACTGTTAGATGGGCAATTCTGGATTTTTTAAAGTTGAATTTGTAACCCTCTGCTGCGAACCCAAGTATTATGGTGTTCACTCTCTTCAAGTGAGTATCCAAGTCATCATCTGTTAGGTATATGTCGTCGACATAAGATAATGCTTCGTCATCATAGGTTTGTAGTAACTCTGTTACTCTCGCTGAGAATAATCCTGGGCTGTTCTTGAACCCCTGGGGTAACCGACAGAATTGTTTTTGAGCGCCATTTATTGAGAACGCGGACAAATATCTGCTCTCTGGTGCTATATTTTGACAAAAGAATCCATTAGAGAGGTCTAATGTTGTTTTGTATTTTTTGCGCACTATGTTATTCATTAGTGCAGCACTATGCGAGTTTTGCACTGCAAAAGAATTGCAACATGAGTTAAGGTGTCTGTAATCCAAAACTAGACGATATGAATTGTCTGGTTTGGAGACCGGAAACAAAGGGTTGTTCATTTGTGAGGTGCAAGTTTCAATCACCCCCTGGTATTCTAGTTGATCTAGGATTTCTTTTACCTGTTTTTTAGCTTCTTGCTTAATTGGGTACTGTCTTTGTGCAGTAGGTTGTGATTTTAACTGGATTTTGTGAGGAGGAGAGTCCTCATCCCATCCTACATGATTTTTATATAAAGCAGGAGCTTGAGCTACTGCCCACTTTCTTGCAAGTGTATATTTTTTATGAATTGGGATATGATTTGAGAAGGCAGGCATAATTATTTCTTCGCCATGAGGGCAGTCCCTGACAAACTCTGGTGGCCAGTCTTTTTCAGCTAGAAGGATGTCATAGCCCTTGGAGAGATTATCCCAAAATAGTCCCCTTATTTTTCTAGTCTTATCCCCTTCTATACGTAAAGTTATTTCATATATTTTGTGAGGTTTGCTAACTCTGGTGTCTGCAGTTTCCACTTGAAGGTATTCATTCGTGTCCACTGTCTCCAGATGATTCATAAGGACTTTGCGAGCTATGCTCACTTCTGCTGCGCTGTCTAGCATTGTCTGAGCCCATTCTCCGTTTTTCAGTTGTGTCCTCAGTATTCTCGGCATTGTTAACTACTTTAATACTGGCTACCTTCTTTTTTGGAAATTGTAATTTCTTCTTTAGATGAGCAGGTTCCTTGTCTTTGGACTTGACGTGCTCTTCTCTTTGTTCTGATCGTCCTCTTCTTTCCGATTTCTGCGAGGAAGTCTGAAAAGATTGAGAGGGGCGTGTATCAATTTCTTGATATCTATCAGGTTTCTTTATATTATCCCTATTTCTAAGGTTGTATTTTTTCCCAGAGGGCTCACTTTGGGGAGACCTGTGTCCTTGGTTTGGAGATTTTTCTCTCCACCGAGGAGACCTTCCTCTGGACTGGAATTTCTTTTCTTTAGGATTGGATTGTTTGTTTCCATCCCAGCTCTTTTTTTGTGATGTTAAATTATTATTAAAAAATACTTTTTCAGGACTTTCAATCAGTCGGGGTTTTACTGGTATTCCACCTAAACTATCTCTACCTAGTTCCTCATAGGATTTTTCTATGATTCTGGCAATTTCAGCTGGTTGGTCTGCTATATCTGTTTCTTTTAACCTCTGGCGGATCGCCACGTTTGCTGCTTCTCCCTTTATGTTGGCTAGTAATATAGCCGAGACCTGCTTGAAGTCTTTCAGTAATTTCATACCAAGAGTTAAAGCGGGTTCTGGACCGTATTCATCTTGAATTTGTTTTAGCACATCTGGTATTACCGAGATGGATGGAACACCATGCGTTTTTGTGTAAATGGAAGCAAAGACTGTACCCCAAGTGTCACAGTCCTCCACGTGTGGTGCGATTCCCATTGGAAGACAGATAGTCAGAATCCTGTGTTTTTCTAACGGGGTGGTGTCTGGAAACACCGCCTCTATTTGGGTGATTTTTTGTGCTAACCAGAATGGTATTTGTTCCCGTTTAGCTGGTACTTTACCCAGGCAGGATTGTATGTTCTGTGGTGTAATTTTATTTGTGTTCCCCTGATGAGGGGTCAGCTGTGGAATTTTAATTGCTGGTTGGATTGTTGAAGTCCGCATTACATATTGGACTAATTGTCTATGTACTTTTATTAATTGTTTTAGTTGTATTAAAAGGTTTGCTCCAGACATCCCATCGATGTCTGGATGTGGTGTGTATCCGGCTAGGACCGGCCACGTTGCTCCTGGTCTACCTAATGGACCGAGCCTGGTGATGTGATTATTATGTTTTAGGGTGCCATTAAACAAGAGCAGGTGCTCTTGAAATTTAAGTGGTACTTCCACCTCCTCGAAAGGAGTGTACTCATTAGGAGGTTCCTCTGTTTTGTAATAGTGGAAGACCTTTGTTACAGCGTTTGCTGCTGGAAAGTGTATCCATGAATAGAACACCTCTGTCTGCCGATATTCGTGTGCCTCTATTACGAATATGACTGTGCCACCTCTAGGTGTCAGTCCATTTTCTATAAGTTTTAAAGTTATAGATTTTCTTATGTTGACCGCGATGAGTATTATATTCGGGTCTGTTTCTTGCATAGCATTATCAGCTGCTACGAGTTCAGCTGCTATTCTAGCTGCCTCTCTTTCTCCTTCACTGTCTGACATTGTACTGTCCAGAAGGTTATTCCGTTTGTTTGCAGATCAGGTTTCTTATGGAAACAAAGATTAGATGCACAATATTTTGGAACAGTGTATCCTTCAACGTTGACTAAACCAAGAACCATACATAGGAGTTTCCTCCTGCGAGGTTTGGCGGATATTACCTTTCACCCACTCCAGACGTCTTTGGAGTATTATGGGAAAAAGGGGTCTGAGTGAAAAAGCACGACTGAGTTACTCTAATGTCTTGCGTTAGTTTTATCGCCTTTCCAAACGAGTTGGGCGCCATGTAGTGTAGTTCCTATTATCCCAATAGGCTCTGCGCATTGGAATAATACCTTCAATAGTATAGGCCTAGACCAGACGTTAACTAGGTCTTCTATTGTCGATATTAGACTTAAAGTTTTGGGTTTGCCAGCTAGCTCAGAGTTCACTAGAAACTTTCTCGAATAGGCAAGGAGGAGTTGAACCTCCCTGGATAGACAAGAAGGGATTTAGTTTCTGACAACCATAGAACATGACAACTTTGCTCTCCCCTAATCAAGAGTGTATCTCTAGAGTCGTGAGAAAACAAAAGACAACTTATTTTACTCAGTCAGTACGTGCATTCTTAGTCTCACCAGATTGTAGAGAAAAGGAAGAGACGGGCGTGTTCAATAAAAGATGGTATTTATTGATCAGTCTCTTTTCTCATACAAGATGGGGCACAAGGGGGGGAGACGATTGGCACAGAGCAGAAAACGAGGCACAAGAGGAGGAGATAGTGGCACAGAAAGCAAAAAGGACGGAGGACACCTACCAGCGGCAGTGGCAGCGGTAGCAGGGGCACACAGACGTAGCTGCGAGGAGGGGGAGCGACCTACAAGGAGGGTCAACCTACCTAACCTACCAGTTATTGTGTACTACTTGACCATTGTGGTATTATACTATATTCTAAGCTACAGCATTTATTTAAATCTGACTTGTATTAAGATGATAAACATACTTTTTTGCAGACAACGCCTAGTTGTGAATTTGATGAAAATGGAACCTGACAATCTACCTCTGTCTTTCTTATGTAACCCCATTCTATCTATTATGTAAATATTTTTCCTGGGTGTAATTTCCTTATCTCTTAATATTTGTGGGCAGCCTCTCTGTGGGGACTTGAACATCACCATAATCACACACTATCTCTGCGGGGACTAACACATCACCGCAATCACAAACTATCCTTGCGAGGACTTGAACATCACTATCCTCACACACTATCATTGTGGGGCCCTGGCTATTATCATAATCAGACACAATCTCGGAGGGGACCTGCACATAAGTATCATCAGACACTATCTTTGTCCAAACAAGGGCATCACAATTATTATACTAAATGTCCGTGGGGCTTGATCATGTCTGTCATCGCCCACCATCTCTGCAGCAACAGGCTACATATCTGTGACAATTAATCAAGAGGGAGGGATCACTTGTCCTGCGTGAACCAGGGTATGCAGGAGATCGAACAAGGACAAAATTTCCCACCCAGGGTTCCTTTTTTAGGGAGGGGCCAACCACAACAACGAGGAAAGAACCGAGGTGTAACCTGGTCGGACCAGACCCGACAGGTCCAAACGAGGAGTGTGACAAAAGCCAACACTGTTCCCTCATCGTAAATCTGACCGACAAGGTCTTAACCAAAGAACAGGAGGATGTCCTTAATAAAGGTCTGGGATTCGTCCCTACCCCAAAAACAGACGTCTTCAAAATAAAATGCGAACTGGCAGAATTCTGCCGAACCTTAAAACTAAAAGCCTTTTTTAAGGATCAACCTAAGTACGTCCCCGAGGGAGATACCTCATTGAGGAACAAGTCCACTTTCTGCCCTTTACCCTCTCAAGTTCCGATTGAAATCGCAACCTTTGAGCAGGCCATCATGAGAGAAGTAGATGATTTATCATCCGACCAACGGAAACCGTTTCACAATATAACGAGAGCTGAACAGACAGCGTTGGACGAATTAAAGAACGACGGCCAAATCATTATAAAACCAGCCGATAAAGGAGGAGGGGTAGTCCTCTTGTCTGCAGAAGGTTATGACAAGCAGTGTCTTGATCTCCTCTCAGATGAAAAATTCTACAAAAAACTATCCATCGATCCCACTCCGAGACTACAGAGAGAAATACAAATGATGATCGAAGAAGCAGAAGCTCATGACTGGCTTTCCAAAAAAGAAGCTGAATTTCTAGTAGCAAAAAACCCTAAAATTCCTTACTTCTACTCATTGCCAAAAATTCACAAGGCCCGATTGCCACCTCCGGGACGACCTATAGTGTCAGGCATTGGGTCAGTTCTAGAGCCTCTCTCACAGTTTGCTGATCATTATCTCAAACCAATTGTCCAGAGTACACCCACCTACTTAAAAGATACGCGACACCTTCTGAACCTACTCAAAGATGTAGAATATTCACCAGACACCATGATGCTTGTAGGACTTGATGTGGAAAGTCTCTACACAAGTCTACCACAACGAGAGACTTTAGATATGCTTGAACAAATTCTCTTTGAGAAGGACTGGATATACAAAACCCCTAGACACTTCGTCTTGGAATGTTGCCGCATGGCGTTGACAGAGAATCACTTTCTATACAAAGAGACACTATACCTACAACGCCATGGGACATCGATGGGCAGTACCTTTGCCCCGAGCGTGGCCGGGTTATATGTAAGCACCTTTGAGGGCATTCATATACACACAGAAACAAACCCTTATATCCGTCATATACTGCTTTGGAAGCGGTATATTGACGACATCCTGCTAATCTGGGCAGGCAGTGAGGAGGATCTAAAAGACTTCCACGAATGGTTGAACACAAAAGACAACTGTCTGAAGTTCACTTACAGTGCAGATAGAAAAAGCCTTGACTTCCTGGACATTACAATATATGCAGAAGACGGGCATCTACAAACACGCACCTTTTTCAAACAAACAGCAAAGAATAGTCTCCTCTCCTTCAAGAGCTTTCATCCACGCCCTCTGAGGGAAAATCTTCCCTACAGCCAGTTCCTTAGATTGCGGAGGAACTGCAGCAAGAACACTGAATATCGGGCGCAAGCACAAGATCTTTGCACCAAACTCCAACATCGAGACTACCCAAGACGAGTGGTAAATAAATGCAAAAAAAGAGCCCAGCACCAGAACAGAGAAGGCCTCCTAGAGACCTTCCCAAAAACAGAACCTGAAGATCTCACTACCTGTGTCACGACCTACAGTCCAGTAACTGACAAAGTCAAGAAAATTGTGAATAAGAATTGGAGGATCCTCACCTCTGGCGCTCTTTCTTGGCCAAAACCGAGATTCGCCAACAGGCGTTGTAGGAACCTAAAAGACATCCTGGTGCACACGAGACCACCTGTAACAAAACGAGGACAACAATCCAACTTGTGGGGAAACCCCCCCATTATTGGACATTATCCCTGCGGTTCTTGTTCAGTGTGTAAATTGACCCAACCAACAAAGGAGTTACAACTACTTCCAAATCTTAAATGGAGAATGCTCAGACACACAAACTGCAATACGAGCCATGTAATTTACATGATCACCTGCCCTTGCCAACTGCACTATATTGGCATGACTTGCAGAAAAGCCAAACAAAGGATCGTTGAGCACAAAAGCAATGTCAAATGCAAAAAAACCACAACCAAGATGGCTAGTCATTTTTTGGAAAAAAACCATACAGTGGACGACCTCAGTTGGGTCATCCTAGAAACACTGGATACTAAGGACAGCAACGCAGAAAGAATCCTCTTTGAAAAAGAGCAACGTTGGGTCCACCGTCTGGGGACTGATATCAGGGGGCTCAATGATAATATCCCGTGGCTGAGTGTGTTAAAATAAGACTGCCTACCATGAGGCATATTCCATAATGTAAGATACCGCCAGGCCGTACTGAGAAAAAACATCAGAGATGAACTATGTACCAAATGTGAGCACATTCGGAATGAGAGACAACCCCAAACCTGCTCTGCGTAAAAATACCAGAAATGATTTGTGCACCTTATGCTAACAAATTGCTTGCCATAAAAATTCACTAATCTGTCAAAAACTGTACAACTGATCACCAAGATTTGGTTCATTTCGCAGTTTTCATTCACTTCATTTTTTCATTTTCCAAGTTTTGAAATAAGAAGCGTGACCCCAAGACGAGCGCCACTCAGAACACTATTAACCATATCTCTAATACGAATAACGTAGACTGTTTTTTGAGGAACATCTAAGATGAATTCTGTACCCTTTCACTACCTACTTCACCAAAAACTGAGTACCCCGATTTGAAAGATATAAATTCTAAATTACTTAGCCTTTTCAAAAATTCCTTTTTTTGTATTGATATTTCAAAGATTTTTCACAATATCCCTTTTTTGGACCAGTAATTTTGCAAATTCTAAATTACTTAGCCTTTTCAAAAATTCCTTGTTTTGTATTGATATTTCAAAGATTTTTCACAATATCCCTTTTTTTGGACCAATAATTTTGCTTTAAAACAAAGCGGGATGAAGAACAAGATTCTTAGAGTCACAACATTGAAAACACGCAGGACGACGAAGTCCCCTTTCTATTTTCATGAAAATACCAGAAATACCGACCCGGAAGCTCATCACTGTTACTTCCGGGTCGCAAGAGGCAGCAGAAGCGCAACGCGAAGCGCGAGGACAGGAGCGTTAGGTATCTCCACGAGACCCTTCAGCAACCAAAACCGCAAGTATACTGAGCCAGGCCTCACGCTAACAGTGCGTTATTCCTTCTGTTTAGCCCCCTCGAAGCCCTTGCCACACCCGAAGGAGGTGTAACTAATATATATCTCAGGTATGATTTTGGCGCGTAGGGCGCACAGAGCACATCGGCATGATTGTTTTCCTCACCACGTTAAGCAACCATTATTAGCCCCAACATAGTAATGTATTAGAGATTTCTTTTACGAATGAGGTATCCTGCATGTGATGTTTGAACTACAATGGCCACATATCTCGATTCTTCACCATAGTCGTCCTAGTGGACAGGTATTATTTTACTGGCATAGCGTTTGCATATAAGTATATATGCCCCGGTTACAACGAAAGGAGGTGTAACTATTGTCTATTCCAGGTATAAATTTGACGCACAGAGCACGGCGGTATGAAAGATTTTCACTACGCGGGGCAATCCATTTCATGCTAAAGATACTAGAAATTGCACTTATGAATGAGTATTGACTGCATGCCACATGACAAACAATTACCACTTGTGACTTATCACGATAGTCTTCTAAGTGGTGGGGTTTCCTAGACCCTAAAGATTGGCATATGACTATGATTTATTGTCTATGAACCACTTTTTGCATGCATTAGCCTGTTGGAGAAAGAGAGAGTTGACACTGCCAATTACTGGGGGTTACGAAGTATTGCTATTTTAAGTTGCAACAATCTGCATTGACTAGTAGTGAATTCACTACATTATGTGTCTCCCTTACCCTTTTTTGTGTATTTGTGTATGTCTGTGTATGTCTTTTATCATTATGTCTGAACTATAGGTACATCGTGACCTCGAGAACCAAGGTTGAAAATTTCCCTTTTTCTACACACCTGCTTGCTATAAATTTAATAGTTTAGCATCACTATCACCTTTCACCACGGGTCCTGAAGAAAGCCCTAAAGTCCGATTTACGGCATAGAGGGCTGAAACATGTTGGCCATTTTAAATCATTTTGAATGCTAGTGCGTCCTGAAAACTTAACTTTTTCAACAGAGTGCACATGATTGGAGCATTCCCCTAATGGGATCCACCCGAACCCAGATTTAATAAAAGTCCGTTTACTGGGTCTCCGGGGGATTTTTATTGTCCTACACTCCCTCCACATCACTGGGTCACTACTGTTTTTACCGAGGATAAGATCCTCCTGGTGGAGGCTGCATACCGAAAAACCCGATGATTATGCACACACGTGTCAGAAGAGCGGAGAATCAAGATATACCGCTTACCACGCTACCCTACACGTGCATGAGGGTTTAATTTTGGAGACACCGTTGTTCGATCTCCTGCATACCCTGGTTCACGCAGGACAAGTGATCCCTCCCTCTTGATTAATTGTAATTACCCAAGGAAACTGAGGGATCAGTACTTTCCTTCTCCCCCCCCAATTGATTAGCACATACATATCTGTGACTCCAGTCCATGCACCCATTATGTTATGTTTTTCTGCAAAAAATGCATTATCATCAAAATACATTTACTATATGCTCCTAGGACACAAGGGGTTAGTCCTGCATGACTAAACCATCATATAATATAGGTAAAGCACTGAAAAATAGCACTTAGCCATTTGTTAATTAATTTATTCAATCGCAAATTGCATTTTTGCAGTAAGTCCTCACCAGGCTAGTAACACAGGTGAGGCGCAGCAACACAGCGCTAAGCAACATATCAGCAAGACTCAATACTTGGGCTTGTGCTGAGCCTGCATTATTGATGAAACCCACAACAGTATCCGTGGCCTCTTGGCGCTAAAGACACACACACACATATACTTAGATGAGGCATCAGATTTATTTGTATTCTGACACTTCTGTGCTGGATTTCCCACAACGCCCCACTCCATTCACCCCTCATGCCAGCACTTTACAGCTCCCACAGAGAAGAAAGGGTTAACTTTCCAAGCCGCAGGTCACGTGACGTAGCCGAGCTGCGCCACAACCCATCCAGCATGACCCCTGCCCAAGTAAACCCAGTCCGCCATCCCCCCTCCATGCCAAGAACAGCTCGGGGTCTCCCTGATGCTGCAGTAAGGGGGTGCAGCCTGGTATGGGGGGCTGGGGCTGCAGCTTCCACCTGTAGAATGCACGTGAGGCGGCAATAAAGAGACGACACAGAGAATTCAAAGAATAATTCAGCTTCATGGACTGACGCCCCCGGGACATCTCCCTCTCCCCCCTGCCCTCTCCCTCTGAGATATCTCCCTCTCCCCCCTCCCCCTCCCTCTGAGACATCTCCCATTCCCACCCCCCCAGGGACATCTCCTGCTCCCCCAACCTCAGGGACATCTCCCTATCCACGCTCCCTCTTTGGGGACATCTCTGCTCCCACTCCCCCTGAAACATCTCCTGCTCCCCCCTCTCTCAGGGAGGTCTCTTGCTCCCCCCTTCCTGGGGGACATCTCCAACTCCTCCCGCTCTCTGGGACCTCTCCTGTTCCCACCTCCCTCGGGGACACATCACCCACTTCCCCCTCCCTCTGGAACTTCTACAGCTCCCCCTGCCTCCGGGACATCTCACCTTCACCCCTTCATCCCCAGGACAACTCCCCCACTCTCAGGACTTCTCCTACTCCCCCCTCCCTTTGGGACATCTCTCGCTCCCCTTCCCTCCCTCAGGGGCATCTCCCATTCCGCCCTCTTTCAGCAGCATCTCCCACTCCTCCCTCCCTCCCTCCCTCCCTCAGGGGCATCTCCCGCACACCCTTCGCTTGAGGACATCTTCTGCTCTCCCATCTCTCTCGGACATCTCCGGCTCCTCACTTCCTGGGAGACATCAACTGCTTCCCCTCCCTCCTCAGGGGCATCTCCCGCTACCGCCTCCTATGGAGACTTACCTACCCCCTCCCTCCCCGGGGACATCATCTGCTCTCCCTCCCTCGGGGTCATCTCCCTCTCCCACCTCCCCAGACACATCTCCCACTACCCCCTCCCTGGGGGCCATCTATCGCCCCCCCTCCCACAGAACACCTCCTGCTCCCCCTTCCTCCTCGAGGACATCTCTCTCCCCCCTCCCACAGGGTCATCTCTCCCCCTCCCTCCCCAGGGACATCATCTGCTCTCCCTCCCTGGGGGACGTCTTCCACTCCCCCCTCCCTCGTATGTCCGCAGGGTATTGAGGAATAACAGGGCAGCACTACACCCCACAGGGAAAAGTAGGTGTGGACCCCCAAGGGCGGTCTGTCCGGGGCAGTAAAGAAGAAATAGGGGGGCAGCCCCCAGTTAAGGGGGGTTAATACCAGGAGAAGCAGGAAATCAAAGAGGGCTCCTGTCTGTCTGTCTCTGTCCTGTCACTGAGGTGGGGGGGGTCTGAGGGGGGCTCTGTTCAGGCCCGGACTGGCCGTTGCAGGCACCGGACAATCCCCCGGTCGGCCGCGAGGGTGGGGGCCGGTTTTGGGCCCCAGGGGGCCGGTTTTGTTACAGGGTCGTTTTTTGCAGCATAGCTGCAAAAACGGCACTGTAACAAAATCGGCCAAAAACCGGCCCTAGCAAAGAGCGTGGTCGCACCCCCCAACCCGCCCTCGGGGGGAGGGGGGGCCGGCCGAGCACTTTGCCAGGGCCGGTTTCGGTTCCCAGTCCGGCCCTGGCTCTGTTATACCAGGCGCAGCTCTGTCTGAGCCCCGAGGATGAAGTAGGGGTGCAGCCCCCCAGTGAAGGTGTGTTTGAACGTGCAGAGATGCTTCAAGGTGTCTGCATTGTACAAAGAAACCCGCCCCCCCTCATAGTCCAGGTACAACCCCAGCTTCAGGGGGGGCAGACGGGGGTATACACGGGAGGGGGAGAAGACGAGACTCCAGCGCCGAGCACCATCCGTCCCAGGCACACCCCAGCCCCTACATTCAGGGAGCTCTACGGTATCTGCCCCCCCTCTCAGAGCCTCTCCCGCGACCCCCACTGCCTCCCACTCCTGCAGCACCTGCACCTCCCAGTAATGCCTCCCGGAGGTGAACCCCTCCCGCCCCCGCACAGAGGTATGAAGTGTCCGGCGAGGGTCTGTCCGTGTCACGCGTCTCCCGTCCTCTGACAGAATCACATCTTCATTAGCCGTGTCTGGATCCAGAGTCACCAGCGCTGCAGAGAGAGGAGAGAGAGTTAATGACACACTGTGTGACCTCAGACAAGTCACTGTCCCACCAGAGACCCCAGCACTGCAGAGAGAGGAGAGAGAGTTAATGACACACTGTGTGACCTCAGACAAGTCACTGCCCCACCAGAGACCCCAGCGCTGCAGAGAGAGGAGAGAGAGTTAATGACACACTGTGTGACCTCAGACAAGTCACTGTCCCACCAGAGACCCCAGCACTGCAGAGAGAGGAGAGAGAGTTAATGACACACTGTGTGACCTCAGACAAGTCACTGTCCCACCAGAGACCCCAGCACTGCAGAGAGAGGAGAGAGAGTTAATGACACACTGTGTGACCTCAGACAAGTCACTGCCCCACCAGAGACCCCAGCGCTGCAGAGAGAGGAGAGAGAGTTAATGACACACTGTGTGACCTCAGACAAGTCACTGTCCCACCCAGAGACCCCAGCACTGCAGAGAGAGGAGAGAGAGTTCAGTCAGAACAACTTTATTTTGCCAACACAATGTAGGCATAAAAAACAGTTAAAAACATTTCACAGCATTTCACAGCATTACAATAAAGTATAAAAAATATAAAAATTATTACATTAAAATCTAAATTCATAGTTATTTACACAATACAATAAAATTGATTCATTATTAGGAATATAATTTTAGCAGATTGAACGTCTCTTTTTTAAGGCAGATAACAGAAAGGGCGCCAAAGAGAAACAGATGAAAGGGTCAGGTAATAGTTGCAGGTAATAAATGGCAACACAACACTGTTTGAAGTTCATTTTACGCATAATGGGAATAATAAATCATTTCCTTTCATCAGAATAAAATTTACAGAAAAACAAAAAGTGTAAATCATTCTGTACTGATCACTGATGTTAGATTTGGGGGTCTCTGGTTGGCACAGGTAATTACTTGTGACAAGCAGGGACCCTCTCCTCTAGTCAGGATAAGGGGATCACCCTCTAAAATAACCCCTGCGCACCCTTTAGGTAGTGTGGCGCAAGCAGACAAGGCTTATCTCAGGGCATCAGAGGTTAAGCATTTGTGTGCACACACAGTAACTAAATGACAACACCACAAATGGACACCAGTCTAGGTTTTTATGTAAAAATAGATATTTTATATGCATTCAAGAAGACTTAGTACAAGAACCAATCACGCTTAAAAATAGGCCACATTTCTTTCTAGGTAAGATTTCTGGGGACGGTGCACATTTTAAAACAGTCTGTGCGATTCACAGCAATGTGTTTGGCCCTGCGATGGGAAATTGAGCTGCAGAGTCACGGGCGTGAAGCAGACGCTTCTGTATGGCCCGTGTTCCAGCTGCAAGGGCAAATCGAACACAGTACCTTTCTGTTGGTGGAATCCGGCACGGGCGGTGCGGTGAAGCCCTTGGCGTCCGCGCGGCAAAGTCCACTTTGTGAGGTGCGAGTCACGGCTCGTTGGTGTTGAAGTCCTGCACCAAAGTGGACAAGGCGTTGGGGAGGCAGTGCTGCTTTGTACAGCGTAGGCGCCATACCTTCCGTTAGGGTTGCTGGTGGGATGCGAGCAATGCTGCACGAGACGGCCTGTATGGGACGTACGGGCCGGTCCCATACAGGCCGCCGGTGCCTGGGTGCGATGGGATCTCGGGATTCCGGAGCGAGGAGAGAGGCGGCGGGTACGCTCCAGGCGTACGGGCCTTTCCTTGCCTCGCACAGTACTCCAGTCCAATTCCCAGCGGCTGGGGCGGCGAAGAGAGCAGTGCGGCTCAGGGAGGAGAGGGAGGCAGGGTGCGGGCGGCCCAGCGGGACGTGGCGGACACGGCTCAGGTATGAGCGGCATCACTCGTGGCGGGGCGCCAGGCACAGGCTGCACAGCGGGGGAAGCGAGGCGCACTTCACATCGTGGCCCCAGCGGCACAGGAGATCAGGCAGAAATCCAGCAACTCATCAGGGAAGGCAGGGGAGAGTCCAATGATCCTGGGACTCTGTTCAGAGGACAAGCTCAGTTCCAAGCCCTTGGAGATTGTTTAAAGCACAAGTTCTGCCAAGTCTTTCTCAGCCTATTCCTCTCCTTTCTTCAGCAAGGCACCCACTGCAGGCCAGCCCCCCAGGTCAGGGACAGTCTTCCCCCTTCAGCTTCGCCAGGTCCTTCTAGTCGGGCAGAGGTTCTTCATGGTCAAACAGGATCTGATTTCTTAGGCGCAGGGCTCCTACTCTTATACCCAAAATCAAATCCTTTGTTCTTTCAGGCCAGGGGGGCCTTTGCCTAATCCAGTCCAGTTCCTGAGTACTTTGTTTTGGTGACTCTGGCTTCTTCTTTCAGTGCAAAAAACACAGTTGATGGACAGAATGTAGAACAATGTCTTACATTCACCCCATTACAAGGATCTGGGCCTAAATCCATCGTTTTTTTGCACTCCACACCACCCTGGGTTAGACACTGGCTATATGCAAATCAGCTCTGACCCTGTGCCTCATGGGAACAGTCCAGTCCGAACTACCAAGCCATGTCTTTCCCAGACCGGAATCAAGCATCCAAGGACCGGTTTCTGGCTATCAGCATTCATCAGCCTGGATAGCTTGACTCCAGTGGTGTGGAGAGCCTGGGACTCACGTCTGAGCATACCCAGCACACTCGGGTGAAAATTGCAAAAAACACAGTTGTTGGACAGAATGTAGAACAATGTCATACATTCACCCCAGTACAGAGATCTGGGCCTGAATCCATCGTTTTTTTGCACTCCACACCACCCTGGGTTAGACACTGGCTATATGCAAATCATCTCTGACCCTGTGCCTCATGGGAACAGTCCAGTCCGAACTACCAAGCCATGTCTTTCCCAGACCGGAATCAAGCATCCAAGGACCGGTTTCTGGCTATCAGCCTTCATCAGCCTGGATAGCTTGACTCCAGTGGTGTGGAGAGCCTGGGACTCACGTCTGAGCATACCCAGCACACTTGGGGGGAAAATTGCAAAAAACACAGTTGATGTACAGAATGTAGAACAATGTCATACATTCACCCCAGTACAGAGATCTGGGCCTAAATCCATCGTTTTTTTGCACTCTACAGCACCCTGGGTTAGACACTTGCTATATGCAAATCAGCTCTGACCCTGTGCCTCATGGTAACAGTCCAGTCCGAACTACCAAGCCATGTCTTTCCCAGACTGGAATCAAGCATCCAAGGACCGGTTTCTGGCTGTCAGCCTTCATCAGCCTGGATAGCTTGACTCCAGTGGTGTGGAGAGCCTGGGACTCACGTCTGAGCATACCCAGCACACTCGGGGTGAAAATTGCAAAAAACACACTTGATGGACAGTTTTGCAATTGCAATTTTCACCCCGAGTGTGCGGGGTATGCTCAGACGTGAGTCCCAGGCTCTCCACACCACCGGAGTCAAGCTATCCAGGCTGATGAAGGCTGATAGCCTGATTGTTTTGTAAAAATATACTCTTTTATATAGAAACTTTCAAGCAGGCTTAAATACATGCTTTATCGACTTAATACGATTCCAGTTACTTGTAGAAATGCCACAGTTCTTAATATCCAATGTTCAGTCTTTAAAATAGTGTCACTGGGTCTAAAACGATCCTTTAACGCTTAATCTTGGCCCCACAATAATCTAGGCAAAGTATTCAGCGTTCTGACTCTGTTCGTCAATGCTGGTGCACTGTGTAGCGCTTCGGTACGTCTCGTATAGGCAAAAGCAGAAGGGCCACGCTAACCCTCACTCGTCTCGCATATCACACGTACAGCGCTGATGAGGGAACGAGGCGTACGGAGCGTCGGGTAACTGTGCGGCTCGTACTGCGGCCGTGAGACAGGATTGAGGCAACATCGGTCACAAATGGGTGCGGGCCTCATGGACTCCGTTTCCAGCGCACGGCGCACTTAACACGCACACAGTACCTTTTTCTTTGTGGGGAATTCGAGACGGACGGATGCGGGGGTCAATCCTCCCACGTCGCGATGTCTTCCTGAGGGCGATGTGAGCTACCACTCGAGGCTGGTGCAGGTGCGGTGCTCCTAGGTTAACGGTGCGTTGTGGGAGGCAGACGTATCCGCAGCGTGCGCTTCTACCCAGGAGGGGGAGCGGCTGCAGGTGGTGCAGGCGGGAGTACGGGTTGTAGGAAATGGGACGTACTCTCTCGCTGGATGCTCCGTATCTGTGCACTTCACAGCAGCGGGGCGCTCTCCTCAATGCGATCACGGCGGGAGAACAGAGGCAGGGCGGGGGTCCGTCTTTACTTTACGGGCTGCGGCTCGGGGGCCAGAAGCTTGTGGTGCTCGGACCGGACGGGTCCTCTTCACTTTGCAGAACGTAGGCTCGGGGGTGCTCACAGATCACGATGCTCGGCCCAGTGCGGCTGGGCTTTACTTTGTTCCTGCGACGCGGCCAAGCAGAGGTCGCGTTACTCAGGGGACGGGGGTGCACTGCTTCCTAGAATGTGCGGGGAGGATTCCTCACACACTCCGCTTCCCTGGATTAGCGCTGTAGGGTCTGACCACACAACAGCAGCACTTCCTGAAGGGGGGTTAGCGCCCAATGTTCCTGTGGCGCAGTTCAGGCGGCAAGTTCACAAGCAAGCCCTTGGAGATTGTCAGGATGCACAAGTTGAATTATAAAAGTCTCTTAGTCTTTTCTTCCTCTCTCCTTCTTGCAGCAAGGCACCCACCACAGGCCAGTCTCTCAGGATTAGAGACAGTAGTCCTCCATGCAGCTTTCCCAGGTCCTTCTCTTCAGGCAGAGTTTCTTCTTGGCAATAACAGGATCTGATTCCTTAGGAGCAGGGCTTCTACTTTTATATGCCATTTCTTTTATTCTTGCAGGCCAGGGGGGCCTTTGCCTAATCTAGTCAGTCTCTGAGCACTTTGTTTTGCAGACTCTGGTTTCTCCTTTCAGTGTGCAGGGCAGGGACATCAGACGCTCTGCAGAAGGTGGAGCCATCATTTTGATGACAAGTACAGCCAGGAGCACTCTGTTGACAGTCTTCCCTCTTCCTGGACCAGGTGCAGGGCAGAGTCATCAGTCGCTCCCGAGGGGGCAGAGCCAGCATTGTGGTGGCAGAGCACAGCCCTATTCAGAGTCAAGGGGCACTCCCCCACCCATCCTGGTGTAATCCCTCCATTCACCACCTGTCATCCCTAGCCCTGTCACTCACAGAACCCAGGCAGCAGATACACATGAGAGCAGAGGCGGGCTGACATGGTTAGGCAAGCAAATGCTAACTTTCTAAAAGTAGCATTTGCAAACACAGGATATTAAAATAAACTTTACTAAAATAAATATTTTATTATTCTGAGTTCAGGCATACTAAATTGACTTTCTACCATGTTCCCTGAGCCTGCTAAGATTATAGTGTGTAATAATTCCAGCAGCCCATTCTGGCCAATGGACAGTAGGTAGCCTTACAATAGTGAAAAACGAAATTGGCTGTAATTCACTATTAGGACATGCCACACACATCAGGGCTTGTCTTACCTTATGCTTACAATGCACCCTGCCCTTGGGCCTACCATAGGGGTGACTAATATGAAGTTAAGGGAAGATTTAGGGACTGGCAAGTAGGTACACTTGCGCAGTCATCATGACAGTACCAGACTGCACGCAGGTTCTGCAATGGCAGACCCTAGACACATTTTACTAGCCGCTTCTGTGGGTGGCACAACCAGTGCTGCAAGCCCACCAGCAGCATTTGTATTTACAAGCCCTGGCACTCCTCGTGCACTTTACTGGGGACTGACAGTAAACCAAATAAGTCAATCATGGACACCAATCAATGTATACACTTTTCATAGGGAGCACTTGCACTGTGGCCCTGATTGACAGTGGCACAGTGCCCTGAGCAGCTAACACCATCAAAACACACGAGGCACATCAGAGAAAAGTGGAAGGGAGACTCACGCCAAGGTGCCAGGTCTAACACAGTGGTCTCTCCCTCTGGATCAGGTAACCCCTGCACCTGGCTTTCTAACTCAGGGACCCAACCCTGCAGTTGAACACTTGCCTGGTGCACCAGGACTTCCTTGGGAGCACGCATGCCTCCCCTGAGGGTAACACATAACTCCTGTGTTGTGTGACAGTCTGCCTGGCACAGATCTCCCGTCCTCTGTCTATCTGACAGTGCGCGAAGGACAGAAGCGGTGTCACCATGGTCATTCCCTGGGGACGCAGCCCTTCTGGCTGACCTTTGACCCACTGGTTCTTCCACTGGGGACTCTTTCCCCCTCTCACCCCTCCACCTGGACCTCTGCATCCTCCCAACGGGAGCGGTACTGCCAGACACCAGAACTACTGGAGCTCTGCTAACAGAGTCTCCACGTTCTCTAGATATTGGGAGATCTTCCTCAAATGGCCTACAAGTACAGCCTAGGTCCCTGACCTGATGTTCCCTTAAGAAACCATCCAGGCCCTGAGACTGGGATTTGGGTACCTTGGGACAGACCTCACACTCACTTCTCCTCCTCTGAGACAGTACGTGAGCCCCTACAACCCTCCCACTACACTGAGACCTAGCCGGGCTACACTGAACCTCTTCCATCCCACAGGACTGGAAGTTACCTGAGCCACTCTTGTTGGAATCACTCCCCAATGCTTCTTCAGACCCTCTAGAATCCACCAAAAGGTCAGCCTCCAATGTGAGCTCCCCGGGGTCAGAGAACCCTCTCTCAAACAGGTGTTGGCATAGCTCTGGAAAACAGGGACTTAAAATATGCTCTCCCAGAATTGGATCACACAGCCCCCTACAAGGGTTAACCAAACTATCCTTCACCTCTCCATCCAGCGCCTCACACACGTACCGCACACCACTCGCTTGAGATTGGCAAGACAGTATCTGATTGTCTCTGCCATACAACCCACACTCTTCTGGGCGGTCTCCATATTCACAGTCCAAGATTTCAACTTTGGGGGATCCCCTCTCCCTGTACCTCTCATCTAGAGTCAGTAGAGTGTCCCTCCCACTACTAGGACCATGAACCCTTACGCCAGCTACCCTATTCCCTTCAGGGACGCTGCGCACTACTGGAGCTACCTCATGTTCTTGAACCTCCTGGTGTATGTTAACCTCCTCCAAGTCAGGAGCCACATCTCTGGGTGTGTGTACTACTCTCCCAGCACTAGATAACTGAATGTTGCTGCCACCATCTGAGCTGGACTCCACCTCCAACTCAGCAAAGCTCAATCTCTGAGTGACACACATTTCTTGTTGCTGGGCTGAAACACTCATGGCCTCAAGCCTCTCGAGCTCCAAATCAAGCTTCCTCATTTTCAAGTCATGCTCAAACTGCCTTTTCTTTTCTTCTAGGGCTAATTTCCTAGCTTCTGGTTCCAGTTGTACATTGAGTTTGGCCATCTCCATTTCATGTATCCTGGTCTCCCTCCTGTCTGTCAACTCCTCTGGTGACAGACCTCGGGCAGAAACACTGCTACCCAACTGGAACGTTGCACCCCTCCCTTCTGGCCCCAGCGGCACAGGAGATCAAGCAGAAATCCAGCAACTCGTCAGAGAAGGCAGGGGAGAGTCCAATGATCCTGGGACTCTGTTCAGGGGGCAAGCTCAGTTCCAAGCCCTTGGAGATTGTTTAAAGCACAAGTTCTGCAAAGTCTTTCTCAGCCTATTCCTCTCCTTTCTTCAGCAAGGCACCCACTGCAGGCCAGTCCCCCAGGTCAGGGACAGTCTTCCCCCTTCAGCTTCTCCAGGTCCTTCTAGTCGGGCTGAGGTTCTTCATGGTCAAACAGGATCTGATTTCTTAGGAGCAGGGCTCCTACTCTTATACCCAAAATCTAATCCTTTGTTCTTTCAGGCCAGGGGGGCCTTTGCCTAATCCAGTCCAGTTCCTGAGTACTTTGTTTTGGTGACTCTGGCTTCTTCTTTCAGTGAGCAGGGCAGAGACATCAGACGCTCCCCAGGGGTTGGAGCCAGCATTGAGGTGGCAACACACAGCCCTATTCAGAGTCAAGGGGCACTCCTCCCACCCATCCTGGTGTAATCTCTCTATTCACCACCTGGCAGCCCCAGCCTGTCTCCTGGAATTCCCCAGCCCTGTCACTCACAGAAACCAGACAACGGATACATATCCTAGCAGAGGCGGGCTGAAATGGTTATGCAAGCAAATACTAACTTTCTAAAAGTAGTATTTGCAAACACAGGATATTATAATATACATTTTACTAAAAGGTGTATTTTATTATTCTGAGTTCAGGCATACGAAACTTGACTCTCCACCATGTTCTCTGAGTCTGTTGGGATTATAGAGTGTAACAATTCCAGCAGCCCATTCTGGCCTATGAGAACAGTTATTATTATATATTATATATTATTATTAAACACTATTAGGACAAGCCACACACATCAGGGCTTGTCCTACCTTAGGCTTACAATGCACCCTTTCCTTGGGCCTACCATAGGGGTGACTAATATGAAGTTAAGGGACGGTTTAGGGACAGGCAAGTGGGTGCACTTGCCCAACTAGCATGACAGTACCAGACTGCACGCAGGTTCTGCAATGGCAGACCTTAGACACATTTTACAGGGCTGCTTCTGTGGGTGGCGCAACCAGTGCTGCAGGCCCACTAGCAGCATTTGGATTTACAAGCCGTGGGACTCCTGGTGCACTTTACTGGGGTCTGACAGTTAACCAAATAAGCCAATCATGGAATCCAATCAATGTGTACATTTTTAATGTGTAGTAGTAGAAGCTTTATTTCGATATATACACATATCTTAAAAAGCATTACAGTACAGTAAAATTATTTAAAAGGAAACTCATTACATTAATAGGGGGAGCATATGCACTTTAGCACTGATCAGCAGTGGTAAAGTGCCCAGAGTCATTAAACCAACAAAAACAGGTCAGAGAGAATATAGGAGGAAGGCAAAAAAGTTCATGGATGACCCTGCAGAGAGGGCCAAGTCCAACAGCTGATCACAGGGACAAAATGGAAGGTCAGAGACAACATAAACATTACGGGGAAGCCTAAGATTAGCGTAATATAGTTTAATAGAAATCTCACCAGAATGTACCTGTGCTGTAAATTAGTGACGAAGGAAAGGTATATTGTATTTTTGTCCATTTCCGTTATACTCGGAGAAGCCAAGTATGTTTTACTGTCGACAAATTGATGTTTTTAATTTCCCTTCTTATCTGCCTGCTAGAAAGTAATTGCGCTGTTAGATCATTTTTAGAGATGGAACAACAAGTAGTAGGATCCAAAAAAGACGATGTAGCCCAACTGCCTTCAATGTGGTTTCAACATAAGTTAACCAAGTAATATTACCTACCCCATCTAGTTTCAAAACATCCTTCATAATCTCTCTGGTTAAGGCAAGGGTCTCCTTTCGCCATACTGAGTGCCACATGAGAATAGGGGCCACTGCAATTTTATCTATATTATAGGGTGCTCCCAATTCCATGTGGCACTTATAGTTTGCACATGACTTTGGTAAAGAAAGGACCCCTTTTAAGAAGTTATCTTCAAGAATCTGTAGTTTTGAGAAATATCTCATTCCCCAGACAGCTGCTCCATAGGTGGCAGCAGAGATGGTCTTAGCTTGATACACTGTTTTTATTACATCTATAGGTTTTCAGCCAGTTTTTTAAATAAATTTGGTTAATGCCCCGATATTCTTTTCCATCTGTGACCCTCTATTAGTAATCATCTTTTGCCAATTAGCTTGAGGGTCAAACATTATACCTAAGTAGTTAAAACAGTCAACAGCTCCCAATTTTCCCACTTCAGTAATAATTTGCGGAAGATTTAGCTGCTTAGTACCTGCTACTAGAATAAAAGACATTGAATAATTAACTTTCATATCAAGGTTATTCATAAATGTTGTATATTCCAGGACTAGGCCGCGCAGTGCATTATTAGTACGAGCTAGAAGCACAGCATCGTCCGCATATAATAGAATTGGGACCTGTGCTGAATTGATATAAGGGACATCCGGAGTGGAATCTAACAATGCAGATTCCACACCGTTGGTATAGAGTGCAAATAAAAAGGGGCAAGAACACAGCCCTGCCTCACACCTCTTGCAAGTTTAAAAGATCTAGTGCATTCACCACCCCTTCCATAGCGAACACAAGCTGAGGCACCTGAGTACAGGTCACGGATGATATTGATAATATTCCAGTCGCTCCCCGTTGCCTCCGTGATCTGCCACACTCTAGACTGTGCCGCGCAGTCAAAGGCTGCGGACAGATCCATGAAGGCTAGATGGAGACGACCTTTTTTGCAGCCGTGTATTTTGCTATAATTAGACTCGGGTTCAGACACTGATCCACGGTGCCTTTCCCTTTTGTAAAACCAAACTGGCATGGGATAATGATATTTTTTTCCAAGGCCCAATCCTCTCGTCTATTTAAAATCCGTCGGCCCATTAGCTTTGCAGTAGAATCTATCAGAGAGATAGGACTGTAGTTTTTCCAAATCGACCTATTCTCCTTTTTAGGTCTCGCTGAGTCAGCGCATGCGCTGCCCTGCAAGACATTTAGTCAGTGGCTTTTGGAAATGCTTCCAAAGCCGGTATCCGGCCACCAGCTTTCGGTTACGCGCAAAGCGCGGGCCTCGCTCCGCCTCTGCAATCAACGCTGCTGCGAGTGCATCCCTCGCGTGCTGAGCACAGAGCGCGTTATTGCGATCACTTTCGCTTTCAGCGCAATCGCGATCACAACCAAGGCGCTGATGAGCCCTCCCCCCAAGGTGCTGATGAGCCCTCCAACCAAGGGGCTGATGAGCACTCCAACCAAGGCGCTGATGAGCCCTCCCCCCAAGGTGCTGATGAGCCCTCCAACCAAGGGGCTGATGAGCACTCCCCCCAAGGTGCTGATGAGCCCTCCCCCCAAGGTGCTGATGAGCCCTCCAACCAAGGTGCTGATGAGCCCTCCAACCAAGGCGCTGATGAGCCCTCCCCCCAAGGTGCTGATGAGCCCTCCAACCAAGGGGCTGATGAGCACTCCCCCCAAGGTGCTGATGAGCCCTCCCCCCAAGGTGCTGATGAGCACTCCCCCCAAGGTGCTGATGAGCCCTCCAACCAAGGGGCTGATGAGCCCTCTCCTCAAGGTGCTGATGAGCCCTCCCCCCAAGGTGCTGATGAGCACTCCCCCCAAGGTGCTGATGAGCCCTCCAACCAAGGGGCTGATGAGCCCTCCCCCCAAGGTGCTGATGAGCAATCCCCCCAAGGTGCTGATGAGCACTCCCCCCAAGGTGCTGATGAGCCCTCCCCCCAGGGTGCAGATGAGCCCTCCCCCATAGGTGCTGATGAGTCCATCTCCCCAGGAGCTGATGAGCCCCCCCTCCAAGGTGCTGATGAGCCCTCCCCCCAAGGTGCTGATGAGCCCTCCCCCCCTGAGGTGCTGATGAGCCCTCCCCCCAAGGTGCTGATCAGCCCTCCCTCCCTGAGGTGCTGCTGAGCCCTCCCCCATAGGTGCTGATGAGTCCATCTCCCAAGGTGCTGATGAGCCCTCCCCCCAAGGTGCTGATGAGCCCTCCCCCCCTGAGGTGCTGATGAGCCCTCCCCCCAAGGTGCTGATGAGCCCTCCCCTCAAGGTGCTGATGAGCCCTCCCCCCAAGGTGCTGATGAGCCCTCCCCCCAAGGTGCTGATGAGCCCTCCCCCCCCAAGGTGCTGATGAGCCCCCCTCCAAGGTGCTGATGAGCCCTCCTCCCAAGGTGCTGATGAGCCCTCCCCCCAAGGTGCTGACACATGTGCTGATGCGCCCTGAAACTCTTGTCCTGGTATGTCTTCCATTCAAGATGGAGGTGAACGCCTCACCTAGAGATAGCTCAGTGGGTTAAAAGTCTGCAGCAGATACACATCCATGTGTTCTGTAGTTCACATGTTTACGTCTTGTTTAACTAATGGCTATCATGTGTCAATCAATGGAGCCCATGTGTCAACGGTGGTGCTGTACCTCACTGAAATCTCTGTAAAGTGGATTTTTTTTTACATTAAATATGTTTTGTTGAAAAACTAATAAAAAAATTCTGAATAATAAATGTAGAGAGAAAATGCGAATTAAACTATTAAAAATATCCAAATATGAAGACAATATCCAACCATAATTATGGGATAAATAGCAAATGATGGTAATCAGGAAAGAATAAGAGCATGTTATACTTTGCTGTAGAGAGAAAAGGGGAGAAAAAGATAGAAAGGGAAGGAAGAGGCGCGGGGAAAGGAGAAAAAAATCCGGGAATAAAATACAATAAATATGTATAAAAATTAAATGTTAACAGGATGCCTGGGCAGCATTTCTATTACACCAGAGTAATTTGATTAATTCTGCATTGCTCTTTGGCACAAAATTACTGATAATTACACAACTACTTCTGCTCGGGTAATTAAGAGTAATGTTGGGGGAAAAATTCTACTGGGAGAGCACATTTAGAGAGCCCAAGCAATGCTCAGACTTGGTATTTGTGCTCTGTTGCACAGAGCGCTATTTCTTAGCACAAAATGCATCCTCACGTCCATTTTGGACGCAAGACAGAATTTTTGTGTTTAGAAATGGCGCTAAACGCAAAATTACTCTGCCCGCTTAATTCAATCGTAATCTCGCTGAATTCTACAGTAATTCCATATCATTACTCTACACTGATTTACTCGAGTTGCGCCCACTTCTAGTGGCAAGCTCCATCTTCTGATGGAGCTTCTGCCCGCCCCTCCTCTCATGGACTGACTATCGCGGTCTGAATTAATTGAACGGCAACTCTGTGGGCTCGTTAAATAAGCACAGGCATCTTCAGCCTGAACTCCACTGACGGACTTCCAGTGCTCAGCGCGAGTTGTTTTCTTCTGACGGATAGTACGACGCCACATCGGAAATGGCGTTCCCCTGCCGCCCAGCAGGGACCGATAACAAAGCCATTGGCTACAGCCACACTATAACAAAGCCATTGGCCACACTTCCAAAATGGCTGAGGGGATAAGAATTGCATTGCGGTACTGAATTGCTGTGGCTATCATACCACACAAGCCGCACTCCTGGCTACAAAATTACTTAGTGATCTCAAGAAAATAGAAGAATATACCTATCCTTTTAGCACTTGTCTCTTTGATTGTACTACGGACCGGCTCAGACGGATGAGCGGAACGCAAGGGTCAGAATTCCACCCAAGTCGCAATATAACATTTTGCCCGGGTTATTACGCCAAAATCTTCTACATAATTCCTACATTGCCCTGAAGAAGCCCTGTTTTTTTAGGACGAAACGCGTTGGCTGTCTGTCTTTTAAAGAAAGAACTAAATAAAAGAAGAAAAAAACTTGATCAGTGTACAACGACTTTATGGATCCTTAGAGAATTATTTATCAAAGGACTATTTTGAATATTGCTACAAAGTGGTGCATCTCTAATTTTGTTTTTAATTTGGTTGCCCCTAGTGACAGGGTAGTGCTCTTGGACAGGGGGCCCTTTTGGAGATTCTGCACATAAGAATTGAATTTTCCATTAGAAATTTTTTAATTGGTGATTGTATTGGATTGGTGCCTGACTGGTTGCTTTTCTTGGTCCACTGTCCTTTTTTGTGTGTTTTTACAGAATGTTAGCACTCTAGTTGCTCAATAGAACACGGTGGTAAATCTGCAGCTGATCATGAGGGAGTGAACTGACCGGCTGCTGCTTGTGTCTAGGTGTCAGAAGGTTTTTATTGAAATGGACGAGGAAGGTATTAATGACCACGTTTTAGCCTTCTAGAACATCAACCATAATTTCGATGACAAAATAAACCCCTTCAGTTCTGCTTTTTATGACCCCTGTCTCTTGAAAGCCTGGAGCACAGTGTGAGAATGAGTAAATGATCTCATTATTAATGACATCAGTGGTATTATTTACATGTAATCAGTGATGTCAACAATGATGCCATTAAACATGTCATGAGTGATATAATATGTAATCTCATATGCGGGTAAACTATACCTGGCACTGTGTCGTGGGTTTGGGCCATCAATCAAAGAAAGTATTAGGTTTCTACATATATGGAAAGAATTTCGTGGAGTACAGCAATACTACTTTGGAAGTACCTCAGTAACAAAAATAAATTAAAAAATATATATATATGTGTAAACATTGTAAATACACTGTAATACGCTTTATTTCACAAATATAGTGAACTACAGTGTATTTACAATTTTTTTAATATTTAGGGCCATATGTATCAAGCTAATTAGCATTCGCAAAGGCCGAAATTCTGCGGATTTCGGCCTTTGCGAATGCTAATTAGATAAATGGTATGTATCAAACATGTTTGATGCAAAATAAGGAATTGCAAAATTTGCTATTCCTTATTTTGCGATTGCACTTAAGGAATCGCAAATTTTGCGATTCCTTAAATGCAATGTATCAAACAAAAAATATTCAAAAATTGTCATTAAGGATTCGCAAATTACCACCAACTTCTAGTTGGTGGTAAGTTGTGAATTCTTTTCAAAAAGCTTTTTTAACAAAAAAACAAAGGTGCCATATGACGCCCATACATGCCCTTAGGGCATGTATGTGCGCCATATGCCCCCAAATGTCTTTTTCAAGGGTGCAGCAGGGTGTTCTTGAGACACCCCTGCACCCTTGAAAAAATTCCTAATTTGCGATTAGCAAATTTCTAATCGCAAATTGCACTTTCATTCCTATGGGCCTCCTGGCCCATGGAAATGAATGGGTAATTTGGGATTAGCAATTTGCTAATCGCAAATTAGGAATGCTAAGGAATCTCTATTGAAAAGCGATTTTGTACATACATACAGTTTTTCGAATTCCAAATAGCGATTCCTTAAAATTCGCTATTTGGAATTCGCTAAACGGAAGTATGATACATATGGCCCTTAATTATTTAAAAATAAACAATGCAGTACTGCAGTAAGAGCTCAAAATTACTGTTCAACTTAAAAAAAATACCAAAATAGGGAAACATTTCACGTGACCCCGTTATACACCACTCCACTCTATGCAGCTGCGCTATATGATATTCCACTCTATGCTGCTTCATTTTACACCACTTCTTTTTTTTTGTTGCATTTTTATATATCACGAACTAGACCCGAACCGAATCGGGTATCAGAGCGATTTACATAGCACCAGTTACGTTACACGAGGACACACATTCATTTTTGTTAGGCACGGGGAGATTAAGTGATTTGCCCAGAATCACAGGATGTTTGGCGTTGTTACCGAGACTCGAACCCAGATCTCCAGGTCTGAGGTCGCTCGCCCTAGCCGTTAGGCCAACTCCTCTCTACACCAATACATTCAATGCTAATACACTCTATGCAACTCCACTCTAATCTGCTACACTCTGTACGATCATCCACTGTATGCCTCTCCACTGTACGCCACTCCTCTATGTCGCTAGATTATATGCTATCCCATTGGACATCTTTCGACTGTATGTCACTCAATTGTATGGTAATCCACTGTGCGCCACTCCAGTCTACGCCACTCCACTGTGCCCCACTTCACTCTATGCTAATACATTCTATGCAATTCCACTCTGCTCTACAGTATGCCACTGTACACCAGTACACTCTACACACTCCAGTCTACGCTAATAGACTGTATGCAACTCAACTCTACACTACTCTACTGTACAGTATTCCACTCTACCACTCTCCACTTTCCACCGACACAGGCTTCGTGTCTCCACTATACACCACTCCACTATAAGCTACTTCTTTGTACGCTATTCCTCTCTACTCCACACCACTGTATACCACAACACTGTATGCTATTCTACTGCATGACACGCCACTGTACCATATTCCACTCGACACCACTCTAGTGTATGCCACTCCATTATACACTATTGCATTATACACCACTCCACTGTATGCTATTCTACTCTACTCCACTCCACTCTGCTGTACGCCACCCCAGTCTACGCCACTGCACTGTATGTGACTTCTGTGTACGCTATTACACTCTACGCTGTTCCACTGTACGACACTGAACGCTACGCCACTCCACTCTACCCTATTACACTGTATGTAACTCCACTGTACACCACGCCACTGTACCACACTGCACTATATGACACTCCAGTCTACGGCACTCCACTGTACACTATTCCACTGTACTCCACTCCACTCTACACTGTACGCTATGGCACTGTATACAAATCCACTGTGTGGTACTGTATGGTACTCCACTCCATGCTATTTCACTCCACAACACTCCACTGTACTCCACTCTACAATATTACTCTCTACACGACTCCACTGTACACCACACCTCTCTAGCCTATTTCAGTGTGTGCAACACCACAATACACCGCTCTACTGTATGGTATTCCGCTCTACCCCATTCTACTGTACGCTCCTCCGGTCTACTCCACTACATGCCACTCCACAGTACGCTACTCGACTATATGCGATTCCAGAGTATACTACTCCACTGTACGCTAGAAACACTGAATGCTATTCCACTATATACCACTACACTCCACAATACTCCATTGTACACTATTCCACTGCATTCCACTACACTGAAAGTTACTACACACTACATCAATCCATTTTATATAACTCCACTCTAAACCACTCCATTCTATGCTATTCCATTGTACGCCACTCCCCTGTACGCTACTACTACACTGTATGGTACTGCACTCAACCCCACTTCACTGTATACCACTAGGCTGTACACCATTCCTTGTATGCCACTCCACTGTACCGTACTACACTGTAAGCTATTCCACTCTATGCCACTTCACCATACTCCGCTCTATACCATTCCACTCTATGCCGTTGTACTCACTACACCAGTGGTTCCCAAACTTTTGACTCCTGAGGACCCCCACTGAATCACTTCTGGAAGCCGGGGACCCCCAAGCAATTAGTAAAATTTAAATTTCTTTTTAAAAACGCCTTTTGAAGCAGAGGCAATTTCAAGAGGGAGACAGCCTGAATCGGGTCTATTGGCATGGACATGTATGCATACAGCAGTGTATTATTTAGTGGTACAAGTCTCCTGCTCTCAGCCATAGCAGCACCTCTACATTCTCATTCCAGAGCCTTGGAGTGGTGGCCCTTCCTTACAGCAACAGGTTGAATGTTTGTAGCACTTTTACCTATTCAGAGATTAAGAAGGTCTAAAATATTATACAATTATGAAGCATTTTATAATAAAGACATGCCCCAAGGAGCAATGAATATTGTGAGCATTCTAACAAGATAGTGCACAAAGCAATGAGTCCAGTCTAGAGAGCAAATTCAAGGTCTATATTAGGAGTTCATCACGGAAGTGCAAGAGATGGCAGGAAGGTATCTGCACAGGAGGCATATTGTTTCAGCGAGATCATAATAATAATAATAATCATGAGCTTATAAAGCGCCTGGTTACACTAGCCAGTGTGTCCCCACGCTGTACCTCTGAGGAACCCATCCTGGCCGGTTCCTGTGAGGCGCCCACTCCTGGGCACCCCCAAGGTGAAGCCAGGCATCCTTAGCGATTAGGGCCGGTGTGGAGATTAAGCAAGCTATTACCCAAAGTTGCAGAGTGGGACCCATGGTTAGGTTAGGCACCGCGGCGAGAATTATCAGGTCCGCGGACATTGAGCCCAAGACCCTGCCGCGACGGAAATTGAACCCTGGTCCCGGGTCAGATTGCTGCATCAAGGTCTGCCGCTCTAACCAGTGAGCCACACTTCTCCACGATCATGGAACAATGCTATGCCAATTACCATGAACCCCCGTTAGACATAATCTTTAGTCACAGACAGCAGAACAACATTTTACCACCAAGGGGTGAGCAGTGCAGTTAAGGCATATTCCAGAGAGGCCTCGCCTGGCACCTGACATGACCCTCTCCTGTTAGGAAGCCCACTGCCCCGTCCCTTACCAACAACAAACTGCAAAGGCTACACAGAATAAGAGCTTGATATGTCTGAATATGAAAGCTTGACAGCACACATATTTCACCCAAGGGCTTGTGGAAAGTGAGCAATCAGACAGCAGCACGAAAATCCTACAGCTGATCCTGGCTGCATCTATTTTTACCTGCCTGCCAAGTAACGGTAACCTATACACATGTTCCTTTCAACGCTTTATTGCTTTTATTCTATTGCCTGTACTTTCATTGTTGTGTCTGTTATTGCTGTTGTCTGTCTTCCCCCGCTGCCTGTACGTGGTCCGTGCCCCATGCCTCTTTGCCCATTCTGCCTTCTGTTCTTAGCTGCCCCTATATCTCTGTATTCTGTATTTTGCCTCTGTGCCACTCGTTTTTTGTGCCCGTCTGCCCTCTTCGCCACTCGTTTTTCCCTCGTTTTTGTGCCTCTTTTGCCTTCTGTGCCACTCGTTTTTCCCTCGTTTTTTGTGCCTTTCTGCCCTCTGTTTCACTCGATTTTTGTGCCTTTCTGCCCTCTCTTCCACTCCTTTTTATTGTGCCTTTCTGCCCTCTGTTCTACTCATTTTTCCCTCGTTTTTTGTGCCTTTCTGCCCTCTGTGCCTCATTTTTTGTGCCTTTCTGCCCTCTGTTCCACTCCTTTTTCCCTCGTTTTTTGTGCCTTTCTGCCCTCTATTCCACTCGTTTTTTGTGCCTTTTTGCCCTCTGTTCCACTCGTTTTTCCCTCATTTTTTTGTGCCTTCTGCCCTCTGTTCCACCACTCGTTTTTTGTGCCTTTCTGCCCTCTGTTCCACTCGTTTTCTGTGCCTTTCTGCCCTCTGTTCCACTCATTTTTTGTGCCTTTCTGCCCTCTGTTCCACTCCTTTTTCCCTCGTTTTTTGTGCCTTTCTGACCTCTATTCTACTTTTTTTTGTGCAACTCTATACAGTATAGACTATACTCAACTCTATCCCACAACATTCCACTGTACAACACTCCACGAGACTTTCCAACGCTTTACGACACACTAGTCCACTGTACTATATGACAAGACACTAAAATATATGACTATACGCTACGCCACTGAACTGGTATATACGAGCCACTCAACTGTACGAGGCACCACTCCACTCTATCATACTTTAATTCATTGTACGCTATCCCACTCTACTCTACTGTATTACACTCTACGATACTCCACTCTATAACACTACATTGTGTAACAGTCCTTCTCTGTATGATACAACCCTTTACATAAGAATACTCCTCTCGATGAGATTGTTCTCTATGATTTGAAACCCATTTTATTAAAAATGTTAAAATATCATTGAAATTGAAAGAAAAAACAAAAAAACATTAAAGCTTAGTTATAGTTAGGGAATCTTTATTTTCCTATAAAAATGAGTCAAATTGCACAATTAGAAATTACAAAGTTATCGTTATATCTTTCAATTTTAAATAATCAAACTCTTTCAAAATATTGTAAGTAGCGCACCTCCATCCACACTCCTTCTAGCTCGCTTGCCAGACAACCCTAACTATAGTGTGATAGTACGTTCCATAGTTTACCTAGTGACGGATAATTACCATATTACTTCTATTCTAATTTTGTTTATCCTGTGTCCATCTGATGGATGTCAGTGTTTACAAAAAGGGCAAGCAATGGTAAACCTGAAGTATATGCAGAGTGTGTGTTCAGTGCTGTCCAAGAGCACAGGTGGTTTCAATGTATGAAAGGCAGTGACCTGCAAAAAGTACATTCACAACAAATAGTGTTCTGTTCCAGTCTTGCATTTAACATGTAAATATCCAGAACAACATGTATATTTATTCAAAAACAAATGTGTGTGTAGAAAGTTAAAAGGTACATTTCTCTCACCTTTGTGGAGACACAGGGTCTCTCTCAGATGAGGCTGTAAATCTCTCCATGGAGAGGAATCTTCTGTTTCAGGCTCATTCCTCACCCTGGGGCAGCTCTGTCCAGGGAGACGTCCTTGTCTGTCAGGAAGGTTGTCCTGGGAAACTGGTACAGAGGAGGGAGAGACAGAGATTAGGGGGGGGAGACAGAGAAAGGGGGAGGGAGAGACAGGTACAGAGAGATGGAGAGACAGAGAGAGGAGCAGGGAGGGAGAGAGAGAGAGAGGGAGACATACGGAGGGAGAGAGAGAGGTCAGAGAGGAGCCAGGGAGGTGGGAGAGAGACAGGTACAAAGAGAGGTAGGATGAGGGGGGGAGGCAGGTACAGAAAGATGGAGGGAGAGAGGAGACAGAGACAGGTACAGAGTTAGAGGTAGGAAGAGACGGGTACAGAGAGATAAGCAGAGAAAGAAATAATAAAGGGAGCGAAACAGTAATAGAGAAAGAGAGTGAAATATATAAATGAATAAAAGAGAGGGAGAGAGTTGTCAGGGACAGTGGAAGCGAGAGAGAATGAGTGTGAGAGAGGAAGAGAAAGAGATAACCAGAGGAGTCCAGATCAGCTGATGAAGTGGTTCATGCAACAAAGTGTTGAAATGTTTGTTGTGATCTGAGAGTGACTCCTCTTGTGGGTCTGGGAGCAGAATATTGTGGAATAAATATTGTCTGACAAAGATATTGTGCCTTAAGAATCACACATGAGAGTCAGAGAATCTACACTCAGAGAGATTCACTTTTTGTAAATGATATTTTAGACACTATATTAAAACCAGGCGTTATTTCTGTCAATGGCACTGACACACAACCCTCTGTGTGTTTGTGTCTCTGCACAGCTGTGGATAGAAGTGCTGTCCACAATAACACAAGAGCATCAGCAGTGCTGGAGGTACCACAGACCAGGGAGGAAGGACTGTGAGGGCTGAACAGACCAGGACATACAACATGACATGTTAGGAACATATTTACATGTGAGAGTCTGAGCTGGGATAGGTGTGAGGCAGGGGCGTACCTAAAGAGCGTGCAGCAGGTGCAGTGACACTGGGGTCCAGAGCTGTGAGGGGCCCAGGGCTGTGAGGGGCCCAGGGCTGTGAGGGGACCTCTGCTCTGCAATTGTAGCTGCTTCAGAGCTCTTGGCATCCTTGCTACACCACTGGTGTGAGGCAGATATGTCCATGGAGCTGCCCTCGGTAGTAGTAAGAAGCCTGCATTTACCACTTCTACCCCAGACTGCGTCATCCCTGCGTCATCAGCCCCCGCCCTCACTTTCAGCATCTACTGTCCCAGAGTGACGTCACCAACATGGCTGAACCCCAACACACATGAACATGGCATAAACCACAACATGCGGAAACAAGAGATGAAAGGGTGTTTACCTGGATGGAGGCAGAGAGAGGTTTTCAGAAGAGAGCGCTGAGGATTCTGGGAAGACCTTTGACCACCTCCAGCCTCGTCTTGGAGACCAGCACAGCTCTGCACCCTGGGGCTGTAGAAGACTGCTCTCTCCACTGCAGGGGGGGGCAAGAGAGAGGGGGGAGAGAGAGAGAGGGTAAGGGAGAGAGAGAGAGAGAGAGAGAGAGAGGGAGAGGGGGAGAGAGAGAGGGAGAGAGGGAGAGAGAGGGGTTAGAAAAGAGGGGAGCGGAGAAGGAGAGAGAGAGAGGGAGAAGGAGCGAGAGAGAGAAAGGGAGAGAGGGGAGAGAGGGAGTGAGAGGAAGAGAGAGAGAGAGAGAGAGGGAGAGAGAGAGAGGGAGAGAGAGAGAGAGAGAGGGAGAGGGAGAGAGAGAGAGGGAGAGAGAAGAGAGAGAGGGAGAGAGAGGGAGAGAGAGAGAGAGGGAGAGAGAGAGAGAGAGGGAGAGGGAGAGAGAGAGGGAGAGAGAAGAGAGAGGGAGAGAGAGAGGGAGAGAGAGAGGGAGAGAGAGAGGGAGAGAGAGAGAGAGGGAGAGAGAGAGAGGAAGAGGGAGAGAGAGGAGGGGAGAGAGAAAGAGAGGGAGGGAGAGAGAGGGAGAGAGAGAGAGAGGTGGAGAGGGAGAGAGGAGAGGAGAGAGAGAGAGAGAGAGAGAGAGAGAGGGAGAAGGGAGAGAGAGAGAGAAAAGGGGGAGAAGGGAGAGCGAGAGAGAGGGAGAGAGAGAAGGGAGAGAGAGAGAGAGAGAGGGAGAGAGAGGGAGGGAGAGAGAAAGCATACATAAACAGGAGAGATTAACTGAGGAAGGAAGGGTTGAATTTATTTCCCTGCCCCAACTGCAGAGCCCTAATTTACTTCACTGACAATAAACAGGAAGTGCTTCAGCCCTTTCCTCCCTCCAGTAGTGCTGTGGCAGGGGTTAGACATGTTTACCTTCAATGCACTATTAATACTGAGTCTTTCTTATTCATTACCAGACCCTTCACTCTGCATCTCTATGCTCTACGTGGTTTTTATAGCACTTTCTTAGTATATGGTTTGTGAGGCCCCTAGGGCAAAATGTATACTGTGCAATTTACTTTGTGGTATTTAAGTTCTTGTATTGTACTTTTGCCTCTATCCTCATAAAGAGACTAGAGGGTTGTGCTTAGAATAAATACATATTTTTTTTATATATAACTGGTGTGGTTCTGCTTTCATTTGATCATTCAAGAGATTATAGACTTTTAAAACGAGCTGCTTTACATTCCTTCAAGACTTAGCCTGAAGGCTGCTCTCCAAAGCTACCACCAGGATAGCTTTCTATAAAGGTTGTCTAAACCTACCATCAAAAAGGATCGATTGGACTGGTGCAATGTGCCCACTAGAATAGTGGACATCATATGCCAGGAAAACTTCTCACAGTATTTACAGCACTTTCACTTTCATCAGCGACAGCTCCTTACAGTAACACTTTCTAAGGCATTACCAGCCATCACTAACCGGGGCGCCCTCTTCAGGAGCCTTATATCACTCTTAACAATCAAAACACTTAATAATAATAATAATAATAATAAACCATCATCATAATCACCTTCAATATCATCTCCATCATCATCATCATCATAATCCCCATCATCATCATCATCAACATCATCTCCATCACCATCATCATCATCATCATAATCACCCTCAATATCATCTCCATCAGCATCATCATCATCATCATAATCACCATCATCATCATCACCATCAACATCATCTCCATCATTATCATCATAATCACCATCAATATCTTCTCCATCATCATCATCCTCATCATCATCATCATCATCATCATAATCACCATCATCATCATCACCATCAACATCAACATCATCAACATCAACATCATCATCATCATAATCACCATCAATATCATCTCCATCATCATCATCATCATCATCATCATCATCATCATCATCATCATCATCATCACCATCATCAATATCACCATCACCATCATCATCATCATCATAATCACCATCAATACCAACTCCATCATCACCATCATCATCATCATCATCATCATCATCATCATCAATATCATCTCCATCATCAGCATCATCATCATCATCATAATCCTCTTCAATATCATCTCCATCATCATCATCATCATCATCATCATCATCATCATCATCATCATCATCATCATCATCATCATCATCATCAACATCATCTCCATCATCATCATCATCATCATCATAATCACCCTCAATATCATCTCCATCATCATCATCATCATCATCATCATCATCACCATCATCATCTTCACCATCAACATCATCTCCATCATTATCATCATAATCACCATCAATATCTTCTCCATCATCATCATCATCCTCATCATCATCATCATAATCACCATCATCATCATCATCACCATCAACATCAACATCATCATCATCAAAATCACCATCAATATCATCATCATCATCATCATCATCATCATCACCATCACCATCATCATTATCATCATCATCATCATCATTGTCCATTACTAACTCTCCGCACTTGGAACACTTAATTATCATCATCATCAGCATCATCTCCATCTCCATCTTCATCATGCAGCAGAATGTACATATTAAACAATGTTTAAGACAAATCTTTGAATCAGACATTACTGCTGTGGCAGACGACCACCTCCTCACTGTAATTCTGTGATTACAATGTAGATTCAGGAGCCTCTATTTCTTTTTATCTGTAGTTTTTCTAATCATGTCTGAGGCAGAGAGGCCCTTTCATTTGCCACAGGGGCTCTTAGGATGTCTGAAAGTCAACTCCACACATCTTACCCAGCCGGTAGAGCACGATGTTTATGAATACGTTGACGGCAATCATCACTCCCAGTGTTATCGCCTGTCTCCTTAGACGAGGGATCTCCTCACCACCTGGAGAAGAAATCAAGGATTCCGGTGTTTAACTTTAAATGTGGGAGTGGATCGCCTGCCTGTAGCTGGAGTACAATATCACAGAACAGCCTGTAATATCCTCAGTTAATGTGTGCCAAGTCACTCCAAAGACAATCAGTGTGTGCCAAGACTGGTCACTGAGTCTTAGTGTGTACCAAGACTGGTCACTGGGTCTTTGTGTGTGCGAAGACTGGTCACTGAGTCTCTCTGTGTGCCAAGACTAGTCAATGTGTCTCGATGTGTGCCAAGACTGGTTACTGAGTCTCGGTGTGTGCCAACTGCCAAGACTAGTCACTGAGTCTCAGGGTGTGCCAAGACTGGTCACTGAGTCTCAGTGTGATTTAAGACTAGTCACTGAGTCTCTGTGTCTTCCAAGACTAGTCACTGAGTCTCTGTGTCTTCCAAGACTGGTCACTGAGTTTCAATGTGTGCCAAGATGGTAAGTGGCTCTACTTCTTTGCCAAGATCGACCAGTGGCTCTCAGGATATGCAAGATTAAACAATGAATCTGAGTGTGCACCAAGACTGATCAGCGTGTTCTGGCTCCAGCCAAGAATCAGTGAGGAAAGGAGAGTGACCCTCAGTGTGTGTGCCAAGGCTGGAAGTAAGTCTCAGTTTGATGCAAGACATGTCAGTGACTCTGTGTGGCTGCAGAGACTGGCTAGTGACCCTCAGTGCGCGCCACATCTGAACTGAAACTTCCTGTATGTACCAGGTCTGTATTGTCTGCACTGCATGATGCTTATCTAGCTGCCACTTACAGTCTATATAAGTCTGTCAATGTGTGTGAAATATTACCACAGACACTCAGTTCATGTCAAGGCTGACCAGAGAGATTTGGTGTTTCTCAAAGCTGGACAATCTGTGCCGGTGTGCATGTCTGGGAACCACTCCTGAGTATCGCCTCTCAGTGTGTGCCAATCCAGGCCATCATCACTCAGTTTATGCCGCTGTACACCACGCCCTCTCAGTGTGCGTTAATGCTGACCATCGCCTCTCAGTGTGCGTTAATGCTGACCATCGCCTCTCAGTGTGTGCCAATCCCGGCCATCGTCACTCAGTTTATGCCGCTGTACACCATGCCCTCTCAGTGTGTGTTAATGCTGACCATCGCCTCTCAGTGTGTGCCAATACTGGCCATCGTCACTCAGTTTATGCCAGTGTAAACCAGGCCCTCAAAGTGTGCACCAATGCTGGCCGTTTCCTCTGAGTGCCAATATTCACCATCGCCTCTCAGTGTGTGCCATTGCTGGCCACCGATGGTCAGTGTGTGCCAAGAATGAGGTGCTGTCTCATTGTGCATCAAGACTAATCACTGATTGTCGGTGGATGTGTATTAACCCCTTCGTGTTCATGACGAAATGGTTCCGTCATGAGCACCACTGCTCCTGTGCTCTTGATGGAACCATTCCGTCATGAGGTCGGGGGACGACATCCCTCTGCTGCAAACAGCTGAGGGATTTCCAACATTTGTTTTGGGCCTTGGGAGGTGGGGAAGAGCTTCCCCAACCTCACGGGGCCCTTTGCAGGTTTTCAGTCTAATGTCGAGGTGCGCATGGCGCGCTGTCTCATTAGACGGAAAAAAAACCTGAAATTTGGTTTCAGTTTGAATATTTCAGTGCTCGTGCGGCTAGGAGGGAGAAAGGGACAGTAGCCACTGATCTGCCACCCAGGGGGGGGGGGGGCAGAAAACCCACTAGGCCACAGGAATTTGTTTTTTTGGGGAGGTGGGGGCATTGTCATGCACATTCTGGACAGCCCCTATCCTCCAAAAATGACCACAGTCTTTCTTCCCCCCTGAGAGGCAGATGGGAGCAATAGCCCCTTATCTTACCCATCGGGTGGGTAGAAAGCCCACTAGGCACGAGGGGTAAATGTTTTTCACAATTCAGGGGTGGGGGCTGCCCAGAATGGGAATGCCAATGCCCCCACCCCACCAAAAAAGATGCCACTGTATTTATTACCCACCCAGTAGGGAGATGGGGGCAGTAGCACCTGATCTGCCCCCGGGGGGGCAGGGAGCCCACATGGCACCAGCAATTATGCTGGCTTTTTTTATACGTAGGGGTGGGGGCTGCCCAGAATGGGAATCCCAATGCCCCCACCCACCCAAACAAAATAGCTAATCTTTCTAACCACCCTTGGGGGCATACCGGCAATAGCCCCCGATTTCCCCCCTCCCCAGGGCGGCAGAAAGCCCACTAGGCACAGACTTTTTGCTAAATGTGCCTACCTCTGGATTTTAGGTCCTAGCGCAGCTAGTACCCAAGGAAACGTAGCAAAACTATAGATTTTTGAAAACTAGACACCCAGGGGAATCCAAGATGTGGTGACTTGTGTGGCTCTTACTTGGCTCTGTTACCCAGAATCCCTTGCAAACCTCAAACTCTGTAAAAAAAGAACACATTTTCCTCACATTTCTGTGATGAAAAGTTATGGAATTTGCGTGGATCTACAAAATTCCACCCACCCACGTTGCCAAAGTCTTCCTAGAAAAATGGTACCTCACTTGTGTGGGTCGGCTTAGTGCCCGTGATAGGAAACGGCCCAAACACAACATTTTCACAGTGAAATCGGGCTCTGTTTTTGCAAAGTGCCTAGCTGTAGATTTTGAACCCTAGCTTTGCCGGCACCAAAGGAAACCTGGCAAACCTATATATTTTTGCAAACTAGACACCCAGGGGAATCCAGGATGGGGTGACTTGTCTGGCTCTCCCCAGGTTCTGTTACCTAGAATCCCTTGCAAACCTCAAAATTTGTTAAAACAACACATTTTCCTCACATTTCTGTGCGGTGAGTCACAGGTCCTTGCCCCACCCACACAAGTGAGGTATCATTTTACTTGGGAGACTAAGTGAAACACTGTGGGTTGGACATGTGTGCCAGCATGGTAATTCCACCCAGAAATATGGGGAAAATGTGTTTTTTTCAGCTAAATTTGAGGTTTGCAGGGGATTCTGGATATGGAAACTTTGGGGGACCCACGCAAGCCATACCTCATTGGACTCCCCAGGGAATCTAGTTATCAGAAATGTGTGGATTTGGTAGGTTTCCTTATATGGCGGCGAGCCCGAGACCAAAAAACCAGGTACCCCCCCAAAAGCAGGTAGTTTTGCTGTAGGTAATTTTGAAGTCTCCACAGTACGATTTGGGCCCTTTCCTGTTGCAGCAACAATGCCTCCCCTCACAAGTGAGGTACCATTGTTATCGAGAGAACTTGGGGAACACTGGGTGGTAGGAAATTTGTGTCAGCTCGGTGATCCTACAACTTTCCCACACAGATATGTGAGAAAAAAATGATTTTTCAACAAAATTTGAGATTTGCAGGGGATTCTGGGTAGGGAAATGTTGGGGGGTCCATGCAAACCATACCTTACTGAACTCCCCTGGGTGTCTAGTTTTAAGAAATGTGTGGGTTTGGTAGGTTTCCCTAGATGGCCGCCGAGCCCAGGGCAATAAACTCATGGGACCCCCCATGCAAATGTGATAGGTAATTTTTTCGCCGCAATAGGTTTTTGGCCCTTGCCTGTTGCGTGTACTTAACCCACCCCCACAAGTGAGGTACCATTTTTATTTGAAGACTTTGGGGAATTGGGGATGGGTTGATTTTTGAGGATCCACACAGATTCCAGAACTTATCACCACAGAAATGTGCGGAAATTGTGTTTTTTTGGACACATTTATGAGGTTTGCATGGGATTCTGTGTCACAGAACCTGGTGAGCACCAGACAAGTCACCCCATCCTGGATTCCCCTGGGGGTCTTGTTTTAAAAAATGTATAGGTTTGCTAGGTTTCCCTAGGTGCCGGCAGAGCTAGGGTTCAAAATCTACAGCTAGGCTCTTTGAAAAAAAGGCCAGTTTTCACTGTGAAGATGTGGTATGTCCCTGGTGTGTTTTGGGCCGCTTCCTGTCACGGGCACTAGGCCAACCCACACAAATGAGGTACCATTTTTCTCAGAAGACTTTGGGGAATGCAGGGGGGTTGGAATTTTTTGGATCCAGGCAGATTCCAGACCTTTCACCACAGAAATGTTGAGGTTTGCATGGGATTCTGGGTAACAAATCCTGGTGAGAGCCAGACAAGTCACACCATCCTGGATTCCCCTGGGTGTATAGTTTTTATAAATGTATAGGTTTGCTAGGTTTCCCTCTGTGCCGCCAGAGCTAGGGTACAAAATCTACAGCTAGGCACTTTGCAAAATAGTGTCAGTTTTCACTGTAAAATGTGGTGTGTCCATGTTGCGTTTTGGGCCGTTTCCTGTTGCGGGCACTAGGCCGACCCACACAAGTGAGGTACTGTTTGTCTTGCAAGACATTGGAGAATCTGGGGTGGGTGGAATTTTGTGAATCCACGCAGATTCCAGAACGTTCCACCACAGAAATGTGAGGAAAATGTGTTTTTTGACAAATGTTGAGGTTTGCAAAGGATTCTGGGAAACAAAACATGGTGAGAGCCAGTCAAGTCACCCCATTCAGGATTCCCCTGGGTGTCTAGTTTTAAAAAATGTATAGGTTTGCTAGTTTTCCCTAGGTGCCGGCAGAGCTAGGGTTCAAAAACTACAGCTAGGCTCTTTGCAAAAAGAGGGTCAGTTTTCACTGTGAAAATGTGGTGTGTCCACGTTACGTCTTGGTCTTTTTCCTGTCACGGGCACTAGGCCTACCCACACAAGTGAGGTACCATTTTTCTCTGAAGACTTTGTGGAAAGTGGCGTAAAGGGGAATTCTCTGGATCCACGCAGATTCCAGAACTTTCTTTCACAGAAATGTGAGGAAAATGTGTTTTTCTTTTTACAAAGTCTAAGGTTTGCAAGGGATTCTGGGAAACAAAACATGGTGAGAGCCAGTCAAGTCACCCTATCCTGGATTCCCCTGGGTGTCTAATTTTAAAAAATGTATAGGTTTGCTATGGTTTCCTAGGTGCTGGCTAGGCACTTTGCAAAAAAAGGGTCCGTTTACACTGTGAAAATGTGGTGTGTCTACGGTGGTTTTGAGCCATTTCCTGTCGCGAGCACTAGACTGACCCACACAATTGAGGTACCGTTTTTATTGGGAGACATAGGGTAACACAGAATTGTAGAGCAACTGTTATTAGCTATTGACCTTCAAAGCATTTCTGGCTTCCAAATGAAAGACAAGGTGTAAAAAAGAAGGCCTTTTGAAAAATGACCTATGATTCTCATGCTAGTGTGAGTACTCACAATTTTGGAAACGTGCAAATATCTACTGTTTCTAAACTCTATATTTTGATCGAATTTCAGAAATACATAGGTGTCTTCCATACCAATTTTTCCATGTATATATTTTCCCAAATGAATTGCTATATACCCGGTACATAATAAAAAAAGTTGCAAGAAGCTGCTCAATTATTGGCTCTGGGTTCGTCGGGTTCTTGTTGAACCTACAAGTCCTATATAACCCCTCAACCAGAAAGGTCAAGCGGATGTAACGGTATATTGCTTCCAAACAGCTGTCATAATTAGAAGAAGTTACAGGTGAAAACGTTGACACAAATGGCTGTTTTTTTCTTCTAATTTTCAATTTTTCCTATATTCAACAGTTAGATTCTATAAAGAAACCTAGAAGGATCTACACAAATGACCCGTTGCTGAATTCATAATTTTGGCTACCTTTCTAAAATGTATAGCTTTCCAGGATCAATTATTGCTTTAATACCCATTTCTACCATTAACTGGAAAGAGGTTGAAAGCACAAAAATAGCAAAAATAGGCTATGTCCCAGAAAATTGCCAAAACTGCTTAAAAAAATGTGGTTGTCTGATAAAAGTCAGCTTTTCCTGAAAGCTGGGAGGATGGTGACTTCAGCACCACAACCCCTTTTTTGATACCATTTGCAGGTAAAAAAACAGACACTTTCATCTTTATCCCTTTTTCCCCATCTTTCCCCAAAAACTAAACAAAGTTTCACTGTATTTTGGCTAATTTCTGGGTCTTCTCCAGTGGAATCCACAAACCCTGGGTACCTTTAGAATTCCAATGATGTTGGAAAAAAGACGCAAATTTGGCGTGGATACCTTATGTGGTCAAAAAGTTACAGAGGCCTAAGCGTAAACATCCCCAAATAGCCAAAAAAAGGCTTAGCTCAGGATAGGGAAGGCCTAGCAGCGAAGGGGTTAAAATATCAAATATAGAATTATTAACCTGCACAAAATGTCAACTACCAACGTACAGATTGCATGTGTGTTGCGGAGCTCAGCATGCGTCCTAATTATTGGATCCTTCTGAGTTTAAGTATAGGACTCCACACTGAAAGGGTCTGCTTCCACTACAAATCCTATGGATTGCATGTGTGTGTCGGGGCTCAGCACACGTCCTAATGACTGGGATCCTTCTGAGTTTAAGTATTGGACTTCACGCTGGAAGGGTCTGCTTCAGTACAAATCCTATGGATTGCATGTGTGTTGCGGAGCTCAGCACACGTCCTAATGACTGGGATCCTTCTGAGTTTAAGTATTGGACTTCACGCTGGAAGGGTCTGCTTCAGTACAAATCCTATGGATTGCATGTGTGGCGGGGCTCAGCACACGTCCTAATGACTGGGATCCTTCTGAGTTTAAGTATAGGACTTCACGCTGGAAGGGTCTGCTTCCACTACAAATCCTCTATACAGCACAAACCCACCTCTGCACCATAGTGCAAATCTATGCACCGTGCAAGGCAGTGTAATGAGAGCTCCAGAGCAGGACACGACCGCAGCAGCAGGTCAGTCTTAGCAGATACAACTCTGCACTGCTTTATTCCTTCTCACCTGTGCAACATAGTAGTAAACTTTACTGCTGCATTGTGTTTGCTGCAAATAGGTGTAATTCCTGCATTCGCCCTGCACAGACAGTGCACTGACTATAATTAATTTGCTCCGGACACACTGCATCAGGTACACTACTAGATAAAAGAGGGGGGTCTTCAGCTCCCTGTCCAGACTGTATAACACTAACCATTGCCTTCAGATGAAGTTTAATCCCCTCCGTATTATGAGACTACATCAAAATTACCTGTAGAAGAGGTTGGATTCATTCTCTGATTCATTCTCTGATTCCTTCTCTGAGCCCTCCTCGATGCCATCGGAGCCTTCACTGATGCTCGGGATACTCGGAGGAGCAGGAAGCATTGAGCGGTATTCAGGTATGAGTTGCGTCTCTTGAGCTGCTAGGGAGTGATCTATATAACAGATACAGAGACAGGAAACTCCACTTAGAAAGTGCTGATGGCAGCATTCTGCAATCTGTGTGTGAGGGGAGATGAATGATGGGGGTGCAGATCCACGTGTCACTGTGCACCGTATGTGTGTATGTATGTGTGTGCTTGTGTGTGTCTTTTCTACTTAAGGGGTGGGCAGAGAACGTCCCTCCACCAGCGGAGGGGAGTTAGTCAGCCCCAACCCCCCGCCCCCAGGCCTGGTCCCTTCTTCTGAACCTAGTCAGGTCGGGTGAGCCTGCCCTGTCCCCGATGGACCCCCGTTCCCATCAACTGGACCCTCGGATGGCTTGCAGGACCGGGGGGCTCCCGCACCCCAGGGACTGCCGGCTGGAGCTCAAGCCCCGGTCTGACCTTGTGGTGGAATGAAGGGAAGCACAGCTAACCCTGCGATGGCCCTCAGACAGGCATATCCCCAGGAGGAACCCGGCCCGCAAGGTGCGTTTGAAGTGTCGATGATCAATGAGTCCTGAAATTCATACTAATTGTCGCAGCTAGCTGCGTTCTTCATTGACGTGCGAGCCGAGTGATCCACCGCCAAGAGTCACAGGCAACTTTTTGAAAACGTTCACCACCGTCCGTGCGGCAAGACGACCCGGGCACCCTGTTTCAGCCCTGGCTGAGATTGGGGAGGCCAATGAGCCCTCATCGGAACTTTCAGGGCAGCCCGTGCATCTGGTCGCACCATTGGAAAGCATTGCACGTGACCAGATGGCCGAGGGGGAATGGCAAACCAGAAAGCCAGGCCCAAAGGATGCCAATCGGCCTGCCTGAGCCTTCGTAGGAGGGCTCTCACCTGCCCTTCAGAGGGCTTGGGCATCTGTGCCCAGGGGCTAGGACACCCTGGCTGGGTTTTGGGCCCAGGGCTGTGGATGGGGTTCCATGATTAACCTCCACACAGGGGATCCCCCAAGCACCTTGATAGGTGGGCAAAGCAGGAGGGAGGCCTGCCCGGGCCAGACGGACCCCCGTCCTGGGACCATGGTGGAGCAGGGGGATGGGGCCCAGCCAGAGGTCCCATGCCAGCATGTGCAGAGGAGGCCTCCCCAAGTCCCGCGTCCCGAGCGCCTTGCCACGGGGTAGGCCTGAGGATGGAGCCCGGGGTGGGGAGGGTACCCTCCACCTCAGGGCCACCAAGGGCCCCTGCCGAAGCTCCTGAACCCAAGCCAAGCTGGGGAACGCCCGACAAACTCTGGGCCCATGGCAGAGTGGAGGATGGAGCCCAGTGTAGGGAGCACCTGGACAGGGTTCTCGGGTTTGGATGCCCAAGAGAGGCCTGCCCGGGGCCCGATGGAGCCTGTCCCAGGTACTTTGCCACTAGGCTGGCCAGAGGATGGAGGCCCGGACAGGGGGGGAGGTTTTTGCCCAACCCTAGCCCATCTGGCTGCCGGATGAGAGCCCCCAGCCTGTGAGGATTTCCGGCGTACCCTGTGCCTCGTAATCTGGAGGAAGGGTACCCCCTTTTCTGGTAACCCGTGCGCAGCACAAGACTGAGGGGACCAAGCGCAAACGCGTCCAACCTCCTGGAGCCCTGGCTGGGATTGGGGAGACAAACAAGCCCTTGTCGGGACTTCCAGGACAGCCCAGCCATCTGGTTGCCCCATTGGAAAGCAACTTAAACCGCACCACAGGGTGTGTATGCACACATGTGAACTCAGGCCCACCCCCTCCCTTCACCACTGTGCAAACACGCCCTGTGGTGCGTTTTAAGGTGGGGGATTAACTCCACTTGAATACTGAGGGTCCCTGAGTGCCAAATAGCCCAACAGGTATCTCCAGTTTGCGTCAGGGAGCTGCATTGCAGACAGGTGTTCAGAGGCCACACCCCTTTTTACACCTCTCTGCAATGCAGCTCTGTGGCACTTATTGTAGATTCCTAGTGGGCTAGTTTGACCTTAGGGACCCTTAGGATTGAAGGAGATTTAATCTCTCAAATTAGAAAGGCCACAGGGCATGTTTACACAGTGGTGAAGGGAGGGGACGGGGCCTGAGGGGATGTGTGCAAAAACACCCTGTGGCACGTTTTAAGTTGGGGAAAAAATTCCCCTTCCATCCTGAGGGATTATGGGGTCCCAGTAGCCCACCAGGTGCTTCCAGGAAGTGCCACTGCGCTGCGTTGCAGAGATGTGGTGCAGGCCGTGCCCCTTTTTACATCTCTCTGCTACGCAGCTCTGTGGCACTTACTGGATGTACCTAGTGGGCTAGTTTGACTCTAGGGACCCTCAGGAGTGAAGGGGAATTATTTCCCCAACTTAAAACGCGCTGAAGGGCGTGTTTGCAAAGTGGTGAAGGGAGGGGATGGTATAGGAAAGTGGCTCTATATATACTGGACCAAAGTAAAATCAGCCGAACTACGAATTTCGATTTACTCACCTGTTATCAGGAGAGACCTCAGTGCTGCATCTTTGAGCCCAGTACTGATCCTGAAAAGTAATTCTAACCATACTTACCAGTAACTTGAATTTTCCATCGGCTAAAATTGACTGGTTTCACTTGGAAATTCAAGTGTGGACTTTTGGAACTTTAAAATATTCACCTAAAATCATCCGAACAATGAATTCCACTTTACTCACCTGTTATCAGGAGAGAACCCAGTGCTGCATCTTTTAGCTCAGCACTTTCCCTGAAAAGTAATTCTAACCGTACTTACCAGCAACTTATATTTCCTTCCATAGGAATCCATTGTCTGGTTTTCACCAGAAAAGTTTCTAAGTGTCGATTTTCACAAACAACAAATATTCCTTAAAAATCACCTCTATGACTTAAACACATTTTTTCAACTGTTTTTAGGAGATTCACCAGTGCTGGATCCAGGATCCACCACTGAATAAGAATAAGTAACGAAAACACTACTTACCTGCTGAGTGAATTTCCTTCCATAGGATAGCATTGGTGATTCTATGTGAAAAGTTTATGTGTCAACTTTTAAAATACAATAATATTCCTTAAAAATCACTACTGTATCCAAAACACTTTTACTCAACAGAGATGTCCCAGGACTGAATCTAGGATCCAGTTCTGTGGTTAGAATAGTAGTCCATAAAGTAACTAATTGCATTTAACTAGAAATTCACATTGAGCTCAATGTTTCATTGTGTTTGAAATTGTGTTGCCCATTGCAACAACTGTAACTACTGTACTTAAAAGTCTATTGCTTATTTGCAAAGTATTTAAACTAAATGAATTCATTCTGAGAAAGTATATATTGTAATGTAATGTATAATGTAATTATAATGTAATTTTAAAAATAAAATACCTAAAAATAAATAGTTTAAAAACATGTAGTAAATCAGTATCAAAAAATAAATATAACAATTAATATATTTAAAAATTGTCATTTACAAAACTTTGAAATTCACTGGAAAAAAACATAGGCTTCAGACATGTTATAGTTAGGAATTAGCATTTAAAAAACCTTTGAAATTCATTGAAAAAACCATAGGTTTCAGACATGTTATAGGTAGGAACTCGCATTACAAAAGCCTTAGACACGTCTCTGATACCAACCGCCCCCAATTGGGGGCGGTTGGTATCAGAGACGCGTAAACAACTGGATCGCTGTGAGTGCCTCCATCTGACTATGGTGGGAAGATGCAATGTTCTTAAAATGTTGATCTTGCCGAGAATATCATATTTTTTTAGGGCAGTGCCTTCAGAGACTCGGCGAAGTAGTCTTGCTTTGTTGCAATCGATATGTGCCAGATTTATATGGGCCCAGGGCAAAGCACGTAGAGCAATGCGGTATATGGTCCTACCTTGGGAACAGAGGGGTTGGGCTGTTCCAGATTTTACGTTGTATTATTACGCATGTATGATGCAGCATATGAATATACTTTCGACTGGTGCTGAATCAGCAACCAGGGCGGAATCCCCCTCCATTTATCAAATGTTGCTAGGCTGTGATGCCAAAAAATCGATTGTTTATTAACGTGGATGGGAGTTACTACAAGAGCACTCAGTTCAAGGTTATTATCGCTGCTTACAAAGTATGGACGGTGGTTAAAAAAAAGTATGGGGTGGAGAAGATATCTTGGTATACGCCTTTAACAACAACTATCCTTTTTCTATCAGTATTTTGGGACCGGTTGATGTGTAAATGGCGGGACAAAGGGGTATGTACAGTTAGCGATTTATTTCTGGTAAATGACATGAAATCTTTCGACCAACTAAGTGATTAATTCCGTTTACCTCAGGCTGACTTCTTTAAATATTTACAAATTTGTGATTATTTTTCAAAAACCCGATGGAGAATTCAAGCTAATCCTCTTGTTGAGGCTGTCAGGAAAGGCTTGGCACACTGTATACCTTAATGTTGGATATATTAGATAACGATTTGGAAGCTCAAAATCATAAATGGAACAACCAATTGGGCGGTCAGGGTATCCAACTGGAGACTTCCTTAGAGCTGGCTGGACGATTATTCATGTCAGCAAATTTGCACGCCCAACATTTTAAAACAGCGTTCAATTTATATTACACGCCAGCCAAATTGTCCGCGTGGGGTTGTGTAAATGGGGCTAAGTGTTTTCGCTGTGGGACCGAAGCTGCTGATATTGTGTATGTATTTTATTCATGTATGGGGCATTAGCCACGTTTACAGGACATATAGAGAAATTTCTGGCTGAGATTTTGGGGGTACCAATACAATTATCTGCCACTCAGGTTCTGTTGGGGGTTTAAAAGGAATCGACAGCTGATACTTTACCCATACATTCTGTATATTTAATTTTTCTTGCTACGGCCGTTGCAAGGCTCTGCATCGCATCAATGTGGCTACAAAAGGACCACCCGTCTTTTGAGTTATGGAGGGCAAGGTTTCTGTCAACTTTTAATTTGGAATATAGTCTTTCTGCCGTGAAAGGCAGACGGAAAAGGAAACTAGATTGCCAGATATAGGGGGCAGTTATGAATTACATGGAGGAATAAAAGTAGTACCTTGTGCGTTCATTATATCTCTCTCTCTTAGTTAGAATGATTGTATTTTTGTTTTCCAGATAGAAGCAGTTATAACAAGATTAGTTGCGATTAGTTTTTGTAATTATAGGCAATGGACAGTCGGGATTGATTTGTTATTTTGATATGTTGTATTGTTTTTTCTTTCTGTCTTCGCTGTGAATTATTTGTTCTTTGAGAGAAATTATGTTATCTAATTTGTTAAATTTATGAATGTTTTTAAACTCATGGACTTTAATAAAAATACATTTAAAAAAAATAAAAAAATAAAAACCTTAGAAATTCACAACCATGGGTTTCAGGGGTGTTATTGTTATGCTGGACATTTCACTCGTACAAAACCATTGAAATTCCTCAGTTATAGTTAGGTCTACCAACTGTAACTCGTGCGCCTGCAATCCACTGCTGCTGATGTCACATATTACATCATTCATGAAATGGTCAGTGACATCACTGATGACATCATTGATGACATCTCAAATGATATCACTGATGACATCATCCATGTGACAATCTGATACACCTCATCATACACTAGTATAACCTTTCAGCACTCATAGTAAAATATGGAGTACCATATTTGAAACCATTGACACACCAATACAAGTTTCTAAAAACCCATTCAGGGATTCCTAGATCTACACAGACATCTAAACACTTACCTATAGATTCACTTGTACATGCTGACAAAGATCAATAGAACACTATCAAATATACTTATACACCTACATCAACATTACGCACCAACATACATCCTATTCACAAATGTAATCATCCTACTCGCTTATGCAAACAATTGATCATACTTACATTTACTCAGCTACACACTGATACAAACACTTCATTTATTCATACTTAGTGTATTATAAAATCACTATTACAAGTATACGCTTATCCATACAGTCACTCGTACAATCACTGAGTCTTATGTATACTTATTTATATACAACAACTGTCATATACACTGCCTTTTAAATTTCTACTTTGTTGGACATGTATCATTGAGCAATATATTTACTCATCACTACACCCATAAAGACATTCACTCACCCAAACAACTGTTTCTACATGCAGTCTTAACCTTATATACCTACTAAATCAATTATTTACACATCTTTGGACAGTCACACACCTCCCACCCAACCACACACACATTCACTCTCCCATACAAATACTCACTTAATTAATCAATAACTAATATAGACTTTCACATAGCTACTAACCAACCTATGCAGTAGATTACACAACAAGGGACATAGTGATACAGATATTTACACAGTTTAATCACTATCCTATATATACGTATGCAAAGTGGGCTGGGCTTGCGTATGCCAGGCCAGGCCAGCATAGGATTGTGAATTACTATTTCGGGGACCTGGGCTTTGTTTAGTTCCTCTTTGGCCAGGAAGTTTATTTATGTGTCTTTTTTGTAGTTTTGACCTTGCAGAGTGTGCAATTTAGATTAGTATAGCATGTGTCGGGAGGGCGGAAACTATTGTTAATTAGATGGTGTTTGAAAGGATTGAATGGTGAACATTACATGTCGTTGTCAAGGTTGTGGATATGCGCAGACATGCATGTCAATGGTGTGCGGTATTATTGAAAGTGTTGCTATCGCAAAGTGTACACATATGAATGTGCTCGGATGGAGGGAGGATCAGCAGTGAGACTACATCATACACAGTGATAACGCTCATTACAGTCAAGCAATGCATGTCAAATGTGAAACTGAAAGTCTCACATATAACACACTACTATATTGGTAAAGCCTGACAACAGAGCGTACAGCAAAATAAATCTACACATTGCTGTTTACTGTTTATCACATGTGATCTAGGATGTACACTCTGCCCGTGGCTACTGATACTTCTTAGAGCCTCAAACGTTATAGTTCGTTAGACATTTGACCCATACAAAGCCAGAAAAATTTGCATATTATCAAGGACCGGTGTTAAAATTATCGCCGTTTTATCGTATTCGTAGCGTATGCTGAGAATGATTAGCAGTAGAAACTATGGTGCGATCACTCTCTCACTGTCAAATGAGAGCACAGGGCGAGCTATGAGAATAGTTAGAAGTGGTCACTTATTGGAGATCCGATTCAGCTGTGTGGCTTATTGTGCGATGTTAGCAGGCAATGCTTACATGATTACGTTAACTGAGCGTGTGGTTTGCTATAAAAAAAGTTGTCTTTACTCCTCTGCATGGGAAGCTGGATGTTTCGATCTGGCTGTCGATTCCCACTTTGAAAGAAGAGTCAACGAAATGAGCCGTATAAGATCGCTATTGTCTCAAAAAGAGGTCGCTCTTACATCTGCTAGAGAAACATTTGTCCTTCATGTAGCAAACACCCGCACAGAAGTGTATGCTTTGTTAAATACAGACGTGCCGTGGAATTTTAGGGAGTTAATTTAGACTATCTTTAATGCGTCCTCGAGTAGGGGGTTAGCTTACTTTTTTAAAGTTATAAGAATTGGTCTTGTGACTTCTGTAGAAACTATATTTGGTGTCTTGTCTGTGTTTTTTCATTGCATTTTTTTCAGCATCTTTGGTGAATTGTGCTTAATGGTCACATTAGTTGCCGGTGTGCTTGTATTAATTTGTTTACTTAAAAATGGATGCACATCTTGCAGCAGACGACAATATTTCTCGGTTGTTGCTGGTCCGCAACCGAATGCTTAGTTACTATGGAGCGCTGCCTCTTACAACGTTAAGTGCAGCTTATGGATTATCTTTTCGATTCTCCATTTTCACATGCGTTCAGCCTGTCTTCCATTGCCTGAGCTGTGATTTCGACTGGGCCCTGGATTTGTGTCTCTGCAGTACAGTGTCTCCCAACGCAGATTACGACCAGTTGATGAGTCCTTTAGTGGTTCATGACGTGCTCTGTTCTGGCGGCGGGATTATGTCCTTAGCAGCAACCCATGGAATAATGGGAAGTTGGAATGTTTTTGCAGCGGCGCTTGAGTTTTTGGCACGCGGTTACATTGAAGATGACCCGAGTTTTCCTCCGATGTTGATAGAGGCTCCGGTCGTTGAGGAACATGTATGTTCATTCCCACTATTGAATTGGATGGCTGAAATGTTTCCAGATGAGAACAATGACTTCCTGTTGGAGGCTGTTGCTACATACTGTGCTTACATGCTGTTGGATTAAGAATCTTTGATTTTTGTGCGTATTCTTTATTATTTAGCTACTGCTTTCTATAAAAGAGCGAATAACTTTTTTTTGGAAATGTGAACTTGACTCTGGTTTTTAGTCTTGGAGTCTGCGTTTCTAATTCGCCCACGTTTCTATCACGTGCTTTGATGAAGAAAGGGTGCCGTGGGGCTGAGCCTTCCACTCACACCGTGTTAAGTTAGGATGGGTTTATTAGAAGCTTACACGCTATTTTTGCTTTCCTGCTCTGCTTTGCACGTGACACATACTTGTGATATTCTTTAGAGAAGTTTGAGTATTTTGTTTTATGTGAGAATTATTTGGTATGCTAGATTTGTAAAGTGCATCGCTAGTTTTGTGTGTCTAGTGAGAGCATGGAACATCAAGGTTATCTTGAATAGTGTGTCTGTTATTCAGAATCATCCTCGGAAGTTCGAGCCATAACATATATGCAACTGTGTCCACCTCTGATACTGGCGCGTTTCATAATGCATTGTGGAGGCAAAGTTACACACAGTTGGAGAACATTCATATGTTGACAGTTTGTGGAGCACTGAATGTGATCCACTACTGATGAGTGCCATAGGTATGGGTATGACCATGTAATCCTATGAGACTTTCTGTAGTTATAAACTAATCTACTGGGTAGGGAGGGTGAAATGTAGGTATATTTTAAATTTGTTTACCTTTAGTATTATAGGATGCTTTTACCGTTTGTATCTTATAGAATAGTAACAATGCTGACAACCTTGTTTGTGATAATATGTTTGGTTGTATTATCTAACGTACTGTGCATGAGATTTTGGCGTTAGAAATAAACATTTCAAAGTTGCACGTGTCTTTATTTACATCTTGTATTGGACTGGTGTAAGACTATAATGAAGAGAGCTATTGTTATCCACGTTACTTCATGTAATCTAAGTCGCATGTTCTGGGTTGACTAGTCATTGGTGTTTTTGTTGTAGGGCAGTGGTTCCCAAACTTTTGACTCCTGAGGACCCCCATAGAGTCACCACTGGAAGTCGGGGACCCCCAACCAATTTGTAGAATTTAAATTTCAAACATTAAAACCGTAATTCACAAAAAATGAACACACCTGTGCACACAAAACAAATACTCAAATTACTAATGATTTTAGTGGCATATTTACAAGCCCCTATCACCATGGGACCATCACTTTCTGAGACGTTCCTGTGGCGATAGGGGCTTTGCCTTATTTACAAGGCAACGTTAAGCCACTTGACGTGGCTTAACAGTCCCTTGTAAATAAGACCCCCTTTGACACAATGCTTAGCGTGAAAGCGGTGGGCCGTGCGTGTTGTGGTGGGCGTTTCCCCTGCGACACCCATTGATTTTGACGCTGCCCCCTATTTACAAGGGCAGCGTAAATGGGAATCAGCACCAAAATTAAGGCCAGGGAAAACCTGGTTTTAACTTGGTGAAACAATGAGAAATGCTTCATTTCTCCTCGTTTTTGCAAAACGCCTTGGATTGTTTATGTTCAGGAAGGCGAGCCTTCCTGCACATAAACAATCTTTAAAAAAAAAGGACATTTTGTAACTTCCATGTGTGATGCATTAAGCAGTACACATAGAAGTGACAAAATGACATTTCAAGATTGTTTATGTGCAGGAAGGGGGACCTTCCTGCACATAAACAATCTTCCTCTGTTAAATGTAGCGCCAGCGCAGGGGAACTGCAGGGCTGCACCATATTCTTGTAAATATGGTGCTGCCTTGCGTTTCTGAAGTAGTAGAGTGTGTTGTTAAGCCAAGGAGGCAGGTCTGGAGAAGCACAAACGTAAGGAGTGCTGGTCTGGAGAAGCACAAACTCAAGGGCAGATTTATGAAGGCCTTGCGCCGCCGGTGCGTGATTTTTAACATGGGGAAAAGTGACGCACCGGCGGCGCAAGGCCTTCATAAATCTGCCCCTCAGTATTCAGAACATAACACAGTGGTTCGCATTGACTTTAACAATAAAAATGTATTTCCACCCAAAGAAACCTTTTTAGAAGCATCAGGATACTGAAAGACTGAAAAAAAACATGTCACTAACTTGTACCTTGCAGTTTGCAAGCAGCTGTTTGCTGACAGTTTTTTGGTCACTGTGCTAGATTACATTTGTCACTTATGAACTGCACTGTAACAAAAGAATCTCTCTGACAAAAGCAGTAACCCACTGACCGATGCATATCAAATATTGTTTTTTAAAATGCATGGTACACTTCTTTGCAGTAGGCATATTAACCCTCTGTGTTACGTTAGTTCAGTCACAGCTGCCACTGGACAAAACTCTCATGTCTCTCCAGCAGGAAAATTAATCACTGTTGTTATCTCGACACTTTTATTGTTCTTTGAAAACTGCCAATTAAACAAGATACTTTACAGTGCTTTTAAAACTGCTGCCTACGGACCCCCTGGGAGTGTGTCAGGGACTCACAGGGGTCCGCGGACCACAGTTTGGGAAACTCTGCTCTAAGGCGAAGAACCAATGAGTCACTGATTGCTAGTCTGGTAGGTTGTTTGTGTAGTAAGGTGGGTTTTGGAACACCGTAATAAACTGAGGTCCTAAGTCTTTACGCACAGTTCTGAGTATAAGCAGAATTCCTGGAACGGTAGTAACAACAAAATGGCTCGATATAGGGCTTGCACTTTGAATATGAATATAAAATAAAAGAATAGTTGATCATCACAGCTAAGGAATGCAGCAATTAGATGTGTGTATGTGTGGATGATGTGTAGATTGAGTGGAAGATGAAAAACTTGGAAAATAAGAAAGGCTGGAGAGACGTAAACTACCCCTGCATTGTCAGTGAAGTGGATCTTTCGATTTCCAGGTCATTACACAGATAGGGTGTTGGATTCCGCAGTGGGAGCAAGAGAAACTAGTACCATATCTAAGGAAGAAAGCTAGTGCATAAAGTACACACAGTTGGGCAGATTTACAAGGTCGTGGGAAAAATGATGCAAAAGGGGCACAAGGGGATTGTAAACGTGCCACAGTGTGTGGTACAAAAGACGCAAGAAAGGACGGAAGTGTGCAAATTACCCACTGCTATTCACGGGTAGTAGTTACCAAGAAGGCTGAATAAAGGGCCTGTACTTTGAATTTGAATTAAAGAAGAATAATTGATAAGCTCAGGCAAGAATGGTAGCAAGTAGGTGTGTGTATTCGTGGTTGTTGTGTTGATTGTGTGGAAGATGACTAAGGTGAAAAATTAGAGAGGTTTTAGAGATGCACACTTTCCATTTCTTTGTAAAGGAAGTGGGTGTTTAGTTTTGCAGTGCATATACATATACACTGAAAAATCCATAGGTTTCATGCAAGTTATAGTTAGGAATAAGCATTTAAAAAACCTTAGAAATTCACTGAAAAAAACATAGGTTTCAGCCACGTTATAGTTAGGAATAAGCATTTAAAAAACCTTAGAAATTCACCGAAAAAAACATAGGTTTCACACACGTTATAGTTAGGAATAAGCATTTAAAAAACCTTAGAAATTCACTGAAAAAAACATAGGTTTCACCCATGTTATAGTTAGCTGGACATTTCTCTCATACAAAACCATTGAAATTCCCCCGTTATAGTTAGTTCAGCTAACTATAACTTGCGCACCCGCAATGCACTGCTGATGACATCACATATTACATCACTCATGACATGGTCAGTGACATCACTCATGACATCACTGATAACATCTCAAATGACATCACTGATGACATCATTGATTACATGATCCTTGTGAAAGAATGGCAGACCTCCTCTCACCCTAATATTACCTTTAATACACACATTAAAAAATAGGAACTAACATTTTCAAAAAAATGGAGATACCAATACCAGTTACAACAACTTATTTAGTAATTCCAGCATCTACATAGACATTCACTCACTCAGCAGTAGTTGTATATAGTCACTCATACATGTACTCACTCATCATATGTACTCATACACATATACATCCTGTTACACACCTACACTTATACATAGAGTTATTCACACACATACTCACACATGGAAATAAACTATCAAACATCCATTTACTTGCATTTACAGGTCTACACACAACACTACACTTATTTCTACAGAAACGTGCACATACTTACTCTCTTAAAGAATCAGGTATAGAAACACATACTTATTTATACAGGAACTCTTCCAATCTGTCACTGTCATTTATAATCACTTATATACATCAATACTGACATATACTAGATTAAAACATATGTAGTTACTCATTAAGATACTATTGAGACAGTCATTCACTCACCAACACACCCATATACACCCTCATCATTAAGTTTTTTTCTGAAGGAGATGTGGTTTTGAGTAAGGCGGAGGTGAGTGGGGAGTGAGTTCCAGGTCTTTGCAGCAAGGAAGGAGAATGATCTGCCACCCATGGTGGATTTTCGAATGCGCGGGACGGCGGCGAGGGCTTGATTGGACGATCTTAGTTGGCGGGTGGGTTTGTAGAAGGACAGACGAGTGTTGAGGCATTCGGGTCCTAGATTGTAGAGGGCTTTGTGTGCGTGGGTGAGGAGGCGGAAAGTAATTCTTTTGTTGACGGGAAGCCAGTGGAGGGCTTTTAAGTGTCCAGTGATGTGGTCTTGGCGAGGGATGTCTAATATGAGTCTTGCTGATGCGTTTTGGATGCGTTGAAGTTATTTCTGTCGTTTTGTTGTGATTCCGGCGTAGAGGGTGTTTCCATAATCCAGACGACTAGTGACTAGTGCGTGGGTGACAGTCTTTCTTGTCTCGAGGGGGATCCAGCGGAAGATCTTTTTGAGAATGCGAAGTACGTTGAAGCAGGAGGATGAGACTGCGTTGACTTGTCTGGACATCGAGAGAGAGGAGTCTAGGAAGAAGCCAAGGTTACGTGCATGGTCTGTGGGAGTGGGTGCTGTGCCCAAGGCGGAGGGCCACCAAGAGTCGTCCCAGGCAGAGGGGGAAGATCCTAGGATGAGCACCTCGGTTTTGTCTGAGTTGAGTTTTAGGCGGCTATGTTTCATCCATTCGGCTACTTCTTTCATGCCTTCGTGAAGATTGGTTTTGGCGGTGTTGGGGTCTTTGGTGAGGGAAAGGATTAACTGGGTGTCGTCGGCGTAAAAGATGATGTTGAGGTTGTGTTGATGCGCGATGAGGCGAGAGGACTCATGTAAACGTTGAAGAGGGTGGGACTGAGTGAAGATCCTTGTGGTACGCCACAGATGACTTCAGTGGCCTCTGAGTTGAATGGGGGAAGTCGAACTCTTTGAGTTCTCCCAGCGAGGAATGAGAGGATCCAGTCCAAGGCTTTTCCTTGTATTTCGATGTTGCTGAGGCGTTGTATAAGGGTGCTCTGGCAGACTGTGTCAAAAGCGGCGGAGAGGTCGAGTAGAATGAGGGCCACAGTTTCTCCGTTGTCTAGTAGTGTTCGGATGTCGTCAGTCGCAGCGATGAGGGCGGTTTCGGTGCTGTGTTTGGCTCGAAACCCGGATTGAGATGGATCGAGGGAGTTGTTGGATTCAAGGAAGGCGGCGAGTTGGCTATTGACGGCTTTCTCAATGACTTTGGCCGGGAATGGGAGGAGGGATATGGGTCGGTAGTTTTTAAGTTCCGAGGGGTCTGCTGTGGGTTTCTTCAGAAGGGCGCTGAGTTCGGCGTGTTTCCAGCTATCTGGAAAGGTGGCAGAGTTGAACGAGCAGTTGATGATGTCACGGAGATGGGGTGCGATGATGGAGTCAGCTTTGTTGAAGATGTAGTGGGGGCAGGGGTCGGTTGGCGAGCCAGAGTGGATTGAGTTCATTAGGCGGGTGGTGTCTTCAGTGGTGATTGGGTTCCAGTTGCTAAGGTTGTTAGTAGGCGGAGTAGGAACAGAGGGGGGTGGGGGGGTTGATCGCTGGGGGCATTTACGAAGCTGTTGTGGATGTCGGCAATTTTGTTGTAGAAGAAGGAGGAAAGCGTATCACAGAGGTCTTGGGAGGGAGTGATGTCGTTAGATGCTGCGGTGGGGTTGGTGAATTCTTTGACGATGTTGAAGAGTTCCTTGCTGTTGTGAGAGTTGTTGTCGAGTCGATCCTTGAATGCTGATTTCTTGGCAGATCGAATCAGTTGGTGATGTTTGCAGGTGGCTGCCTTGAGGGTGGCCATGTTGTCGGGGTTGGGTTTTTTCTCCATGTTTTCTCCAGGGTGCGGCAAAGCTTCTTGGATTTTTTAAGGTCATCGTTGAACCAGGGAGCCTTTTTGCTGGCTGATTTGATCTGGTGCTTTTTCAGGGGTGCTAGTTCGTCAGCACTGTGGGTGATCCATTGCTTGAGATTGGTGGCCGCTTGGTTTGGGTCCAGTGAGAGGGTGGGAGGGTTTTGGTTTAGCGATGTGAGGAGTTGGTCGGAGGTGATTTTGTTCCAATTTCTCAGAGGAATAGGTTGTGGGCGGTTGTGGTTCAGGGTGGTTTTGTAGCTGAAGTGAACACAGCTGTGGTCCGTCAGATGGAGAGCTGTGATGCGGTCAAAGGAGATATGCTTACTGGAAGGGAAGATAGGGTCGAGTGTGTGTCCGGCTTTATGGGTGGGGGTGTCAACAAGTTGTTTGAGTCCGAGGTTGGCCAGGTTGTCCAGAAGGGTGGTGGTGTTGCTGTCATGTTTGTTTTCAAGGTGGTAGTTGAGGTCTCCTGAAAGAATGTAGTTCTCGGAGGCGAGGGCAAGTGGGCTGACGAAGTCCGTGATGTCATCGCTGAATTGAGTGCGGGTACCTGGAGGCCTGTAGATGAGGGTGCCTCTAAGTGTGGTCCTGGGGTCGGTGTGGATCTGGAAGTGGAGATGTTCGGCGGTTGCAAGACTATCATCGGAGCTGGTCGTGATTTTGATGGTGTTTCTGTCGATGATGGCGATGCCTCCTCCTGTTTGACTGATGCGGTCTTTTCGGATAATCTTGTAAGCGTCTGGTATGGCTATGGCGATGTCGGGTGCTGATGATGTGTTCATCATTGTTTCTGTGAAGAAGGCGATGTCCGGTGACGCAGTGTCAAATAGGTCCCAGAGTTCAGTTGCGTGTCTGTGGACCGACCGGGTGTTAAGCAGGATGCACTTCAGGTGGTTAGAGTCGGAGCTGTGTGTGGAGGAGGTGGGTTTGGTGAGGGTCCTGAAGCAGTTGAACTTGCAGGAGAGGCAGGCGAATGGGCCGTGGGTACGTCCTGGGGTGGCTTCGCAGCAATGTGGTGCGCGTCCGGGGTTGAGGGCGAGGAGAGTTGCGGCATCATATGTGACTCTAGTGGGTTGGGAACGGCGGGGACCAGGGGGACAGGCGCTGGGCGCGGTCCAAGCGCGGACGGGCGCAGACGGGCTTACCCTAGGCGCACCTTCGGCGCGCATGGGGCGCGACCGCTGCGCATGGATGCTGCGCGTTGATGCATCTGTCATAAGTGGAGAAGTGGAAGGGGCGGAGCGTGGGAGGGGGAGCTGGGAGGCGGGAGCGTAGGGGGAGGGACGGGCTGCAGGCACAACAAAATGGACGATACAACAACAGGACCGGGTAATGCGAGCTGGCGGTGGAACACACGGGCACAATTTCAATTAAATGAAATAATAAAGCAATGCGGAGCGTTCACAACTGAAATATGTTAAACAGGCAAAGCAATGCGGAGCGTTCACAGTTTAAGTATTCTAAGCACACAAAGCAATGCGGAGCGCTATGCAACAGAACGGGTGCGAATTCAATGAAAATTAATTTAAAGTATGGCAGTGGTGGGGGAGCAGCGCTACAATACCAGTAGCAGCGCTATGGGTTCAGGAGGAAGGGTGGAGCGACCGCTTCACACGGAGTCAGACACTCATACTGCTACTCAAAAAACAAACTAATAACCCATATACACACTCATAAAGCTAGTCACTAACCCATTCAGCCACTTATAGACAAAGTGAGATACTGATACAGATATTTACATATTTAAACATTACTCGCTAATACATGTATTCACTAAGATACACTTAATAAGTCAGTTATGCAATCATTTTTACAAAACAACATCCATTCAGACACTTATTTACCCATTTATTCTTCCATCGACCTTTAGATATACATATATTAAAAATATATATTTTTCAGAAAGACACACATTCACTGGATGATGCCATCAGTGATGTCATCAGTGATGTAATTTGAGATGTCATCAGTGATGTCATGAGTGATGTCACTGACCATGTCATGAGTGATGTAATATGTGATGTCATCAGCAGTACATTGCGGGTGCGCGAGTTATAGTTAGCTGAACTAACTATAACGGGGGATATTCAATGGTTTTGTATGAGAGAAATGTCCAGCTAACTATAACATGGCTGAAACCTATGTTTTTTTTCAGTGAATTTCTAAGGTTTTTTAAATGCTTATTCCTAACTATAACATGGGTGAAACCTATGGTTTTTTTCAGTAAATTTCTAAGGTTTTTTAAATGCTTATTCCTAACTATAACATGGGTGAAACCTATGGTTTTTCCAGTGAATATATATATATACACCTGCATACATTTATAAATGCGTGCATACATAGATGCATGCATACAAGGTGCTAATTAGCGAGGTGGGTTTGCACTTAATGGAATGAAAAAGATAGTTTTCTACAACAATAAAGAGCCAAAATGTTATTTCTGCATATGCGACCGCTCAGCAGAAAAGGAATCAACACCACAGATCTCCTGCTGACAATCAGACTGGATACATCCAGCAGCTTCAGCACATCTCACCGAAGGGGGTCTCCGACTGTGGCTTTAGTTATGGAGAAGCCCTGCTCACAACAGCACGTAGCCAACATGAGACTGACATGAGCCTCACACGGGCTCCAGGGGGGCTGCCATGAGGCCAGCAAGAAGCTGACATGAGCCTCATACGGGCTCCCGGGGGGCTGACACGAGGCCAAGAGGCTGACATGAGCCTCCCACGGGCTCCAGGGCGGCTGACATGAGGCCAACAAGAGGCTGACATGAGCCTCACACGGGCTCCAGGGGGGCTGCCATGAAGCCAACAAGAGGCTGACATGAGCTTCCCACGGGCTCCAGGGCGGCTGACACGAGGCCCAGAGACTGACATGAGCCTCACACGGGCTCCAGGGCCTCTGACATGAGGCCAACAAGAGGCTGACATGAGCCTCACATGGGCTCCAGGGCGGCTGACATGAGGCCCAGAGGCTGACATGAACCTCCCACGGGCTCCAGGGCGGCTGACATGAGCCTCACACGGGCTCCAGGGCGGCTGACATGAGCCTCACACGGGCTCCAGGGCGGCTGACATGAGGCCCAGAGGCTGACATGAGCCTCACACGGGCTCCAGGGCGGCTGACATGAGCCTCACACAGGCTCCAGGGCGGCTGACATGAGCCTCACACGGGCTCCAGGGCGGCTGACATGAGGCCCAGAGGCTGACATGAGCCTCACACGGGCTCCAGGGCGGCTGACATGAGCCTCACACGGGCTCCAGGGCGGCTGACATGAGCCTCACACGGGCTCCAGTACCACTGACATGAGGCCAAGAAGAGGCTGACATGAGCCTCCCACGGGCTCCAGGGCGGCTGACATGAGGCCAACAAGAGGCTGACATGAGCCTCCCACGGGCTCCAGGGCGGCTGACATGAGCCTCACACGGGCTCTAGGGCCGCTGACATGAGGCCAACAAGAGGCTGATATGAGCCTCACACGGGCTCCAGGGCGGCTGACATGAGCCTCACAGGGGCTCCAGGGCGGCTGACATGAGCCTCACACAACCTCAGTGCCCATCTTTCTGTGTATGTTGCGCTCTGGATTTTATTTTGTCCTGGTGTCAGGCATGTCTGCCGAGGCCTAGGTCTGTCCATGACAATATAAGGTCCAGGATCTGTCCTGCGACCGCCACGTGTGCACTCAGAGTGGGTTGAGGACCATTACCACTGTGCAGGATTCAGTACATAAAGGCGTAGCAGCGTTCTCGAGTGTTTTGTGATCTAATCTTTGAGAAGACCATTTATCAGGGGTCGGCAGAATTGGTGGAGTTTAATTTCACGGAAATCCACAAAGGGGGAGAGTGGGCATTTGGCGCAATTTTCTTAGCACAAAATGCACTCTTGCATCTAAAAATGGATGTGAGGATGCATTTTGTGCAGTGAACTTTTTGAAGTTTATTTATTATTATTGACTAATTAAAACCATTGCATTCAAAAAAATCTTAACATTTTTGATAAAACTATTGAAAAAAAAATCCCAACTTTTTATCAGCAACAATAATTAGGGTGATTAATAAAATTTTGCGAGACGTTAAAGAAAGTGCACAAATTATTCAAATATTCTGCACGTGCTGTAAGCATTGTTTTGACTGTGTCCGTTCATATACTGATTTTGTCAGTTCTTGTAGTAAGTAGTCATTGGGCGACTTGGTCCAGTGTTTCAATCTTTTTGCAGCTATGTCAAGGTATTTAATTAGCCGGCAATTTAGCTGGACCAGCTCAGGGATGAAACACAGCATTACCGCTTGTCTGCACGATCTAACTCCATACTGTTTGAACGCTGGCTTTAATGGGGTGATCCTTACATCTTTTAGTATGTTATAGGTGCATATGACGTGAATTGCGTCCTCGACACCGCTGCCGCAGAAACGACAAGACTCGACTCATCTCTTTCTCTCATAAGGTGGCATGAATTGAATAAAGGGCCCAACCCCCAGCCTGAGTTTTAGGAATTTTTCCTTGATATTAATTTTTTTTCCCCATTTTCAAGTAGAACTGGGGTTTAAGTGTTTTGTATGTGTTGTATCCTCTATTGCAGATAATAAACGGGATACCTTTGTTACTTTTTTTTTATGAAATGGTTCATCGGGACGTTCCACAAGTCTGTTAGATCTAAGTGTATAATAGATTCCTGGATGTATAGACTTATTGGTGATTTTCCTGGGTGAGAAAGTTCCATCCAAAGATGGTCATTCAGGGTTCTTTTTTCGTCGCCTTTGATCTTATGCCAACATTTCACATATGCTCCCATGCGTTCCAAAGATTGTTTTTGTAGCTCAAATTCCAGTCGGATTTGTGCTGGGGAGACTATTCTGGGGAGTTGAGAGATCGCTCGGTATGAGTTGGATATTATATTATCAAGGGTTGTTGCATCTTTTCCCTTCAGTGCTTCGCTCCCATAGGTTATTGTTGGCTGGAGTTTAGCTTGCAGAACCCTTAGCACAGGGTCAAACGTCAGATCCAGTAAAAGCTTCTTTAGGGGCTTTATGGCTAGGTAAGTCATTACCCCCTTTCTCCGCAAGGATTCTATTTGCTGTTTCGATTAATTATTTTGATTGAGTTACCCCTATGTATTTGTAGCTTATTGCTTGTTCCAAAGGATGTTCGTCGAGGAACCAATTAAGGTGGTTCATCTTTCGATAATTGACTGCCATAATTTTTGTTTTGTTGAAGTTTATTTTTTGTACGTTTTCTTGCAAAAGTCTATAGGTTACATTCAGTAAATGCTGGAGTTCAATTGGAGTCCTAGTTATCAGGACTAAGTCGTCGGCGTATAACAGGTTTGACAGAGTGGAATTCCCTCGTTTTGGTGCATGGGCTGCACAGCTGTTCAGCTCCCCTGGAAGGTATGCTAGGAAAAGATTAAACAGCAGAGGGGCTAGAACACACCCTTGTTTAAGCCCTATAGTTGTAGGATTTTTTTTGATATATGTAGACCTTCACCAAGCTTTATCCTGGCCAATGTATTAGTGTGGAGGTTCCTTAGTTGGTGAGAGAGAGTAGAAGGGAACCCCCAGACGTCCAGTTTTTGCCAAAGTTTTGTTCGGTCGATGTGATCGAATGCTGCAACAAAGTCTACGAAACAAAGAAATATCGGGTATTTTCCCTGTTTAGCTGCGTCCATGAGCAAGATCAGGGCCATTATGCTGGTTATTGTACCTTGCCCTTTCTGAAATCCTGTTTGTGTTGGCGGTATTATGTGATTCTCTTCTGCTCAAGTGGCTAGGTCATTTAAGAGGAGCCCTGCAAAGTATGTAGCCTCGATGTCAATCAGGGTTATCAGGCGATAGTTTTGCGGCTCAGACCTCGCACCTTGTTTATAAAGTGGGTTTATAATTGAGCCTCTCCATGACTCAGGAATTGTGGAGTTTCTATCTGCATACTTAAAGACAGGTTCAGGTGCGTTGCTCCAGTTGTCTGGGTCATTTTTTAACTGTGTTGGTGGAATGCCATTGGGCCAGGGGCTCCAGCCAGTCGTCCCCTTGCTCTTTGTTTCTTTATCTGTTGGGTTAGTTGGCGTGTGTGCACCTCCTCTAATCTCCGTGTATCATTTTGTGCAGAAGTTGGAGTTGTTAACCGTTGTTTTTGGGATGGCACTGTTCGTTCTCTATCCTCAAATGAAGGTGGGCAATGTTGTATTAGCTCCTTTGCAATCCTGCTGGAACTCTCAGATCCCAGACCTTTAGGTTGTCTAGCTATTTGTTCTGTGTCATTAAAATGGTTAGAAAGGAAGTCTACCCAGGCCTCTTCAGTGATGTAAGAGTTAATTCCAAGGTGATTTGGCCGATGTAATTTATTTACGGATTGACAAAATTTGGCACTGTTTTTCTGTTTTGCGTCAAAGAGAAGTTTAGCCAAAAATTTGTTATTCATGGTAATTTTTCTGATCCGTCTTCTTCGCTTAAAAAGGGCCTTTGAATCATGAAGAGACTGCTGCAAGCTCTGATTTCCCAGTGTTCTCCTGAGTTGTCGTAATAATTGATTTATTGTTAGTTTCAGTTTCTTACAGTCTGGGCTCTTTACTATCATCATCGGTGGGTCGTTTCCATTCTTTCGTTTTGGGCTAGTTTTGGTAGCAAATTTATCGTCAAGGGAACTGATTAAGTATTCCCAACTTTCCAACGGTTGACTTAGGTTATCCTATACTTGCTTAAGAACTTCTTTAGCTGTAGCTGCTACTGTTTCTATATTTGTTTACTTGCACCTCATACATTTGAGGTCTGTTGTTCCTCAGGAGAGGTGTGGCGCCGCGGCCAGGGCGACTGACGCTGTAATCTGGGGATCAGGGTTCGATCCCCGGCTCCGGCGGCAGGTTAGCCCAGCACCATGTGACTCTGGGCAATAGCTCGCTTAATCTTCCCGACGGCCCCCAGCGCCTAGAGACCCTTACGGGTGATTGTGCGCTTTACAAATGTGGATTATTATTATTATTATTATTATTATTCCTACCGAAATTATGAATTTGTCGGCCTCCAAGGATAATGTTGAGGTCACTGGAAGTTTCATTTCTTGTGGCATGTGGTCGCTAAGAGTGTTGTTGCCTATGTGGAATGAGGCTATCCTGTCAAACATGGATAACGTAGTGAATGTAAAATCAAGGTAGGAAGATGTTTTGGCTGAATGTTATGTATGTACTGGAGGATTGTCCCCCTTAAAATGGCTGTTTACTGCCATCAAGTTCAGATGCTCGAATTCTGAGTGGAGGTAGTTTGAACTCTTCGCTGATCTGGATTCCTTCGAGGGGCCGTGACTCGGAATTCTCCATGCACCAGTCAGGTCTTTTGTGAGGTCGTCTTCCTGGCTATTCCCTAAAAGGTGCATATTAAAATCTCCAGCCAAGATAACGTTATCTGTATCCTCTTCTTCCATTACTCTTGTGACTTCCTTGATCAGTCCCTTGGATGTTTTTAGTTTGTGCTTAGGGTGTAGGTAGATGCTTATCAGTATTACTTTCTGTGTTGTCTGGTTAAGAATCAACTTCACTATTGAAGCCTGAATACAATTTGGAGGGGTGATGTACATTTTTTTGGGGTGCATTTCTCCAATTTTTGCCATGGAAGGGAGGAGGAGTAGACCCCCAGAGCGGCGTCCGAAAATGGATCCCTTAGTGGCCAGAGTGAAGCTGGAATTGTAGCCTTGTAAGTCAAAGGGTTTGTCTTCCCAGGTCTCCTGGAGTAAAATGAGGTCAAAAGTTTTAAGGTAATTCAAAAAGTCATAGTCGCTTAGGTTGGATTTTAAGCTGTTGATGTTCCAGGTACATATTTTAACTTCATTGGGGCTCAAATGAAGGTTTGATTGAGGGGGCGACCTATGTCAATTTGATTGTGCTAAGAGAATTGTACGTTATAGCCCCTGCCGTCTGTTCGTTGACAAGGATTCCTTTGGAAGGTTTTGGACGTCTGTTGGGGAGCGGACCCTTGCTCCCCTTAGGACTTAAGTCGACAGTCTGGGTTGACTGTCTGTGATTGGAAATGGAGCCGGGTATAGTGGTTTAGACATTGATTTTAGGGTTATCCCCCAGCTTTGAAATGTTTTGCTTTCTTGAATAATTCTACTAGCTATCTCTGATGTTCTCCAACTAGTTCTGGAGACTTCGGAGTTTGGCAGGTCATTGTTTGCTAGAAACTCAACAAACAATAGATCGGAAGTATGAATATTAGCTAACTTTGGGATAGCTTGCAGAAGCCGTAGCATGTTCCCTCTGTTTAAGATGTCTGCACAGCCTCGAGACTTGTATTAGGGGGCAAAGATGATCATGTCAAACTCCTCCTCTTGGGTGGATTCCTGGGTCGAGGGCTCAGGGTAGTGACTAGTAACGGTTGTAAACTGATGTAAACTAAAGATGTCAGGGACGTTTGTTTTACTGTCAATGGTATCATCAATGGCTGATAATTGGCCTTGGGGAGCCCAGGTTTTTTCTTGAGTGTCTCTAGCTTAGCTTTGGGTTTTTCGTTAGTGGGTAATGTAACTCTCTGCGTGTGGACTCTGATATTATTAGTCTCTCGTCTTCCCATAGTAGGTTGCGGACATGGGGGGAACTTGCCTTTGGGTTTTATGAAGTATGTACGCTCCTGAGTTTTACTGGTGGATTTTGGGATTATTTCTGGTTGTTTGCTGAGTTCGTTTATTTCCGTTACTGGAGCACTGGCCTCTATTTGTTTGGTTTTTGATAAGGAGTGTGAGTCCCCTCGCAGTGTTTTTTGCAATTTTGTAGATTCGTCTTTTGTGCCTTCTTCTAGTAATGAAACCGAGTAACAATGGTTGTTTATAGCTTTGATATTCGTGACTAGTGGTCGCCATAGTAACCGATTGATCAGATGTTGAGTCTAAGCAGTAGTTTTCTTTTTATTCCCCTTTCTTTGGTTCCTGTGACGGGTATACGTTGGCGTAATTTTATTAGTTGATTCTGATAATTTTATTACTACTTTTTCTGGAGTGGCTGTGTTGGAATGTTGCGAAGTCACACGCTCTCCTGTTTTTTTGGTCCTATTTAAAGTCAACTTCTCAGTATTTTGGGGTTCAGTTTTTATTTCCCCCTTTGTCAGGGCTTGCCGCTTTCTGAGTTACAGTTACTGCTGCGATAGATAGTAAATCGCCCAGTAGTGTTGGTAACAAGGATAGTTCGTCTATAATTGGGCCGCAGGTACATTCTTGCTGAAATAATTTGTTGTTGAAGGCTTTTTCTTGCCTCCCTTTATCAATCCATTTAAGTCGGCCAGCTTCCTGTCAATTGCAGAAGTGAAATCTGCTAAGTTTTGAAGCACTGTCAGTTGTAAATCCATTCTATGGGATTGATATTGTAGTGTTGCAGTTGAGTATTGCATCATGCTTAATACTGTTTCCCAACATGTGTCTTTGATCGATTTGCTTTTGTCACTAGGATCTTTATCTTTACTCTGTTTGTTGTGTTTTTTGAGTCATTGCTATGTGAAGCCACTGGTTCCTCCCACTCTTGAGAGGCTAGAAAGGACATGTTGCAGTTGAAGTTATGATGAGGGTTTGTGGGGGTCGCCTGATTCTGCCCCCGCGGGGTGTTTTCTTCAATTATTATTGCTTCGTTCTCCAGGGCAATTGGCCGGTGTTAAAGTGAGGCACTGGTAATCTGCACACTGGGTGCCTTGGATTTTTGTTCTACTCTGTGTGCTGTGCTATTTAGACTCGCCTGGTAGACACTTGAGTCAGCCGTGGTAATTGGTCCTTGTTGATTCGAATTTTGAGTGTTAATCGGAGGGTAAGATTCCTCTGTCTTTAAGAGGTGTTATTTACGTTTAGTAATTGTGCCTTTTTCTGTCCCTTCTTGCTGGCATGATATTAGCGTGACTCTCTCAGGGTCCCTTCTAGCCGTTATCAGGGAGAGTTGAGCAGATTTATTGGAGGGGGACCTGGTGGGCCCTGCACCCGCTTGCGGGAATAAATCTATTGAATTTTGTATTTGTACATTATCAGTATATTTAGCGGAATCCCCTAGTTCTGCTTTTTGATTAATGGTGCCAGGTTCCGCTACATTTTCTAGGCCTCTTGTCCCTTCTAGTATGTCATTTGGTTCTTGGTCTTGAGTAGGTCTGTTGTTGATTAAGTTACTGTTGCTTGTTCCGTTTGATTCATGTTGTTGTTGTTGTGGGTCCGTTGTGTGGATTTTTACTAATGTTTGTTTTGAGTTTAATTTTGTGTCGGACTGGAGGAGTAAATTGAAGTTGCTTGGTTTCAGAGGAGTTTGCAATCCTTTAATACCGCTAGTTTTTGAGAATATTATGGTGTTTGGATCTTTCAGAAACGCAAATTTGGTGTCCATCTTGGGCTGGAAGTAATGTGGAGTCTTCCCTTGGAAGGAGCCCTCTATTGTGATTACATTTTTTGTTCCCGGGCCCGGCGTTAAGTTGGCCGCTGAGTTTAACTTAGTATCTTTAGTTGTATCCTTGGGTGATGTCCTGGTCTGGTTTAAAAAGGCATCGTAGGGGGTTCTGTCAGGGCTGTTGTGTACTAAACTGGCAGTTGGGGGGTTATTGAGGGGCTGCAAATCTCTTCAGGCAATGATATATCGCTATTGTCCTCAAGCTTCCCACATTTGACTTTTAAGGAGTCTGAATCAGAGCCGGGGGGGTCGTCCTTGCTCCCATTGTCAAACTCTTTTTCCCTCTTCATTGATTTTGTAGTTTTTTTGCTTTGGCTGAAGGGCAGTCGGGGTCTTTCTTACTCTGCCAGACCTCATGTTTGCCCCGTTATTATACTAGTTTATTTTACTGGTGTTGATTACTGGTGTTATCCCCCAATGACCTTGGTATCTGCCCGACGTCTCTTTTCGGTCTCTTTTACATCGTTGTTATGATGATACTTGGTTCTGTCTTGTTGATGTCGAATTAGATTGATCATTTTAATAACACATTTGATACAAGCCCCCTGTGGGCAGCAGGGATGAGGCAGGGAGAAAGCTGAGCCCATCTTGAGTCTCATTGGTCAAAGCTTAACCATCAATGGAAGAGCAGAAAGAAACCCCGGTTTCACATCAGTTCTACCTTCCGCGCTCATGACATCTCATTCATGACTTCACAGCTCGTGCAGGACCCCTGTCTTCTGGTCATATTCAAATCCCTCACGCTGACCTGTGCCCAGCTCCAGTGACACTAACATCTACTCCAGGCATAATGTAGTAGTGTAGAGAACTGGTTTTAGGATGTGCTGATTTGGTTAAACTTTACAAGATCTTGCTACAAAAGTCACCCCGAACATCTCACTTGGACAAGGAGGCGGAGGACATTTTCATTACATTAGAGACATCTGTCCTCTCTCCAGTATTGCGACTGCCAGACTACCTCATATTTCTCACCCTCTTTTTTACACAAAAAAATGGGGATGTCTTTAAGTACAGAATGACATGAAAAATGGGAGTGTGGTTCCAACACACGATGACAAGAAAAGCCCAGTGCCTCTCATGATCTGCGCTGGGTCCCACAGCAGTGGCACATGCACCAAGGGATACCCACTGCACGGGAAACATCCTTTACGACGCAACTTTCAGAACGCAGTACCTTTACAACGCAGGTTTTACAACGAAAGTCATTACAACGAACTGAGCTGGGGGGCGCTGCAGGATAGGGAATAGTTTAATTTACTATCCAAAACCTTACCTATTATCCACGGGGACTGGAGTTGGAATAGTAAATTAAACTATTCGGCTATCCAGCGCCCCCCAACGCAATTCGCAAGTTGCGTTGTAAAACCTGCGTTGTAAAGGCATGCGTAGTAAAAGCATGCGTTATGATGACATACATCCCACTGCACAAACGCCTGTTTGCTACTGCTGCTGCTGTGAGCATCTGTGAGCGTCTTGCAGGACCAGCTTGCCTGGTCCAACCCTCTGATTCCGCCACCACTCCCGTCTCAGGCAGCCGGGTCCAGTCCGCAGAAGCCCAGAAAAACCCGCTGAAGCCTGCGTAGCCTGAATTCGCTGTGCTTCCGGGGTGCCTCGCAGCCCGGAGCTGCCTCGCAGCGTCCGGCAGCGTCCCAACCCAGCCCGGCCGGATCGGACCTGACTGGACCGGACCTCTGCTTCTGGTTGGCCGGCTGACTGGCTGCTCCCCCCTCTCCCGCTCCCATCGCTTTTTGCAGTTGCAGAACAGAGCGGTGGCGGCCCGGTGCCGGCTGGTGTTCACCCGCCCCACCTGCTACTGCTTCTCATCACCCTTCATCGCTTCTCACCGCTTCCAGTGTTTCACCCAGCTCCCACCTCCACTCTCACTGTTCTGTAGAGTGGAACTGAACATTTACCTAAGAGCATCCATTGTGAGCTTAGGAACAACTCTAAATTTTTAGAAGCTTTCCTAATAGTTAGAAGGATGTCGCGAGCATTCATTCTGCCTAATTTGATTAAGCATGAGCAGCATTTTACAGTATCAGACCAATGCCTGATATCATTATATAAAAAATGTGCAATAATTCCTCACTTAATGGCCCAAACCCTTGCACCTTCTCAAGCTCCCTCCTCTTCCTCCCTCCTTCACTCCCTTCCCTCGCCCCCTTCCCCCCTCGCCCCTCTGTGGTGAAAGGCTCTCAGTGCCCCATCCTCAGCCCTGGAGCCCACATTCAGAGCACAGGATCTTCCAATGAGATAGAGGCATCCGGAGATGGTTTCTGCAAAGATATCCAATCAGAACAAGAGGAAACGAAGACACACACTTCCTGATGCCAGTCACACACGAACCTCCTGCAGCCTCAGCACCTTCCACCCAGTGCCATCTGCACACCTCTGGCTGTGGGCACAGGGTGGAGGGAGGAGAACAGCAGCCCCTGAGGCTGGCACCAGAGGAGGCTTGAGTGAAGACTCCCCTCATGATGTATCTGTCACCCCTGAAGGTGAAGGGTCAGATTTACAACAAAGTAATGCAGCCCGGTGCAGCAAGTCATTTTGCTGTGCCGTGCTGCGTTAGTTTGGAGAGCACAGAGATGCGACAAATTTACAACAATATGACACATCTCTATGCTTCCCCTGAGCTGAAGCACAAACTGCTGCCTGCGTCTTGGGGAGATTGTTTTTGTGCAGGAAGGGGCCCATTCTGCACAAAAACAATCACCTTTTTCTTCTTTCAATGCGTGCTGTAGAATGCATCACGCATAGAAAGAGGATCAAACGAGGCGAAATGAAAACACTTCTCGTTGCGCCTCGCTACGCCACCTCTCATAAATCTGGAGATGTGTCTTGTTCCATGGGTGTTGCGTGGGAACACCCACAGCAACACCCATGGAACGCCCCTTCCATGTACAGTGCTGCGTGTGAAGGGGCCGTATTTTCTAGGAGAGGAAAAGTCACACAGGGTGGCTTTTCCTCTCCTTGTAAGTATGGAGGAGCCCCCTGCGCCGCCAGTATGTCACAAAAAGTGACGTGGTAGTGGCGCAGGGTGCTTGTAAATCTGCCCGAAGTCTTTACCTCTATTAAGGACCACCTCTCCCTCTGGGTGAAGGTTTGTGACAGTGCCAGTTCTCAGACCATGACAAGCACAGTCTGGGGTGCAGGTTGTACCTGCCCTTCTGACAAGCACCAGAGCCCCAGCTCTGCAAGAGACCCTCCAGAGGCCTGTGCTGAGCTTCAGGGGCTCACACTGGTGCCTAGCTCTCCTTCTCTCTCTTGGCACTACCCTATAGTGCAAGGAATATGTGGGTGCACCAGATCACACACTGCGTCATGTGTAGCCCAATGCTCACCTGTTATAGTGCACAGTTTCATCTGCAGGAACAAACTTCAGGGCTCGCCTGTACCATCTCCGACAGAGCACAAGAGAAGTACAGACAATGAACAGTGATGAACCAACCAACTGCTTTTCCTGTTATAAAACTTGTAAAAACAATAGGACAACAATCAACTTCTAACCAAGTATCACCAACGGTGAACAGGTAACATGCCACCTGCCTCTCTGTGTCAGCAATGAACAGGAACCGACCACCTTCCTCTCACCCAGTGTGAACAATAAACAGTGCAAAGGCTGCCTTCATCTCACCCAGTGTTAACAATGAACGGTGCACAGGCCGCCTTCCTCTCACCCAGTGTGAACAATAAACAGTGCAAAGGCTGCCTTCATCTCACCCAGTGTTAACAATGAACAGTGCACAGGCCGCCTTCCTCTCACCCAGTGTGAACAATGAACAGAGCACAGGCCGCCTTCTTCTCACTCAGTGTGAACAATGAACGGTGCACAGGCCGCCTTCTTCTCACCCTCTGTGAACAATGAACAGTGCACAGGCCGCCTTCTTCTCACTCAGTGTGAACAATGAACGGTGCACAGGCCGCCTTCTTCTCACTCAGTGTGAACAATGAACAGTGCACAGGCCGCCTTCTTCTCAATCAGTGTGAACAATGAACGGTGCACAGGCCGCCTTCTTCTCACCCAGTGTGAACAATGAACATTGCACATTCCGCCTTCTTCTCACCCAGTGTGAACAATGAACAGTGCACAGCCACCTTCTTCTCACCCTGTGTGAACAATGAACAGTGCACAGGCCGCCTTCTTCTCACTCAGTGTGAACAATGAACAGTACACAGGCCACCTTCTTCTCACCCAGTGTGAACAATGAACGGTGCACAGCCGCCTTCTTCTCACCCAGTGTGAACAATGAACAGTGCACAGGCCGCCTTCTTCTCACCCAGTGTGAACAAAGAACGGTGCACAGCCGCCTTCTTCTCACCCAGTGTGAACAATGAACAGTGCACAGGCCGCCTTCTTCTCACCCAGTGTGAACAATGAACAGTGCCCAGGCCGCCTTCCTCTCACCCAGTGTGAACAATGAACAGCTCACAGCCACCTTCTTCTCACCCAGTGTGAACAATGAACAGTGCACAGGCCGCCTTCTTCTCACCCAGTGTGAACAATGAACAGTGCACAGGCCGCCTTCTTCTCACCCAGTGTGAACAATGAACAGTGCACAGGCCGCCTTCATCTCACCCAGTGTGAACAATGAACGGTGCACAGCCGCCTTCTTCTCACTCAGTGTGAACAATGAACAGTGCAGAGACCGCCTTCTTCTCACCCAGTGTTAACAATGAACAGTGCACAGGTCGCCTTCTTCTCACCCAGTGTGAACAATGAACAGTGCACAGGTCGCCTTCTTCTCACCCAGTGTGAACAATGAACAGTGCACAGGCCGCCTTCATCTCACCCAGTGTGAACAATGAACGGTGCACAGCCGCCTTCTTCTCACTCAGTGTGAACAATGAACAGTGCAGAGACCGCCTTCTTCTCACCCAGTGTGAACAATGAACAGTGCACAGACCGCCTTCTTCTCACCCAGTGTTAACAATGAACAGTGCACCACCGCCTTCATCTCACCCAGTGTGAACAATGAACGGTGCACAGCCGCCTTCTTCTCGCCCAGTGTGAACAATGAACAGTGCACCACCGCCTTCATCTCACCCAGTGTGAACAATGAACGGTGCACAGACCGCCTTCTTCTCACTGTGGAAAAGTAAGTTTTGCCATGTTCTGTGTCCCTACGCCTCATCCATCATATGTTATGTGTGCATGACCAATATGCATATGTTATTCCCCATGTCTGATTAATGACGCAATTATAGTTGTGTCCACCTCTAGTATGCCAGTTTCCAGTCCTCGTGAATACTACGAATATCAGGCCTATGTAAAGTAATGTTGCCACGTTTCTCAGTGTGCACGTTATTTCATTATAAAGTCCCCGTTTCTAGGCCTCAAAAGGGCCTGGACATCAGATTCAGCTCCTGTCTCCTGAAGCCTCGCTGAGGAGCGATACAGCCCCCACCTGTATCCTCGACCTTTCACTTACTTCCTGCCTCGCAGTGCCCGGTGCAGCTTGGCTCTGCCTCTGAGTCTGCCAAAAGTATGTTATAGTTCCAGTTATCAGTTCAGTCCTCCTTCTCTGCATTCCTAAGCTACTGAACTGCATCAATAGTTTCCGTCATTGTCTAGCCTTCTCGTCTCCACGTTAGAGAAATACTGTATTTAATGGTCATTTAATATTCTTCATCACGCACTACATGTAGAATAATGCATGGTCCAGTCTTAGAATCAAGTTAGCCTTTCCCCTCATGACTTCTAGTTTATATCAACATGTTCCCTAAACATCAGATACTAGATAGGGTTTAGGTACATGTCGCTCCAACCCTCCAGACTTTAGTCTCTGCTCCTAGCACAGAGTTCATAGCCCCCAGCTTCTCCTAGTAACACGTCATTGCCAGTTTGCGCGCACTACCAGGTTAGAGGTCCCGGCTCCTTAGGTAGCCCCCTCCTATGTTTCCGCCCCATTCATGACATATTCTGTTACGTCTGCACCACATGTCTATGTATACGCCCAGTTACACCTACTTTTACTCTTATCTTTCGCGACTGCTACGCGTCACGCCTTCTGCTCCACCCACTGTTACGCCTACTGCAATGTAATGCTATGTGTTTGCGTTATGTATATAAGTTCATGTATTGTTATTAAACGTTAGCGCGCTCATCCCAGACCCAGCCCCGGCAGCTGCCGGGCCCTGTCATCCTGTTCCTATGCAGGTCGTCCTGTCCCTGTCCTTATGCTGTAATAAACCTGCAAACTCCTACTACCTCGAATCTTGACTCTTATTTATTGAGCTATCTGTTATGATATATGCCTAGTCAAAAATAGGGTATTATTTATTTATTTACCACATAATGGCGCCCGAACAGGGACTTGCCCTTTCCCCACGCGTCGGTGAAGCCACGCCGACCCCCTGACCCTCTGCAGCCGTGACGGAACCATACCGGCCACGTGCAGATATTTCTGCTTCAAGTATCCCTCAGGCCCACGGAGGAGACGGAGGAGGCGGTCCAGCATCCAAACGAGACGGTGGAGGAACGCGGCGAGTCCCGACCAGAGCCCAAGCCAAGAGTCCAAGGTCCGAGGTATCCGGAGGCCCACCCGTAAATGAAGTCCGAAGTTCGTCGTCCGTCCAGTCCAGTCCGAGGCCTCCCGTTCTTGCTGCCCGGTGAGTACCATTACTGGGGTAGTATCTAGACAGGGTCAGTCTAAATTGACTCCTGGTCCGTGGGTTGGTGGTACCCAGGCCCACTAACGAAGTGTTCACCTAGGTGGATACGGGTCTTGATGCGTCCTTTTATGGGACCGGTATGTTCCGTACTGTTTCAGCAGTGCATCCAGTAACTCTAGTCTGTTCCGTCCTCGAGAAATTCTGTTCTGTTTCTGTTCTTAGTATTCCAGGTAATATTCTGTCCGAACCGTTATGTTCTGATGTTGTTCAATGTATTTCCAATGTCGTGGTATGCCTGAATTGTTTACCCAATTGTTATTGTTTTTCGTGTATTGTATTGTGTTCCGATTCAAGTTTACAATGTCTCTCTTTTCGAGATTACGTCAGTTAAAAACTAGAAAGGGTTTGTTAGAAGAAGCAGTTCCTGTTCCGCCTAGGGACAGTCCAGGTCATTTTATGTATCAGAAACATGGCATAAGCGCCATATTATATCTAGATTTATGGGTAGATTATACCAAACAGTTAGAAGAAAAGTATAGATGGCCCGTATCGGGTACATGGGATCCCGAATGCATCATGCGAGTAGAAGAAGTATTATGGAAAAAGAAAGCCAGACAGTCACAGAAAGACGCCATCGAGTTATGGCGCAAAGAAGCTCATAAAAGAACCGAAAAAGAAATCAGAAAGTCAGAGTTAAGTAGAGAATCCCAAGAACGAGCCCAAGAAAGAGAATTAATCGAGATAGGTGAACGAGTCAAAGCCGAACAGTCAGATAGACAGAGGCATGCCCTCATTAAGGGTATGTATCCTCTTCTTGCCGAAGGCTTGCCAAAAGCGACCCCAGAGGCATCCAGTAATTTCCCGCCACCATTAGTTCCGACCAAGCTACGTCACAAACCGACCGCAGCTGATATTTTTATTTCGTCCTATCTGGACGACACAGTCCCGGAATATGCAAATCCTGTTCACGCTCCGCCAGTCCCTGTAAATCAGGTAATTCCTGCTCCTCCAGACACCGGGGTGCCCTTAACAGCCCCCCCGGGTCAGCTTGCCATACAAGTCCAGCCCACGTTACAATTACCGACCCTGCCAGGTCGGAAAGCATCAGTTGATGATTCCAGTTTAGGGGCCGCAGGGGGAGGTCTTCCTCAAACCCCGCCGCCACACAAGCGTTTATCAGCACTCGAATTACATGCTCAAGCATCACAGCGTACTCCTAAAAGTAATAAGTCTGTTACAGAGATCAGGCAAACCCTTGGCGAATGTGCCTATGACCCAGTTCCCGGCGAGTTTAATATGGTTTTATATTCCGTACGCATAAGGAGGGTGACCGAGTATCTAGTCACCTTACCCAATATGAAAGAAGATTTAGACAGAATATACCGTTTCATCCGTACAGGGGATGATCCAGAAAGTATTAGTGATGCCATGTCTCAAAGGAAAGCCGAGATTCAGCGTATGATATTAAAGTTCTTAATTAATTGTCTAATAAGAGAACAAGATTACCCGTCTAAAGATCCAGCGGAAATGAAAACTCTAACAAAGTGGAGTGATAATATAGCCGAAGGAAAGCACAATACCATTAGTGCCATGGAAAGTATGTACAAGAAAATCCGTAGAGAAATAATAAAGATACACGAACAGCGTAAAGTAGCACAAGTAAGCGAGAAAGAAAGTATCTCTGATCCTGAAGAGGAAGACGACGAGAATACCGCCAGAATAGCGTATGTAGGAAAATCTAGATTTCCAGATCGCCATTTACGTCTAGAACCCAAGTCTACTTTCCATCATCCAGCACCAGAACAAGGTTCCCTAGAACAAGTATTTCAAGCTACCGATCACATTCTGAAATCACGAATCGGTTATAGTGAATTAAGTACCATGCATGAACAAGAAATAGCCCGATCAGCAGTCCGATGGATTACTGATTCTACCACTTTTCCAGACGAAATAGTGGCACAAATGTTTCTGAAATTGCCCCCAGCCGAGCAGCGACTGGTGGGTATGTATATGATCCAGCACCTCATTACTTTGTATGAGGGTCAGCACTCTGATCCAGGTCCGTTACATGATATCCTGAACGAGTTACTCCAGTATAGATGGAGAGGTCTAGGTACCGATTTAATTAGTGTCATTCTAGAACAGCGTCACAAATATAGAACGTTCTTGAACCCGCATTTTGTTCATGTCTCACCCCCAGAAAGTAAATCATTCTACATAGACAGACAGAATCCGTTACGAGAAGTCCACCCAGTTAAAGGAACGGGTGGCGAAATGCAACGAGTGTTTGTATACACTCCAATCACAAAGATGGAACTCCTTGAAATGAAGAAATTAATTCCCTGTCATGACAAAGATCCAGCAGGGTTCCATAGAGAATTAAAAGACATGCTCCGTATGGGAGAATACACTTACCCAGATATCATTAAAATGTTAAAGGTCCTGTTGCCCGCAGGGGTGTATGAAAAGCTAAAGGAAAAAGAATGGGAGGTGGGAGAGAAAAAGATCGATTGGACAGCTCTAGAAGCTGAAGACAAGGCACGAGTACCAGGTACCGGTCTTGGAGATAAATGTAAAGAATTACCAGAATTATTGATTCAAGTTTTACCCAGATTATTGACAACGAGAAAAGAAGACTGGGATGCAATCTCAGCCTGTAAACAGAAGCAAGACGAAGATATTAGTGATTTTTATTCTAGATTTGAAAAATGTTTCAGTATCAACAGTGGTCTCAAGACAAGTAGTGAGTCATACCCTCACCTTTTCGTTACTAAATTAGTCGAGAATTCAAGTCCACAAATTAAAAATCGAGTTTTGAAAGTCGAAAGTACCTGGCAAGCTAATACTCCGTCCCAGATGCTCCAGATGCTCCAGTACCACCAGAATAGAATCAGGGAAGAGCAAGAACACGAAAGAAAACGTATGAAAGACACGAAAATGAAAGTGCTAGTTGCACAATCTGTTCCTCAAGACAGTCAGAAGAGGGGTCCGAATCAAGCCAGTCATCCTGCAGCTCCCGTTAAAGGGAATTGCAATTATTGTAAACAGCCAGGTCATTTTATAAATGAGTGTGCAGTTCTGAAACACAACATAGCTACTGGTAAGACTAAAGAAAGACCACGTCCGCCTAGACAGGAACAAGTTTCACAGACTTCTCAGTCACAGAATGCACCACAGACAGTTACAGTACCGCAGCCTATCGCTGCAACACAGCATGTTACATCACAGATGTACCAGTATGCACAGTCTGAGTATCCAGAGTATCAGCCATATTCATGAAACAGCCTAGAGAGGGAGGTAGGCTTGCCTCTCATCGAGATACCTGTAGATCAAGAAGGTCCCTATGTTCACAGTCAAGTATTAGGGAAAGACAGAAAGTTTTTGATTGATACAGGGGCAAGTAGGACCACAATTAGTCATGCCGAAGTTCCAGGGGCTCCGCTCTCAGGCTCAAGAAATGTTTCCCTTGGATTTTCAGGAAAGCCTATCGTTAACGAGATATCAAAGCCAGTTACTCTAGAAGTAGGTCCATTGACCCGTACTACTGATCTGTTACTTACTAAATCATGTCCAGAAAACCTATTAGGCATTAAAACACTGAAAGAATTAGGTGCAGTTATATGCTGTTCCCCGGAGGGAATACGTCTGTTCCTACGTGACTTTAAGGGTCACTATGTATTACGAGATTTTGATTCCAGACTGTCTAATGTTCCGCAGCATTTATGGGCGCAAGGTCCAACTGATGTAGGTTATATGCAAATCACACCCTATCGTGTGACTCTCAAACCAGGTGTAGTGTTACCACGAATCAGACAGTACAGATTGCCACCTGAGGCTGTAGCAGCCTTATCCAAAATTATTGACGAGCTCATCGCTCAAGGAGTAGTTGTAGAAACTGACTCCAATGTATGCAATTCTCCGATCATTCCAGTCATGAAACGTACTGATCCAAATGCACCCCCAGTATATCGATTAGTGATTGACTTACGAGAGCTTAACAAATGTATTATTCCGCAGTACCCAGTTGTCCCAGACATCTCTTCCCTATTGACAGCCATTGATTCCGAAGCCATGTTCTTCACTGTCATAGACCTCAAGAATGCATTTTTTAGTGTTCCAATTCATCCAGACAGCCAGTTTCTTTTCGGATTTTGTTTAAATGGAAGGAGCTATATGTTCACACGCGCTCCTCAAGGTTTCACAGAAAGCCCTAGTATTTACAGTCAAGCACTTAAGAGACAACTAGACAATATTCACATGCCAACTGACACTGCCCTGCTCCAGTATGTCGATGATCTACTGATCACAGCCCGTTCTGAACGTGACTGCGAGCGAGCGTCACTCACGGTTCTGTATTTCCTAGCCGAGATGGGGCACAAGGTGTCACCTTCGAAGCTTCAATTCTGTGTCCAGCAAGTGGTATACTTAGGACACTTGCTGTCCAAGAGGGGTAGGCAGTTGACACCAGACCGTATCCAGTTAATAGCGAGTCTTCCCCAGCCCAGAACCCAGAAGGAGGTACGTGCCTTTATCGGCCTTACTTCTTATTGTAGACAATGGATTCCCCAGTATGCATTTCTAGCCAAGCCACTGATACAGTTAACGACACAGGAGGCAGCCGTATCGACTGTTCTCCCTTGGACATCTGAACATACACTTAGTTTCAACGAGTTAAAGAAAGCCTTATGCCAAGCTCCAGTTCTAGCTACACCGAACTACAGTAAGCCTTTTACACTTTTCGTTACTGAACGTGAAGGTACAGCATTATCTGTTCTCACACAAGATCAAGCAGGACAATACAAGCCCTGTGCTTATTTTTCGAGCACACTAGATCCAGTCGCCCAGGCCCTGCCTGCGTGCCTCAAGTCAGTTGCAGCCACAGCATTAGCTATTAGACAAAGTGATTCCATAGTTTTAGGACACTCCTTGACAGTACAAGTTCCACACTCCGTGGAAGTTCTTTTAAACCGAACACAGACTCAGCACTTGACAATTGCACGTTTAACAGGTTATGAATTGACACTGTTCCAGCCACACATAGAAATTAGACGCTGCAACGTCTTGAATCCTGCTACACTGTTACCATCAGTTAATTCAAATCCTGCCACACACGACTGTGTGGAAGTAGTCAACATTACGACAAAGCCAAGACAAGACCTGACAGACATTCCGTTACCAGATCCTGACCTGACACTTTATGTGGATGGTTCATGTATGAGAACTAGTACAGGAGAACTAGTCGCCGCGTATGCAGTGACTACTGACACCGAAGTTATTGAAACACACCGTATTGATACCCTGTCCGCTCAAGCAGCAGAGCTAGTTGCTCTGACACAAGCCTGTATACACGCCAAGAACCTGAAAGTTAATGTTTACACAGATTCACGTTACGCATTCGGAGTTGTACACGACTTCGGAGTGCTCTGGCAGGAGAGAGGTTTTATGACTTCTCATGGAACCAAGATTCAGCATGGTCTCCTTATTCAAGCTCTGTTAGATGCCATACATTTACCGACATCTATTGCTATCATGAAGTGCAAAGCACATACGAAAGTTACTGACATTATTTCCCAAGGTAACGATCTAGCAGATCGCACAGCCAAGCTTACAGCACAGACTCCAGACATTCCAGTTAACATGACATATCCTCCAGATCCGATTACATGTATGACAGTTAAGGACCCTACACAAGATGTCATAGATATCCAGTTACATGCTACTCCAGATGAAATCAAGAAATGGTCTGAACAAGGAGGGGTCCAGACAGATCAAGGATGGTTAACGAAGGGTAGAGCCACATGGTTTCTCCCCGACTCTATGGTTCAAGTCATTATTAATACCGCACATAGTCCAGCACATTTAGGAGAAAAAGCTATGTTAGACAGTATCCAGAACATTTGGTTCAACAAGCATTTACGAGCTGCAGCCAAGCAGAAAGTCCGTACCTGTATGATATGTTGTCAGTTTAATCCAGGTAAAAGTGTCCCGGTGGAACAAGGTGGTTTCCAGCCCCCTGACCACCCTTTTGAAGTCCTCCAGATGGATTATATTCAGATGGAGCGATGTCGAGGTTTCAAGTATGTCCTTGTAGTTGTATGCGCTTTGTCCAGGTGGACAGAAGCATATCCAGTCCCAGATTACACAGCCGCGACCACTGCCAAGCAGTTGGTTCGTGAATTCTTCCCTCGATATGGACTCCCTAGAGTCGTATATTCTGATAACGGTCAGCCATTCTCATCTGAACTAATGAAGCACGTTTCCCTGTTGTTAGGGTACCAGTGGAAGTTCCATTGTGTACGCCATCCTGAAGCAGCCGGTCTAGTCGAGAGACATAATCAGACTCTGAAAATCCGAATCGCCAAAGTATGTAAAGATAAGGGTGTGGACTGGCTCGTAACTCTGCCAGTCGCTTTGTTTTATATGCGCATGGTTGCACATTCCAGATCAGGTCTGTCCCCGTATGAGGTCGTTTTCGGCCGCCCCCCTAACATGTGGGGTACTCCTAGACCCCGAAGTATTACCGATGTTTCATGTAATATGCTGACAGATTACCTAGCTTCCTTGATGTCTGCCCTCAACTCATGTCGTTCACAGGTTGCTGCCGCATTTCCAGACAATACCGAGGTGGCACCGCACGACATCGTTCCAGGTTCTATGGTGATGGTCCGAAATTTTGACAGATCAAGTCCGCTGGAGCCACGTTGGAAGGAGCCCCGTCAGGTCCTCCTCACCACCCGTACAGCCGTGAAGTTGGAAGGCCGAAAAGGATGGATACACCTTTCTCACGTTAAACTTTTTAAAGGACTGAAACCCGTTTTCAAGAACATTTCCCAGGATTCGAAGGACTGCCAAAATATTGCTCTTAAGGACTGTCCCGCAAAAGACATTGATACAACCCCTCCCTTGGTAGAGAAAACTCCGCAGCAGGAGTATAAGTTAAAGCTCCGGTCTAGTAAAATAAGTCAGCCAGTTTGATTGTCTAAGTCCTCCCCTAGGTGAAACGGTTAGACTGTTTCTGACATGTATAAAATAGACCCCCATAGTGAGAGAGTCAGTCACAACTCAATTCAATGTATCGTTTTCCTAAGTTTCATATTATTTCTCAGCATAATGATTTCCTGCACTAGTTACGCATTTTTCCTGTATTTTCCAGTTCTTCATGTAAATAAGTCTGCTAATGTTACAGTAGAGCACACATTTAGTGATCTGCCTCCTCACGAATATTCATACCGCCTTGCTATGCGTAACAATTCATTTATCCGCATGTTACATTACTCACACCAGACCAGCAATGCCACTAATTGTTGGGTGTGTGGTCGACTCCCCCCTTTCCAGACACCGAAGGGAGTTCTGCCACTCTTTCCTTATCCGTTTTCACATAATGGTTCGTGTGGAGCCTGGTCCATGTTAACGTCATCCTCAACAGATATGTCTTTTCTTAACAGTACATGTTTCCCAGACAAGCAAGGTCTTCCCCACAGAACAGGTTTAGATCTAGAAAATGAAGTATATAATTTAGGTAATTATTCGTCGAATTTCATGATCCTGAATGTTCAGTCTGATACTACTCCAGACTCACCCGCTATTTCAGTACTACCAGTCAAAGGCGAATTATGTGTCCGAAATAAGGGTTCCGTACATGTAGGACATAGTGAATGTACTACTGTTGTCAAGTATAGTGACAGTGGGAAATCTATTTTCAAAGCCTCACGTCATTCTTATTTTGTTTGTGGTCAGACCGCATATGTTCGTCTGCCCCTCGATTGGGAGGGAACCTGTTACATTGCCTTCCTACTGCCACCAGTTTTTCTAGCCCCACCTGACTACCATAGGAATTCCTTCCTAGTACATACTAGACACAAGAGAAACCTCCCGATTGTTGACTATACTGAAACTGCCGCAGAACAATTCATTGATATTGATAAAGGTGTGTTCCCTTATTTAGGTACAGTTGTAAATAGTAAGCTAATTCGTAGATTAACAAGAACCCTTGAAGCTGTAGTAGATGAGACTGCCTCTGCTCTAGGTAACTTAACCGAAGAGCAATCCTTTATGAGAATTGTCGTTTTACAGAATCGTCTCGTCCTTGACGTCATACTGGCCGATAGGGGCGGGGCCTGTAGAGTCATCGGATCTAGTTGCTGCATTTTCATTCCAAATAACGCACCGTCTGTTTATTCAGCTATAACCAGACTCCATAAAATTGCCCATCTGTGTTGGACTTTGGCCCTTAGGGCAGGTTCACCCCTAGACTTTTTGCTTGAAATGGTGACCTGGAGATGGTGATTTTGGGATTCTGCGCACTTTCACTGTGTCCCAGTGGAAAGTGCGTGCGCACTCTGAGTGCATGTGCTGAGCTAGGCCTGCCCGCCCATAGGAATGCATGGGGAATGTATGTGTCCCTGGTAGTTCCTGATGCGTGGGGTGTACAGGCTTGAGTCTGGTATGTGTGAACTCGTGAGAGTGAATGCTGCGAGATGGTGTATGCAGCATGTATGTGTCTAGTAGCGAAGCGCCATTTCTAGACATGGCTGTACGTGTGCTGTGAGGGTGCTGGCGTGTGATTGGCTGGAGCTGGCTGGCATGCCAGGCTCCAGGAAGTCTGGATGGGTCTGCCCGGTGGTGAGTGGGAGATTAGCATGAGTGATGTGTGGGAGGAGTGTACCTGTGTCCTGGATGGGCTGGGTTGTCCCCACACAATGCTGGCTCCGCCCCCCTGTGGTGTGTCTAATGACCCAAGCCCTGCCAGTGAATAGAGAGGGTGGTTGAGGTAAACAGAGTACTCAAGAACCAGCTGCGACTGGTTCCGCCCCCACTCTGCACCCTCAGACAAAGGAATGCACTGTATAAAAATGGGGCTGTGTCCCCACTGAAGTTGTTCTCTTCCAGGATCCTGAGGGGGCTGTTGCTGCTGCTGCTGGGCCAGAGGACCGCCACTTGGGCTGTCTCCCTGCCTGGAGACCCAGTGAGCTGGCTCTGGGCCCAGCCTTGCCCCCTGCCTGCCCTGAAGGACTTTGCTGGACTCTGTTGTCCCTAGCGCTGGTGAGCGCTTCCTGATTTTCCTAGCGCCTGGGAGCGCTTCGTTTTGCTTGTAGCGCTGAGCGCGCTTTATTGCGACCCCTGGGAGCGCTGTGGTCACCCCTCTAGCGCTGAGGGGCGCTTTGCTTTTGGAAGCCGGAGCCCACCCGGCGTTGACCCCGCTCCGTGACGAGTCTTGAGCCCCCTGGCAGGTGCCCACCCTGCCCGGGACATTGCCGCCTTTCGAGCGCGTGCCCACCGCGCTTTATGGTAATTAAGGCCGGTGCCCACCCGGCATTGCCCCTCGAGATTCACCGCCGCAGCCCGGAGTGTTTTTAAAACGTTGCCGGGCCGCTGCCAAGTGCGACCCGGAAGTGGTTGGCCGGCCGGCCAATCAGTGAGCAGGCCGACCGGACGTCCCGCCCCGCAGCCGCGACCTGGAAGTCAGGCAGGCCGGGGGCAGGACAGAGAAACAACCGGACGCAGACGGGAGGCCACCCCGTGCTCCAGGAAGAGAGAGAAGCCGGCGTCTTCTCTTGTCCCCCCCGGGCTCCCAAAGCGAGGGAGAGCCCAGGAGAGTGAGGGCAGAAGCCTGGCCGAGAGGAGCTGATGCCTCGAGGAGCCGCCGCCTCCCCTGACAGCCGGTGAGTGCGGGCGCCCCCGGGGTCACTTCTCCACCCCAGCGAGGCTCCCGTGTGAAGAGGAGAGCCCCGCCCGTCCGGAGGAAGCCGGTGAGTGGGGCCCCGGGGGCATTTCCTTTGCAAGTCCCAGAGAAGGACTCTACTGTTGGGCTGCATTTCTTTTGAGCCGGTCGAGGCTCCAACCGGCACCTTTGTTCATAGAGCCACGAGGGCTCTAGTGCCTCCCTGTTCCGCCGGGTCCCCTGAGAGGGACCCCACGACCCGCATTGGTTTCTGAGCCCTGAGAGAGGCTCTAGGCACCCCCATTTTGCTACGAGTCCGCAGGAGGGGGATTCCAAGGGGGCACAGTAGTTTTACGAGCCCTGAGAGGCTCGGGAGGGCCAGTCATTGGTGTAGCGCCCTGAGAAGGGCTCCTGAGTGCCTTTCCATTTGTGAAGAGCCCAGTGAGGCTCTGGAGGGCCACCTTTATTTCTTAGGGCCCGGAGAGAGGCTCCAGGCGCCAAAGTCGTTGTGAAGGGCCCAGAGAGGCTCAGGGGGCCATTTTGTTGCTGCAGAGCCTGTGAGGCTCCAGCGTTGGCCCCATCATTGTGCTACCCAGTTGCCCAGCACTTTGTGGGCAACTGCCACGTTTAGGCCCTGACATTGGGACACATGGACAGTCACAGGTGGTGACTTGTGAGTTTGGCGCAATTGTTATTGTTCTATGCACCTCTGAATGTATTGTTTATGCGTCATGTGCCTTACACCTCTGAATGTATTGTGATGCATCATGTGTTTTCCTCCTTTACACCTCTGAATGAATGTTATGCATTGCATCATGTGTTTTCCTCTTACACCCCTACAGGTATTGTAATACATAGGTGGTTGTTTTCTCCCTAGTACAGGTGGTGCTAGTGAGGTCCTGGTTACCAGTAATTACTGGTTGTGTGCTATTTTGTGCTATATTCTATGTACTAAGTGCTATTTCTGAAAGTGCTATTTCTGATTCCTGACAGTGGTCCAGGTGGCCCTGTCTTGTAAATATCCCCTTGTAAATTCTGCCCGTGCCTCTGGCACATTGTAAAGTGTGTGTTTTATCTAATGTGTTTTGGTGTAATACAAAGGCTATTTTTATATAACCTTGTGTGGAGTTTCCTTTGTGGTGGGCCTTTGGTTGTTGTTGCTGGGGTGCGTGCGCAAATACTTAGCCTACATCGCCTCCAAGTTTAGCCTTGCTGCTCGCGCCACGTTACCTAGAGGGTGAGTAGGGGTTATCTTGGCGTGTAACTCCCTTGCCCTGACTTGGGTGTGGTGGTCTCTGACTGACTTTGGCGAAAGCCTTGGCCAGCCAGAGATCCCATTTCCAACATTGGCGGCAAGCGGTGGGATAAGGATTTGTGTTTGCCTTGTACCTTAGTAGCGGCTGGCTGCACCACAAAACTCTGCATTTTAGATGACCACATTTTAAGGGGATTGTTTTTTTTTTGGAAGTTTCATATTTTCTTCTCCTGAAGGTAGCATTGTGCAATTGTGTCCAGTGCATTTGTTCCCCTGCCCCGCGCCCAGAGTCTGGTACCTGTGTCACTTGTGGTCAGGTTGAGAAGTCAGGGGTGGTAGAAACTGCCTTACTAGTCCGAGGGGGGGGTTGTGTGTGGATGAATGGTGTGTGGCACTAGGCAAGTGAGTGTGAGTTCTCTGGGGTAGAGAGCTTGCTGAATACCTTGTGAATTGTGTACTCCTGTGTTAGCTCAGACCCCTAGGTTCCCTGTGTGATCTCTTCACTAGAACGTCCGCCAGAATGGTGCCTGCTTTTGATGTCTGTGATCTGTTTAGATACAGTATGGGAGAGTTGGTAAGGTTCTGTGAAGAGAGAGACATAGGGGTGGATGAGTTAGACACTCAGTCCGAACTTAGGAGCAGCCTGATCCTATGGCAAAAGTGTCAGTGGGACCTTGAGCGCAGTGAGGAAAGGGCCCGGGCTTCACACCAGGAGGGTGGTGGGTCTGTGGGGAGCCCTGAAGATTCAGAAGAGGAGGAAGAAAATGATAGCACAGGGACGCCAGCAGATAGTGAGGACCCCATAGATAGGGAGTCCCTTGCTGGGTCCAGCATAGGAGGCAGCGCCTCATCCCTTTCCCTGTCCCCAGAGGAGCTGGAAGATAGGAGGAGAGAAAGGGAGCACCAGCTGGCTTTAGAGAGGCTCAGGTTGGAGCATGCCCAGGCTATGGCACAGCTGGGCATTAGAAAGCAACAGCTAGAGACCGAGAGGGTCTTAGCGCAGGAAAGGATAGAGGAGGCTGAGAGGGCCTCCACCAGAGGCGAAGTAGCTCTGGAGGGTAGACTATCCCCTGCGCGCAGTGTTGAGTTTCTGGATCCCCCAGGGAGGGTTGGGTCCAGTGGTGGCAGCTATTTAGATTCCAGTGTAGGAAATCCCAGTCCCAGTTCCCCCAGTCTGGTACCTGTTTCCCAAGAGGAGGAGTATAGGTTGAAATTCAGGGGCAGTAGGAAGCTGCCTCACCAGTCGTGGGAGAAGTTTGAGGATGAATGTTGTGGAGCACTGTGGGCTTGGGTAGAGGTTCACACTGACTCTGATTTTGAAGTCTTGTTTGATCTTATTGTCAAAGAGCAGGTGCTCAGTGGTTGTTCGCCAGAGTTGCGCCAACACCTGTTGCAAGTTGGATTTACTGATACAGAGTTACTGGCAAGGGAAGCCGACCGCTGGGAAAGGGCCAGAGGTTCTCTAGAGTCATTGGTGAGTGACTCCAAAAGTAGTGGGTCAGGGATCTTCCAGCCCAGCGTGGTGGAAGAGGCTCAGTGTAGCCCAGCTAGGTCCCTGGTTAGTGAGAAGGGTGTAGGGGCTGACTGCCTGGCTCAGTGGAGCAGGAGTCAGTGGGTGGCTGAGAGCCCCCAGAGGCCCGAAGCCCTGTCTCAGAACCTGGGTGGTTTCTTGAGGGAACACCAGGTTGGGGACCTAGGCTGTCCTGTTAGTCCACTTGAGGAGGATCTCCTAGTGAGTAGAGGACCTGGAGTGTCTGTAACCAGAGCTCCTGTGGTTCTAGAGTCTGGCAGTACCGCTCCGGTAGGGAGGGTACAGGAGTCCAGAGTGAGGAGTGATTGGGGGAGTTCCCCAGTGGAAGGACCAGTGGGTCAGGGACTACCCAGTTGGGCTAGGTTCCCGTGTAGTGACCATGGTAACAACACTTCTGGTCTGGGGGATCGTCACGCACTGTCAGGTGGACAGAGGGCGGGAGATCTGCGCCAGACAGACAGTCACACAACAGATGTGACATTTGTTAGCCTCAGGGGGATTGCGAGTGAATCCCCAGAAGTCCTGGAGTGCCAGGCAATTGTTCCACCGAAGGTTCTAGACCAGAGGTTGGGAGGCCAGGTTCAGGATCAGCCTGACCTGAAGGGTAGGACGACTGTAACCAGTGTCCTGACCGGTTCTTCTTCCAGAGGAACTTCTCCAGGTGGGAGAGGGCAGACCTCTGGAAGGGGGTGCAGAGGGTGGGAGAGCCCACCTCTGACCCCGGTGCAACCTGAGTGGATAAGTCCTGGGTTGGAATGGCGTTCTAGGGGTACCCCTCGCAGAGGGAGGAGGAACCCTAGGAGAAGAGGTAAGGGGAGGAGAGCCTTCCCTGAGACTCCTGGTCCGCCTGAGGTTGTAGGCCCTAGGCTGGAGTACCAGTGGCAGTCTAGTCCTGTCTTGCAGACAGGAAGAGTGGAGAATGGCTCCTATGTGCCAGGGGTTACTACCCCCCGCTCTGCGAATTGGCATGGACCAGTGGCACCTGGGTGGCCCAGGGCCTGGTCCTGGCCGCGGACAACTTGGGAGTACCAGTGGGGTAGCCCAGTTGGTCCAGACAGTGTGTTTAGAAGGAATCCCATGGGTTCACCGTGGCGTAGAACAGGAGGGTGTCCCTGCAGTTGTGGGCCCGCGTCCGTGTTCTATCGCCCCAAGCAGGGAAGTCCATCACGGTGGTGATTGGTCTCCCCTGCGTTTTGGCTGGAAGGGGGTTATGTTGGACTTTGGCCCTTAGGGCAGGTTCACCCCTAGACTTTTTGCTTGAAATGGTGACCTGGAGATGGTGATTTTGGGATTCTGCGCACTTTCACTGTGTCCCAGTGGAAAGTGCGTGCGCACTCTGAGTGCATGTGCTGAGCTAGGCCTGCCCGCCCATAGGAATGCATGGGGAATGTATGTGTCCCTGGTAGTTCCTGATGCGTGGGGTGTACAGGCTTGAGTCTGGTATGTGTGAACTCGTGAGAGTGAATGCTGCGAGATGGTGTATGCAGCATGTATGTGTCTAGTAGCGAAGCGCCATTTCTAGACATGGCTGTACGTGTGCTGTGAGGGTGCTGGCGTGTGATTGGCTGGAGCTGGCTGGCATGCCAGGCTCCAGGAAGTCTGGATGGGTCTGCCCGGTGGTGAGTGGGAGATTAGCATGAGTGATGTGTGGGAGGAGTGTACCTGTGTCCTGGATGGGCTGGGTTGTCCCCACACAATGCTGGCTCCGCCCCCCTGTGGTGTGTCTAATGACCCAAGCCCTGCCAGTGAATAGAGAGGGTGGTTGAGGTAAACAGAGTACTCAAGAACCAGCTGCGACTGGTTCCGCCCCCACTCTGCACCCTCAGACAAAGGAATGCACTGTATAAAAATGGGCCTGTGTCCCCACTGAAGTTGTTCTCTTCCAGGATCCTGAGGGGGCTGTTGCTGCTGCTGCTGGGCCAGAGGACCGCCACTTGGGCTGTCTCCCTGCCTGGAGACCCAGTGAGCTGGCTCTGGGCCCAGCCTTGCCCCCTGCCTGCCCTGAAGGACTTTGCTGGACTCTGTTGTCCCTAGCGCTGGTGAGCGCTTCCTGATTTTCCTAGCGCCTGGGAGCGCTTCGTTTTGCTTGTAGCGCTGAGCGCGCTTTATTGCGACCCCTGGGAGCGCTGTGGTCACCCCTCTAGCGCTGAGGGGCGCTTTGCTTTTGGAAGCCGGAGCCCACCCGGCGTTGACCCCGCTCCGTGACGAGTCTTGAGCCCCCTGGCAGGTGCCCACCCTGCCCGGGACATTGCCGCCTTTCGAGCGCGTGCCCACCGCGCTTTATGGTAATTAAGGCCGGTGCCCACCCGGCATTGCCCCTCGAGATTCACCGCCGCAGCCCGGAGTGTTTTTAAAACGTTGCCGGGCCGCTGCCAAGTGCGACCCGGAAGTGGTTGGCCGGCCGGCCAATCAGTGAGCAGGCCGACCGGACGTCCCGCCCCGCAGCCGCGACCTGGAAGTCAGGCAGGCCGGGGGCAGGACAGAGAAACAACCGGACGCAGACGGGAGGCCACCCCGTGCTCCAGGAAGAGAGAGAAGCCGGCGTCTTCTCTTGTCCCCCCCGGGCTCCCAAAGCGAGGGAGAGCCCAGGAGAGTGAGGGCAGAAGCCTGGCCGAGAGGAGCTGACGCCTCGAGGAGCCGCCGCCTCCCCTGACAGCCGGTGAGTGCGGGCGCCCCCGGGGTCACTTCTCCACCCCAGCGAGGCTCCCGTGTGAAGAGGAGAGCCCCGCCCGTCCGGAGGAAGCCGGTGAGTGGGGCCCCGGGGGCATTTCCTTTGCAAGTCCCAGAGAAGGACTCTACTGTTGGGCTGCATTTCTTTTGAGCCGGTCGAGGCTCCAACCGGCACCTTTGTTCATAGAGCCACGAGGGCTCTAGTGCCTCCCTGTTCCGCCGGGTCCCCTGAGAGGGACCCCACGACCCGCATTGGTTTCTGAGCCCTGAGAGAGGCTCTAGGCACCCCCATTTTGCTACGAGTCCGCAGGAGGGGGATTCCAAGGGGGCACAGTAGTTTTACGAGCCCTGAGAGGCTCGGGAGGGCCAGTCATTGGTGTAGCGCCCTGAGAAGGGCTCCTGAGTGCCTTTCCATTTGTGAAGAGCCCAGTGAGGCTCTGGAGGGCCACCTTTATTTCTTAGGGCCCGGAGAGAGGCTCCAGGCGCCAAAGTCGTTGTGAAGGGCCCAGGGAGGCTCAGGGGGCCATTTTGTTGCTGCAGAGCCTGTGAGGCTCCAGCGTTGGCCCCATCATTGTGCTACCCAGTTGCCCAGCACTTTGTGGGCAACTGCCACGTTTAGGCCCTGACATTGGGACACATGGACAGTCACAGGTGGTGACTTGTGAGTTTGGCGCAATTGTTATTGTTCTATGCACCTCTGAATGTATTGTTTATGCGTCATGTGCCTTACACCTCTGAATGTATTGTGATGCATCATGTGTTTTCCTCCTTTACACCTCTGAATGAATGTTATGCATTGCATCATGTGTTTTCCTCTTACACCCCTACAGGTATTGTAATACATAGGTGGTTGTTTTCTCCCTAGTACAGGTGGTGCTAGTGAGGTCCTGGTTACCAGTAATTACTGGTTGTGTGCTATTTTGTGCTATATTCTATGTACTAAGTGCTATTTCTGAAAGTGCTATTTCTGATTCCTGACAGTGGTCCAGGTGGCCCTGTCTTGTAAATATCCCCTTGTAAATTCTGCCCGTGCCTCTGGCACATTGTAAAGTGTGTGTTTTATCTAATGTGTTTTGGTGTAATACAAAGGCTATTTTTATATAACCTTGTGTGGAGTTTCCTTTGTGGTGGGCCTTTGGTTGTTGTTGCTGGGGTGCGTGCGCAAATACTTAGCCTACATCGCCTCCAAGTTTAGCCTTGCTGCTCGCGCCACGTTACCTAGAGGGTGAGTAGGGGTTATCTTGGCGTGTAACTCCCTTGCCCTGACTTGGGTGTGGTGGTCTCTGACTGACTTTGGCGAAAGCCTTGGCCAGCCAGAGATCCCATTTCCAACAATCTGTTACACCAAGATCCAGGCACCTGGACATGGTCCGGTTGGTTCTGGAATATAATTTCCGCATGGGGATGGAAAGTCCTGTCCTTTCTAGGTATTGCAGTAGCGATCATATTCAGCTGCTGCCTCTGTATACAATGTGGCCCTGCGATTTGCGGCATTTGTGCTACCTCTTGTATTCCTAGTCCCAAGCCCCGTTCTAAATCCCGTTCTAAGACCATTCGAGACGAGCAAATGATACTGTATGAAATGATAGATGGTATCATGAATATTGATGTTTCCTGATGGAAACGTAGTGACAAGGAGGGAATGTGGAAAAGTAAGTTTTGCCATGTTCTGTGTCCCTACGCCTCATCCATCATATGTTATGTGTGCATGACCAATATGCATATGTTATTCCCCATGTCTGATTAATGACGCAATTATAGTTGTGTCCACCTCTAGTATGCCAGTTTCCAGTCCTCGTGAATACTACGAATATCAGGCCTATGTAAAGTAATGTTGCCACGTTTCTCAGTGTGCACGTTATTTCATTATAAAGTCCCCGTTTCTAGGCCTCAAAAGGGCCTGGACATCAGATTCAGCTCCTGTCTCCTGAAGCCTCGCTGAGGAGCGATACAGCCCCCACCTGTATCCTCGACCTTTCACTTACTTCCTGCCTCGCAGTGCCCGGTGCAGCTTGGCTCTGCCTCTGAGTCTGCCAAAAGTATGTTATAGTTCCAGTTATCAGTTCAGTCCTCCTTCTCTGCATTCCTAAGCTACTGAACTGCATCAATAGTTTCCGTCATTGTCTAGCCTTCTCGTCTCCACGTTAGAGAAATACTGTATTTAATGGTCATTTAATATTCTTCATCACGCACTACATGTAGAATAATGCATGGTCCAGTCTTAGAATCAAGTTAGCCTTTCCCCTCATGACTTCTAGTTTATATCAACATGTTCCCTAAACATCAGATACTAGATAGGGTTTAGGTACATGTCGCTCCAACCCTCCAGACTTTAGTCTCTGCTCCTAGCACAGAGTTCATAGCCCCCAGCTTCTCCTAGTAACACGTCATTGCCAGTTTGCGCGCACTACCAGGTTAGAGGTCCCGGCTCCTTAGGTAGCCCCCTCCTATGTTTCCGCCCCATTCATGACATATTCTGTTACGTCTGCACCACATGTCTATGTATACGCCCAGTTACACCTACTTTTACTCTTATCTTTCGCGACTGCTACGCGTCACGCCTTCTGCTCCACCCACTGTTACGCCTACTGCAATGTAATGCTATGTGTTTGCGTTATGTATATAAGTTCATGTATTGTTATTAAACGTTAGCGCGCTCATCCCAGACCCAGCCCCGGCAGCTGCCGGGCCCTGTCATCCTGTTCCTATGCAGGTCGTCCTGTCCCTGTCCTTATGCTGTAATAAACCTGCAAACTCCTACTACCTCGAATCTTGACTCTTATTTATTGAGCTATCTGTTATGATATATGCCTAGTCAAAAATAGGGTATTATTTATTTATTTACCACATCACCCAGTGTTAACAATGAACAGTGCACCGCCGCCTTCATCTCACCCAGTGTGAACAATGAACGGTGCACAGCCGCCTTCTTCTCGCCCAGTGTGAACAATGAACAGCTTACAGCTGCCTTCTTCTCACTCAGTGTGAACAATGAACAGTGCACAGTCCGCCTTCTTCTCACCCAGTGTGAACAATGAACAGTGCACAGGCCGCCTTCTTCTCACCCAGTGTGAAGAATGAACTGTGCACAGGCCGCCTTCTTCTCACTCAGTGTGAACAATGAACAGTGCACAGGCCGCCTTCCTCTCACCCAGTGTGAACAATGAACAGTGCACAGTCCGCCTTCTTCTCACCCAGTGTGAACAATGAACAGCTCACAGCCGCCTTCTTCTCACCCAGTGTGAACAATGAACGGTGCACAGGCCGCCTTCTTCTCACTCAGTGTGAACAATGAACAGTGCACACCCGCCTTCTTCTCACTCAGTGTGAACAATGAACAGTGCACAGGCCACCTTCTTCTCACTCAGTGTGAACAATGAACAGTGCACAGGCCGCCTTCTTCTCACTCAGTGTGAACAATGAACAGCTCACAGCCGCCTTCTTCTCACCCAGTGTGAACAATGAACTGTGCCCAGGCCGCCTTCTTCTCACTCAGTGTGAACAATGAACAGTGCACAGGCCGCCTTCCTCTCACCCAGTGTGAACAATGAACAGTGCACAGGCCGCCTTCTTCTTACTCAGTGTGAACAATGAACAGCTCACAGCCGCCTTCTTCCCACCCAGTGTGAACAATGAACTGTGCACAGGCCGCCTTCTTCTGACTCAGTGTGAACAATGAACAGTGCACGGCCGCCTTCTTCTCACTCAGTGTGAACAATGAACAGTGCAAAGGCCGCCTTCTTCTCACTCAGTGTGAACAATGAACGGTGCAATCAATCAATCAATCAATCAATCAATTAATCAATCAATCAGCGTACTTGTAGAGTGTGCTACTTACCCGTGAGTGTCTCAAGGCGCTGAGGGGTGGGGGAGGTGCTGCTACCGCTCGAAGAGCCAGGTCTTGAGGAGTCTTCTGAAGGTGAGTAGGTCTTGGTTCTGCCGTATGTGGGTAGGGAGGGTGTTCCAGGTCTTGGCTGCGAGGTAGGAGAAGGATCTGCCACCGGAGGTCGTTCGTTGGATGCGGGGGACAGCGACAAGGGCGAGGCTGGCGGAACGGAGCTGGTGGGTGGGGGTGTGGAAGCTGAGTCAGCTGTTCAGGTAGGCAGGTCCGGCGTTGTGGAGTGCTTTGTGTGCGTGGGTGAGGAGCTTGAAGGTTATCCTCTTGTCGACCAGGAGCCAGTGTAGGTCTCTCAGGTGGGGCGTAATGTGGCTGCAGCGGGGGGCGTTGATGTTCAGTCGGGCGGAGGCGTTTTGGAAGCATTGTAGTCGTCGTAGGTGTTTTGGCTGGGATTCCTGCGTAGAGTGCGTTTCCGTAGTCCAGTCTGCTGCTGACGAGGGCCTGTGTCACCATTCTTCTTGTTTCAGTCAGGATCCACTTGTAGATCCTGCGGAGCATGCGGAGGGTGTTGTAGCAGGAGGAGGAGATGGAGGTGACCTTTTTAGACATGGAGATGGAGGAGTCGAGGATGAATCCTAGATTGCGTGCATGGTCGTTGGGTGTTGGTGCTGTTCCCAGTGTGGTCGGCCACCAGGAGTCATCCCACGCAGAGGGGTTGGGGGCGAGGATGAGGACCTCCGTCTTGTCCGAGTTCAGCTTCGGGCCGCTGCTCCTCATCCAGTCGGTGACGGCCTTCATTCCCTCATGGAGGTTGGTTTTGGCGGTGTGTGGGTCCTTGGTGAGGGAGAGGATGAGCTGGGTGGCGTCGGCGTAGGAGATGATGTTGAGGTTGTGATGGCAGGCCACTAGTGCGAGGGGGGCCATGTAGACATTAGGCTGAGGGATGAGTCCTGGGGGATGCCGCAGATGATGTCCGTGGCTTTGGATCGGAAGGGTGGGAGGCGGACGCTCTGGGTTCTGCCGGTGAGGAATGACGTGGTCCAGTCGAGAGCCTTCTCTTGGATTCCGGCTTCTAGGAGGCGTGTCTTTAGAGTGTGATAGCAGACCGTGTTGAAGCCGGCTGACAGGTCCAGAAGGGTGAGGGCTGATGTTTCGCCATTGTCTAGTTGGCTCCTGATGTCATCTGTGGCGGCGATGGGGGCTGTCTCAGTGCTGTGGTTTCTTCTGAATCCGGACTGGGACGGGTCCAAGATGTTGTTGTCTTCCAGGTGGTGGGTGAGTTGCATGTTGACAATTTTCTCGATAATCTTTGCCGGGAACAGGAGCAGGGAGAACGGCTGGAAGTTCTTGAGTTCCTTGGGGTCTGCTTTGAATTGAATGAATGAATTCATAATTTATACCGTGCTCGAATGCCCGGGGGCATCTTGGCTCTAAAGCTGAGGAGAAATACCAAAGAATGAGAAATCAGTGCATGAAAAGCCAGGTTTTTATAGCCTTTCTGAAAGAGAGAAGAGTTGTACTGTTCTTTATGGATAACAACAATGTATTCCTTAATTTGACAGTGTGAAAAAAAAACTACTTCCTCCCCAGCGCTCCCTTCTGATTTTTGATGCCTGATGAAGTTTGCTCGAGGCAGAACGAAGTGTTCTGTTTGGGTGATACCATAATAGATGTTGTTTCAGGTAATCAGGTCCTGTCCCCTGGAGGGCTTTAAAGGCCAAACATAAGGCCTTAAATTCCGCTCTTTTTTCACCGGCAACCAGTGAAGATGTTTAAGGCCCTGGGACACCGACTGGAACTTGGGAATGTTCAGCAGCGTCCTGGCAGCTGGAGTTTTTAACCCGTTGAAGCTTAGACAGATGTTGTTTTTGAAGACCCCAAAAAAGGCATTACCATAGTCCAATTTGGCTAAAGTCAAAGACGTTACCAGTGTTTTAACAGTGGATGACGGGAAATAAGGTTTCACCTTCTGAATCAGTTTTAGGGTTAAATGTACATGGGAAGCAACCTTATTGACTTGAGATTGAAACGTAAGACCGTCGTCAAAAATTACTCCCAAATGTTTGGCCTTTTTTACTGGGATAGAAGGTCTTCCCATCGACTGAGGCCACCATTTCTCAGACCATATAGAGGGATCTGAGCCCATAAGAAGCGCCTCAGTTTTACTTCCGTTCAGCCTTAGGCAATTTGTACTCATCCAGTGGTCTACAGATGTCTTACATTGATTGAAAGGAGCTGCTGTCTCGTCTGGATTACCAGAAATAGAGACCATGATTTGAGTATCGTCAGCGTAAGACACTAACGAAAAAAACAAACTGCCTGATGACATCTGCTAAAGGGGTAAAATATACGTTGAACAACATACGGCTCAAAGATGAGCCCTGCGAGATCCCAAAAGGAAGTGAAAATTGCTTCGAACATTGGTCGTCAATCTGAACAAACTGGCACCTTTTATTAAGGTAAGATTTAAGCAGACTTAATGCCAGACCTGAAATTCCCAGCCTATATAACCTCAAGATGAGAATGTCATGGTTCACGGTGTCGAAGGATGCCGAAAGACACAAAAGAATCAAGGCGGCCTTCGCACCGGAGTCCAGCGATGATCGAAGCTCCTCGGCTGCCATGATCAAGGCCGTCTCCATGACATGCCCCTCCCGCAAACCATATTGCGTGGGATCCAGCAAGTTCTGTGAGGAGACAAAGGACGTGAGCTGGTGGTTCATGATCTTCTAAAAACACCTTCGCTCGAAACGGGATCCTGGCTATGAGTCGATAATTACTATGAACACCAGGATCCAAACCAGGTTTTTTCAGCAGGCTAAGAATGGAGATCCTCTTCCATGCCTCAGGGAAAATGCCAGAATCAAAAATCTCTTTAAAAAGCAAACAAAGTTGTTCGCTGATCTCCTCAGCTGCATAATGAAATATTTTTGGAGGACAAGGATCAAAGGGAGCTCCTGATTTCACCTGTTTAACTATTTGCAAGATTAGTTCTGTATTTGGAGGGATAAAGGCAGCCAAATCATGATCATACTGTTTCCGAGAAGAAGAAGGTTTACCTACTTGAATCTCACTAATATTTTCACTGAATGTCTTATAGATGGAAATCACCTTGTCCTTAAAGAAAATAGCCAATTGATTACAAAGGGCGGCATTACTGTTTGACAAAGGTGAGATTGGAAGTGTTACTAACTCCTTTAGCACCGAAAAAAGTATTTTACTTGATGTACCTGCCTGCTCTATTTTATTAGACAAATAACGACATTTTTTCTCCAAAATAATTTTTTTATAAACAGTCAGTGACCGAGTATGGTTCACTTTTTCCACACCCCCATAGAATTTTCTCCAACACCTCTCAGCTCGTCTACATTTTTGTTTCTGAAAACGTAGTGCATCATCGGACCAGGGTTCTGATTTCTTCAGCCGCCTACTAGTAAATGTTTTTTCAGGGGCCAGGATGTCTACCGCTGTTTTTATCCAGTTATTAAAAGTATTAGTGGCTAGATTGGCTTCAGACAACAATAATGGTCTGGAAGCAGCTAAAGTTGATTGTAATTGCAATGAGCTAACTTCCTTTCAATTTTTCCTTGTGAAGGACCCAGAGGCAGAGTTGGGGCAAGCAAGATGATGGGATGACGGAAGTGAAAACTGAACGGCTTTATGATCTGACCACGGAATTTGCAAAATCGCCTGCACTTTCAGATGAGGGTTAGATGAAAATATACCATCTAAGATGTGTTCAGCCTCGTGAGTAGGGTGTTTAATCAATTGTGTCATCGAGGCAGTGGCCATCAACTCCAAAAGTGAACTTGTATATGTATCGTTAACATTTTCAAGATGGTAATTGAAGTCGCCTAAGATGGAAACTCCTGATGGTCAACACTAGCCTCAATGATATCACTGATTATCTCTAGAAATTTGCTCTTGGTTCCTGGTGGCCTGTAGAGTAGTGCGCCATTAAATATATAGTTGTCAGTAATAGTAATTCCAAATGAAAGAAGTTCGCACTCTGGAACACTTCCTAAGGTCGAACTTTTTATTGTTAAATTATCCTTAACAATAATAGCTACGCCCCCTCCCTGTTCTTCCTGTCTATCATTCCTAATTAATAAATATCCTTTAGGGATAGCTAATGAGAGGTCTATGTCAGACGTGTCATCTGCCCAAGTCTCTGTGACAAAAGCCATGTCTATATCATGAGCCTCCAGCAGTCCCGCAAAAGCAGTGTTATGCTTGATCAAAGAGCGTGTGTTAAGAAGTAGGCCCCGCAAACATTATTGTGCCACTATATGTGAATTAAAAATCTGTTGTACCCCAGGACTACATCTGGCTTCAGTAAAAAGGAGCTTTTTATTGCACAGCGGACAGGCCTCAGGCTCTTTCAAAAGATCCAATTGCGGACAAGGCTCTTTTGGCTGAGCATTAAGATTTAAAAGAGTATCCCTTGAGTATGTTATAATTGTTCCAGGACTTGATGATGAACGGGCAAGGGGGGGCCCTGGGCTCGGTCCAGGCGGGGACGGGTGCAGACGGGCTTGCCTTTGGTGTGCCTTCGGTGTGCCCGTTGTGCGTCCGCCCCGACATGCTGCTTAAATAACAGTGGGTCGGGCGTCCCGTGCTTCCCTCAGCTGATGCCCAACCCGGAAGTGGTAGAAAGTGTCTCCGGACTCTTAGCCCTCCGCAACAAACGGCACAAGCTGCGGCGGAACGAGGCGGGGGCGGAGTTCACAACACCAGAATGCAACAGTAAGTTTTTATTTTATGAAAAAGGCAAAACAGTATAAAAACGTCTCTAATGCTATCCAAGTGCAGAAAATCTGGATATTTTAAAAAATATAGACATATCACAGGTTCAATGCAAATATTATTCGAGCAACACAATGTCAGCACAATTAAAAGAAATATCAGATAAAAAGGTAGAACCCTACCGCTTTGGGCTTCTTGAGGAGGCCTGGAGGTCTTGCTCCCAGTTTTTGCCATGGTAATTTATGCCCCGTTGCTGTGCTGACCCAGGCACCAACCTGGGAGGGTGAGACAGTGGGGGGTACAAACCGCGGTCTGCTGCTATGTTGAGGCGCTCTCTAGAAGGTCCCGGTGTGAAGAGAATGACATGCGTTGAGCCCTCCGCAGTCCCGCAGTTGAGTGAGATGGGGCCACCCACTAACGTTGTACGCTCTGTATTATGTGCCCATGGCCATTAAATGCTGGATTGCTGACCTCCACTGGACCCGGGCTCTCGTCTCGACATACGCAAGGTCGCTCGGCGATGTACTTTGCGCCGGGGATGAGGCAGGGGTCCAGGCTTTTCTCAACGGGACCCCAGACCTGTTGCGCAGGGCGGGGCCAGGCAGCTACGCAGGGCGGGGCCAGGCAGCTACGCAGGGCGGGGCCAGGCAGCTACGCAAGGCAGAGGCTCTTGTTACGCCTGCAGCCCATCGGCTGCTCGTCGATCTTTCTTCCACTTTCTGAGGGCCCCCACATCTAGAGCTACCAAAGTGAGGGTGCTTGGTCGCCTCCGGAATGCTGCATTCCCCGCTTTGAGATTGCCTCGGAGCGGAGATTTACGTTTTGAAGGCCATATTACTCTGTGAATCACAAAGAAAGTATAGGAGGCCCCCTGAAGTACGGTCTGGGACCAGGGGAATGAAAAGAAAGATTACAATGTCCCTAAAGTCAAGGATACCCGTAGGAGTGATCGCCCGGGATTTAGTACCCACTGCACTAATATGATTCCTAGACACACAACCACCAGGTAGCTCAGATAGTGTTGTCTGAATTGCAATGTTATTATTGAACACCCGCATACAGTAATAAAGAACACTCAGTGATAGTTTCATAAAAAAAAATTAAAAAAATGTAACGGTCACAAATGATATAGAAAAGAGTTATTCATTCTGTGGGCTACAGCATCTAATTCCCACTGGGCTGCATTAGCATTCCTTAGTTTTTACAAATCAGACATTCCGAAATTAACAGTTCTAACACATGCTGGTATTTCTATTCAGTTGAAATTGTGGTAAACAATACTTTATACTGGTGGTTGTGCCGGTAATCTCGTGGGAAACGAAAAAACTAGAAAATGACTTATGTTACATCGAATTTTAAAACGTTATGGTGACTTTAGTGGTGGTTATTCAATCTGACTCAATTTATATGCTAGGGATATCTTACCTCAAGATATATATAAAGTATCGTACTCAGGTGTTCATTCTGAGATCTATAACATTAAAAACGAAAGAGGTGTCCTGTTTTCGGTCCACACTCAGAGCTACACAAATCCCTTTTATTCCATCAGGATATAGTAGTAGTTGATAGTGTCTATGGAATACAAAGAAAGATAGGGAGAGGGGATATATTAAAAAAGGCCCATCTACTTCTCCTAATTTTATTGCTTCAATATATTGTGGGCACAAAGTACCTTTTTATCAGGTCTGTCAATTTTTCACTGTGTCGGAGGGGCCACCGATTGGTATATATACACTGAAAATAGAATATGAGAGAAACTGTAATGACTCTTATATAGAATTAATTGTGATAGCCAGCATATGCTTGTCCTAAAATCCATTGAACTCACCAAAAGGACTGCTTGTGAAATCGCTGTAGCCACGTGCTAAATTTGCTTTGTCAGCTAAGTATAGTCCCCACGGTCTCTAGAACATCTGTAAATCGATAAATCCATATTTTCATATTTATAATTATATATTAGGTTGTGTAGAGAAATATTCAATTTGGCTGCCTGTAACTTATATCTATTATTCGAAGTATATGACATTCGATCAAGTATTGACCCATGTCGATATGGCAATTGTTTTCGTATAGAGATTAATATTCATGGTAGTGATTACATTGTATTTCATGGTGGTAATTCCATGAATTTGGTATACCTGTATTCTAAATTATTATCACTTTCATGGTTATGTTTCTTATCTTAAGGGTTTGTATACATGAGGCCGATGGTTATATACGGGAAATAAACTGAGCCGCATGGTTAGCCACTTTTTTTTGTATAAAAAGGAAAGGGCATCTTATCGGCAGTATTGTCTCTCAGATATTTAACCTCTACTCATAACAATATTCGATTTGTTAAGGTAGTTCACCATGTTGGATTATCATGGGGCCATATTTAAGTAACTACTCTATCAGAGTTAACCAGATTTAACGTCAAACGGCATCTACACGCGCTCACCTGGATTTAAAAGACCGGCCTCCCTGCTCCTCCGTGCACAGGGTCTGGGGGTTCTGTTGTTTTCAGTGAAAGACGCTGCGGACTACTAAATGAGTCCTTAAATACACGGAACAATTTGTGACAATTTCTATCCTGAGCCCCACCCTTTTCAATATCTATATGGCCCCTCTGGCGGCGGTAGCGGAGTCCTTTGGTGCCCGGATCATATCTTACGCTGATGACACCCAGCTCCTTTTTACATCTAAAAAGGGGGAGGCTTTTGATGGTGGCCTGATCAGGGAATGCCTGGGTGCGGTCTTCGACTGGTTTCGGCGGCACAGTCTGAAATGCAACTCCGACAAGTCGGAGCTGCTTTTTTTTGGCTGTCCGCCGGATCCCAACTGGAAGACTTGGTGGCCCCAGGACACGTCTCCGCCTGTTGAGGCCTCTGTGAAAGCTAAAAACCTTGGGGTGCAATGTGACGACAGCCTTTCTTTTGGACCCCAAATCATCGGTCTATCTGGGAAATGCTTTGGCATTTTGAAAATGCTTCGGAAGTTTCTTCCCTTGTTGTCGCTGCAGCACAAAAAAAATCATTGTGCAGTCTCTGATTGGCTCGCGACTAGACCATGCGAATGCCCTGTATATCGGGCTGCCTAAATACCTGTTGGCCCGATTGCAGATTGTGCAGAACTCGGCTGCAAGAGCCATTTTTGGTCTCCCACGCAGGGCAAAAGCCTCTGAACTTCTAAGGAGACTGCATTGGCTGCCCATTGCCAAAAGAATCACCTTTAAGGTGTTGACCCTGGCATTTAAGGCCCTCCATTCAATTGGCCCAAAGTATATGGAGAAGCGCCTGGCTTTTTATGTCCCCAGGAGGTCGCTCCGGTCGGCCTTGTTGGCCAAAGCTGTCGTTCCCCCGATTAAATTTGCCAGGATCGGAGGGCGTTCCTTCCGATACCTGGTCCCGCGCTGCTGGAATGAGCTACCTGTCTCCTTACAGTCTCCTAGCTTTCAGAAAGGAGCTGAAAACCTGGCTCTTCTCAGCATGATTTTCTGGTGGGACCTCCGTGAGCTGCTGTGTTGTGTCTCTTTGCTGCATTTCTCTTTGCCAAAGCGCCGGGACGCCCCTCAGGGTAGCCGTGCGCTATAAATGAGACCTAAACATAACATAACAGTCACATAGGCCTATCTTGCAGGAAGAATAGAAGCCGCTGCCAATTCTTGTAAGGAGATTTTCTCCATTGTGAGAGAATTTATCTCCCCCCGATCTAACACCTCGGGTGAAAAGCCGTCTGATTCCTGGGCTGTGGATCTTGCTGATTTCTTTACGAGCAAGATCCAACTTATTCAAGACTCTTTTCCTCCGGCAGTGACTATGGGCTCGACTAACTCTGAGGCCATTTTGTCTCCGCTAGCCTCGCCAGGTCCATCGCTGGACGTGTTTCCTCCGATCTCTGCCCCTGCCTCTTTAGCCCTCATGGGTAATCTTAAATCTGGTTCGCCTTTGGACCATGCCCGGCTAAAATCCTGGCAAAATTGGCAGAGGTGATCAATCCGCTGGCGAATCCGTTATTTAATCTCTCGTTGAGCCAGGGAGTGGTCCCGTCAGCCTGGAAGCAGGCTATGGTGATTCCGCTACTAAAGAAACCAGGACTGGACCCGAAGGCCCCTGTCAGCTATAGGCCTATTTCTTTGCTGCCGGCTCTCACGAAGATCTTGGAAAAGCACGTGCAGGTGGTGCTTTCCAATTTTCTTGAGACCAACGAGATCCTGCATGCCACCCAGTCGGGTTTTCGTCCCCATCTCAGCACAGAGACTGCGCTCCTTGAGGTTTCAGAGACTGTTAAAGGTGTTCTGGACTCGGGGGGGCAAAGCCATGCTGGTGATGTTGGACTTGTCGGCGGCTTTCGACACCGTCCCCCATGACGGCCTTCTCGTGAGACTTTATGAGATAGGTTTACGAGGGACGGTGTTCAGCTGGTTTTCCTCCTTTCTAGCTGGCCGCCGGCAAACGATCTGGGCCTCGCCAGATTCCGCCGCGATGCCGCCTCTGGGAGTCGGGGTCCCTCAGGGCTCGATTCTGAGCCCGACCCTATTTAATATCTTTATGACCCCTTTGGCGGCGTTGGCGGAGTCGTTTGGGGCCCGGATCGTATCCTATGCTGACGACACCCAGCTCCTCTTCTCATGTAAGAGAGGAGGAGACTTTGACGGGGAGAGTATCCGGGATTGCCTTGGGGCTGTTTTTCATTGGTTCCAACTGAACAGCCTCAAGTGCAATTCCGAGAAATCTGAGGTACTCTTCTTTGGGTGTGATACCGAGCCCAATTGGCAGGCCTGGTGGCCCATTGACATGTTTCCTCCTACTTGCTCCTCCAAAATGGCCAAGAACTTGGGGGTCAAGATGGACAATGGGCTTTCTTTAAAATCTCAGATTTTGGGGGTGTCGGGCACCTGTTTCGGCGTCCTCAGGATGCTGCGGAGGTTTCTCCCCCTGTTGTCTGAGGAGCACAGGAGGCTGACGGTACAGGCTCTGATTGGGTCCAGGTTGGATTATTCTAACATTCTCTACTTGGGCCTACCAGAATACTTGTTGCAGCGGCTCCAAGTGGTGCAGAACGCGGCCGCAAGAGCCATTTTTGGCTTAAATAGGCAGGCTAGTGCAACGGGGCTGTTGAAGACCTTGCACTGGCTTCCAGTTCGGAAACGGATTGCCTTTAAGGCTCTGACCTTGGCTTACAAAGCCCTCCATGCGGTGGGAGCAAAATATCTTCAAAAGAGAATGTCTTTTTATTATCCAACTCGCTCCTTGAGGTCTGAGTCTCTGCTCCTGGCGGTTGTCCCGCGAGTGAAGAAAGCCCGCGTGGGTGGCCGCTCTTTCGGTTTACTTGCACCACAGCTGTGGAACTCCCTGCCGCTTTCTCTGCGGGGAGCAACCAGCTTACTGGCTTTTAGAAAGGATCTTAAGACGTGGCTGTTCACTCAGTAGATCTTATTTTGTCTGCTTCCAGGTCTTCATTGTTTTATCCCCCTTTTTTAAACGTGTTATGTTATTATGATGCAGCACTCCTTTACCAAAAGCGCCGGGATACTCTTTTTGAGTCGCCGTGCGCTATACAAAAAATTAAATAACATAACATAACATAACATAACATAACATACATTAGATAAATGCATATAGATACTGTGTATATGTTCCATTATTATGAAGTAATTTTGTGTTTCTTTGTAGAAACTGTCCTGAAGAAGGTTTTTTAACCGAAACGCCGCGTCGACTTGTGTTCTCACGAACATTTTTAAATGTATTATGTAATAATTGTATAACATGACGTACCTCACAATTATAAGAAACATTTTTTTACTTGCTTACAATGTGTAATAAACCTATGTTTAATTTGTATCTCGTTGTAGTGTTTTAACCGGTCACAAATATATATATTTTTTTTAAATTTTTTTTTTTATGAAACTATCACTGAGTGTTCTATATTACTGTATGCGGGTGTTCAATAATAAAATTGGTAGACATAGGATTTGATGCAATTCAGACAACGCTATCTGAGCTACCTGGTGGTTGTGTCTAGGAATCATATTAGTGCAGTGGGTACTAAATCCCGGGCGATCACTCCTACGGGTATCCTTGACTTTAGGGACATTGTAATCTTTCTTTTCATATTACTCTGTGGCCAGACCACGCCCCTTAAATCCCTTTTCTAAAGAATCTAAGAATGAGGTAGGTCAGGAAAGGAAGGAAAGACTAACATTTCATGCAAGAAACTCCAATCACATAACAGTGGAATCAAAAGTAAAGGGGTCAGGTAAAGATCAGACTCGGAAATACAGCTGCAGCCAGAATCTGTGTAAATAAAGAGCAGAGAGGGAGGAGACACAGCCAGAGCTATTCTGTCAGGAAAGTCAAGTCTCACCTGAGAGCAGGTCCAGTCTGCACCGTGTCCGGCCTCAGGTCCTTTAAGCGCCTCTTCTAATGTCTGGATTTGAAGCTCTATAAATCTAAGGATATTATAAACCAGGAAACGCAAGTTATCAACGGTGCTGCAGGTGACATCCTCCTCATCCAATGGGATCGCAGCTTCACATGAGAGATAGCTTTCCTTCCTTTCTTTTTCCACAGAAACAGACCATCCTAAGAGGCTGGTATAAAAGCAGTGAATAAACTGACAAGTTAAACTTTCTGGAGTCCAGGCCTTGATCCCGTGAGTCCAGGGGGGTCTGCTTGGTTCAGGGTCCAGGCCTCAATCTCGTGAGTCCGGGGGTCTGCTCAGTTCAGGGTCCAGGCCTCGGTCCAGTGAGTCCAGGGGGGTCTGCTTGGTTCAGGGTCCAGGCCTCCGTCTCGTGACTCCAGGGGGGTCTGCTTGGTTCAGGGTCCAGGCCTTGGTCTGGTGAGTTCAGGGGGGTCTGCTCGGTTCAGGGTCCAGGCCTCGGTCTCGTGAGTCCAGGGGGGTCTGCTCGGTTCAGGGTCCAGGCCTCAGTCCTGTGAGTCCAGGGGGGTCTGATTGGTTCTGGGTCCAGGCCTCAGTCTTGTGAGTCCAGGGGGGTCTGATTGGTTCAGGGTCCAGGCCTCGGTCTTGTGAGTCCAGGGGGGTCTTCTTGGTTCAGGGTCCAGGCCTCAGTCTTGTGAGTCCAGGGGGGTCTGATTGGTTCAGGGTCCAGGCCTCGGTCTTGTTAGTGCAGGGGGGTCTGCTTGGTTTAGGGTCCAGGCCTCCGTCTTGTGAGTCCAGGGGGGTCTTCTTGGTTCAGGGTCCAGGCCTCAGTCTTGTGAGTCCAGGGGGGTCTGATTGGTTCAGGGTCCAGGCCTCGGTCTTGTTAGTCCAGGGGGGTCTGCTCGGTTCAGGGTCCAGGCCTCGGTCCTGTGAGTCCAGGGGGGTCTGCTTGGTTCAGGGTCCAGGCCTCGGTCTCGTGAGTCCAGGGGGGTCTGCTCGGTTCAGGGTCCAGGCCTCGGTCCTGTGAGTCCAGGGGGGTCTGCTTGGTTCAGGGTCCAGGCCTCCGTCTCGTGACTCCAGGGGGGTCTGCTTGGTTCAGGGTCCAGGCCTTGGTCTGGTGAGTTCAGGGGGGTCTGCTCGGTTCAGGGTCCAGGCCTCGGTCTCGTGAGTCCAGGGGGGTCTGCTCGGTTCAGGGTCCAGGCCTCAGTCCTGTGAGTCCAGGGGGGTCTGATTGGTTCTGGGTCCAGGCCTCAGTCTTGTGAGTCCAGGGGGGTCTGATTGGTTCAGGGTCCAGGCCTCGGTCTTGTGAGTCCAGGGGGGTCTTCTTGGTTCAGGGTCCAGGCCTCAGTCTTGTGAGTCCAGGGGGGTCTGATTGGTTCAGGGTCCAGGCCTCGGTCTTGTTAGTGCAGGGGGGTCTGCTCGGTTTAGGGTCCAGGCCTCCGTCTTGTGAGTCCAGGGGGGTCTTCTTGGTTCAGGGTCCAGGCCTCAGTCTTGTGAGTCCAGGGGGGTCTGATTGGTTCAGGGTCCAGGCCTCGGTCTTGTTAGTCCAGGGGGGTCTGCTCGGTTCAGGGTCCAGGCCTCGGTCCTGTGAGTCCAGGGGGGTCTGCTTGGTTCAGGGTCCAGGCCTCGGTCTCGTGAGTCCAGGGGGGTCTGCTCGGTTCAGGGTCCAGGCCTCGGTCCTGTGAGTCCAGGGGGGTCTGCTTGGTTCAGGGTCCAGGCCTCGGTCTTGTGAATCCAGGGGGGTCTGCTCAGTTCATGAGTTTACTGTGAACCCCATGGACTGAGACTAATAAACGGAAACGTGTAGACTGGGAAGCTGCTGATTTACTCCAACTGACCGGAAATCATTGATAATTCTATCAGTTCTCTGTTCATTCTCTATGAGGTCAGGGGTAAAGAGAAAATGCACATTTAACTTTGATTATGATGTAAAAAGGAAAGTACTTTTATTCCATGTATACCTTCTGCGGCCATGACACATTTCTGAAAGCCGTGTCCAGAGGTCAGCATTAAACAACCTATCCAACCAATTGGAAATATATAACCTCAAACAACTCTGCAGTAAACCAACTCACAGCAAAGGTGCAACACTGGATGCGATCGTTACCAACAATGAACTGGTCTCTCTGACTTCGATTTCTCCCATTGACGGCTCCGACCACCACCTCGTTCTGTTCAAGACTGACACACTTGTCAGCCACCACCTATTCCTGATGTCAAACCTAAACTCTTGACCCGAAAAATCAAAGAAGTCCCTTTACCCGAACTGGAATCCAGGATTCATGCCCATCTTCAACTCCAACCCTCATCATCGACGGCTGATGACCTCACTACACACTTTAACTCAAGAATGACAGAGGTTTTAGACCTAGTAGCTCCACTCAAACTCAAACAACTGAGGTGAACCAAATCTAAAACCTGGTTAAACATGGATCTGAATGATGAAAGGCGTCAACTCAGACAAACAGAAAGTTCTTGGAGACTAAACCCCTCGACCTTACACCCAGCGCAACTTTGATCTGCTCAGCGGGCATACAAAAAACAAATTTTCAGTGAAAAGGCGTCTTTTTTCCGCAGCCACCTGGATCTGGCGAAAAACAGACCGAGAGAACTCTTCAACATTGTCAAAAGCCAAATAAACTGCACGCCCTCTCAAGAAATCAAAGCCACCAATGAGCAATGTGAAGAAATTGCCACCTTCTTCACTAATAAAGTCTCAAAAATTGATCAATCCTTCATACAAACCGCTAACCCTCCTTTCCTCTTAACCTGCCCCCGTCAACCACCCTTGACCACTCACAAGAGTTTTTACCAAGGACAATCAGGTCTGCTTTCAGCTAAAAAACAATGCGCATTGGTCCGACTTTGAGCTAATGTCGGAAAACGAGGTCTTCAGTATAATTTCTAATCTCAAACCTTCCTCCCACACTATGGACCCCTCCCATCCACAATTATAAAAGAACTCAACCACACCATTTCCCCTTTCTGGACAAAAATCATCAACGCCTCTTTCACCTCTGGCTGTGTCCCAGACTCCCTTGAACTAGGACAAATCATACCCATTCTCAAGAAACCTGGGGCCGACCCAGTTGGACTTGGCACTTTTCAACCAAACTTTTTCGCTTTTCGCCCCCCCTAATTCAGGATGTCTCCCCCATGGTAAATATAGTTGTATAGGCCATGTGAGGTATGAGATGCCCTGCTTACTGTGGAAATGTAACGCCATAGTGTGTGCACTTATTTAACCCCCATTGTAAACATGCGCCTTGATGAAATGTTGTATTTAAAATGGCTGCCATGGCTATGTGTTGTGCCATCTGACTGCAGTAGGTTAGCGGTCTAGTTGTTAGGTACCCAGCCACCCCATCATTTGGAGGGGAAGCCTGGCACCCAGGGTGCTCTACTCCTCCCCCTGAGCCAGTTTAAACCAGTTCCTCAGAGAATCCCAGAAGCTGCTGGCACTGTCTGCGAGGTGGGGGGAGGAGGGTATAAATAAGAGGGATGTGCCATCATGTGCAGAGACAGAGCTGGGACAGGAACGTAAGGGGACCAGCTGCCAGGGGATACTGCCACTTGGGCCTGTGTGCTGGGCCCTGCACCCCTCTATCACCTCTCCGCTGTCCCCAGGGCTAGTGAAAGCCCCACTGCAGGAGTTCAGACTGCCGTGTAGGAGGAAGGCCACGCTACAGTGGGGATGGTGAAAGCCTTCCGCCCTGTTTTGATGACGCCCCCACTAGCTGCTGACCTGGTCCAGTAGTGCCTGCTGCTCTGTCTCCCGGCTCCCTGAAGAAGGAGGGCTCCCCATAGGTCCCTGGAGATGCCGGGACCCTGCGCCACGCAAGCGCTGAGCCCAGAGGTGCCCGAGAGGGAAGGAGTACCTTGGACGGGACCCCCACCTCCCAGGAGGTGAGAAGAGTTACCCTGGGGATTGCTGCTGGGACCGTCCGCCCCCCTTTGCGCTGTTTGCCTGCTGAAGCACTATACTACCTGGGGCTGCAAGAAGCATTGAGCCTCCAAGCGCTGGGGCTTGAGGAGCTGTCTGCCCCCTAAGCGCCCTGATCCTAAAGCGCTGTACTGACCGCCAAACGCTATGATCCTGAAGCTTTGCCCCTGTCAAGTGCTATTCTGGTAAAGCGCTATTGTCGCATAGTGCTGCCTGTTAATGCTCCCTTTGGCGGGTGCTTACCCCGCAGAATGGCCGCCTAGTACTTACCGCTGCGACCCGGGAATCCCTCGAAGCGCCGCGAGGGAACTGCGGGGCTCCCTGGTGGAGAGGGAGAGCCCCGCGTGAAGGCCTCGAAGTCCCGGGCCCCTTGGAGTGGGACCTGGGTGAAGTGGAAGCCCGAGGAGGTCGGGAGCCTACCCCGCCTCCCCTCGAGCATAGGGGACGGGAATCACCGCCGTGGCCCGGCGTTATATTAAAAGGAGAGCCGCTGCTGTTTGCGGCCTCCGCTGCGGCCCCCAGAGCCAAGAGAAGGCCGCCGTGGCATTGAGGAGGCCCGCGCTGGGCCTAGTGAAGCCGGAGAGGGCCGCCGTCACATGACGGGGGCACCGGCCACGTCATCGGACGCGCCCTCTTACCACTGGGCAGCCGCGTCCCTGCAAGCCGCGCTGGAATTGGCGGTTGCAGGCGCGCCCCCGTCACGCAATAATGCTGATTGGCCGCTCAGAAGACGCGAGAAGAGGCTGACGAAAGCCCCGGGTGTGTCGGGGCACAGGGTCGGTGCCCACCCTCGGAACTGGTACGTTGTGGAGGGGGGCTCATCCCAGGCCCGGACTTAATTCTGCAGGACACCACTGCCCCGCTGGACGAACTAGGCTCCTGAACTGCCCTGGTTATTGCTGGATTGTGCCCAGGGTTAAGTAGAAGGCGTTCCCCGCCTCCGGGGGAATGCCCCTGTTGATAGGGTGCCTAATGTTTCCCAAGCTAAGGGCCTGCATAATGTTTTGATGTCTAGTGGTTCCCTGTTGCCTTTTTATGACAAATGTGCGGGAGAGCCTCCTGTAAACCTGCAGAAAGTAACACCCGGGGTGTTTAGGCCGTCCTTATGGCGAGTGTTCCTGCCTGATGTTACAACTGATGTTTGCCATGCTAAAGTGATGCTCTTGGGCCGCAATATCATTATGTCGAAGGCCTCCTGAGTTATATCTACTGGTGTTTTAGGCCTGATGTTAGGGTTTTACGCCTATTGGTTGATTGTATGCTGATGCCATGCATGAGGGGTCTTCACGCCTAACGTTTTATTGTATGCTTAAAGCCTACTGCTACGGTTAGGCCAAGGATTTAGGCCTGTGTTTTCCCTGCAATACTGACCTTGTGTTTCATGCCAATTGATAACGTTCTTTTTATTTCAGCCTGGAAACTAATGCACTCACCTTTTTCTTGCTTTGCCCATTTTCCCTGTAAATAATCCCCCTGGTATCCATTGCCCTGGCGCCCGTTGGCACCCGTTGGCGCCCTATTGTGATTACTGTGCTTTACTGTATCTTACCTTTGCAGGTTAGACCTAATACAAAAAGTTATTCTTTTTCCAACCAGAAGCGGTGTCGTGTCTCTTTTGTGGTGTGCCTGGTGTGTCGTCTGTGGGTACTGCGTGGATGCTTCACACATGTTTGGCCTGTCAGCTCTGCTCAATGCTACCCCCCGTAGAATTGGCAACCCCATTTCTAGCAGACCCTAATGATCTTAACAACCTCAGACCACTCTCTAACCTCCTATTCCTTGCAAAAACATTGAAAAAATGTGTTTTCCACCAACTCAACAAACAAATTGATGAGTTCAACCTCCTCAACACCTTTCAATCAGGATTCAGGAAAGGCTGCAGCACGGAAACAGCTTTGCTCAACGTCTCTGACGACATTCACAAGGCTTTAGATGAAGGTGATGCCTGCCTACTCATCCTTATTGACCTATCTGCGGCATCCGACACAGTAAACCATCCAGCTCTTCTGGAGACCTTGTCGAAGCGTTCTGGCATCAATGGCACAGAACTAAAATGGTTCACCTCCTTCCTTCAACACCGCTCGCAACAAATTACATTCAACTCCTGTCTCTCAAAAAAATGTAAACCTTTTCTTCCCCATGATGACCTCAAGACAGTAGTCCAAGCGCTAGTTCTCTCTAAAATTGACTCCGGGAACGCCATCCTTACAGGGACTCCAGAAGCTCACCTAGCCCCTCTAAGGGCAGTGTTGAACATAGCCACTCGACTCGAATCTGGAGTAAAAAGATTATAACACATCACTGTAGCTCTCAACTCCCTCAATTGACTTCCCATGGAAGGGTGGTGTATTTACAAGCTGGCCTGTATCACACACAAAACCCTTCACTCTCCGGCCGCAAACTACCTAAACAACAAACAGGTAAGAGCAGGTCAATCCAGAACACTGAGAAGCTCCAACTCACTCCTTCTTCCCTCCGAAACTGAAAAAGAAAACCACCCAATACCGAGCGTTCTCGGGCAACGCTCCCAGGATATGGAACGCTCTCCCTGGAGTCCTCAGATTCAACCCCTCCTTCTCCTGTTTCAAAACGGACCTCAAACTACATCTCATTAACAAATACTCTCCTGACCAACGTCATCTAACCTAGACTTCAATATCCGAGTTGACTCCTCTCTCTCCTGACATTCAAGGATAGTTGGTGACCGGACTATGTTAACCACCTTTTCTTTTTTACTGTTCTCTCCCCCTCGGATGCACTATTTATTTAATTTCTCATGCTGTATTTTTTTATCTCTGATTTGTTTCCTTACTGCCGGCCTACCATGTAATGTATTGTCCTTCTATTTTTTACACTGTGTATGTAAAGCGCTCTTTTAAAATAAAAATAAACAAGGCTTCTTTTTAGGTCGAGCCTTGACCTGTTGTATCTCTTGGTTTTGGAAAACCCACCAGTTGCCATTGGTTGTCGCCAGTGTCATTCAGACATGCTGGCTTGTTATTGTTGCATTTGTGGAAATGTCCCTCCTTTGTCTGCTGAGCTCTTTCCCTGGCGACTTCACTCAGGGAGCATTCTGTTTGGCCATCGCACTGTACAGCGTGTGATGGCCCCTCCTCCCTCCTCTCAAATGGGCATTGCAGTTGTTCATTGCAATGTCAGTAAAATAACGTTTCTTCCTGAAAGTTGTGACGCCTGCACCACTGAGCTGACAAGTTGACCCTTCCTTCTTTGATAGTCCGCCCAGGGGCACAAGGCGTGTAATCAATCATGCACACAGCGTTAGACCGGGTGAATGAATAGGACAGCTCTTGTGGTGCTAGGAAGAAAGTGACAAAACAGATGAGCCACTGTGGGCCAGCTTGTAAACGGATTAAGGGACAAAATTACTGAACCGGATATGTCCGTCCAGGTTTAGCCACAGAGTTGCTTATGCAGGAACGGAAATGCTGCATGCGCAGGGCTCGCTGTAAGGGCAGCGCATGTGCCTGAAAGAGCGCTGGAAATACTAGATAAATCACATTACTAAATGTAGCTATTGCTGCCTGCGGCCCCCAGGGGAAGTGAGGTCAGCAGACCAGGCTTCCCCTGGGGTGTTCGCGTCGGAGGGACAGGGTGTTAGGCAGTGCAGGGGGTGGGATTAGGGGTAGGGTCTTAGGTCAGCTTTATAAGGGGGCAGGGGAGGAAGTTCTTCCTCTTCCTGTCCCCAGCGTCTCAGGGCAGAGGTTAAGGAAGTTTTGACCACCTTCCCACCCTACTGTTTAGGAGTGGGAAAAGGGGTGCATTTTGTATAAGCGTGCCAGTTGAGGACGGGTTGAAGTGGGTGCGAGCGGTACTTGGGAGGGGTGGGGGGTCCATGACGGGCATACTCACCCTTCCGTGGAGGGGGGTACAGGCGCAGGATGGGGGTGCGGCTGCAGGAGTGTGATGGCTGGAGATGCTGGAGGAGGTTGAAAGAGAAGTGAGGAAGCGAACAGTACAAGTGAAGAGGTCGTGGGGTGATTTGGGGGTGAATAACTGGAGTGCGGGAGTGGATGATGGATGAAAGACATGGTTGGGGGATTGTTAATTGTTTATTGATGTTATCTTTAAATTGGTTGTCAACCCTGTCCTAATAAATGGCCTTTTAAACTAAGCTCACAGCGTGGAGTGGTTATTGTGCGATTCCCGCTTCTGTCTACAATTTATATATTCATCGCGGATGAAGGTTATTTTTGTGCAGAGGACGTGCACGTGTTTTCACATTGTGATCGCAGTAAAATAAAAAACATGAGACAAATGCTTGGAGTTGACAGTTTGATTACAGCTTTAGTAGAAGGTGGGTAGAGAGAGACAATTCCGAGGAAATAAAGGGCACAAATAAATGATAGATTGTGATAAATACACAGCAAGGCAAGGCAAGGCAAGAATGATGCTTTCTGCGTCGGACCTCAGGGCGAGTTACGTCTTATTTCCAACATGAGTTGTTGCAATTTAGATGGAATTAGCTTGTGTTTTATTTTTTGTTTTCAAATAAAGTTTTTTTTTATACTTGATGTTAAAATCTGGTTGACAGCGGAAGAGTCTGCTAGAACACTTCTGCATAATTCACCAATGTGGCTACAATTGCCTAATTTTCTTCTGAAGTGGCAAATCATATGTTGCACCAAGACCAACAAGGTTGCAAGCATCTGGGATGGAAAAAGTAACTTTCAAATTCATTACACTTTGTACTGTAACATATTTACAGTGTTGATCAATTGTTCAATGGATCAAGGAATCAAGGGATCAATGGATTAAGGGATTTAAGGATTAATGGATTAATGGATCAAGGGATCAATGGATCAATGGATCAAGGAATCAATGGATCAAGGGATCAATGGATAAATGGATCAAGGGATCAGTCCACTTCATCCAATGGTTCTCTCTTGAACTGTGAGTGAGGGCAGTTTTGGCTGATCACATACACATAGCTGCCTACAAATGAGCACGCTTCCGTGCCAGGGCATGTCAGTTATTTCTGTATCTACGATTTATGTTTTTTACTCTGCTGTGTGTTGGCCTTGCTGGACACAATGAATCCAGAGGATGCTGTGGGAGGACGGCTGAGGTCGTATACAGGCAGCTATACCTTCAGCCGACTCACATACACAATGAATCCAGAGGATGCTGTAGGAGGTCGGCTGAGGTCGTATACAGGCAGCTATACATTCAGTCGACTCACATACACAATTAATCCAGAGGATGCTGTAGGAGGACGGCTGAGGTCGTATACAGGCAGCTATACCTTCAGCCGACTCACATACACAATGAATCCAGAGGATGCTGTAGGAGGACGGCTGAGGTTGTATACAGGCGGCTATACCTTCAGCCGACTCACATACACAATGAATCCAGAGCATGCTGTAGGAGGACGGCTGAGGTCATATACAGACGGCTATACCTTCAGCCGACTCACATACACAATGAATCCAGAGGATGCTGTAGGAGGTTGGCTGAGGTTGTATACAGGCGGCTATACATTCAGACGACTCACATACACAATGACTCCAGAGCATGCTGTAGGAGGACGGCTGAGGTCGTATACAGGCGGCTATACATTCAGTCGACTCACATACACAATTAATCCAGAGGATGCTTTAGGAGGACGGCTGAGGTCGTATACAGGCAGCTATACCTTCAGCCGACTCACATACACAATGAATCCAGAGGATGCTGTAGGAGGTCGGCTGAGGTCGTATACAGGCAGCTATACATTCAGTCGACTCACATACACAATTAATCCAGAGGATGCTGTAGGAGGACGGCTGAGGTCGTATACAGACGGCTATACGTTCAGCCGACTCACATACACAATGAATCCAGAGGATGCTGTAGGAGGACGGCTGAGGTCGTATACAGGCAGCTATACATTCAGTCGACTCACATACACAATGAATCCAGAGGATGCTGTAGGAGGACGGCTGAGGTCGTATACAGACGGCTATACCTTCAGCCGACTCACATACACAATGAATCCAGAGGATGCTGTAGGAGGTTGCTGAGGTTGTATACAGGCGGCTATACATTCAGACGACTCACATACACAATGAATCCAGAGGATGCTGTAGGAGGACGGCTGAGGTCGTATACAGGCGGCTATACATTCAGCCGACTCACATACACAATGAATCCAGAGGATGCTGTAGGAGGTCGGCTGAGGTCGTATAGAGGCGGCTATACCTTCAGCCGACTCACATACACAATGAATCCAGAGGATGCTGTAGGAGGACGGCTGAGGTTGTATACAGGCAGCTATACATTCAGCCGACTCACATACACAATGAATCCAGAGGATGCTGTAGGAGGACGGCTGAGGTCGTATACAAGCAGCTATACATTCAGACGACTCACATACACAATGAATCCAGAGGATGCTGTAGGAGGTCGGCTGAGGTCGTATAAAGGCAGCTATACATTCAGCCGACTCACACACACAATGAATCCAGAGGAGGCTGTAGGAGGACTGCTGAGGTCGTATACAGGCGGCTATACCTTCAGCCGACTCACATACACAGGTTGCATCAGAGCGGTAAAAATAAACAAAATCTGGAGAATTGGGAAAATGGATGGAAATATGTCTTAACTGAGTAAAGTCGTGATTGACTGACTGAAATCAGGTGTGACGTCTTAGTCTTCACTTATAATCCCTCATTCTAAGAATGAAAGTTGAAGTAGGTGAGGCAACTTTGCGAGAAGGAAAAACTGCAAAATAGAGAATAGACAGGTTGTTTTCCAGGCCCAACATGAAGGGACAGTAAATGTGTCCCCTTAGAGTTAGAGTTCTTTTAAGTTGGAGATGTCAATCTTTCCTCTTTGATCCCCACAGACCTCCTCTGACCCAGGACATCCAGAGCTGGATTCCTGTACACTGGCCTGACTCTGAAGTCTCAGAATACCCAACTCACGTAGAGCCTGGCACCAAAGAAAAGCGGCATTTCATGGCGGGTGATAACCATGACATCACAGTGCTTACTTCACATCTGAATTTAAAGGCAGGAAGAAACGTCACTCTTGGCAAATGTGAAGTAACATAACAGAAAGCGGATGCTAAATGCTCCACAATAAGCAGATTGTTAGAAAGGCGATCCCGGGGGAGGCAGAAGATGTCTGACTGACCACCCCTAGGTCCACCTCTCCGTCGAGAAGCAGCCGAGCGTTATCGAGAGGCCTCCTGGGTGAGGGTCCTCTCCTAGGATCGTACAGCAGAGTAACCACAATACTACAAACGGACACCACACAAGGGGTTAAGTTCTTAAGCTTTATCAGGAATAAAGGTTGCTGGTTCTCAGCGGTGTGTACAGGCAGATCGAGGGATCTGTAGAGTCTCGTAAAAGGGACGTGGTAGCGGGACAGTCTCAATATGGGTGCGGGAAGGGATACCCTGCGCACAGCTCTCAATCCTCGAGCAAGGGGTTCCGAGAGGCCGAGCCGCGGCAGCGCCAGCAGGACTCGACAGGTGGTCGGTAACGGAGAGGAGGCCGCGGCAGCGCCAGCAGGCTCTCAAGATGGTTCAGCAAAGGTGGGCCGCGGCAGCGCCAGCAGGCTCTCAAGATGGTTCAGCGCAGGTGGGCCACGGCAGCGCCAGCAGGCTCTCAAGATGGTTCAGCGCAGGTGGGCCGCGGCAGCGCCAGCAGGCTCTCAAGATGGTTCAGCAAAGGTGGGCCGCGGCAGCGCCAGCAGGCTCTCAGGGTATCTTCAGGTTACAGGAAAATGAGTTCTCCTGGTGTCGGCCGTGACCGCGTCAGCAGGGCTTTCCAGTCCAGGATACAACTGGCGTCCTACTCCGGGGCTGGCCCAGATATAGGACTGGGGTCAATTGATGTCCGGACCCTCGTTCCTGGGGGCCAGAGGGGCCTGGATGATGGTGTCCAGACACCCAGCAGGGGGGTGGAGCCAGCGCCCAGGGAGGCCGGAGGGCGATTGATACCAGGCGTCTGGGGACGGCTGGAGGGCCATCGAAACTCCCCTTCCTCCGGGATCTGTCGAGGGGCCACTCGACCACCTGGGTGGATCTTGGTGCCTCGATGTCGGGGCTTCGCTGGGGCCTGGGCCGGGCCGAGGCCATGTGTTCGTGACGTGGTGGGCCCAAGATGGAGTCGGGCGAGGCCTCGTGCTCAGGACATGATGGGCCCAAGATGGAGCCAGGCCGGTAGTGGTGGTCCGGGATGGTAACCGGACCGGCAGTGTTGGGGCGTGCAGGGTCGGCCAGAAGGGGCTGCCCGAGGCTCGGTGGAGGGCCGATGTCGGTCCGGGCCCGCCATGCGGGAGGGGTAGGACCACGCCATGAGGCCGGGTCCAACACAGATAATTGAGGCACAATCTAAAAATTGCACTAAAAACAGATACTCAAAATGTCTTTGCAATTTGTAAAAATGACTAAACATCTCCAAGAACCATGATCAGAAGTTTCTTTTATAACATTCACACTATTGTTCTTAAAGCACGCATTCTTCTAAACCACACTAAACACACAAAGTACCAAGACAAAAGAATGCCCAGGAGAGCTCTTTTATTGAAAGCGTGCAGTCTAAAAATAACACAGAACTTAAATATTTTTCAAACTGGACAGTGTTGTGTCAAAATGCAACCAAGTTCATAGCGCCATATGCTGCTCAAGCTCACGGCGCCATAATCAGGGGTGTTTCATCTGCAAACATCACTAACGTGCAAATGCTGTCACACATTTCTTTGCAAACTGCAAACCAAGACTTTCAAAAAACTATAAGTTGGAAATGCAGTTGTGGACAGATATTTTTAATGCATCACTCGGTAGCACCTGAGCACCACCTCTGCATCACTCTGTACCACCTGAGCACCACCTCACCAGCACCACCTCAGGGTCACTCCGCACCACCTCTGCATCACTCTGTACCACCTGAGCACCACCTCACCAGCACCAGCTCGGGATCACTCATTTCCCAAACTCCACCCCCCCACCCATAGAAAAAAAGTTATTACAAACCAGCATTAGAATAGGCAGCAAAAATTTGCGAGCATTTGAAGGACAAAAAAAAGTAGATAATATTTTTTATGTTAATTATTTTTGTAAAAAAGTCGGTCACTTGTCCATAATGTCTTCTTAGTTATATATAAGGTAAAAAAATTGCTTTTAACACTTTTTTATTATAACTTTTCAACATGCTGCTCAACAGGCACACAGCTTAAAAACATTGGCAAAGCCAATAGCTCTGGCTAAACACTTATAAGGTGCCAAAAGTGAGACCAATTGGCTATGCCATTGCTTGTTACAAAAGTCACCATTTGCTAAGGTTTCAGCTCCAGCTTTGGAAACCTGGCTAAGTGCCTAGAAGCCTCAATGAACGAGTGTGGCAGACCAGTGCATTTTACACTTTATGAGTACGTGTGGTTTCTGTAGTCTTTTTTAGGTCTCGCCTACACAGCGGGCATGCGCTGCATAGGAGCCTTTAGCCGTTGTTCTGCTCTTTTTCGAAGCACATACTCGTGCTTGTGGCGGCATCCACATTGTGGGAGCGAGCATCAGCGTGCCACAAGCACGAGTATGTGCTTCAAAAATAGAGCATACTGCTCTCCCAAGCGCGCGCGCTGCACGCCTTTTTTTTTTACTTTTAGAGCGAGGCGCTCACACGCTGGTTTGCTTAGCTATCTGTCCCTCCCTGGTTTCACAGCACATGAGATTTACCTCATCCCACTTCAGTTGAGGCATGCCAATTGTTGGATTTAACCTGCTGAAACGGTTGTCTATTAACAGAAAGTAAAGGAACTGTTTTTGTTATTTAAATAAAATATGGACTCGGAGTGCCCCACAGATTCCCCCATCTTGAACTCGGATTGAGCACATGGAATGAGACTGCAGCCCTCAAATGAAGCCCTGTCCTGGTTGCCAAACAAACTTCGTTCACCCACCCTTGCTACAGCTCCAGCCCCTCCCCTCCTTCTGAAACTCACGCTGCTCCTGAGGATTTACATCGGCCTCCCAAACCTACCCTTTCACTCAAACCCTGCTCTCCAATCAATGGCTCCTGCAGAAAAGGACCGTTCATGCCATCAGGTACCCCAGACATTTAACTTAAGGCAGAATTTGTTTACAACTCGGACCTCTCCTCTCGTCTCCTTGTGCAAAGCACAACACCCACCTCCCCCCCACCAACCATCCTTAAATGTTTGCAGGGCACTCCTGTGGTACTCACTCATAAGATTACAATACTTCCCACAGCAGCAACAATTCAGCAGCAGCGACTTATAAGAAAATACAAAGGAAAAATGACTTTTTAGCAAGTTAAAAGTAATGCAATTTAATTTAGGCTTTTGCTGACAGAAGGCGATATGCGAGGCGTATCTAGGTTGTCAGGCCTATATTGAAAGCTGTGTTTTCTGGGCTTAGGGCCGCGATGATCTCCTGTCTGCAGGACCGGATTCCCAGCCTGTTCCACTCCGCTTTCAATTTACGTCTACCCTGAGACATGAGGGCTGGGCAGAGATAAACCACTTGCTCCATTGTTGCAGCCGTCCTGCCGCACCCTCTGCACCATAATACTTCTGACGTACGACGCCAGCCTGGCAGGTTTTTTAGAAATTGCCAGTCAATGAGTCTGATGGCCATAAAACTAAGTTTTAGATGCAGGGAATAGGAGCATGACAGGTAGTTTGCAGGAGCTAAACGCCCATATGAGTTCATAATGGCCCATCCGTGTCTGCGTTTGGCAAAGTGTTTTTATCAATAATGAGGGAGCTCATTCTGACGCATTTCTTTACGGTACTTTTAAAAACTGTCGTACTGGGGTTAAGGTCTCATAGATCACCCGCGGATAGTTCTTGGATGGAGTCTTTAAAAAGGCGACCATTATAGTATAGTATATTTTTATAGATTTTAGTCACATGTTGGTTTAGATTCGTATTTAATTTACCCCTGAAAATCTCAATACCATATGCCAGTGTCGGACCAATTTTTGCTCTCATAACCTCTAATAAGGGTGTTAGACTTGGGCCGGACAGTTTTTTTGAGAGCTTTGAGAGGGTCACCTGTAAGGTCACAGCTTTGCATGATATCTTCTTACGTTGTTTCAGGAAATTGCCCCTAGAGTCAAGGTTGACCCCTAAGTATTTGTATGCGCTTCCTACTGCAACACTCATGTTGTTATACGACCATCTTCCCCCGACTTTTCTTTTTTTCCCAAAGGAAACCACTTGGGTTTTCTTGAGGTTGACCTCTAATTGATTTACAGTAGTGTAATTGTATAGTTTAGTCAAGAGCCTTTGTAAACCTACACGAGTAAGATTAAAAAGCACTAAGGGCCCAATGTAGGTCGGTCGGTAATGGCCGAAAATCGGTATTTTCGGCCGTTACCGACCGGTATGTCAGAAATGGTATGTAGGGCCCTGTATTTTACAGAATCGGTAAATTTACCGATCGGTAAATTTACCGATTCTGTAAAATACCGAATCGGTATTTTTTACTGATTCGGTAAAATTGATGTGTAGGTGGGACTCTTCTGAGTTCCACAAGCATTACAGATTCGGTATTTTACCATCAAATCAATTTGATCCCTCGACCCCTCACAGTCTGGCTTCCGAGCCAACCACAGCACCGAGACCGCCCTCATCGCTGCCACCGATGACATCCGAGCCCTGATGGACAACGGAGAAACAGCGGCCCTCATCCTCCTAGACCTCTCCGCGGCATTCGACACCGTCTGCCACCGCACCCTAGTGCAGCTCCTCAGCAACGTCGGAATTCAGGAGAAGGCACTGGAATGGATCGTCTCCTTCCTCGACGGAAGAACACAGAGAGTCCGTCTACCACCGTACAAGTCAGAGGCCACCGAAGTCATCTGCGGCGTCCCTTAAGGATCCTCGCTGAGCCCCACCCTCTTCAACGTCTACATGAGCCCCCTCGCGCCCATCGCACGCCAACACAACCTGAACATCATCTCCTACGCCGATGACACCCAGCTGATCCTCTCCCTGACCAACGACCCCGCCGCTGCCAGAGCCAACCTTCACGAAGGAATGAAAGATGTAGCCGAGTGGATGACGACCAGCCGCCTGAAACTGAACTCAGACAAGACGGAAGTCCTCATCCTGGGCTCCTCGCCCTCCGCCTGGGACGACTCCTGGTGGCCCCCCGCCCTGGGCACCGCACCCACACCGACAGACCACGCACGCAACCTGGGCTTCATCCTGGACTCCTCCCTCTCCATGACCAGACAAGTCAACGCCGTCTCCTCGTCATGCTTCAACATCCTGCGCATGCTACGGAAGATCTTCCGGTGGATCCCCATCGAGACCAGGAAGACGGTCACCCAGGCCCTCGTCACCAGCCGACTGGACTACGGCACCACCCTCCACGCCGGAACCACCGCCAAGCTCCAGAAGAGACTCCAGCGGATCCAGAACGCCTCAGCCAGACTCATCCTCGACATCCCCCGACGCAGCCACATCTCCGGACATCTGAGAGACCTGCACTGGCTCCCCGTCAACAAAAGGATCACCTTCCGTCTCCTCACCCACGCACACAAAGCCCTACACGATCAAGGCCCTTAGCTACCTCAACAACCGCATCAACTTCTACGCTCCCAAACGCCACCTCCGATCAGCCAGCCACGCCCTCGCCGCCGTCCCCCGCATCCGAAGAACGACAACAGGAGGAAGGTCCTTCTCCCACCTGGCCGCCAAGACCTGAAACTCCCTCCCGACCGACCTGCGCCTGACCCAAGACCACCTCTCCTTCAGGAAGAAGCTCAAGACCTGGCTGTTCGAGCAGTAGCGGCACCCCCCCCCCCCAAGCGCCTTGAGACCCTCCGGGTAGGTAGTGCGCTCTATAAATGTCCTTGATTGATTGATTGATTGATGGTAAAATACCGATTCCGGTGTGCATGCACATGTGTGCATGCACACCTGTGCTATATGACAGGCAGACCTGCCCTTAGGGCAGGTCTGCCTGCCATATGGCACCTGAACCTCTTTTGGGGGTGCCAGAGGGTGTCAAAGTGACACCCCCTGCACCCTTGTGACATTCGGTATTTACCGATTCGGTAAATACCGAATCGGTAATGCCCATTCATTCCTATGGGCTTCAAAGCCCATAGGAATGAATGGGCATTACCGGTCGGTATTTACCGAATCGGTAAATACCGATTTTTACCGATTCGGTAAAAAAACATCTGGATGTACCTACATCTCCCTGCTTCTATTTTACCGATTCATAAATACCGAATCGGTAAAATTCGGTATTTATGAGTCGGTAAAATAGATATACCTACATCTGGCCCTAAATCATCAGCATAGAGCAGGTTACTTATGGGAGCTCCACCCATCTTTGGTGGTTGGCTGTTGATTTCTTCTAAGTCAGCTATAAACAGATTAAAGAGAAGTGGGGCCAGCACACAGTCCTGTTTGACCCACCTGGTTGTCATGATTTTCCTGGAGAGATGTGTGCCGGACCCCAACTTCACCTGGACCCATGTACCTGAGTGTAACTGAATAATTGCCTCCAGGAGTTTTCGTGGGATTCCCCATTTCATTAACTTTTCCCATAAGGCTGCCCTAGGGACTTTAAAATCAACAAAACAACAAAAAATAGCAGTGGATATTGCACAAACTTTGCTTTGTCGACAAATTATGGCCAGTGTAAATAAGTTGGTCATAGTCCCGGATTTGGCAGTGAAGCCTGTTTGAGTAATTGGGATCAGATTGTTCTCGTCCACCCATGCTCTCAGCTCGTTCAGAAGAATACCAGCATAATGCTTAGCCTCAATGTCCAAGAGAGCAATTAGTCTGTAGTTATTTGGTGACGAGTGGGAACCTGACTTATAAATTGGGTGGATTATTGTCCCTCGACAAGAATCCGGTATGGTTGAGGTTCTGAGCGAGTAGTTAAAAAGGTTGGTTAGATGACCCGACCAAAGAGCTGTGTTTGATTTAAACAAATTCTGTGGTAGGCCGTTGGGACCCGGGGCTCCGTCCGATCTTGCTTTTAACAGTGCTTTAGTGACTCTTTCTTGAGTAGTCTGCAGATTGCCGGTGCAGGGGTCCGAGCGGCTAGTAGACCTACTCCGGCTTATGCTCTGGCTTATTTGCGTCAACCTGGGAACACATGCATCTGTAGGCGCTGTTCCTTCTGGGGACCTAAAGTGCTCTACCAGAAAAGTGACCCAACTGGCTTCTTGAATGTTAGCTGACCCAGAGCTGGACTTGCTGGGCTTTTGCCGATTGAATAAGGCCCAGAACTTTCTTCCATTGCGATTTTTACTTTCCCATATTAGTTTGCACCAGAATTCATTTTGTTAGAGTTTCTTTTCTTTTTGTATTGCCTGCCTAAACGATTTTTGAGCGGATTTATACGCCTTAAGGTGCTCATTATCTCCCGGAAATTTCATTAGAGACTGCAAGGCGCTGTTTCTAGATGTCTTCAGTGCCCTTGTCTCTCGTGAGATTGTATGCTGGCGACTTGCATGGTCCGTCTGAGAATGCTGTTTGGTTGGGAAAAGAGATGTCAGTTGTGCGCAAAACGTCGACCATGCAGCAGCTGGAGAAAATCCCGGGTCGGAGCAGTCTAAAATGAGAGCCAGGCTTGCCTCCGTAACAGAGGGCATTATGTCATCACTCCATCTTAGGTGTTTCAGATTGTCACTATACGTTCCTATAAGTGTTTCTGGAGCGGGTTTGTGGAACTCTGGCTTTATTTTAAGGGTTACGGACGATGGTCGCTTTCGGTTCGCGAGTGAATACTAAAATTGCCCAGGTGTTTCAACAGAGCCGAGTTTCAGATGGTGTAGTCTAAATAGGAATGCTTGCAGCCATTCGTCCAGGACCAATTTGGTGTTGTATCATTCGTGGATCTTCCATTCATTACCAGAAATCCTGCTCTGTGGAGTTGCAACACACAGAGTTCTCCCAGACCACAGTAGACTTGGTTTGGTGGTTTGGACTGTTCCTCTACATCTGCAAATGCGAATGGGGTTAGCCCTTCACAGTCTTCCGTGTTACCTTGGAAGAGGTTGGCATTGAAGTCTCCTGTGATTATGCAGTCCGCGTGGGGTTGATCCACAGCCAGGCCCCGCACAATTTTCATTAGACGAGTTAGATGGATCTTTTTTGTGCGGGTACTGGGGTTGATGTAAATGTTAAGCAACAGAAGTGGACGTTGTTTATTCCACGAGTTGATTTTGACACCCAGTAGCCAGTCTTCGTTGAGGTTAAAAGGCACAATCGGGCCTTTTAGATTGTTGGAAACATAGATCGACAGGCCCCCTTTAGGGTGGCCGTAGAGACGGTCTCTAATTGCTGGTTTCCAAAATTCAATGAAGCCGGTCACTGGGGTGTTTTGAGTGGCCCATGTCTCATTGCAGTGTGCCCAAATATAAAGGAGTGTGTCTCCAAATTCGTGTTTTTATTATGGAGAACGCTGATGTTCCATGAGCAGAATGTAAATGAAGAATCTCGGTCCGGGATTGGGGCCTTTACGCATGAGAGAGCTTGAGGTGTCGTTTGGACCGAGGCCTTGCAATTTGAGTTTAGAGGAAGGACTTCTCGAGGTCAGGTCAGGTTTTATTTCAAGACAGAGCTGCGGGGAGCCACCCCCAATCTTGCGTTTTGTCCAAATTAGAGTTTATATTCAAGGGAATTGGGTTCTCCTCAGTTATATCTAGGGCGTTTTTTAAAATGGAGTAGGGCCTAATTTTGGCTCCTGATTCAGTAATTTCGACTTTTTTCAGGGTGTCCTGATGGTTTAATAGCAATGAAGGATAACCTGGGGGGTAGTAAGGGTAGATTTTAATGCCCCATGCCCGAAAGGTAGCCCTGTGTTCAATGAGTGCTCGCCCCAGATTGCTGATTTAAGTGACACCAGAGTTACCTCAGAGGGTTGTGAGCCTCTTGGTGGGAGGAATTCAATAGATTCGATGTCTTCCGATGTAAAGGCCTCAAAGCCAGGGATTCCATTCGCTAGTTTTATTATATTTGACCTATTAAGGGTGTTGTGCCGACCCCTTGAGATCAGTTACCGGCAAAGAGTATTTCAGCACCCTGTATATAACATTTAACACCCTTACTGCAGGGGCTTGTATTGGGGTGAGGACTTCTTTCGGTTAAACACCCTGCGTCTGGGCCCAGACGAGTCTGGAGAGGATTTAGTGGGTCTCTGCTCGATGTTTGAGTGTTTGATGACATAATTGGTTTGTTGTTATGGATTTCTTTTACAGAGCTAGGCCCGATGATTGGGTTAGCCTGGGTTGGTTTGTTATTATGGCATACTTTTACAAAACTGGGACCAGTAGGTGGATCGACCGGCCAAGATGAACTAGAAATGGGTGTGGGTTGAGGTTGTGTTATCATGGTTGTAGTCGTTGGTTGAATTGGGTCTCTAAGATTGACCCTTAATGGTTCAGTAAAGGTTTGAGACTCATTTACCGCTGATTCTGCAGATGTAATGGTACAGACCTGTCTGCAGCCCAGAGTTTGTTGACAGACACTCGGATTTGATTCGTCCTTAAATGTGCTATTACTGGGGGTTACTGCCCTGGGTGTTAGTTATGGGGCACTTAGGGCTTTTTTATTGCTAGCGTTTACAAATAGCGGGAATAGTTTAGGGGGAACAATTATTGGATTTGATCTTAATTTTTTTCTCTGTTTACGCTGACGTTTGCGCTCCCTCTTGCCAAAGTGAAGGGGGGGAAAAGAGAGTGTATCAAAAGTGGGAATGGCCGCAGTGACAGGGCTGACAGGCACCGTTGCCCTATCGGTGCTGGTAGAATTTGAGTTCCCATTTGCTGGGTCAATATTTGTGGCCAAGGGCGCGGGCAGCACTGCTGAGGTGGAGGGGCCCCTGGAACCATGAGGGACTTCTCGATGTGCAGTCTCCATTACCAAAGGTTTCGCCGACCCGCTCGGCTGTAGCGCGGCCATTGAGCCATGAGGAGGGTTAAATAGTTCAGGGATCATAATTGAAGGCTTTTGATTTGACTGGTGAAGGCATTTAGATCGGTTGCCTTCCTTCAATTGCTTGACCTCGCTTATGACGGTAGATAAAAAGGCCGGAAGCGAGGATAGCGAGTCGATATTGGGCGAGCAGCAGCAGACCGATTGCACTAATTTGGAAGATGATTGCGCTCCTATAATTAGATTGTTTAGTTTGTCCAATTTGTTGTTGATCCCTGCTGTGAACAACGCAAGAGTATTCAGCAGGTCAACCTGAGTGTCCAATTTGTCCGAGTGATAATTTAAAGCGGTAAGTGCTGATTGAAAAGTGAGTAATAATTGGGGCCAAATACTCCTCCTCCCTAGGCACTCTGTGAGTTTGGGGTAAGAGGGCTATGGATTTCACTGATTGCTGAGGCTGCCATGCTTGGGGGCTTTGGTTGAGGGTTAAAGTCAAGGGAGGCGGTTGACTAGGGCCAACCACTTGCTTAGGGGGATCGGTTGGGGCGAAGGCTGCCTTGGGGCGGGTTGGGGATTTGATAGTAAATTTTGATGGTCTCTCCCCGTGCATGTCAGAGGTGGTGATTGACTAAGGCGAACCTCTTGCTGGTTGAAGTCATGTTGAAGGGGAGGCTGACTTGGAGCTAATTGGAGACTTGATGATGAATTTTGAGAGGTTCTCCGAGACAGGACCTCCAGGTCGATGTTCTGGTCAGCAAGTGGGGAGCCAAAAATGAACATGTCCATGACAGGAGCAGATTTGTTGATTAATGATGATGACTGCAATTGGGACGAGAGCGTGTTTGGATCCGCAGCCCGCTCGATCACACAGGGCTTGTTTACCTCTAGGGATTGAAAGGGAGAGGTCAGCTTGGCCACTCCCGGAGCACCCACTCCCCTCTTCCTCAGCCCCACCGTTATTACCATTTAAGAAAAAAAAAAGCTTGTAGCCACCTTCAGTGTCCTCATCAAGAGTCGAATGCACTTGCACTTCTTACAGAATGGGGGATACTGAGCTACAGTCGCACTTACGACCACTTCAGAGCAGCACTGTCTGAGCAGGGGCGGCCTTAGGCATGTGCAATCTGTGTACCTGCACAGGGCTGCTAAACCTCCGGAGCCACTGCGCCAATATATATCCTTAATATAATAATCCTCTGAGGATGGATACATATTTGATTGGCGGCCCATGGCAGGGATTTGGCGGCCTCCGGCTCTGTTCCACTTCCAAACATCCTGACCCCACCCTTTTTACTTGCCTCCGTGCCTGTGTTCCTCCTGGGGTCCCCTACCTAAACTCCCTGCCCAGGGCCACCATGAGCCTAGAGCCGCCCCTGGTCTGAACACCAGCGCCAGCTGTGTTAACGTTAAGTGCCCCTTTACGCTGTGCACTGTACAGTGTAGTAGACCGATGCCTGACAGAGAACCTCTCCAAGTATTTCCAGCTGTCTAAAAATAACACTAAAGATCTATTGTCGGGGACGATTGTTTCAGGGAAAAGAAACTTCTAAGAAACATGGGATTTAGAGTTCTGTTACTCTACCAGAACTGCCAGAATTAAAAAAAAGAGACATATAGCTACTGTGAACGATAATCAGCGCTAACATTGCACTTCGCTGGCTCATCCACCACACACCTTGTACTCCTAGAGATTTGCACTCAATCACGTAATCAGAGCCATTGCCTTCACCAGGAGCTTGGGACCTGTCTGTATGTTGAATTCTGTACCACACACGTGATGCCGGAAATACTTCACCTCAATGGGGCCGATTCACAGAACTAACTTACGACAAAATACTAACTTAAGTCTGTCTTAAGTCTGTCTTAAGTTTGTCTTAACTAAAACTTAAGAAAAAATGCTAACTTTACTACTACTAAATGCCTTCTGTGAATACCAAAAGTAGTAAGTTTAGGATTTTGTCTTAAGTTAGTTCTGTGAATCGGGCCCCTAGATAACATCCGATTCATAAAGGGGGTGTTGATGGACAGAGTATCTGAATTAAGCAGAACACTCCTACCCAGTCAAAAGATCAGGGCTTGATCCATCACTGTTTTTTAGCTCACTGCACCATCCCAGCTCAGAACCTGGCTACATGCAAATTAGTCTGACCCTGGCCCAGTGCATCATGGGTACAGGGCAGACCAAACTACCAAGCCAATTCTTTACTGGAAAGGAAACAAGCTTCCGGGGACCGGTTTCTGGCATTACAGCCGTCTTCGGCCCGGCTTGCTTGAATCCTGATGGTGCAGTGAGCAAGGGACTCACATCTGAGTATACCCTTCCACACTTGTAGTGGCCAAACCGATTCATAAAGGGGGTGGTGATGGACAGAGTATATGAATTAAGCAGAACACTCCTACCCAGTCAAAAGATCAGGGCTTGATCCATCACCGTTTTTTAGCTCATGCACCATCCCAGCTCAGAACCTGGCTACATGCAAATTAGTCTGACCCTGGCCCAGTGCATCATGGGAACAGGGCAGACCAAACTACTAGTACCAAGCCAATTCTTTACTGGAAAGGAAACAAGCTTCCGGGGACCGGTTTCTGGCATTACAGCCGTCTTCGGCCCGGCTTGCTTGAATCCTGATGGTGCAGTGAGCAAGGGACTCACATCTGAGTATACCCTTCCACACTTGTAGTGGCCAAAACGATTCATAAAGGGGGTGGTGATGGACAGAGTATCTGAATTAAGCAGAACACTCCTACCCAGTCAAAAGATCAGGGCTTGATCCATCACCGTTTTTTAGCTCACTGCACCATCCCAGCTCAGAATCTGGCTACATGCAAATTAGTCTGACCCTGGCCCAGTGCATCATGGGAACAGGGCAGACCAAACTACCAAGCCAATTCTTTACTGGAAAGGAAACAAGCTTCCGGGGACCGGTTTCTGGCATTACAGCCGTCTTCGGCCCGGCTTGCTTGAATCCTGATGGTGCAGTGAGCAAGGGACTCACATCTGAGTATACCCTTCCACGCTTAGGGTGGACAAAATATTTAACAACAAGGGGTGGTGATGGACAGAGTTTCTAAATTAAGCAGAATACTCTCACCCAGTCAAGAGATCAGAGCTAGATCCAACACCGTTTTTTAGCTCACTGCACCATCCCAGTTCAGAACCTGGCTATATGGAAATTAGTCTGTTCCTGTCCCAGTGCATGATGGGAACAGGGCAAACCAAACTACCAAGCCAATTCTTACACTGGGAAGGAAACAAGCTTCCGGGGACCGGTTTCTGGCATTTCAGCCGTCGTCGGCCCGGCTTGCTTGAATCCTGATGGTGCAGTGAGCAAGGGACTCACATCTGAGTATACCCTTCCACGCTTAGGGTGGACAAAATATTTAACAACAAGGGGTGGTGATGGACAGAGTTTCTGAATTAAGCAGAATACTCTCACCCAGTCAAGAGATCAGGGCTAGATCCAACACCGTTTTTTAGCTCACTGCACCATCCCAGCTCAGAACCTGGCTACATGCAAATTAGTCTGACCCTGGCCCAGTGCATCATGGGAACAGGGCAGACCAAACTACCAAGCCAATTCTTTACTGGAAAGGAAACAAGCCTTCGGGGTACCGGTTTCTGGCATTACAGCCGTCTTCGGCCCGGCTTGCTTGAATCCTGATGGTGCACTGAGCAAGGGACTCACATCTGAGTATACCCTTTCACACTTGTAGTGGCCAAAACGATTCATAAAGGGGGTGGTGATGGACAGAGTATCTGAATTAAGCAGAACACTCCTACCCAGTCAAAAGATCAGGGCTTGATCCATCACCGTTTTTTAGCTCACTGCACCATCCCAGCTTAGAACCTGGCTACATGCAAATTAGTCTGACCCTGGCCCAGTGCATCATGGGAACAGGGCAGACCAAACTACCAAGCCAATTCTTTACTGGAAAGGAAACAAGCTTCCGGGGACCGATACTCTGTCCATCACCACCCCCCTTTTTGAAATACCTAGATCACATCCAGCAGTTCACATTCTTAAAAAGAGTAGTTTCCCTTTGTGAAGTCAACACCTTTGGTTATGCTCTTTTTATTTGTTGAGAGTCCATGTGCAAAAGCTAATTTGCACCGTGCATAACACAGCAACTGGTAGTATGCAGGGAATAAACACACAGCTGCTTATACCTGTTGTCTGAATGTGGGTGAACAGGTTTTGGGCTGCTGAGCTGGAGGAGGGAACTCCATCCCTTGACAGCTATGACATGTGCTTTCGCCTTAGGTTATGGTTTAAGATCGGGGCCCACAAAGCAGCACTCGTGAGGTGAATGAATATCACATCCTGGCTTATGCCACCTGAATTTGGGAGAGTGTTGGTAAGTTGTCCAGTGGGTGTTGAGCATAGCCAATACAATGAAAGCAGGCAGGCAAGGGGTGACAAGGATATGCCTGAAAGTCCAGTGATCAGACAATCTGCTGCGTTCTGCATCAATTGCATTAATTGTAAACTTTGCCAGGAGCCCCCATGTAGCTGTAACACAGCGCTATGAAGGTGAGGCGCAGCAACACAGCACTATGAAGGTGAGGCGCAGCAACACAGCGCTATGAAGGTGAGGTGCAGCAACACAGCGCTACGAAGGTGAGGTGCAGCAACACAGCGCTATGAAGGTGAGGCACAGCAACACAGCGCTATGAAGGTGAGGTGCAGCAACACAGCGCTATGAAGGTGAGACGCAGCAACACAGCGCTATGAAGGTGAAGTGCAGCAACACATCACATCCTCCTGAGCAGGGACATGCTTTGCAGTAAAAGGCCGCCCCTCTCCTGAGGGCTTTAGGTGTAGAAGGCATAGACTATCTACCTTGCCTGAGAGCCCATTGGAATCAACGTGAGTTTCCAGATTGGCACCTACCTCAACAGATGTGAACATACATTGGCGCAAGAACCTTCCTGATAGAAAAGCTCGACCAGAAGGTGAATGTGGATGTAAAATAAACAAGATTTATGATGGCAGATGCACTCATTCCCTTTTAAATTGTTAGTTTTTGCTTAGACTGCCAAATAGGTGCATGCATACCAGTGCTGTGATCGTCCCAACACAGCATATCGAAAGATGGTGGAAAAAAGGTGCGAAAGTTGCGACACCAACTGCTGCACTACTGAAATTAGGATAACTATCCTTCACATTTAAACCATTTTCAACCTTTAACCAGAGTAATCCATAGTATTTCCATCTTTTTAACGTATTGAATAATCCATGTTTTCCATTCTTATGACATCACTGCAGAGACAGATGAGTTGAACTGGAATGCTTTATTCCTACATTAAACATAGACATGTGATGCCAACTATCCTTTGACCCAGTACAGTAAAAAACCCAATGCATTTCGAACGTAGTAAATTCTTCGTCAGGGGTACTGCAATAAATCAGAAAGAACTATTTAAACAGCTTCTACATGAAAATACGCACTATGTGATGATGAGAAATGCATTTTATCAGTGATCCCCCCTACCCCAGCAACCCTCGTTCACCTCCCACTTCCTGACAATATCATAATAAATAAAACAGTGACCTACAAACCACCCGTAATTCATAACAATCACAGAAAACAAACAGTAGTCATTTACATTAAGAGGTCATAGTTGACAGGTTAACGTATGCGTGTCTCCCTTCATTTGCGAAAATGAATCAACATTTTCCCAATCAGTCCTCAATTAATTCAACCCCGTGACCTCTTGCACCGCCCCCTGCATTCATCTCCCTCCCTCCCTCCCTCAGAGACATCTCCCGCTCCCCCCTCCCTCAGAGACATCTCCCGCTCCCCCCTCCCTCAGAGACATCTCCCGCTCCCCCCTCCCTCAGAGACATCTCCCGCTCCCCCCTCCCTCAGAGACATCTGAGCGCGGCCTTCGACACTGTCAGCCACCAGGTCCTAATTCAACGCCTAGAAAACATCGGAGTGAAAGACACAGCACTGAAATGGCTCGCGTCCTTTCTTCACCAACGCTCTTTCCAAGTCTGGGAAGGTGAAAGCCGCTCCTCCTCCATCCCCCTCCGGTGTGGTGTGCCACAGGGCTCTTCATTAAGCCCCACGTTGTTTAACCTGTATATGGCCCCACTGGAGGAGGTGGTCTCCCCTTTTGGAGTCACCATCGTCAGTTATGCTGACGACACTCAGCTGGTGGTAACTCTATCTCACCCCAAGCTAGAGCCTTCCAATCTCCATGACTGCCTCTCCAATATCCATCAATGGATGAGCGACTCCGACCTGAAATTAAATGGGTCAAAAACGGAGATTCTCCTCCTAGGGCATAAAACACAGAATCTTCCACCAAACATCTGGCCTATCTGTATGGGTGAACCCCCTGCCCCTAAGATGGAAGTTAAGAGTTTGGGAGTATGGTTAGAGAAAGATCTCACCTTTCGAACGCAGGCAAGGAAAACGGCGGACACTTGCTACGGCTTACTTAGATCATGCAGAAAGGTGCTTTCCCTACTCCCTTTCCAGTCCCGACTACTACTGATCCAAGGTCTAGTTGTGTCCAGGCTGGACTACAGCAACGCCATTTACTTAGGAGCCCCGGAAGCCACTCTCCAAATACTACAGAAAACCCAGAATGCCGCTGCCCGGCTGCTCACGAATACCCCAGCCAGAACTTCAGCCAAACCCGCACTGAAAAAACTACACTGGTTACCGATCAGGGAAAGAGTCATATTCAAGGCCCTGTGCCTGGCTCAAAAAGTACTGCACAACGTAGGTCCACCAATCCTAAGCAACTGGATCACACCCTACAAACCTACCAGAGCGCTTCGATCGGACCATGAAAACCTTATTGTGGTCCCCAGGGTGAAAAAGGCCCGCACAGGAGGCCGCCGCTTCTCGGTCCACACAGCGCAACAATGGAACGCGCTCCCCTTGAAACTCAGATCAGAACCCAACCTCCTGCGCTTCAGGAAATCTCTCAAAACCCTCCTTTTCCCTTAATTCACCCTCTCTCCCGCACTTCCATCCTTCAGGACCACGAGGTTCAGCGCTGGGATACCCGTTGGGTGACTACGCGCTCTATAAAAACCTAAAATAAAATAAATCTCCCGCTTTCCCTTCCCTCAGAGACATCTCCCGCTCCCCCCTCCCTCAGAGACATCTCCCTCTCCCCCTCCCTCAGGGACATCTCCCGCTCCCCCCTCCCTCAGGGACATCTCCCGCTCCCCCTCCCTCAGAGACATCTCCCGCTTTCCGTTCCCTCAGAGACATCTCCTGCTCCCCCTCCCTCAGAGACGTCTCCCGCTCCCCCACCCTCGATGACATCTCTCGCTCCCCCCCCCAGGTGGAGTTTATCAGTGGATGAAAGGAGGTCTTTAAGTGGATAAAAGGAGGTGTGGAGGCCCCTGGGGGAGATGGGGTTAATAGATGCAGGAAATCAGAGCAGGGTATGAAAGGGGCTGTTGGGCTCTTTTCTTGCCCTCTCTGCCCTGCTATTGACCTGGTGGGGGCCGGGGGGGCCTGTTACACCAGGCGGAGGTCTGCTTCTCCCCAGACCCAGAATAAGGGGTGCACCCCCCCGGTAAAGGGGCCATTGCTGGTGCAGAGGTGCTCCCAGGAGTCTGCGTTGTAGAAGGACAGCCGCCCCCCCTCATAGTCCAGGTAGAGCCCCAGCCTCAGGCACGGACGGGGGGACACGAGGGGGGGAGTGAAGGAGAGAGCCCAGTACTGATCACCATGTATCCGCATCACATCCTGGGCCACGCCCTTATGGCACTCCATGGACTCCCTTCCCAGACTCCCTCCTGTAACCCCCACATAACCCCACCCCCCCTCATCCTGCACCTCCCAGTAATATCTCCCCGAGGTGAACCCCTCCCGCCCCAGCACACAGGGCCAGTCAGTGATTCTCTTGGGACTATCCGGCAGGGGCTGCGGTCTGTCTGTCCATGTCACACGTCTCCCGTCCTCAGACAGGATCAGGCCTTGATGAGCCGTGTCTGGATCCAGAGTCACCAGCGCTGCAGAGAGAGGAGAGAGCGTTAATGACACACTGTGTGACCTCAGACAAGTCCCTGTCCCACCAGAGACCCCAGCACTGCAGAGAGAGGAGAGAGAGTTAATGACACACTGTGTGACCTCAGACAAATCACTGTCCCACCCAGAGACCCCAGTGTTGCAGAAAGAGGAGAGAGTTAATGACACACTGTGTGACCTCAGACAAGTCACCGTCCTACCCAGAGATCACAGCTATGCAGAGAGGAGAGAGTTAATGACACACTGTGTGACCTCAGACAAGTCACTGTCCCACCCAGAGACCCCAGCACTGCAGAGAGAGAAGAGAGAGTTAATGACACACTGTGTGACCTCAGACAAGTCACTGTCCCACCCCGGGACCCCAGCACTGAAGAGAGTGGAGAGAGAGTTAATGGCACACTGTGTGACCTCAGACAAGTCACTGTCCCACCAGAGACCCCAGCGCTGCAGAGAGAGGAGAGAGAGTTAATGACACACTGTGTGGCCTCAGAGAAGTCATTGTCCCACCAGAGACCCCAGCACCGCAGAGAGAGGAGTACCAGTCTCTGGGTGAATTTCTGCAGCAATATTATGCAGTTTAGACATTGCATCATATACTGAAGGCGAGTGATCCGGAATAAAGACACAACAGCTGCTGCCAATGATGCGGCATGCACCACCTCGATCAGCCAGAATCACATCTAATACCATGCGATTCTGGAGTGCTACAATCCTCGCAACTTGCAGCTCCTCTGTAATGTTCCCAAGTGCCATAGCTGTTTGATTGGTGACAGCTTCCACAACACGAGTCAATCGCCTGATCTTTCTGCTATTCAATGCAGAACCCACAAAGAAGAACAAACCCAAATTGAAATCGACATATTGTTGCAAAGTGGTATCAGTCTGCTCAACCTCATCTGTACTTATTGTTCGTTTGTATCTGTTCTTGGAAATGTCGTTATACAACTTTAAATCCTGGTGATATGATGGAGGGGCCAAGAACACAGGTGGTAACAAAAATGATACGTAACATACCCCAGACCACCCAACAGGTAATTGATAGTATCCTTTATTACCGCACACAAAATTTGTATTATGTGAAGACGTAAAACTGCTGTTATTAGCACCTTCAATAGTCAATGTCAAAATACATTCACTCCGTCCTACTGGAATTCTTCCAGCACTACTAATACATAAATCTGCTTTAGCTCTTGTCCCTGAAATTACAAAAGGTCCAGTGTTTTTAATGTTTCTCATATTCGTGAAGACATATGGTGTTGAAATGTTATCAGGTTGGTACTCTTCCCATTCCCATTTAGTCCCTTTAGCTTGAGGATAACCATCTTTATCTTGATAGCATACTTTATTCAGACGAAAGTTAATTCCACCTACTGAAGGCTTTCCGGAAGCAAACACAAGTGCATACTAAGCTTGACCCGAGTGTGCCTGTTGTGCCCTTTTGCCTTTTGTTTTCTTTGTCACCACTCGCCGCTGCATCCCCGTCCCCCTGACTGCCCATTCGCTTCCCTCATCTCCCGCCTCCCAGCTGCTCCTCCCTCCCACCTCCCCATATAGGCCGGCCGCTGCACGGTGAAGAGAGCGACCCTTGACCCTTCCAGGTATGTCGCTCCCCCTACGCACAGCACCGCCTGTGCCCGTTCTCTCCCTCGCTTCCCCGTGTCTCTCTGCCCGGTTTCCCTTCTGCTCCCCTCACTGCCCCTGTGTCTCTCTTCCCGTTTTTGCCTTCTGTTGCTTAGCTGCCCCTGCATTTCTGTGACCTTTCTGCCTTCTAGGCCACTCGTTTCCCACCATTTTTTGTAACATTTCTGCCCTTTCTTGTGATCTTTACCCCTCTGTGCCACTCGTTTCCCCCATTTTCTGTGACCTTTTTGTCCTTCCTGTGACCTTTTTGCCTTCTGTGCCACTCGTTTCCCCCTGTATTCTGTGACCTTTTTGCCCTTTTTGTGACTTTTTTGCCCTCTGTGCCACTCATTTCCCCCTCAATTGTTGTGCCCTTTTGCCTTCTGTTTCCTTCGTCGCCCCTCACTGCCCCGGCAACTGCATCCCCTGCGGCTCAGCCCCCCTGACTGCCCATTCGCTGCCCCCGCCTCCCAGCTGCTCCTCACTCCCACCTCCCCACTCATTCTGGACGCTGCGTGGTCGCGCCGCTGGCGCACGGCAAGCCTGTCTGCGCCCACCCGCACCAAGACCGCACCCAGTGCCAGAACCCCTGGCCCCCCCACCCGCCACCACTACAACGCCAGCACTCTGTACGCTCTCAACCCCGGATGGACCCACAACTGCTTCAAGGCCGCCCCGATACGCACACACGGTCCCTTCACCTGCCGGAACTGCAGCTACACCAGCCACAGAGCCGACAAACCACCCGCCAAGAAAGACCTCAACCACCTCTGATGCATACTACTGAAGTGAACACCCGCTCCTCACGCAAACACGCCGTTGAGCTCTGGGACCTGCTCAATACAACCTCCCCAGACGTCGCCTTCCTGACAGAGACCTGGTTGAACAACTCCTCCGCACCTGACATCACCATAGCCATCCCAGACGGCTACAAGATTACCCGCAGAGACAGCACCAACGGAGTCGGCGGAGGAATCGCAATTGTCTACAAGAACAGCATCAGCGTCTCGACTAGCACCGACGACGCACTCAGCATACCCGAACACATGCATTTCCAGATCCACACAGACCTCAACTCCCCCCTCAGAGGCACCCTCGTCTACCGACCCTCCGGATCCCACCCCCAGTTCAGCGACTCCATCGCCGACTTCATCAGCACGCACCCCCTGACCTCCACCGACTACATCCTCCTCAGAGCCCTGAACCTTTACCTTGAGAACAACAACAACAACAACTCCACAACCCTGATCGATAACCTCGCCAACCTTGGACTGAGACAACTCATCACAACGCCCACCCACTCCGCCGGCCACACGCTCGACCCTGTCTTCTCCTCAAGCCCGCACGTCTCCGTCAGCCACACCACCGAACTCCTCTGGACCGACCACCGCTGCATCCACTTCACCTTCCAGAAACCCGCCACACACCACTGTACCCAACAGATCCCTCCGCTGCTGGAGCAAAATCACCGAATACCAACTACATGCAGACCTTGCTCTCAGCCCACCCACCGAACCCTCCAACACCGACGTTGCTGTCCACAACCTCAGACACTGGATCGAGGACTATGCCAACACCCTCGCCCCACTGAAGAAACCCCCCCCACAGAGACACCAGCAAGAGGGCCAGCTGGTTCACCCCAGAACTCCGGGGGCCCGATCCACAGAACTAACTTAAGACAAAATCCTAAACTTACTACTTTTGGTATTCACAGAAGTTACGATTTTGTCTTAAGTATGTCTTAAGACGGACTTAAGACAGACTTAAGACAAAATCCTAACTTAAGTCTGTCTTAAGTCTGTTTTAAGACAAACTTAAGACAAAATCCTAACTTCTGTGAATACCAAAAGTAGTAAGTTTAGGATTTTGTCCTAAGTTAGTTCTGTGAATCGGGCCCCTGGATTCCAAGCAAGCTTGCCGGAAACTAGAGAAGAAATGGCAATGTGAACAAACTCCGGACAGCCATGCAGCACACAAGGACGTCGTCTGCAACCACCACCACCTCATCAGGGCTGCCAAGAAGACCTCCTTCAAAGACCGCCTTGGCAACAACGCACACAACAGCAAGGAGCTCTTCAACATCGTGAAGGAACTCTCGAACCCCAGCTCCAACACTAACGACATCCTGCCACCGCAAGCCCTGTGCGACTCCCTCGCCACCTTCTTCCACAGCAAGATAGCAGACATCCACGACAGCTTCAACACCCAATCAGCCCCAACAGACAGCAACACAACAGACCCTCCACACACAATCGACCACATCCCCTTGCTAGCCTGGACCCACGTGAGCGTCGATGACTCCATCAAGACCATGAGCACAACCCACTCCGGCTCTCCGTCAGACCCATTCCTGCACCACGTCTTCAACAAAGCAAGCAGCTCCATCGCACCCCACCTACAAAACGTCATCAATCTCTCCCTTGAGACCGTGACCTTCCTAGAGAGCTGGAAACACGCCGAGATCAAGACCCTACTCAAAAAACCCAAGGCAGACCTAAGAGACCTCAAGAACTTCCGACTCATCTCTCTGCTCCCCTTTCCGGCCAAGGTCATCGATGAAAATAGTTAACAGACAGCTAACCCGATAGCTCGAAGAGAACAGAATCCTGGACCCTTCCCAGTCAGGGTTCCACAGCAACCACAGCACCGAGACCGCCCTCATCGCCGCCACCCACGACATCAGGACCCTGCTAGACAACGGGGAGACTGCAGCACTCATCCTCCTAGACGTCTCTACCGCCTTCGACACTGTCTGCCACCGTACACTACAGGCATGCCTCCATGCCACAGGGATCTGAGACAAGGCTCTGGAATGGACCCCCTTCTTCCTAACCGGCAGAACCCAGAACGTCCGCCTCCCCCCGTTCCATTCCGAAGCCTCCGAGATCATCTGCGGCGTACCTCAAGGATCCTCCCTCAGCCCGACACTGTTCAACATTTACATGGCCCCGCTCACACACATTGCCCGACAGCACAACCTCAACATAATCTCCGACGACACTCAACTGATCCTCTCCCTCACCAAGGACCCCATCACCGCCAAAGCCAACCTCCATGAAGGATTGAAGGCAGTTGCCGACTGGATGAAGATCAGCTGTCTGAAGCTGAACTTAGACAAGACAGAGGTCTTCATCCTCGGCTCCAACCTGTCAGCCTGGGATGACTCCTGGTGGCCAACGACACTGGGGGCAGCCCCGACCCCCACCGACCACGCATGCAACCTGGGAATCATCCTCGACTCAATGCTCTCAGGACCCTGCTAGACAACGGGGAGACTGCAGCACTCATCCTCCTAGACCTCTCTGCCGCCTTCAACACCGTCTGCCACCACACACTACATGCACGCCTCCATGCCGCAGGGATCCGAGACAAGGCTATGGAATGGACCACCTCCTTCCTCTCCGGCAGAACCCAGAGCGTCTGCCTCCCCCGTACCATTCCGAAGCCTCCGAGATCCTCTGTGGTGTACCTCAAGGATCCTCCCTCAGCCCGACACTGTTCAACATTTACTTGGCCCCACTCACGCACGTCGCCCGACAGCACAACCTTAACATAATCTCCTACGCCGATGACACTCAACTGACCCTTCCCCTCACCAAGGACCCCATCACCGCCAAAGCCAACCTCCATGAAGGAATGAAGGCCATTGCCGACTGAATGAAGATCAGCCGTCTGAAGCTGAACTCAGACAAGACGGAGGTCCTCATCCTACGCTCCAACTCGTCTGCCTGCGACGACTCCTGGTGGCCAACGACACTGGGGGCAGCCCCGACCACCACCGACCACGCACGCAACCTGGTAATCATCCTCGACTCAATGCTCTCAATGACCAAGCAAGTCAATGCCGTCTCCTCCTCCTGCTTCAACACCCTCTGCATGCTCTGCAAGATCTACAGATGGATCCCAACAGATACAAGAAAGACAGTGACCCAGGCCCTCGTCAGCAGCAGACTCGACTACGGAAACGACCTCTATGCGGGAGCCCCAACCAAGCTCATCAATCGACTACAACACATCCTAAACACCTAGGCGCGACTGATCCTCGATGTACCATGACACGGCCACATCAGCCCCCACCTGAGAAACCTACACTGGCTCCCCGTCAATAAGAGGATATCCTTCAAGCTCCTCATCCACGCACATAAGGCACTCCACAAGACCGGCCCAGTCTACCTCAAAAGACGGCTCTCCTTCTACACTCCAAACCGTCAGCTACGCTCCGCGGACCTCTCACTCGCCACTGTCCCACGCATCCGAAGAACAACTACCGGCAGGAGAACCTTCTACCACCTCGCCGCCAAGACATGGAACAGCCTCCGACTGAGCCTACGACAGACCCAAGACCTGCTGTCCTTCAGGAGGATACTAAAGACATGGCTGTTTGATCAGTAGTGGTCCCACCTCCCCCCTCGCGCCTTGAGGCCCTCACGGGTATGTAGTGCGCTTAACAAATGACTGATTGATTGCTTGATTGATTGATTGAAATGAACCAATATGGGAAAACGGTAGAGGAATAAAAGGTGTTCCTCCTTTCTTTTGGTGTGCAGGTATCATACCACACACCCAACAGTTGGTCCTATTTTGTCAATGATTTTCTTGTGCGCGCTACACTTCATAATAGCAACTCTCTTAGGGAAAGTAAGTGCAGTCAAGAGATTATGCACTAATTCTCCGTGCATTATCTGCATCCCGTGGGATGTAAGAAAACCTCTTTCCTTCCAGTGTAGGCCAAAATCATGAACCACTCCAAAAGCATAGCGGCTATCCGTGTAGATGTTTACACACAAGTCAGTGCAAAGTTCACACGCTCGTGTCGAAGCTATTAGTTAAGCTGCTTGAGCCGACTTGTGGTCTGCGAGCTGTTTCCACTACTGTCTCAAGTGTCGTAACTGCACATGCAACTGAAGTCGTGCCATCTGGTAATTTAAAACAGGACCCATCAACCCACAGTTCCCCATCTACATCTGAAACGGGCGTATCTTGCAGATCAACGCGACCCTTAATCTGTTCCTCAGTAAGGAATATACAATCGTGAAGCTCCTATGACTGAGACTGAGTTTCAGGATATGGCAACAAAGTGGCTGGGTTCAGTGTCGCGCACCTCTTCAAGGTAATATTAGGTGCTAACAGTGTCAATTCATATCCTGTCAGGCAAGCACTAGTTAAGTGTTGTGTCTTAGTCTGATTCAAAAGGGCATCTACTGAGGAGCTTCGCGCGCATCCGAGATGGCCGCGTGAGCACAGGGCTCCCGAGACCCTCGCCGCCCTCCGCACATATCCTGAAAGATATCCTGATTTTGACGACGGGTTCTTGGAGATGAACCTCAGCTGACACCTTCACTGTTTTTAAAATTTAATTTGGACTTCGGGAACCGCCGCCTCGTCGAAATGAGCTTCTGAGGCCCGCCCCACGGTGACACCGGGGGCTTGGCACACCAGGACGCCAGGGAGTAGTTGAACAACAACGGCCTGAGGGGCTACCCCTGCTGCCCTGAGCTGACTTTCGGTTTCGTTCTTGGGTCTTTGGCCTTATCAGATCGCAGGATTGCTTTGGTCCCCCCGAGGTCTAGCCTAACGCTGCCTATCCCTTGTGTGCCAGCGGTCGTGGGTGCTTGGGTGTTGGGCTACGCTGCTGCGTGTGCCTCTGGAACCCACTTTTGTGGTCTTCGGTGATTTGGTTGTGAGCGGCCATTTTCACCAGGTCTCACGGGCCCCTTCGGGGCACACTTTTCAAAATGGCAGCCAGGGCTGACAACGAGAAGCGGGAAACCAAAACGCCTCTACGGGGGGGACCGATCCAAACTAACGTCATGGATCGCTATACCCATTCCAAGGGGTCCCCCGGTGGCACCAGTCGGACTCTGGACGATCCCAAGGACGACCCGGCCGGTTCGACCGAATTTACTCTGCAGGATGTCATGGGCGCCATTGCCAATATGAAGGCTTCCATTGGCCAGCAATATGAGGCTCTCGCTCTCAAAATTGACACTGTAGCCGTTGATGTTACTTTGATTAGAGCTGACTTGTCGAAGACCAATGAAAGGGTCAAGTCACTGGATCTGAAGACCTCTAGCCTCACGACCGATGTGTCCGACCTGCAGACGGAAATCGGAAATCTGCGATCCTCTAATGACCTCATGGCCCATCGACTGGAGGATTTTGAAAAACAGGGCCCGACTCAACAACATACGTATCATTGGTGTCCCTGAAACTTCCGACAATCTGGCAACGGATCTCCTTGTGGAAGACCTCGTCTTAAATCACCTCGCCCCTACAGGACTGAGTAAATTTTTCGCTGTGGAGCGTTCCCATCGAGTGCCGGGCGGGAAACCGAATCCGGGTGCCCCTCCGAGGCCTATCATCACCAGAATTTAAAATTTTAGGGACAGAGACATTATCCTGCAGGCTTCGAGAGTGGGTGGCCCCGTAAAGTTCGAGAACACGACGGTGAGTTTCTACCCGGACTTCACCCAGCTCGTTCAGAGGCAAAGGATGGGGTTTCAGGGGGTGAAGCGAAGGCTGAGAGACATGGGCCTGAAATATGCGATGCTATTTCCAACTAGGCTTTGTGTTGAATACGAGGACCAGACATTCTTCTTTGATTGTCCCGAGAGAGTTAGTGACTGGCTGGATACTCTACCCAGGCAGAATGACCGAACTGGGTATCCGGGTGGAGCCGAGGGTGGCGTGTCGGAACAAGAGTGACATTATGATTCCCGACTTCCGAACGATTGACATATCATACAGCTGGGTTTGATGCTTCCTATACCACTGTGTCTTATTGATGTATACCCGAGGGTGGCGGGGGGAGTGGGACTCTTTCCTCCTCAGGGGTTCTTTTTGTAGACTAGTCTAATGTTAGGGGAACAGGCACACTGCAAGTTGGGGTGGCTTTTGAGTCTAACGCAAGGGTGCAGGGTGGGGGGTATCGTAACGGTTTCAAGTTGGGGGGTGGAGGGGGGAGTTTGGGTGTTTGTTATTTTTTCTCAAGGCAACGTATTGTTTTCCTTTCTGACCTGGTTACTGTGTTCGTTATGGGGTGGATTCTGCATTTCTTTCCGGGATGGGGGGTAGTGGGTTGAAACTAACGTGTTGGAATGTCAATGGATTGGGAGATAGGATAAAATGGGGAGTGGTGTTACAGTTACTGCGGCGCTTCTCCCCCGATATTGCACTATTGCAGGAAACACATCTGATTGGGAACACGTGCCATGCCATGAATCGGCGAGGATATCGTCTCGCTGTTCACTCTGGATTTACTTCTGGTTCTAGGGGCGTGGGCATCCTCGTCAGGTCCTCTCTCCCCTTGGAAATAGATGATGTAATTCTTGATGATAGGGGGTGCTATGCTGCTCTCACCGGCAGATGGGAGGGGAGGACTGTCTCACTGATTACTGTATATATCCCGCCGGGTCTACAGACCTCGGCTTTTGCGGATCTTGGGCTTGTGGTACTGGGGCTCCCAGAGGGTATCCTGGTGATGGGCAGAGACTTTAACTCGGTTGTCTCCGGTAACGTGGATCGCTACCCCCCCAGAGATCTTACCAAGTCTCAATCCTGCTTGAGTGGGTTTTTGGAGACCCTGCGTCTGGTGGATTGTTGGAGTTTGATGCATCCAGAGCAGGTACAATACACCTTCCACTCTGGAGCCCATGGCAGTCTCTCTAGACTCGACTATGTTCTGATGCCAGTGGCGCAAGCCTCCTCTGTCAGGGAGATAAGACACCTGGCCGGGGCATATCCGATCACTCCCCACTGTGGCTCAGCATGGATACTACTATGAGTAATATCACTCGCCCCGATAAACCCCTGGTATCTTCGCAACCCGAAGACCCGCGCCGAGTTGATAAAGTCCCTCGATCACTACTTCGTTGAAAATGTGGGGTCTGTGTCCTCTGCTGTATCATTGTGGGAGGCTTTTAAGACTGTGATCAGTGGGCAGGCTTTATCTCTAATCGCTGGTGGCAAGAAAAGTAAATATGAAGAAGTGGCCCGTTTGGAGACTGAAATAGCCGAGCTGGAAAGCGACTTGGAGCTTGGCGTGACCCGTGCTAAGCTTCATTCCCTTAGCCTTAAACAACTAGATTACAGAGCCCTGGTGACTGATGCCTCGAAAGTCATGAATAGAGAGCAACAGGGCAGACTGTATGATGTTGGAGATAAGGCAGGTAAATTGATCGCGTGGCTGGACAAGAAAGAGAGGGCGAGTCGTGTGGTTCCAGTGATTGGGAAACTTGATGGAGTGTGTGTGACGGATCCGGCTGACATTGTTGAGTGTTTCGTGGAACATTTCCGAACTGTGTATTCTCCGGTCTCTGATAGGCCGGAGGAAGACTCTCATCTGTTGCTCCGCGACATTGCGTTGCCCTGCCTGTCTGAGGTTGACAGAGACCTAATGGACGCGGCACTTTCCGCGGATGAGGTGGCTACCGCTATTCGTTCCATGCGTTCTGGCAAGGCCATGGGTCCCAATGGTCTGCCCATTGAATTATACAAATTACGTCCTGACAAAATGGCTCCATACCTTCGTGATATGTTTTTAGAGTCACGAGACATCGGCTCCCTTCCTCGTGACCAGCGTCTTGCCACCATCGTGGTGATTCATAAGGAGGGGAAGCCGCGGGATCGCTGTGCTTCTTATAGGCCCATCTCGCTTGTAAATGCCGAACCGAAAATTCTTGCCAAATTATTAGCCAACCGTCTGACAAAGGTGATTAGTGACTTGATCCACCCGGATCAGTCCGGTTTTATCCCACACCGTAATACGGCACTCAACCTGCGGCACTTGCATGGTGTTCTCGCGAGGGCGGCGTCTCTTCGTGAGCCGGCCATTTTTGCTTCCTTAGATGCCACGATGGCCTTCGATACACAAGAGTGGCCTTATCTCTGGGCCGCTCTTGCGAAATTTGGTTTTGGTCCTGGGTTCATCGGCTAGGTGAAACTTTTGTATGAGGAGCCACTGGCGCAGGTGGTCGTGAATGGCCGAGTATGTGAGTCTTTTGTCCTTGGGAGGGGCACGCGGCAGGGCAGTCCGTTGTCACCACTACTTTTCACCCTCGCCCTGGAGCCGCTGGCGGCCTGGTTGCGGTAGGAGCCCTCGATTAAGGGTATCCAATGGTCCCCAGATTTCGAGGATCGCGTATCGCTTTACGCAGATGATATCTTGTTGTATCTCACGTCCCCTCGAAAACCACTGAATGTTTTGTTTGACGTACTTACTTCGTTTGGAAAGAACTCGGGCCTTGTGATCAATTGGACTAAATCCTGTGTGTATGTGCTTTCGGGTGGTCTCCCTCCTTTGCCTCGCAGGTGCCCTATTCAGGTCTCTCCGACGGGATTCAAGTATTTGGGGATTTTTATATCTCTAGATCCCGCGGCTCACTATGAGTGTAATCTGCTCCTTCCTCTTCAGAGGTTAAAGCTAGATGTCGTGCGCTGGCGCAGGTTGCAACTATCTCCACTCTGGCGCGCAGCTCTTTTCAAAATGATGTCCTTGCCGCGGTTTTTATACGCGCTCCAGAATACGTTTGATACTATTCCGGCGCGCTATTTTCGTGAGGTGGAGAGCCTGCAGAGACGATTAATCTGGGATGGTCGTTCGCGTATCGCCCTTGCTAAACTCACACTCCCCTGGTACGATGGAGGTATAGCACTTCTGGATATCAGGCGTTATTATTGGGCTTCTCAGCTGAGTGCAATCAGTCATGCAACGTATGCTCCAGTTTCTAACCCGGCTTTTGAGATGGATAAATATCTGCTACCAGGCGGGGACTACAATATGGCACTATATTCCAAGGTGGCGGGGAAGAATTTATTTCTTCCAGTTGTGGCGAGAATTTGTTAGGATTGGATATATTGAAGAAATTGCATGCTCATATTTATTGTTCTCCTGACGGTGTTTATTTAACCATGCAGCCTCCTGCTGAACGTACATCTCAATGTTTGGCAAAAATAAACCTCTCCCTCCTGAGTTTTCTGAAATTCCCCAGACCCTGTGGGCTAGAGGGGATACAGATGTAGGATTGTTAAAAATACCCCCTGTTAGAAAGGCGACCCCGGGGGAGGCAGAAGAGGTCTGACTGACCACCCCTAGGTCCACCTCTCCTTTGAGAAGTAGCCGAGCGTTACGGAGGGGCCTCCTGAATGAGGGCCCTCTCCGAGGATCGTACAGCCGAGTAATCACAACACTACAAACGGACACCACGCAAGAGATCAGGTTCTTAAGCTTTTATAGGTAGTAAAGGTTGCTGGTTCTTGGCAGTATTTACAGAGGGATCGAAGGATCCGTAAAGTCTCGGAAAAGGGGGGTAGGTAGCGGGACAGTCTAGCTCTAGGCGGAGGAAGGGATACCCTACGCACAGCTCTCAATCCTTGAGCTGGGGGGTTCCGAGGGGTTCGAGCCGCGGCAGCGCCAGCAGGCTCTCAGATGGTTCAGGAAGGTTGGCCGCGGCAGCGCCAGCAGGCTCTCCGATGGTTCAGCAAGGTAGGCCGCGGCAGCGCCAGCAGGCTCTCAGATGGTTCAGCAAGGTAGGCCGCGGCGGCGCCAGCAGGCTCTCAGATGGTTCAGCAAGGTAGGCCGCGGCAGCGCCAGCAGGCTCTCAGATGGTTCAACAAGGTAGGCCGCGGCAGCGCCAGCAGGCTCTCAGAGGGTTCAGGTTACCGGAGATGAGTTCGTCTGGTGTCGGCCGTGACAGCGTCAGCAGGGCTTCCAGTCCAGTATACAACTGCCGTCCTCCTCCGGGGCTGGCCCAGATATAGGTCTGGAGTCCTTTGATGTCCGGCCCTCTCTCCTGGAGGTCGGAGGGGCCGGGATGATGGTGTCCAGACACCCAGCAGGGGGGTGGAGCCAGCGCCCAGGGAGGCTGGGGGGCGATCGATACCAAGCGTCCGGGGACGGTTGGGGAGCCATCGAAACTCCTCTCCTCTTGTCTCTGGTGGAGTGGCCACTCTACCACCCGGAGGTTCTTGGTGCCTCTATGGCGGGCTCGCGGGGGCTGTGGCCGCGGCTGGGCCGGGACCACGTGTCTGTGACGTGATGGCCCAAGATGGCGTTGGGCCTGGAATGTGGGTCCGTGGTGGGCACCGGACCGGTAATGCTGGGGCGGCCCGAGGGTGCCGTGTCAGGGGTTGGGGGCCACCGGGTGGCGGATCTGGTGGTTTGTAGGTCATGCAGAGGGGTGCCCAGGGTCGACCCGGGCTGGATGGAGGGCCGATGTCGCCCGGGGCCCGCCAGGCGGGAGGGGTAGGACCACGCCACGAGGCCGGGTCCAACACACGTCCCCTCCAGCTGAAGGCAGTGGAGAGTCACCCATCTTCTTGGGGATTCTCCTCGCCGAGGCGGAAGAATCTGGAGAGGCCGTCAGCGTTGGCGTGGTCGTTGCCAGGGCGATGCTCCACGGTGAAGTTCATCCCCTGGAGAGAGATGGACCAACGTAGCAATTTCGGGTTCTCGCCCCGCATCTGCATCAACCACCGCAGGGGCCGATGGTCGGTCTGTACCCGGAAGTGGGTGCCAAAGAGGTAGGGCCGGAGTTTCTTGAGGGCCCACACGACGGCGAAGACTTCCCTCTCGATGGTGCTCCATCGTTGTTCTCTGGCCAGCAGCCGCCGGCTGATGAAGGCAACGGGAAGGTCGATTCCCTCCGAGTTCGCTTGGGAGAGGACCGCCCCAATGCCGTGTTCCGAGGCGTCAGTTTGGACGATGAACTCTCGGCTGTAGTCGGGGGCCTGGAGCACCGGGTCGGTGCACATGGCAGTCTTTAGTGTCTCAAAGGCTACTTGGCACTCGGGGGTCTAGTGTACCTTCGGGGGTAGTCTCTTGGAGGTTAGTTCTGTGAGGGCCCCACAATGCTCCCATAGCCCTTTATGAACCGCCGATAGTGTCCAGTGAGCCCCAGGAAGGCTCGGACGGCGGTCTGGGTGACGGGGGGCTCCCAGGCCTGGATGGCGTCGATCTTGGGTTATAGGAGAGCCACTTGGCCGCTCCCCACTTGGTGTCCCAGATAGGTCACGGACCCTTGACCGATCTGGCACTTGCTGGCTTTTATTGATAGTCCGGCCCGTTGGAGGGCCGTCAGGACCTTCCAGAGGTGGGACAGGTGCTCATCCCACTGAAGGCTGTACACTGCAATGTCGTCCAGGTAGGCGGCACTGAACTCTTCCAGTCCCGCCAGCACCCTATTCACAAGTCTCTGAAAGGTGGCCGGGGCGTTTTTCATGCCGAAGGGCATCACTTTGAAATGGTAGTGGCCATCGGGGGTCGAGAAAGCGGATCGTTTTTGTGCCCCTGGCGTGAGGCCGATTTGCCAGTATCCGGCCGTGAGGTCGAAGGTGCTGAGGTACCTGGCGGCTCCCAGGCGATCGATCAGTTCATCTGCGCGGGGAATGGGATGCGCGTCGGTCCCACAACATAAACAATCTAAGCGCCAATCATAGAATTATAATTGATGACAGCTCCTCTTGTAATGGTATTCAACCAAAAAGCCCCATGCAGTCCCCCATATCAATCTCCTCAACAAGTATGACCACACAACGGGACGACCCAAAAGGGAGGCGTAGCAGCCAACCACCCCTTGAACCCTGGGGGAACGCTTTGATTGGCACCTTGGACCAGGCCATAAAGGCTCTCAATTTCCAATCAGATAAAATGGAGGTTCAAATTGACTTAATAAATGTCATCGCCGAGCACATTGCTCAAATCAGCTCTAAATCAGACACTATCATCACCCTTCTGACAAATAAAGTAATTTTGGATACTCCACTTGCAAATCAAGTCCCAATTGACAAAGGTACAATTACCCAACCCCCAAGTTGCAGTTGTGGGAGCATCATCAAGAAATTAGCATCGCTCCCCGAAATTTTAAAAGACATACTTGGAGCCGTCAAAATAGGAAACAAGCTGAAGATAAACCAAGCTCTACCAGGCAACAACTATAACAAGGGCAACCCAAATGTCCAAACCACTCACTCTTCATTATCAAATAGTATAGTTGGCGACGGGGTTTTAGCCCTGCTACACAAACCAAAGGTTTCGCAAAAAACATACGCAAATATGAATGTTCAATCCTCAAGGGAAATGGAAAATCTCGGTCCGCAGCTTCGAAATAAACTTACGAAAAAGCAAAGGAAACGAGCAAGAAAAGCTAGGATCAAACCAAAAAGTAACCAACCAATCACAATTGATAATTTCTTTGCAAAACCTACGAACGACTCGTGTAAAGATAAAGGATCATTAAACAACACGTCAAAATCCGTCAATAAAAAGTCGGAAGAGCAAGATAATTTTCTGGAAAGCGCCTCGTCCGAAAACTTTAATAAGTGAAAAAAGCACTGCGACTCAGTTCGTGCCTTACCTGTACGTTCGACAGAGTGCCAACATGCACTGACTGCTTGCACAATCCCAAATGTGTCTCTTACGCACATATCAGTAACTACTTCAAGGGAGAAATTCCCCCGTACTAACACCAGAGGCAAGCAACCCCCCTCATTAGGAGATACAATTACAGTTGAGAGTAGCCCACCCAAGAAGAGCTGCACATCAGAGCTACAACGAACAAGCTCTTATGGAACCCCAACCACGAATAGGATACAACGAAATTGCGATCTTACCAATGACCAGCAAGGATATGACCTGACCCCCATAAAGATGATCAAAACAGGGAACGACAGGCAGTGCCTTAAACAAAAACCAATGGTCCCGACGAGTATAATCCATCACAAAAAAGGAAGCTATGATTCAATAAGGGACACCACTCCGATTAAAATTACAAAAACTGGGCAAAACCGTAATTGCACCGCCCTGACCAACTCCCCTCTTCAATCGAAAAAAACTCAGATGATATGCACCACTCATTCGCCCGCAATGGGTTCTAGGGGAAAGGGCAACACAAGAACGGTGATTCCAAAAAGAAAACATAGTTCTGCTAGCAAAAGCAACCTCACCGCTCCTGGCCTTGGAGAACAGTTAACAGTTTCACCAGCCGAACTAGAGCCAATTTTGACATTTACTCCCGAATACAAGACAAAGGGCATGCATGACTTCCTTAACAGAGGAAACTTATTAAAACTAACTGGGCTTATTCCAGAGCTAACGTGTATATCCACCCAGGACCTAGTTTCAGTTGAGTTTTGCCCAAATAAGGACTCAACAGACGCTGAAATCTCAGTTACCACCTGGGCCTCCAAGGAGATAGGAGCTAAAATCTTTGCAAATAGAGGTCCATTTGAACACTGGGGAATTACCCTCACGCAACATATGCGGCCGAGATATCCTTCTCCGCTCTCAAAACGCACACTGAATACAAGTAGGGAGGACCAACCCAGTTGAAAGCGTTTTTCGTGCCTCCAAGGTGCCTTATCGGCCACATCAATTAACGAGGCCGGAAAAACAAAAACGCTCTTCCCACAACCCCGCATAGGAGGGCCGCCTAGTCAGGACTGGTCATGGATTGCGCTTACCCTTAACCAAAAGAATTCCTAAAACAAACAAGCGACCAACTTCACGCATACGGTTTAAAGATGTAACCACTGATAGCTTTAAACCGGTTATAATAAACATTTGCAGTTGGAACATCCACGGATTTAGTAGTATGGAACAGGACCATGAGACACAACAGTTCTTTAAAAAAAATGATATTCTTTTGTTACAAGAGACATGGAACCTGGTACAAGCTTCCATCCCCAACTTCACAGAACACCACAAACTAGCCGAGAGAACGTCGACCTTTGGGCACCCCTGCGGAGGGCTTTCGACATATGTCTCTCAGAAATATAATTGGGAATTGGAAAACCAGGACGTGGGACTAAGCTGGGTCCAAGTAACAAAGATCACTGCAAATCCTCAGCACCAACTGTTAATAATCAACGTCTATATACACCCTGACCGTGCAAAACAAAAAGGGAAAATGACCACTCTTATTAACCTTATAGAACCGCTTCAGAAATCAAATTCTCAAAGTATGTTGATACTGTCAGGCGACTTTAACTTCAACTTGACGAGCGAATCATGCTCCCACAACCCAAGGCCAAAGACCCGGGTAGCGAATAGATCATTTACCTCAAGAAAATTTACAACGCTTGGATTAACGATATTAAAACCCACAAGGACAGGCACATCATCAACCGTTCCAACGTATACGAGTGGCAACGTATCATCAACCATCGACTTCACATTAATTAGTAACACCCTGCTAGATTCAGTGGAGGGCTACGAGATAGCAAGATGAATCGAAAATGACCATTTTCCACAAATTCTACGGATTAATATAGGTGTGTCTGAGCTGGCACAGCTTACTGCTCTCCCTCACCAGCCAGAGAAGTACAACCTACGAAGATTGCGATGGAGAGGGAGTGGAACGAAAGCCATCTTTGAAACAGCTAGACACTTTTTCTCAAAAGATGAACACGTGCAAAACGATGACCATGTTTTGATTTGGAAAAAATTGCTAGTGTCTGTGTCTCTCAAACATTCAGCACCCCCTGCTCCGCACCATGGCCTAAAAGTCCGGAAGGAACCCTGGTTTACTACCGAATTAATACTAGAAAAAAGGAAAATCATCCGGGAGCAACGGAAGGTGGTAAGGAATAACAACCAGGGCCTCAAAACTTACTACCTTCTTGTTGGGAGTATGAGAAGAAACTATCGTAAAAAGGTGTGGAAAGCCCAGGAAAATTACATGGAAGCGACGTGGGTAAAATTGTTACTAGCCAGCAAAAAGCGAAATACGAGGGACTTTTGGGGTATAATTAATACATTAAACAACGCTGAATCAATGTCCCAGGACCGCGGCATCAGCAGTCAGGAATGCGAAGCCCACATAAAGAATCTTTATTTAAAAAGGGAATCGTCCCCTCTGGAAAAACACCAATATATAACTACACCAACGAAAGCGAGTCAATTGAAACGCATATCTGACATGTTAACAACCCTTAGCGACACAGGAGGGATTAACCAGTCGATGAAACAGCTGGCTTTATTCTCCTTCGAAAAAGTCTGAAACCCGAAGGCGCACCGGGCCCCAATGGTCTCCCCAACGCGGTATTCAAATATAACAATGAATTTTGGGCACACCATCTTTCTGCCCTGTTCAACCAAATCTTTACTCTTAAGCAGCTGCCCCATCGTGGAAAGGAAATATCATCCATCCGATTTTCAAAAAGGGGGACAGGAGACATCCACAGAACTATCGGCTGATTTTTTTAATCGATGTGGAAGCCAAGCTTTATGCCTCATGTATACTGGTGGAGAATCAGGACTGGGTGGACAATAACAATCTAATCGTCAGCTACCAAACAGGCTTTAGAAAAAGGACAGGGACCATAACAAACCTTTCTGTCTTAGCCCTCCTGATGGAAAAAGCAAGAATAAAGAATCATCGGCTGTACGGCTGCTTTATCGACATTAGAGCTGCTTTCGATCGAGTCAGTAGGGGGATACTCTGGGAAAAACTTAAGGAGTGGGACTGCCAAAAAATCTACTCAACGCAGTAATGCTCCTGTATTCTGATGCGTGGGCAAGGGTCAAACTAGGCTAAGGTTTAAGTCTCACGCCCAAAATACCAACTGAGGATGGATTAAAACAGGGCTGTGTCCTGGCCCCATGTTTATTTAACTTATACCTTGCTGATCTAGGAAAATATCTTGGACAAATTGAAAGTCACGCTCCAAATCTTGGAAACATTCCAATGCCAATAATGCAGTTCGCAGATAACATTGTCCTCCTAAGTAGAACCCCAATTGGGCTGCAAAGGCTGATAAACGCTTTACAATCCTATTTAGACCTTGAACATCTAGAGTTTAATAGGGAAAAACAAAAGTGGTTCGATTGATGGAGCGCAAGAGTTTTAAATTTAGCTGGACATCCAATAACATCCAATAACCAGGCAATAGAAGAACAGCAATTTTTTCGATGATACTTGGCAAAGACAACTCCAAAAAAAGAGCACACCCTGCAGCTAAAAGCTAAGTCTCAGTCATTAATCTACAGTTACAGGCAACTTCTAAAACTGGGGGGGCCAAATCACACCTACCTCCTAAAAGTAATGGCCGCGCAGATCCATCCAACTTTATCGTACGGTTTGGTCACATGGCTCGGAGGGGAGGCCAGTTTATTAAATAAACTACAAAACAAAATTTATAAGGATGTATTCAATCTTCCCAAATGCTCTTCCGTTGCCCAGGTGCGTCTAGAATTTGGTCTACAAAATCAACTCTTTCGGTCCATGTCAAGATTCGCCAAATTCTGCCACAAACTACGTGCTGCTGACGCAGATTCTTTAAATAATCTCTGCTGGTTAGAAATTAATTACGATACCATTCAGGTCTCAAGTAACCCTTGGGCCAATTACTTGCGAACCTGCCTCACTGAGCTTGATCTGCTAGAAGCCTGGAATAGAAAAATCGACCAAGCCAATTTCTGTAGAATTGCCAATTCTATGACTATAAGGAAGTCACTAATAGAAGATAAAGAAACATTGACTCATCGACGTCATGCCTGGGCTGTAATTTCTTCTTACTCAGTCCAGAAACCCCAGGCATATTTGGCAACCCATTTTAGTAAACACTTAAAAAATGTTTTTTACAGACTTCCGTATGGATCTTCATGAAACTAAGGATTTAAGAACTTCCTGGAAACCTCAAGAAGAATGCCAAAAATGCAGGCTTTGCGATTATCAAAATGAATCCTTATCACATTTGTTTTGTGTGTGCCCAGTCCTTATGGTATTTAGAAGACGGTATTTACGGGACATTATGAATAGATTGAAAATAAGAACATGTCTACAAGCAGTCATAATCTGGTTGGGAGGTTCTTCCCCAATTTATACTTGTCGGGGCCTCAAAATATATGAGTGAGGCTAGAACGCAGCTACAGGCCTGTCTGTGATCATCCAATGTCTGGGCAGTGACCTACTCACCTATTCCGCTGTCCAGTTTATTATAAGTCATTATTGTTGCTACTGGGGGGAAATAAGGATAAGCTTAATTTGTATACTTTTTTCTTTTTGCTTTTGACATTTTAAATGTAAATAAGTTTTGTGATTTTAGGCTCATTCTGCCTTTCTTATTTTAAGGATTTTTATTAATTCAACAATAAAGTAATTTGATTTGATTTGATTGAAGAAGGCCCCACTAGATGGTGACCCTGATTATAAAGATACCTAACATTTTGTAATTGACCTCAGAGAGGTTAATAAAATAGTGATTCCTCAATACCCTGTGGTTCCGGATATCACTGCAATCCTTACTATGATTCCCCCCACTGCACTTCTCAGTAATAGATTTGATAAATGCTTTCTTTAGCATTCCAATCCACCCTGACAGCCGGAATATCTTTGGATTCTCATTATCTGGCCGCAGTTTTAGATTTTGTCGTGCACCTCACGGCTATACTGAGAGTCCTAGTATTTATAGCCAGGCTCTTAAAGCAGTATTAGATGAATTAGTCCTACCTGGTAATGTTCTCATCCAATATGTGGATGATATCCTAGTGGCATCGGATACAGCGTAAGGTTGTGAGGAGGCCACTGTTAAATTACTGACCCATTTGGCAGTTAATGGTAATAAAGTATCCTTATCCAAATTTCAGTATTGTCGACAGGAAGTGACCTACCTTGGTCATTTACTGTCGAAAGCGGGGAGAAGATTAACTCCTGAACGAATATCTGTTATTACTAACATATCTGTGCCCCGTACTCAACGTGATGTTCGTGCTTTTCTTGGCATAACCTCTTACTGTCGCCAATGGATTCCTAATGTTTCCATTCTGGCTAATCCCTTGTTGCATTTGACTACCAAAGATGTGCATGAACCCTTGCCCTGGACGGATGAATGTCAGAATGCTTTTGATTCTCTGAAATCTGCACTTTGCTCTGCACCTGTCTAGGTACTCCGGGCTACCGAAAGCCTTTTGTCCTCTATGTGCATGAGGTGGACGGTTGTTCATTGTCACTACTAACACAAGGTTTTGGCGGAAAACAGAGACCTTGTGCATATTTTTCGGCAATATTGGATAATGTTGCCAGAGCCCTGCCTAGCTGTTTAAGGGCCACTGCTGCTGTGGCAGTGGCCATTCGACAGTCGGAAGGGATTGTTTTGAATACTGACCTCACAGTGATGGTACCGCACGCTGTGGACATATTGCTGAATCGAATAAAAACTCAGCCCCTTACGAGTGCAAGATTGACTGGTTATGAATTAACTTTATTTGCACCCTACATTACAATTAAACGATGTGCCAATCTGAATCCAGCCACGTTACTACCTCTCCCTTCGAGTGATCAAAAGGACGATGTCCATGATTGTATATTTCGGACAGAAGAAGAAACGAAGGGACATGTAGACCTCACTGACACCCCTCTATCTGAACCTCAAGGGGAGTTGTATGTGGATGGCTCCTGTTTTAAGTTACCAGATGGCACAACAACAGCTGCTTATGCTATAACAACCCTTAAAACAGTAGTGGAGACTGCTCGGGTTTCCCAGCACTTAGCGCAAGCAGCTGAACTAATAGCATTATTAAGAGCATGTGAACTAAGCGAAGGTCTAAGAGTAAATATTTTTACAGACAGCCAGTACGCCTTTGGCGTGGCCCATAATTTTGGGCGGCTGTGGAGGGAACAGGGATTCCTTACCTCCCATGGTCAAAGAATACAACATGGCCCTTTGATTGAGAGACTGTTGAATGCATTAACTTGACCAGAGAAGGTGGCCACAAGAAAATAATTGATACTACCGGAGAGGGAAATGCTTTTGCTGACCAAGTAGCTAAATATACAGCACAAACTAAAATGTCTGCTATGTTCCCCAGCGCATCAGCCAGATGGGTAGCAGAGACCTCAGTATTTGATAATACCATTGAAAGAGTTAGAGAATTGCAGAAAGAAGCCACTCCTGATGAACTACTGAAATGGGAACAGGAAATAGGGCGGCTGGACAAAAATAATTGTTGGACTGATTTGACTGAAAAGCAGCGATGGCTTTTGCCCAATGCCTTGGTGTATGCAGTAGTTGTGATGGCCCATGGCCCCGCTCACATTGGTGCAAAAGGTATTTTTGCATTATTAGACCCTGTGTGGAATAACTCAGAAATTCCAAAAACTGCTTCCCGTGTAGTTAAATACTGCATGGTCTGTTTACAGCATAATCCTGGAGGGAGGGAGAACGTTCTAAGTGGACATTTTGCACCTCCTTCCCTACCGTTTGAAGTAATACAAATGGATTATATTCAACTCGAAAGGGTAAATAATCTTAAATATGTGTTGGTGGTGGTCTGTGCTTTTAGTAAATGGGTTGCAGCATACCCCACTAAAGATAATACTGCTCTGGCCACTGCAAAAGCCCTAATTAAGGAGTTCCTGCCTCGATTTGGTTTGCCTCAAATTATATGGACAGACAACGGGGTACACTTTAATGCAGAACTTGTCAAACATGTTTGCAATGGGTTACAGATAAAACAGAAGTTTCATGCAGCACAACATCCACAGTCTGCAGAACTGGTTGAAAAATATAATGGCATATTGAAATTAAAAATGGCAAAGATTCAAGAGAGCACGGGCTTGAGCTGGCCTGATGTGCTTCCCTTAGCATTAATGTCATTAAGAGTAACCCCTCACTCTCGGGCTGGGCTGTCACCCTATGAGATCGTTTTTGGTCGACCAGCTAATGTGTGGGGTGTCCCGAGACCTAGGTCTTTCCGAGATCTTGATTATCCTATGATGACAGATTATCTGTACACCTTAACTAAAGATTTGCGTTCCATTCATCAACAGGTGTCAGCAGTATTGCAGCCGCTGCCGGAGGGTCCCGGACATCGCTTGGAGCCAGGACAGTGGGTCCTCGTTCGAAACTATCAACGGACATCGAGTCTGGAACCCAGGTGGAGCCGCCCCCATCAGATTTTGTTGGCAACATGAACAGCAGTGAAGGTGGATGGAAAGAAGCATTGGATCCATGTATCACATGTAAAAAAATTGCCTCTTCCACTCCCTTTTGATCAGCAGAACTGAGAAGCAGTTCTGACACAAGAGGGGGAGCGGAGATTGAGTTTTGTGCCTTTCTCGGATGCCCTTGAAGTCGGGCAAGAGGAAGGATTGTTGACACAGCAAGGAGATAAATCAGCCCCAGTTTCTGAATCTCGTGATAAGGCTGATTTCTCAGAGGCTTCGAAAAACCTTGCCGAATGTCCCTGCTGTAGTGTTGTTTCAGGACCAGGAGCAACCTGGCCATCTTCGATACAATTTAAGGCCCCGAAAACCATGTGGTACCCCAGTTTCGGATCTAAGGATATAGGGAAAGATTTTGATTTGTAAGGTTAGAAATAGCTCATCACTAGGGTACTGAGCGAGACACTGGACTGAACTCATTGAGAGCTTGGAACTGTCACACTGCTCTGTTCAGAAAGAATGACTCTGTTATGCTAAGGGCCTAAATTGCAACGGTGAATTATCAAAGTGAAGTTTTTTTTTTTTTTGATGAACGATAGGAGTCTACCTGTGAGGCTCTAAATGGACACAGGAAGAAGAAACCCTCTGGCGGTAGGCTTGCACCTTTTGTTATTTTTTCCCAAGTTTAGTTTGAACCTTTAGTTAGGATGTACCCCTTTGCCCGATTTGCTCTTGAAGATGAACGACCTTTTCTTGAAGCTGTACCCATGTTTTCTGAGAGTGAAGATAGCCTTTGTAGTAACCATTGCAGTAATTATGATAATACTGATGAGTATGTTTATGTATTTGGAATTTCAATATTCTATTAACAAAGTATTAGGTACCACAGCAGCCCCACCAGAGCATCTCTTTTTTACTTTGCCTCCCCACAAGGAGAGACACCGAGAAACATATGCTAAAAATGTATTCATTGAAATGTTGCATGAAGCTCATAGCACTACAAACAAGACAAACTGTTGGGTATGTGGCCTTTTGCCACCTGTGATGCATCACCATGATTTATTCATTTCTTTGCTGTTGTCGCACCTAGAGAGCTGTGAGGCCTAGTTTCAGTTGCTATCTCTTATGTATCTGCATTATGTAGCTGATCCACAAAGATATACTGAAAAGGATTATGAAGCAGTCTTAAAGTATATAGAACAACATCAAGGGTTCGATGCTCAAGGAAATCAAGGAGAGGGATCTTTAGATCCAGATGCCTGTATGAACATGTATACTACTTATGAAAATGCTACTTGGTTATTTATTTATTTATTATTACAATTTGTAGAGCGCATACGTATGCCCGTGGGCGCCTTGGCGCTAAGATAACAGTTAGGATCTCTGAGGGTGGCCGTACGTTGCCAAAAGGACTCATTACTGGTTAAACAACCACGTCTTCAGCAGTTTCCTGAACTGGAGAATGGATTGACTTGATCTAATTGTTAACGGAAGCGAGTTCCAGAGTCTGGCTGCCGTCACCGTGAAATGCTTGTCTCCCCAAGTAGCCGTCCTGGTACGGGGTACTGCAAGTAGATGCTGTGACATAGATCTCAGTTGTCTAGATGGACAGTAGGTAGCAAGCTGTTCTCGAAGGAACTTTGGCCCTTGGTTATGGAAGGCCTTGAAGGTCAAACAGAGCGATTTAAATTTAATTCGGTTTCTGATTGTTAGCCAGTGGTAGTTTCTAATAGTGTGGCTGATTGATTTGAATTTAGGGGACCTGGATAGTACTCTTGCTGCCGCATTTTGAATCATTTGGAGCTTGGAGATTACCCGGTTTTGTGCATTGGCAAATAGGCCATTACAATAGTCTAAAGAGGAGAGCACAAGAGTGCTCACCACTGTTTTGCCAGCGCTTTCTGAAAGAAATGGGATGATTTTTCGAATAAGCCTGAGTTTATGACGGGCGTTTGCCGCGGTTTGGTTAGCGTGTGCCACAAAGTTGAGCTTCTCGTCAAAGACTATTCCCAAATTTCTGACCCTTGCTGCCGGTACTGGTACGGCTCCCAAGGATAAGGGCCACCACTCTGCCGACCATAGAGGGGAGATCTTCCCGAAGATGACTACCTCCGTCTTCTCGGAGTTCAACCTGAGGCAGTTGGTCTTCATCCAGTCTTTGATTGCTGACATGCCTGCTTGGAAACGTGCCGCCACCTGTTCTCCATCGTTGTTAATGGCAAGCACCAGCTGGGTGTCATCAGCATAGGAGGTAAGGCTCATCTGGTAAGATTTGATAACCCTTGCTGTTAAAAGTTAGACTGAGAATGTCAACATTATCGGCACCATCTTGCTCTCCTTGGGCCCATTCGTGCACGTGAGCGGCAGCCATTTTGTACACCATGGCCTCCCTGCCCCTCGCCGATAGCCAGCGTCTCTCTCTCTCTCTCCCGACCTCGCAGGCAACCCCCCGCGCGCTGACAACACCCCCCTCCACTCACACATGTCTTGGGTCATAAACCCCTCTTCAGCGCGGCTCTGCCTCGGAACCCCATCCTGTTCCCAGCGCGACACTTCCCTTCATTCCTTTCATGGTCCCAGGCCCTTTGATGCAAACCCCATTTTCCTGTGTGCCCGTTTGTCTTCCTCGTTCCCAGGCCACCACCTAAGCTCTGCGGATACTGTTTATTGCCCCCCCCGTACAGTAGGAAGCTTCCCTCATTAAAGGACCCTCGAGTTGATCAAAGCCCCCACCCTATGAGATCCGATCAAACCCCCCACATTCCGTGAATTGGCGGAATGTCCCGCTGCGCGATAATCATCACCTGTTGTGACCGGGGTGGGGACTTCAACTGTAACTGTGTGTGGGAACGGGCCTGAAGGGGAGATTCGGAGGATATCCTTTCCGTACATCAAAGCATTACCAAGAATGTGTTGTATGTAATAAAGCAATAAACCTATGTATAAGAGGCCAGGCCTCAGAGATGCAGTTAGAGCACCTCGTGACGATACTTGCTGTCCGATCTGATGTGTTCTCCTCCGGAGAGAATAAAAACCCTTGTTTCCTGCCTTCCAGTCTCCAGCGCCTGCCTCTTCATTGATTAATATCTTGTGGGTTTAGGAGGCGACACCGCCGGGCAATACTTAAGGATCTTTTAATCTGGTTGGTAGCCTGACCTTTAACAATTGGCGTCCCAAACGTGGGGCCCATCAGTGACTCGTGGATCCAGTGGGAGAGGTCCTGACGACAGAGTGAACGACTGCAACGATCGGGAGCGCGCCTGTCCGATAGACCCTCGTCTGACAGCCGATCATCCGAACTTCACTGGTTCCGAACAGACCTCTCTCGAGTGATCTACGGTCCTGACTGGGAACCATCAGGAGTGCCACGAGGAATACGAGGAAAAGAGGACGATCGGGCGCTGGATTCGGAAGACAAGAAACTGTCCATGCGGTCCGGGTAAGGTCGTGTAAACACGACGAATTGCGAAATGGTTATTTGAATTGTCCAGAAAATACTAGTATTACTCTTTGTTAATTTATTTGGAGATCCTCTGTCTGCAAACGGAGAAACAACAGGCTCTCCCTTTGCAAACAGTGGAGGATAGGTAATGCAACTTTCGTGTCTATCTTTCTCCCCCACTGATTAATTACTTGAAACTGAACTATTGTTCACAGACTGTTTTCTGGAGATTCTCTGTCTGCAAACAGGAAAGAGCCCCTCTCCCCCCCCTTTTTACAGATAGTGAAAGGGTAGGTAACGCAGACCTTTGCGAGCCTGCTTATTCTCCCGACTGAATTGTTTTTTTATTTTTTATATTGGTTCATGAGGTATTCACTGCTTGCAAACAACGTAGAATAGAAATATTCTGTCTAGTCTTTGCACACAGTGATAAGATAGGCAGTGCTGACTTTTTGTCCCTCGTTGCGAGCCGTCATGTCTGTCTTCTCCCCACTGATCGGTAGCCTGTTTAGCCCGGACCGCTTATTAGAGATGAACCATCCGGCTCCACCGGAAGGCACCCCTAATAAGGACATGTTCATGAAGCATGGATTGATCGCTATAGCCTATAACAAACTGTGGCATAAATATACGAAAAAGAATGGAGAAAGTCAGTGGCCACTGATAGGATCCTTCGATGATGACAAAATAAACGCGCTAGAAACAGCCCTAGGTAAAAATAAGACAACGCCCACTATGCTTGATAGTTTCGGCATGTGGCGCAAAGAAACTGAACAACATAAAAGGAAAATTGAGAGTAGGTTGGAAAAAGAGCTGCGAAAAGCAGCCCACCTAGCTGCTCAGAAGCTAGAAGGAGAGATAAAGGAAAGAGAGAAAGCCAAACAGAAACTAGAAATGGAAACATCAAGCCAGTGCCCGGTTAGAACGCCCTCCATGCTCTACCCTGATTTATCCTCGAGACAAAAACGAGCGAGCGATGATCTGCTGTTAGGCCCTCCGACCATCTACATGCCCCCTCCATATGCCCCTTCCCAACCCTTAGCACAACACCCACCACCCCCAGGTGCAAATGAGGGTAGTGCCACAGCTTCGGCCCCCATGGTCTCCGTGCCGGCCGAACCCCTTGTACCAAATACTCCGCAAACAACAACGTTAGGCGACCCTGAGACCCGAGGGGCCGGTTCCGCAAGAATAAACAGGCTAAGGAAAGATGAGCGAACAGGGATCGATAAGATAGTAAGAACACTGCTAGAAAGGAAGGAAGGTGAAGAGTACATCACGGATATGTTTAAATCATATACAGGGAGTCACAGACGACACTTTACTGTACGACTGTGTTACCATGTCTTGAACGCATACGAGGACCGATATCGAGACCAAGGTCCCGAGAGCCTAACGACTCTGTACCGGAAGGTCGATATCGGGGATGAGGGCGAGTGTGATGTGACGGACCTCCTTACGCGCACGCTTGAGGTTTTCCGCCACCTCACTGAACGAGAATCGGGAACTAAACCCACGACATCCGTGGCGACCGAACCACAAACTGAGCAACCTAGCACCATGATGCCAATACGAGAGGCTGCCCCTTACTGGGTTCCTCCACGAGGTGCAGGGACTCACGATGATGCAAACCACCAAGATGCAAAAGGAAGAGTAGTGTACAACTGGGTCTACCAGCCATGGGACCGACAAGAGATTCTGACATTCCGAAAATCTCTGCCTGACCTACGTAAAAACCCCACTGCCTTCTATACTGAATTGGGTACAGCCCTAGGTTCAACGATTATGACCCTGGCTGACATCGACTTGTTTTTCGGGTTATGTCTACCAGCTGATGTGTGGAAGCAAATCCGGAAAGTCGACCACCTTGAGCTGCTCGGACATACCTGGACACAACTCGAGGAAATTGACAAACAACGAGGACCGGGACAAAAGCCTTTGAAATCCATTTTAGACCTCCCAGATAAAATCGTACAGAAATTAAAAACCCTGATTCCAGAAAAGAAAGTGGACTGGTCGATAGTAACGGCCTGTCGCCAGAAACCCCAGGAGGATGTATCGGAATACTTCTCCCGGTTCGAAACGGTGTTCTCCGATTACAGCGGCCAGGACATGACCACCGCAACCGGACACCATCTGTTTGTCCAGAATTATGTTAAGGGTCTGTCATCCGAGGTCTCCCAGAAACTGCAGGCTAGCGAGAGTAGTTGGGCAGCCTCCAAACCTACGGCTATCCTCCAGATGGCCCAATATTATGAACATCAGAAAAATGAAAACGATAGGGCAACCGAGAGAAAGAAGAAGGATTTGAAAGAGAGGGTGATGATAGCCCAGCTGCAAGGGGTGACTATGGGACGAGACCAATACCGGGGAAACTATCAGACGAACGCCCCTAAGTCCCAAGACCGTACTTCGACTCCCCACAGTGGACGTACAGACATTAGAGAGGACCAGTGTGCTTTCTGTAAAGGGACTGGCCATTGGAAATCCCAGTGCCCAGTTCTTCTGGACATGGTCAGAAACAAAGACCCCAAGGACATAGCAAATGGGCCGAGAAATAAGGGACAACAGCGAGGGCCCCCAAATGACACGACTAACGACAGATCAAGTAGACCAAATACATTTGATCGACCCAGGCAGAACCAATACCAGCAATCTGACTATGATGACACCCACAACTTTGCATAGGACTGCCAAGGGCAAGGGAGGGATCCAGTCGAGCTCTATGTTGACCAGCAAGGCCCTTACGTCACTGCTAAGGTCCTGGGTACCAAGTCTCCATTTCTGGTAGACACTGGCGCAACACGTAGTGCGTTATCTAAACGACTGATTCCGGGGGCACCCGTGTCTGGCTCACTTATAACATCGACAGGTTTCGATGGAACGCCCTCCACTAACCCTTTGTCCGCCCCGATCCTCTTTGACGTAGAAAACAACACCACTGACACAACGTTTTTGCTTTCCTCCAATAGCCCGGACGCCATTATGGGACTTGACCTATTGAAACACTTCCGAGCGACGATCAGATGTTCCCAAGACGGAGTTCGAGTTTTTCTTTACGACAACCCTGTCCTGCTTAGACATTGCCCTCCCCGACGCATGTTTTCCATCACCGACACTGACACATCCCTGCTTGACACTCTGCCTCCATATCTATGGGCCAAGACGGATTCGGACGTAGGGCGCATGTTGATCGACCCAGTGCACATTACTGTCCGACCAGACGCAACTCTCCCAAAACTTCCACAATATCGGATATCGCCCGAGGGCGAGAAGGAATTGGTAAAGATTATTCAGTCGCTAGCCGACGCAGCAGTGGTAGAGGAAGTAGTTAGCAACGTTTGCAACAGCCCTATCTTGCCCATCATCAAGAAACAGGGAGAGGGAGATGAGAAAGCATACCGTTTTATCATTGACCTTCGAGAGATCAACAAAGTGGTGGTACCCCAGTACCCTGTGGTCTCGGACATCACCACCATCCTGACTTTGATTCCTTCTACTGCCACCACCTTCACTGTCATTGACCTCAAAAACGCATTCTTTTCCATCCCCATCCACCCAGACAGCCGATACCTCTTCGGCTTCACCCTGAAAAACCGCTCATATAGGTTCTGCCGAGCACCCCAGGGCTACACAGAAAGCCCTAGCATCTACAGCCAGGCCCTCAAGAGACAACTGGATCAAGTCCAGTTACCCGACGGAGTGGTGTTAGTGCAATATGTCGATGACATCCTCTTAGCAGCCGACACCACTCCATTAGCAGTCACAGGCACCATTCAACTCCTGCACTTCCTTGCGGAAAATGGCCACAAGGTCTCCAAGAAGAAGTTGCAATTCTGCCAACCCCAGGTCACTTACCTAGGCCACCTTTTGTCCAAAGAAGGAAGAAAACTCACCCCTGATCGAATCCAAACCATTCTCGATACTCCTGTCCCTAAGACCCAGAAGCAGGTTCGCTCCCTATTAGGCCTCACCTCCTTCTGCCGACAGTGGTTACCAAACTTTAGCCTCGTTGTGAAACCACTGCTTTCTCTGCTAGGTAAAGACGTCCCTTTCCCACTCCCTTGGACCCCTGAGTGTCAAACCTCCTTCACGGAACTACGAGATGCCCTTTGTTCAGCCCCCGTCCTAGGTACCCCTGATTACAAAAAAGCCCTTCTCCCTTTACACTCACGAAAGGGAGGGGTGCGCTTTATCTGTCCTGACCCAGGCCATTGGCCCTAAGCAACGACCGTGCGCTTACTTCTCTGCCACTCTTGACCCTGTAGCCAGAGCCTTGCCTGCCTGCCTTCGAGCCGTAGCTGCTGCTGCGATCTCTATCCGACAGAGTGAGGGGATCGTACTCTCGAATTCCCTCACGGTACTGGTACCCCATGCAGTCGACACCCTCCTGAACCAAACCAAGACGCAACATCTGACGAGTGCACGACTGACTGGATACGAACTGACTTTGCTTGCACCCCATATCGCCCTGAAAAGATGCACCACACTGAACCCGGCAACTCTGTTACCCTTGCCAGAGAACGATCCCAACGTGCACCCTGTACATGACTGCGTGACTCTTACGGACGAACAGACTAGAAGTAGGGTTGACCTCAGAGACACGGCTTTCCCTGACCCTGACGGAGAGCTGTGGGTGGACGGTTCTTGCATCAAACTCCCCGATGGCACCACTTCCGCTGCCTATGCAGTCACCACGGCCCGAACTGTAGTTGAGACAGCCCGTATCACGCAACGATCTGCCCAGGCAGCGGAACTGATTGCCCTGACCCGAGCCTGCATCCTGGCAACAGGAACTACAGCGAACATTTACACCGACAGCCAGTATGCCTTTGGGGTGGTTCACCATTTTGGGCTCCTTTGGAGGGAAAGGGGATTCTTGACCTCACACGGCACCCCCATTTTGCACGGGGATCTAGTCTCCGCCTTGATCGAGGCCGTCCTTCTCCCCAACATGTTGGTTTCTTCACTATAGAAGTGTACACCGTGAAGACAATCTCTCATGCAACATCAGCCACAGAACCAGCTGCCAAACAAAAACCGAACGACGCTGTTAACAATTCTGCATAAACATACCCCAAAAAAGCTGTAGTATATTACGACCACGTTCGCTTACCTAAAGCCTACTCAAAGCAACTCGACAGACACCCGCAGCTAGAAGCATGCATTAGTCATCACCCGAGTGAACGCGGGACGCTGTATTAGCCGGTAGCGGTGAATGATAAGAAGAGGGACTACACAACAAGAGTCCCATGGCGGCCATCTTAGAGTGGTGAAGAAACACATGATAAACATGTGAAGAAAAGAAACGAAGTGCGAGAGAGGACCCCAGGAGAAAGAAAGAGCGCTGGCATAATATTACTTAGAGATGAGCCTTGAGGAACACCACAAGGCAGGGCAAGTTCTGGCGATTTAAAAGGTCCCAGCGTCACTACTTGTGTGCGGCTAGACAGAAATGAGGCCAGCAGGTCTTTGGCGCTGGAACGAATGCCCAAGTTTCCGACACAGTCAATCAGAATGGAGTGATTGACCGTGTCGAAGGCAGCTAATAGGTCCAACATTATGAGGACAGCAGTCCCTCCAAGGTCTCTGATGGTTCTGATATCATCAGCCGCCTTAATTAGGGCAGTCTCGGTTCCGTGAAGTTTACGGAACCCGAACTGCGTGTCATCAAGCAGATTATTTTTCTCAAGGTATTCAGACAGCTGGACATTCATTGCCTTTTCGACCACTTTGGCTAAAAATGGCAGACTGGCAATAGGTCTGTAATTCTTCAACAGCTCCTTGTCTAGACCGGGTTTTTTAAGGAGCGGTTTGAAAAGAGTGTTTTTTAGGATGTTTGGATATATCCCTGACCTAAATATCATGTTACAGAGTTGCGTAATAGCTGTGCTGATGGTATCTATTACTGGCAGGTAGACCCTGGGTGGACAGGGGTCCAAGGCAGATCCTGTTTTTATTGACTGCATGATGTCCCTGATTTGTTCCTCCTCTAGTCCCTCAAACTGGGTGAGCGAGCAGGTAGGAGGACAGGTATGTGTGGTAGTTGAAACTAGTGGGTCGTTGGTCGAAAACTCTAGGTAAATGTCATTAACTTTGGAGAAGAAAAAGGTAGCCAAAGAGTTACAGAGAGCCTGCGATGGAGTGGTTGCTGTGTCTGCAAGCTTCCCAGCCAGTTGTTTCACTACCTCAAATAGATGTTTGGTGGAATTTTTGGCATTATCAATTTGATCTCTCAAAAACTTTTTCTTGGCCTCTAAAATTATTTTTTTGTAACTAAGCTGTGTCTCCTTATAGCGGAGTTTGCAGAGTTGATCGTAAGACTAACGCCAGTATCTTTCTTGCTTTCTGCATTCTTGTTTTTGTCTCCTAAGTCCTTCTGTGAACCATGGAGCCGAAGGCAGCTTTCTATTTCTAGAAATGGTCTTGGATGGGACCAGTAGGTCCATTGCATTCCCTATCTAGTCTAGAAATTGTTTAACGGCTAGATTAGGATCCGAGGATATAATGGGGCAGGTCTTGATCAGGAGGTCTGTGAGAGCTGCATTATCTATATCTTTCCATACTTTGAAAGGCTCTTGATTTGAATGAGCCTGTCTGGTTGGGGGGGAGCCAGTGATGGGAAGAGCGCAGAGTATGGCATAATGATCAGACCATGTAAAGGGAAGGATGTCCTGGACTGTTATCCCTTCTATGTTGGAAAAAATGCCATCTAAAGTATGGCCAGTCTCATGAGTGGGGGCATTAACCAGTTGAGACAGCCCCAGGCTTTCTAGGTCCTCCGTTAGTGCTTGGGAGTCTACATCCTCCCTTTCTCTAAGTGAAAGTTCATATCCCCTAGTACTATAGTGGAGTCCTCGGTCGCCAAAGATTCAATCATTGAGTTAAAATTCGCCAAGAAAGCAGCACGCGGGCCAGGTGGTCTGTACATAAGTACTCCTTTCAAGGTGTATGAGGGAGTTACCTTAATGGCAAATTGAAGGGCTTCACAGCAAATAGATGGAATCGGGAGGATTCTAACAGAGAGGTTGTTACGAAGAATAATAGCCAATCCTCCTCCTTTTTTTCTCTGTCTGCCTAGTCGATGTATCGTGTATCCCTGCGGTACAGCGACCACCAAATCTGGGTCTGAGTCGGCATCCATCCAGGTCTCTGTTATAAATAACATATCTATGTTCTTATCGAGAATCAGATCTTGAATCTCCTGACGGTGTTTCCGAGAGATCTGGCGTTAATAAGTGCAATTGTCATATGCCTGACTTTCTTTATGGTACTAGGTGTGGCACCTGTTTTGCTGGTAATAAATGGTAGAGGTAAGGTGCAAGTAGAACAGTTATAAGTTACCTTCGTGACGATGTGCTCAGGATCATGTAAGGGGCAGTGTTGGAAATGGGATCCCTGGCTGGCCAGGGCTTTCGCCAAAGTCAGTCAGAGACCACCACTCCCAAGTCAGGGCAAGGGAGTTACACGCCAAGATAACCCCTGCTCACCCTCTAGGTAACGTGGCGCGAGCAGCAAGGCTAAACCTGGAGGCGATGTAAGTTAAGTATTTGCGCACGTACCCCAGCAACAACAACCAAAGGCCCACCACAAAGGAAAACTCCACACAAGGTTATATAAAAATAGCCTTTGTATTATAATAAATATACATCAGATAAAACACACATCTTGTTACACTGTGCCAACAGGCACGGGCGGAATTTACAAGGGATATTGCACAGGACAGGGCCACTTGGACCACTGTCAGGGGTATCAGCACTTTTAGAACTTGTAGAAAGTAAAAATCACTGTAGCACACAATATAAAAATAGAGCACACAACCAGTAATCACTGGTAACAGGACCTCACTAGCACCACCTGTACTAGGGAGAAAACAACCACCTACATGTCACAATACCTGTAGGGGTGTAAAGGCAAAACACATGATGCAATGCATAACATTCATTCAGAGGTGTAAGGAGGGAAAACACATGATGCATCACAATACATTCAGAGGTGTAGAACAAAGCACATGACGCATAAAAACACATTCAGAGGTGCAGGAAAAGTACAATTGCGCCAAACTCAGTCACCACCTGTGACAGTCCCTGTGTCCCAATGTTAGGGCCTAAACGTAGCAGTTGCCCACAAAGTGCTGGGCAACTGGTGCAGGGAAAGTTAGGGCAACGTTGGAGCCTCTCTGGGTCAAGAACCACCTCTGTGGCACTGCGGAGCCTCACTGGGCTCCTGGACAAGAACTGGTGCCCTGAGCCTCTCTCAGGCACTTCTTTCCAGGACCACTGGGCCCCAGAGCCTTTCAGGGCTCTCAAAACGAAAATGGGCAATGAGCCTTTCTCAGGGCTCTCGCGAAACCAGCAGGCCCCCTAGAGCCTCTCTGGGCTCGGTAAACAAATAGCGCCTCTAGCCTCTCTGGCTCTAAAGAGAAATGCGGCCGCCATTGGAGCCTTCCAGGCTCAGAACAAATAAATGCCCGGGCCCCCACAGGGCCTTTAAAGAACAGAGGTGCCCCCTTTGTTGGAGTCCCCCCTCTGGGGACTCAGAATACAAGACAAGGTCCCACGAGCCTCTCTGGGCTCGAGCACTACTGGCCTCTCTCAGGCCCGGGTACTGCAGGGGAGGGGCGGGCACTCACCGGTCTCTCTGCTGCAGGACGGCTCCTCTCGCGCTGCTCCTCTCTGGGCGGCGCTGCAGAGGCCGCGGGCGGGGCTCCCCCTCACTCTCCGGGGCCTCGAAGGTCCAGGACTCTTCCTGGACGGCGGGGCTCCTTTCCTGTCGTCCCGGGGCTCTCCTCTCCACTCGGGGAGCCTCGGGGACCCGGCCGGCAGCTTCTCTGCTGCGAGGGGCGGGACTTCCGGGTTGCCTGTCTCGGGCCGCGCTGCAATTGGTCATCCGGCCCAGTGCTTCCGGGTCGCCGCGGGCAGCGCGGCGGCTCGTTTTTAGGCAGGCAGGCGGGCTCCCAGGATCCGAGGAGTGGGCTCCCTCGTGATTCCAATAAATCACGGACCTGGGCAATGCCGGGTGGGCACCGGCCTCCTAAGCAAATATAAAGCGAGGTAGGCACTCGCTAGGCACTCGCTAGGCACCGCAATTTCGGGCTGATGCCGGGTGGGCACCGGCTGGCTCTCAAAGCGCTAGCAGCGCTAGCCTCCAAGAAAAGGCGCTCCCAAGCGCCACCGGGCCAAATAAAGCGCTCTCAAGCGCTAGGCAAGGGATTCCAGCGCTCCCCAGCGCTGAAGGGCAGAGAGCAGCGCTCTCAGGGCTGTAGGCACAGCACAAGCTCCAGCAGGGTCTGGAGGCAGGCAGGGGGGGCAAGGCTGGGCCAGAGCCAGCACACTGGGTCTCCCTGGGTCTCCAGGCAGGGAGACAGTCCAAGTGGCGGTCCTCCTGGCCCCAGCAGCAGCAACAGCCCCCTCTGGCAGGATCCAAAAGCAGAACATTTTCCAAGGGGACACAGCCCCTTCTTATACTAACAAATCCTTTGTCTAAGGTGCAGGGTGGGGGGAAAACCAGTTGCAGCTGGCTCTGGAGCACTCTTGATGGCCCAACCACCCATTTCTTTCACTGGGGAGGCTAGGGTCGTTAGACACACCACAGGGGGGCGGAGCCAGCATTGTGTGGGGAAAACCCAGCCCATCCAGGACACAGGTACACTCCTCCCACACATCACTCATGCTAATCTCCCACTCACCACCGGGCAGACCCATCCAGACTTCCTGGAGCCTGGCATGCCAGCCAGCTCCAGCCAATCACGCTCCAGCACCCTCACAGCACACGCACACATATCTCAATGTCCAAAAGTAGCACTTCCCTTCTAGACACATACATGCCGCAGACACCATCTCGCAGCATTCACTCTCACGAGTTTACACATACTAAACTCGAGCCTGCACTCCCCACGCATCAGGAACTACCAGGGACACACACATTCCCCATGCATTCCTATGGGAGGGCAGGCCAGCCATGCTACACGCACGCACTTTCACTCTGGGACCCAGGGAAAAGTGCGCAGAGACCCAAAAATCACTGACACAGGGTCACACATAAGGCAAAAAGCTCAGGGGTGAACCAGCCCTGCGGGCCAAGTCCAACACAACCCCCTTCCAGCCAAAACGCAGGGGAGAACAATCACCACCGTGATGGACTTCCCTGCTTGGGGCGATAGAACACGGACGCAGGCCCGCCACTGCCGGGACACCCTCCTGTTCTATGCCACGGTGAACCCCTAGGGTTCCTTCTAAAGCTACTGTAAGGACCAGCTGGGCTACCCCACTGGTACTCCTCAGCTGTCTGCGGCCAGGACCAGGCCCTAGGCCACCCAGGTGCCACTGGTTCCTGCCTACTCACGAAGTGGGGGGTAGTAACCCCAGGCCCATAGTAGCCATTCTCCACTCCTCCTGTCTGCAAGACAGGGCTAGACTGCCACTGGTTCTCCAGCCTAGGGTCTACAACCTCAGGTGGACCAGGAGTCTCAGGGAAGGCGCTCCTCCCCTTTCCTCTTCTTTTAGGGTTCCTCCTCCCCGTGCGAGGGGGACACCTAGAACGCCATTCCAACCTAGGGCTTAACCCCTCAGGTTGCACCGGGGTCAGAGGTGGGCTCTCCCACCCTCTGCACCCCCTTCCAGAGGTCTGCCCTCTCCAACCTGGAGAAGTTCCTCTGGAAGAAGAACCGGTCAGGACACTGGTTACAGTCGTCCTACCCTTCAGGTCAGGCTGATCCTGAACCTGGCCATCCAACCTCCGGTCTAAAACCTTTGGTGGAACAACTGCCTGGCACTCCAGGACTTCTGGGGACTCACACACAATCCCCCTGAGGCTAACAACTGACACATCTGTTGTGTGACTGTCTGTCTGGCGCAGATCTCCCGCCCTCTGTCCACCTGACAGTGCGTGACGATCCCCCAGACCAGAAGTGGTGCCACCCGGGTCCCTCCAAGAAGATCTAGCCCAACTGGCTAGTCTCTGGTCCACTGGTGCATCCACTTGGAAACTCATCCCCCAATCACTCCTCACGCTGGACTCCTGTACCCTCCCTACCGGAGCGGTACTGCCAGCCTCTAGAACCACAGGAGCTCTGGTTACAGACGCTCCAGGTCCTCTACTCACTAGGAGATCCTCCTCAAATGGGCTAACAGGACAGCCTAGGTCCCCAACCTGGTGTTCCCTCAAGAAACCATCCAAGTCCTGAGGCAGGGCTTCGGGCGTCTGGGGAACCTCGGTCTCCCCCTCACTCCTGCTCCACTGAGCCAGGCAGTGAGCCCCTACACCCTCCTCGCTATCCTGGGACCTAGCTGGGCTACACTGAGCCTCTTCCACCACGCTGGGCTGGAAGATCCCTGAACCACTACTTTTGGAGTCACTCACTAGGGACTCAAAAGATCCTCTGGCCCTCTCCCAGCGGTCTGCTTCATCTGCAAGCTCACATGCCTCAGACAATCCACACCCCAACAGGTGTTTGCGCAACCCTGGTGAACAACAACTGAGCAACTGCTCTCTGAGAAACATATCGAACAATATCTCCCAATCACATTTCGTGGGCTCCCGTACCCAATCACACAGGGCTCCACAACAGTCATCCTCAAAATCTTCCCAAGACTGATGAGACGTTTCCTGAGGTTCCTAAACCTCAACCTATTCTCCTCCTCTGGGGAAACAGGTACCAGACTGGGGGAACTGGGACTGGGATTTCCTATACTGGAATCTAAATAGCTGCCACCACTGGACTCAACCCTCCCTGGGGGATCCAGAAAATTATGACTGCGGTCAGGGGATAACCTACACTCTAGGGCTATCTTCTCCCTGGCCAAGGCCCTCTCAGCCTCGGCAATCCGCTCATTCACACCCAGCTGCGCCATCTCTCTGGCATACTCTAACCGGAGCTTCTCCATGGCCAGCTGGTGCTCCCTCTCTTCTCTCCTATCCACCCACTCCTCTGGGGACAGGGAAAGGGATGGGGTGCTACATCTGACACTAGACCCAGCAAGGGACTCCCTATCTAGGGAGTACTCGCTCTCTGCTGGCGCCCATCCACTGTCAAACTCACTCTCCACATCAGACTCTTCAGGGCTCCCCCCAGACCCACCACCCTCATGGTGTGCGGCCCGGGCCCTCTCTCTCTCACTGTGCTCACGCTCCCAGTCACTCTTCTGCCACAGGATCATGTTATCCCTAAGCTTGGACTGAGTGTCTGACTCACTCACTGTGATGTCTCTCTCCTCACAAAACCGCACCAACTCATGCATACTGTACCTAAACAGGCCACAGAGGTTAAAAGGAGATTCCATCTTGACAGGATGCTCACAGACACGTGCAACACACGGGACCTAGCAATCTGAAGTAAGAGTACACAATTCCAAAACTTCAACACTCTCCTTATCAAAGAGAACTCACTCATGCATCCAGAAAAACACACCATTCATCCACACACACCCTCCCCTCGGATCGGTAAGGCAGTTTCTACCACCCCTGACTTCTCAACCTGACCAAAAGCGACACAGGTACCAAACTCTGGAAGCAGGGTGGGGGACAAATGTACGGAACACAATTATCAAATGACACTCTTCAGGAGAAGAAACAATGGAATTTTACCAACAACAATAATCCCCAAAATGTGGTTATCTAAAAATGTAGAGCTTTGAAGTGCGGCCAGCCGCTACTGTGGTACAACGCAACACAAATCCTTATCCTCACCGCTTGCCGCCAATGTTGGAAATGGGATCCCTGGCTGGCCAGGGCTTTCGCCAAAGTCAGTCAGAGACCACCACTCCCAAGTCAGGGCAAGGGAGTCACACGCCAAGATAACCCCTGCTCACCCTCTAGGTAACGTGGCGCGAGCAGCAAGGCTAAACCTGGAGGCGAAGTAAGTTAAGTATTTGCGCACGCACCCCAGCAACAACAACCAAAGCTATACTCAGTATTTCTTCTTTGTTTATAGTGAACCACGTTCTCTATAATATTCACCACAACATAGTCAGTAATTACTCCATTCAGCAATATAATAAAGTGAGCATATTTATATTTCTCAAACAGGAAACGTTTCTGTTGTAGCGCCTTTATATGCAATTTGCTCACTCCCATCGTAGTATCGTGCGTCATGACAGTTCGGATACTTCCGCAGTCTGTCCTTTATTTCTATACTTGCACACATAGGCGAGATCCCGGAGAAACTTTCTTCGACTTCACGTCTTAGACGCCGACTGTTAAATGCGAACCCTCGCTGCTCAGGTATTTATTTTTCCGAGTAGATCTCTTTCAGTAAGGCCCCTGTGACTTCAACTTACGGGATCATTTTCATTTCAGATAAGGCACCGTGACTTCGTAAACAACTGAACCTTTGGTTGACGCCCACAAAGTAAACGGAGCTCCCGCTCATTGAGTTCTACCTCGTAGTTACAGGTACTCACTTATTTACACTAAGCCACTCAGCTCAGTAAAACCCAATGGGAATTTTTTTATCATCACGATCTTATTTCGCTTTTTTAAGGGTGATACTTTAACAGTAGCGGAACTTTCAGTCTCCACGCCAGAAGACAACAGTTAATTATGAAAGGAGTTTCCAAATAAATAGGTAAACTCAAGTTTACATACCCCATCATTTATTTAATTTTCCAGTCAGTAAAATCTAGCATAACACTTATATATTTATGTGTATCTCGCAGAAGCCACTAACTTGTCAACCGAGAATCTACATGCGCCACGAGGGGATCGCCCCTGAAACCCACGTTTTATATGCCTGTGAATGCATAGGTAACCCTTTGCCTTACTTACCAGTGAAACTATCAGGGATTACGCTCTTATCTACCCTCCATAGCAAGTTCTTCACCTTCTGTCTTGTTGACTTTTCAGCAGTTCCACCTACAGAGGTCGTTTTGTTTTTCACCGAATATATACACCTCGGCCATAACGGACATTTGAGAAACGGTATGAAATTCAGTACTGTCGCTTTTCTTGCACTTTTTCAACAATTAGATAATTTTCATAACTAGCGTACTACTATTCAATTTTAAGGTTCACATTGGAGCAATTGCTGATCTTTGAGTCTGCATATATCTATATAGCAGCGCTAGCCTCCAAGAAAAGGCGCTCCCAAGCGCCACCGGGCCAAATAAAGCGCTCTCAAGCGCTAGGCAAGGGATTCCAGCGCTCCCCAGCGCTGAAGGGCAGAGAGCAGCGCTCTCAGGGCTGTAGGCACAGCACAAGCTCCAGCAGGGTCTGGAGGCAGGCAGGGGGGGCAAGGCTGGGCCAGAGCCAGCACACTGGGTCTCCCTGGGTCTCCAGGCAGGGAGACAGTCCAAGTGGCGGTCCTCCTGGCCCCAGCAGCAGCAACAGCCCCCTCTGGCAGGATCCAAAAGCAGAACATTTTCCAAGGGGACACAGCCCCTTCTTATACTAACAAATCCTTTGTCTAAGGTGCAGGGTGGGGGGAAAACCAGTTGCAGCTGGCTCTGGAGCACTCTTGATGGCCCAACCACCCATTTCTTTCACTGGGGAGGCTAGGGTCGTTAGACACACCACAGGGGGGCGGAGCCAGCATTGTGTGGGGAAAACCCAGCCCATCCAGGACACAGGTACACTCCTCCCACACATCACTCATGCTAATCTCCCACTCACCACCGGGCAGACCCATCCAGACTTCCTGGAGCCTGGCATGCCAGCCAGCTCCAGCCAATCACGCTCCAGCACCCTCACAGCACACGCACACATATCTCAATGTCCAAAAGTAGCACTTCCCTTCTAGACACATACATGCCGCAGACACCATCTCGCAGCATTCACTCTCACGAGTTTACACATACTAAACTCGAGCCTGCACTCCCCACGCATCAGGAACTACCAGGGACACACACATTCCCCATGCATTCCTATGGGAGGGCAGGCCAGCCATGCTACACGCACGCACTTTCACTCTGGGACCCAGGGAAAAGTGCGCAGAGACCCAAAAATCACTGACACAGGGTCACACATAAGGCAAAAAGTTCAGGGGTGAACCAGCCCTGCGGGCCAAGTCCAACACAACCCCCTTCCAGCCAAAACGCAGGGGAGAACAATCACCACCGTGATGGACTTCCCTGCTTGGGGCGATAGAACACGGACGCAGGCCCGCCACTGCCGGGACACCCTCCTGTTCTATGCCACGGTGAACCCCTAGGGTTCCTTCTAAAGCTACTGTAAGGACCAGCTGGGCTACCCCACTGGTACTCCTCAGCTGTCTGCGGCCAGGACCAGGCCCTAGGCCACCCAGGTGCCACTGGTTCCTGCCTACTCACGAAGTGGGGGGTAGTAACCCCAGGCCCATAGTAGCCATTCTCCACTCCTCCTGTCTGCAAGACAGGGCTAGACTGCCACTGGTTCTCCAGCCTAGGGTCTACAACCTCAGGTGGACCAGGAGTCTCAGGGAAGGCGCTCCTCCCCTTTCCTCTTCTTTTAGGGTTCCTCCTCCCCGTGCGAGGGGGACACCTAGAACGCCATTCCAACCTAGGGCTTAACCCCTCAGGTTGCACCGGGGTCAGAGGTGGGCTCTCCCACCCTCTGCACCCCCTTCCAGAGGTCTGCCCTCTCCAACCTGGAGAAGTTCCTCTGGAAGAAGAACCGGTCAGGACACTGGTTACAGTCGTCCTACCCTTCAGGTCAGGCTGATCCTGAACCTGGCCATCCAACCTCCGGTCTAAAACCTTTGGTGGAACAACTGCCTGGCACTCCAGGACTTCTGGGGACTCACACACAATCCCCCTGAGGCTAACAACTGACACATCTGTTGTGTGACTGTCTGTCTGGCGCAGATCTCCCGCCCTCTGTCCACCTGACAGTGCGTGACGATCCCCCAGACCAGAAGTGGTGCCACCCGGGTCCCTCCAAGAAGATCTAGCCCAACTGGCTAGTCTCTGGTCCACTGGTGCATCCACTTGGAAACTCATCCCCCAATCACTCCTCACGCTGGACTCCTGTACCCTCCCTACCGGAGCGGTACTGCCAGCCTCTAGAACCACAGGAGCTCTGGTTACAGACGCTCCAGGTCCTCTACTCACTAGGAGATCCTCCTCAAATGGGCTAACAGGACAGCCTAGGTCCCCAACCTGGTGTTCCCTCAAGAAACCATCCAAGTCCTGAGGCAGGGCTTCGGGCGTCTGGGGAACCTCGGTCTCCCCCTCACTCCTGCTCCACTGAGCCAGGCAGTGAGCCCCTACACCCTCCTCGCTATCCTGGGACCTAGCTGGGCTACACTGAGCCTCTTCCACCACGCTGGGCTGGAAGATCCCTGAACCACTACTTTTGGAGTCACTCACTAGGGACTCAAAAGATCCTCTGGCCCTCTCCCAGCGGTCTGCTTCATCTGCAAGCTCACATGCCTCAGACAATCCACACCCCAACAGGTGTTTGCGCAACCCTGGTGAACAACAACTGAGCAACTGCTCTCTGAGAAACATATCGAACAATATCTCCCAATCACATTTCGTGGGCTCCCGTACCCAATCACACAGGGCTCCACAACAGTCATCCTCAAAATCTTCCCAAGACTGATGAGACGTTTCCTGAGGTTCCTAAACCTCAACCTATTCTCCTCCTCTGGGGAAACAGGTACCAGACTGGGGGAACTGGGACTGGGATTTCCTATACTGGAATCTAAATAGCTGCCACCACTGGACTCAACCCTCCCTGGGGGATCCAGAAAATTATGACTGCGGTCAGGGGATAACCTACACTCTAGGGCTATCTTCTCCCTGGCCAAGGCCCTCTCAGCCTCGGCAATCCGCTCATTCACACCCAGCTGCGCCATCTCTCTGGCATACTCTAACCGGAGCTTCTCCATGGCCAGCTGGTGCTCCCTCTCTTCTCTCCTATCCACCCACTCCTCTGGGGACAGGGAAAGGGATGGGGTGCTACATCTGACACTAGACCCAGCAAGGGACTCCCTATCTAGGGAGTACTCGCTCTCTGCTGGCGCCCATCCACTGTCAAACTCACTCTCCACATCAGACTCTTCAGGGCTCCCCCCAGACCCACCACCCTCATGGTGTGCGGCCCGGGCCCTCTCTCTCTCACTGTGCTCACGCTCCCAGTCACTCTTCTGCCACAGGATCATGTTATCCCTAAGCTTGGACTGAGTGTCTGACTCACTCACTGTGATGTCTCTCTCCTCACAAAACCGCACCAACTCATGCATACTGTACCTAAACAGGCCACAGAGGTTAAAAGGAGATTCCATCTTGACAGGATGCTCACAGACACGTGCAACACACGGGACCTAGCAATCTGAAGTAAGAGTACACAATTCCAAAACTTCAACACTCTCCTTATCAAAGAGAACTCACTCATGCATCCAGAAAAACACACCATTCATCCACACACACCCTCCCCTCGGATCGGTAAGGCAGTTTCTACCACCCCTGACTTCTCAACCTGACCAAAAGCGACACAGGTACCAAACTCTGGAAGCAGGGTGGGGGACAAATGTACGGAACACAATTATCAAATGACACTCTTCAGGAGAAGAAACAATGGAATTTTACCAACAACAATAATCCCCAAAATGTGGTTATCTAAAAATGTAGAGCTTTGAAGTGCGGCCAGCCGCTACTGTGGTACAACGCAACACAAATCCTTATCCTCACCGCTTGCCGCCAATGTTGGAAATGGGATCCCTGGCTGGCCAGGGCTTTCGCCAAAGTCAGTCAGAGACCACCACTCCCAAGTCAGGGCAAGGGAGTCACACGCCAAGATAACCCCTGCTCACCCTCTAGGTAACGTGGCGCGAGCAGCAAGGCTAAACCTGGAGGCGAAGTAAGTTAAGTATTTGCGCACGCACCCCAGCAACAACAACCAAAGGCCCACCACAAAGGAAAACTCCACACAAGGTTATATAAAAATAGCCTTTGTATTATAATAAATATACATCAGATAAAACACACATCTTGTTACACTGTGCCAACAGGCACGGGCGGAATTTACAAGGGATATTGCACAGGACAGGGCCACTTGGACCACTGTCAGGGGTATCAGCACTTTTAGAACTTGTAGAAAGTAAAAATCACTGTAGCACACAATATAAAAATAGAGCACACAACCAGTAATCACTGGTAACAGGACCTCACTAGCACCACCTGTACTAGGGAGAAAACATCCACCTACATGTCACAATACCTGTAGGGGTGTAAAGGCAAAACACATGATGCAATGCATAACATTCATTCAGAGGTGTAAGGAGGGAAAACACATGATGCATCACAATACATTCAGAGGTGTAGAACAAAGCACATGACGCATAAAAACACATTCAGAGGTGCAGGAAAAGTACAATTGCGCCAAACTCAGTCACCACCTGTGACAGTCCCTGTGTCCCAATGTTAGGGCCTAAACGTAGCAGTTGCCCACAAAGTGCTGGGCAACTGGTGCAGGGAAAGTTAGGGCAACGTTGGAGCCTCTCTGGGTCAAGAACCACCTCTGTGGCACTGCGGAGCCTCACTGGGCTCCTGGACAAGAACTGGTGCCCTGAGCCTCTCTCAGGCACTTCTTTCCAGGACCACTGGGCCCCAGAGCCTCTCAGGGCTCTCAAAACGAAAATGGGTAATGAGCCTTTCTCAGGGCTCTCGCGAAACCAGCAGGCCCCCTAGAGCCTCTCTGGGCTCGGTAAACAAATAGCGCCTCTAGCCTCTCTGGCTCTAAAGAGAAATGCGGCCGCCGTTGGAGCCTTCCAGGCTCAGAACAAATAAATGCCCGGGCCCCCACAGGGCCTTTAAAGAACAGAGGTGCCCCCTTCGTTGGAGTCCCCCCTCTGGGGACTTAGAATACAAGACAAGGTCCCACGAGCCTCTCTGGGCTCGAGCGCTACTGGCCTCTCTCAGGCCCGGGTACTGCAGGGGAGGGGCGGGCACTCACCGGTCTCTCTGCTGCAGGACGGCTCCTCTCGCGCTGCTCCTCTCTGGGCGGCGCTGCAGGGGCCGCGGGCGGGGCTCCCCCTCACTCTCCGGGGCCTCGAAGGTCCAGGACTCTTCCTGGACGGCGGGGCTCCTTTCCTGTCATCCCGGGGCTCTCCTCTCCACTCGGGGAGCCTCGGGGACCCGGCCGGCAGCTTCTCTGCTGCGAGGGGCGGGACTTCCGGGTTGCCTGTCTCGGGCCGCACTGCAATTGGTCAGCCGGCCCAGTGCTTCCGGGTCGCCGAGGGCAGCGCGGCGGCTAGTTTTTAGGCAGGCGGGCTCCCAGGATCCGAGGAGTGGGCTCCCTCGTGATTCCAATAAATCACAGACCTGGGCAATGCCGGGTGGGCACCGGCCTCCTGAGCAAATATAAAGCGAGGTAGGCACTCGCTAGGCACCGCAATTTCGGGCTGATGCCGGGTGGGCACCGGCTGGCTCTCAAAGCGCTAGCAGCGCTAGCCTCCAAGAAAAGGCGCTCCCAAGCGCCACCGGGCCAAATAAAGCGCTCTCAAGCGCTAGGCAAGGGATTCCAGCGCTCCCCAGCGCTGAAGGGCAGAGAGCAGCGCTCTCAGGGCTGTAGGTACAGCACAAGCTCCAGCAGGGTCTGGAGGCAGGCAGGGGGGGCAATTCTGGGCCAGAGCCAGCACACTGGGTCTCCAGGCAGGGAGACAGTCCAAGTGGCGGTCCTCTGGCCCCAGCAGCAGCAACAGCCCCCTCTGGCAGGATCCAAAAGCAGAACATTTTCCAAGGGGACACAGCCCCTTCTTATACTAACAAATCCTTTGTCTAAGGTGCAGGGTGGGGGGAAAACCAGTTGCAGCTGGCTCTGGAGCACTCTTGATGGCCCAACCACCCATTTCTTTCACTGGGGAGGCTAGGGTCGTTAGACACACCACAGGGGGGCGGAGCCAGCATTGTGTGGGGAAAACCCAGCCCATCCAGGACACAGGTACACTCCTCCCACACATCACTCATGCTAATCTCCCACTCACCACCGGGCAGACCCATCCAGACTTCCTGGAGCCTGGCATGCCAGCCAGCTCCAGCCAATCACGCTCCAGCACCCTCACAGCACACGCACACATATCTCAATGTCCAGAAGTAGCACTTCCCTTCTAGACACATACATGCCGCAGACACCATCTCGCAGCATTCACTCTCACGAGTTTACACATACTAAACTCGAGCCTGCACTCCCCACGCATCAGGAACTACCAGGGACACACACATTCCCCATGCATTCCTATGGGAGGGCAGGCCAGCCATGCTACACGCATGCACTTTCACTCTGGGACCCAGGGAAAAGTGCGCAGAGACCCAAAAATCACTGACACAGGGTCACACATAAGGCAAAAAGTTCAGGGGTGAACCAGCCCTGCGGGCCAAGTCCAACAGGCAGGTATTAATTTGGACTGATCTTAGCTGTAGGAGGTCATCGGCCAAATAGCGTGCATGCTCACCTGTACCAGATGGACCCGGGATTATGGCCCTCGGCCCGGCCTTTGGCGTGCCCGCTGCGCCCGCCCGCTGCGCCGTCGGGGATTAGTGTTCATTTCAAGGAGGAGAGGAAAGGAGGGCAGGAGGCAGCGGCGACTAGCGCGTTATCCCTTCCTCACCCAAAATGGCGTCCACCCACGCTCGCAACAGAGTCCAAATCGGCTGTGTGGGGAGTGAATGCAGGTAGGGGCAGTGTCTTTTGGTCCAAATAGGTGTTTTGCTAAAAACACAATATATAAACACAGTGAAACACAATTTTAAAAGAGCGTGTGCAAGTTGCTCTGGACAAGAGAGAAATACGTTTTTGAGAGAGCGCAATTAAAATAACGTGCCACCAGGTAAAAACAGCACCTGGCTTCCGCCTCAGGGGTAGATCCACAAGTAAAAGAACAAATGTTAGATTTTGAATATTTTAACACCACGAAATATTTTCAGCATTTCCAAGAATGTAATGTTACTGATGTCAAGGCAATGCCAGTTCCTATTTTGAATAGTACTGCTTCCTTTTGTATACAAGGGAAAGGTCATGTTAAGGTAGGAGATAGTAGATGCAATTACACCTACACTTTGCATACCAACAGCACTCCGCCCTTATTAACTCCTCCTATGTGTATTTTGTATGCGGTAAAAACGCTTACACTAGGCTTCCTCGAGAATGAGCAGGGCATTGTTACCTGTCCTTCATTTACCCTCCGGTCTATATAGCCCCTTCTAATTATCATAAGACACACCAGCTGACTAAACGACATTCGGATCCTTATCGAGTTAGTAGAAGTATTGACACTGATAGCACTGACCAGACTGATACTGCTGCACAGCAGTTTGTAGACATAGTAAAAGGTTTCTTTCCTATATGGGGTCCTATTTTTACCAGTAGGGATGTCAGGCGTCTCTCTGGGGTAGTGGAAAATGTAGTTCAAACCACTACTGGAATTTTAACTAATTTGACAGTAGATCTTCAGGCTACGAGATTCGTTTCGCTTCAAAATCGGATGGTGCTTGACGTCATCCTAGCAGATCGAGGAGCAGCATGCCGCGTGATCGGCAGCTCCTGCTGTGTATATATTCCTGATTCTGCTCCAAATATACATTTGGCCATTCAGAAGCTACATCGCTTAGCTGCTGAAGTTCATGCTGATACTGGTACTTGGTCCTTAACCGGGTGGTTCTGGGATCTCCTATCCACCTGGGGTTGGAAAATTTTCATGATCCTGGCTGGAGCACTTGGGGTGGTATTTGTGTGTTGCCTGTGTCTTCATTGTGGGCCGGCATGCTGTTCCTATTGTGCCGCCAGGCTCACTTCCTCACTGACCGTTTCGAAACAAGTGAAAATTGAGAAGCAGTTAGTACGGAAGGAGGTTGCTGACCTCATGCACATAGATGAAGGTGTGTTCTTGGATTAGGAGTCTTGTTATATGATATATTGGCTACATTACGCCAAAAGGCCAGTCTGAAGGAATATTAAATCGCTATTGTATAATGTTGGCTTAATGTATCCAATATATCAATGCTACCTTCAGGATAAACCCTTGTAAATACACTCGACCCATCCATGTATATTTTAAGAATCGGGCCCAGACTGAACAAACGCCATTTTGGTTTCATTTCCCGGGGTCTCTTTCGTTAGTTAGGAAAACACGTGACCTGTTACTGTGTAGAGGGCCTAAGAGGCCAGCCTGAGCTATGAAAGGACCATTGATTCTAACTTAGGAAACTCAAGGTCACATCTGTCTTTCTTCTAGGATGGTGAGTGGGGTTGCGAAGTGCACTCCTTTTTACTCCGTTTCAAATTTTTTGAATATAATTATATCATACTTTTGCGAGGGTGTGCTGGGAGGGGAGGAGCGGCCAATCTCCACAATTGAAAAATGAATATATACTAGTGACAGTCGTCATTAGACCCTTTCCGCACTACCTTTGGCAGAGATCCATCTGCCTTAGTAATCTTGATTAAGAAACGTTGCTTAGGATTTTCAAAAAGTTTATTATTGTTGATATTTTCTCTGTTTTTCCAAAATTAATGCGTTTACATATATCAAAAACGATGCTTGTTCATGCTTTTTTGCTCAAACGTTCAATTCACTGATTTGATAAACAGAACAAGGTTACAAATGAAGAAAAAAGTTATCCTGTCCCAATGCATTTCGGGATGCTATCCCTTCGTCAGGGGCACTAAAAAAGAAAATAATGTTAACATGTTTTGTCTGCGACCGTCAGCACACAGGGTGGTTAAATGATACGTTTACAATCTTTGATTTATAATTAACAAGACTAGTTGAACAAATGACTTTTTCTAGGGTGAACATGAAGATGACTCTGTTGGACATACTCATACTCATCGACATTTGGCCATGCTATGCATAATTTCGAATAATGACATACCATAGTTGCCTAAAGTACAATAAGTATTGCTTAATTGCGTAATTTGGAAAACCCATATTATTCCATTGGTGAAAAAATAAATAAAGGGGTAAGAATGAAACTCTGATTAATGAAAAAGTGGTTCTCGAATTGAAAAAAATAACACACGAGGAAAAACTCACCATGAGTACTCTACTGCCATGTGGTGCTTGATATATATGCAGACTCAAAGATCAGCAATTGCTCCAATGTGAACCTTAAAATTGAATAGTAGTACGCTAGTTATGAAAATTATCTAATTGTTGAAAAAGTGCAAGAAAAGCGACAGTACTGAATTTCATACCGTTTCTCAAATGTCCGTTATGGCCGAGGTGTATATATTCGGTGAAAAACAAAACGACCTCTGTAGGTGGAACTGCTGAAAAGTCAACAAGACAGAAGGTGAAGAACTTGCTATGGAGGGTAGATAAGAGTGTAATCCCTGATAGTTTCACTGGTAAGTAAGGCAAAGGGTTACCTATGCATTCACAGGCATATAAAACGTGGGTTTCAGGGGCGATCCCCTCGTGGCGCATGTAGATTCTCGGTTGACAAGTTAGTGGCTTCTGCGAGATACACATAAATATATAAGTGTTATGCTAGATTTTACTGACTGGAAAATTAAATAAATGATGGGGTATGTAAACTTGAGTTTACCTATTTATTTGGAAACTCCTTTCATAATTAACTGTTGTCTTCTGGCGTGGAGACTGAAAGTTCCGCTACTGTTAAAGTATCACCCTTAAAAAAGCGAAATAAGATCGTGATGATAAAAAAATTCCCATTGGGTTTTACTGAGCTGAGTGGCTTAGTGTAAATAAGTGAGTACCTGTAACTACGAGGTAGAACTCAATGAGCGGGAGCTCCGTTTACTTTGTGGGCGTCAACCAAAGGTTCAGTTGTTTACGAAGTCACGGTGCCTTATCTGAAATGAAAATGATCCCGTAAGTTGAAGTCACAGGGGCCTTACTGAAAGAGATCTACTCGGAAAAATAAATACCTGAGCAGCGAGGGTTCGCATTTAACAGTCGGCGTCTAAGACGTGAAGTCGAAGAAAGTTTCTCCGGGATCTCGCCTATGTGTGCAAGTATAGAAATAAAGGACAGACTGCGGAAGTATCCGAACTGTCATGACGCACGATACTACGATGGGAGTGAGCAAATTGCATATAAAGGCGCTACAACAGAAACGTTTCCTGTTTGAGAAATATAAATATGCTCACTTTATTATATTGCTGAATGGAGTAATTACTGACTATGTTGTGGTGAATATTATAGAGAACGTGGTTCACTATAAACAAAGAAGAAATACTGAGTATAGCTATCGCTAGCTGTGAAGGTGCACAAAGAAACAAAGAAATGGAGAACAAAAAGCCAGATGAAATAAATGTTAATAAAAATAGGATGTGATAATCAAATCTATGTGTGGTATTCCATAGTTTTCTTGTGTATAGATCAATTATACGCAGGCTTGTTTATAACGTGTGTTGATCAATGATGTTATTAACATTGATGCTTTGTATATACCATGGAGTGCCGAAAACTATGAAGTTAATTACTTTAACAGGTCAACCCCAAAAAAACATGTCATATATATTTACTGATGGACACAAGAATATATCTTAAATGTAAGAAATTGATGTAAGAAATTAAATACAATCATAGAATGTGTGGATTCAAATTCCTGTTTCAAGAAGAGATGGTGCTAGTCCATAGATTTACAGGAAACATGACATATCTATTTTGTCATTAAGACCTTTTGGTGTTTGAGTTTGTAAAAAGTCAATCCATCAGATTTCTCTTCATGATAACCAAGTTTCATTATTTCGATCTGGTTTCAGTTGAATCTGTTCCAGAACTTGAAATCTTAGTTGCGGAATCGTATGTTTCATTTCTGTCCAATGAGATACTAGACTTGATGTTAAAGTCTTGTTTCGTATTCAACTCTTATGTTCTGTGATTCTGACTTTTATCTTTCGTTCCGTTTTGTCTATATACAATTTTCCACACGGACATTTTATGCTGTAGATCACATACATTGAGTTACAATCTGTTTGTTGCCTGAGTTTGATTCTCTTGCCAGTTTGGGGATGCTGTATATATGGCCCTTCCATTACATTGTTGCAGTGGATGCAATTGTAGCATTTTTTCATCTTCTAGGATGAGCACATTTTTGTAGACGCAATACCTGTACTCCTGTGCCTCAGAATAAAAGGGAGGCACCTTTACTGACCTACCCCCGGAATAACTTGAGCTGAGTTTCTAATCAATTAGTTGCGCCTTATATAGGTTTTCCTGATGGCTTTACACGAAGTGATACTTTTCCATGTACGGGGTTTTATGAGGTATGCTGAAAGTATATATGCACTGTTTTGAATGTAATCCAGTAGTCTCCTCTGTGCACCTTCGAGGGCTGTGTCGAGAGTGAGGCTCCCCTATATAGGGCGCCTTTGCAAAATAAATAATTGAACCTTCTCCATTGCCGACTGACGTATTATTGGTAAATCAGGTATATGGGCTATTGGTAGGTATAGCTCTATGGTATACCATTTTTGGTACTTCACTTCCTCTGTATTTTAAGCGAGATGGTTCAAAAATTATAGGGAGAATTATGAAGTTTTATTTGGAGGTGCAGAAGTGTAAGAATTGCCTGGAAAAAACTCAGAAAGAGAAAGGTAGCTGGTGGTATTACACTCCCAGACTTCCAACTCTATTGTTGGGCTTTTTCATTGAAAAATGTAAGAAAACTGCTAATGAATTCCAGTGATATCCCAGCATAATTAATGGGCCCTGAAAAAAAATCTTGCAGAGAAAGGAAACTTTTTCTATATAAATTTGGACATCCCAAATACTTTAATTAAGCCCCCAATTTGGAACTCCCCAGGGAAACCTCTGTGCCTGCAAGACAATTTAGCTGCACCCTTGCTAGCGGCGGTTATAGAAAGGTGGGGCCAGCGAACTGAGGAAGGTTCTCTATAACCATTTGACAGCCTACAGACAACCACGGAATTTAGACTATCTAGATTCAAATACTGTCAATTAGCAACCTGGTCTCGAACCTAGTCAAACTGGGGGCAGGATTTGGAAATTGAAGATGAATTACAAAGTAAGCAGAAATACAAGAAAGAAATATTTCCATATGGTACTAGGCGCTGGTACGGGGTGAAGATGATATCGGGATTTCGCCGGAGGTGATCCAGAAGCTGAACACGCCGGGCTGCAATGTTTCACACTTATGACAAGTATCCTTATCTATGCTTTGGTCTTCAGTGAAGTCAGCACCACTCAGGAGCAATCACTTGTTTACACTATACAGGGCGTACTGGTCGCCAAAGAAGCTACCAAAGAGGGGGGACAGTAAGAAGAGGCACTGTCCGAAGTGTGCTATGGAGAATGCGTAGGAAGTTCACCTCTTCTGGCAGTGTCCGGCAATCCAGTCCTTCTGGCAGGAAGTGGGGGTAGTATTGACTAAAATTATTGGTATAAGCATTAAGGTAACCCTCCCTTTAGTTATTTTGGGACACTGGATGGAGAAGGGGTCCGCCTGGGGAGGCTCAGAGCCCAGTCAATCTTTAACTTGATGGTTATAGCATGGAGACAGTCTTACACCCATGTGTGAGGGATGGAAGGCATCTGCTGGCCATGTTTCCATGGAGTTGTCCGCATCGTGAGCCACACGGCCCCTACGGCTCCATTACGGCAAATGAGGCTCTCTAATGTTAGGCATAAATTCTATATCCTGATGATGATCCGCATATCGGTTTAAACGGATCGAAACACCGTCGACAACTTTATACACCTTATACATTTGTAAAAACCTAAACGTCCTTTAAGTGTAAAGGTGTAAGTAATGTTCTATTGTACATTTGACATTGTGCAATTACCAGTACAACAAACCCTAAGCTTTTGCCTAAAAGCCCTTTGTTTCATGTTCTGTTCCCTTTGTTATATGTTGTACATGTGTTAAGTATGGCACAGGCTTGTGCCCCACCTTGTATATTGTTTTGTAAATACTCCTTTTTATTACTTATGAGTAAATATCCGACCTCTGTCCGGCTGGGTATGTCAAATCAACATAGAAACAACTGAGTCTATAGGTTTTATTGCTCCTTTTTGTAAGGGACCACTGTTGCCTCTAATAAGTCACTCCCAAGGTCCCTTGCTGACTTAATTGGGTCCCCTTGTTGTTCTTAAATACATCTACACCAGGCCTCAAGTGTTTGCTCTTGTTTGGCGGTAGATTTAAAAATGATCCCCCCAGGTGGAAGCACACATAGTAGTGCAGGCAGGCAGACTATTGTGCCACAGGGGTGGTATCCCCCGGACACAGTAAGTGGGACAACCCCAGGGGATGGGGGCCTCGGGCCATTACAGACTCAGGAGGGTGGGCCACGTGGCCCCCCCCTCTCTTTTCTTTGAAGTGACAGCCCTAGGGGATGGGGTCCTCTCTTTCTTGGCTTTGCTGGAAACATAAGTGCCTGTTTCAACAAAAGGTGCAAGCAATGGTAACCTGAAGTATATGCAGAGTGTGTGTTCAGTGCTGTCCAGGAGCACAGGTGGTTTCAATGTATGAAAGGCAGTGACCTGCAAAAAGCACATTCACAACAAATAGTGTTCTGATCCAGTCTTTTGACTTGACTTGACTTGACTGTCTTGTATTTAACATGTAAATATCCAGAACAACATGTACATTTATTCAAAAACAAATGTGTGTTGTGAAAGTTAAAAGGTACATTTCTCTCACCTCTGTGGAGACACAGAGTCTCTCTCAGATGAGGCTGTAAATCTCTCCATGGAGAGGAATCTTCTGTTCCAGGCTCATTCCTCACCCTGGGGCAGCTCTGTCCAGGGAGACGTCCTTGTCTGTCATGAAGGTTGTACTGGGAAACTGGTACAGAGGAGGGAGAGACAGAGAGACAGAGAGACAGAGAGAGGGAGGGAGAGACAGAGAGAGGGGGAAGGAGAAAAAGACAGGTACAAAGAGACAGAGAGAGGGGGAGAGAGAGGGAGGGAGAGAGAGGTCAGAGAGAACCCAGGGAGGAAGGAAAATACAGGTACAGAGGGATGGAGGGGGGGAGAGACAGGTACAGAGAGATGAAGGGAGGGAGGAAGAAGAGAGACAGATACAGGGGAGGGACAGACAGGTACAGAGAGATTGGGGGAGGTAGGGGAGACAGGTACAGTGAGAGGGAGAGAGGGAGAGACGGAGGAGGGAGAGACAGGAACAGAAATATAGAGGAAGAGACGGGTACAGAGAGATGGAAGGAGGGAGGAGGGTTAGACAGGTGCAGTGAGATAGAGGGAGGGAAAAGCAGAGAAAGAAAAACGAAAGGGAGAGAAACAGTAATAGAGAAAGAGAGAAAGAGAGTGAAATAAATAAATGAATAAAGGAGAGGGAAAGAGTTGGCAGAGACAGTGGACGCGAGAGAGAATGAGTGTCAGAGAGGAAAAAAAGAGATAACGAGAGGAGTCCAGATCAACTGATGAAGTGGTTCATGCAACAAAGTGTTGAAATGTTTGTTATGATCTGAGAGTGACTCCTCTTTGTGGGTCTGGCAGCAGAATATTGTGGAATAAATATTGTCTGACAAAGATATTGTGCCTTAAGAATCACACATTAGAGTCAGAAAATCTACACTCAGAGAGATTCACTTTTTGCAAATGATATTTTAGACACTATATTAAAGTCAGGCATTATTTCTGTCAATGACACTTTGACACACAACCCTCTGTGTGTTTGTGTCTCTGCACAGCTGTGGATAGAAGTGCTGTCCACAGTAACACAAGAGCATCAGCAGTGCTGGAGGTACCACAGACCAGGGAGGAAGGACTGTGAGGGGTGTGAGCTTGAACAGACTAGTACATACAACATGGCATGCTAGGAACATATTTACATGTCAGAGTGTGAGGTGGAAGAGTATGAGGCAGGGGCGTACCTACCAAGCGTGCAACAGGTGCTGTCGCACCAGGTCCAGGGCTGTGAGGGGCCCAAGGGCTGTGAGGGGCCCCAGGGCTATGAGGGGCCCAGGGCTGTGAGCGGCCCCAGAGCTGTGAGGGGCCCCAGGGCTGTGCGGGGCCCTCTGCACTACAATTGTAGCTGCTTCAGAGCTCTTGGCATCCTTGCTACACCACTGGTGTGAGGCAGATATGTCCCTCGAGCTGCACTCAGTGGTAGTAAGAAGCCTTCATTTACCACTACTACCCCAGACTGCGTCATTCCTGTGTCATCAGCCCCCGCCCTCACTTTCAGCATCTACTGTCCCAGAGTGACGTCACTAACATGGCTGAACCTAACACACATGAACATGGCATGCACCACAACATGAAGAGACAAGAGATGAAAGGGTGTTTACCTGGATGGAGGCAGAGAGAGGTTTTCAGAAGAGAGCGCGGAGGATTCTGGGAAGACCCTGGACACTCTCCAGCCTCGTCTGGGAGCCCAGCACAGCTCTGCACCCTGGGGCTGTAGAAGACTGCTCTCTCCACTGCAGGGAGGGGAGGAGAGGAGAGAGAGAGGAAGAGCGAGAGAGAGAGGGAGAGAGAGAGAGATAGAGAGGAAGAGAGAGAGAGAGAGGGAGGGAGAGAGAGAGAGAAAGAGAGGGAGAGAGAGTGAGAGAGAGGGGGGAGAGGGGAGAGAGAAGGAGAGGGAGGGAGAGAGAGTGAGAGAGAGAGAGGGAGAGAGAGAGAGGGAAAGAGAGGGAGAGAGAGAGAGAGAAAGAGGAAGGGAGAAAGCGAGGGAGGGAGAGAGAGAGAGAAAGAGAGGGAGAGAGAGAGAGAGAAGGAGAGGGAGGGAGAGAGAGTGAGAGAGAGAGAGGAAGGGATAGGGAGAGGGAGGAGGGAGGGGAGAGAGAGGGAGAGGGAGGGGAGAGAGGGAGAGGGAGAGGGAGAGGAGAGAGAAACAGTCAATAAACAGGAGAGAGAAATTGAGTAAAAAAGGGGTTTATTTGTTTTCTAGTCCAAACTTCAGGGCCCCAACTCACTTCACTGACAATAAACAAAGGATTACTTCAGCTCTTTCCACCCTGGAGTAGTGCAGTGGTAACAGGCTTTAGATATGTTTAGCTTCAATGAGCTGTTAATGGTCTGTGTCTTTCTTCCATCACAAGATGCTTAATTCTGCTCTTCTGACAGCAGCCCCCTTCTGTGCTTTACATAAGATGTAGAGTGTTTGTTGGTGGTGAGCGCAGGAAGTTAAGACCTGGTGGAAAAGATAAACTGTTTCTGGTTGAGAGTTTGGAGGAACCACATGTGGGTTAGTTCTCTCTCCTCCAAACTTCTGGTCTCCCCCTGATTCAGAGAGGGGCAGATATCAAAATATCCCATGGGTATCATATAACCCTAGTATACCTAACCTACTATAACTAGCAAACCTAACATATCTAGCTACTGTATCTACCATACTTAACCTACTAACCTAACCGGCTAGACCTCTCATACTTCCTATACCTATCTAACCGACCATGGCTAATCTACCACGCCTACCCTACCACAACTAGCAGACCTACCATATCTATCTACTGTATCTACCATATTTAACCTACTAACCTAACCAGCTAGTCCTCTCATACTTCCCATACCTATCTAACCGACCATGGCTAATCTACCACACCTACCCTACTACAACTAGCAGACCTACCATATCTATCTACTGTATCTACCATACTTAACCTACTAACCTAACCTGCCATACCTCTCATACCTATCTTACCTACCATGGCTAATATACCACACCTACCCTACCACAACTAGCAGACCTACCATATCTATCTACTGTATCTACCATATTTAACCTACTAACCTAACCAGCTAGTCCTCTCATACTTCCCATACCTATCTAACCGACCATGGCTAATCTACCACACCTACCCTACTACAACTAGCAGACCTACCATATCTATCTACTGTATCTACCATACTTAACCTACTAACCTAACCTGCCATACCTCTCATACCTATCTTACCTACCATGGCTAATCTACCACACCTACCCTACCACAACTAGCAGACCTACCATATCTATCTACTGTATCTACCATATTTAACCTACTAACCTAACCAGCTAGTCCTCTCATACTAACCATACCTATCTAACCTACCATGGCTAATCTACCACACCTACCCTACCACGACTAGCAGACCTACCATATCTGTCTACTGTATCTCCCATACTTAACCTACTAACCTAACCAGGTAGACCTTTCATACTTACCATATCGATCTAATCTACCATAGCTAATCTACCACACCTATCCTGCCTGCGTGTCAGTTCAACCACACTTTACCAGCTGCGCTTCTCTTTGTATACATAATTATGCTCATGTTTAGTGTGTTACTTCTCGCAGCCATCTTTGATGCAAATAAAACCCTCTCATCTATGTAATTTCTACAGGAAATGCTCTAGGTATTACAGTTTTGATTACATCAAGATGACGTCAGGTGTGCCACACTTTTGTAATAAATATAGAATGTTAGCAATCTCGTTGTTCATTAGGACACTGTGAGAGGCAGAGGCCAGGGGCAGGGACTCTGAACATTGAAGGCAGGCAGGAGGGTGCAGGGGCAACAATCTGACCACACTGGGCAGGCAGGAAGGGCAGTGGCAGCACAACAGATTATGGTGGGCAGTGGAAAGGGGGCAGGGGCAACAAACCAACAATATAGGACTGGCAAGAGAGGCTGTGGCAATATAATAGACCATTGTGGGCAGAAGGAAGACGCAGTAGTAGTACAACAATACCTGCCAACAGACCCGATTCAGCCAGGAAACGTCCAATGGTTTTAAGCCCAAAATGGCTTTATTTGATCTGTCTCCTGTCTACAATTTCCTCTTTTTCAATGTAAGTCAAAGGGGAAAATCAATACACCAGTTGTTTTCAAAATCTCCCTCTTACCAAGTTCAAAATGTTAGCAAGTTTGGTACATTGGATCGTGGAAGGCAGGAGGAATTGGGGTGGGGACATGGACACGGATAATAGAGGACAGGAGGGACATGGAGAGGTGCACCAAACTGACCCTACAGAACAGGCATCAGGGTTTGCAGCAGCACAATACACCACACAGGGCATGCGGGACGAGAGTGCAGCACAACAATCCATAGAAAGCAACAGGGAGGGGACGGGACCATGCGCATGGACAACAGAGAACCGAGGGGAAAGAGGCAATGGCAGCTACCTGACCAGAATGGACAGACAGGAGAGAAAGCTGCAGCATAACGGACCATAAAGGGCAGGAGGGACGGATCAGGGGCATTACCATGGAACCGACAAGCCAGGAGGGAGGGAATAGGGGTCTGCACATGGAAACAGAGGGATGGGGGCAAGGGGGCAGGGCAGGAGCAGCACGCTGACCACAGAGGTCAGGCAGGATGGGCACTAGAAGCAAGACACACCATGGAGAGCAACAGTGAAACTAAAATGGCATACACACAAAATATGGAGGGAAGGTGGGAGGTAATAAGAGGCAGCACAGAAGACCATGCATGGCAAGCGGGCGGGTTAGTGGCAGCACAATGGCCATGATGGGCAAGAAGGAGGGGGCAGGGGCATACAGGATAGAAGGGAGGGGTAGGAGCTGGGCACAGACAAGAGTCTTCAGGGGAAGGGGTCTCACAACAGTCCACGTGGGGCATGCAGGAGGAGGAGTTGCAGCACAACAGACCAGAGATGGCAGAAGGGTGTGACAGTAAAATGGACCATGGAGGACAGGAGGAAGGGGATAGGGTCATGGAACGTGGACAAGCAGGGTGGGGGTGGCAGGGACAGGTTACAGTCATCTGACAATGCTAGGCAGGTGGGAGGGGAATGGCAGCTCAACTGAACACTCAGAGTAGATAGGAGGGGCAGGTCCATGGAACATGGTCGGCAAAAAGGATGGAGCAGGGGCATACACACAGACATTGGAGGGCAGAGGGAAGGAGAGTAGGGGCAGCAAGCTAAGCACAGAGGCTAAGCAGGAGGTCAATGATGGAGCATAGAATTGGGCAATGGAGGGCAGGAGGAGTGGACTGGGACTTGGACATCATGCAATGGAGGGCAGAGGCAGCACATCAGACCATGCAAGTGCCGGAGGGAGGAGGCTAGTGCATGGATTCAGACAACAGAGGAAAGGGAGGAGGTGGATGGGGCAGCAAGCTAACTGTTCAGAGAAGGCGGGTAGCCAAGTGGTAGACCTACGGCCACACAGGACTGTAATAAATGAGCAGGGGCGTGGACTTGGACAACGGATGCCTAGGTGGAGGGGAGGCAGGAGCACCAAGCTTGGGTGGGGGCAGCACAATGCCAGGCCAGTCCCTGCTTCCAACTCCCCAGCATCCATTGTGATATGCAACTTACATAACATTAAAAAAACTAGAAATTTGCATAAAAAAACTAAGATTACAGGGAATTTATAGTTAGACCCAGATTTCACTCATACAGAACCAGTGAAATTCAGCAGTTATAGTTACCTGAGCAAACTAAAACTTACACCCCCACAATGTACTGCTAATGACCTCAGGCATTACATCATTCAGGACATGGTCAGTCACATCACTCATGACAGCACTCATGACATCTCAAATGAGCTGTGAATGGAATTGAACTATAATTGCTATAAATGTATTTAGGGTTAGTGTGTGTATATTAACACAATAGGTTTCAGGGGTATTATAGTTAGGAATTATCATTTAAAAAACCTTTGAAATTCAATGAAAAATAACAGAGGTTTCAGGGACGTTATAGTTAGAAATTAGCATTTAAAAAAACCTCAGAAATTCACTGAAAAAACACAGGTTTCAGGGACATTATAGTTAGTTGGACATTTCACTCGTACAAAACGAGAGAAATTCAGCTGTTAAAGTTAGTTTTGCTAACTATAACTCGTGCCCCCGCAATTCACTGCTGATAACGTCACATATTACATCACTCATAACATGGTCAGTGACATCACTGATGACATCACTGATGACATCTCAAATGACATCACTGATGACATCACTGCTGACATCATCCACATGATCATCTGCTGCACCTCCACACACCCTAATATACCATTTGCTACACACCCTCTAAAATACAGGCTACCGTTCTCAAAACCAAAGGCACATCAATACCAGTTAGTACACACCCACTCACTGCTTCATAGGTCTACACAAACATCCACTCACCTATGCAGTCACACATAGATGCAGTCACTCATCAATATAGACACTGAAAAATGCACTCATACACCTCTACAGATACTCACACACCTGCCACTCACTCATTGTTACTCACACACCTAGTCAGTCTTGCAAAAAACTAATCACACTTCCATTTACTCACCTGTACAGGTATACACACCACCTCACTTATTCATGCAGATACTAACACATACTTATGCTCTTCCACAATCACTGACCCAGGCACACACTCATTCATACAGCCACTCTCACAATCACTCACTCTCACATATAGTCATTTATATAGTCCAACAGTAACATATACTGCCTTTCACATATGTAGTTACTCACACATGTACCACTGTGATATCCGTTCACTCACAACACACTCATACAAACAATCACCCACCCATATAGCCCTTCACAAATGCACTCATGAAGCTGTACACCCAGTGAATCACCCACTCACACATCTATGCACAGAGTCACTCACCCCCTACCCACCCACACAGACACTCAGGTACCCATACAGATACTTAGACAACCAATCAATAACCCATATAGACACTCATGTAGCTACTCACCAACCCATGCAGCCGCTTACACACCAACTGACAGACTGATACAGACATTCACACAGTTTAGTCACTAAACCAAGCATTCGGTAAGACATCTTTAATTACTCACTTATACAGTCAGTCACTCACCTACTAACTCATCCATTCAGACACTCATACATCCACTCATTCTTCAATACACAGTGGCATATAATTATTGTAGAATGATTATATGATAAAGGAGTTCAAAATAATTGAAAGACAAAAACTACATGTCCCACAATTCCTCCTGTGATGCAACAGGAAGTCACATGATGAGTATTTGGAAAAGTATATACTGATCAAGGTCTCGGATGAGATTGAAAAGCGTTGTTTGAAGCGACGACCCGTGATATGTGAAAATAAAAGAATATATCGTGAAAGTGTCCGTGAGTGCGCCTCCATTCTTCTTGGAAAAGAGGGTTGAAAGTATATATTACGTCTTGGCTCCGCTGTGGAAGCTGCACCGCAAAAGAAGCGCCAGAGATCCGATGCCATTGAGCTCATCAGAAAGAGTATATATATATATATATATTCACTGAAAAAACCATAGGTTATAGACCATATATAGTTAGGAATTAGCATTTATAAAACCTTATTTTACTCACACAAAACCATTGAAATTCCATATATAGTTAGTTGCACTAACTATATATCGCGCACCCGCAATCCACTGCTGATGATGTCACATATTACATAATTCATGACATGGTCAGTGACATCACTGATGACATCACTGATGACATCTCAAATGACATCACTGATGACATCACTGATGACATCTCAAATGACATCACTGATGACATCACATCACAACTGAATGAGTGGATGTATAAGTGTCTGAATGAAGGTTTTAGTAGGTGCGTGACTGACTGTATGAGTGAGTGATTAAATGTGTCTCACTGAATGCATGGGTTAGTGACTAAACTGTCTTAATTTGGGCATCATTATGTCTGTTATTCTGTAAACTGCTGCATGTGTTGATCAGTAGCTATATGAGTAACTATATGGGTTATTGATTGATTGTCCAAGTATTTGTATGGGAGACTGAGTGTGTGTGTGGCTGGCTGGGAGATGTGTGACTCTGTGCAGATCAATGTGTTCTTGTATCAATGATTGTATAAGAGAGTAAGTATGTGTTAGAATATGTTTGAAAATGTAAGGTACTCTATGTTTAACTGTATAGATTAGAAAATGGAAGTGTGATTGATTCTTCACAGGACTGACTAGGTGTGTGAGTAACTCCAAGGATGAGTGGCAGAGTGTGAGTGTCTGTATAGGTGTATGAGTGCATATGAAGTGTTGTAAAGATGAGTGATTGTATGTATGAATGATTGTATGGGTGAATGAGTGAATGTGTGTGTAGACGTAGGAATCAGTGAGTGCGTATGTAGTAACTAGTATTAGTGTGTCAATTTAAAAAAATTTATATTCTGTATTTAACACTGGGTGTAACAGAGGTTATATTAAAGTGTGAGGAGATGCATTGTATTGTCACATGAATGATATCATCAGTGATGTGACCATTGATGTCAAATGAGATGTCATCAGTGATGTCATTTGAGATGTCATCAGTGATGTCATCAGTGATGTCATTTGAGATGTCATCAGTGATGTCACTGACCATGTCATGAATGATGTAATATGTGACATCATCAGCAGTGGATTGCGGGTGCGCGATATATAGTTAGTGCAACTAACTATATATGGAATTTCAATGGTTTTGTGTGAGTAAAATAAGGTTTTATAAATGCTAATTCCCAACTATATATGGTCTATAACCTATGGTTTTTTCAGTGAATTTCAATGTTTTTTTATTAGCAAATATCAAAAGCTTTAAAATGTCAAGTACGTGGTAGGTAAAAACATTTTCGTGTTTATGCACGCTGATGTGCTTTGAACGCTGCCCCCCCTCTTTTCTTTTAGGAGTACTCTCTCTTTGCAGATAGTGAAGGGTAGGTAACGCAGGCCTTTGCCCCCGTTGCAATCCGTAGTGCCTGCTTCCCTCTCCATTTGATTGATTGTTATCCAAGCATTTACTATTTTGGAATTGGTTCTCTTTGGTTCATTCTCTATTTACAAACAAGCACAGAGTCGCAATACTCTGTTTAGTCTTTGCAGATAGTGAAAAATCGTTAGAAAAAACAAAAGGAATCAAGCAAAATCAGTAGGCCACTAATGGGATCTCTTTTTGACCTCGCTAAAATAGAAACATTAGGAACAACCCCTCATGAGAAATATGAAACTAGTGAGAGGAACCGAGCTCGACGCCATGATGGCTGCAAGACAGCTCGGCTCCGCCGCCCACCCCGCCCAAAATAACGACAAACCCTATGCAAATATTATAAATATATACAACACACCAGCAAAGTAACAGGGTAAAACGTTTTATTAAATAACTATTTACATGGCAGCCTGCTGCAACATCGATCCAAATACATGCCGCCGTTCCCGGGATTTCTCCCCGACTACTCTGCGGCCTACGAGATGGAGAGGCCGGGGCGTTGACTATGCGGGGCCTCCGGCCGCAACCACAGCGCCAACGATCGCTGCTGATGGAGGGGAGCCTTGCCGGTGAGACCACTGATCTGAAGAACCGCTGCCTGCGGTGCCTCCCTGAGCTGCTTGACGGAGGCCCCCGAGGGGCGGTGTGGTGGCGCGGACTCCGAAGGGGCACTTGGCTCCTGCCCCCTCCCCAAGTCTTGTTGCCCTGGTGTGGCTTGAGATCGCCCCCGACATAGGCGGCCGGCTCCCGGGGTCCGGGGGAACTTATTGCCTTTTGGTGACTCTTCCATTCTGGACCTTGTCCCACAATCCGTTTGACCTGAAGACACGTCCTGTGGTGCCCTGGTCCGACCATCACATATACCTGCGCCAGGAGATGGCGTGGGGTGCACTGGAAGGAAGAGGCGGCGCAAACGAGCCTCCCCCACCTCCCCAGGTGGAGGTTTCTCAGCTGCACCCCAGCGCTTAACTCGGCAGCTGAGTTACACCCATTCTTGCGGCACAGTGCCTACCTGCGCCAGGAGACGGCGTGGGGTGCACTGGAAGGGAGAGGCGGCGCAAACGAGCCCCCCCCACCTCCCCAGGTGGAGGTTTCTCAGCTGCACCCCAGCGCTTCACTTGGCAGCTGAGTTACGCCCACTCTTGCGGCACAGTGCCTCTCTCGGCCAGCTGAGTTGAGCCTGCTCTTGCTATAACAACGTCTCACCCGCCATCAGGCTGAATTGCACCCACTCTTGCGGTACAGCGACAGGCGGCTGCCACGGAGCTCACGAAATGGCAGTCGGCTCCACAGACTTGGGCCTGGCCTGCAAGAATGGCTCTGGTCAACCCTGGAACTCGGACGCTTGACTGCTAGGGCATGGGCCCCATTCCCAAAAGCGTCCCCTCAGCCTTGAAGATTCTACAAGAGTCACCGGGGCCCCCGACTCCCGCAGACTTCCGGTGGGGAGCGACTGCCATGATTGCTCGCGGAACGGTCACGACGTAGCCACGAGGTGCTCTCATGCTGACGCCAGCTTCAGTCTGTAACATCCAGAATTATTGTAGTATCGCGTTGTCGCGTAATGCGTCATATGACGCGCCACGTTAGCGCACCCGATGCGCGAAGCGCAGCTTCCCAGAAGCGATCCGGGGCGCGGCGCGGCACGGAGCGGAGCGCGTAACGTAAGCATAACAGGTCATGTGACTTGTTAATAAAAAATTTTCATTGGTTCATTTCACTTTTGGTTTCCTAATGATGTAAGGCTAGGTCATGTGACCTAAAAATGACACTTTTCATTGGTTTAGAACTTTTTTTTTTGTCCCAAATGATGAAAACCCCTCCTTGTTTCCTCACTCTGACTTTCATCTTTGTAAGAGGAAGACCTACAGTGCCTCGCTCGGCCACCTGAGTTACGCCCGCTCTTGCGGCACAGTGCCTCGCTCGGCCAGCTGAGTTGCGCCCACTGTTGCGGCACAGTGCCTCGCTCGGCTAGCTGACTTCCGCCCACTCTTGCGGCACAGTGCCTCGCTCGGCCAGCTGAGTTCCGCCCGCTCTTGCGGCACAGTGCCTCACTCGGCCAGCTGAGTTCCGCCCACTCTTGCGGCACAGTGCCTCGCTCGGCCACCTGAGTTACGCCCGCTCTTGCGGCACACTGCCTCGCTCAGCCACCTGAGTTACGCCTGCTCTTGCGGCACAGTGCCTCGCTCGGCCACCTGAGTTACGCCCGCTCTTGCGGCACAGTGCCTCACTCAGCCGGTTGAGTTTTGCCTACTCTTGCGGCTACAGCGTCTCACCCGCCATCCGGCTGAATTGCACCCACTCTTGAGGAACAGCAACAGGCGGCTGCCACGAAGCTCACGAAATGGCGGTCTCCTCCACAGACTTGGGCCTGGCCTGCAAGCATGGCTCTGGGCAACCCTGTAACTCGGACGCTTGACTGCTAGGGCATGGGCCCCTTTCCCGAAAGCGTCCCCTCAGCCTTGAAGATTCTACAAGAGTCACCAGGGCCCCCGACTCCCGCAGGCTTCCGGTGAGGAGTGACTGCCATGATTGCTCGCGGAATAGCCACGACGTAGCCACGGAATGGTGGTGCTCTCATGCTGACACCAGCTTCAGTCTGAAACATCCAGAAACACTGTAGACTACCAATTCAATCAGTTCCGGTGGAGCCCCAACGTGACCCGGTAGGGAAGAACTTGCCCTCCCCTCTTTGACTGATGGTTCTTGTTGCCTGTCCCTTCTATTGTCATTTAACTGAACTTTTTAGACTACTCAAAGGGGTTCTGGTCCGACAGCTGCTTGGTGGAAACATTTTGACTATATTCTGGACCTGCCCGGCCTCCCCAAAATGACCAGACATCCCTCACTTCCAATTACAGCATACACTCCTTTATCAATATCTTCTTTGATGTTCCTCTTGAATATGTAATTTTGTAGAACCTCATACAGACAAACATTCTCGAGGTAACTGCTTCTATTTGGATAATATGTATCCCACATGTTGGCAACTCCTTGATGTGTACTGGTTGCTCAGCCTTGATATCACGAGATATGTATGCAGTTTTGGAGCACATGGCGGGCGGGGACGGGTACTGATTGAACATTTGGACATCCATATTGATATTAAGTTCTGATGTATTATTGATTACTGTACTATTAAAAATTCAAATTAACGTTACTCATGGTACTTGCCCGGAAATGTATATCTAGATAATTTCATTGTAACTGGTCCTGTCGTACTTTGATTATAAAATTAACGTCCACCGATTCCGCAACTGTTAGACACCTTAATTCCTGCAACCTAATGGCCCGCCCGTTACGTTTTTCTACAGTGTAAATGTCCCCTCATCATATACGATTCCAGTTTGCTCCGTGGCCGGCCCACGTGGTTGTAGGCCCGTATTTGTATACTGACATTTTTGCAATAAACAATTTTCGAAGGAAGTATGGAATCAGCGTCATAACAATCGTCTAGGTTGTTGGGTTTTTGAATAGTGGCTGTTATTCCCAAACAATAGAAAACAGATAATGCAGACCCTTTGCCTGAAGTTTGGATTGATTGAAATTTGTATCCGTCACACCTGCCCTTTTTCCAGAATTATTAGAAAATGGTCGACCGTAGCTTAAGGTATCTGCCGAATGTAAGGTGTGGTATTTTGTCCCATAAAATACGACTAATTGAGAAACAAATACACGAAGAGGGAACTCGAATTTAGAGACAAACAAAATGAAACATTTTTTTGCATCATAAAAAGGGGAGGATATGTTACACAGAAAAATAATGCGAAAGGGATAGCCAAGATCTGTTGTATCACACGTTCCTGCAGCTAGTCTGATACATAAGTAGAACCTTTTTCGTGTTTGCGCGCGCTGACTTGCTCTGAATGCTGTATCCCCCCCCCCTTTTCTTTTCTCCTCTGTAGGTTACATCGGAGTTCCGACTGAAGAATGGAGTGGACATGGACCACACCGTGCTCCATGTAGGGAAAGACATAAACAAGCGCAATGAGATATTGCATGGAGTGCAGACCATCACTGGGAGCGTGAAAGATTGTATGGTATGAATGTGCGCATGGGCCCTGATTTGTACGGTTTGAATGAGTATGTGTGGCGCACGACTGGGTCAATAAAAAAATGCTTTTTGTATGACTGAGGCGGTGATCGAACGGTTAATGGAATGAGAAAAATAAGCCCGAACATGGTATCCGCATGTGAAGGACGAAAAAAAATATAGCACTTTCCTTACTTAGGAACGACTCTCTCTGGAGCTAGTGAATGGGAGAGTAGCCTACACCAGAAACTTGAAGTGTTATTTCAGTACGACGAACCCAACCCCAACCGAAATCCCAAATGTACACCCAAAATATTGCGCACCAGTAAGTAAATTTATGTGCTGACTAAATAAGAGAAGTTAGCTCGGCTCCGCCGCCCACCCCACCCAAAATAACGACAAACCCTATGCAAATATTATAAATATATACAACACACCAGCAAAGTAACACAGTAAAACTTTTTATTAAATAACTATTTACATAGCAGCCTGCTGCAACATCGAACCAAATGCATGACGCTGTTCCTGTTGAGGTAGCATAGGTGGCGGCCTAGTGGTGGAGGACCGTTGTGCAAATAGTCCGGGGGCGACACCACGCGCAAAGGCCTGTCCCCGCGGTCAGCTGCAGCAGGGCGAGCCTTAGCGTTTCACTCCCCGGTCAGTTGCACCATGACTGCCATTGGCGTTCCACTCGGTTGGATGGCCGGGGACCCGCTCCGGTGTCCGGGGTGAAGAGCGGCTGTTGCTGCGGAACGCTCAAAATAGCGGCCGACTCCCCGGATTTGGGCCTGGTCCACTAGAACGACTCTGGTCTACCCTGGAACTCGAATGGACTGTGGCAGAGCGTCCAAAATCCACAAAAAACACCACTGCCAACTCTTCAATAACTTCCATCACCCAGCACTGCATTTCCAAAGGAACAACATAGCAAGCTTTCGTGGCCTTTAGAGTTTTAGGAAGCAGTTTCCCAAGACCATCACTGCAGCCATTGCAATCCAACAGAGGAACTTTTCCCAAGATCGTCATATTAACAGGGCTGCTGGTGTAATCGGGGCTCTTGCAGCCATTCAACTTAATTGAAGCTTTTTTTTGGGGGGGTGAATGCCTTCCTGATGACCCCCCCCCTCTTATTGCCTGGTCCGACCATCACATATACCTGCGCCAGGAGACGGCGTAAGATGCACTGGGAGGGAGAGGCGGCGCGAACGAGCCACCCCCACCTCCCCAGGTGGAGGTTCCTCAGCTGCACCCCAGCGCTTCACTCGGCCAGCTCAGTTGCGCCCCCTCTTGCGGCACAGTGCCTCGCTCGGCCAGCTGAGTCTCACCCGCTCCGATGGGGGCTTCCGATGGGGGCAACTGCCACTGTTGCTCGACTATCCCCCATGGATATACCGCTGCCACGGGTGTCCGCCACCTTATCCACATCTGGTGCCGTGAGGGAGACTGATTCAGTGCATCGGCGGAGGGATACGCCTGCTGTCCCGCTCTCCGGAAGTGGCCACAACATTGTCACAGGATGGTAGTGCTCTCATGCTGACGCCAGTTTTTGTCCGAATTACTAAGATACACTGTAGACTGTCAACTTGATCAGCTCCGGTGGGACCTCAACGTGACCCGGTAGGGAAGAATTTGCCTCCCTCGCCTTTGAGTCATGGTTCATGCTGCCTGTTCTTTCTGTTGGCGCTAACAAACTTTTTGAACTGCCGAAAGGGATTCTGGTCCTGCCGCTACTTATTGGAGACATTGAACTATACTCTGGACCTGCCTGGCCTTGACCAAAATGGCGCCAGTATGGGAGCGACTTGCAACTCCTTATGACGTTCTAGTTACTTAGCCTTGACGTTATGGGGGATATATGCGGTCTTTGTGCACATGGCGTGCGGGGAAAGGTACTTACTGGGCATACGGACAACCCTATTGATGTCGATTTTTCATTATTGATTATTGTATTATTAAAGCTTCGAAGTAATGTTACCCATGATACTCGCCCATGGTGTGCGTATGGACGATTTTATTGTAGCTGATCCTGTTATACTTTCAATTAAAAAATCAACCTTCACTGATCCTGCAACCGTTTGTCACGTTTAGTTTTTTCAATTAAAGGGCTCGCTTGTTACATACTCCTATACCCCTGGCTTTTTACCCTTTCCTACGCGCGGTCTGTACTACCGCCCTCGAGCGATCTATGTAATGAACAGACTACCATTGCCGAGACACAAGGGAATGCATCTCAGAGAGATAAGTCAAGTACGTGGTAGATAAAAACATTTTCGTGTTTATGCTCGCTGATGTGCTTTGAACGCTGCCCCCACCCCCCTCATCATTTAGATTACCACCGCCCATTGCACAAAAGCGTACCGGGCGCTCCCCCACGCAAAAAAAAGGATTTTTTTTAGCCCCGCGGGGCCCTTTTAAAGCCTCCACATCAAACCTAGGGGGTCAGGGAGGATCTACTATGCCCCCTTATGGTAATTTCCCCCTTTGTTTTGGCCTCCTCTTGTCTCTCGATCCTACCGAGAGACAAGATGGCGGCAGCTCCGGACTGTTTAGAATGTTGACAGACACCGGAAAGCCAATCAGCTTCGCTTCGTGAAGTTCCGTTACGCGTCAAGTAGGCGAACCGGAGCGCTACCCGGAGCGCTGTTACAGATATATATATTTGTTTGAACGTTAATTTCTCAAAATCCACTGGAGCACATATATTGAGACCTAGCAAAGGCACATCGGGCTACCAGTCCCTACAATTTTGCCAAGTTTAGTGCAAATCCATTCAGCCGTTCGAGCTAAAAGTGAGGCCAAACGCCCTATGGAAATTAACATGGGAAAAATGCGTTTTGGGACCCCCCTTTTTTCTCGGCCCCCCCTTGACAAAACCCCCCCATATTTTCAGGGGCTGCTCAGAAACAAAATGTTCCATTTTCCTGAACATTTCAGCCAATTCCGTCCACAAACGCCAAAGTTATTAGACATACAATTTTCAAAAATCCCATAAAGAAAAAATCCTAACTTTATATACCTACTGGCGACCGCCAGTAGGTAATATATATATATATATATATATATATGAAAAACAAATCCAGGAAAGAAAGCAAGATTCCCTTTCGGCGAACTGCTAACCAGGAACGGACCACCACAAGGTTTGAAGTTTCTTAGTGCATTTTATTCCAGCCTTCACACAACATGACGCGTTTCAACCGAGTTTCCCCGGCCTTGATCACAATATATATATATTACCTACTGGCGGTCGCCAGTAGGTAGTTATAGTTAGTATTGATTTCCATAGGGAATTCGCAACATTCTATTGGGAATAACTTTGGCGCCGGTTGAGGAATCTGCCTGAATTTTTCAGCAACTTTGCCTCACGGCGCTCCGGTCCTTCTCTGAAAGTTTGGGGGGGATTTGTGAAGCGGGGGCTGAGATAAAAGGGGGGTCCCAAAACATGTTTGCCCCATTTTAATTTCCATAGGGCGGTCTGTTTCACTTTTAGCTCGAACGGCTGAATGGATTTTCACCAAACTTGGCAAAATTGTAGGGACTGGTAGCCCGATGTGCCTTTGCTATGTCTCAAGATATGTGCTCCAGAGGATTTTGAGTAATTTAGTTTCAAAAAAATTTATATATCTATAGCCGCGCCCCGGTACGCGTACCGGGGAGTGCTCCGGGCGCACCACACGACTTGCACACGGCAAGCTGATTGGTTCTCGTGTGTCTGTAAACATTCGAAATAGTCCGCAGCGGCCGCCATTTTGTGTCTCGGTAGGATCGAGACACAAGAGGTGGCAAAAAACAAAGGGGGAAATGACCAAAAGGGGGCAGGGTAGAACCCCCCTGACCCCCTAGGTTTGATGTGGGGGCCATAAAAGGGGCCCGCGAGGCGAATTTTTTTTTTTTCCGATTTTCACGGGGGAGCGCCCGGTACGCACACCGGGGAGCGTACCGGGGAGCGTACCACGGGGAAAACCCAGTGAAACAGGAAAATAATAATTTAAAGTGATTAGATTTAGGGTAGCTCTGCATAGAGTTGTTGTGTTGTTTGGGTGTTTTAAGTACCAACATGTAGGTACCAACGCTGAGTCTTAAATTTAATGTACACCGTTTCCTCTGTAGATATCTTGCATGTTGTTACAGAAGTTATTGTGCTATATGGAATCCATATCATAGTCTGTCAGGAAAGCAGAAAGAACATGGAGGCAGGAGATGAAAAAGAGATGGCAAATACACATTGGAGATAATATAGTGGGAGAAAGAAAGTATCTATGAGCAAAATGACTATGTAACACAAAGAAATTTGCACAGTATACTATAAGTCTGACTTTACATTATAATCAATTCGGTACTAGTTTAAGAATTACATATAAAAATGAATAATGTCTCAAACAATTTTAGAATTATTAAATATAAATTTATTTTTGAGATTCATTTTCCAAATTAAACATAACTTCTATCATTTGACTGTCAGAAATGTCCTCATTTTGAAGGAGGAAATCCACAGATTCTACACATTGTAGAAGTTCCTGGTCTCGTGATTCGTCCATGAATTCCAAGTCATTGGGTTCAATGATTTCTTCATTGTTCGTCTCTAGGACAATGTCAAAGGAAACTTTTTGTTCTTTTCCATTTTGGCTGAAATTTGCATTAAAAAAAATATATCAGTAGAGATAGGGCACTGTTGGGTTTAAGTTCAGACAGGTAGTTTGGATTTTTTAACAGTGAATTTATCTTTGGGCAGTGTATGGTATCAGACTGGAAGTAGAAATATAAAAAAGTGTATGTGATGAAGCCTAAGTAAATTCATAATTATACAAGACAAGCCTAAATCCATCCGTAACTATAACAGAGAAGTCTACCTAAATCTATAACTATTACAGAGGGATAGTATATAACTATCAGAAAAAGTTTTCCAAATTAACTTAAAGTGCACAATATACTTCAGTTTTCAAAATAACAACTTACCTTTCAAAAAGAAGTTGAAGTTCTTAGTGAAAATTTTCTTGAAATGTACTTTAGGAAGTAGTAGTCAAAATGGCTATGTTTCCCTCTCTTTCTTTATATATATTCATGTACATAACCAATCGAATGTCAGGAAAAAAAAGTAGAAAATGAAAGTAACATTTTAATTGGTTGTCAATTCTAACACTTCAGATGTGTTTTTGTGAAGTAATTTACCTCAGGATATTTAGAGAGGTCTACAGGCTAAATGGCTCAATGGAATTCCACCAAATTTGGGACAATGGTAGGGACTGGTATGTAGTATGGCCTATTCTATATTTGGTGAAAATGTCTCCAGTGGTTTTTATGTAAATTAACTTTTATAATTTTTTTAGAGCGCTTCCCGGTGCACGCCCCGGTGCGCGTACCGGCAGCGCTACGGGAGTACTCCATTTTGTGTTTTGGTAGATTTGAGACAGAAAATGGCGGACAAACAACGTTGGGAATGGGTATAAGGGGGCACTGTAGGCACTCCCTGACCCCCTAGGTTTTCTGAGGGGGGCTTGGGAGGCCCATATAGGCAAAAAAATATATATATTTTTAAATTTTCGCGGGGGAAGCGCCTGGTACGCGCACCGGGGAGCGTACCGGGGAGCGTACATTGGTGAAAAATAGTGAAAAAAGTTACAAAAAGATAATCATTTGGAGTGATCAGAGGTAGGGTAGCTCTGAAAAGAGCTTTTGGGTTCTGTGGCTGATTTAGGTAACTACAAGTAGGTACCAATGCACAGTCTTAAATTCAGGAGGAATATTCTATTCCTTTCATCTGAGAAGTGCACACCATCTCCTCTGTAGATATCTTGCATGTTGTAACGCAAGTTGTTGTTGTATATTGAACCCATTCGATAGTCTCTAATGTAAGCAGAAACAGATTTATTCACATGTTTCCGTGCTTTCTCAAATTGTGGACAAAATTGGTTGGACCACTTCCATTTCTGTCTTTGGCATATATTGGAATATACCAAGGCAGTTTGAGGAAAAAGTGCCATCAATTGCTCAAAGGTGTCCTTTAAAAGCATTTCCAGACCTACCCCAGTCAAAGTGCCCAAGTCATTTCCTCCACAGTGCACAATTAAGAGGTCAGGGTGTGGCACATGCAAAAAGGTTTTCACCAATTGAATCAATTGGTAACATTTTAATCCTCTCTGGCCAATCCATTTGATGTTCACATTTGATAAATCAAGGTTGTGAAAATTTCTGGTAGCTGCGTACCTTTGAGCCCAGTGGATATAGCTATGTCCAATAATCCAGACAGAATACATGGTGAGAGGAGATTCTGGTGCAGTCAGATGAAGTGTGGGAAAGAAATGGCAGTTGGAACAATAGGAGTTTGCAAAAAAAAAAACTGTAGACTTTCAGTGCTCTTGAATCACAAGCAATGATTGGTAGATTGAGATAGTTGAAAACTGAAGGTTAGGGTGCATGGTTGTGTTCTGTGAAAGAAGTAATTTGAATGGTTAAAAAAAGTCATTTAAAGAAACCTTGCACCAGATAAGCTGGTGTATTCGCACGTCATACATCCTTGCTGAGGTGATTTGCAACATTGTAGAATTAACTTTTAAACCTGAGAGCTCAGTGAGGTGGGAGTTGTTATGGTAACATGTAGAAAGGGCTGAGGGGGGAAGGGTGTTGGTTTGAAAATACAGAGGGAAGAGTTTTGATTGGATACCATGAGCAATATGTGTGTAGAATTAGAGGTTTTCTGTGCCATTAAGGTTTGCAGTGCCTGGAGAACATACCTTTTGCTCTGCTAAAGAAATATTGGTGTGTGTATCTGACACTGTTCTGAATCTCCTAAAGCATTTGTAAAGGTGAGTTATGATTCATTTGGATAGAGAGTTCAGATTAAGAAGCACATTGATTTTTTTGGCTGTTGGTTTCTTTGATGTTTTTTGAAAATGCATGGTTTCTATATTTGTAAAATAGAGGATTTGTTTTTTGTGAAATAGTGATGTTTCAGTAGTGAAGTTGAATGGTTGTACATAGGACCTGTGTTCTGTTCCTAAAGTGGTAATTGAAAAACGATTTTAGTGCAAATCAATGGGTTTCAGTAGTAAAAATGAATCCTTACATAGGACCTGTGTTCTGTTCCTAAAATGGTAATTGAAAAACGATTTTAGTGCAAATCAATGGGTTTCAGTAGTGAAAATGAATGGTTGTACATAGGACCTGTGTTCTGTTCCTAAAATGGTAATTGAAAAACGATTTTAGTGCAAATCCATGGCTTTAATATTTTTAAGAAGGAATAAATAGTGTGTGCTTAATTACATAAAAATATTTGAATCTTTTACAAACATGTTATCTGTTTTACCTCAGATTGGGAAGCAGGCTAAGTTTCTTTGCTGTTGGCTTGTTTCATTTTTATGGGAAATGCTTGGTAGGAATGTTTGCAAGAGATAGGAAATGTATTTTGTAAAATAGTGACTTTTTAGTACTGAAATGGAATGATAGTACATAGAACCTGCACTGTGTTTCTAAAATGTTATTGAAAAATCGATTTTGTGGAAAATTAATAGCTTATACATTTTGGAGAAAGAATAAAAAGTGTGTGCATGATTAAATAAAATAATTTGAAGCTCTCACAATCATGTCACCTGTGTTACCTCAGATTAGGAAGCAACTCCAGCAATGCATTCTTTCACATGGGGAAATCCCCATGTGAAAGCCTTTGACTCAGTCTTATGCCTGCTGTGAGGCAGGTGCAAGATTTTGATGTAACAGTGTCCTAAAAGTGACGCAGTGATATCTCATAGATTTCACTGCGTCACTATTACGAGGCTTTTTGCGGAGGAATGCCTTCTCCGTGTACATTACACCCGACAGAGGTATAATGTGGCGCAGAGGTTTAAAAAGTGACGCATCTACCTACATGCGTCACTTTTTAAATATGGCGTAACAAGACACATGTTTTATGCCGCCGATGTGTCACAAAAAGTGACGCATCAGCAGTGGAAAACTGATGCAGGGCTTTATAGATGAGGTTCTTTTTTTTTGTGCACTACTCCAGTTTAGTCCTGTCCACTGCACTCTTGGACAGAAGCCTCACCTTTTGTGCTCCCCTGTACAGGCTTCATTACATCTACACTCCTGGTTAGGCCTCATAATCTTTTTTTAGAATAAGATTGGAAAAAGAGAGAATAGGTGATATGTATAAGCTTTTCATTACAGTACTGAAATATTTTTGAGGCAAAATAATGTGTTTTATATTTTTGAGAAAGAATAAATAGTGTGTGAATGATTACATGAAAAAAAATTGACCTCTTCACAATCATGTCCGCTGTGTTTCCTCAGATTAGGAAGTAGATTGTGCAGATGAGGTGAGGAATGTCCAGAGGGACAGAGGAGGTGAGGCCTGTGTTCAAGACTGTAGTGGGAGAGAGGCTTTTCTTGGAGAGCGTAGGTGGTGAGATCTGTGTCTAAGAGTGCAGTGGACTAGGCTTCATGAAGCGTATCCCCCACTGCACTCTTAGACACAGGTGTCAAATTATTTGCACCCGTGGACAGATGTCTCTTCTACTACACTCTTCACTAGAGGCCATACCTCTTGTGCACCCGTAGACAATCCTTACCTCATCTGTATCCCTGAATAGACTACAACTAACTGGCATGCTTAGACAAGCCTCAGCTTATTTACAGCCTTGGACATGCGGTAGGATTGTTTGCAAGAGAGAGGAAATGTATTTTGAAAAATTGTGAGTTTTCAGTACTGAAATGGAATGCTTGTACTCCAGCAATACATCCTTTCATATGGGGAAAGCTTCATGTGAAAGCATTTGCCTCAGTCTTATGTCTGCTCTGAGGCAGGCGCAATATTTTGACGTAACACTGTTCTAATAGTGACACAGTGAAATCTCATTGCTTTTACTGCGTCACTATTACGAGGCTTTCTGCGGAGAAATGACCCTTCTGTGTGCATTACACCTGATAAAGGTATAATGTGGCGCAGAGGTTTAAAAAGTGACGCATCTACCTACATGCTTCACTTTTTAAATATGGCGCAACAAGGCCAGTTTTGTTCTGTCTACTGCACTCTTGGACACAATCCTCATCTTTTGTGCTCCCCTGGACAGGGTTCATCTCATCTGCACTGCTGCTTAGGTGTCAGAATCGTATCACACGGGGAAAGCTCCATGTGAAAGCGTTTGCTTCAGTCTTATGCCTGCTGTGAGGCAGGTGCAATATTTTGATGTAATAGTGTCCTAAAAGTGATGCAGTGAAATCTGATAGATTTCACGGTGTCACTATTACGAGGCTTTTTGCGGGGGAATGCACCCTCTCTGTGTACATTACACCTGACAGAGGTATATTGTGGCGCAGAGGTTTAAAAAGTGACGCATCTACCTACATGCGTCACTTTTTAAATATGGCGCAAAAAGGTACATGTTTTATGCTGCCGATGTGTCACAAACAGTGACGCATCAGCAGTGTAAAACTAATGCAGGGCCTCATAAATGAGGTTCATCTTTTTTTGAACACTACTCCAGTTTAGTCCTGTCCACTGCACTCTTGGACAGAAGCCTCTCCTTTTGTGCTCCCCTGGACAGGGTTCATCTCATCTGCACTGCTGCTTAGGTGTCAGAATCGTATCACATTGGGAAAACCCCATGTGAAAGTGTTTGCTTCAGTCTTATGCCTGCTGTGAGGCAGGTGCAATATTTTGATGTAATAGTGTCCTAAAAGTGATGCGGTGAAATCTCATAGATTTCACTGCGTCACTATTATGAGGCTTTTTGCTGGGGAATGCACCCTCTCTGTGTACATTACACCTGACAGAGGTATATTGTGGCGCAGAGGTTTAAAAAGTGACGCATCTACCTACATGCGTCACTTTTTAAATATGGCGCAAAGAGGTACATGGTTTATGCTGCTGATGCGTTACAAAAAGTGACGCATCAGCAGTGCAAAACTGACACAGGGCCACATAAATGAGGCTCATCTTTTTTTGAACACTACTCCAGTTTAGTCCTGTCCACTGCACTCTTGGACAGAAGCCTTACGTTTTGTGCTTCCCTGGACAGGTTTCTTCACATGAGCAGTCCTGCTTAGGCCTCATGATCATTTTGTAGAATAAAATTTGAAAAATAGAGAAAAAGTGATATGTATAAGCTTTTCATTACACTACTGAAACAATAAATTGTGCGTGCATGACTATATAAAAAAAATGTGATCTTTTCACAATCTTGTCACCTGTTTTACCTGAGATTAGGAAGTAGATTGTGGAGATGAGGTGAGGCATGTACAGAGGGACAGAGGAGGTGAGGTGTATGTTCAAGACTGTAGTGGGAGAGAGGCCTTTCCTGGGAAGCATAGGTGGTGAAGCCTGTGTATAAGAGTGCAGTGGACTAGACTATATTGAGTCTATCCCCTACTGCACTCTTAGACACAGGTCTCATCTTCTTTGTACCTGTGGACACAGCTGTCTTCCACTACACTCTTCAATAAAGGCCTCACCTCTTCTGCACCCCTGGAGAATCCTGACTTGATCTGTAACCCTGAATAGACCGTTTGGTTTTTGTCATTCCTTTGTTGTTTGGTAATAGTGATCTATAATGTGCTTTTTTTTTTAACACAGATTGCAATCAAGATTTTTGAAGAGTAAGAAAAAATGCCTTCAAGGGAAAGGCAAAGAAAACAAGATAACCGTAAAAAAACAAAAAGAGCAACGGAATTACAGCACTCTTCCACAACAAATACTTCAAAAAACAGGAACAAAGCTCCTGGTAAGAAAACTAAGTCTTTCTTACGTAACATATGTACATTCCAAAAAAATTATGGACACCATGTAGAAAAAGAGAATGAGAGAGTACATTTGAAAAGGAAGTAGAGAACCTCAAAGAATTCTACAACTGGAGCAGGAGAGAATAATATGTACAGGAATAGAAGGTAGAATCAGTTTAGAGACATTCGTAAACGAATGTTTTGCAATAGGGTGGTTTTAAATTTGTTAAAAAACATTAGGAAAGGCAAACAGAGAGCTGCTTTTTATAAGAAAAAGAAAAATGTAGAGAAGATTGTTGATCAGGCTTTTGAAGTTAAGAAAAAGTTATTTATTTTAATAATCAATAGAATTAGGACACTTAACAAGATAATTGATGTTTTCAAATCAAACAGTAGATGGAAAAGAGTAATTAACCGGACTAATTTTTGTAAAGTTTTTTCAGGAGAATGGATGCACAGTTCAAGTTGTGAGCCATTTTATAATGAGGAGATTTACTTCCAGGATAATGATTTAGTGCATGCAGTTGACACCAGTGGTCGAGCGTATGAAGTGAAAGACGGTTGTCCGATTGAAAAAGAGAAACTTGTGCCTAGAGAAGCAGAAGAGGTGTTAACTGATGAAGTTTTAGGGAGATGTACTAAGGGTCCAGTGTACACTTGGAAGTGTAGTCGTATTTGTAGTGTGCGACAGGAATCAATTGATTTGTTTTGTAATTTCTTACGTACATATAGTAAGAAAAGTCTAAAGCAGAAAGTGAAGTTGTTGCAAGACTTAGATCCTTGCAGAGTGAGAGAAAACACAGGTTTGCAAGGGCATTCACTGGCTTGTCTTTCTAGAAAAGTATGTCAGAGTGTTTTTCATCATTTTAGGATGTTAGCAGTGCATCATACCAAAATGAGGAAATTAGTGAGAATGTTGTATCATGCAAAAAGTCCAGCACTTAAGCTTAAACAATTAAACAGTGCTCTTTTGCATGGAACTGAATTAGATGTGAAGAAGATTTGTGAAGAAATTGAGATTTGTTATTTTGATGAAAAAGAGGACAGTGTAGAAATTGACACAGCAATTCAAGGTAATGTGGAAGACAATGTACAGATTTCAAATATAGAAAAGTTTCAGCAGGAAATTACCAGGTTTAAGGTGAAATCAAGTGAAAGGCCGAATTTTACTTGTGTGTGTTGTCGACGAAGTCATTATAAGCATCAAACTAGATTAGTTGATTTATACGTGAAAAGATGAATAATTATGAGTGGAAAGATTTTGCAACTTATTTGTGGGTGGAGAATTGTTTTGATTTGAGTTCTGATCAGCGTATTTGTAAATATTGTTATGATAAATTAAATCAAAACAGAATGCCTGCTAGAGCTGTTCATAATAATCTGGAGTTGGTAGACATTCCCCGTGAATTGATGGATTTAAATACATATGAGTCTATTTTGATTCAATGTGTCCATCCTTTTCAGGCAATTGTTCGCATGGAGCCTAAGATAGGGAAATTGCCTCCTACAGATTTGCAGAGAGGATTAAAGGGAAGAGTTGTTTATTTGCCTCTGGATTTCAAAAAAAATATTGATACAATTGGTATAGAAAAAGTAGAAGAGGAACCTTTAGGTATTCTAGTTAATGGGGTTCCGACAAAGAGTAAAAAAATCTGGCAAGATTTAGTGGATGTTAGGAAAGTCAAAAAGGCAACGTTGTATTTAGTCAAAAACAATGAGTATTACAAAGATGTATGTGTTGCAGCAGAGGAAACAGCTGCAGATGAAGACAGTGATTGTTCAGGCGGCCAAATTGAAAAAGTTGATGTGTCTAGAAGTGAAGAAATATATGAACATTATACTGTTCATCCTTTGCATTCCAAAGAAGTAATGGGGAATGCAATTGAATTGTTTCAAATGAAAGCAGCAAAAGGAAGTCCCATTAGTGTATGGGAAGAAAGTTTGGAAGCTCGTTGTTTTCCACAGCTATTTCCAACAGGTCGAGGGGGACGATATGATTTCGACCACTTCAAATTCCTGCATCTGAATATCGAACTGTAAGAATATATGCTGAAGATCCAAGGTTTCGTCAATGCATTCCCTATTAGTTTCAGCTACTGTATAAAAGTGACTTGTCTGGTCTTTCTTATGCAGTAAACCATATACTGAAAAGTGGAGCTCATCTGCAAAATGTTTCGGCGAGGGACTTTATGGAGAAAGTGAATCTGCAAGATAATATTTTAGAATCTCATCTAATCAATCTCATGGCATGTCAGCGTGGTACAAACGAGTATTGGTACCGTCGTCATGGGGAATTTAAATATATGCTAAGAAACTTAGGAACTCCTGGATGGTTCCTCACTCTTAGCTGTGCCGAGTATGCATGGGACGACTTACTTCAATTTCTACGAGAGGCAAATGCAAATATACAAAATATAGAATTCAAAACACCTGGCGAACTGTGTTCTTTGGATCCAGTGAATGTATGCAGATATTTCAATCATAGATTTGAAGCTATGATGTCTTTTATTACCAACAAAAAAAATCCTCCCCTTGGAGAGGTTTTGGATTTCTTTTGGAGAAAGGAGTATCAAGCGAGAGGTGCTCCTCACATACATATGTTGTTATGGATTAAAGATGCACCCAAATTTGGAACAGATTCGGATGAGACAGTAATGAGCTTCATTGAAGAGTATTCAACATGTGCTGTTCCGAAAACTACCGAAGAAAACAGTTTAAGGCAGCAAGTTTTACGCTTTCAATCCCATCGTTGTGGAAAGTAATGTAGTCGAAAATTCAGAAACAAGGACAAGTTCTACACAAAATGTCGTTTCGTCTTTCCACGACCAGTGATTTCTAAAGGAAGAGTAAATAATTTGATGTCTTCTCTGCGACATACTGTGACGAGGAAATCACCAAAAAAAACATACAATTTAAAAAGAAACGAAGAGTCCAAGTACATCAACGACTACAACCCAGTGATTTTGTCCATGTGGAATGCTAACATGGATATTCAATTTGTTGCTGACAACTCTATTGCTGTGGCTCGATATGTGACGTCTTACATCACAAAAAAAGAAAAGACAGAACTGAAGGAAATGTGGGAGGACATTTCACATGAAAAGAGCCTAAGCAAGAAATTATACAGTTACAGTCTTAAGATGTTGTCGCATCGAGAAATTGGAGCATATGAATGTTCTGATCGATTGTCGTCAGCAAGTCTCTATGCCAAATCTAGAACCATCATTTGGGTGAGTCTATGTCTTGCTGCAACACGAAATCGAGTTTTTAAATCTGTACGAGAGATAGAGTATTTGGCGGAGAAAGAACCAGAAAGTACAGATATTTTGAAGACAAACATGTTGGATACATACTATCCAAATAGAAGTCCTCACCTTGAGAACGCTTGTCTCTATGAAGTTCTGCAAAGATATATTTATAAGAGCAACATCAGAGAAGATATCAATAATGGAATATATGCTGTCATTGGATGTGAAGGATGTCTAGTGAAACAGAAAAAAGGTCATTTGATTAATCATCGAAAATTGAGTTGTGATAATCCAGATAAAAGAGAATTTTATTATTTGGCTCTTTTGCAACTCTTTAAACCATGGCGTGAAGAAGAGGAACTACTTGGAGATTTTCTCTGTTATGAAGACTCTTTTAATGCAACGAAGGATACCATAGAATGTCCTGTTTTTCCAAATTATCTGCAAATGTTGAATGAAGAAATAGAGCAAGAATCAACAATTGCTGCAGAGATTGCGAGAGACAGTGCTCAAGGCAGTCCGAGTTCTGCTTCATTGAGTCAGGATCCACTAGGAGGACCAATTATCCAAAATGAAGCTGCCACTGCCATGGATGAGGTGGAAAGAGCTATGGAGCAAGCTCAAGAGGATGTAATTAATTTAGAAGATTTGGTGAAACAATTAAACCTTGAGCAGAAACAGATATATGATGAAGTCACAGAACAGGTTGAACATGGATTGAGAGTCATGAGAAGAAAGAGTGCTCTTGTACATCATTTAAGCCTGTCCGACTGTACGTGAGTGGAGAAGCGGGAACTGGAAAAAGTTTTCTGATTAAAGCAATTGCATCTTATCTGCAGAAAAGGACTGAATCACCGCTGTCTTGTGTTGTTACCGCTCCAACTGGGCTGGCAGCACATAATATTAAAGGGATTACTTTACATCGTTTACTGATGCTGCCAGTGGAGCATGATAACAAATTGCAATATCACAAGCTATCTGGAGATGCGTGTTCCGAAGTTTCGAGAGTCCTGAAGAAAATGAAACTTCTTATCATTGATGAAGTAAGCATGGTGTAAAATATAATGCTTGCTTTTGTGCATTTGAGAATGCAAGAAATTCTTAGAACAGACTATGATGTTTTATTTGGAGGAAAACATATTATTGTTTTTGGAGATCTTCTGCAGTTGACTCCAGTGAAAGGACAACCTGTGTTCAAAATGCTCACGCATGAAGATACCAGGAAGTGCCTAGGAAGCATTGGAAACATTAATATATGGTTAAACTTCAAATATGCAGAACTGCTTCAAAATATGCGGCAGGCAAAGGATGAAGATTATAAAAATATTTTACAAGATGTAAGAGTTGGAAAAATAAGTCAGCAAGGGAAAGAAGCTTTACATGGACGGTTAATTTCAAATTTGTTCCCAAATGAAAACATTCTTCCAGAGAATATTTTTAAGAAAATTAACAAGAAGAAATCTGCCATATGTTTGATGCCAACTCTGAAAGAATGTTCCATGTTCAACAACAAAATGTTAAATTTAGAAAATGAAGAGATAGTGAAACTGGAAGCTACAGATAAAATAGAGCATATGGGAGCAACAATTGTTTTGTCTGAAAATTTGAAGTCAAAATTGGATTCATTAGAGAAGACTATATCTAAAACTGCTGGTTTTGAAAAGACTCTGAATGTGTGTTTGAATTGTCGTATCATTTTGAGAAGGAATTTAAATGTTGAAAGAGGTCTGGTAAATGGAGCAATGGGTCATGTTGTTGGTTTTGTGAATTACAAAAATAGAGATGAAATTGAAATTTTAAAAATTAAATTTGATGGCATTGATGAAATAGAACAAATTTGTCATTGTTCAGCTAGATTTTTGCTCGTGAAAGACTTATATGTTCGCCAAAAACAGTTTCCTATTTGTTTGGCATATGCAGTGACAATTCATAAATCTCAAGGTTTAAGTGTAGATAGTGCTTTGGTGAACATTGGAAGTTCTGTGTTTAAAGAGGGTAGGGCATATGTGGCATTATTACGAGTCAGAACTTTATCAGGATTGCACTTGGTTGAGTGTGATGAGACAAAGATTTGTGCTGATCTAGATTGTGTTAAAGAATACAATAGGTTAAGAAGAGAGTATGCTCCACATTTGCCTCATTATCCTCTGTTTGAAAAACGTGTGGTAGGCCGAAAAAGAAGAAATGAGATTAATTGCAGTGAGGTATCAGCAAAAAGGCAAAAAGTAGATAAAAGTGTAATTGTAATGAGAAAGAAAAAGGATTATGTTGAAGATGTTGTTGGATTTCAGTTTGAAAACAGTTCTGGTGTCAACTGCTATGCTAATGTAGTAGTTAATGTTGTTTTTTTTCTTCAAAATTTACAAAAACAGATTGTTGAAAATCGGGAACAAACATTGTGCTGTTTATTGAATTCTGTGTTAGAGAAATGTACTAATGATAGAGGAAAAATAGAAAGTGTTTCAGAAATTAGAAATCTTCTAGCTATATGTTCAGGTCAAAATCAATTTTCACAGATAATTCAGCAGGATTGTCAGGAATTTTTAATGTATACGTTTGATATATTGGAAGATGAAGGAGTAGATATAAAAAATCTTTTTAACCTTTCTTATCAATGGCAACATGACTGTGATAACTGTGCTTCATCAAGTACTACTAGAATAGACTCTGAAAGATTTATATATTTGACTTTACCAGACTGCAAATCAGTGCCTTTTAATAATCTAGTTAAAGCAGCGGATCACAATATGGGGTGTACCCAATGTAAGTCTACAATGCTGTCCACATTATTTCTACAAAATTATGGTCACTATGTCATTTTAATGTTCCAACGATGTAGACCTGATGGATCTAAATTGACAAGTGCTATTAAAAATTTCGTGGCTTCTCAATTATCGATATCAGGAAGAACCTTTGCAACTGTAGCTATTATTTTTCATGACGGTCCTTCTACAACATCAGGGCATTACACATGCTATTTAAAAACTTCTAAAGGTTGGACCCAATGTAATGAAACTCATTTGATTTTCAAACAACGTTTGCCTTTTGGCTTTATAAATTCATACCTAGTGTTTTTTCAGCCAAAATTTAGGTAAAAGTAATTGGTCAATGAAGACGGGAGCAGTTAATAAAGGGTATTTTGCTGTTTAAAAATATATTTTGAGTAAAAGTGATCCAGGCAATATAAAAAATTGACTTTTCATATAGGTACTGTAAGTGGATCTCATAGTAAGTGATATTAGTATTATTCAAAATGATGAACATGAGTGAGTCAGAGATGGTTTTACAAATACTTAAATATTGTGAAAATGTTGTAGAGGCTTTCTTTCAGAATGTCGGGAAAAGGGTCATTTCAGAGTGCCTTAGAATTAATTTGAACATATACTCATACATCTGACACTATTTGGCCAAATGGAAAGGTGCAGGAATGAGTAAAGAGTCATGACTGAAAAAAAGGAGTATATGAAAATATTGAAAATATTTCAGATGTTCTTGGAGCTTTTCTTATAGAAAGTCGATGAAATGGATTTTTAAGTGAACAGCAAAGTACTTTGCAACGAGAAAAGGACCTCCATGATACAGTATTTGGCCTCAAGGAAAAGTAAGTCAATCTAAGATTAGCGTACATTTGTCATTTGTCAGTATTTACGTTTTAAAAAAAAAACAATCTTTTAGATTGTGTTTTTTTTTCCCGCTGTCATATGATGAGTAATTTGAACTCACTGTTTTAAGTGAAATTCAATATATTCTGAGAACAGCAAAAATAAACTATGTAACATGTTGTACAAGTTATTTTATACTTTGGATTGTGTAAATTAAATTGTATTCCCATTCTCTGACACTTACTTTCCTTTTTCCATCCTCTTTCAGCTCTTTTTACTCACTTATAATGTCTTTCTCTCATTCTCTGTAAGCCCCATTCCTTTATTCCACTTCTTTCACAACCCCTAATTCTCATTTCGACTGTGTGCATCCCCTCTCTCCCTTGCATAACTTTTCAGCTTTCAGTCTCTCTGCTTTACTTCTCTTTTCCTTATTTTCCTCCGTTGGTCTTTTAGTAATTCCTCTTTACTCACTCAGCAGTATTGTCGCAGTCTATCACTATAAATCATCCACTCTCCCTCGCTTATCTTTGTTTGCTCCTTACTGTTGACCTCTTCTCTCTATTTTTCGTTCACTACCTCTATGTCCTCAGTGCCTCACTCTCCTTGTGTTATGTTCACTTGTGTTTATGTATCTTCTATCACTTCTTTTACAATACTTTCACTGCTCCTCTGTCATCGTTTTTCATCCCATTTCTTTTACTCTGGTTCCATTACTATCCCTCATTTCCTTTCTTTCAATGTCCTTCTCTTTAGTTTTATCACCAAATTATTTTCTCTCAGTACCACTGTTTTAGTCGTCTTCTCCTCTCTTTCCTTCTTTTTGCTCTCTTACTCATTTCCTTTTCTCAATCATTGTACTCCACCTCACTCAGTTTTTCTCTTAGTGTGTCTACCTACTAACTTCCTCAGTACATTTTCTTCAATCGTTGTATATTATCCTCTCTCCCTTCATCCTTTCACTCTATGACTGTTCTTCATTTACTCTCAGTTATCTTCTATTCCTTATTCTTCTAAATGCATCCTTAATTAGACTGTTTCTGTCTCAGTCATTATTTTTTTACGTACTTCTGTTTCCTGATTTAGTTTTGCTAACTCACATTGTTTTAGTATCTTTGTTACCTTCAGTTCATTTCTCTGTTCTTCTCTCTCTCTTTGTCAGTGAATCTATATGCCTTACTCTTTGTAAATTGCTCTCCTTCTATTTCTTTTTCTCTCTTTTTGTCTTTCTACTTTACTTTATTTCCTTTTCTGTGTTCTTCACTCTAACTTTATTTCTAAATAGAGTGGTATGATTTTTAACCTCTTCATTTGTATCTTTTAATTTAAAATACATATTTTACTAATTATAACTTATTTTTTTCTCTCTTTCACAGATACAAAGTGTAGTACAATAAATTAATTAAAATAATATTTATTATATGGTAAGTATGACAAAAAAAATGTAGTTTGTTATCACCCTTTGCTTTAATCTCACTAACATTTTCTCAATCTACCACACTCCTGTGTCTTTACTCGGCTTCCCTCGCTTATTCTTATTCTACATGATTACTCACCTTTTCCGATTTCCCATCTCATATTCAACTTCTTTCAATCCCTTTTCTTTACTTCACTTACCCTCTGTTCCCTTCCTTTGCTTCTTCATTCATTCTCTTTTTCTTAATTTTTTACCTTACTCTTACACATACACCTCATCCCCCTTCCAACACATATACACACCTGTAACATACACCCCACACACACCACACATACCTCATACACATATAAAATCCTCCCACACACACTCCTCAAACACACATACACATTCCATACACACACATGCATCGCACACATATACACCCCACACTCATACACTCCTCACATATATTTCACACATCCTCACCTCCACCCACACCGAAACACCCCACACAGCCACACCCACAGACACACCTTACACACCCACACTCCGACCTACACCCACTGATTCCCTATAAGTCACACACACTGCATTACTTATCTTTCTTTGCTGTTTTACCCAAGCCTATTCAGGTACTGTTTCCTTTGCTCTCTTAGTCCTTTTTCTTTGTCACTCCCCATGTCTTATCATAATTCAATTTTTACCCCTCTTTCACCCCTCTTTACTTATACTACCTGGTCTTTTCTCACTTTCCCTCATCGTTCTTCATTTATCACGGTTCCGCCACTACCTTTCATTCTCCATTTTTTACTGTCCTTTCTTTTTTGTTTAACAGCGAATCACAGTCTCACACTATCTCTATTTTAGTGTTCTTCCTCTGTCTTCCTTTCTTTCGCTCATTTAGTCATTTTACTTTTCTCACTTTTATCTAATTACACCTTCTCTATTTTTTACTATGTAATAAACAATCCCTCTGTGGTCATCGTGTAGCTCTTTTTCTCTTAACATAACTCTCTTTGTGTCCTTCCCTCATGCTAACTGCTTCATTAAATTTAAAAAAAATAATTTTTGGGGGGGTCCCGGTACGCGTACCCTAAGGACAAAAAATTGACAGAGATCCTTTAAAAATATAGGTTTAATTTTATAAATGGAAGGTAGTTTTAAAAAGAACTGGGTTTTTTCTTCTTTTTGTTGTTTTATTTATTTATTTTTTTTTTTTAACATTTTGTACTTTTTTGGCTTTTCAAAACAGTTTTATATTTTTTTGGGATTTTTTATGGGAAGAAACGAAGAGAAAGGGAATTGAAAATGGCTCAACTGGAGCAAAAAACAAAAAACGTAAAAAATTACTTGTTTTTTTGGGGGCAAATGTGATTGTCACCAGCAAGGACGATGAGCTTTACGCTCTTTTGTCCATAGGCCATGAGCTTACCACATTCACTACATGTGACTCTGAAATCAGCAAAACGTGGTTGTATGCAAGGCATCATCTCTGTTGTTTCTGGTCCCGATTCACTGGGTTGCTTTCTTTTGGAGCTGGTCCTTGAACACTAGGGGAGGTGACTGGCCAGTTCCCTGATCTCTGCACGAGAATAGTTATTAGGATGCTTCCGGGTCATATGCCGAATTATGGTATTATTACCAAATGAATATTTTTTATCTGGATTGCCCCTTGAGAGTTCTGCACCACAAATTCGACATGTTACCTTGGCCGCATTAACTTTTTTCTTGCCCTCTGGAAGAGAAAAAAACTCCCATACAATGTGTTCTTTGGCTTGTATGGGGTATTTTGTTCAGGCAGCCATCTGCTCCCCTCCTCCTCTTCCTCTTCCTCCTCCTCCTCTTCTTCACCACCAATGTATTGTTGTGGTGGTCCTCTTGGTGGTTGTGGTGGTGGTGCAGATGCTCCAGCTGTTGCTGCTACAGTAGCCATTTCAAAGTACAAAAGAATTGTCTCTGTAGATGAAACAGGTCTTCCTCAGTCAAAGGACAAAGTCAGAGTAAGGAAGAAAGGTGGGGTTTTTTATCATTTGGAAAAAAAAACTGTGTTGAACCAATCAGAAGTGTTATTTTCAGGTCACAAGACCCAGGCTTTACTCATTTGGAAACCAAAACTGTTCTGCACCAATAGAAAGTGTTATTTTCAGGTCACAAGACCCAGGCTGGTCACAAGACCCAGGCTATACTCATTTGGAAACCAAAACTGTTCTGCACCAATAGAAAGTGTTATTTTCAGGTCACATGACCCGACGCACTTATGCTACGCGCCACGGGGCGCGCCCGCAGTCGCGCCTGTGGGTGCGATGAGTAAGCGCGTCCGGACGTTTCGCGATTGTATGCGATCGCGTGCTTTCGGTTGCGATTACGTTGTGCGTCATATGACGCATCACGCGTCTACGCGATACGTCATGATATTGAAGTGGAGAAGCGTGGCTCAGTGGTTAGAGGCGGCAGACCCGGAAGCTGAGATCGACCGTGGACCAGGGTTCGATTCCCCGCCTCGGCGGGTCTCGGGCCCAAAATTCCACGGATTCGACAATTCTCGCTCTGGTGCCTACTCAACTCATGGGGTCACACTCTGCGACTCTGGGCAATAGCTTGCTTAATCTCCACTACGGCCCCTCGTGGCGCGATGCCTGGCTTTCACCTTGTGGACACCCTGCCGGGGTTTCTCACAGGGGAATACCAGGACGGGTTCCCTAAGCAAGCGCCGGGACGCTTACGGGCAGCTGTGCGCTTTACAAGTCCAACACATTTACATTTACATTTACATTTCATTCGCGGGAATAGCGCTCCCGGGACGCTTCCCGGTACGCCCCCTGGGACGCGCCGTAATATTGCGCTTACCTGTGCGTTCCCCGGTACGCGCCCCGGGAGCGCCCCGGGGTCAAAAATAAAAAAAATAAAATAAATAAAAATAATATATTTATACAATATAAAATTTGTTTTAAAATTTTTCACTTTTTATACCTATAAAGAGATGCTATTAAAAAACCATTGAAATTCACTGAAAAAACCATAGGTTTCACACCAGTTATAGTTAGGAATTAGCATTAAAAAAACTAATACATTCACTGAAAAAAAAAACATAGGTTTTACACCAGTTATAGTTAGGAATTAGCATTAAAAAAACCTATTAAATTCACTGAAAAAAACATAGGTTTTACACCAGTTATAGTTAGCTGCAAGATTTACTCGCATAAAACCATTGAAATTCCTACGTTATAGTTAGTTGGACTCACTATAACTTGCGCGTGCAATGCACTGCTGATGACGTCACATATTACATCACTCATGACATGGTCAGTGACATCACTCATGACATCACTGATGACACCATCCTTGTGACAGAGTAAGAGACCTCCTTTCACTGTAATGTAACACTTGAAACACATATTCAAAAATAGAAACTAAAATTTACAAAAAAATGGAGATACCCATACCACTTACAACAACCAATTCAATAATTCCACCATCTATATACACATCCACTCATTCACCAACAGTTGTATATAGTCACTCATACATATACTCACTCATCATATGTAGTGATACACCTATACATCCTGTTACACACCAACAGTCATCCAAAAGATACTCTCGCACATACTCACACATGCAAATAAACTATTAAACATCCATTTATTTGCATATACAGCTATACACACACTACCACTTTACTTCTAAGGAAACTTACACATACTTACTCTCTTAAACAATCACTTATAGAAACACATACTAATTTAAACAGGAACTCTTACAATCCCTCACTCTCATATATACTCACTTATATACATCAATATTCACATATACTAGATTAAAACATATGTAGTTACTTATAAAGACACTAGTGAGACAGTCATTCACTCACTAACACACACATACACACACTCATCCACCCATACAGTCCTACACATATGCTGTGTTTAAAACACATACAAAGAGAGAGCCAGTCATTCATGCATCTATGTGCTAAGTAATACCCACACCTAACCATACAAACACTCATACTGATACTAAAAAAAACATCTAATAACCCATATACATACACATGTAGCTACTTACCAACCCATGCAGCCACTTATACAGAAAGTGAAACACTAATACATATATTTAAATATTTAAACATTACTCACTAATATTTATTTTTCAGAAAGACACACATTCACTGGATGGTGTCATCAGTGATGTCATGAGTGATGTCACTGACCATGTCATGAGTGATGTAATATGTGACGTCATCAGCAGTGCATTGCACGCGCAAGTTATAGTGAGTCCAACTAACTATAACATGGGAATTTCAATGGTTGTATGCGAGTAAAACTTGCAGCTAACTATAACTGGTGTAAAACCTATGGTTTTTTCAGTGAATATTACCTACTGGCGGTCGCCAGTAGGTATATATAGTTAGGATTTTTTTCCTATGGGATTTTTGAAAATTCTATGTTGAATAACTTTGGCGTTTGAGGACGGAATTGGCTGAAATTTTCTGGAAAATTGAACATTTTGTTTCTGAGCAGCCCCTGAAAATTTGGGGGGGTTTCGTCAAGCGGGGGCCGAGAAAAAAGGGGGGTCCCAAAACGTGTTTTTAACATTGAGTTTTCCATAGGGCGGTTGGACTCACTTTTAGCTCGATCGGCTGAATGGATTTCCACGAAACTTGGCAAAATTGTAGGGACTGGTAGCCCGATGTGCCTTTTGTAGGTCTCAATATATGTGCTACAGTGGATTTTGAGAAATTAACATTTAAAAAAAGATATATATCTGTAACAGCGGACCGGGCAGCGCCCCAGGACGCGTACTTTTCGCGCAACGGAGCTTTGTGAAGCGAAGCTGATTGGTTCTCCGGCGTCTGTCAACATTCCAAACAGTCCGTAGCGGCCGCCATCTTGTCTCTCGGTAGGATCGAGAGACAAGAGGAGGCGAAAGCGAAGGGGCAAATGACCATAAGGGGGAATAGTAGATCCTCGCTGACCCCCTAGGTTTGATGTGGAGGTTTTAAAAGGGCCCCGCGGGGCAAAAAAAAAAAAATAATAATAATAATCGAACGGCTGAATGGATTTTCACAAACTTGGTAAAATATTAGGGACTGGTAGCCCGATGTGCCTTTGCTAGGTCTCAATATATGTGCTCTAGTGGATTTTGAGAAATTAACGTTCAAAAAAAGATATATATCTGTAACAGCGCTCCGCTTCGCGTAACGGAGGTTTGCGAAGCTGATTGGTCATTCTGTCACTGGGCTATAGTTGGGCTACATCTAGCTGATATTTGGGCTACATTTGTTTTTTTTGTCTCTGGCGGCCATCTTTGGGCTACATTGGGCTACATTGGGCTTCATTGGGCTTCATTGGGCTACATTGGGCTACATTTGGGCTCCAACATATATATAGGCCAATGTAGCCCAATATATATTTTTCAAAGTTAATTTTCGTAAAAACCACTGGAGCATATATCTTGAGATATAGCAAAGGCACATCGGGCTACCAGTCCCTACAATTTTGCCAAGTTTCGTGGAAATCCATTCAGCCGTTCGAGCTAAAAGTGAGTCCAACCGCCCTATGAAAATGAAGGGAATGAATGGGTAATTTGTAATTAGCAAATAGCTAATCGCAAACTAGGAATGGTAAAGAATCGCTATTTATTCCTTAAAGTTCGCTATTTAGGAAATGCAAAAAACTTTGATGATACATATGGCGGTTCATCTCGAACAAGATAAGAAGCATAGGGATAGATTTATGATGACTGGCGCATCACCAGGGATGTGTTAGTCATTCTGTGCCGCTGTTCCGTCACCTATGGTGTGCTGCATTTACAATGCGGCGCATCATGGGGCAAAAACAGCACAGATGCGTGATGTATCTGTGCCGTAAAGGTGGCGCATTGCTGGAGTTGTATCGCAAGTGTGATGAAGCTCCAGGAAGAGTCGGGGGTGCCCCTGTTGCAGGGTTTCTGTTCTCACACAGAACTGTGGACAGAGGATTGGAACCTCGGCGAATTAGGGTGTCCCAAAACTCACCTTAGTAATCAAAACCCCTTAGCAAGCTAGGTACAGTGTCACATTGGATATAACAAACTCTCAATGTTTAGACAATCCAGAATATGAACTTATAGTACCTCAGGATACGTGGAACTCATGAACAGTCGGTCGTTATATATTTCTTAGAAACCAGAACATGGAGTTAAGAAGAACACATGTGTATTTGAAATGTTTATTTACTAATGCCGTCTTCTCAGGCGTAGTATCTTAGATAATACAAGTACACATATTATCAGTAGCAAAATTACCAGCATAGTTACTAGTACATAAAAAGCGAATGGTGACAGTATGTTAACATGCTGTAAATGAATAAGAGTTATCAACACTTATAAGCAGCCACGGGCCGTGGAGGGAGTTACGGTGGGGCAGGGAGGCGGGGAGGGGGAGGGGCAGGGTGGAGAGGGCTCCACCCTGCCCCTCCCCCTCCCCGCCTCCCTGCCCCATCGTAACTCCCTCCACGGCCCGCGGCTGCTTATATCTCACCCTCCCTAATACACATATTATATTATTTGCTAAGAAGGTCTCTTTGTGTTGGTTTAGGGCGTGCCCATACTTTAGTGTCTTAGATTTGAAGGAATCACATCAGCATACACCAGCTCTCTCTTCATGTGAACCGCATCAAGTGTTGTGTATGTGTGTTCGGCAAAGCAATATAAAACCCGCCTCATGCCCAGAATTGGCAGAAGCTGCACTTATGTTATGAGTATGAAGTTGTGGAGATCAGACCTCATAACAATTCTGTATCGTGTTGTTCTTGAAACTTCAGCAGTCGCTGTACAGATATAGTTTAACAAGTAAAGCAGATAGTAGAGCAATAACATATTATTCTCATGTAAATCACGATGAACTATTAGGTTGAAAGCTAAAGCAACAACTAAGTGTCGTGTGCAGAAGTTGCAAAAAAGGAAAAATGGCGTTTAAACCGGTAATGAGCCCATGCTAACTTAACACGGTGTAAAGATATCCAGGACCTAAATGACACCTCCCCATGATCCGGAAACGAACTGAATAAGATAATAGAAGTGCCATCTCATGAGAGCAGATTGCAACTTTATATGTGGACGGTCCGCAAGGTAAAATATTAAAAACTAGGAAAATTTAATGCTAAAGAAAAATAAAACAGCCAAGTACTTTATCGAGTCTTAAGCCAATAGGCAAGCTAAATAATAAAAACTTGACAAATAAGTCAATGAATTGTCAATGAAATGCTAGTACTCAGCATATCAAAAATGAAAAAGGTCTATGACATAACTGTGTATGCAAAATAAGCTGCAACAGCCTCCAATAGGAAGTCACCGTCTTCATCCGAAAAGAGTTCAGCCATCCAATTTAAAAGCGGAAAAGAACATACGTGCTCTCCCAGCACCGGATCCTCTATCACCATCAGAGGACAGCTCGGTGGGTTTTCAAGAAAGCTCTGTTCCAAGAAAGACTGTGCTGCCGCCAGTAAATTCCAGGGACCAATTTGTCCATGCATCAATGCCACAGCCATAATCCTTTCGCCAGGACAAACCAACTCGTGAGTAATGATAGGAGTCATCAGCTGATTAAAGTCGACGTCAGGAGAAACCGGTCCGCAGAGACACAAATCAATGGCCCAATCGAAATCACAGGTCAGGCAGTGAAATACAGGCTGGACACAGGTGAAGTAGGAGAATCGAAAAGATAATCCATATGCCGTGCTTAATATCGCCAACGGCATTGTGCCATAATATTCTAGCATGCGATTGCGGAACAGTGTCAGCAGCTGCAGGGCGGGAGGTTGCATAGGAGGGACATCCATATTTAAAAATGTAAAAAAGCACAAGAGCGTCCGCTGGTAATGCAAGTAAAAATGGCAATCCACGAAGCAGAGTGGAAAAAATAGAATGAAAGAAAGCAGGGATGACTCCAAAGATTTTCTCAAATGAAGTCACGAGACCACTGGTAACAACTTTAAAAAAGTGCGCCAGGGCCTTTGTGGAGGATGCGTTAAAGATAGTCCGAACCATCTTGCTGAAATGGAAAGGCAAATCTGAATTGAAAAGGGTCTGCACCTCTGTACGGGTGTTCGCTATGTGAAGCACGAAAGTTTCACGGGCCGAACTCAAGGCCACCTCTCTCTGAGACAAAAGAGCTCTTATTCTTGCCATGCCGTTGAAATCTGCTCCCAAGGTTGGTATTTGTGGCGAGATTGAAAACTCCCTATGTTCATGTGTGGGAGGAAATAGAACATTTCTGCAGCAAATAACCCGTTCACTTACTGTTACGATAAAAGGAATACTTTTAATTAACCCAGAACAATCTTCATTATTGAGCATCAAATAACTACCATTTTCCAACAACTTGAACGTGGGGATGATAGCAGGAACTGGCGTGCCTTGCAACACGCAAGCCATATTTGGTCGGTGTTTGTTGCATGAACCGTGTAACTGTATGTGCCTACACATTAGTGAATGATCTGGCGTCTCAGTGCATTCCTCTCCATTCAGATAAACTTCTTGATCTTCTTTGAAACATCTGTATGTGTATGGAAGCGACCAGACCTCATGAAGAAAAGCACTACCTAAAGGTTCATAACGACCTATTGGTATATATTTCATACAATTTGAAAACTTATATAAAGCAAAAGGCAGCGTTATTAAACCGTGGATAAGGCAAGTTGCCAAAAAACCCGCAATCCTCTGCTGATGATGTCACTGAGCATGTCATGAATGATGTAATATGTGACATCATCAGCAGTGGATTACGGGTAATAGTATCTCTAGTTTACTCCCCTATAGCTGTCTTTCTTTTAACATAAGTGTCTGTTTCCTTCCCTTATACTTACTGTTTTTGGTTCGCTTCCGGTTCGCGTACCGGCGAGCGAACTGGGAAGCGAACTAAGAGAAATAGAGGTTGGCACAGTTCCAAATATTGTACCAATTTTTTAATAACGGGGAGGTAGTTCTGAAAAGAACTTTTTTTTAAATTGTTTTTGTTGTTTTATATTTTTTTTATTATTTTTCGGAACATTTTTTTACTTTTTTTGAATTTTTCTGAACAGTTTTATATTTTTTGGGGTTTTTCTTGGAGGGGGCAATGAAAACGATTCATTGTAAAGGGCTCAACAGGAGCAACAAAGCAAAAAAAAAGTATTTATTATTTTGGGCGTTTCGTACAAACTTGCATATGATAGTCAATAGCTCTGTTGATCAGAGTGATGCTTCTTTCTCCGTAGCAAATGAATCCATCGCAATATACGCAGATGTGTTTTACTTCACCAAATCTCATTTGTATATTTGGCACCATCTCCCTGCCCTCTGGTCCCGTTACTTCCGGTACAACAGATCTTCTGGCCATAATAGGGAGATTATCTAGGTCGTTCCGAAACTGTGCAGCACTGTAGTTGTTAGGATGCCACCTAGTCATATGGCGATGCATTGTGTAGTTTCCGAAACTGTATTTTTTCTCGGTTCCTCTGGACAGTCTATCTTGACATATAAGGTAAGTTACGTATCTTGCATTTACTTTTTTCTGACCTTTGGGAATTTAAAAAAATTGCCAAATGAAGTTTTCTTTCCGGTGAGACGTCCTGGGCTCCTCAGGCAAAAACTGCCTCTCTTCGTGCTCGTCGTTCTGTTCCTCTTCTTCCTCTTCTTGTTGAATTATAACTTGAGCAGGTGGTCCACTCTTCCTTGGAGGTGGTGGAGGTGGTGGGGAAGCACCAGCTGAAGCTACTAAAGAAGCCATTGCTCAGTGATCACAAAGGGTCTTTCTCTCACAATGATGAAAGTCAGAGTGAGGAAAGAAGGAGGGATTTTCCTCATTTGGGAAAAACAAGAGTTCTCAACCAATGAAAAGTGTTCATTTTAGATTATATGACCTAGTCTTACATCATTAGGAAACCAAAAGTGAAATGAACCAATGAAAAGTGTTATTACCAAGTCACATGACCTGCTGTGTTTACGTTAAGCGCTTTGCAGGGCCTCCCGGTTTGCTTCCAGAAACCTGCGCTTTGCGACTCGCTTCGCATACCAGTTCGCTAACGTAGCACGTCATATGACGTATCACGCGACAACGTGAAACGTCATGCGGACGGGAGGCGTCACGATGTTGTTTTCTAACGCGGCAGTTGCAGTAAAGAAACGTTTACCGGCTCGCGGTCTATTTCGCGGCATCAAGGTCAGCTAACGGGAAGCTTCCGATTCGCTAAGCGGGAACGAAGAAAAAAAAATATTTAAAAAAAAAATTATTCATAAACATATAAAATATATTTTTGGATTTAAAGAAGAATACATTTTACAGCTACAGATATTAGCTGTTAAAAAACCAATGAAATTCACTGAAAACACCATAGGTTATAGACCATATATAGTTAGGAATTAGCATTTACAAAACCTTGAAAATTCACTGAAAAAACCATAGGTTATAGACCATATATAGTTAGGAATTAGCATTTACAAAACCTTATTTTACTCACACAAAACCATTGAAATTCCATATATAGTTAGTTGCACTAACTATATATCGCGCACCCGCAATCCACTGCTGATGATGTCACATATTACATCATTCATGACATGGTCAGTGACATCACTGATGACATCACTGATGACATCTCAAATGACATCACTGATGACATCACTGATGACATCTGATTTGACATCAATGACCACATCACTGATGATATCATTCATGTGACAATACAATGCATCTCCTCACATTTTAATATAACCTCTGTTTCACCCAGTGTTAAATACAGAGTATAAATTTTGAAACTATTGACACACCAATACTAGTTACTACATACGCACTCACTGATTGCTATGTCTACACACACATTCACTCATTCACCCATACAATCATTCATACATACAATCACTCATCTTTACAACACTATCATATGCACTCATACACCTATACAGACACTCACAGTCTGCCACTCATCCATGGAGTTACTCACACACGTAGTCAGTCCTGTTAAAGAATCAATGACACTTCCATTTTCTTGTCTATACAGTTAAACATAGAGCACCTTACATTTTCAAACATATACTAACACATACTTACCTTCTTATAGAATCATTGATACAAGTACACATTGATCTGCACAGAGTCACACACCTCCCAGCCAGCCAGCCACACACACACTCAGTCTCCCATACAAATACTTGGACAATCAATCAGTAACCCATATAGTTAATCATATAGCTACTGATCAACACATGCAGCAGTTTACAGAACAACAGACATAATGATGCACAAATTAAGACAGTTTAGTCACTAACCCATGCACTCAGTGAGACACATTTAATCACTCACTCATACATTCAGTCATGCACCTACTAAATCCTTTGTCCAGACACTTATACTTCCACTCATTCTTCAATATGTAAGACACATTTTAACTTTACAGAAACACACAGTCACTGGATGATGTCATCAGTGATGTCATTTGAGATGTCATCAGTGATGTCATCAGTGATGTCACTGACCATGTCATGAATGATGTAATATGTGACATCATCAGCAGTGGATTGCGGGTGCGCGATATATAGTTAGTGCAACTAACTATATATGGAATTTCAATGGTTTTGTGTGAGTAAAATAAGGTTTTGTAAATGCTAATTCCTAACTATATATGGTCTATAACCTATGGATTTTTCAGTGAATTTTCAAGGTTTTGTAAATGCTAATTCCTAACTATATATGGTCTATAACCTATGGTTTTTTCAGTGAATATATATATATATTCACTGAAAAAACCATAGGTTATAGACCATATATAGTTAGGAATTAGCATTTACAAAACCTTGAAAATTCACTGAAAAAAACATAGGTTATAAACCATATATAGTTAGGAATTAGCATTTAAAAAACCTTACTTTACTGACACAAAACCATTGAAATTCCATATATATATATTCACTGAAAAAAACCATAGGTTATAAACCATATATAGCTAGGAATTAGCATTTAAAAAACCTTACTTTACTCACACAAAACCATTGAAATTCCATATATAGTTAGTTGTACTAACTATATATCGCGCACCCGCAATCCACTGCTGATCATGTCACATATTACATCATTCATGACATGGTCAGTGACATCACTGATGACATAACTGATGACATCTCAAATGACATCACTGATGACATCACTGATGACATCTCAAATGACATCACTGATGACATCACTGATGACAACATCCAGTGACTGTATGTTTCTGTAAAGTTAAAATATGTCTTACATATTGAAGAATGAGTGGATGTAGAAGTGTCTGAACAAAGGATTTAGTAGGTGCATGACTGACTGTATGAGTGAGTGATTAAATGTGTCTCACTGAGTGCATGGGTTAGTGACTAAACTGTCTTAATTTGTGCATCATTATGTCTGTTGTTCTGTAAACTGCTGCATGTGTTGATCAGTAGCTATATGATTAACTATATGGGTTATTGATTGGTTGCCCAAGTATTTGTATGGGAGACTGAGAGTGTGTATGGGTGGCTGGGAGGTGTATGACTCTCTGCATAGATGTATGGGTTCAAAAGTGCATGTGGAAACAGCTGTATGGGCGGTTGACTGTGTGCATGGCTGTATTGGTGAGTGAATAGATATCTCAGTGCTACATGTCAAAGTAAGTACATATGTAAAATACAGTACATGTGAGAGTTGACATATATAAATAACTGTGCATAAGAGCCAGTGAATGTGTGAGTGGCTGTATGGATCATTGTGAACTTGTATCCAGGATTGTATAAGTGAGTAAATATGTTTTAGTATATGTTTGAATAAGTAAGGTGTGTTTAACTGTATAGTTAAGGAAATGGAGGTGTGATTGATTGTTTGCATGACTGACTAGGTGTGTGTGTAACTTCATGGATGAGTGACAATCTGTGAGTCTGTGTTTACACTGAGTGTATCTAAGGTTATATTAGAGTCTGAAGAGGTTCATCGTATTATCACATGAATGATGTCATCAGTGATGTGATCAGTAATGTCAAATGAGATGTCATCAGTGATGTCATCAGTGATGTCATTTGAGATGTCATCAGTGATGTCATCAGTGATGTCATTTGAGATGTCATCAGTGATGTCATCAGTGATGTCACTGACCATGTCATGAATGATGTAATATGTGACATGATCAGCAGTGGATTGCGGGTGCGCGATATATAGTTAGTACAACTAACTATATATGGAATTTCAATGGTTTTGTGTGAGTAAAGTAAGGTTTTTTAAATGCTAATTCCTAACTATATATGGTTTATAACCTATGGTTTTTTCAGTGAATATATATATATATATATTACCTACTGGCGGTCACCAGTAGGTGGTTATAGTTAGGACCTATTTTCCATAGGAACTCCACAACATTTTACTTGGAATAACTTTGGCTCAGGTTGACGAATTTTAGCGAAATTTTTAAAACTAATGGCCAGTATCCTGGAAGTCTCGGGGTGATTTGTGAAGTAGGGGTCGAGAAAAAAGAACTGATGAACGGAATTACACCAAATTTGGCAAAGGGGTAGTCCTTAGTTCAGACTCGTGCTTTGTGCTTAAATGGTGTAAATCCGTTCAGTAGTTCCTGAGAAAATCACAATTAAAAGTACATATATCTATGGCCGCAGTGGATCCGCGCATCCTGAGCGCACCCTAAGCGCACAGTCCTGATCACATGCTGAATGCTAATTGGCTGTCAAGTGGTTGTCAACTTTCAAAACCTGGAAGTGTTGGCAGCCATTTTGTGCCTCTGTGGATGCGAGGCTGAAAAAGTCAGTGGAACAAGAGTGCAAATGTATAAAGGGGGCAGGGTAGAAATATCCTGACCTTCTAGACCTGCTTAAGGGGTCCTACAAGGACTCCCAGTGCCCAAAAATCCAAGTCCTGGGGAGCACCATCCCCGGGGGTTTGTGTATTGTGGGTGGGAGGCTGCATGGCCCCCCTCCTGGAGCCATTAAGGGCCCTGGGAACTGCCATCTCCCAACGCCAGCTCCTACAGTGTCCCGGGGTGCCCACCCCCGGGACACCGCTGTTTCCTTTGAGAAGGCGGGAGTCTCGCGGCTCCTGTCCTCCCATACCAAACTTGGTTTGGATTTTGAAAGAGAGAGCAGGGGAACCTACTCTCTAATTCAAAATCCAAACCAAATTGCTTTTCCACACGGGGAGCTGCATGTTAGCAGCTCCCCATGTGGAAAAGCAATGCCGGCTCCCGAAGGATGTGGGGAGCCGGCTAGGACCATGGGGCATTGGGGCTGCCCCGCGGTCCCCAATGTTTTATATAAGATCCGGGGGATGGGTCTCTGGGGATAATAGAAATTAGTGATAGGGCCTATTTTTTCATGGTAAAATTAGGAGTCGCGCACCCAGCGCAGTGGTCAATGCGGCCCCCTGGTGTGCACATGTTGGATGCATGAATCCTAACGTGTAGGGTGCGTGACTCCAGGGCATTTGGTGCATGACTTCTACATGTTGGGTGTACGACTCTGATGCGTTGGGTGCGTGACTCCAAGCAAAAAAAAATAATAATTTTGAGAAATACATCCAGCTTATGTGTTTAGATCTTGGGTGGCTCTAAAAAGAGCCCTTGTGTTTATTGAGAGATTTTGGTACCTACAAGTAAGTACCTATGCAGAGTCTAAAGTTGATGAGGAAGACTCTGTGACTCTCATCTGTAAAATTTACACAATCTTTCCTGTAGATGCCATCCATACTGAAACGCAGATTGTTGTGGTAATTGGACTCCATCCTATAATCACGGAGAAAAGAAGAAACAGATTTATTGGCGTGTTTCCTATCATTCTCAATCTGTGGACAAAATTGATTGGACCAGTTCCATTTCTGCTTTTGACATATGTTAGAATAGACAAAGGCAGTTTGGGGGAAAAGTTACATCAGTTCTCCTAAGGTGTCCTTCATAAGCATTTCCAGATCTACCTCAGTCAAAGTGCCTAGGTCATTGCCACCACAGTGCACAATGATAAGGGCAGGGTGTTGGAGATGCAAAAAGGATTTAACCAATGGCATTAATTGGTGCCACTTTAACCCTCTCTGTCCGATCCATTTAATGTCTACATTTGGCAAAGCTAGGTCTTTGTCCATGCCTCTATTTTCTGCATACCTTTGGCTCCAGAAAATATAGATGTGTCCCACAATCCACACTCTAAGCACCTTGAAGGGAGGTCTGGATGCACTCAGAAGGTATCTGTATGTGAAATGGCAGTTTGAGAATTGATTAAGATGCAGTTTTGAAAAAAGAAAATAAATGATTGGCTGTTTGAGAGCATTCTATTCTGAAAAGTAGGTTGCATATTTCTGTTTTTTAAAAGCATGTTTCTTATTAGTTAAGAAAAACTGTTTGAAAGGAACATTACATAAGATAAGGGGATATTTTGAAAAGTCAAGCACACTTGCTGTTTGGATTAGCATCATTGTGTGCTGAACTTGTGACCTGTGTGCTCAGTTAATTGTTCCATGAACTGTTACTTTGGCAACAGGCAGTGAGCCGATTGGGGGTAGGGTTCAAACTTATGTCAATTTTAAAGGGCTGAAATGTGGAACCAATAAAAAATGAGTGTTAACTCTTGAATTAATGTGGGAAGCAATGTGATTTGATATTTGCATGTATATGTGTGCCGAATGAGAGGGAAAGTTTGCCATTTTTTGATTTTGGCATGATCAGCACAGTACAGATATTCTGTATAAGAAAATCTGGTGTGTGACTGACATAATTCTTAATCTACAAATCTATTTGAAAGGCGAGTTAATAATTTGTGAGGGGTTGTATGTGGTGTGTTTGTTTTTACTAAGATTAATGTATTTCTCCTGGTAACGTCCAGAGAGTAGTCTTGGTTGTCTAGAATCACATTGTGAGACTGTGTTCATTTGGGAATAATTGTGAGAGAAGCATTTGGTAACGTCATATGTTTGTTGACAGGTAACTGCTTTAAAACTTGTAATGATGTAAAGTTTTAATAGTATTAGCAGCCAGTCATTGTTTATGTATTTGTAAAATGCGTAAGGCTTCCACAGTAAAGTGCACTTCTAAAATATGTGGAACGTGTAAGCAAAAATAATCAGCAAGAACTGGAATTATTAAAGGACTGCATACACTCAAATGCAAGCTAAAACATTTGTGTAAATAGTTAAAGATGAAAAAAAGGAGTTATAGCTCATAGATCATCATATCAACTTGATCTCGCTAATATTGCAGCGATTGTACGAGAGATGTAACACCGCTGTAAAATTACAGACAGAAATTAAACCATCAAGTTACGATTCTTTATGTTTTCACTCGCGGTCATCTTTGGATTTGGCACCCTAATATAGGTGCCGTATTTCTGGCCCACGCCTGGAACAGGTCGAATCTGGACCTTTGACTCTTTTGTCTTAATTTGCAATAAGCCTAGGTGGTAATTATAACATACCACTGCCCCTGATGCGAGGTGCCGTAATGCTGGCCCATGCCTGAAGGGAATCGTAACTTGATGGTTTAATTTCTGTCTGTAATTTTCCAGCGGTGTTACATCTCTCGTACAATCGCTGCAATATTAGCGAGATCAAGTTGATATGATGATCTATGAGCTATAACTCCTTTTCTTCATCTTTAACTAATTACACAAATGTTTTAGCTTGCATTTGAGTGTATGCAGTCCTTTAATAATATTTCTCAATATTCCAGTTCTTTCTGATTATTTTTGCTCGCTCTTCGGGCTCGTTTGAAGCTATATGACAGGTAGAAAACTTCGAGGAAATTAGGACGTGACACTTATAAATACCTCAAAAATTCCCTTTTTCGTCCTAAATCGGTATTCCTGCCACCTTAGCGATCGCAATTTTTATATTGATGCCCTGATGAAGTTCCCACGGCACGTAGGGAACGAAACGCGTTGGCTGTGCCTGTGCCCAATGACATTTTTTTTTTCAAGTTGTATAAAGAAGAAATACTCATCAAGCATCCTTTGCTCCATTGACTTTATTTGAGTGCACCTTCCACCTTGGTTTTTGCACATTGTTGGAATTTTACACCCTTAAACAGCAGGTGTTGGAAGCAGTTGCACCACCTAATATTGAGAACATCCGGAACCATTGTGCTTGACCTGGGTCCGCTGTTTGTGTGCTTTTGGGATTTTATGTGGAATGTGTGCAGTCATCTCACATGTTCCAGACTACTAAATGTTTTTAGGTAAAGTGCAAGGGATACTGTTATTTGTCTAGAAACTCACTGTGAGTCAGTGTGCATTTGAGAAAATTGTGAGAGAAGCATTTGGTTGCTTCTTGTGTTTGCAGACACATAAGTGCTTAAAAACCTTTATTGTCAAGTTTTGATAGAATTAGAAAATAGTAATTTCTTATGTATTTGCAAAATGAGTTAGGCTTTAACAGTAAAATGCAGTACTGAAATATGTGGAATGTGAGCAGTCACCTTAGTATTTCTAGATCAGTAAATGTGTTTTGATAAAGTCCAAGGGATAGTGTTGATTGTCTAGAATCACACTGTGAGTCTGTGGACATTTGAGAACCGTTGTGAGAGAAGCTTTTGGGTACTTCATGCGCAGATATATAACTGGTTAAAAACCTATCCTGTTGCCAAGTTTTAGTAGAATTAGAAAGCAGTCATTGCTTATGTATTTTAAAATGTGTCAGTTTGTACTCTAAAGTGCAGTAATGAAATATGTGAAATGTGTGCAGTCATCTTAACTCTTCTAGGCCAGTGAATAGTGTTGCTTGTCTAGAATCACACTGTGAGTGTGTGTGTGCATTTGTCAAGCATTGTGAGGGAAGCATTTGGTAACTTCATGTGTGCTTGTACTGCTGTAATCATTCAGTCATTATCCAAGTACTCATGCAGCGATTCAGGGACTTAGCACATGTACTGCTTCAATCTGCTATGCACTATGCAGGAATGGTGTAACCACCTTCACACTTTTGTTATAGGCCTACAATTCCCCAGTCAATATCCATACACTCCAGCAAACACCCTGTGACTGCTCTTGCAATCCCATAGTGGCTCTTTCAGTACCAAGTACTAATCCATTCACTAAAGTAAAACTCACCCAATTATGAATTCACCCAGTGTCTCTCCTTATAGTACTGTAATCATTCAGTCAGTATGCATGTACTCATGCAGTGAGCCAGGATTTAGGGCACGGAGTGCTTCAAACTCCTATGCACTATGCAGGTAGTGATCTAAACATCTTCACACTTGTGTTTCAGGCCTACTATTCCCCAGTCAGTATCCATACACTCCAGCAAACACCCTGTGTCTGCTCTTGCAATCTCATAGTGACTCTTTCAGTACCATGTACTAATCCATTCACTAAAGTGAAACTCAACTAATTATGAATTCACCCAGTATCTTGTTGAATAGAAATATAGGACCCTAGTGTAATTTTCCCGATTCAGGCCCTTATATAGGTATAAATTACCATGTCCTTATATAGGCATAGAAATCATAACCATATTTAGACATAGCTCATGCAGTCCAAATACGGCATGGCTACTTCCACTAGTTCCGAAAATCCACAACGATTTCTTGGAAAACTCGGCTTTAGCAGTTAGGGACTTCCCCTTGCTTGAATATTGATTTTTCAAGAACTCATGGAGTTTTCAAAGAACTGAGACTCTGTGATGACGTTATTATGTCCACCTTAACATCAAACCAAGCACCTTCAAGGTATAAATAAACCCACACTTGCCCAAGCAAATAAACAGTGGTTTGGAGCAGTTCTACTATCTACTTGCCCAACGCATCTCGCTACAGCAAGTGGCGAAAGAAGCCGGCCCTCCAGTAGACACACTGAGAGAGATGCTGTCTTTTCTCTTGCCAAGAAATCCAGCTCCAGTGTTTCCAAGCTCCCCTGGCCGGGTGTTGGGAAATCAAGTCCTGAGACTGACCTCCTTCCTTCTAAACCAAGGTACGGAGCTGATTAGACCCTAAGAGAAATCTTGGATAGATTCTTGGCAAAAGAATACTAAACGTATGCTACACCTCACTTACTTCTTCCCTCGTACTAGACTTAGGATAGGTACATAGGGGTAGGCGTATTTTAGAAGCACCAGTTGAGTACTTTTTAGCCTTTGTTATTTATGTATGTATTTATCTATTGTCTAGGAACCATGCAATGATTTTACAGTATTATTTTATAATACTCTTCTTACTGTACGCATTATACTTTGCAACCAGTATCGCGATTGTAGCAGTTCATTTCTTCTGCATGAGAAAGAAGACTGTTCAATAAATACTCTTTTATTGAAAACGCCCGTCTCTCTATTTCTCTGCACCTCTGGTGAAACGAAGCATGCACTAATGACTGAGTAAAATATCTATCTATTGTTTCCACGACTCTGAAGATCAGTTTTATCTTGGGGAAACAAAGTTGTCATGTTTATGCGGTTGTCAGAAACGAATCCCTTCTTGCGAACTCGAGAAAGTTTCTAGTGACCTCTGAGCTAGCTGGCAATTACAATTAAGTCTAATACATTCGATAGAGACCTAGTATACATAAGTCCTATGTCACATCTATAGGATATATTATTCCAATGCGCAGAGCCTATTGGGAATATAGGAACTACACTACAGTCTCTCCTTATAGTACTGTAATCATTCAGTCAGTATGCATGTACTCCTGCAGTGAGCCAGGCTTTAGGGCACGGAGTGCTTCAAACTCCTATGCACTATGTATGTAGTGGTCTAACCACCTTCACATTTGTGTTTCAGGCCTACAATTCCCCAGTCAGTATCCATATACTCCAGCAAATTCCCTGTGACTGCTCTTGCAATCCCATAGTAACTCTTTCAGTACCTTGTACTAATACATTCACTAAAGTAAAACTCAATCAATTATGAATTCACCCAGTGCCTCTCCTTATATTACTGTAATCATTTAGTCAGTATGCATGTACTCATGCAGTGAGCCAGGTTTTAGGGCATGGAGTGCTTCAAACTCCTATGCGCTATGCATGTAGTGCTCTAATCACCTTCACACTTATATTAAATGTCTACAATTCCTCTTTAAGTATCTATATAGAATGTGTTTGTATAGCAATAGAAAAGTATAATTTGTAAAGTGTTTAATATACATTTATTTATGTTTATTTTTTTACAGATATTTTTTATCATCATTAAAATAAAGTCACCATGCCTGAAAAATCAAGAAAGAGAAAAAAGAGCTAAAGGACAGTTACTTGAAGAAAACTCAACAACAAGTATTGAATGACCAAAATAATGTGGTTAAATAGATAAAATCTTCTGGTAAGACCACTAAGGAATTTATTAAAAATCTTTATAGGCCCAGAAAGAATGTTCAGAATGTTGAAACCACTGACAATGCTTCAACCAGAAGAAATAAAAAAAATAATAGGAAAGGAAAAAAAGCAAATGTAGTCAAAAGATTCGCCATATGGTAAAAGAAGACAACATCAGTATAAAGAGATATGCAAAAACATATTTTACATTAGAGTAATACATAATTTGCAGAAAGATATGAAGAAATATAAAAAGAGAAAACTATTTTATAAAAAGAAGTATATTGAATTCATTGTTGAAAAGGCTTTTTAAGTAAAAAGGAAACTATTCATTCTAATTTTAAACATAATTCGATCACTAGATAAACCAATCCATTTAATGAAGGCCAAAAATAAGAGAAAAAGAGTAATTAACAGAACTAATTTTTGTGTTGTTTTTTGGGGGGAATAGAAACACAGTTCAAGTTCAGAGCCTTTCTTTAATGAAGAGAGTTATTTTCAGACCAATGATTTGTTGCATACAGTTGACACCGGTGGTCGAGCTTATGATGTTAGAAATGGTTGTCCAATTGAGAAAGAGAAAATGGTTCCCAGGAATGCAGAAGAAGTGATAGCTGATGAAGTTCTAGGCAGACATCCTAAAGCTCCAGTGTACACTTGGGATTGCAGTAGTATTTGCAGTGTACAACAAGAATCTATTGATCTTTTATGCAATTTCTTATGAGCATATACTAAAAAAAGTGTTAAATAAAAGATTAAGGTGTTGCAAGGACTGGTCCCTCTAGAGTGAGAAAAAATACTGGTTTGCAAGGTAATTCTCTGGCCTGTCTTTCTAGAAAAGTATGTCAAAGTATTTGTTACCATTTCAGGATGTTAGCAGTACATCATACTCAAATGCGGAAGTTAGTCAGAACATTGTATTATGCAAAAAGTCTAGTACTAAAGTTAAATGAGTTGAACAATGCTCTTTTGCGTGGATCAGTATCAGATGTGAAAAAGATTTGTGATGAAATTGAGTTTTGCTACTTTGGTCCTCAACAAGAGAGTGCAGAAACTGATACATTGATAGAAGAAAATTTTGAAGAGAATGTGGAACATACTATTACAAAAAATGTTGATGATCAATTTACAAAGTTTAAGGTGATTTCACGTGAAAGGTCAACTTTTCCTGTATTTGTTGTCGGTGAACTCACTATAAAAATCAGACTAGGAGTGTTGATCTGTATTTAAAAAGTGAAAGACAAAATAATGATATGTGGAAGGAATTTGCAAATTATTTGTTGGTAGAAAATTGTTCTGATTTGAGTTCTGATCAACGTATTTGTTAATATTGGTATAACAAATTAGATGAGAATAAAATGCCCACTAGAGCTGTCCATAATAATCTAGAGTTGGTTGCTATTCCTCCAGAACTGATAGATTTAAATACCTATAAGTGTATTCTCATTCAATGTGTGTACCCGTTTCAGGCTATTGTTCGTATGGAGCTTAAAACAGGTAAATTGCCTTCTTCAGATTTATAAAGAGGATTGAAATGAAGAGTTGTATATTTACAATTAGATTTAAAGAAAAATATTGAAACTATTGGTGTAGAGAGTGTAGAAAATGAACCACTAGTTATTCTAGTTAATGGCGTTCCTACTAAAAGTAAGAAAATCTGGCAGGAGTTAGTGGATGTTGGGAAAGTGCATAAGGCAACTTTGTATTTGATAAAAAACAATAAGTACTAAACAAAGTTTATATGGAAGAAGAAGAAATACTTTTAGCAGAAGATACTGAAACGTCATGTGGACAAATTGGAAAAGTGGACATGTCAAGAAGAGAAGAAATATATGAACATTACAGTGTACATCCTCTTCATTCAAAAGAAGTGATGGGAAAACTATTGAGGTATTCCAAATGAAAAAAGCAAAGGGAGGTCCCATGAGTGTATGGGAAGAGAGCTTAGAAGCTCGTTGTTTTCCGCAGTTGTTTCCAACAGGAAAAGGAGGACGATATGATAGACGGCCTGTGCAGATTCCTGCATCTTAATATCGGACAACAAGATTGTAGGCAGAAGATCCAAGATTTTGACAATGTATCCCATATATATTTCATCTTTTGTTTGAGAGTGACTAGTCTGGACTTTCATATGCAGTTAATAAAATATTGAAAATAGGACTACATCTGCAAAATGTTTCTGCAAAGGATTTCATGGATAAAGTGAACCAGAGAGATGATCATTTAGAATCTCAGCTGATTAATCTGATGGCATGTCAGCGTTGGACTAATGAATATTGGTACCGTCGTCATGGAGAGGTTTAATGTATGCTAAGGAACTTAGGAACTCCTACATGGTACCTTACCCTAAGTTGTGCTGAGTGCGCTTGGGATGATTTACTTGAATTTCTTCGAAAGGCAAATTCCAATATATAAAATATTGAATACAAGACACCAGGAGAAGTGTGCTCTTTGGATCCTGTTAATGTATGCAGATATTTCAATCATAGATTTGAAGCTATGATGGCTTTTATCTGCAATAAAAAAAAACTCCTCTTGGAGAAGTTGTGGATTTGTTTAGGAGAAATTAATATCAAGCAAGAGGTGCTCCTCATATACTTATGCTGTTATGGATCAAGGATGCCCCCAAATTCGGAACAGATTCAGATGATACTTTTTTGTCTTTTATTGAAGAATATGCTACATGTGCTATACCCAAAAGTACAACAATTTAAGACAAAAAGTACGAAAGTACAAGTCTAAGGATAAGTTCTATATCAAATTTCGTTTTGCATTTCCACGTCCTGTAATATCCAAAGGAAGAATGAACAGTTTTATATCAGTTATGTGACATACCAGCACAAGAAAGTCTCCAAACAAATACCTACAATTTGAGAAGAAGCAAAGAATCAAAATACATAAATGATTGCAATCCACTTATTCTGTCCATGTGGAATGTCAACATGGCTATTCAGTACATGTTGTCTTGAGACCCTAGCGGGTGAGAGGCGCGCTTTACAAATACTCTTGATTGATTGATTGATTACGTTGCGGACAATTCCATTGCTGTTGCTCGATACGTAACATCCTACATTACAAAATCAGAAAAAACGGAATTGTAAGAAATGTGGGAAGAGATCTCTCACGAGAAGAGTCTAAGTAAGAAATTATACAGTTTCAGTTTAAAGATGTTATCCCATCGAGAAATCGGAGTGTATGAATGCTCAGATCTGTTACAATCTGCAAGTCTAAACTCCAAATCAAGAAGAATCATTTGGGTGAGTTTAGGTCTTGCTGCAATGCGAAATCGAGTACTTAAATCTGTACCAGAAATTGAATATTTAGCAGAAAAAGATCCCTAAAGTACAGATATTTTGGAAATAAATATGTTGGACACATATTACCCAAACAGAAGTCATCATCTTGAGAATATGTGTCTCTATGAAGTGCTGCAAAACTACACTTTTAAACGGAATATTACAGAGAACATCAATGATGGAAAATATGGTTTTAGTGGTTCCGAAGGATGTTTGGTGAAACAAACTAAAGGAAATTTGATCAATCACAGGAAGCTGAGTTGTGACACTGCCGATAAAAGGGAATTTGACTATTTAGCCCTTTTGCAATTGTTCAAACCGTGGCGTTCAGAATTGGAATTACTTGGAGAATTTCAGAGCTATGAAGATTCTTTCAATGCTTGTAAAGATACCATCCAATGCACTGTTTTTGCAAATTATGTGAAAATGTTGAATGATGAAATTGATCAAGAAGCTATTATTGCAGCAGAGATTGCTAGAGGCAGTTCTTAAGACAGTCAAAGTGCTGCTCGCTGATTCAAGATCCACTAGGATAACCACGTGTTGAAAATGAAGCAGCAATCATGAATGAGGTGGAAACAGCAATGCATCAAGCTCAGGAAGATGTAATGGACTTAGCAAATTTGGAACAACAACTAAATGTTGAACAGAAAGACATATATCAGCAAGTGAAGCAACAGATTGACCATGGATTTCTTCATGAAAAGAAAGAATGCACATCATTTCAACATATCCGAATGTACGTGAGTGGACAAGCAGGGACAAGAAAACGTTTCTTAATTAAAGTAATCACCTGTTATCTACAGAAAACAACTGAGTCACATTTGTCATGTGTTGTAACTGCTCCAACTGGGTTGGCAGCACACAACATTAAAGGAATTACATTACATTGTTTACTGATGCTAGCTGTTTTAGCATGAAAACAAATTGGAATATCACAAGCTATCTGGAGACGCTTGTTGTGAAGTTTCAAGAGTGCTGAAGAAAATTAAAATTCTGATTATTGATGAGGTAAGCATGGTCTCAAACTTAATGCTTGCTTTTGTACATTTAAGAATGCAGCAAATTCTTAAAACTGAATACGACATGTTCTTTGGAGGAAAGCATGTCATAGTTTTTGGAGATCTACTGCAACTTACTCCCGTAAAAGGACAACCAGTATTTAAAACACTTGCGCATGAAGACACCAGAAAGTCTCTGGTTAGTGTTGGAAACATGAATATTTGATCATATTTTGAATACAAAGAACTCATTACAAATATGCGACAGGCAAATTATGTTGATTATGGAACTATTCTTCAAGATATAAGAATTGGAGTACTGACAGAACATGGCAAACAAGCTTTGCAGAGTCGCTTACTTTCCAATTTGTTTCCAAATGAAAATATAGTTCCTGAGAAAATATATAGGAAAATTGCAGAAAACAAATCTGTTATCTGCTTAATGCCAACATTGCGTGAATATTCTATATTCAACAAACAACTTTTGAAGCTGGAAAATGAAGAAATAATAAAAATGTAGGCCATTGATAAAAGAGAGCATGCAGGAATCACTATTATTTTGACAGAAAAGTTAAAAACAAAATTTGATTCTTTAGAAAAATCGAAATCTAAAATTGCTGGTTTAGAAAAGAATCTATATGCATGTAGAAACTGTCGGGTAATTATAAGGCGTAATTTGGATGTAGAAAAAGTTATAGTTAATGGAGCAATGGACAAAGTTGTGAATTTTGTTTATTATCCGAATAAAGATGGTATTGAATTTGTATTTATTAAATTTTATCAAATTGAAGAAGTGAAACAAATTGGTCGTTGTTCAGTTAGTTTTTTTTGCTTGTTAAAGATTTATATGTCCGAAGAAAACAGTTTCCAGTTTCTTTGGCTTTTACTGTGACTATTCATAAATCTCAAGTGTTAGACCTGGCACCTTGGCGTGAGTCTCCCTTCCACTTTTTGCTGATGTGCCTCAGATGTTTTGCTGGTGTTCGATGCTCAGGGCACTGCGCCATGGCCAATCCGTACCGCAGTGCAAGTGCTCCCAATGTAAAGTGTATGTTTAATTGATTTCCACGATTGGCTTATTTGGTTTACTGTCAGTCCCCAGTAAAGTGCACTAGGAGTGCCGGGGCTTGTAGATACAAATGCTGCTAGTGGGTCTGCAGCGCTGGTTGCGCCACCCACAGAAGGAGCCTCGAAAGATATGTCTCGGGTCCGCCATTGCAGACCCCGCGTACAGTCTCATACTGTCACGCAGACTTCGCAAGTGCCCACACTTGCCAGTCCCCGAACCTTCCCTAACCTTTATATCAGTCACCCCTATGGTAGGCCTACCGGCAGGGTGCATTGTAAGTATAAGGTAGGACAAGAATAGAGTGTGGCATGTCCTAGTAGTGAATTACCGCCCTTTTCGTTCTTCACTATTGAAGGGCTACCGGTTCTCTTAGGCCAAGATGGGCTGTCGGAACTATTACACGGTATAGTCCCGGCAGGCTCAGGGAACACGATAGCATGTCGAGTTTAGTATGCCTGAACTCAGAATAATACAATTTTCCTTTAGTAAGGTTTATTTTAATATCCTGTGTTTGCAAATGCTACTTTTAGAAAGTTAGCCTTTGCTGACCTAACTGTTTCAGCCCGCCTCTGCCAGGATGTGTATCTGCTGTCTGGGTTTGTGTGAGTGACAGGGCTAGGAGTTTCCCGGGGACAGTCTGGGGCACCAGGTGGTGAATAGGGTGCTTAATCCAGGATGGGTGGGAGGAGTAGTCCTTGACTCTGAATAGGGTTGTGCTCCACCACCACAATGCTGGCTCCACCTCCTGCGGAGCGTCTGATGTCTCTGCCCTGCGCCCTGAAAGAAGACGGCAGCGTCCTGTCAACAGAGTACTCCAAAATCGGGTTGAACAAGGCTCAGACCCCCTGGCCTGCAAAGACAAAAGAAACGCAATATAAATATAGGAGCTCCGCTCCTTACAAATCAGATCCTGTTTTTTCCACAACGAACCTCTGCCTGACTAGAAGGACCAAGAGAAGCTGAAGGACGGAAACCAGTCTGTATCCTGTAAGACTGGCCTGCAGTGGTGCCTTGCTGAGAACGGAGAGGAAAGGACCAGAGAGGACTTTGTAGACTTGTGCCTGAAATGATCTCCAAGGGCTTGATCGAGAGCTTGCCCCCTGAACGGAACCCCAGGACCATTGGGTTCTATTCTGCTTGTGCCCGTCTGCTGTTGGGCCTTAGTTTTTATTCCCTCGCCAGAGTTGTGACTTGGGTGCCTTCGCCCCCTCCCAGGTCGTGACAGCTCGGAGCCTGGTCGCCCCACCGTAGAGAGCACCCTCATCCCTGAGTCGCTCTCCGCTTCAGTGCCGGGCCGCCCGCTCTCCTGTCACCTCGCCGCTAACGGAGCGCGTTGTGTGCCTCTCATCTTCTCCAGCCGGAATCTGCACGGAGCGCATTCCATAGCCTTGGACGGTCCGTACGTCCTAACGTACCCGACTGTCTCGCTTTGCCCTCCTGCATACCAAGGCTCGTGCCGCACCTCAAGAAAGGCCTCCCCGTACAGTGGTACCGGAAGCCTGGTGCTGCACCCATCTGCCCGAGAACGCGACGCCCCTCACAGATCCACGAGTACGACCCAGCGTGCTAAAAAGTAGTTTGTCCTGCAGGCCTGAACGGCGCCTCACCCCATGAGCTGCATCCACCCCGGATCGCCGCAACCCTCCACAGTCCTGCTCCCCCGCCTCGCTCCTCGAGGGGGACCGAGTCGGAGAGATCCTCTGGAGAACCGTCGGCCTAGTCCCGAGTCCGCCCTCACCAGTAGCCGCGCATGAAACGCCTCGGACTTCCACAAGCAAAGTACACTTGGACTCCGTCTCGAGTTCATATCGGATCCAGGGTACACAACGTTCTTATTTCCCTGTCATCGTACCTTGCTGAACAACGAACATTTAAAGACTAAACTTGCCTATTGTAATCTGGTGGCCTCAAATCGCTAAACGGTATATGGTCTTGTGATAATCCTGCTTGAATCTATCTTTTATATAAAGTATACGTATTTTTGATACAGCCATACGACTGGTGTCCATTTGTGGTGGGTCAGTGGGTTTACTGTGTGTGATCATAAATGCTCAACTTACTATCGCCCTGAGGATTAGCCTTGTCTGCTCGCGCCACACTACCTAAGGGTGAGCAGGGGTTATTCGAAGGAGTAGTTCCCTTGCCCTGACTGGAAGTGAGGTCCCTTTTTGTCACAAGGGCATACCTGTGCCAACCAGAGACCTCTGGTTCCAACATCAAGGTTTAAATGTAGACAGTGCTTTGGTGAACATTGGAAGTACTGTGTTTAAAGAGGGTAGGGCATATGTTGCTTTGTCATGAGTCAGAACTTTATCTGGTTTGGTTTTGATTGATTTTGATGGCACAAAGGTTACTGCAGATGCAAACTGTGTAAAAGAGTATAATAGGTTAAGAAGAGTGTATGCTCCCAAATTAGGTCAATATCCTGTATTTAAAAAGCGTGTGATAGGTCGAAAAAGAAGGTATGAGAATATCTGTAGTGAAGGTATAGAGAAGGAAAAAAACAAGTTATTGCAAGCAAAAAGAAAAAGAGCACTGTTGAAGAGATTGTTGGTTATCGGTTTGAAAATAGTTCAGATGTCAACTGCTATGCCAATATAGTGGTCAATGTTTTTTTTTCTAGAAGGTTTGCAACAGCAAATTATGGAGAATCGGGAAAAAGGATTTTGTTCCTTGTTGCATTCTGTTTATGCAAAATTGAGAACTGATAAAAGTAAAATACATAGCGTTTGTGATATTCGTAATCTGTTGGATGTATGTTCTGGTTCTACACAATTTACGCAGAATATCCAACAAGATGTTCAGGAATTTCTAATGTATATGCTTACCATATTCGAAAATGAAGCCATAGAAATTGAAAATCATTTTGGCCTTTGTTATAAATGGGAGCATCATCGTGAAAATTGTATGTCTACATGTACCACTAATATAGACACTGACATATTTATATATTTCGCACAAGAGGAGTTAGGTCCTTAGCGGGGCTGAGGGAGGGCTGGACCGTTTTACATATACACACTAAAAAATGCCCCCTTCTCACACTACTTCCAGTATGACTTATATAACGACCGAATGAACACATTCATTAAATCCGGTCTGGTATGTTTATTTATACCTTCTACTCATTTGTTTTCTAGAAAAAAGTTTTTCAAATGACAGAGAAAAATACACATGTCGAAAATTGTTTACATTCTTATTTGATTAGCAAAGTACATTTCGATCTAACATAAATATATATAGAAATATTTACAAAAAAATCAAAAACATCCGACAAACATAACAATTCATCAATGTGCAATTTGTGCAATTCACTAAATCAATTATTTGATTCCAATTCCTAAAGGGAAAACAAATTCATAACAAGAGCTACAATGTCCATTTCATTCAATCAAAAGAACACTGAATGCGATACTTGGCTCTTGATGGATATGCCGACGCGTTTCAGGTTCGGGTCATAGATCCCCAAACCCTCATCAGGGCTCTGTTAATCAAAGGTAGGGAGCCATCCGCCACGATTTCTACATGCTTTGTAAGACAGTGTGAAAGGGTTTTAAGAACATCTAAGTAACAAAACGGCAGACTTAACGGAATGTTTTGTCCAAACTAGGTGAAAGGGACCGCCGTTTTTGAACAGACGACGCAGCTCGGCTGCAGTGTAACATTGGAAGACCTAAAAGGTAGGGCAGGTCTACAGTATATACATACTCAGGCAGAATGCTAATTGTAAACAATATTACAGGTAAAAGCACTATGTGTCTTTTTGCAATTAGGATTAAAAAGTAAACAGAGACAGAAATTCCTCCATTCCCTCGGCAGCGCCAGCTCCCGCAGACAAAGGTATTGATTTCTTAATTATTGTCAAAGAAACTTTTCACCATTTCATGAGTACATATTCCATGAACAAAGGCAATATGTTATTGATCCCTAGATACCCCCCTAGAGTTGAAGAAAGGAACGCAGTAATCAACAGCAGTTACCAGCGGTCACCCACACAGAAAAATCCAGGTATACATACACTTTGCCCAAACGGTTCAGTAGAGGAATGAGGGAAATAAGGTGCCATTAAAACTTTATGTTTTTCTACATCCTTAACAGATGATTAACAGAGCCCTGATGAGGGTTTGGGGATCTATGACCCGAACCTGAAACGCGTCGGCATATCCATCAAGAGCCAAGTATCGCATTCAGTGTTCTTTTGATTGAATGAATTGGACATTGTAGCTCTTGTTATGAATTTGTTTTCTGTTTAGGAATGGGAATCAAATAATTGATTTAGTGAATTGCACGAATTGCAAATTGATGAATTGTTATGTTTGTTGGATGTTTTTGATTTTTTTGTAAATATTTCTGTATATATTTATGTTAGATCGAAATGTACTTTGCTAATCAAATAAGAATGTAAACAATTTTCGACATGTGTATTTTTCTCTGTCATTTGAAAAACTTTTTTCTAGAAAAAAAATGAGTAGAATGTATAAATAAACATACCAGACCGGACCCTCGGATTCTTCCAGACGACTTCTGGCCCTCGTCATTTTCTGAGACGGTGTCAGCTGCACAATCAGCGCGCAACTTGGGTGTTAGTTTCGGGCCCAACTTGCAGTTAGATCTGCACGTAAACAAGGTCACCTCGACGTGCATGATGCTGATCCGCATGCTACGCAAAGTCTTGCCCCTTCTTCCTGAGCAAGCCAGACCAGAAGTAGTACGGAGTACCATCTTAAGTCGACTTGACTACTGTAACGGACTACTTCTGGAGGCCCCGATAACACTACTGGGTAAGCTACAAAGGGTACAAAACATGGCTGCCAAACTCGCCCTTTCTCGTCCCTACTACAGTTCATCCACGGCAGCGCTACAGGAACTTCACTGGCTGCCGGTCCATTTACGCGTGCATTACAAAGCAGCTTGCATCGTGTTTAGGGCTATCCATGGTCTTGGCCCGGTCTCTTTGCGGAAGATGTTCGCCTGGTACCTTCCATCTCGAACCTTACGCTCCTCTTCTTCAAGGTCACTTGTAGTTCCGCGCTTCCAGAGAGTGAGGATGGGCGGTCGATCCTTTAGAGTAGCGGCGGCCAAACTCTGGAACTCCCTGCCGATATCTCTAAGGAATCTTGAGGATCTCTCAGCCTTTAGGAAGGTGTTAAAAACTTATCTCTTCCCCAGGACAGGCTAAGTTGCTGCAAATTTGTTGGTTCATGGTTCGAAGCGCCAGGATGCCCTTTGGGTGACAGGTCTGCGCTCTACAAGTATACCACAAATACAAATACAAATTGAATGAATGTGTTCATTCGGTCGTTATATAAGTCATACTGGAAGTAGTGTGAGAAGGGGGCATTTTTGAGTGTGTATATTTATATATTTGGCATTACCAGACTGTAAATCAGTGTCTTTCCATAAACTAGTTAAAGCAGCAAATCAAAACATGAAGTGTAGCCAATACAAATCAGAAATTGTATCAACATTATTTATACAAATATATGGACAGTATATAATTTTAATGATGCAATGTTATACAGCTGATGGAAGAAAATTGGACACTTAAATAAAACATTTTGCGGCAAGACAACTATCAATATCAGGAAGGACTTTTGTAGCAGTAGCATTAATTTTTCATGATGGTCCTTCCACAACATCTGGACATTACATTGCCTATCTAAAATGTGACAAAGGCTGGACATATTGTAATGATGCTCAGTTGGTTTTTAAACAACGTTTGCCAAGTGAATTACCAAATTCCTACCTAATATTGTTAAAACCAAAGTTTTAGGAACATAATTCGGCCTCTGAGGAATGTATTATGTATTAATACTATTACTATTGGACAATTTCAATATAAAGGATTTCAGGAATACTATTTGACCTACAAAGAAAAGAATATATTTGAATTAAGGGAATTAAGGACTTTTTCTTGCACATTCTCTCAGCGTATATTTTTAAACAACAACCTTTATACTGTATGTACATTTAAGTTAGAAAATTGTCTTAGGAGTAAGCATTTTATATACGTGTGATTTGCATTATATGGTATGTTATTGAGGATGTAGTCTTGTTTTTTTTAAACAATCTTATTGATTGGATTTTTTTTGCCGGCTGTTATGTGATGAGTATGATTGAAATCACTGTTTCTAGTGAAATTCAATATATTCTGAGAACAGCAAAAAAGGCAAAGAAAATAATTTGTAAAATGTTAAATTGTGCTGTATTGTAAAAAATATAATATTATATATTATAACTGTATTTTTTCTTCTCTTTCACAGATCCTAATTCTAAAATATCACATTTTCATACATTTAGATTATAAAAAACAACTGAAAAAAAAATGTGTAGCATTTTTTATTTCTATTACTGTGAAGCTAAGTTTAACTAAGTATTAAAATGCACAATGGCCTGTGTTTGCACAGAGGTGAAGAAAGGGGAGATGGACACAGTTGATATGTGTGGAAAGATGCTCTGTGGGCGTTTTAAGTTAAAGGATAAAGTTAACATGAATACTGAGTGTCATTGGGGGGCCACTAACCCAACAGATATGTGTAGAAAGCATCCTGTGCCAACAATATGTCACTTTTTGTAACATAGTGATAGCGCAAAACATTCTTTCATATTGACAAGGAGAGGAAAAGGCACTCTGTATACCTTTTCTTCTCTATGTAAATACGACCTCACCATACACACCACTTTGCGTTGAAAGGGCATTCTATAGGTGTTGCTGTGCGTGTTTGCACAGAACAATCATAGAACAAGACATCACAAGATCTATCATAAATGATGAATCTGGACATGTGTGTGAATGCTGCACCATCCTCCAATTTAATTAGCAAGGCACAACAAGGAGAATTCTTTTCATTTCTCCTAATTTTTTCTCTTTCAATATATGCGACAATGCACAGCATACATTGAAAGAGAAAAATGCGTTCACTGATTATTTTTGTTGAGGAAGATGTGTCTTTTTGCACAAAAACAAACTCCACATGACTCAAAGATCCTTGTACCATGGTGCAAGCGTGCCTGTGTCACCACATAGGCAAAAACAACAGGTGATAGACAGAATGCAGAACATTGTCATACATTCACCCCAGTACAGAGATCTGGGCCTAAATCCATCTTTTTTTGCACTTCACACCACCCCAGGTCAGACATGGCCATATGCAAATCAGCCTTGATCCTGTGCCTCATGGGAACAGTCCAGCCCGAACTGCCAAGCCATGTCTTTCCTGGACCGGAATCAAGCATCCAAGGACCGGTTTCTGGCTATCAGCCTTCATCAGCCTGGATAGCTTGACTCCAGTGGTGTGGAGAGCATGGGACTCACGTCTGAGCATACCCATCCCACTCGGGGCGACAAAGGCAAAAACAACAGGTGATGGACAGAATGCAGAACATTGTCATACATTCACCCCAGTACAGAGATCTGGGCCTAAATTCATCGTTCTTTTGCACTCCACACCACTCCAGGTCCGACATGGCCATATGCAAATCAGCCTTGACCCTGTTCCTCATGGGAACAGTCCAGCCCGAACTGCCAAGCCATGTCTTTCCTGGACCGGAATCAAGCATCCAAAGACCGGTTTCTGGCTATCAGCCTTCATCAGCCTGGAAAGCTTGACTCCAGTGGTGTGGAGAGCATGGGACTCACGTCTGAGCATACCCATCCCACTCGGGGCGACAAAGGCAAAAACAACAGGTGATGGACAGAATGCAGAACATTGTCATACATTCACCCCAGTACAGAGACCTTGGCCTAAATCCGTTGTTTCTTTGCACTCTACACCACCCCAGGTCAGACATGGCCATATGCAAATCAGCCTTTACCCTGTTCCTCATGGGAACAGTCCAGCCCGAACTGCCAAGCCATGTCTTTCCTGGACCGGAATCAAGCATCCAAGGACCGGTTTCTGGCTATCAGCCTTCATCAGCCTGAATAGCTTGACTCCAGTATTGTGGAGAGCATGGGACTCACGTCTGAGCATACCCATCCCACTCGGGCGACAAAGGCAAAAACAACAAGTGATGGACAGAATGCAGAACATTGTCATACATTCACCCCAGTACAGAGATCTGGGCCTAAATCCATTGTTTTTTTGCACTCCACACCACCTCAGGTCAGCAAATGGGGCAAAAACGATGGATTTAGGCCCAGATCTCTGTACTGGGGTGAATGTATGACATTGTTCTGCATTCTGTCCATCAATTGTTGTTTTTGCATTCGTCACCCCGATTGGGGTGGGTATGCTCAGACGTGAGTCCCATGCTCTCTACACCACTGGAGTCAAGCTATCCAGGCTGATGACGGCTGATAGCCAGAAACCGGTCCTTGGATGCTTGATTCCAGTCCAGGAAAGACATGGCTTGGCAGTTCGGGCTGGACTGTTCCCATGAGGCACAGGGTCAAGGCTGATTTGCATATGGCCATGTCTGACCTGGGGTGGTGTAGAGTGCAAAAAAACATTGGATTTATGCCCAGATCTCTGTACTGGGGTGAATGTATGACAATGTTCTGCATTCTGTCCATCAATTGTTGTTTTTGCATGTGTCACCACATGGCTGCAGTTTAAGCAGCAGTGCAGAGGGAAGCATAGATTTGCAACATATTTATGTACATATGTTGCATTCCTGTGCTCCGAAAGTACCACAGCATGCTGTAGATAAACAGCTTACAGTGTCATGCTGCAGCACTTCCTTATAGTTCTGCACTTATACATTCACCATTTACCACAAATGCATTGTTTGAATCAATTATGCACCACACAGACATTCATCTAAACTTTCACACACTTGTATACAAGTTTAGCTCTTTTTTTAACCAGAGTATTTAGTTCGGAAAATAACTTTTCGTTTCTTTTTGTAGTTTTATGATTTTTGGTTTTTTTTGGGATTTTTTAACAGGAACAAAAAGTCAAAGGGACAGACAAAACCATGAACTTTGGGTGAAAAGAAAAATCGATTGCCCTGCACACTAGGTCTACCGTTTGCACCCCATAGCAGAATAACCGACACAGTGCATTTTTACTTTTCCAAACTGTGGACGTATGTCTGGATGGGAGGTTGAAGGAGATGCCCCAGAGATCCTCGCAGTTGCCGGTGGTGGAGGTGCATTGTGGCAGATTCTTCTGCATTCTTCGTTAGCATAATTCACTGGATGCAGGGATTTTAGGTGCTTGTGCATGCTTTCAGTGCCACAGGAGTATTTCTTATTAGGATCTCCTCTGGATAAGACAGCCTTACATATCTTACATGTCACCTTGGTGGCATTCACTTTTTTTTGTCCCTCCGGAGAAGTGAAACATTTCCACACAATGGATATGTATTTTTTGGGGCCGGGGAGGTCCTGGTACAAACCCCTCCACATCTGAATGGTCAGAATCAGATGACTCTGGCATTGGTGTAGCCATTTTTGTCTGCAAAAAGGAAATTCAGGTCTCCAATGAATAAAAATGAAGATCTTCTCAGTACAGGTCTTCTCCCAAGGAAGTTCTAAGAAGAGTGATTAAAATGGGTGGGGTCCTTCAACACTTAGAATAGGAAGTGTCATGAAACAATCAAATCTCTTGTTTTCTGGTCACATAAGGCCCGCGTAGGGTGCTCACACGCAACCAGCACAACTTCGCCAAATTGCATTTAAAAGTATTATAAGGTTATTAAAACTAAAAGAATATTATTTTTATGATTGGCTCAGATAATGTCTTGCCTTAATATTTATATAAAAGACATATAACAATCTTTTTAAACAATAAAAAATGTCAAGGGAGTCACGCAAACGGAAACACGCGAGCGTGGCGTAGCGTAATATGTACATGTCGCGTATGTGCTTGAAGTCGCGTACGGGCCGCATAGCGATCGTGCACAAAAATATGAACCCATCGCACACCCTACGCGGATTCTACACAGCAATCCTATAATGGCGGCTATGTTCCGCGCAGTATTCGAGGAAGGTACGCTTTGGGTGTGCAACTTAAAAAATATAAAATAAAATAACAGAATTTCAATATTTTTAAAAACTTTCTTTTTCAAATTATGTGAAAAGTATGTTATTTAAAAAAAAATCAAAAAATAAATAGATTAAAAAACGTAGTAAATCAGTATAAAAAAAATAAATATGACAATGAATACATAAAAAAATTGTCATTGAAAAAACCTTTGACATTCACTGGAGAAACCATAGGTTTCAGACATGTTATTGTTAGGAATTCGCATTTAAAAAACCTTTGCGATTCACTGAAAAAAAAACATAGGCTTCAGACATGTTAAAGTTTGGAATTAGCATTTGAAAAACTTTAGATATTTATTGAAAAAAACATAGGTTTTAGGGATGTTATAGTTAGCTGGACATTTCACTTGTAAAAAAACATTGAAATATCCTCTGTTAGTTGTACTAACTATAACTTGCGCGCCCACAATCCACTGCTGATGATGTCACATATTACATTATTGATGACATGGTCAGTGACATCACTGATGACATCACTGATGACATCTCAAATGACATCACTGATGACATCACTGGTGACATCATCCACATGTCAATCTGATACACTTCATCATACACTAGTATAACCTTTCATTACTCACTATAAAATATAGAGTACCATATTTAAAAGAATCACATACCAATACAACTTTCTAAAAAACCCACACACTGATTTTTACATCTACACACTTACCTGTAGATTCACATATACATGCTAAGAAAGATCAATAGTACATTATTAAAAATACTTATACACCTATATTGACATTACACACCAGCGCACATCCTATTCAGTTATGCAGCCATCCTTCTGACGTATGCGACCAATTGTTTATACTTACATTTTACTCAGCTACACACTTATACAAACAGTATTTTATTTATTCATATACATAGAAAGTCATACTTAGTGTGTTATAAAATCACTATTATAAGTATACTGTTTTCTATGCAGTCACTTATACAATCACTGAATCTTATATGTACTTATTTAAATATAAGAACTGTCACATACACTGCCTTTTATATTTTTACTTTACTGGACATGTATCATTCAGAAATATATTTCATCATCATCTCAATCTTAAAGATATTTACTACTGAGGTAGCTAGTGGACTAGATTGAGCCATGGTCAGGATTCAAGGGGACTTAATCTCCCAACTTAAAACGTCCAAAGGGAGTGTTTACACAGTGGTGAAGGGAGGGGATGGGGCCTGAGGTGACGTGTGAAAAGACGCCCTGTGGCACGTTTTAAGTTGGGGAAATAATTCCCCTTCAATCCTGAGAACCCAGGGGGCCAACTAGGCTACCAGTTGCTTCCAATAAGCGCCACTGCGCTGTGTTTCAGAGAGGTGGCCCAGGGCACGCCCCTTTTTACACCTCTCTGCATCTCAGCTCTGTGGCGCTTACTGGAGGTACCTAGTGGGCTAGTTTGCTAGTTGGGCCCAAGGGACACTCAGGATTCAAGAGGACTTTATCTCCCAACTTAAAACGGCCACAGGGCGCGTTTACACAGTGGTGAAGGAAAGAAATGGGGCCTGAGGTGATATGTGAAAACACTCCCTGTGGCATGTTTAAGGTTGGGGAAGAAATTCCCCTTCAATCCTGAGGGCCCCTGGGTGCTAACTAGGATACCAGGTGCTTCCAGTAAGCGCCACTGCACTGTGTTTCAGAGAGGTGGCCCAGGCCGTGTACCTTTTTACACCTCTCTGCAACGCAGCTCTGTGGCGCTTACTGGAGGTACCTAGTGAGCTACTTGTACCCTAGGGACACTCAGGATTCAAGAGGACTTAATCTCCCAAATTAAAACGTCCACAGGGAGTGTTTACACAGTGGTGAAGGGAGGGGATGGGGCCTGAGGTGACGTGTGAAAACACTCCCTGTGACACGTTTTAAGTTGGGAAAATTATTCCCCTTCAATCCAGAAAGCCCCAGCGGGCCAACTAGTCCACCAGGTGCTTCCAGTAAGTGCCACTGCGCTGCGTTGCGAAGAGGTAGTCCAGGCCATGCCACTTTTTACACCTCTCTGCAACGCAGCTATGAGGCGCGAACTGGAGATACCTGGTGGGCTAGTTGAAAACAAGGAACACTAACAATTCAAGGAGAATGTATCTCCAAAATTAAAACCAGCACAAGTTAGCCCCCCTCCCTTCACCAGTGTGCAAATGCAGCCTGTGGCGTGTTTTAAGAGGTAGTTTTAACCCCTGCCCTATTATGTACTAGGGGCTTTCAGAGGAGGTCATTATAATCACAGGGGTATCCCAAAACATAGTGATCCCTAGTGTATGTAGGAGTTTTAACTGTATTTTAAGTGTCTTTTAGAATAGCACTGGCTTTAGGACTGGTTAGTCAGAGTCAGTTACCATCAGTACCCATCTGAATTATTTTTATAAACTACACCAAAATCCAAACACTTATAAATTCACCCAGGCACTCTCCTTGCAGTACTCTAATCATTCAGTCAGTACCCAAGTACTTATGCAGTGAGCCAGGTCTTAGCATATGGACTGCTTCAAACCCCTATCCACTAGGCATGCAGTGCTGTAACCACCTACACACTTGTCTTTCACACCTTCAATTCCCCAGTCAGAATCCATACACTTCCAGCAAACTCCCTGCACTCCCCTTGCACTCCTCTAGTGACCCATTCAGCACCATATACTAATCCATTCACTACGCCAAAACGTAACCACTTATAAATTCACCCAGGCACTCTCCTTGTAGTATTCTAATCATTCAGTCAGTACCCAAGTACCCATGCAGTGAGCCAGGGCTTAGCACATGGACTGCTTCAAACCCATACCACTATGCATGCAGTTCTCTAACCACCTACACACTTGTCGTTCAAATCTTCAATTCCCCAGTCAGTATCCATACACTCAAGCAAACACCCTGTCACTCCCCTTGCACTCCTCTACTGATCCATTTTGCACCATGTATTAATCCATTCACTGCGCGAAAACCCAACCACTTATAAATTCATCCAGGCACTCTCCTTGCAGTACTCTAATCTTTCAGTCAGTACCCAACTACTCATCCAGTGATCCAGGACTTAGCACATGAACTGCTTCAAACCCCTGTCCACTATGCATGCAGTCCTCTAACTACCTACACACTTGTTTTTCACACCTTCAATTCCCCAGTTCATATCTATACACTCCTGCAAATACCCTGTCACCCCTCTTGCACTCCTCCAGTGACCAATTCAGCACCGTGTACTCATCCATTCACTGCGCCAAAACCAAAACACTTATAAATTCACCTAGGCACTCGCCTTGCAGTACTCTAATCATTCAGTCAGTACCCTAGTACTCATCCAGTGACCCTGACAAAACACAACATTTTGGTTTCAATATTTAAAAACACATTTTTATTTCCATTTATATTAAAAATTAAAAATATGTTAAAATAAACAGTTAAAAAAACTATGGAAAATCAGTATAAAAAAATACATATAACTATTATTACATTTAAAAAGATTTGAACTTCACTGAAAAATCCATAGGTTTCAGACATTTTATAGTTAGAAATTAGCATTTAAAAAAAAACTTAGAAATTCATGGAAAAAACCATAGGTTTCAGGGCTGCTAATGTTAGCTGTACATTTTACTCGTACAAAACCATTGAAATTCCTCCTTTATAGTTAGTTCTGCTAACTTTAACTTGCTTGCCCGCAATCCACTGCTGATGTTGTCACATGTTACATCATTCATGACATGGTCAGTGACATCACTGATGACATCTGAAATGACATCACTGATGACATCATCCATGTTACAATCTGATACACCTCATCATACACTGGTATAACCTTTCATCACTCACTGCTAAAATAAAGAGTACCATATTTGAATCCATTGACACCAATACAAGTTTCTAAAAACCCACTCAGTGATTCCTAGATCTACACACACATCTAATCACTTACCTACAGATTCACTCATACATGCTGTCAATGATCAATAGAACACTATCAAATATACTTATAAACCTATATCGACATTTCACACCAGCACACATCCTTATGCAAACAATGGATCATACTTACATTTATCCAGCTACACACGTATACAAACACCACTTCATTTATTCATATAGATAGTAACTCATAATTGTTGTGTTATAAAATCACCATTACAAATATACAGTTATCCATACAGTCACTCATACAATCACTGAGTCTTATGTATACTTATTTATATACAACAGTCACATGCACTGCCTTTTATTTTTCTAGTTTGTTGTACATGTACCACTGAGAGATATATTTGCTCATCACCACACCCATGAAGATATTCACTCACACAAACAACTGTTATAGCATGCAGTCTGAACCTCATATACATTCTGAATCAACTATTCACACATCTTTGGGCAGTCACACACCTCCATCGAACCACACACACTTTCACTCTCCCATGCAAATACTTAGTTAACTAATCAATAACTGATATAGACTTTCACGTAGCTAGTAACCAACTGGTGCAGCAGTTTACATAACAACAGACAGAGTGATACAGATATTCACACAGTTTAGTCACTAACCCATATATTTAGTGAGACACTTAAATTTAGTCACTTAAACAGTCAATCACACTGCTACTAAATCCTCCATCCAGACACTTATACATCCAATCATTCTTCAATGCAGATTGCTATATATATAATACATATTTAAATATTGAACCAAACCACATTCACTGGATGATGTTATCAGTGATGTCATCAGAGACGTCACTTGAGATGTCATCAGTGATGTCATCAGTGATGTCACTGACCATGTCATGAATGATGTAATATGTGACATCATCAGCAGTGGATTGCGAGCGCGCAAGTTATAGTTAGCAGAACTAACTATAACAGAGGAATTTAAATGGTTATGTACAAGTGAAATGTTTAGCTAACTATACCAGCCCTGAAACCTATGGTTTTTTCAGTGAATATATATATTTATACTATATAGAATCAATCAATCAATCAATCACAGCATTTATATAGCGCACTACTCACCCAAAAGGGTCTCAAGGCGCTAGGGAGGGGGGGTCCGCTACTGCTCGAACAGCCAGGTCTTGAGTTGCTTCCTGAAGGCGAGGTGGTCCTGGGTCGTCCGGAGGTGGGTCGGGAGGGAGTTCCATGTCTTGGCGGCGAGGTAGGAGAAGGACCGACCTCCTGTGGTGGCTCTTCGGATGCGGGGGACGGCGGCGAGGGCGTGGCCGGTCGATCGAAGCTGGCGTTTGGGAGCGTAGAAGTTGAGGTAGCTGTTGAGGTATCCCGGGCCTTGGTTGTGTAGGGCTTTGTGTGCGTGGGTGAGGAGTTGGAAGGTGATTCTCTTGTTGACCGGGAGCCAGTGCAGGTCTCTCAGGTGTCCGGAGATGTGGCTGCGACGGGGGATGTCCAGGATGAGACGTGCTGAGGCATTCTGGATCCGCTGAAGTCTCTTCTGGAGCTTGGCGGTGGTTCCGGCGTAGAGGGAGTTGCCGTAGTCCAGACGGCTGGTGACGAGGGCCTGGGTGACCGTCTTCCTGGTCTCGGTGGGGATCCACCGGAAGATCTTACGTAGCATGCGCAGGATGTTGAAGCACGACGAGGAGACGGCGTTGACTTGTCTGGTCATGGAGAGGGAGGAGTCCAGGATGAAGCCCAGGTTGCGTGCGTGGTCTGTCGGTTTGGGTGCGCTGCCCAGGGCGGGGGGCCACCAGGAGTCGTCCCAGGCTGAGGGTAAGGATCCCAGGATGAGGACTTCCGTCTTGTCCGAGTTCAGTTTCAGGCGGCTGTTCTTCATCCATTCGGCTACCTCTTTCATCCCTTCGTGTAGGTTGTCTTTGGCGGTGGCGGGGTCGTTGGTGAGGGAGAGGATCAGCTGGGTGTCGTCGGCGTAGGAGATGATGTTGAGGTTGTGCTGGCGTGCGATGTCTGCGAGGGGGCCCATGTAGATGTTGAAGAGGGTTGGACTGAGCGAGGACTGATGATATCACATAATACTGGATGACGTCATCAGTGATACCATCAGTGATGTAATTTGAGATGTCATCAGTGATATCACTGACCATGTCATGATTGATGTATTATGTGATATCATCAGCAGTGGATTGCGGGCGCGCAAGTTATAGTTAGCAGAACTAACTATAACAGAGGAATTTAAATGGTTTTGTACAATTGAAATGTTGGACAGTTAACTATAACAGCCCTGAAACCTATAGTTTTTTCAGTGAATATATATATGTATACTTCACAGAAACACACAGTCACTGGATGAAGTCATCAGTGATATCATCAGTGATGTAATTTGAGATGTCATCAGTGATATCACTGACCATGTCATGATTGATGTAATATGTGATATCATCAGCAGTGCATCGCGGGTTGCGCAAGTTATAGTTAGCACGATTAACTATAGCGCCCAAACTAACTATAACATCCCTGAAACCTGTGTTTTTTTCAGTGAAAAAAATAAATATAGATATATATATTTACTGAAAAAAATATAGGTTCCATTGATGTTATAGTTAGAAATTAGCATTTAAAAAAACCTTAGAAATTCACTGAAAAAACCATAGGTTTCAGAGACGTTATACTTAATTCGACATTTCTCTCGTAGAAAGCCATAGAAATTTCCCTGTTATATTTAGTTCAGCTAACTATAACTCGCATACCCGCAATGCACTACTGATGGCGTCACATATTACATTAATCATTACATGGTCAGTGACATCACTGATGACATCTCAAATGACATCCCTGATGACATCATCCAGTGACTATGTTTTTCTTTAAAGTTTAAATATGTATTATATATATGCCAATGTATGTTGTAGAATGTGTGCGTGTTTAAGTGTATGGATGGAGGATTTAGTAGGTGCGTGACTGACTGTTTAAGTGAGTGATTACATGTGTCTTACTGAATGCATGGTTTAAGGACTACACTGCGTGAATGTCTGTATCAGTCTGTCTGTTGTAGAAGCTTCTACATGGGTTGGTCAGTAGCTACATGAGTGTCTATATGGGCTATTGGTTGGTTGCCTGAGTATTTGTATGGGTGCCTGAGTATGTGTGTGAGGTATGTGACTCTGTGCATAGATGTGTTAGTGGTTGATTCACTGTGTGTACGGGTTGAAGAGTGCATGTGGAAACAGCTGTATTGGGTGGATGAGTGTGTGTTTGGGTGTGTTGGTGAATTAATGGATATCTCAATGGCACATGTCCAAGTAACTAATATGTAAAAGGCAGTGTATGTGAGAGTTGAAGTATATAAATGACTATTCCTGAGAGTCAGTTATTGTGAGAGTGGCTGTAAAGTAAAGTCCACATTTGTAAAGCGCACAATCACCCGTAAGGGTCTCTAGGCGCTGGGGGCCGTCGGGAAGATTAAGCGAGCTATTGCCCAGAGTCACATGGTGCTGGGCTAACCTGCCGCCGGAGCTGGGGATCGAACCGTGGTCCCCAGATTCCAGCGTCAGTCGCCCTGGCCGCGGCGCCACACCTGGATGAGTATGTACTTGTATCAGTGATTGTATAAGAGAGTAAGTATGCATTTGTGACTGAATAAGTGATGTGGTGTTTGTATAACGGTATAGCGGTATAGCGGTATAACAGTATAGGTGAGTAAATGGGAGTATGATTGATTCCTTCCATGACTGAGTACATGTGTTAGTAACTCTGAATGAGTGGTGGTGTGTGAGTATCTGCATAGGTGTATGAGTACATATGATAGTGTAGTATTGATGAGTGCATGTATGAGTGATTGTATGGGTGAATGAGTGGATGTGTATGTGGACCTAGGAATCAGTGAGTGCGTATCTAGTAACTGGTATTGGTGTGTCAATGGTTTCAAAAATGGTAGTCTATATTTTACAGTGGGTGCCTCAAAGTTATATTAGAGTGTGAGGAGGTGCATCAAATTTTAACGTGGATGATGTAATCAGTAATATCATTTGAGATGTCATCAGTGATGTCACTGACCATGTCATGATTGATATAATATGTGACGTCATCAGCAGTACACTGTGGGTGCGCGATTTATAGTTAGCTGAACTATCTATAATGGGGAATCTCTATGGTTTTCTACGAGAGAAATGCCCAACTAACTATAGCGTCCCTGAAACCTATGTTTTTTTCACTGAATTTCTAAGGTGTTTTAAATGCTAATTTCTGACTATAATATACCAGTAGCATTTCCATAATGGTGGAGAAAGGTCTCCGAAATACCTCTTAGCAATCCCACTGTGTGGGATTTACTGGCGGTAACAGGAGGAGTAGTTAGCCCCCAACGTCAACCTTGGGCGCCAACTATCCCTTTTATTACCACCAATAAGTTCCACACAGCAGGATTGCTAAGTTCTTATATTAGTCCCCTCCCCCTCCCTACACCACTGTGCAAACGTGCCCCCTAGCATGTTGAACGTTGAGGGATGAAGTCCACTTGAATCTGAGGGTCCCTGGGGGTAAACTAGCCCACCAGGTACTTCCAGGAAGCGGCACACAGGTGCGTAGGAGAGAGGTGTTCCGAGGCCATGCCCCTTTTTACACCTCTCTGCGACGTAGCTCATGGGCGCTTACTAGAGGTACCACGTGGGCTCGTTGGACCCAAGGGACCCTCAGGATTCAAGGGGACTTATTCTCCCACCTCCCACCACAGTGGTGCAGGGAGGGGGCGGGGCCTCATGTGACAAGTATGCAAACACGCCCTGTGGCACGTTTTAAGTTGGGAGATTAAGTCACCTTGAATCCTGAGGGTCCCTGGGGGCCAACTAGCCCACCAGGTCCCTCCGGTATGCGCCAGGAGGCTGCATTGTAGAGAGGTGTTCGGAGGCCATGCCCCTTTTTACAACACTCTGCAACACAGCTCCGGTACCTGGTAGGCTAGTTGGCCCCCAGGGACCCTCAGTATTGATGCGTGTCCCCCTCCCGTGGCCAATTCCAGGCCCTGGGAACTCCATCCCCTGTGGCATTGCCAAATATTTTTTTTATGGAGGGGGGCGGCATAGCCCCCCTCCTCATGGCACTTCGAGGTCCCGGGGACCCCATCCCCCGAGGCCGTCCTTTTTTTAAGTTTTTTTTTTTGTTTTTGTTAATGGTGAGGGGAGCGGCGTGGCCTCCCTCTTAGGCCACTGGTAGCCCCGGGAACCCCATCCCCTGGGGTTGGCCCTCACATTGAGGACCGTAGGGGGTTCCCCAATCCCCCCACGGTCCCGCCGTCTCCCCGCCTCCTGTGGGAGCCGGCATTGCTTTCCCATATGGGGAGTAGCTAACATGATGCTCCAGTGTGGGGGGATTGGGACTCCCACACTATTTTTTTAATAATGCCCCAGACATTTGACCCCCGGGGCAAATTACCATATTTACCACGGGAGACCGTGTTTCTTATTTTTTTACATAGCTAGGATGCGCGGATCCTACACGCATCCCGCTATTTAAAAAAAAAACATTTTGGGACCCCCTGTGCAGGTTTAGGGGGTCAGGGTGTGTCTACCCAGCCCCCTTTTCGAGTTTTGCTGTGTTTGTTTTGTGTTTCTTGTGCCTCGGTTCTACCGAGGCAGAAGATGGCTGCCAACACTTCCTGATTTTCACTGTTGACAGCCAGCTCGTGCACGGCAGTGTGCGTGCAGGCTGCGCCTAGGCTACGTGGATAGATACGCGGATCCACGGCACCCATAGATATATATAAATTACTTTAACTGTCATTTTCTCAGGAACTACTGAATGGATTTACACCAAATAAGCAAAAGGCACAAGTCTGAACCAAGGACTACCTCTTTGCCAAATGTGGTGTAATTCCGTTCAATCAATCAATCAATCAATCAATATATCAATCAATCAATCAATCACGGCATTTGTATAGCGCGCTACTCACCTGGAAGGGTCTCAAGGCGCTGGGGGAGAGGGGTACGTTACTGCTCGAACAGCCAGGTCTTGAGCTGCTTCCTGAAGGCCAGATGGCGCCTCCATTTTGCTTGTGTTGTTGTTGTGCTGATCTTTAGCCCGCCCCGCCTCCCAGCTGAGACGCCCTCCCACTGACCAGAACAGCGCTCCACCACCGGAAAGCGCCGTGACTCGCTCCTGTCCCTTGGGCTGAGTGGTCGCTCCCCAGTGTCTTCCTGTGTCACTCGGTATCGTTGCTTTGCTGTTTGTTTGCTTATCTGCCTCATTATTGCTGCCTGCTGTGTGCCTGGTTGCCGCTCTGAACATTTTGCATTTGTATATTTAAAAGCGCCGCTTTTTCTGCATTTGCGCATTTCCGCTGGGCTCCCCCCTCCGCCTCCATTTTGCTTGTGTTGTTGTTGTGCTGATCTTTAGCCCGCCCCGCCTCCCAGCTGAGATGCCCTCGCCCCTCCCCCCCACCCTCCTTATATGACAGCTGTTCCCGCGCGCAGCGTTCACGCGCAGCGTCCGCGCCCAATCCGCGCCGAAGGTGCGCCAAAGGTAAGCCCGTCTATGCCCGTCCGCGCCTGGACCGCGCCCAGCGCCAGACCCCCTGCCCCTCGCGCTGCCCAGCCCCCCCGCATCACCTACGATGCCGCCGCCCTCCTAACCCTTAACCCCGGTCGCGCCCCCAACTGCGTCCAAGCCGCCCCCGGACAAACCCATGGACCTTTCTCCTGCTACTCCTGCAAATTCAGCGGCACTGACAACATCTCCGCTACGACCACCCCACTGACTCCCGACCCCAACCACCTACAATGCATCCTTCTCAACACCCGTTCAGTCCACAGGCACGCCATTGACCTATGGAATCTACTTGACACCACCTCCCCGGACGTCGCCTTCCTAACGGAAACATGGATGAACGCTTCCTCCGCCCCAGACATCACCATTGCCATCCCTGAAGACTATAAGATCACTCGCAAAGACCGTACCAGCCACACAGGAGGAGGAATCGCTATCGTCCACAAGAAATCAATCCGCATCTCAACCAGCTCTGACGCCAACCTCGCCAAATCCGAACACCTTCACTTCCAAATCCACATCGACCCCAAAACCACACTCAGAGGCACCCTCCTCTACAGACCACCAGGACCCCGCGCAAAATTCAGTGAAGACATCACGGACTTCATCACTCCACACGCGCTCCCCTCCAAAGAATACATCCTTCTGGGAGACCTCAACTTTCACCTTGAAAAGATCAACGACCGCAACACCACCACCCTCCTGGACAACCTCGCCAACCTCGGACTTAAACAACTGGTCACTTCCCCCACCCACATCGCAGGTCACACACTCGACCCCATCTTCACCTCCAGCAATCATGTCTCCTTCAGCCACGCTACGGATCTCCTCTGGACTGACCACAGCTGCGTCCACTTCACCTACAACAAGCCCAAACCCACCAACCACCTCCAACCAACTCTGCAAAGAAACTGGAACAAAATCACCACCGACCAGATCTCCTCATCGCTCCTTCTAAACACCCCAGCCCACTCCTCGGACCCAAACCTAGCCGCCGCCAACTTCACCCTATGGTTATCCAACACTGCCGACACCTTAGCACCACTGAAAAAACGCCAAAGCAAACCTGGCAACAAGAAGGCCTCATGGTTCAACGATGATCTTAAGAAGTCCAAGAAACTCTGCCGCACCCTTGAAAAAGCGTGGAAAAAAGACCCAACCAACAACACCAAGGACGCCTTCAAAAACGCCACCCGCACTCACCACCAACTAATCCGAAAGGCCAAGAAAACCGCATTCAAGGATCGACTTGACAACAACGCCCACAACAGCAAGGAACTTTTCAACATCGTCAAGGAGTTTTCCAATCCCTCGGCCAACTCCAACGACATCACCCCCTCTCAAGCCCTCTGCGACTCCCTAGCCTCATTCTTCCACAACAAGATTGCAGACATCCACAACAGCTTCGACAACCAACCCGGAGCCCAACCCACCCAACCACATGCTGAACACTCTCCCCCCGCGAACACCCTTAACGACTGGAACCCAATCTCCACTGAGGACACCATCCGCCTAATGAACTCCATCCACTCAGGATCCCCCACAGACCCATGCCCTCACCACATCTTCAACAAAGCAGACTCCGTCATAGCACCGCACCTCCGAGACGTCATCAACTGCTCCTTCAACTCCGCCACCTTTCCAGAAAACTGGAAACACGCTGAACTCACCGCCCTTCTGAAAAAACCCACAGCGGACCCCACCGAACTCAAAAATTACCGCCCCATCTCGCTCCTCCCATTCCCGGCCAAAGTCATTGAGAAAGCTGTCAACAACCAGCTCGCCGCTTTCCTCGAAGCCAACAAATCCCTCGACTCCTCACAATCTGGCTTCCGAGCAAAACACAGCACTGAGACCGCCCTCATCGCAGCAACAGACGACATTCGAACTCTACTGGACAATGGAGATACAGTCGCCCTCATCCTCCTCGACCTCTCTGCAGCATTCGACACAGTCTGCCACAGCACCCTTTTACAACGCCTCACCAACATCGGAATACATGGAAAAGCACTTGAATGGATCACTTCGTTCCTCACCGGAAGAACCCAGAGAGTCCGCCTTCCACCATTCAAGTCCGAGGCCACCGAAGTCATCTGTGGCGTACCACAAGGATCCTCTCTCAGCCCCACCCTCTTCAACGTATACATGAGCCCCCTCGCGACCATCGCCCGCCAACACAACCTCAACATCATCTCTTACGCGGATGACACTCAACTGATCCTTTCTCTCACCAAGGACCCCAGCACCGCCAAAACTAACCTACACGAAGGAATGAAAGAAGTTGCTGAATGGATGAAACACAGCCGCCTGAAACTGAACTCAGATAAAACAGAAGTTCTCATCCTAGGTACATCCCCCTCTGCATGGGATGACTCTTGGTGGCCGGAAGCCCTTGGAAAAGCACCCATCCCGACAGACCACGCACGGAACCTAGGCGTTATCCTGGATTCTTCCCTTTCAATGAACAGACAAGTCAGCGCCGTATCCTCATCTTGCTTCAACATTCTTCGCATGCTCAAAAAAACATTTCGATGGATCCCCACCGAAACCAGGAAAACAGTCACCCATGCCTTGGTCACGAGCCGACTGGACTACGGAAACACCCTTTACGCAGGCACTACCGCTAAACTCCAAAAGAAACTCCAACGAATCCAAAACGCCTCAGCCAGAATCATATTAGACATCCCACGCAACGAACACATCTCTGGTCATCTGAAAGACCTCCACTGGCTACCCGTCAATAAGAGAATCACTTTCCGACTGCTAACCCACGCACACAAATCACTCTACGACATCGGACCAGAATGCCTCAACTCAAGACTGTCCTTCTACACCCCCTCCCGCCAACTTCGTTCCTCCAGCCAAGCCCTCGCCACTGTACCTCGCATCAACAAGACCACCATGGGAGGCAGATCCTTCTCTTACCTGGCTGCTAAAACACGGAACTCACTCCCCACTCACCTTCGCCTTACCCAGAACCACCTAGCTTTCAGAAAGCAACTTAAAACGTGGATATTTGACAAGTAATCCTCCCCCCCTCCTTAGCGCCTTGAGACCCTCTGGGTATGTAGTGCGCTATATAAATTCTTTGACTTGACTTGACTTGACATGGTCTTGGGTCAGCCGAAGGTGGATGGGGAGGGAGTTCCATGTCTTGGCTGCCAGGTAGGAGAAGGATCTTCCTCCGGCGGTGGCTCTGCGGATTTGTGGTACGGTGGCGAGGGCGTGGCTGGTCGATCGTATCTGGCGGGTGGGCATGTAGAAGGTCATGCGGTCGTTGAGGTACTTGGGGCCCAGGTCGTGGAGAGCCTTGTGTGCGTGGGGAGGAGTCTGTAGGTGATTCTCTTGCTGATGGGGAGCCAGTGCAGGTCTCTCAGGTGTCCGGTGATGTGGCAGTGTCGGGGGATGTCCAGGATGAGTCGTGCGGAGGCGTTCTGGATGCGTTGGAGTCTTTTTTGAAGTTTGGCTGTGGTCCCGGCGTAGACGGTGTTCCCATAGTCCAGTCGGCTGGTGACGAGTGCCTGGGTGACGGTCTTCCTGGTTTTGGTGGGGATCCATCTGAAGATCTTGCGGAGCATGCGCAGGGTGTTGAAGCACGATGAGGAGACGGTGTTGACTTGTCGGGCCATCGAGAGGGAGGAGTCCAGAATGAAGCCCAGGTTGCGTGCGTGGTCCGTTGGTTTGGAAGTGGTGCCCAGGGCAGGGGGCCACCAGGAATCGTCCCAGGCTGAGGGCGATGATCTCAGGAAGAGGACTTCCGTCCTGTCTGAGTTCAGTTTCAGGCGGCTGTTCTTCATCCACTCGGTGACGTCTTTCATCCCTTCGTGTAGGCTGGCTCTGGCGGTGGCGGGGTCGTTGGCGTGCGATGGTTGTGAGGGGGCTCATGTAGACGTTGAAGAGGGTTGGGCTGAGTGATGATCCTTGTGGTACGCCGCAGATGACTTCGGTGGCCTCGGATCTGAACGGGGGAGGCGGACTCTCTGGGTTCTTTCGGCGAGGAATGAGATGATCCACTCCAGTGCCTTCTCTTGGATTCCGATGTTGCTGAGGCGCTGCACCAGGGTGCGGTGGCAGACAGTGTCGAACGCCGCAGAGAGGTCCAGGAGGATGAGGGCCGCTGTTTCCCCGTTGTCGATCAGGTATCTGATGTCGTCTGTGGCTTCGATTAGGGCGGTCTCGGTGCTGTGGTTGGCCCGAAACTCGGACTGCGAGGGGTCGAGGGATCCGTTCGTCTCGAGGAAGGCGGCGAGCTGTCTGTTGACGGTCTTCTCGATGACTTTGGCAGGAAAAGGGAGGAGCCAGATGTGGCGGACGTTCTTGAGGTCGGTGGGTTCCGCTGTTGGTTTCTTCAGGAGGGCGCTGAGCTCGGCGTGCTTCCAGCTCTCTGGGAAGGTGGCGGTGTGGAAGGAGGTGTTGATGACGTCCCGGAGATGGGGTGCGATGATGGTGTCGGCCTCGTTAAAAACGTAGTGGGGGCAGGGGTCGGTTGGGTATCCGGAGTGGATGGTGTTCATCGTGCGGGTGGTGTCTTCGGTGCTGACCGGGGTCCAGTTGCAGAGGGTGGTGGTGGGGGGCATTGGTTCGGTGGTTGGGTGCGTGGTCTGTGCATCGAAGCTGTTGTGTATGTCAGCGATCTTGCGGTGGAAGAACGAGACGAGTGAGTTGCAGAGGTCTTGCGAGGGAGTGATGTCGTTGTTTCCGGCGCTGGGGTTGGAGAACTCTTTGACGATGCTGAAGAGTTCCTTGCTGTCGTGGGCGTTGTTGTCCAGTCATTCTTTGAGTGCTGTCTTCTTGGTGGCGCGGATCAGCTGGTGGTGTTTGCGGGTGGCGTGCTTGAGGGCGGTCCTGTTGTCTGTGGTCTGGTCGTGCCACCAGGCTTTCTCGAGGGTGCGGCAGTTCTTCTTGGAGTTCTTGAGTTCGTCGGTGAATCAGGGGGTTTTCTTGCTGCCGGGTCTGCTGGGAGGGTTCTTTAGTGGTGCGAGGTCATCGGCGTAGGTGGTCAGCCACTGTGTGAGGTTGCGGGCTGCTTCGTTGGGGTCTGTTGTGCTGGTGGGAGGGTTCTGGCTGAGGGAGGTAGTGAGCTGCTCGGCGGTGATCTTGCTCCAGCTCAGGCGAGGAACCTGTTGCGGGTGGTGGTGGGTCGTGGTTCTTCTGAAGCTGAAGTGGACGCAGCTGTGGTCCGTCCAGTGGAGTCCGGTGGAGTGGCTGAAGGAGATGTGCTTGCTGGATGAGAAGACAGGGTCAAGCGTGTGGCCGGCGTAGTGGGTGGGGGTGTTCACCAGTTGCTTGAGTCTGAGGTTGGCGAGGTTGTCCAGCAGGGTGGTGGTGTTGCTGTCATTGTTGTTCTCCAGGTGGAAGTTGAGGTCCCCTAGGAGGATGTAGTCAGCGGAGGGAAGGGCGTGCAGGCTGATGAAGTCTGCGATGTCTTCACTGAATTGTGTGCGTGGTCCCGGGGGTCTGTAGATGAGGGTGCCTCTGAGGGTCGTTTTTGGGTCGGTGTGTATCTGGAAGTGGAGGTGTTTGGCGGCGGTGAAGGTTTCATCGGAGTTGGTCGAGATGCGGATGGTGTTCTTGTGGACGATGGCGATTCCTCCTCCCGTCTGGTTTACGCGGTCCCTCCGGGTGATCTTGTATCCGTCCGGGATGGCTATGGCGATGTCAGGCGCTGAGGAGGCGTTCATCCAGGTTTCCGTGACTAAGGCGACATCTGCTGCTGTTGTGTTGAGCAGGTTCCAGAGTTCAACGGCGTGCCTGTGGACGAAGCGGGTGTTGAGCAGGATGCACTTGAGGTGGTTGTTGCTGGGGTTTGGCTTGGTGTGAGTGGTGCAGGTCCGGAGGCAGGTGAACTTGCAGGCTTGGCAGGTGAAGGGTCCGTGGGTGCGTCTCGGGGTGGCTCGGTAGCAGGTGGGGTTCCGGCCGGCGTTGAGTGCGTTGAGGGTGGTGGGGTCATAAGTTCGTCGTGTAGGCTGGCTTCTGCGGGGGCCAGGGGTCCTGACGCTGGGCGCGGTCCAGGCACGGACGGGCGCAGACGGGCTTGCTTTTGGCACGCCTTCGGCGCGCAAAGGGCGCGCCCGCTGCGCGTGCACGCTGCGCGTGAATGCGGACTCCGCCATAAATGGCGTAGTGGGAGGGGCAGAGTGGGAGGGAGGAGCAGCTGGGAGGCGGGAGCGGGGTGGCGTGGGGAGGGGAACAGGTACAGAAGGCAAAAAGGGGGCGGGCCGCAGGGGAGCAGCGGCAGGGCGAGAAGACGGTGAAAATAAAAACCAGGGCAGAAACAAGAGCAACAAGCACTGCTAGCGAGCAGGAACAGGCAGGCAGGGGGACCGGGCACACTCAAGGAGAGCCGCACGGCGGGTGGAGCGACCGTCACCGACCAGAGTCAGTTCAGCAGTATATATGTGAAACGCGTAATGGCCGACTGAAATAAACGCAACGTTTATGCACTTAAAACTGGGTCCGTGTCTGCTTGCTGTTAGCATTCCTTGGAGGCGGCTTTTTGAGCAGCGAATTTGGATGTATATATATATATATATATGCAATTGGTGATCAAGGGCTTTTTGGGCCCGAAACGCGTCATGGCGACCAAGAGGGTGCACAGAAAATAAAAGCGTTGAAATTATCCAAATGGGTCCGTTCCGTTATTTAGCTTGCAGCTGCGTTTGCTGAATTCTCGGAGTTCCTGACATATATATATATATATGTATATGTATTTATGTATGTATGTATGTATGCATGTTGCATCTGTATTGTGTGAACCTAGCCAAAAAGGAAGCAAAGTGTTGTACAGGATCAGTGGCATGTATATTGTCAATGATAAGAGAACTAAAGGACCCCAGACATCCCCAGGAAGGGCCAGGCTTGCTTGGCGTACAACAAAAGTATTGTCTTGTTTCATGAGTAACAGATCATAACCTTTGGCTGTTTAGCCCTTATTTCACTCAGTCAGAGCCAGCGCAGGTATTCACAGTACTTGTACATTTCATCAGTGACCGCTCTTCACTAAGGCCCTTTCTGACATATCATCATTACTGGCCACAGCGCCCCTTTCAGGAGCTTTCCACAGCTACAAACACCCCGAACACTTAATCATCATCATCACCCTCATCATCATCAACAACAACGACTGTGGCATCTCCTTCATGAGCCTCCAATAGCTCTCAAGACTTCAACCACTTAATCATCTTTATCATTGTCACCTCGAATGACCGTGGTGTCTACTTCATGAGCTATCAACAGCTCTCAACACTCTTAATAATCATCATCACCATCATCATCTTTACCATTGTCAAAACCATTATTACCATCATCCTCACCAACAATGACTGTGGCACCTCCTTCAAGAGCCTCCAACAGCTCTCAACACTTCAAACACTTAATTATCATCATCATCATCACCTTCATCTTTGTCACCACGTATGACCGTGGTGTCTACTTCATGAGCTATCAACAGCTCTCAACACTCTTAATAATCATCATCCCCATCATCAGCAGCATCATCCTCACCAACAATGACTGTGACTTCTCCTTCAAGAGCCTCCAACAGCTCTCAACACTTCAAACACTTAATTATCATCATCACCTTCATCATTATCACAATGTATGACCGTGGTGTCTACTTCATGAGCTATCAACAGCTCTCAACACTCTTTATAATCATCATCACCATCATCATCAGCAGCATCATCTTCACCAACAGTGTTATGTTATGTTATGTTATGTTATAAGAGACTTATAATGCGCACAACTACTCTGGAGTATCCTGGCGCGATACGGACTCAGGCGTGTGGAAGGAGAAGATTAAAAGAAAGCTTGATTAAAAAGGTGTGTTTTGAGAAGTCTCTTAAAGGCACCGAGATTGTGCGTGTGACGTACGGCGACTGGAAGGCTATTCCAGAGCAAAGCTGCCTTGACCAAGAGTGACTGACCCCCCAATCTGGAGCGTCAAAAGCGGGGGGTGGCCATCAGACGGTGAGAGGCAGAGCGCAGAGAGCGTTGAGGGGTATAAAAGGCCACATGTTTCTTAATATAAGAGGGACCAGAGTCATGCAGGGCTCTATGTGCTAAGGTGAGGGCCTTGAACTGCACTCTCTGGGCCACCGGCTGCCAGTGAAGGTCACGGAGGTGTGCCCTTATACTGGTTCTTTTAGAGATGTTAAATAAGAGTCTTGCCACCGTGTTTTGGATCAGTTGGAGTTTGTTCACTAAATATCCCGGAATGCCAATGAAAAGCACATTTGCAAAGTCTAAACGGGACACTATAAGTGCCCGTGCTACCATTTCCTTGGCAGGCTGAGGAAGCAAAGTGAAAAACTCTACTAAGTGACTTGAGTGTGCCGAAACAGACACCCGTCAGTCTCTTGACGTGATCGTAGAATCTAAGATCCTTCCCGAACCAAACCCCCAAATTTTTTGCCGGACCTCCCTCCGAAAGTGGGCGGGGAAAATCGGAGGGCCACAAAGCCTCCACAAAGTGAGGTGGAAATTGGCTTCTCTTTCATGAGCCCCCATCAGCTCTCCACACTCTCAACACATCGAACACTTAATCATCATCATCACCACCATCCATTCTTGACCATGGCACCCCCTTTAGGAGCCTTCAACAGCTCTCAACTCTCTCAACACTTAAAATCACCATCATCATCCTCCTCTTCGACATCATCATAACCATCATCACCTTCACATTATCCTCATCACCAACAATTACTTAATACTAATAACCATAATCACCATCATTATCATTGTCACCATTGTCACACCCATTATCATCATCATCATCATCTTCACCATCCTCATTGCCATCATCATCATCATCATCATCATCACTAACCTTCAGGAGTCTTCAGGAACTGTCAACACTCACAACATTTAACACTCATCATTACCATCATCATCATCCTCATCATCATTAGCATCATCATCATCATCATTATTCATCATTGACTGAGTCGCCATCTTCAGGAGCCTTCCGCAACTCTCAGTGATCAGAACACTTTATTATCATCATCTTCATCATCCAGGAGAACGTACATATTAAGCAATGTTTAAGACAAACCTTTGAATCAGACATTACTGCTGAGGCTGACAGCCACCTCCAAACAGTAATTCTGTGGCTAAAATGGGGGATCTAATAGTATCTGAAAGTTAACTCCACACTTCTTACCCAGACGGTAGAGCACGATGCTTATGAATACGTTGACTGCAACCAACACTCCCAGGATTATCGCCTGCCTCATTAGACGAGGGATCTCCTGGCCACCTAGAGAGGAAATCACAGAATCCTGCATTAACTTTACATGTGGGAGTGGATCACCTGCCTGTAGCTGGAGGACCATATCATCAAAGAACTTGTAATAGCCTCAGTGAGTGTGTGTTTAATGAATAGCAGTGTGTTCTGGGACTGGTCACAGATTTTAAGTGTGCGCAAAACTGGTCAATATAGTGTGTGCCATGACTGGTCACTGAGTCTCGATGTGTGCCAAGATTTGTCACTGAGTCTCAGTGTAAATCCGTATTTGTAAAGCGCAAACTACTCACCCTTACTTATTTTTATTTTGTTTTTTTATTTAACAGAGTTTTGTATAGCGCAAATGTAACCTGAATCGGGTATCAGAGAACTTTACATAGCACCAGTTGCATTACATGAGGACACATTCATTTTTGTTAGGCACGGGGAGATTGAGTGCTTTTCCCAGGATCACAGGATGTTCAGCGTCATTACCGAGACCCAAACCCAGTTCCCCAGATTCGAGGTCCACCGCCATAGCCTCTAAGCCAAAGGGCTGGGGGCCATTGTGGAAATTTAGGGCCAGATGTAGGTGTCCAAATACCGGTCGGAAACGGGCAAAAATACCGAATTTCGGCCGTTTCCGACCGGTATTTGGACATTGGTATGTAGGGGCATGTAAAATTACAGTATCTGTAATTTTACCAAATCTGTAATTTTACCGATTCGGTAAAATACCGAATTGGTAAAATTACCGATTCTGCAATTTCAGATGTAGGTAGCACTGTTTTCAGTGCTACAAGGGTTTAAGAATTCTTAATTTACCACCAACTAGTAGTTCGTGGTAAAATAAGAAAACCATTTAAAAAGCATTTTTTTTTGCTTTTTAAACAGTGCCATGTTGCAGACATACATGCCCTAAGGGCATGTATGTCAGCAACATGTGCACCCATGCACAGTTGAGGGGTGCAACAGGGTGTCAAAGTGACACCCTGCCACCCTTCAGTATTTCCCCCAATTACCGAATCGGTATTTACCGATTCGGTAATTGACATTGATTCCTATGGGCCTCAAGGCCCATAGGAAACAATGGCATTTACAGACTCTGTAATTACCGATTCATTAATTACCGAATCATACCAATTCGGTAATTAATTCGGTAAATATACCTACATCCCGATTGCCAGTTCTTAAATACTGAATCGGTATGATTCGGTATTTAAGAATCGGTAATCGGGGATTACCTACATCTGGCCCTGAGTGAGATATTGCCCAGAGTCACCTGGTGCTGAGCTGGTTAATTGGAAAGAGAGAGTACGGTCCAGGAATCCCTAAGTCTGGATTTGAATCAAAATTACGTTTTTGTTTGGAGGAAAGTTGGCTCAAGGCTCTGGACCTTTCCAGCCTCTAAAGAAACAAAGTTATGCAAAGATTGTGAGCGTTTGAGCCTCCTTACTAATATTTTCATTCAATCCCATCAAAGGGCTGATTTTCCTCATTTGTTAAAGATACTACAGTGCCAGTTGGTTATACCACGGATTTAGCCAGAGACTCCTGACCTGACGATTACAGCTTTTCACAATCTCAAATATGATTATTGATTATGCATACATCACCATGTGACTATGAATGTATATAATACTTTGCTGCCTGGTAAAACAGAGCAGAGACTGCAAATTAGCCTTGAGAAAGCCCTTGCTCGACTCACCAAACAGGGCAAAACACGTGTTGACTGTTCCGTCCTTTGTTTTCAGAACCAATTGCATAATGGATAAATGAAAAATGAGCAAAACGTGGATGAAACATTGTGTTGACATCAATAAAAGGAACTCTGCTCATACAAACCAACTGGCACTGTAGTATCTTTAAAAAATTAGGAAAATCAGCCCTTTAATGGGATTGAATGAAAATATTAGTAAGGAGGATCAAACGCTCACAATCTTTGCTTAACATGGTGCTGAGCTGAGCTGCCGCTGGAGCGAGGGATCGAACCGTGAACCCTGTGCTCCGAAGTCAGCTGCCCTGGCCGCTGCACCACACCTCTCCACTCTCCAGTGTATGCCAAGACTGGTCACTGAGTCTCAGTGTTTCACAAGACTGGTCACTGAGTCTCAGTGTGTGACAAGACTGGTCACTGAGTCTCAGTGTTTCACAAGACTGGTCACTGAGTCTCAGTGTGTGACAAGACTGGTCACTGAGTCTCTGTGTGTGATTAGACTGGTCGCTGAGTCTCAGTGTGTGACAAGACTGGTCGCTGAGTCTCAGTGTGTGACAAGACTGGTGGCTGAGTCTCACTGTGTGACAAGACTGGTCCCTGAGTCTCAGTGTGTGACAAGACTGGTCCCTGAGTCTCAGTGTGTGACAAGACTGGTCGCTGAGTCTCAGTGTGTGACAAGACTGGTCCCTGAGTCTCAGTGTGTGCCAAGACAGGTCTCAGTGTGTGACAAGACTGGTCTGTGAGTCTCAGTGTTTCACAAGACTGGTCCCTGAGTCTCAGTGTTTCACAAGACTGGTCACTGAGTCTCAGTGTTTCACAAGACTGGTCACTGAGTCTCAGTGTTTCACAAGACTGGTCGCTGAGTCTCAGTGTTTCACAAGACTGGTCACTGAGTCTCAGTGTGTGCCAAGACTTGTCCCTGAGTCTCAGTGTGTGACAAGACTGGTCACTGAGCCTCCGTGTGTGACAAGACTGGTCCCTGAGTCTCAGTGTGTGACAAGACTAGTCCCTGAGTCTCAGTGTTTCACAAGACTGGTCGCTGAGTCTCAGTGTGTGCCAAGACTGGTCTCTGAGTCTCAGTGTTTCACAAGGCTGGTCACAGAGTCTCAGTGTGTGCCAACACTGGTCAATGTGTCTAAGTGTGTGACAAGACTGGTCCCTGAGTCTCAGTGTGTGATTAGACTTGTCACTGAGTCTCAGTGTTTCACAAGACTGGTCACTGAGTCTCAGAGTTTCACAAGACTGGTCGCTGAGTCTCAGTGTGTGCCAACACTGGTCAATGTGTCTAAGTGTGTGACAACACTGGTCGCTGAGTCTCAGTGTGTGATTAGACTTGTCACTGAGTCTCAGTGTTTCACAAGACTGGTCACTGAGTCTCAAAGTTTCACAAGACTGGTCGCTGAGTCTCAGTGTGTGACAAGACTGATCACTGAGTCTCAGAGTTTCACAAGACTGGTCACTGAGTCTCTGTGTGTGATTAGACTTGTCACTGAGTCTCAGTGTTTCACAAGACCGGTCGCTGAGTCTCAGTGTTTCACAAGACTAGACACTGAGTCTCAGTGTGTGATTAGACTTGTCACTGAGTCTCAGTGTTTCACAAGACTGGTCGCTGAGTCTCAGTGTTTCACACGACTGGTCACTGAGTCTCAGTGTGTGCCAAGACTGGTCACTGAGTCTCAGTGTTTCACAAGACTGGTCGCTGAGTCTCAGTGTGTGCCAAGACTGGTCACTGAGTCTCAGTGTGTGACAAGACTGGTTGCTGAGTCTCAGTGTGTGCAAAGACTGGTCCCTGAGTCTCAGTGTTTCACAAGACTGGTCCCTGAGTCTCAGTGTTTCACAAGACTGGTCGCTAAGTCTCAGTGTTTCACAAGACTGGTCCCTGAGTCTCAGTGTTTCACAAGACTGGTCCCTGAGTCTCAGTGTGTGACAAGACTGGTTGCTGAGTCTCAGTGTGTGCAAAGACTGGTCCCTGAGTCTCAGTGTTTCACAAGACTGGTCCCTGAGTCTCAGTGTTTCACAAGACTGGTCGCTGAGTCTCAGTGTTTCACAAGACTGGTCCCTGAGTCTCAGTGTTTCACAAGACTGGTCGCTGAGTCTCAGTGTTTCACAAGACTGGTCCCTGAGTCTCAGTGTTTCACAAGACTGGTCCCTGAGTCTCAGTGTTTCACAAGACTGGTCGCTGAGTCTCAGGGTTTCCCAAGACTGGTCCCTGAGTCTCAGTGTTTCACAAGACTGGTCGCTGAGTCTCAGTGTGTGCCAAGACTGGTCACTGAGTCTCAGTGTGTGACAAGACTGGTCACTGAGTCTCTGTGTGTGCCAAGACTGGTTGCTGAGTCTCAGTGTTTCCCAGGACTGGTCACTGAGTCTCAGTGTTTCACAAGACTGGTCGCTGAGTTTCAGTGTGTGCCAAGGCTGGTCACTGAGTCTCAGTGTGTGCCGAGACTGGTCGCTGAGTCTCAGTGTGTGACAAGACTGGTCACTGAGTCTCAGTGTTTCACAAGACTGGTCCCTGGGTCTCAGTGTGTGCCAAGACTGAACGTGCTTCTTAGTAGCTGCCAAGATTGACCAGCAGCCAACATTGAACAACAAACCTTACCGAACACCCAGAATGATCAGTGTGGTTTGATGCCAGCTAAGAATCTGTGAGGAAAAATGGGTGAACCTCAGTGTTTGCAGGTCTGGAAGTAAGTCTAAGTTTGATTCAACACAGGTCAGTGTCCCAGTGAGGAGACTGACTGGTGACTCTCAGTGTGTGCAATGTCTTGACCGAAACATACTGCATGAACCAATTAAGCATTATTAGTGCTCAACATAGCCTGTGGGTGTGTGTCATTGCTGACCATAACCTCTCAGCGTGTGTCAGTGCTGACCATAGCCTCTGGGTGTGTGTCATTGCTGACCATAACCTCTCAGCGTGTGTCAGTGCTGACCATAGCCTCTTGGTGTGTGTCAGTACTGACCATAGACTTTCATTGTGTGTCAATGCTGACCGTTGCCTGTCGGTGTGTGTGTGTCAGTGCTGACTATAGCCTCTGGGTGTGTGTCAGTGCTGACCATAACCTCTCAGTGTGTGTCAGTGCTGACCATAACCTCTCGGTGTCTGTCAGTACTGACCACAACCTCGCAGTGTTTGTCAATGCTGACCATAACCTCTCAGTATGTGTCAGTGCTCACCGTAGCCTCTCAGTGTGTGTCAGCGCTGACTATAGCCTCTCAGTGTGTGTCAGTGCTGACCTAGTCTCTTAGTGTATGTCAGTGCTGACCGTAGCCTCTCGGTGTCTTTCAATGTTTACCATAGTCTCTCGGTGTGTGTCAGTGCTGACCGTAACCTCTCAGTATATGTCAGTGCAGACCATTGCCTCTCAGTGAGTGCAAAAGCTGACCATTGATTGTCAGTGAGTGCCAAGAATGAGTTGCTGTCTCATTGTGTGTTGAGACTAGTCACTGATTGTCAGTGGATGTGTTTTAGAAAATCAATTATCGAAATATTGACCTGCACAAAATGTCAACTACCAACATAGAAGGTACACATACACAGGGAAGTATATATTTACTACTCTAACCCCACATCTACTTACCTTGACAATATTTTCCTAGATATTATTGTGGGGTTGATATATGTACAGATTAATATTACAAAAAACTATATATTTTGATACCAAGCCAATATCAGTCAGTGCCATGACAAGTCAGTGACTCTCAGTGTGTACAAAGGCTGGCCATTTACTCTCTGTGTGTGTCACAGTAACTCAGTAACCATCAGTGGGTGCCAGCGCTGGACAGTGACTCACTCTGTGTGCCAAAGCTGGGACCGTGACACTGTCAGATGGTGGCAAGAGAGGTTAATAATAGTCAGGCCTAGATTTACTAACACTTTGCACCATCATAAAGTGACACAAAGTGGTGCAAAGTGATACATTGGTATTTACTTTCCATTGGAAAAGGTATTTTGTGTCGGAAAGATGCCCTTTTCACAAAACGAAAAAACACTTTGCTCTGTTCTGTGTCACTTTGCACCAAGGGTGCGTTCTTGGGGTGTTATGTGGATGGATCGGCAAAAACCCTTATACATTTTTACAAAAAATCCAACTTACTGAGATAGTCAGACGAGGATTTACGTGTAAAGCTAACACCACCTTGAAGCAGGTGTTAAGAAGAGAAAATGTTTTTTTCCCTAAAACACCTATGGATTGCACATGTGTGGTGGGGCTCAGCACACGTCCTAATGATTGGGATCCTTCTGAGTTTAAGTATAGGACTTCACGCTGGAAGGGTCTGCTTCTACTACAAATCCTATGGATTGCATGTGTGTGGCGGGGCTCAGCACACGTCCTAATGATTGGGATCCTTCTGAGTTTAAGTATAGGACTTCACACTGGAAGCGTCTGCTTCCACTACAAATCCTATGGATTGCATGTGTGTGGCCTGCTCAGCACACGTCCTAATGACTGGGATCCTTCTGAGTTTAAGTATAGGACTTCACTCTGGAAGGGTCTGCTTCCAGTACAAATCCTATGGATTGCATGTGTGTGGCGGGCTCAGCACACGTCCTAATGACTGGGATCCCTCTGAGTTTAAGTATAGGACTTCACGCTGGAAGGGTCTGCTTCTACTACAAATCCTATGGATTGCATGTGTGTGGCGGGGTTCAGCAAGCGTCCTAATGACTGGGATCCCTCTGAGTTTAAGTATAGGACTTCACTCTGGAAGGGTCTGCTTCAGTACAAATCCTATGGATTGCATGTGTGTGGTGGGCTCAGCACACGTCCTAATGACTGGGATCCTTCTGAGTTTAAGTATAGGACTTCACGCTGAAAGGGTCTGCTTCTACTACAAATCCTATGGATTGCATGTGTGTTGCGGGGTTCAGCACACGTCCTAATGACTGGGATGCTTCTGAGTTTAAGTATAGGACTTCACGCTGGAAGGGTCTGCTTCAGTACAAATCCGATGGATTGCATGTGTGTTGCGGGGTTCAGCACGCGTCCTAATGACTGGGATCCTTCTGAGTTTAAGTATAGGACTTCACACTGGAAGCGTCTGCTTCCACTACAAATCCTATGGATTGCATGTGTGTGGCCTGCTCAGCACATGTCCTAATGACTGGGATCCTTCTGAGTTTAAGTATAGGACTTCACTCTGGAAGGGTCTGCTTCCAGTACAAATCCTATGGATTGCATGTGTGTGGCGGGCTCAGCACACGTCCTAATGACTGGGATCCCTCTGAGTTTAAGTATAGGACTTCACGCTGGAAGGGTCTGCTTCTACTACAAATCCTATGGATTGCATGTGTGTGGCGGGTTCAGCACACGTCCTAATGACTGGGATCCTTCTGAGTTTAAGTATAGGACTTCACGCTGGAAGGGTCTGCTTCCACTACAAATCCTATGGATTGCATGTGTGTTGCGGGGCTAAGCACGCGTCCTAATGACTGGGATCCTTCTGAGTTTAAGTATAGGACTCACACTGGAAGGGTCTGCTTCCAGTACAAATCCTATGGATTGCACGTGTGTGGCGGGCTCAGCACACGTCCTAATGACTGGGATCCTTCTGAGTTTAAGTATAGGACTTCACGCTGGAAGGGTCTGCTTCCACTACAAATCCTATGGATTGCATGTGTGTGGCGGGCTCAGCACACGTCCTAATGACTGGGATCCCTCTGAGTTTAAGTATAGGACTTCACGCTGAAAGGGTCTGCTTCCAGTACAAATCCTATGGATTGCACGTGTGTGGCGGGCTCAGCACACATCCTAATGACTGGGATCCCTCTGAGTTTAAGTATAGGACTTCACGCTGGAAGGGTCTGCTTCTACTACAAATCCTATGGATTGCATGTGTGTGGCGGGGTTCAGCAAGCGTCCTAATGACTGGGATCCCTCTGAGTTTAAGTATAGGACTTCACTCTGGAAGGGTCTGCTTCAGTACAAATCCTATGGATTGCATGTGTGTGGTGGGCTCAGCACACGTCCTAATGACTGGGATCCTTCTGAGTTTAAGTATAGGACTTCACGCTGAAAGGGTCTGCTTCTACTACAAATCCTATGGATTGCATGTGTGTTGCGGGGTTCAGCACACGTCCTAATGACTGGGATGCTTCTGAGTTTAAGTATAGGACTTCACGCTGGAAGGGTCTGCTTCAGTACAAATCCGATGGATTGCATGTGTGTTGCGGGGTTCAGCACGCGTCCTAATGACTGGGATCCTTCTGAGTTTAAGTATAGGACTTCACACTGGAAGCGTCTGCTTCCACTACAAATCCTATGGATTGCATGTGTGTGGCCTGCTCAGCACATGTCCTAATGACTGGGATCCTTCTGAGTTTAAGTATAGGACTTCACTCTGGAAGGGTCTGCTTCCAGTACAAATCCTATGGATTGCATGTGTGTGGCGGGCTCAGCACACGTCCTAATGACTGGGATCCCTCTGAGTTTAAGTATAGGACTTCACGCTGGAAGGGTCTGCTTCTACTACAAATCCTATGGATTGCATGTGTGTGGCGGGTTCAGCACACGTCCTAATGACTGGGATCCTTCTGAGTTTAAGTATAGGACTTCACGCTGGAAGGGTCTGCTTCCACTACAAATCCTATGGATTGCATGTGTGTTGCGGGGCTAAGCACGCGTCCTAATGACTGGGATCCTTCTGAGTTTAAGTATAGGACTCACACTGGAAGGGTCTGCTTCCAGTACAAATCCTATGGATTGCACGTGTGTGGCGGGCTCAGCACACGTCCTAATGACTGGGATCCCTCTGAGTTTAAGTATAGGACTTCACGCTGGAAGGGTCTGCTTCTACTACAAATCCTATGGATTGCATGTGTGTGGCGGGGTTCAGCAAGCGTCCTAATGACTGGGATCCCTCTGAGTTTAAGTATAGGACTTCACTCTGGAAGGGTCTGCTTCAGTACAAATCCTATGGATTGCATGTGTGTGGTGGGCTCAGCACACGTCCTAATGACTGGGATCCTTCTGAGTTTAAGTATAGGACTTCACGCTGAAAGGGTCTGCTTCTACTACAAATCCTATGGATTGCATGTGTGTTGCGGGGTTCAGCACACGTCCTAATGACTGGGATGCTTCTGAGTTTAAGTATAGGACTTCACGCTGGAAGGGTCTGCTTCAGTACAAATCCGATGGATTGCATGTGTGTTGCGGGGTTCAGCACGCGTCCTAATGACTGGGATCCTTCTGAGTTTAAGTATAGGACTTCACACTGGAAGCGTCTGCTTCCACTACAAATCCTATGGATTGCATGTGTGTGGCCTGCTCAGCACATGTCCTAATGACTGGGATCCTTCTGAGTTTAAGTATAGGACTTCACTCTGGAAGGGTCTGCTTCCAGTACAAATCCTATGGATTGCATGTGTGTGGCGGGCTCAGCACACGTCCTAATGACTGGGATCCCTCTGAGTTTAAGTATAGGACTTCACGCTGGAAGGGTCTGCTTCTACTACAAATCCTATGGATTGCATGTGTGTGGCGGGTTCAGCACACGTCCTAATGACTGGGATCCTTCTGAGTTTAAGTATAGGACTTCACGCTGGAAGGGTCTGCTTCCACTACAAATCCTATGGATTGCATGTGTGTTGCGGGGCTAAGCACGCGTCCTAATGACTGGGATCCTTCTGAGTTTAAGTATAGGACTCACACTGGAAGGGTCTGCTTCCAGTACAAATCCTATGGATTGCACGTGTGTGGCGGGCTCAGCACACGTCCTAATGACTGGGATCCTTCTGAGTTTAAGTATAGGACTTCACGCTGGAAGGGTCTGCTTCCACTACAAATCCTATGGATTGCATGTGTGTGGCGGGCTCAGCACACGTCCTAATGACTGGGATCCCTCTGAGTTTAAGTATAGGACTTCACGCTGAAAGGGTCTGCTTCCAGTACAAATCCTATGGATTGCACGTGTGTGGCGGGCTCAGCACACATCCTAATGACTGGGATCCTTCTGAGTTTAAGTATTGGACTTCACGCTGGAAGGGTCTGCTTCAGTACAAATCCTATGGATTGCATGTGTGTGGCGGTGCTCAGCACACGTCCTAATGACTGGGATCCCTCTGAGTTTAAGTATGGGACTTCACGCTGGAAGGGTCTGCTTCCATTACAAATCCTATGGATTGCATGTGTGTGGCGGGGCTCAGCACGCGTCCTAATGACTGGGATCCCTCTGAGTTTAAGAATAGGACTTCACGCTGGAAGGGTCTGCTTCAGTACAAATCCTATGGATTTCATGTGTGTGGCGGGTATCAGCACACGTCCTAATGACTGGGGTCCTTCTGAGTTTAAGTATAGGACTTCACGCTGGAAGGGTCTGCTTTCACTACAAATCCTATGGATTGCATGTGTGTGGCGGGGCTCAGCACACGTCCTAATGACTGGGATCCTTCTGAGTTTAAGTATAGGACTCCACACTGGAAGGGTCTGCTTCCACTACAAATCCTATGGATTGCATGTGTGTGGCGGGTTCAGCACACGTCCTAATGACTGGGATCCTTCTGAGTTTAAGTATAGGACTCCACACTGGAAGGGTCTGCTTCCACTACAAATCCTATGGATTGCATGTGTGTGGCGGGGCACAGGACACGTCCTAATGACTGGGATCCTTCTGAGTTTAAGTATAGGACTTCACACTGAAACGGTCTGCTTCCAGTACAAATCCTATGGATTGCATGTGTGTGGCGGGGATCAGCACACGTCCTAATGACTGGGATCCTTCTGAGTTTAAGTATAGGACTTCACGCTGGAAGGGTCTGCTTCCAGTACAAATCCTATGGATTGCATGTGTGTGGCGGTGCTCAGCACACGTCCTAATGATTGGGATCCTTCTGAGTTTAAGTATAGGACTTCACGCTGGAAGGGTCTGCTTCAGTACAAATCCTACGGATTGCATGTGTGTGGCGGGCTCAGCACGCGTCCTAATGACTGGGATCCTTCTGAGTTTAAGTATAGGACTTCACGCTGGAAGGGTCTGCTTCCACTACAGATCCTATGGATTGCATGTGTGTGGCGGGCTCAGCACACGTCCTAATGACTGGGATCCTTCTGAGTTTAAGTATAGGACTTCAGGCTGAAAGGGTCTGCTTCCACTACAGATCCTATGGATTGCATGTGTGTGGCGGGCTCAGCACACGTCCTAATGACTGGGATCCTTCTGAGTTTAAGTATAGGACTTCAGGCTGAAAGGGTCTGCTTCCAGTACAAATCCTATGGATTGCATGTGTGTGGCGGGGCTCAGCACACGTCCTAATGACTGGGATCCTTCTGAGTTTAAGTATAGGACTTCACGCTGAAAGGGTCTGCTTCCACTACAAATCCTATGGATTGCATGTGTGTGGCGGGGATCAGCACACGTCCTAATGACTGGGATCCTTCTGAGTTTAAGTATAGGACTTCACGCTGGAAGGGTCTGCTTCCAGTACAAATCCTATGGATTGCATGTGTGTGGCGGTGCTCAGCACACGTCCTAATGATTGGGATCCTTCTGAGTTTAAGTATAGGACTTCACGCTGGAAGGGTCTGCTTCCACTACAAATCCTATGGATTGCATGTGTGTGGCGGGTTCAGCACACGACCTAATGACTGGGATCCTTCTGAGTTTCAGTATAGGACTTCACGCTGGAAGGGTCTGCTTCCGCTACAAATCCTATGGATTGCACATGTGTGGCGGGGCTCAGCACGCGTCCTAATGACTGGGATCCTTCTGAGTTTAAGTATAGGACTTCACGCTGGAAGGATCTGCTTCAGTACAAATCCTATGGATTGCATGTGTGTGGCGGGCTCAGCACACGTCCTAATGACTGGGATCCTTCTGAGTTTCAGTATAGGACTTCACGCTGGAAGGGTCTGCTTCAGTACAAATCCTATGGATTGCATGTGTGTGGCGGGGCTCAGCACGCGTCCTAATGATTGGGATCCTTCTGAGTTTAAGTATAGGACTTCACGCTGAAAGGGTCTGCTTCCAGTACAAATCCTATGGATTCCATGTGTGTGACGGGGCTCAGGACACGTCCTAATGACTGGGATCCTTCTGAGTTTAAGTATAGGACTCACACTGAAAGGGTCTGCTTCCAGTACAAATCCTATGGATTGCATGTGTGTGGCGGGCTCAGCACACGTCCTAATGACTGGGATCCTTCTGAGTTTCAGTATAGGACTTCACGCTGGAAGGGTCTGCTTCCACTGCAAATCCTATGGATTGCATGTGTGTGGCGGGGCTCAGCACACGTCCTAATGACTGGGATGCTTCTGAGTTTAAGTATAGGACTCACACTGGAAGGGTCTGCTTCAGTACAAATCCTATGGATTGCATGCGTGTGGTGGGCTCAGCACACGTCCTAATGACTGGGATCCCTCTGAGTTTAAGTATAGGACTTCACGCTGAAAGGGTCTGCTTCCAGTACAAATCCTATGGATTGCATGTGTGTGTCGGGCTCAGCACACGTCCTAATGATTGGGATCCTTCTGAGTTTAAGTATAGGACTTCACGCTGAAAGGGTCTGCTTCCACTACAAATCCTATGGATTGCATGTGTATTGCGGGGCTCAGCACACGTCCTAATGACTGGGATCCTTCTGAGTTTAAGTATAAGACTCACACTGGAAGGGTCTGCTTCAGTACAAATCCTATGGATTGCATGTGTGTGGCGGGCTCAGCACACGTCCTAATGACTGGGATGCTTCTGAGTTTAAGTATAGGACTCACACTGGAAGGGTCTGCTTCAGTACAAATCCTATGGATTGCATGTGTGTGTCGGGGCTCAGCACACATCCTAATGACTGGGATCCCTCTGAGTGTAAGTATAGGACTTCACGCTCAAAGGGTCTGCTTCCACTACAAATCCTATGGATTGCATGTGTGTGGCGGGTTCAGCACACGTCCTAATGATTGGGATCCTTCTGAGTTTAAGTATAGGACTTCACGCTGGAAGGGTCTGCTTCCACTACAAATCCTATGGATTGCATGTGTGTGGCGGGGCTCAGCACACGTCCTAATGACTGGGATCCCTCTGAGTTTAAGTATAGGACTTCACGCTGGAAGGGTCTGCTTCCACTACAAATCCTATGGATTGCACGTGTGTGGCGGGGCTCAGCACACGTCCTAATGACTGGGATCCCTCTGAGTTTAAGTATAGGACTTCACGCTGGAAGGGTCTGCTTTTACTACAAATCCTATGGATTGCATGTGTGTGGCGGGGATCAGCACACGTCCTAATGACTGGGATCCTTCTGAGTTTCAGTATAGGACTTCACGCTGGAAGGGTCTGCTTCTACTACAAATCCTATGGATTGCATGTGTGTGGCGGGGATCAGCACACGTCCTAATGACTGGGATCCCTCTGAGTTTAAGTATAGGACTTCACGCTGGAAGGGTCTGCTTCCACTACAAATCCTATGGATTGCATGTGTGTGGCCTGCTCAGCACACGTCCTAATGACTGGGATCCTTCTGAGTTTAAGTATAGGACTTCACGCTGGAAGGGTCTGCTTCAGTACAAATCCTATGGATTGCATGTGTGTGGTGGGCTCAGCACACGTCCTAATGACAGGGATCCTTCTGAGTTTAAGTATAGGACTTCACACTGGAAGGGTCTGCTTCAGTACAAATCCTATGGATTGCATGTGTGTGGCAGGGCTCAGCACGCGTCCTAATGACTGGGATCCTTCTGAGTTTAAGTATAGGACTTCACGCTGAAAGGGTCTGCTTCCACTACAAATCCTATGGATTGCATGTGTATTGCGGGGCTCAGCACACGTCCTAATGACTGGGATCCTTCTGAGTTTAAGTATAGGACTCACACTGGAAGGGTCTGCTTCAGTACAAATCCTATGGATTGCATGTGTGTGGCGGGCTCAGCACACGTCCTAATGACTGGGATGCTTCTGAGTTTAAGTATAGGACTTCACGCTGGAAGGGTCTGCTTCAGTACAAATCCTATGGATTGCATGTGTGTGGCAGGGCTCAGCACGCGTCCTAATGATTGGGATCCCTCTGAGTTTAAGTATAGGACTTCAAGCTGGAAGGGTCTGCTTCCAGTACAAATCCTATGGATTGCATGTGTGTGGCGGGCTCAGCACACGTCCTAATGACTGGGATCCCTCTGAGTTTAAGTATAGGACTTCAAGCTGGAAGGGTCTGCTTCCACTACAAATCCTATGGATTGCATGTGTGTGGCGGGCTCAGCACACGTCCTAATGACTGGGATCCTTCTGAGTTTAAGTATAGGACTCACACTGGAAGGGTCTGCTTCAGTACAAATCCTATGGATTGCATGTGTGTGGCGGGCTCAGCACACGTCCTAATGACTGGGATGCTTCTGAGTTTAAGTATAGGACTTCACGCTGGAAGGGTCTGCTTCAGTACAAATCCTATGGATTGCATGTGTGTGGCAGGGCTCAGCACGCGTCCTAATGATTGGGATCCCTCTGAGTTTAAGTATAGGACTTCAAGCTGGAAGGGTCTGCTTCCAGTACAAATCCTATGGATTGCATGTGTGTGGCGGGCTCAGCACACGTCCTAATGACTGGGATCCCTCTGAGTTTAAGTATAGGACTTCACGCTGGAAGGGTCTGCTTCAGTACAAATCCTATGGATTACATGTGTGTGGCGGGGATCAGCACACGTCCTAATGACTGGGATCCCTCTGAGTTTAAGTATAGGACTTCACGCTGGAAGGGTCTGCTTCTACTACAAATCCTATGGATTGCATGTGTGTTGCGGGGTTCAGCACACGTCCTAATGACTGGGATCCCTCTGAGTTTAAGTATAGGACTTCACGCTGGAAGGGTCTGCTTCTACTACAAATCCTATGGATTGCATGTGTGTGGCGGGCTCAGCACACGTCCTAATGACTGGGATCCCTCTGAGTTTAAGTATAGGACTTCAAGCTGGAAGGGTCTGCTTCCACTACAAATCCTATGGATTGCATGTGTGTGGCGGGCTCAGCACACGTCCTAATGACTGGGATCCCTCTGAGTTTAAGTATAGGACTTCACGCTGGAAGGGTCTGCTTCAGTACAAATCCTATGGATTGCATGTGTGTGGCGGGGATCAGCACACGTCCTAATGACTGGGATCCCTCTGAGTTTAAGTATAGGACTTCACGCTGGAAGGGTCTGCTTCTACTACAAATCCTATGGATTGCATGTGTGTTGCGGGGTTCAGCACACTTCCTAATGACTGGGATCCCTCTGAGTTTAAGTATAGGACTTCACGCTGGAAGGGTCTGCTTCTACTACAAATCCTATGGATTGCATGTGTGTGGCGGGGCTCAGCACGCGTCCTAATGATTGGGATCCTTCTGAGTTTAAGTATGGGACTCACACTGAAAGGGTCTGCTTCCACTACAAATCCTCCACTCAACACAAACAACCTATGCACCATAGTGCAAATCTGTGCACCGTGCAAGGCAGCATAATTAGAGCACCAGAGCAGGATACGACAGCAGCAGCAGATCAGTCGTAGCAGATACAGCTCTGCACTCTTTTTTCCTTCTCCCAGGTGCAACATAGCAGTAAATTTGACTGCTGAGTTGCTTGTGATGCAGTTAGGTGTGAGCCCATCAGTTGCCCTGAAAAAATTGCATACAGACTATAATTAATTTACTCCAGACAGACTGCATAAGACACACTACTAGATAAGAGGGGGGAATTCAGCTCCCCTGCCAGACTCTATAACACTAACCATTGCCTTCATGTGACATTTAATCCCCTCTGTCCTGGGAGAATGCATCAGAGTTACCTGTAGAAGGGGTCGGATTCCTTCTCTGATTCCTTCTCTGATTCCATCTCTGATTCCTTCTGTGGTCCCTCCTCGATGCCATCGGAGCCCTCACTGATGCTTGGGATACTCAGAGGAGCAGGAAGCATTGAGCGGTACTCGGGTATGAGTTGCGTCTCTTGAGCCACTAGGAAGCGATCTATATAACAGATACAGAGGCAGGAAACTCCACTTAGAAAGTGCTGATGATAGTATTCTGTAATCTGTGTGTGGGGGAGATGAATGATGGGGGTGCAGATCCACGTGTCACTGTGCACCATATGTGTGTGTGTATGTGTGTGCTTGTGTGTGTCTTTTTCTGGGTTTTTGTGTCTTCTCGGTCACTTGTGTTCTTTATTCGAGGTTGGTTGCGTAATGAATGGTTGGTTCCTATGAGAGTCCAGTCCAAAGTCTCCATGAATTCCCCACGGTCTTCTTGGTTCACGTACTCTTGTCTTGTCTGTCTCCTGTGATCACCATTTCTCTTGGCTCCCTCCAGGAGACATTTATTGTACCGTCGCTTAAGTTGTGTGTATTGAGAAAGAAAGCATCTTCTAAGGACATTTGTTTCAAATGAAGACTCTGCTAAAACATAAATCAGGGATTGGAAGCATGAATGGCCCATTTTGCTTTATTTGCTGCTCGTTTTAAGGCTCTTGCTTGCTGGTATTGCAAGAATCGGGCAATTATTGGTCGGGTGAGTTTGCAGTGGATGCATTTTGCCGCTGGAGTCTGTGTGCTCTCTGGAACTCTTGAAGTTCATTGAAAATAGTTCTCTGGAGTTTGGGCATCATGTTCCTCAGATAGTTATTATGCTCATCTCCCTCCGGTACATGATAAACCCTGACATTGTTCCAGCAGGACCTATCTTCCAGGTCACAAATCTTGCATCTCATTGCCCATATGTTTGGCCCCCATCATGAAGACCAGCCAGTTTTCCACATCTGTTAATCTACTTTCTGTGGTGTCAGGACGGTGGTAAAAGGAGGTCAGCTCTGTCTCCATTTATTTTACTTCGCCTGAGACTTCTGCAAGTTTAGTGTCCATTTTACCTATGTATGTGCCACTTTCAGATAGTTCTGCCATTAGAGTGTCGAGGATGAGACCAGAGGTCGTGGCATTCACTTCTGTTGTAGAAAACTAATTGCTTTCACTCTCATGGTCACGGGTCCTTGAGATTGCCACTTCGAAAAGTAACTGTTCACTGTATTTGTTGAAAACATGTGTGTGCTAGACTCTATTTGTATACAGATCACCTATATGTAGTCTGATGCTGTTCTGTGGTATGGGTTCTGTTAAAATCCGTTCTTGTTGTAACTGAACTCTGCCAACTTCTGATTAACATAATCCATGCGGTGTGCGAGTGTCACGTCATTCAGAGTCCATGCAGTGTGCAAGTGACGCATAATTGAGAGTCCATGCAGTGTGTGAATAACGCATAATCCAGAGTCCATGCAGTGCGCAAGTGACGCATCATTCAGAGTCCATGCAGTGTGTGAATAACGCATAATCCAGAGTCCATGCAGTGTGGAAGTGACGCATCATTCAGAGTCCATGCAGTGTGTGAATAACGCATAATCCAGAGTCCATGCAGTGTGCAAGTGATGCATCATTCAGAGTCCATGCAGTGTGCAAGTGACGCATCATTGAGAGTCCATGCAGTGTGTGAATAACGCATAATCCAGAGTCCAAGGTGGTGTGTGAGTGATGTGTCTTTCAGAGTCCATGCAGTGTGCGAATAAAGCATAATCCAGAGTCCATGCAGTGTGCGAATAAAGCATAATCCAGAGTCCATGCAGGGTGCGAATAAAGCATAATCCAGAGTCCATGCAGTGTGCGAATAAAGCATAATCCAGAGTCCAAGGTGGTGTGTGAGTGATGTGTCTTTCAGAGTCCATGCAGTGTGCGAATAAAGCATAATCCAGAGTCCATGCAGTGTGTGAATAATGCATAATCCAGAGTCCAAGGCGGTGTGTGAGTGATGCGTCTTTCAGAGTCCATGCAGTGTGTGAATAACGCATAATCCAGAGTCCAAGGTGGTGTGTGAGTGATGTGTCTTTCAGAGTCCATGCAGTGTGCGAATAAAGCATAATCCAGAGTCCATGCAGTGTGCGAATAAAGCATAATCCAGAGTCCATGCAGTGTGCGAATAACGCATAATCCAGAGTCCAAGGTGGTGTGTGAGTGATGTGTCTTTCAGAGTCCATGCAGTGTGCGAATAAAGCATAATCCAGAGTCCATGCAGTGTGCGAATAAAGCATAATCCAGAGTCCATGCAGTGTGTGAATAATGCATAATCCAGAGTCCAAGGCGGTGTGTGAGTGATGCGTCTTTCAGAGTCCATGCAGTGTGTGCGTGATGCGTCATTTAGAGTCCATGCACTTCCAGGCCTAATTATAATTTGGTCTGTCCGATATCAGGTTGGATAAGGAGATAAATACTGAGTTGCCTGGAGGGGTAGTGAATATAAATGTTTTTGGCCCCATGGAAAAAGTCATTTATTAGACCCTATGAAAGGCAGATTGCTAATTTTATGACAGCTTCGCTCGTTGGGGCAACACCTGGTTGTTGTCCCATGGGTTAAACTTTGCCGTGCAGGTGGGCGCTCTTTCCGCTGTCTCGCCACCAGCCTATGGAATTCGGGGCTTGGACTGTCTGCTCGCCTTTAGGAAAGCTATTAAAACGTTCCTTTTTCCCTCAGTGTAGTCTTCTGGTCTTGTGACAGTTGTTGCGACCTGTACTGCTGTGTGTGTTATTCGATCTACTGCAGTGGCGGGACGCCCCTTTGCTGGGGCAGCTGTGCGCTATATAAAACCTTTTAACATAACATAACATAACCTTCTTCAGGGTAATCACTCAACGTTACAGTAGTACGCTTCCGTTCTGATCAGTTATTCATGGTTAGTGCTTACCTCAAGGTTTTTTGCCCCTTGTAAGTCAAGAAAATGACTTCAGAACTGCTGTTCAAGGCCCTGTACTGTCACATCAGGATAGTGGTAACTCCCTGCTTCATGTCCTCCCGGGCCCCACACTGACACCCTTAATGGCAACCTCCACGCTGCACCACTTGTCATCCAGGACCTGAGCAAATATGATCACATCGCCCCTACCCTGATGGAACTCCATTGGCTCCCGTTGCTGGCCCGCACCATCTTCAGAACAAGCAGCGTCATTTACAGAGCCATCACGACCAGCACCCTCGCTTATCTAGCTGACAAACTCACCACAACTGCTGGTCCTCAGTCTAACCACAGCCAAAACATCGTCTAACTACAGACTAAGAAATGTTAAAAAGATAATAAAATAAAGCATCAAGCCCTTTTACCGCCCTGCAGCTGGATTTGGAACAATATCCCTCTACCCATCAGGACCGCTCCAGCGCGGCTCCAATTTAGAAGAGTTGAAGACGCACGTCTGTAAAGAACACTAGAACACAATGCAGTAACCACCCACAACCCAGCTTCCGCTCCTATCAATCACTGACTTACTCCTGCTTTTGACCCTGTGCAGTGCTCTGCTGCCTTCTGGCTAGTTTTACGCTATGCATACATACATACATACATAAACACATACATTAATCACCTACTTCTCCAAGTTCAGTGCTGGGGTGTGGCTCCGGGGAGGGGGGCCCCTTTTCACAGGATACTGGGTTCGTGTTTGGGGCCTCTCGTGAGATTCCTGCACTGGTTCTGGTGGGAGGGTCACTGGTTGGTGGTTCTTGCACCGGGCAGCCACATAGTCTTGTTATTAGACTTCTTGCGGGGGCATGCGATGGAGTGCCGGTCAGGTGCAGTGTCCAAACTCTCCTCATTGGCAGAGGCTCCTACTCCTCCAGTGGCTCTTGTGTGTCCTTTCGAGCCCCGGACCTTTCTTTTACACACACACACTGTTTGTGGAAGCCGGGCCTGGACCCTGTGCTGGTGCTGCTGACTACGGTCAGACAAGCAGTGGTTTCCTCTGGACAGAAGCGATGTAGACTCCACCCTTCCTCATCATGAAAGTAAATGTAAATTGATACTTGTATAGCGCACTACTCACCCGCAAGGGTCTCAAGGCGCTTGTACGAATACCGCTGTGGAACCCATCCTGGCTTTCCCTGTGAGGTGTCCATTCCTGGGCACCCTCAAGGTGGAGGCCAGGCATCCTTAGCGTTGTGGGGGCCATTGTGGAGATTAAGCAAGCTATTGCCCAGAGTTGCAGAGTGGGACTCCATGATTGGAATAGGCACCGAGGCGAGAATTATCAGGTCCGTGGAATTTTTGAGCCCAAGACCCGCCGTGGCGGGGAATTGAACCCTGGTCCCGGGCTAGACCTCTGCATCAGGGTCTAACCATTGAGCCACACTTCTCCACAAGTGCAACATTTGGGTGCATCTGACAATATTTGCTCTGTGTGACTTAACTTCAGTAAGGTGAAGTGAAGCATTTAAACGCATTACTGAAATGTCACATCCATAGAAAACAAAAACACCCTCTTTTTTGAAGGCTAGGTGCATATTTTGAAATAGGAAGATAAGTTTCGGTAAAACCATCATTTTTAATGAATTGACTCTACAAATTATTGTTAGAGGGAAGTATGCCCAGCTCGTTAGGGAATTGCATATCTCTTTGCTGATTTTATGGAGATTTGTATCTATAATAACCCTGGGCATAGTACGCGTAGTAGCGCTACGTGTAGCTACGCGAGGTGCACTTCGCACTACGCGAACTGCATGGTGCGGTAGGGAAATTCTGTTCGCAATGATTTCACAGTGCCGGATGCTTGTCCACACTGTGCAATCATTGCAAACGGCATCTTGCACAGTGCAAGCGGTCGTTTTCTGCTGTTCGACTAGATTTGTACTCGTGTGGCAGTTTTCTCAATGCAGACTGGTAGTTTCTCATTGCGACCTGACCTCCTCACATTGAAAATCTCGACGGGAGGTTTATTTTCCACACTCGCGAACGGCAACTTGATGTTGCGGATCGCGAACGAGTAAAAAGACCGGCCGGGATGTAATTTTGCTCACTTGTGGTTGCCAACTTGTCATTGGGGACTGCGAGCAAGTAAAAAATGCCCGCTACGCTATGCGTATTTGCATTGTGCTACGTGCAATTCGTGAAGTGCGTAGTTGAGCAAACTACGCAAGCGTAGCATAGTTTTCCTCCCAGGCCTAATCTATAATTCTCTCAATAGTCTGTGTGATCCCAATGCCCAGGTATCTAATTTCTTTTTTCATTAAATGTGTATGTGTATCCACATTCCAATCCATGCACTCCATTTTGGATGCATTTATCTCATAGCCAGATACCCGACCAAACTGTGACGCCAATTTGTATATTATGTGGATTGACGTATTTAAGTCTGATGTGTAAACCATCAAAGCATCGGCATATAAAGCCACCTTTTTTTTCTGCTCTTATACTTAAAGGGAGATATTCTGGCATGACATCCGATCTTACCCACTAGGGGTTCAATGTACAAGTTAAACAACAAATGTGATAATGGGCACCCCTGCCTTGTCCCCCTCTGAATTTTAACAGGAGCAGACATGTTCTCGTTCACTAGAACTCTAGCTATGGGGATTTGGTAAATCATGCTTACTGTCCTGCTTACTGTCCTCCCCTAAATTAGACAGTCTCAGTATCTGCATTAGCTAGGGCCAATTGACTCGGTCAAACGCTATTGTGGCGTCCAGAGTAATATTAGCCAATGGTACTTTATGAAGCGTTCCTAGGTCTATTGCCCCAATCGAGTTGTAAGTGAGTTCTTGAATTCCTCTCCCCTGACAAAGCCTTTTTTATCCCTAAGTAACAAACCTCCTATCACTCCTTTTAACCTCTCTGCCAAAATCTTGGCAAAGATTTTATAGTCAAGATTAGGCTGAGAGGTAGGTCTGTATGAATCGTAGGTGATTTTGATGGTTTAAGGATCAAAGTCACTGTGGCTTCATTCAAACGATTTCGGCATATTCCCTCCTTCTTCAAAGATATGGGAACATAACTTCTCCATTATGGGGATAGGGACCGCCATCAAAAAAATATACAGTTCCACAGGTAGCCCGTCCGGTCCTGCAGCCTTACCAGATTTTCCTGCAGCTATTGCTTTCTTAATCTCACTTCTCATTATTGGACTGTTTAGGTTGTGAGATTCTTCCTCATTGATTTTTCTTCAAAATGCTTTTGAAAAGCCTCTTCAATCTCTACAGGACTCTTAAGTGTGTTTCCTGAGGCCTCACGGCTTGTTTCCTTTATTATTCCTCTTGCTAGGTGCTGTTTGGTCTTCCAAGCTAGAAGCTTTCCACTGCCCTCCCCATACTCAAAGTGAGCACGCTTGTTTGCTTGCCATTTCTTTTTATGTTTTTTGGGGGTTTTTTCAAATATCTTTTTATTGATGTTATTAATACAAACACAAACCATCGGCCATTTACATGTATCTGAAAGCAAGACATCATAAATATGGCATTTGATTTGGAGTACACAGCAATTAGAAAGAACATCACATGAGTCAGGAGAGGTCCTCAAGGTGACAAAGATTCGTCCTCAGGGGGGGCGGTAGGCACAACACAAATATCTCCCCTGTATGTGTTCCACTTGGCCCACAGTCTGGACCGCTTTTGGGGGCACCCTCTTGCCACATAAACAGTTTTCTCCCTAAACATTAACATAATCAAGGTTGCACTTCCATGCAGAAATGGTAGGGGACTTGTGCCTCCTCCTTAGTTTAGCAATATCTCTTTAAGCAATGGTAGCACCCAGTGTGACCCACAGCCTTTCTTCCCCCACCAAATCAGTGGGTTCCCACACATTGTGTCGTAAATTGGCCATGATTAGGTTAGCATTCGCTGAAGCTACGTGTGTTTTTGTTGTTATATTGACCATGTTTCAGAGGCTATTTTGTATTCCCGGCCTCCATTTTGAATGTCCACGTTGCCTCGTGGTCATCATGCCCTTTGTCCTACCTCTCCGTTAGTTGACCGCATGGTCTGTCATGCAACAGGCTATCTTTAGCTCATGGTCTAGCTTTGCACATGCGCAATTAAACCGCATCTGTTTCTAATCGATCACTGTTAAGGAATGTTCCCCCAACTGACCAAAAGTGTTAAACTCCTCCCACATGTTGGCTGTGTTCCAAAAATGTCCTTATATGTACATGAAATCGTCTTATGTGTGTACCGCCTATTTTTCAAACCCTTGTATGGGTATAAAAGAGCCATGTGCTCTCTGTTCGGTGTGATACTTCTTGCATTGCTGAAGGGAGCTGTTGGAATGTACCAACACTCCATGGGGTCTTAATAAACTTGTCTTTTGTATTCCAGTTTCCCTGCCAACTTCTGTTCTAAGGTATCGTGAGTTTTTGCAGTGCATGTAGGCTTGTTAAAACTCAACACCACAATTGAGTAGACATCTCTTAGCCTCTGGGCAGTAAGCTTTATAAAGGACCTCACTCATAACCGTATGTATCCCCCTCCAGTATCTCTTGATCTGCTCACATTCCCACAGAATGTGCATGAAGGTAGCAGTCTGTCTGCAGCGCCGTCTACAGTCCGCATTCTCCCCACTGCCCATGCGGACTAGCTGTGGTCCAGTGATATAAGTCTTGTGGACGAATTTCAGTTTGACCAGATGGAGACAGGCTGAACTCGCCACCACCCTGGGGTAGGTCACTGCCTCTCTCCACTCTTTGTTGTCCAATAAGAGTTCATCCCTCCCACACGATTCGTGTAATTTGACCAGAGTGTCTGGTGCATTGTTACCAAGCTTTTTGTAAGTTAACGCGATAGCTTTCTGCAGAAGAAGCCCATCCAATAACCTATCCTCAAGGGGGAGGAGTCAGGGAGGGGGGAGTCCCTATTTATGGTGGTGAACAGTGCATGTCGGATCTGCAGATAGAGAAAGAACTCTGAGTCTGTGAGCTTGTACTGTTGCTGCAATTGGCCGAAGCTGAGCATGGCACCATTTACCCAGAGGTCTCCCACCCGGGAGATACGTATGAGGCCTCACTTATGGAAACCTTTGGAGGAGTGTAGATTGCCTAGTACCTCGACTGAGAGCAAAGTATTAAGACCATTTATTGTTGACCACCACCTGCGCAAGAGGAGCGGAGTAGAGGAGTCTGACCCATGACATAAACTGCGGCACAAACCCCAACTTGGAGAGTACTGCAAAGAGGTAGTACCACTCCAGAGTAGCAAATGCCATGCTGGCGTCTAAGGACAAGATTACTGCATCCTCTTGGATAGTGTCAGCTCTCTCTATGACCCCATGCACTTGCCATCGGTTGAGAGCAGTGTTGCGGTGTGGCATAAAGCCTGATTGATCCAGGTGTACCTGGGTTCCAATCACTCACGTTAGACGGGTGGCCAAAAGTTTAGTTAGTATTTTTGGTTCGCATTTATCAGGGAGATGGGTTGATAAGAGGTGCAACTATTTCTAGGTTTTCCTTCCTTGGAAATGACAGCAATCGAGGCCAGCCGCTGGTCAGGTGGCAGCTCTCCCACTTTTCCACTCTCCTGGAACATGTTCCGCAGATGCGGGACAAGCTTGTCTGGACGTAGTTTATAAAGCTCAATGGGCAATCCGTTCAGCCCTATTGCTTTACCCAATTTGAGAGCTCTGATAGCATCCTCGATCTCATCATTGGTTATGTCACTATCCAGATGACTCCAGTCGTCTTCAGAGAGGATCGGGAGCTTGATGTCTCTGAGGAGGTCAGCTGAGTCCGTCTCGAGGAGGGACAACTGTGCCCGATATACAACACCATAGTGTGAAGCGAACTCGTTGGCAATGTGGACTGGACCTGTAATCTTTGCACCGGAATCGGTCGTAATCTCAGGTACAAGGCGGTTGGCCCTTTCCTTCCTATCCAGCCAGGCAATGAGTTTTGCGGCTTTGTCCCACCATTCGTAAACTCTATCATCTCTCTCCCTCCCCCAAGACCTGGCCCGGTTAGTGGCGATGGCCTTGTATTCATCCGTCTTCAATCTCAAGAGATGCGCTGCCTCTGGGTCGCCCCCCTCCCAGCGTCTGCCTCTAGTAGTAGGACCTCCCACTCAACCTCCTTGAGCTCTCTGGAGTTGTCCTTCCTAACTCCCGCAATGAGCGAGAGGGCTGCCCTTCAAACCACTGACTTGAATGCTTCCCAGAGTTCACAGAGCCAAGGTTCTCACGAAAATAGCAGTCAATCGCCTTTTGTAGGTCAATGCGAACTTTCAGGTCTCACAAGTACCAGTGGCTGATGGGCGCCACCATGTTTATCCGCTGGTCCCCAGCACCAACTTTGTCCAAACAAGGGAATGGTTTGATATGCCACGTGCAAGGTGACGGACCTCATGCAAGTGTAGACGGTGAGAGGCCGGCAAGAGTATGTAGTCAATGCGAGAGGAGCTACGATGGGCATCAGAGAAAAATGTGTACTGTGAGTCACCGGGGTGAAATGCCCTCCATGCATCTGAGAGACCGAATGCCTCAAGGAAGTCAGGGAGCCAATTGTTAGAGGACCCCATCACATGAGGAGGCTGGCCGTTCAGTATTCCAGAAGCCACAGCATTAAATGTGCCCCCCACTTGACGTTTCTTTTTTAACATTGAATTAATCACCCCTGCCAGTTCTAATTTGAAAGACTGCAACTCTGCTGAGATGTCCTCAATCAGCGAATTACTCACTTGGGTGCTGAGATATTGCTTCAACTTCTAGATGTTACACTCAATCTACTCCACCTCTTTTGTCTGGCAATCAGTAGTGATGTTATGCATCCTTTCAGAAAGGTTTTGTATAAATCCCACACAATTTGTATTGGAGCACTATCGATATTAATTCAAAATTATTGTCTTGTTTCTTCAGTGATCTCTCTATCACTTCATCCTCTAGCACAATGACATGATCTAAAGTCCATCTCCTAGACATCGGGCTGGCTGGAACTTTTAAGGATAGGGTTACTGGCGAATGATCCGATAGGTGTTCCTCCAGATGTTTTGCATCCTTCACCCAGTTTTTCAGCTCAAGTCTGACTAAGAAGAGATCTAGTCTGGACTTGTGACCATACTTCTTATTATGGAAGGTATACCCTCTTCTATTTCCCATTTTTTCTCTCTATACGTCAAGCCATCCTAGCTGTCTCATAGCATTCTTAATCGTTGATCTCATCTTGCAGTTCTGAGTTGGTCTGCTCTTTACTGAGCGATCCATAACTGGGTCTAGAACCACGTTAAAATCTCCTGCAAGAATTAAAGGGCCTGGAAAATTTAATAATTCAGAAATCAGACCTCTAAAGGGGGTGGGGTCGTCTATATTAGGACCAAAATATCCTGCCACTGTAAATTTATAAGAGTGACACTTTATCTTAGCTAAGGTCCATCTTCCCATATTATCTACTTTACTGCATTCCAACATGATAGCAGGATTTATTTTAAATACTATATCCACGCCCTTCATTGTTAATTGTTGCGTGGTGCAAACTACATCCTGGACCCAGCTTCTAGTCTTACACAAGTTCCTCATCTCAATATGCATGAAATGTGTCTCCAGGAGTATAAGAACTTGTTCTGGGGCATCTTTCAGATATTGAAAAATCTTTTCTATCTCATATTTTGATCTTAGACGGTTTAAGTTCTATGACAGGAGCCTACTTAGGCGAATCGGGCACATTTTTTAAAACTCTTCTCCCACTGCTCCCCACCCAGTCCTCCCCCCTCCCTCCCCTTTACCCCACGTGAACACTCCCCCAGAAAACCCCATCTTTTCCTTATTATGGCCCACCCTTGCCTATGAGCCCCTCCCCCTGCCGGAGTCAGGTAATAAACTCATATTTTATACTAGCTTGAAGAGACGTTTGAGACTAGTTTAAGGCTAGTTTTGTGCTCCTACATATCAAACTTTCTTATTTTGAACCAGCGCGATAGAAGAAAAGTAATACAATAAGTAATGCAATAAGCAAAATTTCACTTAGCTTTCTCCACCCCCGAGATGAGCTGCAGGAAATTTTCTGCTTCCTCTACTCACCTGAACACTTGTATTTTATTGTTATGCATTACTTGTGGCTGGAAATTTAAGTTGAGTAGTTGCACCCTGTTTCCTAAAGAGATCCAATAGCTTCCCCAGCTCCCACTGCTTGCTTGTTGTGATGGATGACACATCAGACGGTATTTCGAAGGTTATTCCTTCTACACATAATGAACTCAGTTTGAGAGCTGTATTCAGATTATATGTTAGAAAGTGAACTAAGATTTTCGGGGGTCTGATTTTATTGGGGCTCAGTCTAAAAGGGGCACTATACACCCTTTGAATAAATACCATATGTGATTGCTCTGAAGTATCAATTTGGGTTGCTTGCTTAATAAGTTTAACGAAACATTCAATGAGATTGTTTCCTCCATCCCCCTTGGGGATCTTGAGCAGACATATATTGTTTCTCCTTTGGGAGTTTTCAAGGGATTCTAACTTTTCCTGAAAGCCCATGCCCCTTTCTTTCATCCCACTTATATCCTTTGTGGTTTCCTCTGATTTCGATACTAACTCCTCTACAGTGGATTCCAATGCTGTCTTTCTGGCAGCTAATGAGTCTTGTTTGTCCTCCATTATTTCACGTGACTGCTTAATGGCAGCTTGGTTTCTTTCTGACACCACAAACCTGTTTCTAACTTCCACTGTCAACTTTTGCAACAAGTCCAAAACTGACCAAGAAATAGTCTGGTTAGCAGGGTCAGCAATGTCCACTCTCTGACCTGCCACTGATTGTCTAAAAAAAAGCCCATCTCCCCCGGTTCAATGAAGTACTCATGATTGTAGCATTATCTGCATCGTCTGCCATCTTTGCTTCCTTTATACCTTTTCATTCCGCTATCTCCGCTATCTCTATCTCACCTTCAAGTAATTTGAGCCTATTTGGACTTTGGATTCCTTCCCAGTAATCAGAGTATTTCAGTGGCTTCTGGGCACAGTTTGGGGTATACCATGTGGAAAAGCAATGCCGGCTCTCGCAGGACGCAGGGAGCCGGCGGGACCATGGGTGCATTGGGACTCCCCCCACGGTCCCCAACAAAGTGGCTAGGCCCTGGGGTCCTCTGGGCAAATAGAAATTAGTGGTAGAGGCCGGTTTTTATTTTTCGAATAATTAGAAGTTGTGCGCCCTGGTATAAACGCGAGGGGTGAGCGTTTCACAGGGCAGCCCCCTGGTGTGAACGTGAGGGGTGAGCCACTCCTAGTTACTCTGAGTGCGCGACTCCTAGCAAAAACAATTAAAGTTTTTTTATTATAAATCTAGATTATATGTTTGGATCTTGGGTGGCTCTAAAAGAGCCCTTGTGTTTATTGGGAGATTTTGGTACCTACATGTAAGTGCATATGAAGAGTCTAAAAGTTGTTGAGAAAGACTCTGTTTCCCTCATCTGTGAAATATGAACCATCTCTCCTGTAGATGCCATCCATATTAAAACGCAGATTGTTGTTGTATATGGACCCCATACTATAATCTCTGAGATAAGCAGAAACAGCTTTATTGACATTTTTCCTAGCTTTCTCAATCTGTGGACAAAATTGATAGGACCAGTTCAATTTCTGTCTTTGGCATATGTTAGAGTAGACAAAGGCAGTTTGGGGAAAAAGTAACATAAATTCTGCAAAGGTGTCCTTTATTATCATTTCCAGACCTACCCCAGTCAATGTGCTTAGGTCATTGCCACCGCAGTGCACAATTATGAGGTCAGGGTGTTGGAGATACAAAAGGGATTTAACCAATGGCATCAATTGGTACCACTTTAATCCTCTCTGTCTAATCCATTTAATGTCTACATTTTGCAAAGCTAGGTCTTTGTCAATACCGCTGCTTTCAGCATATCTTTTGCACCAGAAAAAATGGCTGTGTCCCACAATCCACACTCTAAGCATCGTCAAGGGAAGTCTGGATGCACTTAAAAGATGATTATAGGTGAAGTAGACAGTTGGTAAAAGAAGAGGTCTCTAAAATGGTTGACAAGATGCAGTTTTAAATAAAGAGGAGAGATGATTTGCTGTTTGAGAACATTATAGTGTGAAAAATAGGGTGCATATTTCTGTGTTTAAATAGCATATTGATTATTGGTTAGTAAAAACTGTTTGAAAGGTACATTAGATAGGATAGGCTGATATTTTGGAAAGTCAATGTCAAGGGTAAGTGCTCTCCTCAAATGCACAGGAATAGAATGTCGCAAGTTCCCAATGCCTCACTAAGATTCCTCAGCCACACACAATTTAAATAGCATGTATGCCAACGAAACGCCAGAGGGGAAAGGGGATGGGACAGAGAACAGACTGTCACACATGTCTGATTCTTACTTCAGCTTCAGACGTCTTCTTATTTCTTTTGCTACTTCTGGCTGGACAGGTAGTAATACTGTAAGGAAAATTCACACATAAATATAAAATTCAAATGTGGTTTCTAAGCTAATTTTATGCAGTATATTATTCCTTTCATCTACCCTGTCTGGGTGTGACTTGAGCCTCGCTTCTATTGTGATGATGTTTTCTTGACTTCTTATGCTGTGTACTAGAAATGCTGCTTACTAATTTTCTTTCACTCAACTTATCCCTTTTACTCTCTCTAATTGTCTTTTACAGGTTCCTCACCTTGGTTATGCACAGCTGCTGGATTAAATTGGGTACTAGTATGATATGTATATTTTGTCTAGTATTCTGTAGCTTCACCTTATTCTCGTTCTTTATATATTTACAATTAAATTAGTTTCTCAGTATATGTATGCAACCTCTCAATTTACTCTTATCATTTAGACTAGGAGTTGCTTCACTCCAAGACTGCGGCTAGGCTTCTTTTATTTGCTTACCGTAATTGTTATATGAACCTCCTTTTACTCCTCGATATCTTCAAAGAACTGAATTGCTAATTTGCGGACATGCGCCTACTCCTTGCTGCTCTCTGTGGTTTCTTGGGGAATACGCCACTACAACTAGAGAATATCACATATGTAAACTCCACTTGTGAACAATCTTACTTGAAAAATGCAGGTACTCTCCGTACTCCTCCTCCGCTAACCAGGATTTAAATTCGGTAGCGCGATATAGTTTATTTCCCAGTGCTAAACATCTCGACGCTTACATCAGTAGATCCTTCTCTGCTACGGAACTCGGTAAAGTACACCACAGAAACGGCTGGACACCTGGTTCCAGAAAATTGCGATCATACGCTAGAGCACTAACCTGCTGCTCAGACTCTGGATTCCTGGCGGCCATCTTAGAACCAATAGATTGCGAAATGTCTTGTTCTGTCTAAGCACAGTTCTTCTTTTTAATCCTGACCTGTGAATATTAGCACTCACCAAGAGCCTTATAACCTGGTGAGGTCTGGCAATCCTGACAGTCAAGCGCACTTGCTGTTTGAATTTGCAACATTTGCGTGCTGAACTTGTGACCTGTGTGTTCAGTTGAGTGTTCCATGATCTGTTACTATGGAAACATGCATTAAGCAGAATGGGGGGTAGGGTTGGAAGTTATGTGTAGCATTAAAATGTGCATTTCTTATAAATATTACAGTATTATGTAATTGCAGTGTGATTTCCCAAGTCACTGGTATAGTTAGAAGTAGTGTGTTATGAAAAAAATAGTAAAATTATTTGTATTATGCTTTTGAAATCTCGTCAGGATCCGCTGTTCCATCGCTTACAGTGCACGGACCAGGCACGACTCCAGAAAATTACAGAAGCAATTTTGGTTCAGTTAGAGGTCAGTGGGCAAAGGTTGATATGTGTAACCAATAGAAATGTGTCTTAGAATTTGAATTAATCTGGGAAGCAATGTGATTTGATATTTACATGTATATGTGTGTACAATGAGAGGGAAACTTTGCCATTTTTGGGTTTTGCTAAGAGCAATGCACTGTATTCATTGTGTGCATAAGAAAATCTTGTGTGTAATTCAGATACTTTATAATCTATAAGTCAATTTGAAAGGTGAGTTATTAATTTGTGAGGTATACTATGTGGTGCCTTTGTTTATAAACATAAAATAAAATTCATAACGTTTGAAGTTATTTTGTAATTAAAAAATATTTATTGCAGTTTTTTGTAATGTGTTTAAATGTTGTTTAATATACACTTTGCGTAGTATTATGTGTGTTTTGGAATAGGGATTGCACTGTGGGATTACCACTGATTGTGGTAATGTGTGGATATGTAAATTAGTATTATAGTGTAGAATTTCAGGTGTTGATTTCAAATTTGAAATGTATATGTCGAGTTAAGGTATTAGTGATGAGACTAGTTTTTAAAGTCTCTAAAGAGGTATAGTTAAAATATGCAACATAATTTTTGGTGTTTGGTTTCAATTTGAAGGTTGTTTTGTGAATGTATGTGATGTAGATAGTGTTCTGTCGAGAGATACTTATTTATGTTTTTCAGTGATATGGTAAGACTTATAGTAGAATATGTGAATGGTTTCTGCTTTTTATTTGGCTACGTGTAATATTAAAAGTAGTTTAGAAAGGTAATGTAGCAGTACAGATTTATGCAGTAGTTTTATCCTATAAAGAGTTTGCTTGCTGAGCAGGTATTGCCCTATTAGTACTGAGATACTCCTACAATTAACCATCGAGCACCATACACTTATTCATTCAGTATAGTAATACCTAAGTATTTATAAATTCTCAATGCACTGTGTTTGGTGCACAGTAATTATTCCAGTTACTGCGTGTGTACTTATAGAATGCCTTGGCTAGTAATAGTACTACGGGTACTCATGCTTATCTGGAATCACACTGTGAGTCTGTGTCCACTCCTACAATCATCCTGACAGAAGGATGTCCTTGTCTAATCACTCTGCTGAAACATAAGCACTTAATAAACTCACCTTGCTGTCAACTACTAGCACTCGAGGTACCCAGTTACTGTCTATGTACTTGCACAATGACTCAGGCATTGAGACAAGCACTGGTACAATTAAATGTGCACAATGTATGTGGTGCCCTAAGCCCCTGCAGACTACTGAGTCAGTTCTGCAAAAATCCAGGCAATATTCATGCTTGTCTTGAATCACACTGTGGGTCTGTGTCCACTCCTAGAAGAAATACAAAAGAAGATCAGCATTTTATAACAAGAAGAAACAAATTAAAACTATTGTTGAGAAGGCTTTTGAATTAAAAAGTAAAATATTCATTTTAGTTTTAAATAGATTTCGATCACTAGATAAGCCACTACATTTTATGAAGGCCAAAAGTAAGAAGAAGAGACTAATTAACAGAAGTAACTTTTGTGATTTTTTTTGGGTGAAAGGAAACACAGTTCAGGTTGAGAGCATTTCTTTAATGAAGAGAGTTATTTTCAAACCAATACATTATTGCTTGCAGTTACTTGCAGTTGATACTAGTTGGCGAGCTTATGAGGTTAGAAATGATTGTCCAATTGAGAAAGATAAGATGGTTCCCAGAAATGTAGAAGAAGTGATAGCTGATGAAGTTCTAGGGAGATGTCCTAAAGACCCAGTGTATACTTGGGATTGTAGTAGTGTTTGTAGTATCCAAGAGGAATCTATAGATTTTTTACGTAGTTTGTTACGAGCTTATAGTAAAAAAAAAGTGTTAAACAAAAGATTAAGATGTTGCAAGGGCTAGATCCTTGCAGAGTGAGAAAAATACTGGTTTGCAAGGTCATTCTTAGGCTTGATTTTCTAGAAAAATATGTCAAAGTGTTTTTTATCATTTCAGAATGTTAGCAGTACATCATTCTCAAATGTGGAAGTTAGTGAGAAGATTGTCTTAAGCAAAAAGTCCAGCAATAATTTTAAATGAGTTAAACAGTGCTCTTTTGCGTGGGTCAGAATCAGATGTAAAAAAGTTTTTTGATGAAATAGAGTTTTGTTACTTTGCTCCTGAAAAAGAGAGTAGAGAAAGCGAGACATTAATAGCAGTAGAATGTGATGAAAATGTGGAACATACTACTACAGAACAGTTTGAAGAATAAATTACACAGTTTAAGGTGATTTCATGTTAAAGAACAAATTATTCTTGTATTTGTTGCTGACGAACTCACTATAGAAATCAGATTAGGATTGTTGATCTACATTTAAAAAGTGAAAGAGAAAATAATGATAAGTGGAAGGAATTTGCAACTTATTTGTTGGTAGAGGATTGCTAGAGCTGTCCATAATAATCTGGAGTTGGTAACTATTCCTCCAGAACTGATAGATTTAAACACCTATGAGTCTATTCTGATTCCAATCCAATCCAATCCAAAAATTCTTTATTTCGGCCATTTGAGACCATAAAAGATTCATTTAAAAATTTAAAATAGATAAAACATACAGTAAAAACTAGGCAAGGTACAGCATACATCAGAGTCAATGTCTTAACACTCTGGCACGAAACAAAAATGGTTAACTACAGATCATCTATATTTCATTGTACATATGCGTAAGCATAAAGTTAACCTTTTAGTATTTTCCCCCTTATCTGCCACATAGCCATTAGGTACTTTGCAACTGCGAACACTATATAATGCAGAGTACTTGTCTTTAAAATTCTGAGTGAGTGCAAGTAGTTTCTAATGCCCAAATTCCTACACAATGGTAATAACCAATACTTCCTTGGTCTTGTGTAGGCTGGGCAGAAAAATAACACGTGTGGTTCGTCCTCCTCATTCGCACAACACCCAGGACAAATGTTATCATTCAGCATTGACCATTTGCTTGGGAAAGTTTTAAGGGGCAAAGTGCCCAGCCTCCATTGTATGAACAATTTCCTTGCCTCAATAGAGTAAATTATGTCAATAAAACCTTCAAAATGAAAAGAATTTTTGGTGTCCAAAAATTGATCAGTTAGGGTGCCAGCTCTGGATGCACACACAAGCGAGGCTAGACTTTTATCCTTATAGATCTTAACAAGCCGTTTGCGTGCCACCCTGAGAGAGCTTCTTTCAGGATCCTCCCACAACTCAGGCAGTCCCAGACGGTAAAATTCTCGTTTGACATAAGCCAACCAAGGAATTCTGTCAGATTGATTAAGGTTCAGGACATGCCTCAGATCTTGCCTGTAATGGGAAAGTTCGCCAGTTGACCAGAGCCTATGCCAGAAACTCAGTGGTTTTAATGCCAATTCCTCCCCTATTGAGGGGAGCCCCAGGTCTAGTCTCAACGGTAGCAATGGTGTGCTTTGGGGAAGGGCCAGCAGGCGTCTGAGGAAGTTGTTTTCTACCTTAACAAGCTCTGTCCCAGCTTTATGGTCCCACAGCTCACCGCCATAGTATGAGGCTGCTCTGGCTTGTGTTTTGTACATTTCCAAAGCTGGGCTGATAGGTCTAAAGGTTGATGAGTTTGTAACCTTCAGAATAGCCCCGGCCATCAGGGATAACTTTAAGCGGGATCTCACTATCTGTGGACCCCATGATAGATTTTCGTGTAAAGTTACACCCAGATACTGAAAGGTTCTGACCCTTTCAAGCCTCTCAGATCCCAGGGTTGGATTCGGCCTGGTTGTTGTGGAGGGGTTGAATACCATGAATTTGTTTTTTTCTGAGTTGATCTCCAGACCATGGGTCCTGCAGAAATCCCCAAACCCATCCAGTATTCGTTGGATCCCCATCGCGGATTTGGAAAGCTGGAGGGTATCATCGGCAAACATAATAGCCGGAACCCTCCTGCCTGCCAACCTAGGTGCATCATTGTCCCTGATGTTGTCAAGATGGGAAATTACGCTGTTAACAAAGAGGCAAAACAGGGTCGGCGCAAGAACGCAACCCTGTCTTACCCTCCTGAGAACTGGGAACCTAGAGGACAAGACACCATCCCTCCCACACCTAACCTGGGCAAAGTTGCCATCGTGGAGCCTGATTAGAGCCTGTAGCAATTGTGACGGCACACCCAAGTCCTTTAGGACCACCCAGAGCTACTTACGGGGCACCAAATCAAAGGCGGACCTCAGGTCCACAAACACCATGTACAGGCTCCCCCCCTCGATCCCCACTGTTTTCCAGTAGAGAAGGACGAGGCAGAAAATCTGATCCATGGTGGACGTGTTGTTCCTGAAGCCCGCCTGGAGGGGGCTGTGGATCGCATTGTCCTCCATCCAGTCAAGGAGATGGTCCAGGATGAGGCGAGCAAAAAGCTTTTGGGGTACATCTATGAGACTGATCGGGCGGTAGTTGGCTGGGAGCAGAGGAGAGCCCTTTTTTAAAATCGGTACCATCTCTGCCCCCAGCCAAGTACAGGGGATCTCCATCCCTCCCAGGATAGAATTGAATATAATTAAAAAGTACGGGCCCCAAATCTCTGAGTGATGTCGAAGCAGATCACCAGGGATTTTGTCGAGACCGGGGGCCTTTCCAGGCACCAGTCTCTCCATTGCATTCAATACTTCCCCCAGAGTAAATTCTAGTTTATCTACGGGCTCAAGTGGGGTGTCATTCTGATTCAATGTGTGCACCCATTTCAGGCTATTGTTTGTATGGAGCCTAAAACAGGAGCCTAAAACGTGTAAATTGCCTCCTATAGATTTGCAGAGGATTAAAGGGAAGAGTTGTATATTTACCCCAAGATTTAAAGAAAAATATTGAAACTATTGGTGTAGAGAATGTAGAAAGTGAACCACTAGTTATTCTTGTTAATGGTGTTCCTACTAAGGGCTAGATGTAGGTAATAAGGAAATACCGATTCCTAAATCAGGGTTCAGGGCGGCCTTTAGCACAGAGACAGCTTTGGTGGAGGTGACGGAGGCCATTCGAGAGTGCCTGGATGGTAGCGGCAGAGCGGTCCTGATTCTTTTAGACCTTTCTGCCGCGTTCGATACCGTCCCCCATAATCTCCTCCTTGCTAGACTGTCTGAGATTGGCATTGGCGGCAGGGTACTGGCTTGGTTGTCATCCTTCCTTTCTGTTAGGACGCAGCAAGTATGGATGCCGCCGTATGCCTCAAAGGCCAAACCACTCTGCACGGGGGTCCCCCAGGGCTCCACTTTGAGCCCGTTGATGTTTAACGCCTACATCACCCCAGTGATATACCTGGCCAAACAGCTTGGGGCTAAGGTCATCGGATACGCCGATGACACCCAGCTGCTCTTTACCTGGCCGGATGACCAGTTGCATACAACGGCTGTTCACCTCTGTCTTTCCTCGGTGTTTCATTGGCTGGCAATGGCCCAGCTTAAATGCAACGAGGACAAGTCAGAGGTTCTCTTCTATGGGTCCTTCCCCTCCAACTTTAAGAATGATTTGTGGCCCCCGGATTTTCCTAGTCCAAAGGTGATGGGAGGCCCGGCTAAGAACCTCGGAATTTGGTTCGGAGAAGACCTCAGATTTGAGGACCATATCAAGAAGCTGTCAGGGACCTGTTTTGCTACCCTAAGGGCTTTAAGAAAATTCTTCCCTCTGCTGCCCAGAGAAGCTAGGGAAACGGTTGCGCGTGCCCTCATCTTGTCCAGATTGGACTATGCTAATGCACTGTTTTGTGGTATCCCGGCGTATCTGGTCAAACGACTGCAGGTTGTCCAGAACGCCGCGGTCCGCCTCTTGTTTAGCATTCCGAAATGGCAGAGCGCTCGGTCACTTATGCGCGCGCTCCACTGGCTCCCTGTAGCCCAGAGAATTATGTTCAAATCTCTCGTGCTGTCATTTAGAGCTGTCCATGACCTAGGCCCCGGCTACCTGAGGAAGCGCTTTTCCTTCTACACTCCTTCTCGCTGTTTCAGGTCGGCCTCGATGGCCAAACTGACTCTTCCCCGCTATAAGCGGGCTAGGCTGGGCGGCCAATCTATTTCAGTGGTAACTGCGAAGGCTTGGAATGCTCTCCCTCTTCATCTGCGTACCGCCCAGTGTCTATCCAAGTTTAAAAAGGATCTCAAGACCCATCTGTTTGTTTGTCAGGCCTAGGCTGTCTCTTTGTGTTATGTTTGGTCACCTCCGCAACGCGCCAGGATACTCCCCAGTAGCAGAGCGTGCTACAAAACTACCTATAATAATAATAATAATAATAATAAATACCACATTTTAATGATTCAGTATTTAGAAATCGGTATTTCAGATGTAGGTAAGAATTCGGTAATAAATACCGAATTTTTCATATTTGGTATTATAGAATCGGTAATGAAAATTCGGTAATAACGAATACCTACCTATTCATTCCTATGGGCTTGGAGGCCCATAGGAATGAATGTGAAGACATTCGGTATTACGGAATTGGTAATACCGGGAGTAATTTCAAGGGTGCCAGGGTGTCCTAAGGACACCCTGTTGACTCCTGAAATGTGCAGGTGTTCACATGTGGCACATTTCAGTTTATACTCAAAGTCTACAAGAATCATTTGGGTGAGTCTTGGTCTTGCTGCAACGCAAAATCGAGTACTTAAATCTATACAAGAAATCGAATATTTAGCAGTAAATAAACCGGAAAGTACAGATATTGTCAAAACGAACATGTTGGATACATACTATCCAAATAGAAGTCGTCATCTTGAAAACATATGTCTCTATGAGTGCTGCAAAATTACAGTTTTAAGAGAAATACTTCAGAAAACACAAATGAAGGAAAATATGCAGTGATTGGTTCAGAAGGATGTTTGGTGAAACAAAGAAAAAGAAATCTGATTAATCACAGAAAACTGAATTGTGGTACTCCTGATAATAGAGAATTCTACTATTTAGCACTTTTGCAACTCTTCAAGCCTTGGCGTACAGAATTGGAATTACTTAGAGATTTTCAGTGCTCTGAAGATTCTTTCAATGCATGTAAAGATAGCATTGAATGCACAGTTTTTGCAAATTATCTAAAAATGCTGAATGAAGAAATTGATCAAGAAGCTGCTTTTGCAGCTGAAATTGATAGAGACAGTTCTCACGACAGTCAAAGTTTGTCCCCACTGAGTCAAGATCCACTAGGACAACCAATTCTTGAAAATGACGCGGCAGTCGCCATGAATGAAGTGGAAACAGCAAAGCATCAAGCTCAAGAAGATATTGTGGACTTAGGAAACTTGGAAGAACAACTAAATGTTGAACAAAAAGAAATATATCAGCAAATGAGACAACAGTTTGACCATCGATTACTTCATGAAAAGAAAGAATTCACATGAACATCATTTCAAGCTATCCGAATGTATGTGAGTGGACAAGCTGGTACAGGAAAAAGTTTCTTCATAAAAATTTTGACCAGTTATCTACAGAAAAAACGGACTCACATTTGTCTTGTGTTGTAACTGCTCCAACTGGATTGGCAGCACACAACATTAGAGGACATTGTTTACTAATGCTACCTGTAGAGCATGAAAACAAATCGGAATATCACCAGCTATCTGGAGAAGCTTGTTATGAAATTTCAAGAGTGCTAAAGGAAATTAAACTTCTGATTATTGATGAGGTGAGCATGGTCTCAAACTTAATGCTTGCATCTGTGCATTTAAGAATTCAGCAAATTCTGAAAACAGAATACGATGTCTTATTTGGAGGAAAACGTGATAGTTTTTGGAGATCTACTGCAACTCACTCCGTAAAAGGACAACCAGTATTTAAAACACTTGTACTTGAAGACATGAGAAAGTCTTTGGGAAGTGTTGAAAATGTTAACATTTGGTCATATTTTGGTACCCTTACATAAACATGTACGGGCACAAGGAGTATACTTTATTAGAACATTGGAACGTTGGGAGCTCCATTGTAGACAATGGAGTGCTCCATGCAGAACAACACTCCAATTTTTTACAAAGGACTCTCGGAGCTCGACGGGATTTAAATCCCCTCAAGCTTCGAGAGGCCTTTGTTTTATTTGTTAGAACATTCTGCCCTCTAGTGGAAGAATGTTTTAATAGCCTTACAGCCCTTCGTAAGAGAGCTATACCGACTATTAAATTCCCGGTCCCTTGTTAAAGTCCGTCGCCTTTAATAGCCATTATAGACCGCTACAGCAGGCTTTAAGGCTATAGTATGTAAGGGCGCCGAGGGGTATAGAGAAGTATGTCAGGGCACCGACGGGTATAGAGAAGTGTGTAATAGCCCTGAGGTTATACAGAATTAGGTAAGGGCACCGAGGGCTGCATACCACTCAGAGCCTTTACATACTTATTTAAGGGCACCCAGAGGTGCATACCACTCAGAGCCTTTACATACTTATATAAGGGCACCCAGAGGTATTAATTGAAGGGCTGTTCCAGAGTAGCAAAACACAAACAAATGGCTGGTATTTATTTCTAAAAAAAGATGTCAACACTAACTGTGCTGGAGCAGGTCTCCCGGTAATCCGCGGATTACCAGTGTTGTGAAAAAACACATATTGCAAGGACATCATACGAAGCAGAATAAATGCCAAAACATTACAGGACTATGTTTTTGAGTAACATCCTGGGGTATCTTCCTAGCATTTATTTAGATTTTTAAGATTTTTTTTAACATAATTTATTGAGTTTTTCAAATCATGTCACACATCAGCATGATATATATTCTGGCAATCATTGTCATATGACATTAGCTTTATACATCTTGTACATTATTGTTATTTCTAACATTTGTCATCATTAGTATCATTGTGTGTCATCGAACATCGTGCATGAATTTGGTCCATGTATATAACAGTAATACTTATTTAATCGTAACCATCCCCCAACTCCCCCCACTCACTAACCCCCGGTCTCAGTTTGCCTGCGAAATTTATCTTGAACCACTGTTGTTACAACATAGTCTTGTGTGAGGTATGCTTATCCATACAGCTTCTCCTTTATACACACACGTTCGAGGCATGGGCGCCCCATATTACACCTTTGCATAGAACATTCAACCTTCCTGATTTATATCAGTTAATTTCAACTCCTCTAGCATAGCCTCCCACTCCAGCGCTATTGGTGTTTTTCGTAGCCCTCTTATTTCCTCTCTGCGCAACGCTGCACCCTCGCACAACTCCAACGTATCATTTCCGTATGCCAGCTCGATGCAGCTGGGTGTTTACATGATTTAAATCGCATTGTGAGGGTTCTGATAGCCAGTATTAAAGCAAGGTCTATGAATCGGTATTGTACTTTGTACTTGGACAAATGCTTGTGGAAACCCAAAATACATTCTTCTACTGTATTATGAATTACGTGATGCGCAGCTGTTCCAGTTATTCGTCTAATCGCGTCCCAGTATCCCCTTACCATCGGGCATTCCCACAGCATGTGTAGCAGATCCACCCCTTCCATCATACACCTCGGACACGAGTGCTGTGTTTGTGGAAACATCCTATCCAATCTATGCGGGGTCAGATAAGCGCTGTGCAATACCATAGTCTGGATGAATTTAAATTTTACATTTATCAATGCTTTCCTGGGATGTTCAAGTACTTTCGTCCATTCCTTGTCTGTCAGGTCTCTACCTATGTCCTCCGCCCACACTGTCTTCAGTGTATCTAAGGAGACCCATGTATGGGCGCTAATACCGGTGTACAGCCATCGGATTAAGTGTCTACCTCTACCCATATGATGTACCATCTTGACCAGCTCGTTACCGGGAGGTTCCCTCCTCTGTGGCGCCCAATGCATTTTTATGTAATGAAGCAGTGCAGGATGTGTTAAATACAGGTGCGCTGGGGCTCCCGTTTCGTTAACAAAGGTGTCATGGTCGAGCAGTGTCTCGGTTCCAAATACTTCCGCCACCGTACTAATACCTGCGTCGGACCAAGGAGCCAATTTGCGGTTGGTGAGCCTGCCGCCCGACAATGGGATACCTAATATCGGGATGTTGCCCACGTATGCAGGGGGTGATTCATCTTCTTATGATGTCCATGTATTTTGTGTTTTTTCCCCTACAATCTATAAAAAGAGTACATTTATTTGTTTATTACAGTTTATTATGAATTGCATTTACTGTCCCTTTATCAAAGCTCATAGAGTTTTATTTAGTGTTTTGGCTAAGTATGTAAACATTTATATGATTCTCTTATGAGTCTCAGTTAGTCTAACCTAATTATGTGTGACAGCTTTAGGCAGCCATTTCTGTGTCTTTACTCTTATTTTGTTTTGTGAGAAGGGGACGATGTGTTGTGATTCGTGCCTCGGGCGTCCTCTGCGAGACACCATACATATTGTTCCAGCTGGTCAATGCCATCAGCTAAGTGTGAGAAGTTGGCCTGGCATATGCTGTCCACTGTTCTAGTGGGCACCTTGCACCAGTCCAAACAACCCTTACTGATGGTAGATTTAATGACAGCCTATATATAAAGCTATCCTACCGGTAGCTGTGGAGAGCAGCCTTCATGCTATGTCTTGAAGGAATGTTAAGCAGCTTGTTTTACCAGTCTATAATCTTGAATGACCAAATGAAAGGAGAACCACACCAGGTATATATATATATATAACACATATGTACCTCTTCTTAACACATCCCTCTAGTCTCTTTATGAGGCTAGAGGCAAAAGTACATTCAGTAAACTTAATTAGCACACAGTAAATATACGTTGAGCCCTAGGGGCGTACCACACCATATATTAAGAAAGTGGTATAAGAACTACGACTGACATAGAGAAAAGGCCTAGAGCCTTTAGAACCGCTGGCGCCACTAGGAACCACCCAAGGTAATGACACAGGTGATCCACAGGGGATGCGCGCAGTGTCTAAACACAGCCTCGAATCACGGGTAACTTCTATGGGAAAAGTCACGGTTGGAATTTTAAAGATTAAGGACACTTAAAAGAGGACTTGGAGCAAACCCCTTTAGAACCAGGAGGTTCTAGAGTCAACACCCACGGGAGCAGTGGAGTACTCGAGTTACCTCACCCGGGGAAGCCGGGTGCACAGGTGTCTTTTCGTGTCAGATTTTGTCGTCGATTTCAATGGCGATCCGCTGCAAAGTGCTGCTGGCGTCCAAGTGGGAGGTGTCCGAGTGGATCCAAGCGTGGATCAGAGATGTAAAGAACCTGAAATCAGGGGAGACAGAGTCTGGGTCACTTGCCGTGACCAGCAAGGTGATGAGAGGATGTCCACCGATGTCGGGTGATTTCAGGTGAAGAAGGTAAGGTTTGACTCTTCAGCCACGAGGACCAGGAGACATTGACGATGACCAGGAGTTGGATTTGAGCTGTCCCACAAAGGATGTTGAGTGCTACGGTGTCAGTTTCCGGATCAGGCCCAATAAGCCTTGGCAACAGCAACCCACACAGAAAGCAGAGATTGGTTTCGGTGCAGAACAGCAAGGTATGAGGGACTCACCACTCAGTGGAGAGTCAGGGCACGTCTGGGGCAACCAGGGAAGCCCAAAAAAAAGAAGATTTACCTTTGTGGGGACCCACCAGTCGACTGACCAGGGATCACGAAGGAGCCTCAAGCAGAAATGCTGGAAGCGGCTGTAGGCCCACAATCTTCGGTGCAGATGGTGCTCAGGGCTTGAAACACAAGTAGCCCAACCCACAACTTCGGGAAAGCTTAGGAAGTTGATGCACTTGCAAATGTGCACGGTGTCCATGAAATCCGGTCCCACGTCACTCATAAGATATGCACAGGGACACCAAGTGTGCCCCCATCACTGTCTGAAAAGAATTCTCTGAATGCACCCACCTTGCCCCAATACTCTAAAGCCAGTCTGGGAGGTGGTTACACCTCCCTGTGACAGGGAACCTATTGTCCAGGCCTCGACTGCTGGAGTTATGTCCAGCAGCAGGAGGTCAGACCCGTGTCTGTGGCTGCAGAGTCCATTTTCTGATGCCAGGTCTCTTTTTAAACTATTGTTGGTTAGACCAGTGTGTACATGTTTCTCCCTCATGCAGCCATTGCAAATTAAGCATTTACCGCGGGGTTATAATGCAGTTAAGAGTATATGGTCTGGCTGCATCTCAGAACAGCCTCAGACAATAGTCTCCGAAAACTACAGAGGGTCCCAGCTCCTGCACTGGCATCCTCTCACACAAAACCAAGCACTCTGCCTTCAGGATTGATAAAGCCCACCATATGAGTGACTTATATGTGTCAGTGATTAAAGGTAGATATAGGTAACCTATATCTTAGTAAGGGGTGCATGCACACCTTACCCAGGCTGCAGTAGCAGACATGTGGTGCCATTTTGGAAGGCTTCCCAGGGGTGGCATAATACATGCTGCAGCCCCTGGTAGGCCTCTGGGGTACCTATGCCCTTGATACCTAATGTTCCATATACTAGGGCTTCACAAGGGTAACCCAGTAACCAATCTGGAGTGTACCTAAAGTACATGCAATCATTTTAGAGAGGAAGCAGCTAGGATGGAGTCCTGAATAGCAGGGCCCCAGCCAGACTAAAGTCGAAAAATAGTGAAACACCAGCAGAAAGTGGGGGTAACCATAGGAAGCACATCCTACTCTCCTACACTGAGTGTTCTGGAATGTTGACAGATGAGAGCTGATGATTGACCGCTCCCCGCTTCTCCCCTCACCAGTATGTTGGGAAATATTCAATAAATAACTCAGTTGTACCGACCGGTGTGTGCAAACATCTTTCCATAAGTGGCGTCGATTTCCAACACACCGTACCCGTCTGCTGCCCCTTGCGCTGTTGGAGCTGCCTACTGTTTCCCATCTACACCCGCTTGTCAGTCCGAGCTCTCCAACTGAGGGTCAGGTCAGTGGTCAGCACTGCAAGAGACTGACATATGCTTTTATTATTAGCTAAGACTGCGGATGGGCGCGTCCTTACAGCTCAACGTTCAATTTATTGACCTTAGAAGGATGAAAGGTTGAGTTTCCCTCCACTTTTGAAACCCACCAACATAATAATGTACTAAGGGAACATGTTCCTCCACATACGCGCATGGCAGGTTGAGGGGGGCAGCAGCAGTGAAACAATCATCAAATTCTGCCTTTTCTGAAATAGGAAAAGATGACTCAGCATTTGATACAGAGATGAGTCATGAGACAGAGCGCTTTGAAACTGAGATGTGTGAGGTACACAACAAAGGTTGTGTCTTGGTGAATAGTCACAGAGTGAGGCGGAGGCATAGAGAGGTAGACTCTGCACGATAGTCTGCAGACACTTTAACCAGGGATGAGGCAGCCACAAGGGTAGATCATGAGAGGCAATGGGCTTGTCTTTTCATTTGTGTTTCAAACACACCCCCATTCTTCATGTCCTGGTATATATAATTGAAACCCCCACTTTTCATGCCCTGGGACCCAGGACAGTGCGTGAGAGGCAGGGGGCTTGTCTTGTCATCTGTGTTTCAACCACAGCCCCATTTTTCATGCTTTGTCTCCTTGTCTAAGGGAGGTGGTCGTGGTGTCTTTTCTTGCAAGATCTTGTAAAGTTTAACCAAATCAGCACATCCTAAAACCAGTAGAAGCAGAATTTTTGATTAACTGTTTGATTAATTAAAATCATTACAGTAAAAGCATGAACGTGCATTTAAAAAAATAATTTAAATAGACAGTTCCCCCCGCTGCCCCCCGCTGCCCCCTGCACAACCCCTACCCATCCAAATCCTGACTTTTGCCTTGAGGCAGGTTGTGCGGACCCCAGTGATATTTGTATTTCACTTTTGATTAAAAACAAATAAATACCCAGCTTTAAAATACTGGGGCTTGATAATTCTGATTAAAGAGGCGGCGCCCCGTAATTACGGCTTCCTTCGGCTTGATTTGGGGTCACAGTCACCGGAGTCGGGTTGCATTCCCGCGCATCCTTGAAGGCGATCCTGATCAGATGCGCACATCCTTCCAGTCTTGCTAAATTCATTGTCTTTGATTTGGAGAAACATAAGGCCGAGGCCGCTCTGCAAGTCTTCGCCCCTTAACAACACACATCGGGCGAAGAAGGCACGATGTTCATATTTAGTTTGGGGCAGCTTCACAGGAGGTGCAGCCAGCAGGGGCGTAACACAGCCCCTGCAGCCCCCGCGGTTCGGGTGGGCCCTCACCCTCCAGGGGGCCCCGTCAGCACCGCACTTCTGCTGGGGAGCTCTAGATTGAGTCCGGAGGGGGCCCTTTCACGTACCCTGCAGGGGGGCCCCCTCAAGGTTCGTTACGCCACTGGCAGCCAGGATTCCTTTTGGGAGGAGCTCAGCCTGCATTCTGTATGTTCCCCCTTACGTGCCCATGCTGGATTAAAATCAGAGATACGTACCTTTATGATAACTTATGAGTCTCATAAAAAGTATTTTACTGCGGACTTGAGGTGTCGGGGCCTCGCTTAGATCGCTTTGAGCTGTTCCCGGCATGCTTGATTTGTGCAGGGGCTAGGTTGAAACTTGAACGGAGGGCGTTAATATGTTCCATTTTTTAATTGTATGTTTATACCTTTTGTCTTTTGTAAACACAGCCCTGAAGAAGTCCCGGCTGGGACGAAACGCGTCGGCTGTCCTATTTTCTCTCTGTTGAAAAATAAATCATCCAAACAAAACGGAATTTTTGGACATTCATATTTGTGAAGTTGTTATAATTGAATTTGAAAACTTGTTCAATTTATGGTGCACCTGTGCTTTCATTTAACTCATGTTTTAGTTCTGTTTAGAACTGGCATTGTGTTGGCGGGTGTCGTATCGGTGTGCACATGATCCCCACCTAAAGGTTTAGACAAGGGGAATTTTCTACAATATGGGCAATTTGTTTATCAGGTGCATTTGTATCAAGGTTCCGCCATCTACCATGTTTTGGAGGGCGTTAATATCTTGAGCAAAGGATGTTTCACAGACTTGTTTGTTTACGGCTTTCTTCCAGGCAATGAGTGGAATTTCCAAAAGTCATCGTCTTGCTGCCTCTTTCTTCAGTGTGTTGATAGCGTGGCCAAGGCTGGCATGCCCAGCTGCCCCTACCTCCTCGAAGGCGGATCTCAGTTGTCATCTTAGGGAGGCAGCTGGAGCCCTCAAGATCCTTAGATATAGCGTCATCAGACCCCCCCTGACACGTCAGGTCTGGCCTCCCGAGGCCAAGCTCCAATTTCTCTTCACCGGCAGCTTATGGCTGGAGTAGAGGTTAGGTTGGGGTGTGCGGCTTGAATATGGCCAGAGGTCCTACACGAGCATTGATGTCATCATGGGCGGGGCAGGTAGGAGACAGTGGTCCTGCATGAGCAGTGATGTCATGGACGGGGAAGGTAAGGGACAGGGCTACAGCACGAGCTGTGATGTCATAGACGGGGCAGGTAGGGGTCAGGGGTCCTGCATGAGCTGTGAATTCATGAGTGAGATGTCATGGACGGGTCACGTAGGGTACAGGGGTCCTGCATGAGCAGTGATGTCATAGGTGAGATGTCATGGACGGGGCACGTAGGGGACAGGGGTCCTGCATGAGCAGTGATGTCATAAGTGAGATGTCATGGATGGTGCACGTAGGGGACAGGGGTCCTGCATGAGCAGTGATGTCATAAGTGAGATGTCATGGACGGGGCACGTAGGGGACAGGGGTCCTGCGTGAGCAGTGATGTCATAAGTGAGATGTCATGGATGGTGCACGTAGGGGACAGGGGTCCTGCATGATCAGTGATGTCATGGACGGGGAAAGTAGAGGACAGAGGTCCTGCATGATCAGTGATGTCATGGACGGGGCAAGTAGAGGACGGAGGTCCTGCATGATCAGTGATGTCATGGAAAGGACAGGTAGGGGACAGGGGTCCTGCATGATCAGTGATGTCATGGACGGGGCAAGTAGAGGACGGAGGTCCTGCATGAGCAGTGATGTTATGGAAAGGACAGGTAGGGGACACGGGTCCTGCATGAGCAGTGATGTCATGAATGGGGCAAATAGGGGACAGAGGTCCTGCATGACCTATGATGTCAGGAGTGAGATGTCATGGACAGGACAGGTAGGGGACACGGGTCCTGCATGAGCAGTGATGTTATGGAAAGGACAGGTAGGGGACAGGGGTCCTGCATGATCAGTGATGTCATGGAAAGGACAGGTAGGGGACAGGGGTCCTGCATGATCAGTGATGTCATGGATGGGGAAAGTAGAGGACAGAGTTCCTGCATGATCAGTGATGTCATGGACGGGGCAAGTGGAGGACAGAGGTCCTGCATGAGCAGTGATGTCATGGAAAGGACAGGTAGGGGACAGGGGTCCTGCATGATCAGTGATGTCATGGACGGGGAAAGTAGGGGACAGGGAACAGAGGTCCTGCACAACAAGTGATATCAGAAGTGAGATTTCATGGACGGTGAAGGTAGAACTGATGTGAGTTCTAGTTTCTTTCTGCTCTTCCTTCGATAATTCAGTGAGTAGATAAGTGGACCCGTGCTTTGTGCTGGTCCATGTACAGAGGTGAGTAACAGACCATGTTGGTGCTGGCTGAGGGCTCATCCCTGATGCCTTTTAGGTAAGCAAGAGAGCTGCAGGAGTGAGAAGAGGATACAGTACAAACTATAGAAACATGAGCAAGAGGAACATATAACAGACACACTTAGTCACCATATGAGCTGGATCCTGTCATTGTATGTTAATCTGATCCTGTCTGCTTCGGGTGTTAGTTTTCTCTGTCACTGAATGGTCTCAGTCCACTCAGGTAACTATGACTATGTGTTTGACGCTTTGTTCTTAATATATCGTATAAATAGGGGAATGAATGTTGTTGTAGTCAAAGTCAAAGTCAAATTTTATTATGATTTGGCTCTCAATGAGGGCCACATAAAAATACACACATATTTAACATACAAATAATACATAAGTAGCATCATACGACAAAAGGAATAGCCACTACTTATCTGCAAGTTAAGCAATCATCAACATCTCCCGGAAATTCATTAATAAATATCTAAAAGCTCTTTAAAATATTTAAAAATTCTGGAACAGAACATTTCGTTAGGGGGGCAATAAAGTGCAAGGAAGAACATTTTACATTCACAATTCCCAATTGTAAACAGATTGGTTTTAACCATTTTTGGCGCAAAGGGCGCAATACCGGACAGATAAGCAATACATGGTTAAAATCCTGAACAGCATTATTACAAAAATTGCATAGAGGAGAAACCCCATACCATTTTGCTAAAAGTGAATTAAGTGGAAGCAAATTATGACGTAAAAGGTACCATAATCTACGGACACCATGGGGAATATTCCAAATAAGATATTGTTGGGCTAATTTTGGTGTATATGTTGTAACCAGGGCTTCCCTTTCTTTTTGCTTCGGTTGGGCAAGTATATCTGACTTGAAACAAAGTTCCCAGAACATACTTTTTAATTTCAACTTTAACTCTAATGGAGAAAGTAGAAATAACGTGCTTTCATCCAGTTCAAGCAGCGATACCGCTTTTCTAAAGTTTTTTACCAGCTGCGAGAACTAATTAAAGTTGCCCAATAGTTCCTTTTTTAGAATTTCACGTAAGGTGCCCGGTTTACCTCTAGCCAAGCAGGCTACCCATCTTACAAGGGCTGCCAACCCCTGAGCCCAACAGCTTCGAAGTCCGAATTCCAGCCTGCATGAAGATGTAGAGCAGGCTGTATTAAATGAAGAGATTTTTCTTAGTACCTTTCCTTCCATTTTTTGCATGAAACCCCATTGTTTCAACTCCACTAATTCCATTCCATAAAGGAGGGTTGCAGGAATTTTCACTCGAAATACATCCAAGCATAGGGAGAAATGCCTCCTCCCAGTAGCTTTATACAAAGAACATAATCCCATACCATGGGCCATCGCTTTACGAGAATTATGTTCGATGTGAGGCTTCTCACTAAATTAGCAGATATTATTTTGCCTAAAAACATATAGGTTTTAACCACCTCAAGTTTTTGTCCGCTAATTGTCCAATTATAGCTACTAGACCTGCATTTCTTCTTTCCAAAGATGCACATGATTTTACTTTTAGAACTATTAATTTTCATGTAATGTGCATCAGCAAATTGATTCAATGCATGAAGACGGTTAGAGAGACCTTTCGGGGTCAGATCTAAAACAAGTATATCGTCCGCATACATTAGAATCGATATAGCTGTCCCTCCAATTGTCGGGGCTAATCCCTCACAAACTGCAACAGTAGTTGGTAAATCGGCCGTATACAAGGAAAACAATATGGGTGCCAATATACACCCTTGTTTTAATCCGTTCAGAGAGGGGATAGATTGAGAAAGACCCCTCTCACCGCCTTGTAACACCTTACACCATGTGTTCGAATGTAAAGACTTAACTAGATCAAATAGGTAACACTTTTGTGGGGTTTTTAGAAAATCAGATCACTCAGGCGCACTGCCTCGGTTTAGACGTTACAGAGTATAGATTGACAAGTAGAAATGTAGTGCGTGAAGAGCAGGCGGAAAAACACCCTTAACCGTCTAAAATAGTCAAGGGACTAAACAGAAATATACAGTTGTGCTCTCGCTACTACAAAAAGTATCACAAGCAGTACATTCACTGATAAGTATTCAAGGAGACAGAAGCAGATTCTTTGGTGTGTTCAAAATGCAGCAAAACGTTGGTTTATTCTCTCCAGATTCAAGTAATGTAATGCAAAGCCGACACGTGTTTCGTCGTGTACAGTTGAGTCAACACGACTCTTCAGGGCTTGAAAATTAGTATATTCGTGGTGCTTATCGCTAGGTCTGGGCTACTATCCATATGTTGGACGTTACTTGTCGGAGAGAGACACAATTCTAATGCGGCTACCCAGAAACGGTCTGTTCCTTTACGATAGTCACGTGGAAAAAAGGCTTACACAATGGTAGTCTGCCTATCGAGTGTCACACTTCTCTGTGTTAGTTCACTCTTGGTCCTGGTGTGTCAGGAGGTAGCCGGGAGGGGATCCGTTTTTTTCTAAGGACTCGCTAGAGACGGGTACGTCTCTCAACAGGCGGTGCGCTGTTGCTCTGGATCCCTCCTCCTGTGGTTCCCGGTCGCCGTCTCTCAGTGCTTCTGTCTCCTTGAATACTTATCAGTGAATGTACTGCTTGTGATACTTTTTGTAGTAGCGAGAGCACAACTGTATAGATCAAATAGGTATCCTGGCATGCCCAATGCCGCCAACTTTCTCCACAGCGTTGGACGGTCCACCTTGTCAAACGCCGTGGAGAAATCTATAAATGCTACGTATACGCCACCACCTCGGACACGAGCATATTTATCCATAATTACCTGTAGCAATGTTAGATTATCTAAAGTTCCATGCTCTTTTCGAAATCCTGTCTGTTCCATAGGTAAAATATTATTTAAATTTGCCCATTCCATTATTAGTATTAATAAAAGCTTAGCAAAATTTTTTCCTATTGAGTCTAATAAAGCTATTAGACGATAATTAGAGGGGTTGTCCCGATCACCTTTTTTAAAAATTGGGATTAGGATACTTCCCCGCCAAGAGTCGGGGACTGTTCGTGATTTAAAGCACGCCAAAAATACTGGAAGAAGGATCCTGCTCCAAATGGTAACATCTTGCTTGATTATAGACATGGGCAATTCATCAGGACCCAGAGCCCCGGAAGAGCGCATGCTCTTTATTACGGTAGCTATGGATTGCTCAGTGGGGAGTTCCATTTTAAAGTCACTATTTGGACCTGGAACCCATGGTTCCCCCCCTGCACCGTTAGGCGCATATAAGGTGGTCACAAATTGGGTCCAGACATCTTCTGTAATAACTATAGGAGTGGACGTTGTTATAGAACCACATCCTTGCCTTATTATGGACCAGAAATCTCTAGAGTTTTTACAAGTTGAAGCCTCTCTTAACTTGATCCATAAAGTATCTTCTTTTTCACTTTTTATCTTGGATCTCAATCTTACCCTCCTTCTTCTTAATAAAGCTAACTGATACTCATTTTCCCCCCGATCTATTAAGGTATTGCTTCCTGACGAGTTTATTTATCTCCTTCTTTAATCTTAATAAGGGACTAGGAGAAAAATGTTTCTTTTTGGGATTTCCTATAATCCTAGCCGTCGCGGTGACTTTTTTAAGGAGATTTTCAAGAAAAAGGAATTCCCTACCTTGCCAGTAATCAAACTCCAATAGTAGTTGGGTAAGGATATTTTGTACATCCTTGCTGTTAGCAAATCCCCAATAACATCTATCTGAGTTACACTTAATAGAGAAACCTCTATTCTTTAAGGACCAACGGCTAGTTTCAGGGGGTATTAATGAGACAGTTATATTAATAATTTTATGATCACTCAAGGGGGAATGAGAGATCACCAAATCTTTGAGAAAGGAGAACGTATCAAAGTCCGTTATTACATAGTCCAAAATAGATTCACCCCTAATAGATCCATGTGTATAGTTAGCAGGAGTGTCTGAAGGCATCCTGCCATTTATGATATGTTGTTGTAGTATTTAGAAATATTTAATATTGTTGATCAAGGGGCCAATAGCAAATGGTGTTTGTAAATAATAGATATATTCTTTATAATTATTGCGGAGTGATGACCATCGGTATCTGTTGTGGATCTTTCCACAAGTGAGCTGTAGATAAGTTTATTAAAAGTGTCTTGTAGGTACTCTGGGTTGTATATAAATTAATCACTGGGTCTTGTGGATAGGTTATATTTTATTTTGTATAAATATTTTTTTTAGTTGATCAAAGTGAATTCAATTCTGAGGAGGGAGATGTAGGGTTGGAATAAATAAATTGGAGTGAACATAGAATATGTGATGACTCATCTTTGATGTAAGTATTTTATATACATTAGAACTTTATCTGATCATAAAATGATTGAAGTAATATTTTAGGGATCGTGAAACATTGTATTTTAAATTTTATTCAGACTATCGTCTGGGATCCACTCAATTACGATGCAAAGCCTAACTAGCAATGATACACCTGGTTTTGAGCATTTACTCACAAGACAGTTATACGGAATAGGATTATATTATTTGGGGTCATGATAATTGATTTTCTGCCAACAGTAAGAAATGTAGTGTCTTAATCTGTTATGGTAAACTGATCTGTATTGTAGGAATCTATTTAAAGTCACATTATTTTGTTTGTTTGTTTCTTATCTAAATTGTTTCTTCAATATGTATCAGTGCATTTTAGAAATATTTATTATAGATATCTGATCCTGTATGAAAGTACATATGATCCATTGGTGTAGGTGGAGTCACGGTCTGTTTGAATTGATTATTTGTTGATTAATGTATGAAAATGATTTAGGTGATTTAGACTGAAAATATGTATATTTAAAGCAAAAATCTGATCAAACGTTTTTGTATGTGTTTTAATCTTTTCAGCTCTGATGAAGTTTGTTTAGGACGAAATGTGTTGACGGGGCTGAATTCATGTTTACATCTACAAAAAGTATAGAAATAAATCAAGATGTTTTCATCAAGACCCGTGACTCCTGTGTGTTACTAATGTACACTCCCATCATTACGGGTTGGATAATTGATATATTTGGTCTATATTACTTATGTCCAGGCATCATCAACGATGGAAATGTGAAGTTTCTAAAAAAGGTTAATGATATTATCAATGATAACACATGTGTAGATAATATGCACTCCTGTCCTGTATGTGCTAACTAGTTTTGTGTAGTAATTCGTTAGTGGTAGAATCACAAACAGTTTAGTGACCGGGTCTAACTAATGAACTAATAAGGATAAATACTAGTGTGATTGCCCTACAGCCTTTCTTTGTCTTAAAAGAAATAGTTGTTAACTGATGTCTCTTGGGACCACGTGCCATAATGTAAGTATATGTACTTAGTATAGTTAGTTGGTAAGTCCAAGGAGCCCAAAAAATCCACGAGGGCTGCACTCACGGGTGCAGGGGTGGAGGCGTTAGAACTGCGTCATCCAGATGTGAGAGCGAGGGGTGTGGCGTGCCTTTGACTTGTGTTACATCTGATGTAACATAAGTTAAAAAAGGGCGCAACTTGTTAATATATAAAATGAATGAAAGTGGGGCTGATACACATGCTTGTCTTACCCCACGGTGGACACATATATCATCAGAAACTCCAACCTGAGACTGATTATGATTCTGGTATTCATAACCCAAATATGCTAGAAAGTGTTATGCTATGTAATGTTATTGTAGTAATCAGGTGACCACACTGGAGTGATGATGTCAACGTAGGTTTATTCTGGTATCAGGTAAGCAGGTACACAGGTAAAATAAGACCAGATGTAAGTCATATCAAACCCCACCGGGAGCAGCCTGCTAGCTGCTCAGCCACATCCATCGACTGTCATCTCTCATCCAGTCACCCACGCATCCCACTCACGGCCCACACACCAAAGATTCCACTCAGAACACTCCCACAGGCTGAGCCGCCAGGGACAGGGAAGGATTGAAGTCAAGCTCACTTTACTGAAACCGGATTGCAACTGCCCCGCAACAGTGCACAAACGTTAAGACGTGAAGTTAAAAAAAAACAACAGAGCACACGTGCTCCCAAGTGCATAAAGGTTCCAACAAAGCAAAACATGTGTGAAATGGAGAAGACTAGAAGATCATGGTTTCAGCATGGCATTTGTTGTCACGAAAGAATCTCTATTGAAACTGTCACACTTATGACAAAGACGTGGCTGGCAGAAAGTGGCAAACTGAACAAGTATAACAGCATGCTCCGGCAATTTCACGCCGTGCCGAGTGGCTCCCAGCATCAGCGTAACGCAAAACATTGGCCAGCAGATCACGAGTCCCACAGAGAAGCAAATGCGTCATAGGGAGGTCCGTGGCTGGAAGACACAGGTTAAGTGGGGGCACCGTCGCAAGCTTCTTTGAAATTTAAACAAGACAATGTCAGTCGGATATCACTGCAAACAATAAGTTCAAGTTCAAGTTCTAGCATTTATATAGCGCACTACTCACCCAGAGGGTCTCAAGGCGCTTGGGGAGGGGGTTCCTTATTTGTCGAATAGCCAGGTTTTAAGTTCTTTTCTGAAGGAGAAGTGGTTTTGAGTAAGGCGGAGGTGAGAGGGGAGTGAGTTCCAGGTCTTGGCAGTCAGGAAGGAGAAGGATCTGCCACCCATGGTGGATTTTCGGATGCCCGGGACTGTGGCGAGGGCTTGATTGGACGATCTTAGTTGGCAGGTGGGTTTGTAGAAGGATAGTCGAGAGTTGAGGCATTCGGGTCCTAGGTTGTAGAGGGCCTTGTGTGCGTGGGTGAGAAGACGGAACGTAATTCTTTTGTTGACGGGAAGCCAGTGGAGGTCCTTTAGGTGTCCGGTGATGTGGTCTCGGCGAGGGATGTCCAATATGAGTCTTGCTGATGAGTTTTGGATGCGTTGGAGTTTTTTCTGTAATTTTGATGTGATTCCGGCGTATAGTGTGTTACCATAATCCAGTCGACTCGTGACCAGTGCGTGGGTCACAGTCTTTCTTGTTTCGAGGGGGATCCAGCGGAAGATCTTTTTGAGGATGCGAAGTACGTTGAAGCAGGAGGATGAGACTGCGTAAACTTGTCTGGACATCGAGAGAGAGGAGTCTAGGATGAAGCCAAGGTTACGTGCGTGGTCAGTGGGTGTGGGTGCTGAGCCCAGAGCGGAAGGCCACCAAGAGTCGTCCCAGGCAGAGGGTGAGGATCCTAGGATGAGCAGTTCAGTTTTGTCTGAGTTTAGTTTTAGGCGGCTCTGCTTCATCCATTCGGCTACTTCTTTCATGCCTTCGTGAAGATTGGTTTTGGCAGTGTTCGGGTCTTTGGTGAGGGAAAGGATTAATTGGTTGTCGTCGGCGTAAGAGATGATGTTGAGGTTGTGTTGGCGCGCGATGGATGCGAGTGGGCTCATGTAAACGTTGAAGAGGGTGGGACTGAGTGATGACCCTTGTGGTACTCCACAGATGACTTCTGTGGCTTCTGAGTTGAATGGGGGAAGTCGGACTCTTTGAGTTCTCCCGGCGAGGAACGAGATGATCCAGTCCAGGGCTTTTCCTTGTATGCCGATGTTGCTGAGGCGTTGTATAAGGGTGCTGTGGCAGACCGCGTCGAAAGCGGCGGAGAGGTCGAGTAGAATGAGGGCCGCAGTTTCTCCGTTCTCCAGTAGTGTTCGGATGTCGTCTGTCGCTGCAATGAGGGCGGTTTCGGTGCTGTGTTTGGCTTGAAATCCAGATTGAGATGGATCGAAGGAGTTGTTGGATTCCAGGAAGGCGGCGAGCTGGCTGTTGACGGCTTTCTCAATTTTTTTTTTTTAAGACCAGCGGTCCCAAACTTTATTTAGTTTCACAGAGGAGTTAAGCAGTAGTCATACAATGTCATAACAATGAAGCATTACTACAAACGGCATTCGGCCAGCAGTACATAATGACATGTCAATCATATATGAGTGAAAATAAACAATAGCCAGTGGAGATGCATTAGTGCGCAAGTGGCAGTGCCAGGAAATGGCTCGTGCTGCAGTGCTCGCGGCTCGTAGCACTGCGTAAGGACCAGAGTGGTCATGAAATCCAACAGTCATTGTTTTAAGTTGTGTTCCCCGTTTAGCACAGTAGTGAGCAAGGGCAGGATCATATCCCCCGTCGTCACATGGGTCGCTGGATTTCCGCCTTCTGTACTTGGAAGCATTCAGCTGGCATTGCGTGATACGGAAATGGGGAGGGGGGGATCAAGCATTGGCGTGAGTACAGCAACAACAATCTCTGCGTCAACCAAAAGATATAACTGGGAAGTAAAAGAAGAGGGGGAGGGAGAAACATTTCAACAACTGTTGGACTAGTGTTTGTGCGTGTGGTAGTGAATCTAGAACCCTAGCTATGAGTGGTGCACCCTATATGGGCTGCGCAGGAGCGGGGGTAATTGAGGATGTGGTGTCGCTGCGGCTGCAGGGCGGTGGAGGGGGGGCGGCGGGGGGGAAGGGCCGCGGCGAGGAGCGGCAGGGGACATCTCTCGTTGTGGAGGGTCACAGCGGTCGGGGCAGGTAGTGGGGGGGAAGGAGGGGGGGGGCACGGACAGCAATCAACTGGGCCCTCTCTAGTCCGCGTCGGGTTGGTATTCTATACCGACCTGGGCGCACGCCCGGTGGTACGCGATCAGGGTAGCGTCCCAGTCTTGGGCGATCGGATATTTCCGTAGGCCAGCGGTCTCCTCTCTGTGTAGAGACACACTCTCCGCACAGGCCCAGTTGCCAAGAGAGCGACGCCAGTCCGCGGGGCGCGGTGGGGTGGCACTTTTCCACCGTTTTGTGATGAGGCGTTTAGCCGTGATGAGGCCTAAGTCCCAAAAGCGCGCCCGTAGCTTGGTCTGCTTGGCCCTCTTGTAGAGTCCCAGTAGGCATACGTCCCATGTCTTGGGGAGAGTTGCGCCCGTGGCGGCCGTCAGCGTGTCAGCGACCGCTGACCAGTACGGGGCGAGGTGGGCGCAACTCCAGAGTGCGTGCAGGAAGTCCGAGTCTAGGAGGCCGCATCTGGGACACGCCGACGAAGTGAGTCCGAAATAGCGATTCAGCTTGTCAGGAGACAAATACGCGCGGTGGATGATATAATATTGGATGGTTTTAAACCGCCCGTTGCGGGGAATATTTCTAGCGCCCGCTAATATCGCGGCCCACTGCTTATCCGTCCAGTCGGAGCCCCGGTCGGTCGCCCACTTCTCCCTCAGTCTTTGGGAGGAGAATTGGGTATGGCTGTGCAGTGCCTGCGCCAGCCAGTGTACTATATGAAACCCATCACCCATCACGTGTAGGTACTGGATGAGTAGATGGGTGGGCGGTTCTTGGCTCATGTCACCCCATGCCTTCGTCAGCTCATGGAGGAGTCTAGCGTGCGCCAGGAACTGACCCACTGGCAGCTCGGTATCCGCGGCCAGGGTCTCGAAGGGCAACAGCACTCCATCGCTATATAGGCCACTCAGGTCGTCTAAGTCTGCCGCAGTCCAGCTGCGTAGCTCAGTCGAGGACAGAATGCCAGTGCCTAGGGGAGTCCCTAGTAGAGGTAGGTTCGGAGCATAGGGCACTGTATCCCTGGCGAGTCTGAGGGCCCGTGCAAAGCACCGCTTCGCGAGCGCCACATGGACTTGTGTGGGGTGTCGCCCCTGCGTTAGGGGGTGGAAGAGTGTTAGCACCTGTGCGGGGGACAGGGTGGTGTCGGCCGTGGCCGTGTCTATCCGGTTCCTGCCGCTCAGCCAGTAAGCGACCCATTGTAGCTGGGCTGCTAAGTAATATAGCTCCTGGTTGGGGACAGCCAGGCCTCCAGCGTCCGTGGCCGCGTATAGGGTCCTTAATGCTACCCGGGGTCTCCCTTTGTTCCAAATGAGGCGCCTGGTGAGAGTTTCCAGCTCTCTGAATATGCGCGTTGGCACATACACTGGCAGGTTGGCATAATAATAAAGGAGCCGAGGGAGCATTATCATTTTGGTTAGCGCCACTCTGGCCGGCACATTCAGTGGGAGGGAGTTCCAGAACGTGACCTGGGCCGTGAGCGAGGATATAGCTCTCACCAGGTTGCCCTCCAGGAGATCCACGGGGTCACGGTATATCAAGATCCCTAGGTACCTGAACACCGTCGGGTACCACCGGAGCGTCACCCCCATCATGCGTACCTCACATTGCGGCATCTCGCTACTGAATGCGTAGGTTCCCGATTTGGCCCAGTTAACGTGGAGCCCCGACATGTCTCCGAACGTTCGGAAGATGTCTGTGATTGCCTCGGGTATGCGCGTGAGATCTCTGATGTACAGTAATAGATCGTCGGCATACAGAGACACCGAGTGTGTGCCGTCTGCCAGTGGTATGCCCCATGTGACGCCGGAGGTGCGGAGCAGTTCCGCCAACGGCTCCATTGCCAAGGCGAATATCATAGGGGAGAGGGGGCAGCCCTGCCTGGTACCCCGCCCTATGCGGATCCTGTCAGAGAACAACCGTCCAGTCCGGACGTGTACCTCGGGCGCTTGATAGAGGAGCCCCACCATCTGGATATAGGTGTCGCCTAGTTCATATTTCTCGAGGACTCGGAGGAGGTACGGCCATTCCACTGAGTCAAACGCCTTTTCAAGATCGAGCACGATACACCCTGAACGTGGCCAGGTGGGGGTCGCAGACCGTTGGATCTTAAAAAAACGGCGTAGATTGTAGGACGTGCTCCGGGTGGGCACAAAGCCATTTTGATCAGTGTGTACCAGTTTGGGGACCAGCGGTGCAAGCCTCCGAGCTAGCGTCGCTGCCAATATTTTGTAATCGGTGTTGAGGAGCGCCAGTGGTCTGTATGAGCCGAGTTCGTTCGCATCTCTACCCGGTTTCAGCAGAGAGACCACGTTAGCTTCGTTTAGGGACGCCGGGAGTTCAGCATCTTCCAATGCCGCCTTATACATTCTCAGCAGTTCCGGTATTAACACCAGTGAGTAGGCTTTATAGAACTCTGCCGGGAGTCTGTCGGTGCTTTGCTATTGGAGAGGGAGAAAATCACTTCCCGTAATTCCTCACCGGTGAGCGCAGCGCCCAGCTCAGTCTGGTGGGCAGCAGTAGCTGTTGGGAGCCGCAGAGTCGTCAGATAGTCCGTGATCTCCACCACAGTGGCCCGCAGCCGCGAGCTATACAGGGACCTGTAATGTGACGTGAACGCCTCATGGATCTGTGTCTGGGTGTAGACCTCGACACCCTGGGTCGTGCGGATCGACAGGACCGACGCGGAGTGCGTGTCTTGTCGTATCAGCCAGGACAGCAGCCTGCCAGGTTTATCCCCCGCGCTGTGTGTGCGCGCGGAGTGCGCTGCGAAATTAACGTTCTTTAGGCGCTCCATCAATACAGCGTGATCCGCCCTGGCCGAAACCAGTTGGGAGTCATCGCCTCTCGTCGCCTCCCGCTCTTTATCTAGTAGCGCCTCCTCCGCTCTTATCAGATCCCTCTCCACCTGGCCACGCAGGCCCGCCTGCACACCAAGGCAGCCTCCCCGGGTAACCGCCTTAAAGGCGTCCCACTCGGTCCTCGGGGAGGAGGTCGAGTCGTTGTTGTCTTCGAAATATTGTATGATTCTCCTGGACATCTCCTCCCGGAATGGTGTGTCGAGTAGGAGATCTGGTTGCAAGCGCCATGTGGGCAGGGGTGGACGCGGGCGCCTCCTTCCATATACCAGTGTGTGCGGGTTATGGTCCGAGTGCGTCCGTCCCAGGTAGTCTGCGTCTGTCACGGAGGGAATCAGGTCGCGGGACAGCATGTATCTATCTAACCTGACATGTAGTGAGTGGGCTCCCGAGTAATAGGAATACACCCGGGCGGTGGGATTTCTGACTCGCCAGGCATCCTGTAAGTTCCATTGTGTTGCCCAATCAAGTAGGGCTCTGGAAGTTGCCTGCGCTGGAGCAATTGCTGCTGGGGGGGGACGAGCGGTCAAGGGAAACATCTAGTACGCAGTTGTAATCCCCACCCATCACCAATGGTACGTCAGGCCAGGGCGCGATTACTGCCGATAAGCGCGCGAAGAATTTCCCCTGCTCTACATTAGGTGCATAAATGGAGGCTATGACAATCTGCTGCCCGTCTAGTTTGCCCTGTATGAAGACATAGCGCCCCTCAGTGTCGATATTGCTATGTGTTAGTGCAAATGGAACCCCGGGCCTAACCCAGATCAGGGTCCCCCGTGCAAACGCAGAAAAGGTTGTGGCGAATATCTGCCCCCTCCACCTGCGGCGAAGTGCGGCTACCTCAGTGGCGACCAGGTGTGTCTCCTGTAGTAGTGCAATCTGGACCTGATGTCTCCTAAGGTATGAGTACACCTGGTATCTACGTGAGGGTGTGTGCATGCCCCTGACATTCCAGGTACAAAATTTAACCGAAGCCATCACAGTGTTCATTGCACCCAAGCACCCGTCCCCCCCTCGCCGGTCCCCAGCCCGCCCCACCCACACACGCACAGCAGCCGCGAACAGTGACCATTTTTTCCCCTCGCCCTCTTCCACAGACCCAGGGATGCACGCTGTAACACTTCAGTGTCAACACTAGTCTCAAAAGGAAGAACTTTAACAGAAACATAATACCAAAAGGGCAACAACAAAACAAGTCGTCGCCCAAACGCTCTATCGAGCTTAATCAATCCGTTAGTTCAATGGGGGGATGACGAAGTTCAGCACTTGGGTGGAACAAGTTAGTTCAAATCGCCAAGAGAGCCGTGGCGGCTCCCCACCACGGGCATTGTTTCAAGGGGCACCAAAAAGTCAGTGGCAATGTCCGCAGACAGGTCAGAGTTCCCAATGTTACTGGTCTCGGATAGCCCGCCCCAGGGGGGGGGAGGGGGATCCCATCAGTTATTCCCTCGGGGGGGGCACTCACCTCTAGGGGTCCGTCCACCCCGCCAGATTTTTAGTTCCCGGTGGTGTGCCAGTGGAACCGCCCCGGCTCCTCTCCCGGTGTCGCGGCGGTTCCGTGACGGGCCGGTAGGCGAGGGGTTCGGGTGTAGAGCTCAGATCCCAGAGATGGGACTGGACGCAGCTGCCGGGGTCTCCAGAAGTGTCGATGTGGATCTCCGATTGTGTCAGCTTTGGAAGTGAAGAAACTGTTCCAAAATGCCAGTAGCAGTAGCCTAGCCAGGGCTAGGCTGATGAGGGTAGCTTATACTATCTGATCCGATGTTTGGGGTGTGACATCCGGTAGGCCCTCTGTATTCGGGTCATCTGGCAGTCCGTACATAAAGTCGTCGTCTTCGCTCCCGCGTGATCTTGGGCTTGCGTTGGAAATCAGGATGGGTGATTGTGACCCGCTGATCTCAGCTGCTATTCGGATGGCCTCTCGTTGTGCAGTCTGCATTTGCTCTGGAGTGGGGCCAATTTCCGCGACTGTGGTCGGCGACTCGACCCTCGAGGCGTGTCGTTGTCTCCGCCTGCGGGTACCTCGGTTTCGGCGTTGCTCCTTCGGCGCGGGTTCGTAGTTCGCATCTACTCCCGAATCCAGCCAGGCCGCCGCCGCCTCTGGAGTATCGAAGAAGTGGGTTTTGTCCTGTGCCACCACTCTGAGGCGTGCTGGGAACAGCAAGGAGTACTTGAGAGCCAGGCGTCTGAGCCGTTGTTTCACCTCGAGGAACGATTGACGTCGGCGTTGGACTTGTATGGTATAGTCAGGGAAGAACATCACCTTGGCGTTGTCTACCTGTACGTCCGACAGTTTCCGCGTCTCGCGGAGAATGGCATCCCGGTCACGGTAGTTCAACACCCGCATGAGCATTGGCCTCGGGTTGGAGCCCTCCGGGGGTGGACGGGATGGTACCCTGTGCGCTCTTTCCACCACAAAGTGTGGTGACAGTGTGCCTTCCGGCAGTAGTTCTCTGAGCCAGGTCTCCATATGTTCCGCTGTCTCCCTCCGTTCCCATCGTTCCGGCAGGCCTACTATGCGTACATTGTTTCTTCTGGCCCGTCCTTCTGCATCCTCTGCTCTATCCTCGAGGAACTCCACCCGGTTGAGCAAGTCACGGACGTGCTTATCCGTCTGCGCCAGCTTGGGTGTGGTCTCTGCCATCGTTTGTTCCAAGGTCGTGGTGCGGTCGGACAGTTTCTTGTGGTCCGCTCGAAGGAGCGTCAGGTCCACAGCCACCTTATCGATCCTGTTCTCTAGTGACGTACGGGTTAGCTGCATGGACTCCTCTAGGCGTTCCATGGCCGCCAGCATAGTGTCCAGTTTGGAGGCGGTTTGGTCAGTCTCTGTGTTCTTCACCATCTTTCCTTTCCTCAGAGTCCCACCGGTGCCGGTCTTTGCTCTGGTCCCCCCTGACATGTGGGTGGTCGCACAGGTAGGTAGCCGAGTGGGCAGGCTCTCGCGATGAACTCTGTTGGGGCCTGTGCGCGCTGGCCTCTTCCGGTCAGGCAGTCTGCTCCGCCCGTGTCGGGTGGCGTGTGGGCCGCGAGGCAGGAGGGGGGGACCACTGCACCGCAGGACTACAGGATTTGGTGCTGCGGCACCGACTGGGGAGGACAAGACAGCAGTCCTTTGTCTGATACGAAAATCCCCAAGTGTAGCAGCCGTCACTGCGAATGTCTCTAATGCAAATGACCTCTCGGCTGTGCCATGTGGTGGTTTTCCAGGTCGTGCCGTTTGGTCCCTCCGGTTGCATCTGTCCTGCGGGCCTGGGAAGGCACGCTCTGCCTGGCGATCCCAGACGCCACCAAGCGTTGTGTGGGGGCACCGTGAGGTTCAGTACCGGGGTGGCTGAAGCGGAGTGTGCGGGGCTGCTCTGGGTTCTCACCCGCGTGGGCCTGGGAGGTCCCCCTAGTGTAGGGCCGATTGTCAGATGGGCCGCCCCAACGTGGCCGCAGTTTGCGCGTCGTGTGGGCCAGGCTCCTCGGTATTAGACGGGTCCGGCGTTGACCAGTGTCTATTTCTGGGCAGTGGGCGGGTACAGGTATCCTGGAGATAGGGCCTCACAGCTCCCGTTGCTGGTCGTTCAGGCCCAGGGGCGATGTCGTCAGTGTGGGTCTCCACACAGTGGAGCACGATCGTCCTCCGGCGTCCGCCAGGTTTGGCGGGAAGTCCCCAGCGCCGGCAGGTGAGGTAGGTCAGTGGCACAGGGTGCTGTGGGCCAGTGTGGCGTGCCTGCTTGCAACCTCTGGGATCCCTGAGCAGAGGGTTTGCCGGGGGGTATCGGGCGTGGCGATGCGGTCTCCACCCCCTTGCTGGGCCTGTCTCTAGGCGGTGGGTGAGTGTGGGGGCCCGGGGGGCAGAGCGGGCCAGCCCTTGCTGTAGCCTGCCGGGAACCAGGGGTAGCGCTGTCCGAGTGGGCCCCCAAATGGTCGAGTGCAATCCCTCTCCGGCGCTCACAGGGCCTGGCAGGACGTCCCCAGTTGCAGGTTGGCAGGGTGGGCCGATGTCGCAGCCCAATGCGAGCCAGGTCGTTATGCCTTACCGTCGTGTCTGGGGCCCCTGCGTAGCTGGGGCGCTGGGGGGCAGCCGGTGTTACGGCGCGAACTCCTTCCCCCACTTGATTGCGCCGGGGAGTGCACACGTGTTGCGGCCTACCTCGCTGGGCCGGATCCCCGGCCTCAGGTAGATGGGTTCGCCGACCGGAAGTGAGCCCTGGGCGGGCAGCTGCCGCGGCAGTCGACGGTCGGAGGGTCAGGAACTCCGATCCGCCTGAAAAGTGCTGTGGTGGCCGATCCGGTCCCCGGGTGCACTCGGTTCAAGTTTGGGCCCGGTGGCACAGGAAATGTAGGAGAATTAGCCCGTGGAAGGGGAGCTTCGCTCGGAGCTCAGCCCGGGCACGTCTTCTCACATCGCGTACTTGGCCACGCCCCCCCGTTGACGGCTTTCTCAATGACTTTGGCGGGGAAAGGGAGGAGGGATATGGGTCGGTAGTTTTTAAGTTCAGAGGGGTCTGCTGTGGGTTTCTTCAAGAGGGCGCTGAGTTCGGCGTGTTTCCAACTTTCTGGAAAGGTGGCAGAGTTGAACAAGCAGTTGATGACATCACGAAGATGGGGTGCGATGATGGAGTCAGCTTTGTTGAAGATGTGGTGTGGGCAGGGGTCGGTTGGCGAGCCAGAATGGATTGAGTTCATTAGGCGGATGGTGTCTTCAGTGGTGATTGTGTTCCAGGCCCTAAGGTAGTTAGTTGGCCGAGTGGGATCTGAGGGGAGTGGGGAGGGTAGATCGTTGGGAGTGTTCTCAAAGCTGTTGTGGATGTCGGCGATTTTGTTGTAGAAGAAGGAGGATAACGCGTCGCAGAGGTCTTGCGAGGGGGTGATGTCGCTAGATGCTGCGGTGGAGTTGGTGAATTCTTTGACAATGTTGAAAAGTTCCTTGCTGTTGTGGGTGTTGTTGTCGAGACGATCCTTGAATGCTGATTTCTTGGCGGATCGAATTAGTTGGTGGTGGTTGCGGGTGGCTGCCTTGAGGGTGGCCATGTTGTCGGTGGTTGGGTTTTTTCTCCATGTTTTCTCCAGGGTGCGGCATAGTTTCTTGGATTTTTTAAGATCATCATTGAACCAGGAAGTCTTTTTGCTGGCTGGTTTGATCTGGGGCTTTTTCAGGGGTGCTAATTCGTCAGCACTGTGGGTGATCCATTGCTTGAGATCGATGGCCGCTTGGTTTGTGTCCAATGAGAGGGTGGGAGGATTTTGGTTGAGTGATGAGAGGAGTTGGTCGGAGGTGATTTTGTTCCAGTTTCTCCGAGGAATGGGTTGTGGGCGGTTGTGGTTCAGGGTGGTTTTATAGCTGAAGTGAACACAGCTGTGGTCCGTCCAATGGAGAGCTGTGTTGCGATCAAAGGAAATGTGCTTGCTGGAGGTGAAGATAGGGTTGAGCGTGTGGCCGGCTACATGAGTGGGGGTGTCAACAAGTTGTTTGAGTCCGAGATTGGCCAGGTTATCCAGAAGGGTGGAGGTGTTGCTGTTGTGTTTGTTTTCAAGGTGGAAGTTGAGGTCTCCCAGCAGAATGTAGTTCTCGGAGGTGAGGGCATGTGGGCTGATGAAGTCCATGATGTCATCGCTGAATTGAGTGCGGGTGCCTGGGGGCCTGTAGATGAGGGTGCCTCTAAGTGTGGTCCTAGGGTCGGTGTGGATCTGAAAGTGGAGATGTTTGGCGGTTGCAAGATTGTCGTCGGAGCTGGTCGTGATTTTGATGGTGTTCCTATGGATGATGGCGATGCCTCCTCCTGTTTGGTTGGAGCGGTCTTTGCAGATAATCTTGTAGTCGTCCGGTATGGCTATGGCGATGTCAGGTGCTGATGATGTGTTCATCCATGTTTCTGTAAGGAAGGCGATGTCCGGTGACGCAGTGTCGAGTAGGTCCCAGAGTTAGGTAGCGTGTTTGTGGACCGAGCGGGTGTTGAGCAGGATGCACTTCAGGCGGTTAGAGTCAGAGCTGTGTGTGGAGGAAGTGGATTTGGTGAGGGTTCTGAAGCAGTTGAACTTGCAGAAGATGCAGGCGAATGGGCCGTGGGTGCGTCCTGGGGTGGCTTCGCAGCATTGTGGTGTGCGTCCGGGGTTGAGGGCGAGGAGAGTTGCGGCATCATAAGTGAGTCTAGTGGGTTGGGTGTGGCGGGGACCAGGGGCAAAGGCACTGGGCGCGGTCCAGGCGCGGACGGGCGTAGACGGGCTTACCTTTGGCGCACCTTTGGCGCGCATGGGGCGCGACCGCTGCGCGTGAACGCTGAGCGCAAAAGCATCAATAGATATCAGTGTTGGTTAGCAATAAAAAATAAAATGAGGCGCACTTGACTTCGCCCAGGCTGGGCTCGATTTGCACACCTGTTGTATGTGTGTATGTGTGTGTGTAGCCCACTGCCAAAAAACGATCCAAACCATTTTGTATTGTGAACACTCCTCAAAGATGTGTCAAAATAAAGCCAATTCACAGCAGAACTACAAATAGTTTGAGACCATGTGACATGTGTAGGGATATTTATTTTAACACGGGCAGCAACGTGACGTGACATCATTCTCCCAGCCAATGCCACAGATGAGATGAGGGAGTCGGTGTTGTTTTGCCAGCTCAGCTTGAAGCATGACTCTTGGCAAGAGCTGGGTCAAGACCCAGTGTGTAGGGAGGTCAGATCCAATGCAGGCATTAATCAAGCACACAATCTGGGCAGCGTCATTGTAGTGAAGGTCTGTTCCAATGCAGGCAGTTATCAGGCGCACATTCTGCGCAATACCAATGAAGCAAAGTAATTGGCTTACTGTAGATGAAGGCTCCGTCTGCGCAGCATCACTGTAGTGTGTGAAGAGACTAGCGTACCTGTAGGTTCACTCTGTGCAGCATTCATGACGCATCTTGTTGTAGTAGCCTCTTGAGATGGAGTACAGCACGCTTGCTTGAGGGCTGCCTGATGTAATGGGCACCGGTGGGGTTGTAGTGCGTGCTTTTGCTGTACCTGTTTCACATTTTGTCTTTGTAGCTTAATGTCTTCAGAGTGATACTGTTGTGTGTCCTCTTGTAACTCCAGTCTTTTCTGTCTTTTACCTGTCGCTTGCATTAGACGGCTTCTCCAAGTAGTGGCTCCTTCCCAGCTTGATGTAGGAAACATCTTGAAGTATTTCTTGTAGTCTTGAACCACTGTAGAGCGTGGGGATGTCCTCACCTCGTCGCCAAAAATAAATGTAGTAATCAGGAGACCACACTGGAGTGATGATGACAATGTAGGTTTATTCTGGTGTCAGTTAAGCAGGTACACAGGTAAAATAAGACCAGATGCAAGTCATATCAAACCCCACCGGGAGCAGCCTGCTAGCTGCTCAGCCACATCCATCAACTTTCATCTCTCATCCAGTCACCCACGCATTCCACTCACGGCCACACACCAAAGATTCCACTCAGAACACTCCCACAGGCTGAGCAGCCACGGACAGGGAAGCACGGGAGAGGCAATCCATAACACCAGGATACCACAGTTATGGAATGACTCCACTTAGGCGCACTTAGTGCCCTCCCATTGGCACTAAAAACAGACACTAATCTTTTGGCCTTCCGAAAAAAGTTGAAGACTTTTCTGTTTTAACTTTCCTTCCTTTGTGACTTCTTTTAGTGCTACCTGACTTCTCTCTCCAGTCTGTCCCTGGCGCTGGGAAACCCATTGCGGGTAGCTGTGCGCAATATAAATTCAATAAAAATAAATAAATATGTTATGTTGCGTTACATTATGTCATGGATATTTAGAATATTCACTTCCCATTTTTAGAAGCTTTCGTAATAGTTGGAAGGATGTCGCGAGCATTCATTCTCCTTGATTTGCTTAAAGAGAACAACATTCCATGAACAGCATTTTATAACATCAGATCAATGTCTGATTTTAATATATAAAAAATTTGCAATAATTCCTCTCTGAATAACCCAAACCCTGGCACCTTCTCAAGCTCCCTCCTCTTCCACCCTCTCTCCCCCTCCCACGCCCTCCCCTCTGTGCTGAGAGGCTCTCAGTGCCCCATCCTCAGCCCTGGAGCCCACATTCAGAGCACATGATCTTCCAATGAGATAGAAGCGTCCGGGCCTATCTTCTGCAAAGATATCCAATCAGAACAAGAGGAAATAAACACAACACGCTTCCTGATTACAGTCACACACGAACCTCCTGCAGCCTCAGCACGTTCCACCCACTGCCAACTGCACGTCTCTGGCTGTGGCACAGGGTGGAGGGAGGAGAACAGCAGACCCTGAGGCTGGCACCAGGAGAGGCTTGAGTGAAGCCTCCCCTTGTGATCCGTCAGTCACCCCTGAAGGTGAAGTCTTTACCTCTATTAAGGACCACCTCCCACTCTGGGCGAAGGTCTGTGAAAGTGCCAGTTCCCAGACCACGACAAGAACAGTCGAGGGTACAGGTTCTAACTGCCCTACTGAAAAGCACCAGAGCCCCAGCTCTGCAGGAGTCCTTCCAGAGGCCTGTGTTTTGCTTCAGGGGCTCACACTGGTTCCTTGCTCTGCTGCTCTCTCTTGACATTACCCTATAGTGCAATGGATATGTGGGTGCACCAGATCACACACTGTCATGTGTATCCCAATGCTCATCTGTTATTGTACACAGTCTCATCCACAGGAACAAATCTCAGGCCTTGTCTGTGCCATCTCTGACAGAACACAAGAGAAGTAAAGACAATGAACAGTGATGAGCCGACCACCTGCTTTTGCTGTCATAAAACTTGAAAAAACAATAGGGCAATAACCAGCTTCTAACCAAATATCCCCAACAGTGAACAGGTCACATGCCACCTGCCTCTGTCAGCAATGAACAAGAACCCACAACCTTCCCCTCACTCTGTGTGAACATTGAACTGAGAATGGGCCCCTTCTTCTTAGCATGATGAATGTATAGTGTACAGGCTGCCTTCTGCTCACTCACTGTGAACAACAAATGGTGTGCAGGCCACTTTCCTCTCAGAATTAAGAATGAAGAGCGCACAGACCACTTTCTTCTCACGTAGTGTGAGCAATTAACCGTACGTAGGCCTCCCTTCCTGTCAGTGTGAGCAGTGAACTGGGCAAAGGCGCTCCCCCAGTGTGAACAATGAACAGTGCACAGACCGCCTTCTTCTCACCCAGTGTGAACAATTAAGTGCACAGGCCGCCTTCCTCTCACACATTGTCAACAATGAACAGTGCACAGTCCGCCCTCTTCTCACCCAGTGTGAACAATGAACAGTGAATGAACAATGCACAGGCGCCTCCTTCTCAATCAGTGTAAACAATGAACAGTGCAGAGACCGCCTTCTTCTCACCCAGTGTGAACAATAAACAGTGTACAGGCCATTCTTATTCTCAACCACCGTGAACAGTGAACAGACTGCTTTCCTCTCACCCAGTGTGAACAATGAACAGTGCCCTGGCTGCCTTCTTCTCCCTCAGTGTGAACAATGAACAGTGCCCTGGCTGCCTTCTTCTCACCCAGTGTGACCAGTGAACAGAGCACAGGCCGCCTTCTTCTCACCCAGTGTGAACAATGAACAGTACACAGGCCACCTCCCTCTCACCCAGTGTGAACAATGAACAGTGCACAGGCCGCCTTCTCCTCACCCAGTGTGAACAATGAACAGAGCACAGGCCATTCTTATTCTTAACCAGTGTGAACAATGAACAGTGCTCAGACAGCCTTTCTCTCACTCAATGTGAACAATGAACATTGCACAGACCGCCTTCTTCTCAACCAGCGTGAATAATAAACTAGGCTTTTTAATTCTGCGTTCTAATCTTCGGTCCATATTGAAGGACCCAAGATTCGAATGCACCTCGGATCACCTAGGCAGCTCTTGTGCTGTCTCGTTGAGACATGAAGTATATACTATAGCAGGGAAGCTTTGCTTAAGCTCTGCCCACTCTCCGCCCATCTTTTGGATTGGCTTACATCCTAAATGCTGCACTATGATTGGTTTTCAACTTTTTAGTCCCTCCTCCTGATGGCCCTGTCGTCATTTGTATACTTCCATGGCTATTGGCTCCTTTACTTTAAAAACTATTTTGTTCCCGTGGCTAACGCCCTCCCCTTTCACAGTCCGTGACTTCTCATGCCACCATCACCCCCCCCACTCCCATTTGTTCCTTTTTTCTCGCCCACACTCCAGTTTCAAATGCAATTTGTCTTGAGTAAATGCAAGTTATATTGCATTGCAAATGCTTGTTTTTAAAGTAGTGTACATTAACATGCGCGCAATGCCTTACATGTACGCATGCGTGCCAAAAGTCTTGCACGAGGAAAAACAGGAAGTGATGTGGATATGAGGGTGTTTGGTTTCCAGCGCTCGCACACACCACTCGTGGTGCACTGTTGTCTGTCCCGTTATAGCTAACAAATGCAGAGGGACAGCTTTCAATATTAAGCGTGCCCGGTTACACCGCTGCCCTCATGCCCTAAAATTCAAGCCCGGCACTCTCAAGCTGGACAGGGCCGCCGTGCAGCCATTGTTTCAAGTCAGTCAGTGCTTTGTCTCCGGCTCCTTGGGCAACAGTGAGTTCTTCAAATGTGCAGCTATGCAGTGGGGCGTACTTAATTCCAAGAATGCGTATAGAGTGTGGTAATGAGAAGCCCATTTGTTCAACGCGTCAAATAATACCAGCGAAAATAAAGGGCGGGAATTGAATCAAAACCACTGGAAACTTCGAAAGGGCCTCTTCTCACCTGCTTGGTTTGCTCTGATGATAAAGAGGCTTCTGTTTGTTTCAACTGCGGGTTGGCACCTGGGCGCCCTTCAAAGAATTCCTCATAAATGTGTGATAAACAGACGTGTCTAATAGGTGTCACCTGCACGCTGTATTGTCATGAGACCCATAGAATTCATACCTCATGCTTGCTATTTGCCCCGCTACTTTGATACTCTTCACAGTCATGTTATCTGTCAACCACAAGTTTTATGTGCCTTTATTCATTTTTTCTTTTTACAAATTGGTTTAAGGGTACTTCAAGATGAGAAACCCTTCCGCTCTCATTTTTTGTGTTCAAAATGTTTTATTGAATGAATTTTTCATAAATATTAAACACAATACAAAGAATAATACCAAACAGTAGAGTATAGGAACATATTACAATATAGAAATAAAAAACAACCATTAATAATGAAATAGAATAACTATAGCAGCATTAAGAAATACATAATAGATATAAATGATAATATAAAAAAAAGAGCTACAGTAAACAAAGATGATTAATATGAATTGAAATAAGTATTTTAAATTGCTGAACAAGCAACGATATAGGACTCTAGACTGGACCACATATTAGACCTAGAAGGAGAGGAAACATTAGGAAAGTGTGGAAAAAAGCATTGCCCACGTCTAAGGAAAGGAATCCAATCCCACCATGCATTAACTGGGAGTAATGTAGCATTTTTCCAATTACAGGTAATAGATTTGATTGTAGTACAAATAAGAAAATCAAACAATTTGCAATCCATAGGGGATAATATATATTTAAAAAGAGAGGATTTGAAGATTAGAACATAAAAATATAGAGTTGTTTGGATCCTAAGGTTCCAGGTAATATTATTCCATATGTCTGATAAAAACTGATGAGTAATACAACAATTGAAAAATAGGCGGTGCCTGCCACCTTGTACATGCAGATGAGTACCCCCCACCTGCGGCACCCCATTCCCCACCCCATTGGCATTTTCCACCTGTCTTTTTGCGGTGGGAACTCTGCCGCAAAATACAGGCATGATAATGCCCTCAGCAGTGCCTGCGTTGTACCTGGTCCCACAAGGCGGTCGGAAAAGTCCCGCCTTGCTGGACCACGGCGGACGGTCTTTCCGTTCGCCGAGGTACCTTTCCCCTTCCCACCACCATCCTAATTTGGCGGTGGGAATTTTAAGGGTGATGGTGGTAAGTACGCCACGCCGGACTGGTGGTCCTCACCGCCGGCCAGCGGTGGCGGACTTCCCACCATCGTAATCGGCCCCTAAGATCGGATAGTCTACCTTTCATGAAGCCAGGTTGGTCAGGATGTATAATATTGGATAGTAAGGGTGATAATCTATTTGCTAAAATGTTTACATATATTTTACAGTCCTGATTGATTAATGAAATGGGATGAAAATTTTAAACTAAAGTATGATCTTTATTAGGCTTGGGCAGAACATTTACAGTGGCTTCATTAAAATATCCCCCCATCATGGAAGTACGCTGAAATTCTGTAGAAATGGAAAGTAAAACAGGGGATTAGTCCTGATAACAGTTATAGAATTCAGCCTGAATTCCATCCAGGCAAGGAGTTTTTTGGGAATTTAATACATTAAATGCTGCAAACATTTCTTTATCGGCAATATGATTATCTACGGTTGATCTATCAGTATCAGAAATCTGAGGTAATAGAAAAGAATTAGGAAAATCATGGATAACATTATTGTGAGGGGCGAGAGAGAGGTTTGTGATATAAAGAAGAGTAGAAGGAAAGGAAATCTTTCAGTATATCTGCAACATGTGTCACCAATGTACCATTATTCAAAGTTCAAAAGATACTTTATTCGGTTTAAATCACAAAAACCATAAAAGTGTACAAGCATTTAAAAGTCCACTGGCCACAAGGCTGGGTGGTAAGTAATAAAATATAACTTACATACAAAACCGGGGATAACCCCAGAAATATACAGTACATGGTGGCAAGAATTTAAAATCAGCAACCTAAACAAAGATAACCTAATTAAGGGATACATACAGTAGTTGATGTTTATAAAAAGTCCTCTAAGACCAAGCGATCTTTTTGCCAAGTCTCACTGCTATAGTTAAAAATGTTGCCACATTATGGATGACCCATATTTCTGTCAACAGTTGGAGGTACAACAAAGCTGGCTTCACTTGCCTAAAGCCTTTTCCTTTTAACAAAGGTATAATGAATTTTTATCTAATACCCTTGAAATGATCACAAAAGAACAGAAAGTGAGCCGTGTCCATAATTGAGCAGCCATCACATTTGCATAGAACTAAGTCCATGCTCCTGGTCCAAACAGGACGGCCGGAAATTAAAAGATGAATTTTGTTCAGTCGGAACCTCGTTAGCAAATACCTATGGTTGGCATTATTCACAACTTTTAGATACAGTTCCGGTTCGGGGTCAGGTGAAACGATCAGCTGATGGGTCCTAACAGAGGGTTTAAGCAGCTCCCTGCCCTCTCTGTCCATTCCTCTGTTCAGCAAGAAAGTGTTTTTGACCCATTTCAAATCCCCTTTCACCAAGTTTAAGGGTTTATCGAACAATTCGGGCCGTCCCAGTTTTTCACACATTTGTTGCACGTACTTCAACCAGGGGATCTTTTCCCAATGGTCCAACAGTAGACAATCCCTTAAAATTTCATGGTTTACCTCAAGCTCTGGATTTAACCAGACTGCCAACCATTTTAGTAAGGGGGCCATGGCAATTTTATCCTCCAGGTAACCCATGCCACACTCCTGATGGACTATATAGTTTGCGGTGGATTTTGGGAGGGAAAGAAGTGTTTTTAAAAAATTGTCCTCTGTGACCTGAAGCGATGAGACCTGCTTAAAGCCCCACAGGTCGGCCCCGTACATGGTGATGGCAGTACATTTAGAAACGTACACTTTTAGTACTGCCTCAATGGGCTTCACCCCTAATTTGCGGGAGAAACTTAGCACTGCCGAAATTGAACGTGCCAAGGATGTTTTTTTCTCCACCAGTTGGGGATGCCACGTGGAGCCTTCATCGAAGACCACCCCTAGATAGGGAAATCTAGAAACTCGTGACAACTTGTGTTTGTTACAGAATAATGACATCACTTTGGACTTTGCTTTGTGACCTACTACCATAACATGGGACTTGCCAAAGTTAACGCTTAGATCAAGATTATCCATAAAAACATAAAAAGAGTTCAGTAGGCATTGGAGCCTACTGCAGTTCTAGCTAGGAGGGCAGCGTCATCCGCGTACAATAGGGCAGGCAGTAAATATTTCCCAGCCCTCGGGATATCCTTGCAAACTACACCCAAAGCTTTACTTAGGTCATTAATATATAGTGTGAAGAGCAGGGGAGCAAGGATGCACCCCTGTCTCACACCGTTAATGATACTAATTTTTTCCGTGCAGTTCCCCTTTCTATCGTAACGGACCGTTGCAGTAAGGTCCCTATGGAGGTCTGCTAGGAAATATACTATGTTAGGGTCTATTCCGATGTTGAGGAGCTGACCCCACAGTTTGGATCTGTTTACCCGGTCGGAAGCCGAGGACAGATCCATAAAAGCAATAAACAGTGACCCTTGCTTAGCTAAGGTGTATTTCCCGATGAGCAACTGTAAGTTTAGGCTTTGGTCGATAGTACTGCGTCCCTTTCGGAAACCATACTGTAAAGGGGAAAGTGTATTAGTTTCCTCTAACCAAGTAGTCAGTTTACCTAAGACCACCCTCCCTAAGACCTTGACTGCAGAATCAATAAGGGATATGGGTCGGTAATTGCCGGGGTCCCCCCGGTCCCCTTTTTTATAAATGGGAACAATTACCGACTGTGTCCACGACTCAGGAATGCCTGTCTTAGAAACTCTGTTAAAAACATTAGCTAAAACTTTGGACCAAAATAAGATATCAACTTTAAAAAGATCACAGGGGACGCCATCTGGCCCAGGAGCTTTATTGCTGGTCATAATACCGATGGCCACTGCCACCTCCTCCTCGTTCACAGTTAAAATATAAGGTGAACGGAGGAAGGCGGTCATACCTTCTACCACCAGGGTCTCTTCTTCGTAAACAGAACTAAAGTGCGTGTGCCATCGCTCTTCTTGGATTCCACAGTCCAGTTCACTATTACTGGAATCCGAGAAGTAGGGTTGGTTTATCACCGCCCAGAACTTGGCGCTACTTTTTAACACATCTAAGGAAGTCAGATCAGCCCAAGCGTCCTCTCTAATTTCACGCCGTCTTTTTTCAATTGCATTCTTGTATTCTCTCCTGAGGATAGCTACGAGCCGTCTATCAACTGGGTCGGAATTAAGGGCAGCCTTAAGTTTGCGGTTAGCCGCTGAACAATTTTTGTCGAACCAACCTTCCTTCCCTTGTGTTCTGCCTTTACCATGACCAGTCAGGTTGGAGAAAATATCAAGGCAAACCTTTTTATACGCCTCCATTACTTCGCCATCCCCAGCCCGATCATCCATGCACAACATCAACTCATCCCTGCTACTATGACACAGGTTACAGAAGAACTCTTCTGGGATTACCCTGCACCATTTGATTCTGCGTGCTTGGTCTGTCAACCGCATGTCATGTTTATCTACCACGTTTTTACAGCTATCCTTAATAACAAATATATTCTTGGCTTTTAAAACCACAGGGTTATGATCACTAAAATGGGACCTTAAAACTAAGTAGCTGCTAATTTGAACTCCATTTGTACTGCTGAGGAATATATAGTCAATCACGGAGCCGCTGCCGTGGCCTATGAAAGTAGGGGTGTCCCCATCACACCCCTTTGGCAAGATAAACCCATGTTCAGCCAACATTATTTCCAAGAAAATACCCTGCTCCGAATGTTCGAAGTGGGTACTTTCTTCATCCGGGGTACCAAATAACACATTGGGGGGGCATTTATCCTGACATCCGTGGATGTTAAAATCTCCCATCAACAAAATGGTGCAGTCATGCTCTGCAGACTCTTTAAAATTAGCCAGAAAAGCACTTAACATCATCAAATTACTGACTGGACTGTCCCTGTCAAAAGAGTTATAAAAATTTACAACCAAGACATTGTGATAACTCCTATAGGAAATTAAAACAGCAACACAATAAGGGCAGCCAGTAGCTACCTGCGTATATGTCCCTGGGATTTTGGCGGAGATCAGGGTTACCAAACCCCCTCTGGCGCGCCCCCTCGTTGATCCAACTGCTGGTATAGAAAAGGTAGTAAACCCGTCCATGGTCAATAAGTTTTCGGTGTCCCAGGTCTCCTGCATAGCTATTAGGTCCATGGATCCTATTAAATCCCGCCAGATTGGCTCATCCACTTTATTTTTGAGTCCCGCAATGTTCCAGGTTGCCATAGTAATGTCCTTACCCCGCCAAAACCCATCTGTTTTTGATTTCAGTGACACCCCACCTTCCGCACCCTTACCATGAATGGGGATTGGGTTTAACATCTGCCCGTCCAAAATCCTCTTATCCATTTGCAAGGAGATGGTGGGGTTGTTTCTAGGCCTTTGTGTGCCTGGAGAGACCTGTATTTGTCAGTCGACCCCATCCAAGGTTGACAGGCAATCATAACGATTAGCAGTGGGGAAATTAAAAGGGTTATCATATCCATGAACAGGCTGTTGATAATAGGATGGGTGACTGTTATAGGGCCCTGCCGCAAATCCCCCATAAAGCGGTCTTCCTCTTCTTCTCTTAACCTGGTTCCAACCCTCGTAACCACCTTCCTCCCAGCCTGTGGGGTGTGCCTCCCATGGGGGGTTTTGCCTCTGAGTTACTTTTGGCTCCTGTGGTCCCCTTAACCAGCTCCATCTGTTCTCTGTTTGGTTCCCAGGTAGGTAGAAATAAGAGAGAGGCCTGGCGGTAACAGTGCTAGCTTGATAACTGGGGGGCCCTCTACATATAAAATCTACCACCTGTGTATTCTCAAAGGTGACCACCACACAGTCCCCTTGTAGGTTTTTTCTGTTCCCTCCCACCCATGGGGTTCTTTCCACCATTAAGATGTTACTTGGCATGTTAGGCGGTAAGGGATAATTTTTAGAAAGCCAATGGCACACTTTATTTTTTAAGGCCTGATGGGATTCAGTTTCAGAAGATGAAATTTCACTGACCCCAGTCAGGATCACTACGTAGGGACAGGCATCTGGGGGAAGGCTAATGTTTCTTCGAGCCGCTGCTTTAGCTCTGGGTATCAGGTCAGGGTTTGGGGTCGGTGGGGTAGGATCATTTGATTTGACCTGGGGAGGTGGCTTGGATTTGGTTGAGTTCTCAGATTGTTTTGACTCGATGGCCTTAGCTTTAGTACCTCCCGAGTTGGGAGTATTACTAATATTGTTAGAGACATTTTTATTGACCACAGTAACACTTTTACCAGCCGATGATGACTTAGTGGCTGTGTTGGTGGGGTGGGATGTTTTGGGGTTCATAATAAGGCTAGGGGCACTGATATCCTTGTGGATGTTCTTCAGGATAGTTTCTAAACAGCGCAGTCTAACCTCTATGGGTTCAAGTAAAGATTTTAATATGTTCAAAATGTTGTTGTTATTAGACGTACTTGACCCACACCCATCCTGACTGTGTTTAACTGAGTTGGTGACTTCTCCACTTAATTCCATGATTTCCTCCAGACTTTTATCTATGATGGTGTCATCTGGAAGACTTAAGGGCAGGCCGGTATTTGTCAAGTGTACCCCCCGGTATCAATTACACAAGCTGCCACGTTGTTATTTGCAGTTTGTGGGTCTAGGGTGGAATTATGATGGTTATGGGCAGTTTGTGCTCTCTTCCCTTTAGCGGAGGTAGATTTTTTTACCTTTTGTTTGGGAATTGCCCCTTCTTTTAGACCCTTTTGATGTATATCACTAGCCCGGGAAGGATTAACTGACTCAGTCCTGTCTGGGTCACTGTCTATAATAATGTTCAAGTTCGGAGTGGCTTCCCGATCCTGTTGTGAATTTGGGACATCAGATTCACCAGTGTCCCCAGGGTTAAGTACCAGTGCAAGGGTATTAGAACGAGTCTCGGGGTTGGGCGTACGGGCCTGAGCAATTAGGCCTAATGAAGATCTCCTGGCCGTAGCCAGATCTTGCGACACCCTCCTGTCCATTAATATTATCCCCTCATCAATCAGTGCGTGGGTGCGAACAATAAAATCATCTAGAGTCCCAGTTAATTTTTTTGCACCTGCAACTGCCATGCTTCTGGTTTCACGACAATTCATGGTACTACCCCACACTAATTTCTAGATAACCTCAATAATCAGAACAGTAAAGAAAAGCCCATGCATAAAATGTTTAACAATTAATTTCAGCTAGCAACCCAATGTCTTGTAAATGGATATTTGGACGACTTACAGTTTATGTGTCCATTGATCTCTTAGGCAGGGAAAAAACGGGCAGGGGTGGTGGCACAGGCCAGGCTCCTCAGGCCTCTGAGGGCCACAGAGGGCCCGCCCTTTGCCCGGGCTTAGCCCCGGGCGTCCCGCACGCGTCCCGCGTAGCGGGGGTCAGACGTTCCTAATGAGGTGATGAGGTGGTTGGGGGCGGGGCAAGCAGGGAGAGCGTCCAGGTGCAGGTGATGGCAACACAGGGACTCCTGGGAAATGGAGTCCCTGTCCCTCACCTGGCGCTCGGAGCCCTGAAGGAGTGACCATTATTCATTTTGATGGCTGGAATTTGAATTCTGTCTTGCTTGAGGCGTAGATAATTAGCTAGCAGGTGACCAGATTTGTTGGAATTAAAATGAAAATTAGATTTTCTTTTGAAATAAGTAAACCTGCTCTTTTACTAAGCATACAATTATATTTGTAGTGTTATTTATGAAGTTGGGATTTATATTGTGGATCTCTAGATGCAATTAAAAGTTGTTCCACGGATGCAATCTGTGTCTCTAATTTGGTGAGATGGGAATAAAAAGATTTATTTTTGTGCGCCATAATAGAAATTGAAACTCCACGGATGTAAGCTTTAAAAGCATCTCAATGTATAATATTCGAAGTGTCACGTGACTTAGTATTAAAAAAATAGTCAGTAATTGCTAAGGCCATTTTTTTAGAATTGGTTGGGTTAACCCCTTTAGTGCGGGGCTGTTTCACCCGCTGTGCTGGGGGGCGGGGGCACGCACAGCGCCCCAGTGCTCATGACGAGCTCAGCTTGTCATGAGCTACGGCGCTCCTGTGCTCATGACGAGCTGAGCTCTTCATGACCGTGCCTGTTTCAATGGAACGCTCAGCACAGCAGGGGAATCAGCCGAGCATGCGAGCGTTCCATTGAACGGGCGCGGTCATGACGAGCTCGGTTCGTCATGAGCACAGGAGCGCCGTAGCTCATGACGAACTGATCTCATCATGAGCACAGGAGGGATTAAGAACTATTTCTGAATTCATTCTCCATCTTTTATTATGAGTTTGGGGATCAAAAATACATAAAGAAAATGAAATTAAAGCATGGTCCGAAACCGTAATAGGGTGTATAATCAATTCACTAATCATGTGACATAAATTACGTGAGGACAATAAGTAATCAACTCTAGAAAAAGAAGAGTGAGCATTTCAATAAAACGTAAAATCTTCATCTGTATGATATTCCAATCTCCACAAATCACACAATTACATAACAGAAAGGAAAGATTTCAAAGCAAAGAACGCTTTGCTAGGCTGGAATGTAAAAACAGAAGACTAGTCATACAAAGGATCTCTGATTAGATTAAAATCACCACCCATTATAAGGAACATATTACCAATTCTGAGTACTTCAGCAGAGACATAAGACTAAAAGGCAGGGTCATCAGTACTAGGAGCATAAATATTGACCAAATTTAAAGTGAGTTTGTCAATTTGAACTAGAGCATAAACAAATCTACCATCTGCGTCATGATGATGTGATAACATTTGTGCACGAGCGCTCTGTGAGAAAAATATAGCTACACAATTTTTATGTTTTGCAGCAGGAGAGGGAACTATAAGCCCTACCCAACTTTTAAACACAGTATGCAATATTTTGTCATTAACATGAGTTTCTTGTACAAAACAGATATCTACTTTAGACTTGTGGAGCTATTCTAACATTTTACGTCATTTAACTTGGTGACTGGGACCCTTCATATTTAATGAAGCAGCAACTAACTTTTGTGGCCTATATATATTGTCCTAGAAGTAACAGAAGAGAATAAGAGAGAGACAGGAGCCCATTTACAAAAGTCAAAACAAAACAGACAACATATAGCGAGGTCAGTCAGCAAGACCTCATACCATAGAACATTGGAGACGTAGGTACGAACTAGAACAAAACACCATTCATATGCACCTGCATAGAGAGAAAATAACGACCTACAGTTAGGGTTAGAAAAATATTATTGTTATCAGCCTGAGGAACTGGAAGGCTGAGAGTCCATGACAATAGGATGATGCTGATCCAAGAATCTGATTAAATCTGCAGTAGCTGAGAAAGACTTGGAGATGTTGTTTTTCCAGATGTGCGTAACCGCAGGGTCAAAAAGTCCATATTTGTATCCAGCTTCTCGCAAACGAGGTCGCAATTAGTGTTGTATTTGAAAAGTCTCCTTTGAAAAGTCCTGATGAATAAAGACTTTATTTCCTTCAATTAGGAGAGAAGGGTCTCTCAGACAGCCTTTCGTATAAGAAGAAGTTGATGATACCTCAGAACTTTAAAGATGATTTGTCGTGGTTTGACTTGATGATGTTTACGAATAGAAGGTATTCTGTGAGCTTTATCAATCTCAAAGCGCTCTGGAAATGTAATATTTAATAGTTTATGGAGAAGGTTTTGCAAGAAAAGACGACAACTCTGACCCTCAACTCCTTTTGGAACATTAAATATGCGTAAGTTGTACTGTTGATTTCTATTTTCCAAATCAAGTAAGGAACCTTGGAGAGAGGCAACGGGAGGAAGAAGTGGATCCATAGATGTAATGGCTGTAGTATTATCACACATTTTAATCTCATTATCTGCAACTCTCATTGATAGGGAAGCCATATCTCTCTGAATATTTTTGATATCTAAAGAAATAGTGTCAGTATTAGTATGAATAGCTTCAATTTCCTGCCAAATTTTTGCCAAGGAATCATCTTGGGAGTCTGTAGCTTTGGCTTTGGTAGGAGGAGGTGAAACAGCTTGTTTACATTTATTTGAAATTCAGCCAAATGCTGCCGCAACCACCATGGAACACCTGGGGGCAAAAACGAAGCAGCAGCAAAGCCCCCGTCTACGGAAGACAATCGTTGGCGAAGCAGTTGAGGACGGAGTTCAAGGCGCGGCGGACATCTTGGTTCGTGAGCACTGCCGACTCCCCCCCACTCTCATTTTAATAGCCACTCTCCCCCTCTCGCTCTTTTCCTCTCTTATGTTATCCTCATTTTACCCTCTGCCTGTTCCTTCCGCAATAGTCTTGTCACCTCTTCTTTAGTCAGTGGTTAAGCAGAATTTACAATCTTTTTTATTTATATTTGATTTGTGCATGTCTGATTTTTAAATAGCAGTTTTTGCCCCTGACAAAGTAAAAGAGAGAAATACGTCCGTTTAATGGTATATTGCTTCAGATCGTCTCAGGAAACTGCTGCTGTTGTGATTGATAACAAGAACTACATTCCCAGTATGCTCTAGTGTTTGGGTTTCCTACCCTAGCTAAATCAAGTTTAGAAATTTGGAGGAGGGATGTTCGCCATTCATGCACTGTAGGTGGTAGCGCATCTTTCCAGTGCCTGCATATCTCCCTACGTGCTGCAAGGATAGAGTAAAATATTAATCTTGTTGATGCATCATGAGTTTTGTTTCTTAAACCAAATATCACAAGCTCGAGGTCTATTGTGATGTTTTCGCCCACAGAATGTGACAACTTGTTTTTAATGGCTTCCCAATATTCTGATAAACTTGGACATTCCAAGAACATATGCGTATCGGTGGCAGCAGCTAGCCCACATCTAGGACATGAAACTGGGCCAGTTAATGAGAATTTCGTTAACCTATGGGGGGAATAATATGCCCTATGCAAAGTAAAAAGGTGGTTCCGACGAAGCCACGATGGGCAATGCTTGGTTAGTTAAGTCCTTTACCTGGGTTTTTTTTTTTTTTTTTTTTTTTTCCCCAGGTCCGATGATTAATGTGAGCATTGCCTACCTTGGCTGTCAAGACTGATGTCTACATTTCAAGGCGGTCTCGATGACTCGGGCACTATCAACTGAGGTAATATCCCAAGCGGGTCTATGGTCGCTGTATGTTGTGCCAAAAGGGAACCGGCCGTACCCCCCGATAGACAAATCCCTCACCAGCTTTATGGCTGAGTTGGCACAATACATGACCTCTTGACTATTCGCTCTGTGGTGGATTTTTTTTCTCTCGGTTTTGATAAATTGGAGCTTTGCGCACAAATGAGGATAAATAAAAAAAAAAAAAAGAAAAAAAAAAAAAAAAAAAAAGAAAAAAAAAAAGAACTACATTCCCACTGCCTCTGCACCCCCCATGGCCCCCGCCGCCATGTCTGCATGCTGTGTGTAACGCTGAGGCCTCCACCGCGGTGCTGCCATCCCGAGATTGTGGACCGCTGTGCCCTTTGGAGAGCACCATACCTTGTTAGCAAGCGTTGCCTAATTGAATTTGAGTTAGTGTTAACGCTGTCACGGTCACATAGGGTCAAATCAATAATATTTCAGCCCCGCTCGCTACGATCATTACATCCAGTGGTGAACACCCTTTACAACGCAACTTTTACAACGTAGTGCCTTTACAACGCAGTATTTACAACGCAAACCATTACAACGCATTGCGCTGGGGGGCGCTCTAGGATAGGGAATAGATTTAATTTACTATCCAACACCTTCCCTACTATCCACGGGGACTGGAGTTGGAATAGTAAATTAAACTATTCACTATCCAGCACCCCAAAGCGCTATGCGTTGTAAAGGCATGCGTTGTAAATACCGCGTTGTAAAGGCATGCGTGGTAAAAGCATGCGTTGTAATGTCATACATCCCCTCCAGTCGTATAATGGCGGATCCCGCCTCTCCACTGAAGGTTGTCTGAGCGGACTTGCAGGCACAACTGTGGCTTAGCTGCACGCGCCATCGTTCACACAGGAAACAAATGTTAGCTTGGACAACTGAGGGATTCGTGGAGCAATACTTTCTACTAATGACTTTCCTATGGGAGAAATCCACACAGGCAGATGTTTCTCAAAGTCCCCCGATTAAACAATCAACGGAATTGTCTTGGGGTAAGGCAACATTGTATAGGATCTGTTTATCCTAATCGGCTATAGGATACAATGCTTAATGGAAGGTCGCTTAGGGCCTCCCTATAGGATGCAGAACACTGTATTGTCCTACTATTTTTGCCCTAGTACGTGTGTCATCATATTACTCTCTTTTAGGTATTCCTACAAGAATCCTACAAACAGGGCTTTTAGTGGTATAAAAAACTAGGGGTTCTCTCAAAGGGGCGCGGCCGATGTAAATAATGTCGTGGTTGAAAAACGCCTACGCTAAATATCTGTGTTTGGCATAGTGGGCCGCCCGACTATTGGTATATTGCTGCTCCTGTCATTGTACCCAGTTATATAATACAATAACTAACATTACACCTGCAACAAGCCAGGAGCAGTGGTTTTGTCAATGATTGTTAGTTGCATAACATAAGCGACAACTATGAATTCGTTGTATATAATATTAAAAATGCTTCAGTTTTGAAATGATGAGACTGTGGAAGAACTATATTAAAACAGAGCTTTGGACTTTACTATTTCCAGCTGAAAGGCAATATTTCTCTCCATATGTTCCCATACCTGGCGTGTCACGCAGTGTGGTGCTTACTTTCCCTCCATGTTAAAGAACAGTAGATGTTTCAGCACCCGGGCTAATGTGCTGCATAGCTAAATACATATGAGGTCCCAAAGGCGACACCGATGCATTGCAAATGCTTTTTTTTGTTAGGCACGGGGAGATTACGTCATTCGTCATTACCCAGAATCACAGGATGTTCAGCGTCATTGCCGAGACTCGACCCCAGTTCCCCAGATTCGAGGTCAACCGACACAGGCCCCAGGGCAGGGCTGATGATGCTGCCATGTCCATGATGCTGAGGTGGGAGCCTTGAGGTGAGTACCAGCCTCTGATTCACACATGTGTGCAGCTCCTGTCCCCTGCTGTGGGGGCCTCAGTGTCTCTAGGTCAGCCAGAGGTGCCCGGTCAGCTGCTGGCCCCAGTGCAGGTCCGATGATGCTGCCATGCTCATGATGCTGAGGTGGGAGCCTTGAGGTGAGTACCAGCCTCTGATTCACACATGTGTGCAGCTCCTGTCCCCTGCTGTGGGGGCCTCAGTGTCCCTAGGTCAGCCAGAGGTGCCCGGTCAGCTGCTGGCCCCAGGGCAGGGCTGATGATGCTGCCGTGCCCATGATGCTGAGGTGGGAGCCTTGAGGTGAGTACCAGCCACTGATTCACACATGTGTGCAGCTCCTGTCCCCTGCTGTGGGGGCCTCAGTGTCTCGAGGTCAGCCAGAGGTGCCCGGTCAGCTGCTGGCCCCAGGGCAGGGCTGATGATGCTGCCATGCCTATGATGCTGAGGTGGGAGCCTTGAGGTGAGTACCAGCCACTGATTCACACATGTGTGCAGCTCCTGTCCCCTGCTGTGGGGGCCTCAGTGTCTCGAGGTCAGCCAGAGGTGCCCGGTCAGCTGCTGGCCCCAGGGCAGGGCTGATGATGCTGCCATGCCTATGATGCTGAGGTGGGAGCCTTGAGGTGAGTACCAGCCACTGATTTACACATGTGTGCAGCTCCTGTCCCCTGCTGTGGGGGCCTCAGTGTCTCGAGGTCAGCCAGAGGTGCCCGGTCAGCTGCTGGCCCCAGGGCAGGGCTGATGATGCTGCCATGCCTATGATGCTGAGGTGGGAGCCTTGAGGTGAGTACCAGCCACTATGGGTCACTGTAGTAGCTACCTCGCAGTCAATGCTGTTTAAAAAGGATTCTTCTTTATTGGCAACACCCATCACCGCCTTCACAGCTGGAAGCATGAGCACATCAGCGCACATCTGGCTCTGACATTCTACACACACATGTAAACGCCAGGAGCACTCTGTGGTCCAAAGTCCACACTCTACATGACAAGAGCAATTCTATACTCCACAAAAAAGCACAATTCTATAGCTATACTTATCACTATAGTTACCTTTACCTTATGCTCTCTTGTTACTAAGAGGAAGTTTGTGTTCTGAGACTCTTAGCTTTCTTTTTGCAATAATAACTATGAGATTAAAAGTCTATCCATCTGAAGTGCTGTGGGCTCCCAGCCGAGGCGGACACGAGACGTCACACATGACTTCAGGGGTCTATAGATATATTCTTAGGTGTTCATGTTTTATACCCACTCCTATTATGACTTGTGGTGCGAGCATGTGGATGAAATATGAAGACTATGTGCCTTTTTATGTATTTTAATTTACGATATGAAAAAGGGTATGCCTTTCCCCAATGCGCCCCATGTTGGTAGAAATAAACGACGGACTAGGATCTTAAGCTTCACTTAGTAAGTCAGTATTGCTGCTACTTCTCAACAGCAATGATGTTTAACATTCTCTAAGGCATAAATGCAACAAAGATTATTGATGAGCATTCTTTAATTTGAAATAAAATTACAGTTGTTAATGGTTTATTTCACCTGAACATTTACAAGTGTAATCATCATATTTTCATAAACGCTTCAAAATCTTCTCTTCTGTTTGCTACTTGTTTAGGTCAAGCCTAGGCAGCGCGCATGCGCTGTCTGGAAGACCTGATGCAATCACTGTACGGAATGGAACCCGCCTGCTGTTTGCCATTGGTTCACTCTTGCATTGCTCTTTTTTCCTGGCTCCTTATTGGTTGGTGATCCCGATACATCATTTCCGTTTAATGCTGAGAAGCACCGGTCAACTGCAATTTACTTATGATGTAGGTGGTTATGTGTTCCTTCAGGGACTACTTGTTTTATTTCCTGCCAATCATTTACCACTGCGCCCACTTCATGGACCACTGAACACATAACTGCTTTGTACACGAACGCTACTCTTATGTTAAAGCACGGCACCCGCTTTCATGAGGGCTGCCATGCGCATATTTTTTTATATAGATGGGCGCTGTGCTTTATGTTTCAGCATGGCGCCCACTTTTATGTTTGCAACACAGGCACCGCAGTTTGTCTTTCAACACCCCTCCCGCTTTCATATTTACCATCCCAATAGATCTAAGTCGCACAAATGCGAGACCTATTGCATTGCAAATGCCTGTTTCTTGTTCCTGCGGTTTTCAGAGCAATGGTCACATGACGTTTGTGAAGCGATGGTTTAGAAGTGCCTGGCTGTTCTCTGCCTGCCTCCTGCGTGTTCTGCATCACACCACACATTGCCTAAAGCATAATATTTTGTATAAAAGAGAAGGCTGGCTTTGTAAGATGGAGCAGTCTCCTGAGAATATACACAGTGTTGTACTTCTAGGATACCTGTTACTGGCTGCAGCCAATAAATCCAATCTTTGACTTCACCTAGAAGACTCTGTGTTTCTGTAGTCTAAAACAGGAAGGACTCGAGGTCATAGGGTGTGTCCCTGGCACTGCTGGGTTCCGAAAAACCCAGTACTTCAGACGTAGGACTTCAGGATTTGGCTCTTAGCTGGATCTCTTCCTTCTTGGAAGATCGGTCCCAGTCTGCTCGCCTCTCCCACTTCACTGCATCTTAGGTGAAGTCTAACCGTGCCACAGGGATCATCATTGTCCCCGCACCTGTTCAATCTATATTTACTTCCTCTCATCCGGTCTTTAATAGAAAGAAATGTGAGCATATTAATACGCAGATGACCTGCAACTTATATTCACCATCGAGAACACGCCTCTCTGTCTATGATTCTCAATCTACCGTGTTGTACATCAGCAACTGGATGAACACCAGCTATTTAAAGTTAAATCCAGATAAAACTGAACTGATCTTGACTGGCGGTGCTCAGAACCCCTGGAGTTCACACTTTTGGCCAACTGTGCCGCTTTCCCCTCAGCTCCATCTTCTTCATCTAAGGGCCTCGGGTCACAATTAACAGTGACCTGTCTATGAAGTCCCAGATTGGAGCGGTAGATTCTACTGGTTTCTTCAAGCTGCGGAAGATAAGGAACATCATGAGATCCCTTACCTGGGAAGCACTGGTGCAGGTTGTCCTAGCCCTGGTTATTTCCCACATAGACTACGCCAGCTCACTGTATTTCAGTATCTAGTTAAGAAACTGCAGCTGGTGCAGAATCAGACAACTAGACTGATCTCCGATCAGCCGAGACGGTAACACACCTCTCCTCTTACGCTAAATGTTTCTTTGTCATCATTATACACATTTTGGCTTTAAAATTCATCTGTTTGGCAGGTCTCTCCATCTCGAAAAACTCCATCCTCTCTAATTGCTGCTCGCGGTGGTAGGGTGTTCTATGCTGAGGAATGCGTCTGTCAGTCCAGGCAACTCCCTTAGACCAACCAGAACTGTCGACCTAACGTCTTCAGCTGCACTCCAAAGACTTGGGCAACCACAACCCTACAGCTGAACCCGGATGGTGGTTCGAAAAACAAAAATAAGAATGTTTCTCAGATGAGAGAGCTGCACTTTCAAAAATAGCAAAGAAAAATAATTTTTTATTAGTCCATAGTTCTCGGCCTCAAATTATAACGGCCTTTTCCTGGAAATTGTCTGGTTCTGGAACAAAAGTTCAGGTTCTGTAGTGTCCAATCAATTTGACGGTGGCACATCTTCTTGTAGATGATTGCCACTTTCACATTCAGAAATTGTTCCTTTTATATGTGCATCACTAAAAGGCAGAAAACGAGGCACAGTCTCAGTCTCAGAGTCAGCGATACCCTCCTGGACCCACCGGTCGTATGGCAGAGGTAAAGGGACCCTCTTGCAGTGTACGCCGTGGATCCAGTTCTTTTTCCCTTCCACTCAAACGGCTGATCTTGTTGAGAGAAGCACTAGGTGGGGGCCGGTCCAACGGGGCTGGTCATTCTTTGTTCGCTTGAAATTCTTGACCAGCACCCAAGATCCAGGATCGATAGGATGTCCTGGAGCCTCAGAGACCTGAGGCAGGGTATCGTGAAACTGTTGGTGTAAAACACGCAATTTAGCCGTCAATTCATACAAATAGTCAAGCAGTACAGGGTGTTCAATCTCACTGAATTTTGTCGGCCTTGGCACTCCCCATATGTTGGCCGGGCGGCCGAACACGATTTCATAGGGACTAAGTCCCACTCGTGAATGCACAGTCATTCTTGTTGATAGGGGTGCTAAAGGCAGGGCGTCAGGCCATTTAAGACCAGAGCTCCCTTGAATCTTGGCCAATTTAAGTTTTAGCGTGCCATTATAGCCAGCTGATTAGGGGTGATTTGCAGCGTGGAATTTTTGTTGGATACCTAGCCCTTCACATACTTTCTTCATCACTCGACCCACAAATTCACTCCCATTATCACTCCAGACCATTCTCGGCATTCCGAACCTAGGGAAAAATTCTTTGACAAGGGCTTTAGCTGTGGATAAGGCAGTGTTGTCTTTAAGGGGATATGCTTCTACCCATCTTGAAAAGGCACAAACAACAACGAGTACGTATTTCAAATTGTTGCACCTCTCCATGTGGATGAAATCTAGCTGCAAATCCTCGAACTAGTACGTTGGAGGCGCAAAATTACCAGCTGGAGTTGGGGTTCCCCTACCAGGATTGTATTTCAGACACACAATGCAATTCTTGACCACATTCTCTGCACACTTGTGAATTCCAGCATTTTGCCATACTGGAGCCAACAACTTACAAATCCCTTTCACACTGATATGAGCCATTCCATGGGCCATCGTAACCACTGCAAGTACATACGCATCGGGTAACAACCATCGCTGATGCTCTGATAATTCAATCCAACAACCATTTTCATCCATTTTACCCATACTTTCTCTCCACACACTCAACTCTTTTTCTGTAGCTTCAGCTTGAATAGACTTCACACTCTCTATCGTATCTTCACACATTCCAACGTCACCATCCCATCTTGCAGGGCCTGCAACATACATTCGATTCATCACATCTTTTGCTGTTTCTTTTGCGACTTCGTCAGCAAATGCATTTCCACGACCAACATCATCAGTAACCTTTTTGTGTGCACTGCATTTCACAATCGCAACTTGTACCGGCAAGGTCAGTGACTCAAGAAGCTCATTCACCAACTGACCATGCTGTATCTTAGCTCCATGCGAAGTCAGAAACCCACTTTCTTTCCACAATCATCCAAAACTGTGAGCCACACCAAACGCATACTGGCTGTCAGTGTATATGGTCACTTTCATTCCTTTCGACAACACACACGCTCTCGTAAGTGCAATGAACTCCGCTGCTTGAGCTGAATTATGTGGAATACGTGCAGTTTCAGCAATCGTATGCAAAGTCGTGACAGCATATGCCGCAGTCGTATCACCATTCGGAAGCTTGAAGCATGAACCATCCACCCATAAGGTACCATCACACTTCACAAGAGGAGTATCTTTTAGGTCTACTCTCCCTTTCGTTTCTTCTTCTGTCCTGAGAAAACAATCATGCTGTTCAACATCATCTCTCTCTGCTACAATCGGTAACAACGTAGCTGGATTCAACGTATTGCACCTCTTTATGTGCATATGACTTGCTAGAAGTGTCAACTCGTAACCTGACAATCGAGCACTAGTTAAGTGCTGTGTCATGGTCCTGTTTAACAAAGTGTCCACTGCATGTGGAACCATCACAATCAACATATTATTCATCACTAAACCAGCAGACTGCCGAATAGAAACAGCTGCTGCCGCTGTGGCTCTCAAGCAACTCTGCAACGCTTTAGCTACCGGGTCCAAAGTCGACGAAAAATACGCGCATGGACGCTGCTTGTCTCCGAAAGACTGTGTCAGTACTGATAATGCACAACCTTCTTTCTCATGGACATACAGTGTAAAGGGCTTGCTGTATTCAGGGGTACCCAACACAGGAGCCAAACACAATGCATCACGCAATTCTGAAAAACTTTTCTGACAATCTTCAGACCACGGAAGGGGATTCGGTATATCTCTACAAGTCAATGCTACCAAACGTTTGGTTAACAAAGAAAAATTCGGTATCCATTGTCTGCAATATGATGTAATACCCAAGAAAGCACGTACTTCTCTCTGTGTCCTTGGCACACTCAATTTTGCAATTGCCTGAATTCTTTCTGGGGTCAGTTTCCTTCCCTCCTTCGATAAGAGATGACCTAAGTAGGTCACTTCTTGTCGACAATATTGCAGTTTTGAAAGAGACACTTTATGATGTAAATCAGACAAATGACGCAACAACGACAACGTGGCTTCTTTACAAATCTCCTCAGTATCTGCAGCAACTAGCAAATCATCGACGTACTGAATAAGGGTAGCGCCATCAGGTAAAACGATCGTATCAAGCTGTGTTTTTAAAGCCTGACTATATATTGACGGACTCTCGCAATAGCCTTGGGGAGCCCGCTTGAAGCGAAAGCTTCGGCCTCCTAAACTGAAGCCGAAAATATCCCTACTCTCCTCGGCTATCGGGATGCTGAAAAAATCATTCTTCAAGTCAATCACCGAGACCCAAGTGGCTGAAGCTGGAATCATAGTCAATAGGGCAGTAATATCAGGAACACCTGGAAACTGTGGCACAACTATCTTATTGACCTCTCTAAGATCAATCACAGACCTGTAGACAGGTGGCTGAGAAGGGTCAGTACGATTCAAAACAGGCAGAACAGGACTATTGCAAACGTTGCCTCCTGTCTCTTCGATTACATCTTTTTCAATCAGATCATAAATTATCGCTAGCAACGCCTTTTCACCTTCACTAGAGATCATGTATTGGGGAATGCGTGGCATTTTAACATTGGCTTTCAATGTCACAACATATGGCGGTATTTCCAAAAGACCCACATCATTGGGACCAGTAGCCCATAGAATATCGGGAAGAAACGACAATTCGGTTGGAAGTTTATCTTTCGACAAATACATTGGGAAAACCACTTTCTTGCCCAGTGTAAGTTGTACTCCCATAGGAGAACAATACAATGTCGCATACAGTCTTTTCAACAGATCTAATCCCAACAAGTTCTCACCGCAACCTGTCGTCAGAATAAGGGGTGCTTCCAATTCACAAGGTCCAACAGAAAGGGACATAGGACTAGAAATCGGGGCGCCAGAAAAACCTACTGAAACATTCATTTCGCCAGACAAAGGTACGCCAGGGAGTTTTGAGTGCATAATAGAACTCTTTGTAGCACCAGTATCCAACAGAAAAGGCTCTGACACACCTTATGTAATCACCTCAACGTAAGGTCCACTCTGATCTACTGGAACTGAAACAACTCCCTCTCTTTGTCTATGGCATGCCTAGCAATCATTACCTTCCATATTCTCATCTTCCGCATAGTAGTCGTCAGCATAGTACTGAGTCGTCCTACCAGACGCGTTATTCTGCTGATCAAAACTATTCATCGAATTTCGAGGCGGAAGTGAACGCGCATTCTGGGGGAAATTTCCACGTCCTCTACCTCTAGGAGCTTGTTGAACACCTCGACCTCTTGCACCGGAAACACCATTCGTACGCTGTAACAAAATAGGATAACTATACTTGAAATGATCCTCTTCTTTACAATAGGAACACTGATTGGCACCTACAGGAACACGTGGTTGAGAAAACTCGGACCTTTGCGAGTTTCTCTGATACTGTTGCGGTTGCTGATAGTTATTCTGACCACTACGTGGCGGATACGCCTGTTGTAAAAGAACCTTCGTCTTTAACTCTTTAGTTTTCTTGTCTGCTCTATCCTTTTAATCTTTATCCCTATTTTCGTAGTATTGTGCAGTAGCCAATATCTGTGCTGAAGAGGAAACGGCCCAAGAACTTTCAGAATCCTTCAATTTCTTACACAACTCGGGAAGCAAATTGTGCACAAACTTGTCAACGAACAACCGTTGACCACCTTCTGTACTCATGTCTTGACCACTGTGGTCGATAAACGTCTCTTCAAACCTGGTGAAGAAATCAGACACTGTTCTGTTTCATCTTTCTTCTGCTTAGACGCAGACAATTTGTCCCAATTTACACGCATCGCAGGCATTACAGTCTTCATGTAAGTAATGATTCTACCACGAAGTTCTTCTATCAAGGGCTCGGGTTTAGCACCACCAACTTGTCTGCCATCAGCAGCACTAATATTAGCCCATGTATCACCTAACTCCTGATCATGATCCGCATGACAAATCTTTCCCCATAAAGGCTGTGGGACAACATTTCCAAACAACATGTCTATATCAGCTAAATTCATAATGCATGAGCCTGCAGTCTGTGACCATTCCTTATAGTACCATGCAGGGTTTTTACGGGGTTCAGGCAATGTCTGCTTAAGAGCCAAAACTTCAGCATGCTTCCATGGAACATGTACCCACACACGCTGAAAATGTGGCAGAATAGCTGGGTTAGCATTTGGGTCCCTGTCTCTCCAAACTGGGGGAACTTCTCTCATAGGATATTGTCTTACCTTCTTCTTAACAGAGGTACCAGGCTCAAACAACGACGAGAAATACCTTCCTCACTTCTAAACGATAATAATGTCCCAACTGCTTTCTCAACATCAGAACCCTAATCGTACCTTTTGCAAACTCGAACCGTACACGCCACAACTCAGGCGGATTGGATTCCAAATCAATTTCCTCCAATTCCTCACAAAGAAAAACACATATTTTCTCAAAAACATATCTCTGCTTCGATGCTTCCTATTGATGGAAGACATCCATAACAGACTCCAGCTCATATCTTGTGGGGTCTGTAACCTATTTATGTGCCAAATGATCCAATATCTCTCCCTCTCTAGAATCAGGCAATTGACTACGCAACTGTTTGCGCGTTGAAACAGGGGTCATACTTGCGGCCCCAAAGAAAGGAGATAGAAGGTTAACGACAGTGTCAGTCATTCTCTGTCGAACAGAAGGAGAAGCCGACGAAAGAACAGGAGAAAAAACAGAGTGAGGCAAGGCAGGCGTAGATGCAGACGCAGAGGCAGTTTCAGAGGGAATATTAGAAAAGGTAGTCGATACAGTAGGCAAAGTCGTAGGAGGTACAGGTGGAGCAGGTAGCAAAGTCGGCGGCCCTTGAGGAGGCTGCACCAAAGGAATAGGAGCCAACTGAAGAGCAGCTGGCGGCTGTGGAAGAACCTGAGGCACAATGACCGGAGGTTGCACAACTAAAGGTTGCGGAGGTGCTGTAGCACTCTGCGCATAAGGGGGTGGCGAACTCAATAAGTGTGACATTAAAGGATCCTTTTCAAGTTCTTTTGCTGCATCTTGCTGAAGAGGCGGCAAAACTGGATAGCATTTATCAATCGCCATTTCACGTTGCCTGTGCAACTGCTCACTTGCCTGTTCTTCTTCATTATCATTATACTGCATAGCAGCTTGCATTATCGAAATACCCCTTTCTCTCTTATTTTTCTTCGCTAATTTAATTTCCTTCTGTTTGGCTTCCTTACGCCATAGGTGGAAAGAGTCAAACATCGCCGGCCGGGCTTTCTTCTTAAAGAGTTTAACCTCCAGATTATCTAAAATCTCTGTGTCAAAGCTACCATATTGGGGCCATTTTAAAACACCATACTTCCTGGTGTATCGGATCCATACTTTATTATATGTGATGGGGCCTACGCCATGTTTCACATATAGTTCATATGTTGGAGTTCCAATCAGAGGAACCGGACACGAGTCCTCCAATCGGGAATCCCTCTTACAACCAAGACAAAACAAATGTCCAAGTCTGCTAAGACCAGGCATCTTCGCTCTCTAGTCTAGCTTCAAACTTCAAAGGATTATCGAATACGATAGTCTCGTGAATACACGAGTCCCTCGGCTTTGGTACTTGCAAGTTCCAAATCAAAGATCCCAAGGGGATACCCAAACTAAGAACCAAACTAAGGACTGGGAGACGCTCCACTCATACTTAACTGAGGTATCGATGTCGTCACCAGAAGACTCGTCTATCGTTTCGCTCTACCAATCATCAAGGGTCCAAAACAGGGCGATAGTCAGGGCAGCAGTCCTTTGTAGCCGTCGGGAAGCGGGGAACCTCGCAGCAAAGACTTTCGGACCACGTCGACATACAGGGGCTGATGAAGTGGCGGCCTTCCTCCAGAATTTTTACACGAAGCTCCTCACGAACCTCTGGCTTGGACCGGTACCGCTGAAATCGCCCCACGTGGGCGCCAACTGAAGTACTGGGTTTTTCGGAACCCAGCGGTGCCAGGGACACACCCTATGACCTCGAGTCCTTCCTGTTTTAGACTACAGAAACACAGAGTCTTCTAGGTGAAGTCAAAGATCGTATTTATTGGCTGCAGCCAGTAACAGGTATCCTAGAAGTACAACACGGTGTATATTCTCAGGAGACTGCTCCATCTTACAAAGCCAGCCTTCTCTTTTATACAAAATATTATGCTTTAGTCAAACATTCCTTATTTTACAGTTGACCATTCACATATTTTCACTACAAATAAAAAGCAAAGTCATGATGACAAGCCCATATTTCAGTTTGTCCAGCCCACAATCAATTGTCTGGCAAGGCCCAGTATTTTCATCAGATATCGGTAGACCCCCAATAAAAACGGGCACCTCCTCCCGTAAAGCAAGTCATAAAGAAAGAAACAGAGACAGGTGTGTGTAAAATTAGGCAGGGTTTGTGTGCGATGAAAGGTTTATGGTATGCTGTGCCTTGATGCTATCTCGATCGGCCACTGGGAAAGGAACTGGCCGGAGAGGTTTGGCTTCAGGCAGTGGAGTCATCTTGCCCAGGTCACAGAGGAGTCAGCAAAGGTGTACGTGTCCTTCAGATTCGTTTTTGGCCTTAGTCATCTGCCTATGTGAGGGCAATCACAAAATGGCTGCCGTTCACAAAATGGAACCCGAGGGTTCAGGGCGGAAACTCTGATTTCAGGGTGACTTCGTCACTCGAATATGACGAAAATGCTTGTGCATAGTATTCTAATCATTCTCGGTCTGCTGATACCAAAATCGTCATGATACGACCATGTTTATAACACGGGTCCAGAATTTTCAGTACCACACGTCCCTGACACTCGTCACCAGAATTCCATGGTCGACCATGTCAAATGCCGCGGACAGATCCAAAAGCACCAGGACCTGAGGGGTGCCCCTGTCGGCTTCCTTTCTTAACTCGTATGATACAGTCAAATGTACTGCCTCAGTTGAATGAGGGGAACGAAAACCCGCTTGGTGGGGATCAAGGAACTGAGACTGTTTTGCCACATGGGGCTCCTGTACCTTGCCAAATAGAGAAGCAAAGATATGGGGCAATAGTTAAGTAGGGTCAAGGGGTCACGACCCAGGTTTTTTCAAAAGGGGAACTATGGTAACTTTTTTAAAGGGTTGTATAAGCAGATAACCTAACCATTCTATAGGGTCAGACCAAACTTATTCCATCACTCACTCGGGCATTTGCGCATAGCTTGAAGTAATAGTTTCTAGTGACATTTTTGTTGTTGTTGTAGGAAGGGTCACCCTGTTTGGACCTAATGAGGCAGTTATGGGCTAGAACAGAAGGTGGGCAGCGTCAGTGCTTTGCAAGCATTCAGGATGTATTTTCTGCCAGTATCTAGTATTATTATATTGACGACAATGTGTGTGTATTCCTAAACACTAAATAATTGGGAAATAAACACTGAAGGCATTGCTTAGGTATTGTCATTCTTCCTTGAGGGTTCAATGCTTTAGGCAAAGAAATCCAACATATCCTCATGCTTGTTTCCTCACCGATGTTGGGCTTGTTTTTTTGGTTTAGCATAGCAATGGAACATTTCTATTAAGCGACATGACCTTTACTGATTAAGTCGTATTACCTGTCCTATTCCAACAAGTGTTTTTGGGTCAGTTTTCTGAGCCTGTTTCTTGACACCTTCCACACAGTATTAGGCTATATCAGGTCTTTGACCAACTGACTACAACAGCACCGGAAGCCACCGGCTCAAATTAAGCACCGGGCTACAGTCTGTCATGGCAACCGAGACATTACCTGTTGTTTGTATGAACTCTGCTATGAGAAATGTTGGTCAGTCCCAGTATTTGACACAAAAATTGAATACTTTCTGTAGCAGAAACAATATAAATAAAATAATGGATACAATAGGATACATTTCAGCCCTTTTAACCCCTATGCAGTATTGTAAAAAAAACTTTCCAAATAGATGTTTCCAAGTACTTTTCACAAAATAGGTTTCTAATGCGGAAAATGATCATTGTAGCAAGTAGAGCGTTTCACTCGGAAAAGCACATCTACCAAATGTCAGCAATCCTACAAATTGTTTCACATCCTGAGCATCTGTATCTCTTTGTTTCTTCGGGGGCTGCCAGGGGCTCTTCGGTGGGGGTGAATCACTGACATATTGGGTTCCGATAACTCTACACCAGTTGGAAAGTGTCACAAAGCGCCCGATCTACCTCAGTAAAATAGCTCCCTTACTTAGAATATTTGCAAATAGCTTTGTTTATATAATTTGGTATTGGCGCATGTAGTGAGCACAGAGCGTCTGTTGCTACAACTTACATGTAGCAGTGCTTTATAGATATATCTGGTATAACACTTCATTAATAACCTGTAAAGGTATTACTGAACACTAAGGGCCCCATTGGTATGGCGCATACCAGTGGGAAATGGGACCGCCCGCAATGCTAGCGGCGGTCCCAAACATCCCATTAGGATGCACCCGCCACACTTTACAGGCGCGTCCCGCATTTTTAACATTGCGGCGGGCGGTGCCTGCCACATTGTTCATTGAAAGGCAGGGGGTACCACAGGTGCACCCCCCACCCCCTGGAGTCCATGGGGGCCCGCAACAGGCCCCCCAAGGAGACAAAAAAATCCTGTTCTTAAGTTGGCGAAACGAGAAGAAATGCATTATTTCTCCTTGTTTTTGCTTTTTCCATGTGGCTGCCTTGTGCAGCACACATGCAAACAGTCAAATGCCATGGTGTGTTTACATGTAGGAAGGTGACACTTCTTGTGCATAAACAATCTTTAAAAATAAATCAATTTTGTCACTTTCATGTATGTTGCATGAAGCAACACACATGAAAGTGACTGAATGGCGTTTTAGGATTGTTTATGTCCAGAAAGGGTCACCTTCCTACACATAAAAAAATCTTCTCCTGCTCGCAAACACCCTTGCTCTATGGTGCAAGGGTGCCTGCGTTGGCGCTAAGTTGGTAAATTTAGCGCCATCACCGAGGGAAACGCAAGGCTGCACCACATTCTTGTAAATATGTTGCAGCCTTGCATTTCAGAAGTCGAGGAGAGAGGCGTTAAGCCAGGAAGGCTGACGTCTCTCTTCTCCACCTCCTTTTACATATCCCCCCAAGTGTCACCCTGTGGTCTGGACATCTCCCACCAAAGGTCACTCAAAGAGTTTTAGCTCTGCTTTAGTTTTCGATCTTGTCCATTTGATCCTCCAATAGTACAGTGGAACTCAGGGGCAGATGTGCAAGCCCCTATCGCCACAGGAACTTCACTTTTTGCGATTTTACTTTGGCGATAGGGGATCAGTTAAGCCACTTAAAGTGGATTAATGTCACCTTGTAAAAAAGGCACCCTTTCATGCAGTAATAGCATGAAAGAGGAGGGCTATGGGTGTTGCGGTGAGCTTCCATGGCAAAACCCATTGATTTTGACGCTGCCCCTATTTACAAGGGTGGCGTACATAGGAGGCAGCGCCAAAATTAAGAGCAGAGAAAACCTGGTCTTAACTTGACAAAACAAGGAGAAATGCATTATTTCTCCTCGTTTTTGCTTTTTCCATGTGAGCTGCCTTGGATTGTTTATGTGTAGGACGGTGACCCTTCCTGCACATAAACAATCCTTAAAAAATAACATTTTATAACTTTCATCTGTGCTGCATTAAGCAGCACACATAGAAGTGACAAAACGGCATTTAAAGATTGTTTATGTTTAGGAAGAGACACCTTCCTGCACATAAACAATCTTCTCCTGCACGCAGACACTCTTGCACTATTGTGCATGGGTGCCTGCGTTCGCGCTACACTGCTAAGTATAGCGCCAGTGCAGGGAGAAATGCAGGGCTGCACCATATCCTTGTAAATATGGTGCAGCCTTGCATTTCCGAAGTGGCGTAGTGCGGCATTAACCTGTGACGGCTAACACCTCACTCTACCACTTCTTTGTAAATATCCTCCTAGGTCAGACAATTGGAATTGGAAGGTAATTGGCTGCTCTCTTCCCATCCACTATATATCTTGCAGTCCTTTCCATTGGTTCCATTTTGCTCTACAGGGCATATGTTTCTGCACCGTAATGCCTCACTGACTGTGAAGCCACCTGTTGGAGGCTGTTGACAGATTCTCTCTTTTAGGATATACATGTATTTGTTATTATTCGTCACTCGTTCAGGTGCAGAGGAAATTTGACATTGAACCTGATTGTGGGAGCCTGTTTCTGCAGGACATCTGTCGAACCTCCTGGTAATGACCTATGTGCAGATGTTTCCTCCAGCTGTGGGCTCTCCATGAGTTAGGAAGCTGAGAGAAACTATTAAAATTTCTTTTTTCTACTCAGTCTTACCTGATTTTATATTCTCACTTATCACTTCTTTGCACTGCTTTTTTCAGTTGTCTTATCATACTAGGTCCGCCTAATAGACAATAACTGTAGGGTCTCTTTATTCTCACAGTCCTCTATTACGTCTCGTGTGACTGTGAGGGCACTGACTCCTGGGTAAGGAGAACCCAAATGATGTGCTAGTGGCGGTACAGTTAGACAACTGATGGGAACATTTTCACCTAGAGCTTGTGCCTCACGTGCATGTGTTGTTATTGTTTCACGTGATGCGACTGATGAATGTAGTCTCCACCCTTCTCTTATTTTGTCATGTCAATGGGTGTTTGTGATTTGATTTCACTTTCTTAGACTCCTAGATACCTTTTTGTGTATACTCATGTTCTTGACAGGGGCATGCATCTAGTATGAGTCGGTAAACTAGCCCTTAGACCCCCCTCTAAGTAGTTTGTGATATTGGCTCTCCATGAACACCAAAGCTGCTGCCTATGAGTCTCCCCGCTTGCCGCACCCAAATTCCAGTCTGAGCGTAAGCATTGGTAAGTTGAAAACCACCGACTCCAAGCAGATGGGCAACCTGCTTCACCCTCCTCTTTGCTGCTTTGCCACAGTGTGGGGGGTCATCTTAAAGGTGGGGGTAGCCTCTCCTAATCCTTATCCCAGGAAATAACGCCTCGCTGCCACTTGCTCAGAAGCCGATTTCGCTAATCATTCTTCCTCATTACATTTACCTGGGACTTCCGGCCTTCATCAGATGAAGTTTTGACTCCTGTACCATTTTAGGTCTCACCTGGCGACCGCAGCGCGTGACTGCAGCACGCGACCGCAGCACGTGACCGCAGCGCGATAGCGCTGTCGCCAGCAAGATCTTTTGTTACTGTCTTGCTTTGGAAGGGAGACAGGAGATGGGCACAAGCAGGACGGACTGGAATTGTGAACATGCCCGAGAATACGTACTACGGCGTTAGATTCACTTACAAGACAGTGGATGTGCACGTGTATAGCTGGCGCCATGCATTTACACGCCTCCTGCTGGTTATTCAACACCTCCCAAAGAGTAAAAAGCAGCAATCGCTGTGGCCTTATATTTATTTGCTACTACTCCCATAATGCTTCTTACAGAATGCTGCCAGGCCCCAGGGGCTCCGGTAAAGCCCACCTCCACATACAAGTTGCGGGCCCCCTTGTGCAAGAAGAACCAGGGAGAGAGCATGGAGGCGGACACTCACATCGGCGGATCCAGCGTGAAGGTAAACGCTCACAGTGCTGTGTTTCACACCCCATCTTGCTCCATTTCACACCACATCCTGCTGCAGTTCCACCCACAGCTGCTTACCGGTAGACGTGTATTTTCACCGGCATGGCTACAGGACAGTATCATCGATTTGAGATCGGATGGACAAAGCTCTACTTCCAGCATCAACGACACAATTGGTTTTGTTAACAACTTCGCGCATGCTCCGTCCAGACATGTAAAAAAAGAAGGAGTCATGCCTGTCCACCCATAAAAGTGCAGCTGAATCTATTTCCAAGAAGCGGAGGGGTAGGGAGGGATACCCTAGCCCTGGGCTGATGTATCTGCACGGTGCCCGCGCTTGCATTTTCCAACCAGTGGGTAAATAAACTTTATTTTTGTTTTAGCAGCACAGCTTCATTGACAGGCACCGTGTTTCATGTTTCATTTTATTTATTACTTCCGAGGAGGTAGCATGTGTGCTTTTGAAATGGGCACGCCATCATTCATGTTTCACCATGGGAGAGCCAACGCCGAGACTCGAACCCAGTTCCAAAGTTGGCAGCTCAGGATGTTACTCCACACTCCCTGCCAAGACAATTGCACGCGTATCCTTTAGGGGTTCATCTGGTACGAGGAGAAAAAAATAGATGACAATTGCTGCGGCTGCCTCCTCCTCCCTCTGCTTGTTTAACATTGCAGCCAATTTCAAACAGAAGATTGTGAACTCAGTCCTTTCATTCTATGTCATATAATGCTGGTGATTTAGAGTTAGGGGCGTGTAGAATGTCACGCAGTGCGTGAGTACTGGCGTTCATGCAGTTCACAGAGCCTACCTGTGGCTCTGACAGTAGTTTCCTCTCACAAGAGTTACACTGTCACCGGATGTGTTTATATCAAGTACCATAAAATCATGTTATGTGTAACGTCTGTTTTGTTTGGTCGCATACCTTGTGGAGATTTTATGAATGTCACAATACTCACCAGGGAAGTTAATAGCAAATTACTCCCAGGCCAAAAAGCATTGCAAACAGTCCCTACGTGCAGGCAAAGGGCCACCTTAAATAAAACTTCGCAACTTTTGCGGTTTTTTGCAGGTAATACGGAAAACTTGCGAGAAAAAAACTGTTCGTTTACCAAGCTAAGTTCAACGCAGCACAAAATTAGTAGGAAATAAAACCCACACACAAAATTTTCCCGACAACATTGTTAGCCTAGGAAGCCAACTGTTTGACCACTGAGTGCAAGCAACTTTCTCTATTCTTTACATGTGGCTTTCTCCCCTCAAATATACATGCTATGACGGTTCACATCAGTACAATTAGAAACTACTAAACTTTATTTAAGCTCCTATGTTGATCAGTGTTGCTGACTGTTCCTATGGTTACCGTGATGCTGTACTTGTGTTATTTCATACACATGGGCACAGAGCTAAACTGTAGTCAGCAGTTTTCAGACACACTGAACACTGCCAGCAGAGCCTGGGGCAGTGGACATTTTCTCTCACCTTAGACCTGTCCAAGGGCTTGCCTTTGAGTGCAGCTTGTGTCATTCCTAGAGACATCTATTTTTTTCTCCTCGTGCCAGATGAACCCCTAAAGGATACGCGTGACAAGCCCAGCTGAACGCCCCTCTGTGATTGGGTGGCTCCCCTCTTCCTGGTGGGATACAGATGTGCGATTTGTTATTCTTGTTAGGTTTCTCTTGTGAATTCTCTTGTAAATAAAACAAGCATTTGCAATGCATCAGAGCTTGCATTTGCGAGAGTATGAGGTAATGGCATTGTAAATGGCAATGCCTTTTATTTATATATTTTTAAAACCTGCTAGCACTTAGTGCTTCTTGTCCTTGTTTACAGAGAAGCAAGACTGCCAGTAAAAGAGGCACAGTTACTGCCAGCCTTACTTCTCATAAGCAACGCCTATCAGTACAAAGTACGTTTTTACGCACCACTAGCAGGTTTTAAAAAGAAATAAATAAAAGGCATTGCCATTTACAATGCCATTACCTCATACTCTCGCAAATGCGAGACCTCTTGCATTGCAAATGCTTATTAGGTCGTGTTTTGGCAGCACTTGCGCTGTCTCTTCGAGACCTGTTGAATTCAGGATATGGGCATGAAGCTCTGCCCGCCTTCTGCCCACTTTTTAATTGGTTCCTTGTAGTATGTAAGTTATTATATATTAATTAGTTTGTAGTAAGGTATCTTTAAGGAATGTCGATATCCAATGTTCTGTATGACAAACTGTATTCTAGAGCGTTTGGTGTTCATGATGACAGATTCTCCTTACACCACGAAGAGAACAGTCGTGGGTCCACTTCTATGAATACACTTTTAATTCATTTTTATTATAAAGCTTCCTGGATTTCTCTTACTTTGGTCTACTTATCTAGAGATCCCCACTACATTATTTGGCGACAACTTCTTATTTACTGCGGCTGCTCATCAATATTTTCTTACCTACTTGGAAGATAGGACCCACCGACCCGGAAAATATTGAAGCTTTTTGGATAATTCCTCGAGTTCTTATTCTCAAGAATTCCGGCATCCGTGAGTGTTTAAAACATTGTTTGTCTGTGATTACAGCGATTTGAGGCTTACCAGCATAATCAACGGTCGCGCTCACCTTGCATCGTTTTACTTCAGCCTTCATTCTGTGCGCACGCATTCCTACCACGATTGTCTGCCATCATTAATGATGTTGTGTTTTGATCGCTAAGGAACGATCGTCAAACACGTAATCTCGTCATCACGCTTGGCGGCCATTTTAGGTGGTTGGGCTAAAATTCATTGTTTTATATGGGAATCAAGGTGTTATAACAGTGCGAAGTTGGCGATTTGCCTCAGCTCTTTGATTCACAGCGTTTTCTTTGGATGATTTGCTTCTTGCACCATTCTATGTTCATCATTTCGATCAGCAAAGAAATAAGTAAGATTTATATACTTTTTCTTTTTATTGTCTTCAACGTAGCTGATTCTAATAATGGCATTGTTGCTCCACCTTCATTTTTCAAGATCCCTGGTAAACCACCAATTCTATTTCAGGACAGGAGGCTCCGATTATGCTATACTCAATTTCTTTACTGAAACACAGCAGCCAATCAGAATACAGTAAAGAAAAACGAAACTACATTACCCATAAACCCTGGGTAACCATAGAGTACACCAACAGTATATAAAGAGTCATAGAGGTAACCACTTCCTCTTTCTTTGCTGCTTCGCAACCAGTTAAGTTCTTTATTCTTTTACTTACATTTACTGTTCTTGTTATATGTCTGGCGCTTTATTAGCGACCTCTGCCACACTGTGTTACGCGCTCGTGTCTTTGCCGCGTTGCTCTTCGTTCACTTTGCGGCAGTGTCGCGTGGCTGGGAGTGTGTGTTCTGCCTCCCTTGAGGTCCGGGCAATTTGTGCCCGGAACCTTTGTGTTGTGGAGTGGGAGTCCGTGGTTGTGAGAGCTCACGCTGCCTGCGCGAGCTCTTCCCTTCCGTTTGTGGCAGCCGGGATCCGCGCATGCGCGGCAAGGTTTTCCGGCGCTCTGTGTGACTGGGAGTTGCCGGAGCTTTGTGAAGGACGTCCATTGCGGCGTTAACGCCCACAGCATCAAACTTAACCCCTAATTGACACCGGTTGCTGCAGAAAGGCTTCAGGCAGGATAATTTTGCATAGGCTCTGCCTAGAGTGCTTTTGTGAGACGGCAAGCCCTCCCTCCACCTTCTAATTGTTTTTTGCAGGCGTTTTTTTTCTGCATTTCAAGGCTTGCTGTGGGGTTTTTGTCACTCCCCCAGAATTTTACCTCTGGCAAACTGGTCTATTGTCATCTTGTGGGCTGAATTTGTACCCTTGGGTATCATGTCTGAATTTTATTATGAGGATGACGATGACTATGGTGATGAAGCCTCAGAATCCCTTGAACAGGATCTGGTGGAGGCCCTTGACAGGGGTGTTCAACACTCGATGAATAAGGCACTGGTTCGTGCTATCACTCCTCTTAAAAGGCATTTAACGACATTTGCGCAACAACAAGGTTGGGTTCCTACCATGCGCAAGTCTTCTTCTTCCCCTAAGAATCCCCATGCTTCAGATTTTCAGCGACTAGCAAAGTCTCTCGCTGCTGCAAAATCCAAATCTACGAACGTCGAGGCCGATTCTGACGACCCGCATTCCTCATCCTCCTCTGATCCTATTCCTCCGCCTCCAAAAAAGAGGAAATGCAAGGAACATTTTGTTGATGCCCCCTCTCATCCGCCTCTCCTCACCTTTGACCCTACTGAAATTGTCCACTCAAATTCTACGGCTTGGCTCCCATCTCCTGCGGTGGCAGAGTATGTGCAGCGGAACATTAGACAGCCTTTCGAGAAGGAGGTCCGGGCCCGGCTCCGTTCGGAGTGTCCTAGGCCGGATCTGTCTGATGGTTTGGCGGACACGCCTGAGGTGGACCCCACCATGATCACTTACCTGCGTAAATTTGCTAAGGACCCTAAGAAGGGTCTGGATCGTTCCTGGCGTTCCTGTCAGGACAAGGTCTTGGATATGCTGGGCCCTCTGACTAAGATATTAGATCTGGGTTTCAGGGCCAAAGAATCATCAACGATGGTGGATCCAGACGAGCTGATAGAGTGGGCTCAAAGGGCGATTTGCCAGCTCGGAAACACAAATTGTGCGCTCTCCAGTGAGAGGCGTCGTTCACTTCTCCTCAAACTCGACCCAAAATTAGCGGAGCTCTCGACTTCAGAGTCGGGTCCAGTGGCTCAGGGCTTGCTTTTTGGACAGCCTTTTTTGAAGGAGCTGACACAGTTTGTGAATACTTTCAGTGGCCTAGACAAGGCCCAGGCTACACTCCGACGAGCTATGCCTCCGATTTTCAACAAGGCCGGACAAAACAGGGGACGCTCATTCGGCCGTGGTCAGCAACAGCCCAGAGAGGCTATCAGTCCCATAGGGGAGGCAATCAAGATTCTGGATACTCCCAAAGATCAAATTTCTACCCTTCAAGGAAAGGCTGCGGACAATACGGAAAAGGCCGTTCCGGTGGCAACTCCGGAGGATATCAGGATTCCGCCACTTCAGGCGAGCCTAATTCCTGCATGCAGTGTTGTTCTGGGGGGCAGGATACGTTTTTTCCTCGCCAATTGGCAATCGATCTCCAGCGATGCATGGGTGCTGGAGACGGTTCAGGGGGTTCAAAATAGAGTTTTATCACCCCCAGTGTCAATCTCATCTACCCTCTCCTCTTTGTTTTTCCCAAAAAGATCAAGTGTTCATCACCAAAGAGCTCCAGTCGCTCCTCTTAAAAGGGGCAATTGTTCAGACCGTGCGTCATCCACAGGGGTTCGTCAGCACGATCTTCCTAGTGGAGAAGAAGGGAGGGGGTTTGAGATTAGAGCTCAATCTGAAGGAGTTCAATGGGGGAGTGGTCTACAGACACTTCAAGATGGAGGGAATCCATCTATTGCGAGATCTTCTGCGCGAGAAGGATTGGATGGTCCGTCTGGACCATAAGGACGCATACTTGTCCATTCCAATCTTCCGCCCCCATCGCCATTTCCTCCAGTTCCACTGGCAGGGGACTTGGTACGAGTACCAAGTTCTCCCGTTCGGCCTCTCGTCGGCACCATGGTGCTTCACGAAATTGCTGCGGCCAGTCGTGGAAAATCTTCGCACTCGAGGAGTTCGGTTGATCATATATTTGGACGACATCCTCCTTCTAGCGGATTGTCCTCTCAAACTAATGTCTCATCTGGAATGGACCATCGAGCTCTTACAGTCTCTCGGCTTTCTGGTGAATGTTCAGAAGTCCGTGTTGAGTCTGACTCAGGTGATAGATTTCCTGGGTTTCAGGGTCAACTCTCTTACCTGTCAGCTTCTTTTGCCCAATCAAAAGATTCGGTATATCAAGAGAGAACTGACTTCCGTTATTGCGAGACCGACTGTGTCATTGAGATCGTTAGCACGAGTTGTCGGTCTCTTGGCCTCGTCTCTTCAGGCGATCTTCCCGGCCCGCTTCATTACAGGGCTTTGCAGCGCCTCAAGATTCGCCATCTTCAAAGAGGGCTCAGTTACTCGGATCAAATTCCACTCTCGGAGGATGCGAGGTTGGAGATGCAATGGTGGTTGGACCACATGGAGGCTTGGAATGGTCGAGCCCTATTCGGATCCACGCCAGAGGTAGTGATCGAGTTGGATGCCAGTCGTTGGGGCTGGGGGGCCAGGTGTGGTCCCGTCTCGACGGGGGGTCGTTGGTCTCCCCAAGAACTCTCTCTTCATATCAACTGTCTGGAGCTCCTGGCGGGCTCCTTTGCGATTTGTTGCCTCTCTCCCCTTCGGTCAAACTGCTGTATACTCCTCCGCATGGACAACGTATCAGCAGTCCGTTACATCAACAAACTAGGGGGAACTCGCTCCCAGTTACTGGCGGAGATTGACAAGGAATTTTGGCACTTTTGTCTGCAACAAAAGATCACAGTTATTGCAGAGTTTCTCCCTGGTTGCAACAATCTCATTGCGGATTGGAACTCGAGGCATCTGAGGGACTTCAGCGATTGGAGGCTTCACCCTCATGTGTTCCGTTATCCTCTCCGGTCCTGGGGACGTTGTCAGATAGATCTTTTTGCGTCCCGCCTCAACACTCAGCTCCCACTGTTCTACAGCTGGAGGCCAGATCCGGAGGCTCTAGCCATGGATGCTTTTCTCCAACCATGGCCGACAACGTTGTGTTATGCCTTTCCCCCATTCATGATGATTCCCAGGGTCCTGGCTTACACAAAGCGCTTCCAAGCGGAGTTGATTCTGATTGCTCCTCTGTGGAGAGCTCAGCCGTGGTTCCCGGTTCTCATAAGTCAAGTCAAGTCAAGTCAAGTCAAAGAATTTATATAGCGCACTACCTACCCAGAGGGTCTCAAGGCGCTTAGGGAGGGGAGGAGGATTACTTGTCAAATATCCACATTTTAAGTTGCTTTCTGAATGCTAGGTGGTTCTGGGTAAGGCGAAGGTAAGTGGGGAGTGAGTTCCAGGTTTTAGCAGCCAGGTATGAGAAGGATCTGCCTCCCATGGTGGTCTTGTTGATGCGAGGTACAGTGGCGAGGGCTTGGCTGGAAGAACGTAGTTGGCGGGAGGGGGTGTAGAAGGATAGTCGTGAGTTGAGGCATTCTGGTCCGATGTCGTAGAGTGATTTGTGTGCGTGGGTTAGCAGTCGGAAAGTGATCCTCTTATTGACGGGTAGCCAGTGGAGGTCTTTCAGGTGACCAGAGATGTGTTCGTTGCGCGGGATGTCTAATATGATCCTGGCTGAGGCGTTTTGGATTCGTTGGAGTTTCTTCTGGAGTTTAGCGGTAGTGCCTGCGTAGAGGGTGTTTCCGTAGTCCAGTCGGCTCGTGACCAGAGCATGGGTGACTGTTTTTCTGGTTTCGGTGGGGATCCAGCGAAATGTTTTTTTGAGCATGCGAAGAATGTTGAAACAGGATGAGGATACGGCGCTGACTTGTCTGTTCATTGAGAGTGAAGAATCCAGGATAACGCCTAGGTTCCGTGCGTGGTCTGTCGGGATGGGTGCTTTTCCAAGGGCTTCCGGCCACCAAGAGTCGTCCCATGCAGAGGGGGAAGTACCTAAGATGAGGACTTCTGTTTTATCTGAGTTCAGTTTCAGACGGCTGTGTTTCATCCATTCGGCGACTTCTTTCATTCCTTCGTGTAGGTTAGTTTTGGCGGTGCTGGGGTCATTGGTGAGAGAGAGGATCAGTTGAGTGTCATCCGCGTAAGAGATGATGTTGAGGTTGTGTTGGCGGGCGATGGTCGCGAGGGGGCTCATGTATACGTTGAAGAGGGTGGGACTGAGTGAGGATCCTTGTGGTACGCCACAGATGACTTCAGTGGCCTCGGACTTGAATGGTGGAAGGCGGACTCTCTGGGTTCTTCCGGTGAGGAACGAGGTGATCCATTCAAGTGCTTTTCCTTGTATTCCGATGTTTCTGAGGCGTTGTAAAAGGGTGCTGTGGCAGACTGTGTCGAAGGCTGCAGAGAGGTCGAGGAGGATGAGGGCGACTGTGTCTCCATTGTCCAGTAGAGTTCGAATGTCGTCTGTTGCTGCGATGAGGGCGGTCTCAGTGCTGTGTTTTGCTCGGAAGCCAGATTGTGAGGAGTCGAGGGATTTGTTGGCTTCGAGGAAAGCGGCGAGCTGGTTGTTGACAGCTTTCTCGATTACTTTGGCCGGGAATGGAAGGAGCGAAATGGGGCGGTAATTTTTGAGTTCGGTGGGGTCCGCTGTGGGTTTTTTCAGAAGGGCGGTGAGTTCAGCGAGTTTCCAGCTTTCCGGGAAGGTGGCGGAGTTGAAGGAGCAGTTGATGACGTCTCGGAGGTGCGGTGCTATGACGGAGTCTGCTTTGTTGAAGATGTGGTGAGGACATGGGTCTGTGGGGGATCCTGAGTGGATGGAGTTCATCAGGCGGATGGTGTCCTCAGTGGAGATTGGGTTCCAGTCGTTAAGGGTGTTCAAGGGGGGCGAATGTTCAGCAAATGGTTGGGTGGGTTGGTCTCCGGGTTGGTTGTCGAAGCTGTTGTGGATGTCTGCAATTTTGTTGTGGAAGAATGAGGCTAGAGAGTCGCAGAGGGCTTGAGAGGGGGTGATGTCGTTGGAGTTGGCCGAGGGATTGGTAAATTCCTTGACGATGTTGAAAAGTTCCTTGCTGTTGTGGGCGTTGTTGTCAAGTCGATACTTGAATGCTGTTTTCTTGGCCTTTCGGATTAGTTGGTGGTGTGTGCGGGTGGCGTTTTTGAAGGCGTCCTTGGTGCTAATGGTTGGGTCTTTTTTCCAGGCCTTTTCAAGGGAGCGGCAGAGTTTCTTGGACTTCTTAAGATCATCGTTGAACCATGAGGCCTTCTTGCTGCCAGGTTTGCTTTGACGTTTTTTCAGTGGTGCTAAGTTGTCGGCGGTGTTGGATAACCATAGGGTGAAGTTGGCGGCGGCTTGGTTTGGGTTAGAAGAGTGGGCTGGGGTGTTTAGAAGGAGCGATGAGGAGATCTGGTCGATGGTGATTTTGTTCCAGTTTCTTTGCAGAGTTGGTTGGAGGTGGTTGGTGGGTTTTGGCTTGTTGTAGGAGAAGTGAACGCAGCTGTGGTCAGTCCAGAGGAGATCTGTAGTGTGGCTGAAGGAGACATGATTGCTGGAGGTGAAGATGGGGTCGAGTGTGTGACCTGCGATGTGGGTGGGGGAAGTGACCAGTTGTTTAAGTCCGAGGTTGGCGAGGTTGTCCAAGAGGGTGGTGGTGTTGCGGTCGTTGTTCTTTTCAAGGTGAAAGTTGAGGTCTCCCAGAAGGATGTACTCTTTGGAGGGGAGCGCGTGTGGAGTGATGAAGTCTGTGATGTCTTCAATGAATTTAGCGCGGGGTCCTGGTGGTCTGTAGAGGAGGGTGCCTCTGAGTGTGGTCTTGGGGTTGATGTGGATCTGGAAGTGAAGGTGTTCGGAGTTGGCGAGGTTGGCGTCAGAGCTGGTTGAGATGCGGATTGATTTTTTATGGACGATAGCGATTCCTCCTCCTCCTCCTCATAGAGATGGCCTTTGCAGTGCCGTTCATTCTTCCCCTGAAGTGGAATCTCCTGCTAGATCCTCTTCAGAATCCGCATCCCCTGATTCAGTCAGGCTCTGTCCTGCTTCTGGCGTGGCGGATTTCAGGGAACGCTGGTCGGTCCCAGGCCTTTCTGCGGACGCTTCCAGATTCACCAGTGACGCCTGGTCTCCTGGTACCCACAAGCGCTACAGAGGCTCATGGAAACGTTGGAGTGACTGGTGTGTTCAACGGCAAGTCGATCCCACATCAGCTGATATTTCTGTGATGGTCAATTTCTTGGCCTCATTGGCTTCGTCTGGTTTGGCGTATCGAACAGTGAACAATTTCCGCTCAGCTATCTCTGCGGGTCACCTCCGTGTTGACGGTAAACCAGCAGGTGAGCACCCTTTAGTGGCTAAGTTGCTCAAGGGTATCCGTCTTGCGAACCCTCCTCGTCCTAAGTACGTTTCACTATGGGACGTGCCTACTGTTCTACGTTTTCTGGAGGCTGGGCCTGTTAATTCTTTGCTGTCCCGCAAACAACTATCTGCCAAGCTGACGATGTTGTTGTGCCTAGTTTCTTGCAAACGGGTATCTGATGTGCGTGCTTTGGATCTTGCTGGGCGCAGTTTTACTCCTGAGGGCGTCACATTCCGTCTCTTTAGACGTACCAATACCACGTTTATTTCTTATCCGTCTTTCCCTGCCCATCCTAATCTTTGTGTAGGTCAGTGTCTCAAGGATTATGAAGTAAGTACTTCTTCTTTTCGCTCAGATATGCAAGGCCAATTGTTGATTGCATTGCAGAAGCCCTTTCACCACATTACCCCAGCTACGTTGGCTAGGTGGGTACGATGGCTCATGGCGGAAGCTGGCATAGATGTGTCTGTGTTTGGGGCTCATTCTGCCCGAGGAGCTATGGCCTCTAAAGCCTTCTCATTGAGAGTTACTTTGTTCGATATTATGAAAGCCGCTGATTGGTCCTCTGCTTCTGTTTTCAAAACGTTTTATTTTAAACCTATTGCTCATGTTGCTTCTGTAGTGGTGGCTCAGCTTTAAACAAGCATAATCGGAGCCTCCTGTCCTGAAATAGAATTCAAAATTTGCAAACATACGTGACAAGAATTTTCAATTCTATTAAGGAGAAGGAGGCGAGGATTATCCCACCCATTGTATATGAATTATTCTGTATCAGATATTGTTATTGTACCAATGTTCATGGATTTCTTCATGTTGAACTGTTGTGATTGCTCTATTTTCTCTACCCACCCTTTTGTATGCTCATGCTTACACGGAATGTGTATTACGGCTCTGTGTCTCTTTTCAGGCTCTGATCCCAAGTGACGATCCTCCGGCTCTGTCCGTGTATGAGGTGTGCTGCGAGTTTCTCCTCCTTGTTGGTCTGCCTTTGTTCCTGTGGCTTTGGGAGGTTCCTTCGCCTCTTCATCCGGATGTGGATTTCTCTGGAGGACGTCCTTGATGGATTGCTGGAGTTACAGTTGTTCTTCCTAATTGATTTTGGACAAAGAAAGAGGAAGTGGTTACCTCTATGACTCTTTATATACTGTTGGTGTACTCTATGGTTACCCAGGGTTTATGGGTAATGTAGTTTCGTTTTTCTTTACTGTATTCTGATTGGCTGCTGTGTTTCAGTAAAGAAATTGAGTATAGCATAATCCTCGCCTACTTGTCCTTAATAGAATTGAAAATTCTTGTCACGTAGTTTGCAAATTTTGAACTCCGTGGCACAAATGGCTGTGAGTTTTTACCAATTATTTAGAAGCAATTGAGGCCTAAGACTACTCACCTTCTAGGAAAAGAGCAATTTTGTTCAATCATTTGGGCGATGCTGGACAACAACTTTTTGATAGTTTGGCGGTCGTACAAAACCCTTCTTCTTATGATTGTTGGAATGTTGACACAGATGATTTAGCACGTTTAGGAAAACAATACAGAGATGAACCTTCAGTAATGGTTGAACATCATGTTTTTAAAAAAAAAAGGAAACAGTCACAAGAGGAGTCTATTGAAGATCATTTGGCAACATTGCGTGTTCTTGCTTTAAAGTGTGAATTTGGATCGTACATTGACACTGCTCTTCGTGATCAATTAGTATTCACTTGCTATAATAAAAAGATTCAGGAGCAGATTTTGACTTGCAAAAATCCCACTTTAGATGAAGTTATGGTGATAGCCAAGAGCATTGAGTGTTCAGTTGTTTCTTCAAAAATTTTAGCTGAGTCTACACCAACTTCTACGGTTTTGAATATTTCTCAAGATAATGACTTTGAATGTAATGTTAATGCTGTTTCTTCACGTTGTAAAGAAAAGAAAACATTTGAACGTAAACCTAACATCTTCTGTTACAGGTGTGGTTCCAGATTCCATGTTGGCAACAATCCTAAATGTCTTGCACAAGGTAAAAGGTGTACTAATTGTAAGAGGAGTGGCCATTTCTTTTCTATGTGTCGTTTGCCTAAAAATAAAACAAAAGTTAATTTAGTTTACACTGGGGATGGATTATATGATGCACTTAATGTTTCATCTTTATCTATTGAAATAAGTTCCCTTGACGACAATAGAGTGGAAGGTCCCATTTGTAACGTGTTAATTGGCATAATTGATATGGAGGTTATGGCAGACTCCGGTTCGCCAATCACAATTTTAGATAAAGAAATATTCTTTAACTTGTGGCATTATACCAAATAGCTTCCCACAGATGTTAACCCCAAAGCCTTTGGTGGTTACGACATAATTATGCATATAAATTTCTCTGACACTATTGATTTTAAAGGCAGAGTCATTCACACTAAAATCTTTGTTGCACTTAACGGCAGAGATATTTTGGGTTGGTGTGATCAGGCCAGTTTAGGCATACTTTCGAAACCTGGTCATCCTGAACCTGTGTTATTAGGTGACTTACCTGTTTTAGCCATTTAAGATAACATTACACAAGATCTTATTTTAGGTAAAGTTTTTGACAAATACAAAAATGTTTTTAGCGAGGAAGTTGGTTTGGTCAAAAATTTTGAACACACTATAAAGTTGAAAGAGAAGGCGTTCCCTGTAGTTCAAAAAGTACGTCCTGAACCTCTTTCTGTCAGGCAAGATCTTAAAAAACACATTGAACAATTGGTTGCTCAGGATATTATTTGTCCTGTAGAATCGTCTGAACAGGTTTCAGCAGCAGTAGTCGCAAGCAAACAATCTGGTGAGATTTGTTTGTGTGCAGACTTACGAGTACTAAATCATAATATAGTAGTATATGCACATCCATTGCCCAAAATTCACGATATGTTGGCTAACATTGGGTGCAGTAAATTTTTCTCTACTCTAGCCTCACGTTCAGCCTATCACCAAATCCCTTTGACTAAAAAATCTCAACCTTTTACTACGTTTGTTACACCATTTGGTGTATACATGTACAAAAGACTTCCTTTTGGTCTTCTGATAATTGCCCTGGCATCCAAGCTTTCCAGGATGACATCTTGGTCCACTCTGAATCCTTAGAACACTATATTTTAATTGAGAAAGTTTTGAGTACATTGCAAACTCATGGCCTCACAGTAAACATAAAAAAATTTAATTTTTTAGCTGAAGATGTTGACTATTTGGGTCACAATTTATCCACTGTTGGAATTAAACCTAAAAGTTCTCTGTTGGTTGCCATTAAGAATGCTCCTTGTCCATTAGACAAAGATTCTTTAAGAGCGTTCCTTGGATTGAGCGAGTATTATGCTTGTTTTGTGGGAGGCTATGCTTTGGTTGTTCAAACTCTAAGGAACCTTTTGAAAAAACATGCTAGATTTGTGTGGTCTTCTAAGACTCAAAGTGCTTTTGATGCTATTAAAGATATGATTGTTTCAGCTCCAGCAATTAAACCTTTCAATCATGGAATTCAAAGCATAATAACTGTGGATGAAAGCTCTAAATGTTTGGGTGCTGTTCTCAGCCAAATGATCAATGGTGAAGAATGTACAATCGCTTTCGCCTCGCGCACGTTGACTCCCGCTGAACTTAACTACAGCACCATTGAGCGCGAAGCTTTGGCTTGTACCTGGTCTGTTGAAAAGTTTTGTATGTATATTTGGGGGAAAAAGTTTCAGTTGTTTACTGATCACAATCCGCTGATCTACATGCTTGGTGAGAGTTCTTCTAACAAAGCATCTTCTCGTCTAATTAGACTGTTAGCCAGACTTCAAGAATTCAATTTTGAGATGAAATATCTTCCAGGTGGGAAAAACATAAGGGCAGATTGCTTGTCACGTATTCCCCTTCCTGTCCATGAATTAGTTAGTTCTGACATTGAATTGTGTGTTTACCATTGAAGATGTGGTACAAAACTTTAAGATTACAAAAGAGGATTGGTTACGAAATTTTGAACAAGATGATTGCTTACAAAATGTTAAAAAATACTTGATTACAGGTTTGGCCAATGGACAGAATTGTGTCCATAAAGGGAAAAAACTTTGCTCAAATTGCTTCCGAATTGTCTTTTTCAAATGATATTTTATTACGGTAAGATACGTTTGTTCCACCTAGGGGCATCAGAGATTGCATAATCTCTTTGGCACATGAGGGACATCCAGGCACCACCGCTACTGTAAATAAAATTAAGCAAACTTATTGGTGGCCCGGCATAGATAATCAAGTTAAGTCCTTTATCAATCAATGTGCCCAATGTCTTTGCTCAGACAAACATTGGAAGTCATCTAACTCACCTCTTTCTCCTGTAGAGTGGCCAAGCTTTAAACATCTTAATCTAAAGAGCAGGTGCCGCCATTGTAACAAAAGTACATAGAAGAAAAAAAGCTGGTGAAGCAATCGCGGTCCCAGTTGTATGGCTTAATCTGTCTAAAGCTAAAGCGCCGGTGTTGCCTTTGTAACAAAGTTAGTTGAATTGAAAAAAATGCAGCCGCATGCAAGAAACCCTGAAGCAATGCACACACAAATCCCAAAATATATTTAAATAATCGCAATTTACTTAAAAAAATACATATACAGTTAATCTCCGACTGAATTTTCCCACTAAGCACTCACACCGGCATTGTTAACCAAAATCCCACACTCGTACAGCTAGCATAAATAGGATGCTTGCACGCCTACTGTGTTCATGCTGTTAGACCTAAGCATTTGATTCTGTGCCCCATGCTAAGCTACTTCAAGCCTTCAAGGTGTTGGAATGGAAGGGATGACTGATCTGGCTTGGTTCCAGGATTTCCTGGATGATAGAGTGTTGATAAAGGGGTCCCTCAAGGGCCATGTCTGAGCCCCACGTTGTTTAACCTTTATGTGGCATCCCTCGATAATGCTATCAGAGCATACAGGTTTGAGATCCTGTCATACGCGGACGATACTCAACTGGTCTTGTCCTTTAGCAATGACTTTGACAGAGTGACGTGTTGGTGGGCATGAAGGCATTTGTCAAGTGGACATCGGATCATTTCTTACAGCTGGACCTAGGGAAAACAACACTGAGATTACACTGTTTGGGAAAGCCCAACCCCTGTGGTCTCCAAATTGGTGGCCACCCGAGTTAGGCAGGGGTCTGACCCTTAGCAAGGTAGTAAGAAACCTGGGAATCAAGTTAGATCAGGAACTTAATATGAAAGACCAAGCTCAACCTACAACAGGTACTTGTCTCTACATGCTGCGGAAAGCTTTTCCATCTCTCCACTTCTTTGCTAGGAAGACCTTGGTACGGGCTCTCGTCGTAAGTCGGCTGGATTAAGGAAACACGCTACTGGCCGCTGCCAATAAGTCTCTATTATCAAAACTGCAGGTCGTGCAAAACAGCGCAGCTCGGTTAATTTGTAATCAACCACCAACACCGGTTTCTGCTCCCCTCCTAAAATCCCTTCACTGGATGCCGGTAAAGAACAGGCTGCCGACCCTATAAAGCCGGCTGGGCAGGGGTCCCGAGTATCTTTGGCAAAGGTCCAAACGATATCACCCCGCTAGGAACCAGCGCTCCAGCGAGAATGAACCACTGTCAGTCCCCGTATCCGACGGTCTAGATGGGTTGGAAGATCTTTTTCTTATTTGGCCCTTACCCTTGGCAACAAACTGACATTTCATGTCAGAACCTGTCCTGACTGTAATAAATTTCGGAAGGCACTAAAAACTGTTCTGTTTTAACTCAGTTTTAATCTGTTTTACTGTCAGTGCGCTGAGATACCCCATAGAGGGTGATTCGCACATGTTATTAAATTCATTCATTACTTCATTCATTTATTCATTTGTCCAGAGTAGGATTTCTCCAGACTAGGTGAAACCCTCGGCAACGGGAACAGCTGCAGGGCCCCCTTTCAGCCCTGTCAATCCGTTAAAATATTGATGGACAGCTCAGTCAACATGACGTCAATCTGTCAAAATTGTAAAATCAAGATTTTGTTTTTGATCAAAGAAAAACTAATGAGCCCCACACCATGGGAGTTTTCTTCCATAAATTGGGGTAATTACACGTATTTTCTGCCCCTCGCTGTGTGGTTCCGTGAATTCTGAACCCGTTTTATAAATAGCATGGTTTCGTTACGAATTTGATAGTAGCAAACCGTAACTAGTGAGTTCGGCAATTACGAGTGATCTCGTCATGTTAGACCTACAGATTCACTATGTATTTGGAGATTTCGTTCCGGACCATGGGTTCCATTTTGTGCATGGCAGCCATTTTTTGGTTGCCCTCACATAGGTCGTCGACTGCGGCCGAACGAGTCCTTGGTACACGTACACGTCGGCTCGAGTTCGTGCTGACTTTTGGATGAACCAAGTGAACAGACCTCGTTGCCTGAAGCTGACCTTGCTAAACCAGTTCCTTGCCCAATAGCTGATCAAGATTAAGGATCAGAGCACAGGACATTGTAAAGTTTGATATACACACACATACCTTATCTTGCTCTGTATCTGTTTCTGTTTCTTCCTTTATGGCCTCTTTTATGACATGGGTTGTGGTCCTTTTAATATGGGTATTGTCCGACTTATGTAAGAAGGAATGTTGGGCTATTCTGTATAATTGATGGTGGGCCGGACAACCGAAAAGTGGGTTTGCCGTTATGCGATACCTTCTGTAATAATGCCTATGATTGGACAAATTGTAAATAATGGGTGTTTGTCCAGAATGTGTTTTTTTGGCATAAAAGGGATGACTCGTTTTTACAAATTTGAGCAGTCTCCTACAAATATAAGCGGTGTTGTACTTCGTGGACCTCTGTTTCTGGTTGCAGCCAATGAATTCGATCTTTGACGCCACCAAGAAGTATCTTGTGTCTCTGTATTCTAAGACAGGTGAACCCGAAGACTTTGGGCGTGCCCCTGGCGCCGCTGGGTACTAAAAAGCCTGTTTCTTCATGTTGGTGCCCAACGCAGGGCGACTTCAGTGGTAACGGTCCAAGCCCGAAGATTGCGAGGAGCTTTGTGAGGAAATTCCGGAAGAGGGCCCCCACTTCATCGACCCCGGTATGTCGAACGTGGACTGAAGGTTTTTACTGCAAGGCTTCCCGCTTTTCCTGACGGCTACGAAGGACTGCTGCCCTGACTGTCGCCCTGTCTTGGACACCCCCCCTTGTGATGATTTGTACGGCGAGACGATAGACGGGTCTTCTGGTGGCGTGACTGATACCTTAGCTAAGTATAAGTGGGTCGCTCCCAGTCCTTTGGTTTGCGTTTCTTTGGGTCTTTGATTTGGTTCTTGCAATTACCAAAGCCGAGGGACTCGTACATTTACGAGACTATCGTTTGTGATAAATCCCTTGAAGTTTGAAGCTAGATTAGTGAGCGAAGATGCCTGGTCTTAGCAAAATTAGGAAGATATTTTGTTGTGGTCATAACAGGTATTCCCGGTTGGAGGACTCATGTCCGATACCTCCGGTTGGAACTCCGACTTATGAGCTCTATTCTAAACATGGACTGGGTCCCATTACGTTTAATGAAGTATGGGTCCGCTACACTAGGAAAGATGGTGTCTTACGATGGCCTCAACATGGTAGTTTCAATACCGAGATTTTAAATAATTTGGAAGCTGTATTATTTAGGAAGAAAGCCCGGCCGGCAATGTTTGACAAAAAGAGATTAAACAAGCTAAAAGAGATAAGAGAGAAAAGGGTGTATCGATAATGGAAGCTGCTAAGCAGTTTAAAGAAGATGAAGAAGATCAAGCGATTGAGGAGTTGCATAGGCAACATAATATGGCCATCGATAACTGTTATCCAGCTTTGCCATCTCTTCTACAAAGTGCAACAAAGGACCCTGAAAAGGATCCTTTGATGTCACATTTGTTGAGATTACCACCCCCTTATGTGCCGAGTGCTACAGCACCTCCACAACCTCCTGCTGTTGCTTAGCCGCCTGCTCCTCCTCAGCTGGTTTCTCCTCCTACGGCGCAGCCTCCTCTGGGGCCGCCGACTTTGCTATCAGTTCTGCCTCAAACTTCTTTGTCTTACTCTCCTGTACCTTCGACTTCTCTTACTACTACTGCTACGTTTCTATCACCTCAAAATACTTTGTCTTCTGTCCTTATGACAGCTTCTCCTTCTGCTCGACAAAGAATGACTGATACTGTTACTGGTCTTTTGTCTCCTTTCTTTTGGTCATTGAGTATGACCCCCGTTTCTGCACGTAAACAATTACGTAGCGCCAGCTTCCTGGTCCCGAAGAACGGGCAGTGTTAGATCTTTTGGCTCGTAGATGGGTTTCGAATATCTTGAGATGTGATCTAGAGTCAGTTATGGATGTCTTCCAGCAGTGGGAGGCACCAAAGCAAAGGTATGTTTTTGATGTTATGTGTACTTTCCTCTGTGAGGAATGGGAAGATAATGAATCGGGTCAGGTCCCATTGAAGTTACTTAATGTACAGTCCGAGTTTGCAAAAGGGACGATAGTGGGTCCCGGCGTTGAAAAAGCAGTTGCGACAATACTAGCGTTTAGGAGCGGGCTTCCTTCTCAGCCACTGTTTGAGTCTGATCCTTCTGTTAGGAGGAAAGTGAGACAGTATCCGATGAGAGAAGTTCCTCCAGTATGGCGCGATGCGGTAGCTGCTGGTTTGAATAATATTCCCCCAGCTATACCAGCACATTTTCAAAGAGTATGGGTACATGTTCCGTGGAGGAGAGTTGAGGTTTTGGCTCTTAAACAGTCTTTACCTGATCCCCGTAAGAATCCGGCTGGATATTACAAGGAGATGTCCCAGACAGTTGACGCATGCATCATGAATTTAGCTGACATAGGCATGTTGTTGGGTAACGTGGTTCCTCAACCTTTGTGGGCAAAGATTCGTCATGAGGATCATGCGCCAGAGTTAGGTGATATATGGGTGAATATCACTGCTGCGGATGGTAGACAGGTTGGTGGAGCTAAGCCTGAGCCTTTAGTTGCAGATTTACCTGGCAGGATTATCAATCTTATGAAGACAATGATGCTGGCTTTACGAGTGAATTGGGATAAATTAGCCTCATGTAAGCAAAAGAAAGATGAAAGTGTATCTGATTTCTTCACTAGGTTTGAGGAGACATTTATAGATCATAGTGGTCAGGATATGAGTACGGAAGGTGGTCAGAGGTTGTTTGTGGACAAGTTTGTCTATAATTTGCTATCCGAGCTTTGTAATAAGTTGAAAGATTCTGAGAGTTCATGGGCTGTTTCTTCATCGGCCCAGATATTGGCGACTGCACAGTATTACGAGAATAGGGACAAGGATGAGAAAGATAGAGTCGAGAAAAAGACTAACGATTTAAATACAAAGGTTCTGTTGCAGCAGGCGTATCCGCCTCGCCCGACTCAACAAGAGTCACAGCAACGTTTGCAGTTTCAGCAACAGCCACAGTTTCAGAGGATATCACAGAAGCCTGAGTATTTTCCTCCAAGGCCGCCGTTAGGTCCGAATCAGTGTGCATATTATAGGGAGGATGGGCATTTCAAGAGTGATTGTCCTGTTTTACGACAACGTGCGAGTGGTATGTCAGGTCCGAGAGGTCGTGGTGGTTTCCAGCAAGTATCGAGGGGTAGAGGGCGTGGCGCGTGTCCTCAGAACGAGCGTTCCTTTCCCCCACAGAAGTCTATGAATTATTTTGATCAGCAGAATGTTCTGACTGGCAGATCTGCTCAATATTAGGCTGATGATTATTATGTTGAGAGCGAGAGTACTGGTTATAATGATTGCTAGGATAGCCGAGGACAAAGGGAGGGAGTAATGTCAGTTCCAGTAGACCAGAGTGGACCTTATGTTGCAGTAGTCACATCGGGTGTAGTAGAGCCTTTTCTTTTGGATACTGGTGCAGCGAAGAGTTCTATCATGCACTCTAAACTCCCTGGCGCACCTTTGTCTGGCTTAACTAATGTTTCGGTAGGATTCTCTGGCACCCCAGTTCGTAATCCAGTTTCTAGTCCTTTGTCTCTTTCTATCGGGCCTTGTGAATTGGAAGCACCCCTTATTTTAACGACAGGTTGTGGTGAGAATTTGTTGGGTTTGGATTTGTTGAAAAGGTTGAATGCGACATTGCATTGTTCTTCTTCGGGAGTGCAGCTTACATTGGTTAAGAAAGTGATCTCTCCGATGTATTTGTCTAAAGATCGGCTTCCACCGGAATTACGTTCTCTCCATGATACTCTTTGGGCTACTGGTCCTAATGACGTTGGTATTTTGGAGATTCCACCTTATGTTTTAACGCTTAAAGCGAATGTTAAATTGCCACATATTCCCCAATATAGGATTTCTAGCGATGGTGAAAGAATGCTTTTAGCGATCATCTATGATTTGGTTGAGAAAGATGTGATTGAAGAAACGAGAGGTAATGTGTGTAATAGTCCTATTTTGCCTGTTCTGAAGCGTACTGACTCTTCTCAGCCGCCTGTTTACAGGTTTGTGATCGACCTTCGAGAGGTCAATAAGATTGTCGTGCCACAGTTTCCTGTTGTTCCAGACATTACTGCTTTGCTGACTATGAATCCTGCTTCAGCTGCCTGGTTTTCGGTTATAGATCTGAAGAATGCTTTCTTCAGTATTCCAATTGCCAAGGAAAGTAGAGATATTTTTGGCTTCTCTTTAGGAGGCCGAAGCTTCCGGTTTAAGCGCGCTCCCCAAGGTTATTGCGAAAGTCCCTCCATCTATAGTCAGGCTTTGAAAACACAGCTTGATGCGATTGTCTTGCCTGCTGGTGTTGCCCTTAATCAGTATGTGGACGATCTGTTAGTTGCTGCTGATGATGAGGAAACTTGTAAAGAAGCTACTCTTTCTTTGTTGCGACATTTGTCTGACCTTCACCATAAAGTGTCACCTTCAAAGTTGCAGTATTGTCGACAAGAAGTGACCTACTTAGTTCATCTCTTGTCGAAGGAGGGAAGAAGGTTGACCCCAGAACGAATTCAAGCGATTGCGCAAATGACTGTGCCATCCACAGTGAGAGAAGTGTGTGCTTTCTTGGGTATTACCTCGTACTGTAGGCAGTGGATTCCGAATTTTTCATTACTTGTGAAACCTCTGTTGGCACTTACTCTTAAGGATACTCTGAATCCTCTTCCTTGGTCTGACGAATGTCAGAAAAGTTTTTCTGGATTACGTGATGCATTGTGTTCTGCTCCAGTGTTGGGTACTCCCGACTACAGTAAGCCTTTTACACTCTATGTTCACGAGAGAGAGGGTTGTGCATTGTCAGTTTTGACGCAACAGTTTGGTGACAAGCAGCGTCCATGTGCGTATTTCTCGTCAACTTTGGATCCGGTAGCTAAAGTATTGCCGAGTTGATTGAGAGCTACAGCGGCAGATGCTGTTTCTATTCTACAGTCTGCTGGTTTGGTGATGGACAATACGTTGGTTGTGATGGTTCCACATGCAGTGGATACTTTATTGAACAGAACGAAGACTCAGCATTTGACTAGTGCGTGGTTGTCAGGTTATGAGTTGACACTTTTGGCGAGTCATGTGCACAAAAAGCGATGCAACACGTTGAATCCAGCCACGTTGTTGCCGATTTCTGTAGAGACAGATGTTCAAGAGCAGCATGATTGCTTTCTCAGGACAGAGGAAGAGACGAAGGGTAGAATTGACATGAAAGATAGTCCTCTTTTGAATTCTGATGGTACCTTATGGATAGATGGTTCATGCTTTAAGCTTCCGAAGGGCGATACGACTGCAGCGTATGCCGTTACGACTTTGCACACGATCGTTGAAGCGTCACGTATTCCACAGAATTCAGCTCAAGCAGCAGAATTGATTGCACTGACAAGAGTGTGTGTGTTGTCAAAAGGAAGAAGAGTGACTGTGTATACCGATAGTCAATATGCGTTTGGTGTCACCCATAGCTTTAGGTGATTGTGGAAGGAACGTGGATTCCTTACTTCCCATGGTACGAAGATTCAGCATGGACTGTTGGTGAATGAACTTCTTGAGTCACTTACGTTGCCGACGCAAGGTGCGATTGTGAAATGCAGTGCACATAAGAAAGTTACAGATGACGTTAGTCGTGGTAATGCGTTTGCGGATGAAGTAGCGAGAGAAACGGCGAAAGATGTGACGAGTCGAATGTATGTTGCAGGTCCAGCGAGATGGGTTCCGGATAGAGGAATGTGTGAAGTCACAATAGAGAGTGTGAAATTGATTCATGCTGAAGCTACTGAGAAAGAATTGAGTGTGTGGAGAGAGAGTGCGGGAATGTTGGATTTGACTGGCTGTTGGATTGAATTGTCGGAACACAAGCGATGGTTGTTGCCTGATGCGTATGTGCTTGCAGTGGTTACGATGGCACACGGAATGGCTCACATTAGTGCGAAAGGGATTTGTAAGTTGTTGGCTCCAGTGGGAAGAATGGTGGAATTCCTAAGTGTGCAGAGAATCTGGTCAAGAACTGCATGGTTTGTCTGATGCATAATCCTGGCAAGGGAACCCCAACTCCAGCCGGTCACTTCACGCCTCCGGCGTATCCGTTCGAGGTTTTGCAATTGGATTTTATCCCCATTGAGAGATGTAACAATCTGAAATACGTCCTGGTGGTTGTCTGTGCCTTTTCAAGATGGGTAGAGGCTTATCCCCTAAAGGATAATGCATACAGAGATCGGTAGTGGTGTTTCTAAAGACTTGGAAAAAACCGCACTTGCACTATTACTAGTGAAAAGATAGACAATGCTGGACAGTCAATGTTATGTTATGTTATGTTATTTATTTTCTTCTATAGCGCACGGCTACTCCGAAGAGCATCCCGGCGCTTTGGCAAAAAGAACTTGATACAGAGTGGCAACACAACAACTAAAACTGAAGAAAAACCAAAGAAACCCCTAATCAGAAAAGAGCCAAGTTTTTAATTCCTTCCTAAAAGCAAGAAGGTTGTTTGCCCTTTGTAAAACCAAAGGTAGCTCATTCCAGCCCCGCAAAGCCAGATTCCGGAAAGCCCGGCCTCCAGTTCTGGAACGCTTGATGGCAGGCACAGCAACTTTAGCCAAAGAAGCAGATCGCAGAGCCCTGCTAGGCAGGTAAAAAGAGAAGCGTTTCCCAATGTACTTAGGGCCAATACCGTGAAGGGCTTTAAAAACCAAGGTTAGGCTTTTAAATAGGATTCTCTTAGAGATGGGCAACCAATGCAAAGCTTTGAGTAACTCAGCGGCATTGGCCCGTCTCGGGAGTCCAAAAATGGCTCGAGCCGCAGAATTCTGCACCACTTGCAGGCGGGTCAAAAGATATTTGGGTAGACCCAAATAGAGGGCGTTCGCATAATCCAAACGCGACCCTATTAGAGCCTGCACGATGGGTTTTTTGTGGTGAAGTGACAGCAAAGGAAGAAATTTCCTAAGCATCCTGAGAATGCCAAAGCATTTCCCTGAAAGCCCGATGATATGGGGCCTAAAGGATAGGTCACAGTCAATCAGAATTCCAAGGTTTTTCGCCTTGACAGAGGCATTGTCCAGGGGAAACATATCCTGTGGCCACCAGGCCTTCCAGCTAGGATCGGGAGTACAGCCAAAAAAAAGCAACTCCGATTTATCGGAGTTGCATTTAAGACCCTGACACCGGAACCACTCGAAGACAGCATCGAGACAGTCCCTAATCCGTATGCCGTCGAAAGCCCCACCTCTGTCACATGTGAACAGAAGCTGGGTATCGTAAGCATAGGATATGATCTGGGCGCCAAAGGATTCCGCAACCACCGCCAGAGGGACCATAAAGATGTTAAACAGCATGGGGCTGAGAATGGAACCTTGGGGCACCCCCACCTCTAGCGGCCACATATCAGCAGAATAAGGAGGCCCCCAGATCATTTGCCGGCGGCCGGTCAGAAAAGATTTAAACCAGCTCAGCACCGTCCCCCGTAGGCCAATTTCCCAGAGTCTTAAAAGGAGGCCTTCGTGGGGCACGGTGTCGAACGCCACCGACAAATCAAGCATAACCAACATGGCCTTACCTCCAGAATCTAAAACCTCCCTGATGACGTCGGTAACCTCGAGAAGGGCAGTCTCCGGCTAAAATTAGCACGGAAGCCAGATTGAGACATGTGAAGAAGGTCGTTCTCCTCGATAAAATTGGAGATCGACCGGTGTACATGCTTCTCGGTTACTTTCGCCAGCGCCGGGAGGAGAGAGATCGGCCTGTAGTTTGCATGAATGAGAGGGTCAAGGTTTGGCTTTTTGATCAACGGTAGGATCAAAGCGCATTTCCAGACCTGAGGGACCACACCAGTGGACAAAGAGGAATTAAGAAGTGGGTTCAGTAAGGTGTTAAGAACTGACACCACTCTCCCCAGACACTTCGCCGGACAAGGGTCCAGCGGCGAGCCAGACTTCAGTCGGGACAGGAGGTCAAAAGAAGTAGTGAGGGACATAGGAAGGAATTCACAAAGAAAAGGACCATTGCCATCCAGAGGAGGCAAGGACGACAGACAGCTAACGTCCAACAAGGGGCAGGTAGGAGGGAAGGAATCCTGAATGGATTTAATTTTATCAACAAAGAACTCGCTTTATCCAAGCCTCTGAGTGCGTGTGAGAGGGAGTGTTTAGGGAAGGAGAAATAAAATCCTTTACGATTCTAAAAATCTCTGTACTAGCGTTGTCGGCCTCATCTATTCTGCGCTCTAAATACACCTTTTTCCCCACCCAGATTTGCCAGTGGTATGATCTTGTCACCACTCTATATTGCAATCTCTCGGCTGGATCATAGGCTCATCGCCAGGCCCTTTCCGCCTTCTTACACTCCTGACGTAAGGCCTTCAGATGCGGAGTAAACCATGGGGCGGAGCTACGTCTCTCAGTGGATTTAGTCCTCTTCTCGGGAGCCAGCACCTCCAATCTGGCCGTAAACCAAATCTGGAAGAGAGCAAGATTCTCTTCTAGATTGCCAGAAAGTTGGCAGGGGAAACTGAGGAGGGCTTCAGATAACATGTCAGCAGAGATCAAATGAAAAGGCCGAGAGGTCCTCACGGTGTCTTTTAGAGGCCTCATCCGAGATGTAGCAGTAGAGAGCAGCGCAAAGTTAATTAAAAAATGGTCGGACACAGGACAGGCTGCGGAGGAGACACATTTAGTGGTCTTGTAGAAAAGACCTGGTCCAAAGTGTGACCTTTGTTATGAGTCGGCCCCTGAACAAAAGGTACCAGCCCTAACGGAGCCGTAATATCGACAAGTTTTAGAACCTCTGGGTCTAAATTGTTGTCCATGTGCAAATTAAGATCACCTAGTAGGATACACTGCTCTGATCTGAGGCACGGCACAGAAAGTGCCGCTTGCAGGTCATCAAAAAAAGACCCAAGAGGTCCCGGCGTTCTATAGAGAAGAATCCCAGTACAGGCTTGAGAGGGAGAAAAGTGAAGGGTAAAACCTAGGGACTCACAGCCCTGAATATTTTTTACAGGAAAGGTCGTGCAGAGGAAGCGATTGTCCACGACCAAAGCCACACCTCCTCCTCTGCCAGTCACTCTGTCCCTCCTAAAGATATTATAATTAGGAGGTAAGGCGTTAGCCAAATCCGGGGCAGAGCCTTCCCCCAACCAGGTCTCAGTGAGGAATAAGCAAGATGTGTTCGATTCCCTCAAGAGATTCCAAATGTTGAGGGAGTGACAACTCAATGATCTGGTATTGAGAAGAAGACAGTGGTAGTGGAGCGGAGGAATGTCCGACGAGGGACCCCGCAGAGCTGGAAGACGCCAACCGCACTCCGTACATCCCTTCCTGAGAGCCCGACCACCCGGAAAAACGTGGTGACAAGAGCCACAAACGCCACGTAGGGAAAGGAGGTCCTCCGAGGAATAGGAGAGCATACTTGCTAGAGCAGCGGTAACGACGAAGATAGTCCTGCCGTCTCGCCCCGGCCGCCTCCGAGACGCTGACGGGCGCAGACGGGCAGGACTCTGGCACGACTCAGGCACAGCGAAGGCACGCCCGCTGCGCGAAACCGCTGCGCGGTAAAGTGCAGGTTTAAATAGGGCCCCCACGTGTGAGCCGCCACCACAAGGACACACAAGATGGTGCCCGAAGAGCGTCAATAGCCCCTCCCAAGATGGCGCCCGACCTCGGTAACCGAAACTGCGCCCCCAGAACCGGACCCGCCAAAGCAGCGGTGCAAGTATCTTTTTAAATGCAGGTAAGGGGCCAGCAAACACAATTAAGACCAAGGGGTAAGCAAAATAATAAAAAATTAAATAGTCAGAAAGGGAAGTTTAAAATATCTCAGCGCGCTACCCACGCAGCGCTATGAATGAAGCCGAGCTGCCACACAAAGCAAGTTGTTCTTAAGCAATAGGATCTTTCTAAATATCAAAGACGGAATCCTACATGGACCAGTATCCCCCACTACCAGGAAAGAACAAACTCGTCAAGCCGAAAGGATTGACAAATGTACATCTAGACAAAAATGGTCTGGAGAGCACAATCCTACAATGTAAATGCATACAAGACTAATATGGTTTATAGTCAAAAGAACAATGAATCCAAATAAAGTCAGCAACTTCTCGTGTAGGACAGGACAAACAGATGAATAAAGTTAATATTTTGTGTCATCTTTTTCTTTATTGATCCTTAAAAGTGATTTTCCAAATGATAAAACGACAGCCGACACGTGTTTCGTCCGTACTATGAATTAGTACTAGGACTTTTTCAAGGCTGTAAAAACATGATAAGAAGATATATGCATGAAATTACAAAATTGTAAAAATTAAGTAATTACAAAAAAGAAAAGAAAATAGAAGGGCCTAAACAAACACAAGTATAAGTAATCACATGGTGATAATTATACAGTGAAACACCAGAAAGGCAGAATGAATGTACCAAGTAAAGGAAAACAAAAAAAAAGAGATATATACCGTGGTCTAATGGAGAATTGAAGAAATTAGAGAGAGAAGAGCCAGAATGAACAAGTGACTAAAAAGTGAAACAAAAATGTAAAAACACAAAAGATGTGAATATATACAACACCCAAAGTGAAACTAAAGCTAGAAGTATAGGATAGCGATAGCCACCACAAAGAATAATATGTCTAGAGAACAACTGACCTAATGAGGTTGACAAATGCGGCGCATGTATCATCAAATCATGTAGATGATATTGTACACTTGAGGCTCCTGAATCAAATGGTGAAAGAAAGTATATATATAAAAAAGAATGTTTAGACTATTAGTAAGTCACTCTTGGGCATATTAGCGTCAACGGATATTATCCTATAAAATTATCATAGAAGGTAAAATTGCAACAAATGAAATTAAACTGTCTAATCCTGGTTAGATTTAATAGAGGTCAGATGATTCTATTCAATCAAGAGATGGTGAACTAGAAACCAAGGGTATACTGTATTGATAACAAAAAGTCTCACCAGAGAAACAACAACAGTCCAACTTGCCCGAATGGGTGGATCGCAAAGATATAACTGGATGAGTATCTGATAGGGTTCCACACCATGGGTTCTATAAAATAAGAATAATGTATTTAAGCAACGAAGAATAAACATAAATAATTAAATTCAGTAGGGTGACGTAGCCACTCGAGAGATCACTGGCCAATGTAATGCGGGGCCTCAGATAATATTAAGGAATCTTACCTAGTATATAACCACAATGATGTTATCCATATGGGTCCCACATAAATGAAAAACCACAATAAATGGCAAAATGAAAGAAATCAAGCGGGACTCTGTAACACAATATAAAATATGACTTAAATAAAACAATATCCAGTATGAGTCCATAATGTCAATGTCTATACAGCGGAGAGTCAGCTGCACAAGCAGACATTCACCAGTACTTAGTTAAATATTTTCCACATTCGAGTAAGGAGATAATAAATAGAGCATAGTAAACTACCTGTATAAAGAGAAAAGTGACAATGATGAGACAACCATGTTAAAAGGAGCAAGGTAATCACAAAGGTATTATATCATCTACACTCATGAGAAAACATCCATCTAATAATACAAAATTGCTAGTGAATACAGTTCATTAGTAAACTAGTATCAAACCATCAAAAGAACAAACATAGATGCCCAGTGTATCATAACATCCTAGTAACAACGCAGTACTTAAGTGTAAGTACGAACAAAACTTGCTTAATACGTCATAAGGTGAAATTGCATACCGCACACATCTTGGTCAAACCATTTCAATCAAGTTATGGTGGCCCAATTCTGGGTCGCAATATATCTTTAAGGTGTGTTGTAACACCAACGTACTGAAAAAACAAAACAATATAAAATTGTGTGAGAGTTGAATAGATACTCTAGTCACAACATACAAAGCCTCGTGACTTACAATACTGTCTTACCTACAAAATCACCTCAATAGTATATGAGGCTGTAAGAAAACAAAGAATAAAAATGTCTAAGTATTATACAAAACATGCATACTGACTGAGTCCAAAACGCATGCTACGTCCCTTTCCAAGCCCCGCTTACCGCACTTGAAGATAACACTGCTGTATCCACAGCTAAAGTTCTGCTCAACAAATTTTTCCCTAGGTTTGGTTTGCCAAGAATGGTGTGAAGTGATAATGGAAGTGAGTTTGTGGGCCAGATCATGAAGAGAGTGTGTGAGGGTTTGGGCATAAGGCAGAAATTTCATGCTGCGAATCACCCCCAATCAGCTGGTTTAGTCGAGTGCTATAATGGTACTCTGAAGCTTAAGTTAGCCAAGATCCAGGCAAGTTCTGGTCTCCAATGGCCCGATGCGTTGCCGTTGGCACTTTTGTCAACTAGAACTACAGTGCATTCCCGAATAGGACTTAGTCCATACGAAATTGTGTTTGGTCGCCTGGCAAATGTGTGGGGAGTGAAGAGACCAACGAAGTTCAGCGACATCGAATATCCTGTGTTGGTTGATTACTTGTATGATCTGACAGCTAAATTATGCGTTTTACATCAACAGGTTCATGATAACCTCCCACAAGCATCTGAAAATCCAGATCACACCATCAATCCTGGAGACTGGATATTAGTGCGCAATTTCCAGTGGACCAAGAACATGCAGCCCCATTGGACAGGCCCATACCAAGTACTTTTATCGACACGAACAGCAGCAAGAGTCCACGGCAAGAAAAATTGGATCCACGGCGTACACTGTAAGAAGGTACCTTTACCTCTACTGTACGACCAGTGGATCCGTGAGGGTATTGGTGATTCAGAAACAGAAAGAGTGCCAAAATGTATGCCATTTAGCGACGCAGATTTGGTAGGGACCAGGTTTGAGCGAGAGGACAACGATATCTTGCAAGCAGCTGTGCCTCTGCCTTTGAGATTGGACACCACTGAGCCTGAGTTCTTGTTCAGAGATCAGACGGTGCCTGGTAAAGGCCGTTATAATTTGCGACCAAGAAACAATGGACTGATAAAAAAAAAATCTCTTTCTGCCCTTCCTGCACTCTCTCATCCAAGAAGCTGTTTTTTTTCTTTTTTCCTCCTTTTTCGAACCACCATCCGGGTTCAGCTGTAGGGTAGCGGTATCAAGACTTGGAGTGGCAAACCGTGTAGATGCAAGGTCGATGGTTCTGGTTTGTTCTAGGGCGTTCCCTAGACTTACAGACGCACACCTGAGTGGAGAAAACCAACTGCCGCGAACAGCACGGTTAGAGGATGGAGTTTTTTTGAGATTGAGAGAGCTGTTGCAAAAATGAACTTTAAGACAGAATTGTGTAAATTGATTCGTGGCAAATGTTTTTTAATAACGTGTCTTATAGTGTTTTTTAGCATGATGTTGTCTCTGATGGGTGGGATTGTTTATCCTACCCAATTGACATTTGCACCCACCTCCCAACCTATGTCTTTCCCTACTACTATTTCTTTGCATTCGTTCCACACTGTACCTGAACATGAACTGATTAGAAGGTCAGAGTTTATTAATAATTCCTTTGTACAACTTCTGCATCAACACCAGTTGGTAGTGAACACCACTAATTGTTGGGCGTGTGGTCTTATGCCACATACTACGGATAGAGGTATTCCCTATTTGGTTCTGCCATTCAGTTACAATGGGTCTGTATGGGCATTTCAGACGATGTTTATTTATGCCAACGAAGTCTATCCCCTGCGTTCCATGAAAGATAACTCGAGTAATAGTGCCTTGGTGAAGGGAATAACAGATATGATCAGAGATATCGATACATATGAGACTATTCCTAAGATGAGGCATTAGCTTATATCGGATGGAACGTGACTGGATATAGTGTTAGTCTGAATGAAAAGCAGAGACGAAAAAGGTCACCTCCGATTTGGATCATACCCCATCGTGGTCATTTTTGTCTGCAAGGTAAAGGCAAGAATCCGAGAGCTCAGTTAGGGAAGAGTGTTTGTACTCAGACGTATGTCTTTGTGTCCCAAACTTCCCCACCGTTTTTAGCAGCTAAGGGCACGCATTTTGTTTGCTATGATAGAGCATACACATGGTTGCCTCCTGATTTTTCGGGAACCTGTTATGCTGCATATTTGTTACCTCCTACGTATACTGCTGCTGTAGATTACCACAGAACGAGAGTTGTTAGGGGTGTCTTCAATCAGGAAGATACCACGGGACAAGAAGTAGGAGACTTTCTCAAGGGTTTCTTACCGTTTTGGGGACCTATGGCAAATAGTAGAAACATACGGCAATTGACGAGAGTGGTTGAGTCCACCATAAATTAAACTGCCGGCGCCCTTAGTAATTTGACCGCTGAGCTTCAAGCGGATCGCCTTATGACATTACAGAATCGAATGGTTTTAGATGTCATACTTGCAGACCGAGGTGGGGTATGTAAATTGATTCAATCGAGTTGCTGCGTTTTCATACCAGATAATGCCCCTACAGTATACCAGGCCATTTCTAGGTTACATAAGATCTCCGAGTCTATACATGTGGATAAAGGAGATTGGTCGTTGACTGGATGGTTCTGGGGGCTGGTATCAACTTGGGGATGGAAGATTCTGATGATCATCGGGATGGTTTTAGCGATTCTTTTCTCGTGCTGTCTCTGGGTACAGTGTGGTCCTGCCATATGTGGCCTTTGTGCTACTACGTGTGTGAGAGGACCTGTCTCGAGAGAAATACTGAGTAATAGGATGATGCTCCAGCAGCATCTTGATGATCTGATGAATATTGACATCGATTCAGACGCAGACTGAGTGATTGCCTATGTAAGGGCAAAAGGAGGGACTGTGGTTCCGTGAATTCTGAACCCGTTTTATAAATAGCATGGTTTCGTTACGAATTTGATAGTAGCAAACCGTAACTCGTGAGTTTGGCAAGTACGAGTGATCTCGTCATGTTAGACCTACAGATTCACTATGTATGTGGAGATTTTGTTCCGGACCATGGGTTCCATTTTGTGCATGGCAGCCATTTTTTGGTTGCCCTCACATAGGCCGTCGACTGCGGCCGAACGAGTCCTTGGTACACGTACACGTCGGCTCGAGTTCGTTCTGACTTTTGGATGAACCAAGTGAACTGACCTCGTTGCCTGAAGCTGACCTTGCTAAACCAGTTCCTTGCCCTATAGGTGATCAAGATTAAGGATCAGAGCACAGGACATTGTAAAGTTTGATATACACACACATCCGTTATCTTGCTCTGTATCTGTTTCTGTTTCTTCCTTTATGGCCTCTTTTATGACATGGGTTGTGGTCCTTTTATTATGGGTATTGTCCGTCTTATGTAAGAAGGAATGTTGGGCTTTTCTGTATAATTGATGGTGGGCCGGACAACCGAAAAGTGGGTTTGCCGTTATGCGATACCTTCTGTGATAATGCCTATGATTAGACAAATTGTAAATAATGGGTGTTTGTCCAGAATGTGGTTTTTTGGCATAAGAGGGATGACTCGTTTTTACAAATTTGAGCAGTCTCCTACGAATATACGCGTTGTTGTACTTCGTGGACCTCTGTTTCTGGTTGCAGCCAATAAATTCAATCTTTGACGCCACCAAGAAGTATCTTGTGTCTCTGTATTCTAAGACAGGTGAACCCGAAGACTTTGGGCGTGCCCCTGGCACCTCTGGGTACTAAAAAGCCCGGTTATTCAGCTGCTAGGTTTTTCACGGTTGGAAGCCACGGTAACAATTGGTTACTCGACCACCCACTCTAAATCGAGGGGTGGTTGAATGGCCAAACCTCCTAAGGCCCTTACTCCATTGGGCTGTAGGAGGAGTATGGGGTGGATTTATATGTTGGCGCTGTGTATAGTCTATTGCTACAGTGACAGAGTATGAACACCGCCAACACAATGGTCTGCCCGTCTGAATTAGCCCGGATCATAGGCTTGGCTACAGCAGTGACTACTCCCTCACCGCCATAGACAAACCACTCCGACAGAGTAAGGGTTGTGGGAGAAATGGCTGTATGTCTGTCTGCCCAATCAGGATGGGCGGACATGTAGACATTTCTTTACTGTCCGTCACTGCCAGGCAAACCCCGGGGGTGAGGGATAGTAAAATGTAAATATTCCCCCCTCCCTTCCCTGTCATGGGAGATAACTCCCACAGCATTTGTAGAATTTTTTTTTATTTTGATAAAGAAAATTGAGTTTTGGGAATTTTTTCTGTAAAATAAAAAAGAACTGTCTAGTGCAGCCCTGCATGAAACAGCAATATGCATTGCCATGAACAGCCAGGCAGCAGTTCTTGCCAATGCTTTATAAATGACTGCCACCTTGGTGGCCATTTATAAATTAGGCAGGAGGTCTCTCTATCAGGGGGACAGAGTAATTGACTCCACCCCCTTGGCAGGACAATGGGCTGTATGCAAATATATAGTTCTGCCACTATGTTATAACTGTACCTTCCTACTGCCAGGATACACAGTCATAAACACTGTTTTCACTCTCTTTTCACTCTTGGATGAGATTGATTGATTGTGGGTTTCTAAAGCGCTAGAATCGACTCCCGAAGGAGTATCTCTGCGCTGTAGACCGCTGGGGAACCCGTCCTGGCTTTCCCTGTGAGATGGTCCCTACTGGGTATCTCCAAGGTGAAACCAGGCATCCTCGGCGTATGTGGGGGGCCGTTGTGGAGATGAGGCAAGCTAATGCCCAGAGTTGCCGAGTGTGATCCCTAGTTAGAGTAGGCACCGAGGTGAGAATTATCGAGTCCGTTGACCCTGGTCCAAGACCCTGCCGCGTCGGGAATTGATCCCTGGTCCCGGGCCGTTCTCTGATTCCAGGTCTGCTGCCTCTAACCAGTGAGCCACACCACTCCACGAGTGTGTGTGGCAGTGATAGGTGAGGGGCTCTACATACAGCCAGTGTGACCTTGAGCAAACACAAGCAGATTCGTCTGTCGCACCCTCCTCAGTTGACTCAGAAGCTCAGAAAAGATGAGGCTAGATGTACCTTAGTCTTGGTAACCAGATGTCACAAGCTTTATGTGACAGTCCCACTTTCTGAGCATCTGTCTTGGCGTCTGACACCTTTTACCCAATCAACTGTGGGTCCCAGTTTTCAGAGAAGGTCACACAAGGAAGAACATTGCACATAAAATGTTGCTCCTGATCACAGGGTGGACCCTCTCTTGTGACACTGCTGAGCAATATTCGCTGTGATATATCACTGTAACTTGGGGAGAAAGCACAACCGAAAATTATGAGATGCAATGACGTGTTATGTTATACAAAGTGGATCAGCACGGTAGCATCGCCAGGCATCTGTATAATCCAGTTCTGGCTGCCAAATAACAAGGTGGGAGGCTTACTCCCTCCCACCCCAGGCTCGGTAAATCACACCAAGTTTGGCAGGAAAGCACCAGGCCAATGAGAGCCCAGGTAATTATTTGAACCTCCCTATGGGGGGGCACCACCACATCTCAGCTGGCGGGACAAGGGTTAAAAGACTTCATTGCCCTTGGAAAGGCTCTAGTCATGGAACAGGGGAAGTGTGCCAGAATGTGCAAAAGAAGGAGCTCCCAGGAGAACTTTTGTTTAAGGATACTTGAAGCAAGGGGGGCACTGGAGGGCGTGCACGCAAGATGGCGACAGTAATGTGAGGCACAATGCTGCTCATAAATGGGCTGTGACTGATTGGAGCAGCAGGTACGGAATCTGCTTTCACACTGAAACACAGATGCATCTTTGGAGAAATCTCCCCACAAAATATTTGCAAGAAAGGCTGGCAGTCATCTAGCTCAGAGCTGGGAAGGCGTGGCCTTCCAGGGGCCCATGAACCCAAGAGGCTGAGTGGAGCCTCTACGAGTAACACCACAGCCGGGCTGACACCAACGCAAGCCACCCTCACATTGCCGTGCAGGTGAGGAGTGTGCTAGGATGGTGGCAGCTCTCAGCGGTGAGGATTGGAGACGCGATCTTGACTGCCTCCTCCGCCTGGGACGACTCCTGGTGGCCCCCTGCCCTGGGCAGCGCACCCAAACCAACGGACCACGCACGCAACCTGGGCTTCATCCTGGACTCCTCCCTCTCGATGACCAGACAAGTCAACGCCGTCTCGTCCTCGTGCTTCAACATCCTACGCATGCTCCGGAAGATCTTCCGATGGATCCCCACCGAAACCAGGAAGACGGTCACCCAGGCACTCGTCACCAGCCGACTGGACTATGGCAACTCCCTCTACGCCAGAACCACAGCCAAACTTCAGAAAAGACTCCAACACATCCAGAACACCTCCGCACGACTCATCCTGGACATCCCCCGTCACAGCCACATCTCCGGACACCTGAGAGACCTGCACTGGCTCCCCGTCAACAAGAGAATTACGTTCCGACTCCTCACCCACGCACACAAGGCCCTTCACGACCTGGGCCCCAGGTACCTCAACAACTGCCTGACCTTCTACACTCCCACCCGCCAGCTTCGTTCGACCAGCCACGCCCTCGCTGCCATTCCACGCATCCGAAGAGCCACCATGGGAGGAAGATCCTTCTCCTACCTGGCAGCCAAGACATGGAACTCCCTCCCCATCCACCTCCGTCAGACCCAAAACCACCTCTCCTTCAGGAAGCAACTCAAGGCCTTGCTGTTCGAGCAGTAGCGGACCCCCACCCCCAGCGCCTTGAGACCCTCCGGGTGAGTAGCGCGCTATATACATTTCTTGAATGATTGATTGATTGACTGCATATGGCCTGGCCCACAAGGGATGCAAAGCCTTTGATCCGCACTGGTGCCACAAAGTGGAACTGGACCGGCGCCCTGAGTAGCTGACGAGAGACGGCAGAAGGAGGAGGACGGGGAAATTGCATGGTCGGGTGCCTGATCGCTTGGCGGCCAAGCCGCAGGCCAAACTCACTTGGAATTGGACGGTCAATGAGTAAAGATGCAGCACATCGATCGTTGGGGCCAAGACCATCCCAGGAAATACTTCCAGGCCCAGCATCAATTTTTGAGACCACGATACAGCCCTGTGACTGGCTAGGGCGAAACAGCAAATCACATTTGAAGGGCACGCTTTTGCATTATACCCTGATTTTATTATGGCAGTTCAAGAGGCCAGGAGGAAATTTTTACCGGTGAAAAAGAAGCTTCAACAGGTGCAAATTGACTATGCAAAGATGTATCCGGCACTCCCCTGAGTTACCCATCAGGGGAAACAGCACTTCTTCACCAATCCTCAGCAGGTTGAGGATTTTATCAAATGCACTAAAAGAAACCTGGCCAGTCGGGAGAGGGGTGGTCAGGGTGACTGCTTACCATCATCGATGTCAGAGATCGGGTAAATGAACTCCCGTGGGACTGGTCGTGAGCATCCCTGTGAGCCGTACAAGCGGTACTGACACTGTGGTACCAGGACCAGAAAAATACTCTTGGTGATGTGTAGGATTTAATCATTGTTATTGCTTTTCTGCTCTTACTCGTGTAGCTTATTGAGCATATCACTCTTCCCAGAACCCACCCTCTCTCTACTCCCATCACCATGTGGGGGGGAGTGGGTTGCAGTGCTCTCTGGTGTTGCCTCAGAAGGTGAACCCTCTCTTCTATTTTTATTACCCTTCTATTGGGTTAAGTTCCTTCACCCACTCTTCCTTTGTGCCTTTCCCTTTCTCTCCCTTCTAGCTTACTGCTGGAAGCACCTGTATTGATCATTCATGATTGGGGAGGACGTGTTGAGTTCTCTACTTAGGCTGTTGTTTGCTGATGCTCCTGTTCATGGGGTGGGTATAACGACTTCAGTAAGTTTGGGTTGCCGCTGTGGGAGGGGGAGGTAAGGGATTACATTTGTTCGAGCACATAGAGAACAATGTGATCACATGTACCATACCACATATTTAGGGGCGTATTAACAAGGGACGGCGATAAATATCGCAAATCGCACTTAGCGCTTGCATATTTATCGCTGGCTATCTCTGGAATTTATCGCCTGGTTAGCGCGTTATCAACAACGCTCATCGCCGAGGCAATAAAAATACCAGAGATTGTGTGGATATCGCCATTTTCCATGGTGATGCCCAAGACAGGGCAAAATAACTGCTCACCTCCTTTCTTTCCAATAGGACTCAGGCTGTAACCCTAGGTTCCTTTCAATCTGCCCAACTGACTCTGCCCTGTGGAGTTCCCCAAGGCTCATCCCTAAGTCAGACACTTTTTAATATCTATGTGTCGGACCTAGCTAGAGTTATAAAAGCTCATGGGATGGGCCTTACGTCCTACGCGGATGACACCCAGTTGGTGCTTGCAATAAATAATGACGGGGAGAAGATTGCCACAAGCTTCCACGAAGGCATGCTGGCCATCAGCAACTGGATGGGCATCAATTGCCTAAAATTAAACTTCGAAAAAACGGAGGTCATTATTTTCGGAAAGCTGTCTCCTTCATGGTCTAGCTCTTGGTGGCCACCACTACTGGGTACTCTGCCCAATCCGGTCACCAAGGTTAGGAACTTAGGAATTATGTTTGATGATGGTCTGAATTTTGTTTCCCATGCCAATCAAGTGGTCTCGACAGCGTTTCACAAACTTAGATTGATTAAGAAAATCCTTCCATATCTCCCCGAAACAGCAGGAAAAACCTTGGTCAGCACGCTGGTAATGCCATCCCAGAGTGTCTTCGTAATCTCTAGACTATGGGGATTGTTGGTGTTTGTTCAGGCCAGCCAGAGCCCGACCAGGACTGCCGCAAAGCCCAGCCCCGGGTCTCCAGATCTTGTTTTTCTGGATATATATATTTTTTTTCCGATCTTGTATGAGGGACTGTGTGATTTTAATATTATGTTGTAAGTATTGATAAACCCCGCCGTCACCCACGAGGGTATCCTGATGTCTAGTGGGCGATTATTCCATACATATAAATGATGTAAGAGACGGGTCAACCGCCAGTTTTGTGCCTCTGTATGCATGGGACATGTACAAGTAGTCTGGGCCTGTGTGATGGAGTGCTTTGAAAGTGTGGGTGAGAAGTTTTATTTGTGTGCACATGTGTATCAAGAGCCAGCAGAGCTCCCTCGGGTGTGATGTGATGTGTGTCTTTAATGAGATATTGATGATAAATATGACTGCTCCATTTTGGATCGTTTACAGTCTTCTGGCAACTGACGGGGTAAGCCCTTTGGTCAAGTTGTCGAGGATGTGCAGGTCTAATGGGGTGGGGGCCCAGACTAGATAGACTACCTGGTAGCATTGGTCTCCTCTGTTGTGATGGAGTGCCACAGGCTCAGGACCTGTTTCTCAGCCAAGACTGGGTCAGCACAGTCTTAAAACACTACCGTAAGCATGTTCCTGCAAATATGCTAAGATAGGAATGAGATTATATGGTGAGTAATTAATCTGTACATGGGGCAGGACCTCTTTTGAGGTTGACCTACCTCAGTAAGGCTCATGAAAAGCTTAGTCCTACATGCATCACATTTGACAAACACTTTCTCTCTTCTTTACACTTCAATGTTTACCCAACCTAATGACACTTCGTTTATTGGTCTCACAAGCAAGAAAGGCCAAAGGGCTCCTTCCCAGATCTAAACATATTATTAGCAGGCTACACAAAGATGTATGTAGAAGGTATATTCACATACTGAGATATTAAACTTCAGATATAAATTTGCAGAGTTTGATGTGCTTCCTTATTTGTCCTTTGAAAGTTTGCTCATCCCTTCTGAAAACTGGACTTCATGGCTTCTCTTTTCTCAGATTTCTTTCTCTGAAGCTGTCCCTCCCCTGAAAGATGCACAGTTGGTGGTTGTCTAAGAATGTGCCTTAATTGTTCATTGCTTTGGAACCATTTTCATTTTTGCAGAATCTCACAGTGTCCTTTGGGAGTTATCAATCCCACCCTGGAGGAATGGATATCAGCCTATTAAGAACACCACATCAAAATATTCACAAGCACAGCCTTTACACAGAGCTGATGACCTTGGTGTTTCTCTAAAGTGCAGGAAGCTGGTTTTGTGTGTGTAGATTACAAGCTGCTTTACAAATGGATGTGCACTTTAAGGTTAACGCACGTCTCCACACACTTGATTCTTTATCACCTCCTTAAATACTGTGTTTCTGTAAGTATAGACAAAAGGATTCATCAATTGAGAGAAAAAGCTACTGAACAAGTTGACTGTTTTGTAGAGCCCAGCAGAAGGATGCAGCATGGGGCTCACTTCAACAAAGATGGCACTTCCGTAGATGATGGTGACCATGATCAGATGAGAGCTGCAGGTGGAGAAGGTCTTCTGCCGTCCATCTCTTGAAGGGATTTTGAGAATACTGGAAATAATGAAGATGTAGGACAGACATGTCAACCCCAATGAGCTGAGCAGGAGGAGAAGCCCTGAGATTAGAGTTATGTTACTTAGGTGCACAGTGTCACCGCAGGCTAGTTTCATAGCAGCCTGTCCATCACAAAAGAAATGGTCTATGATATTTGGACCACAGTAGGGCAGCATGGTTATTAAGATAGTGGGGTAGAGGACAACAGTTAGAGAACCCAGCCATGAGCCGATGACAAGCTGAATGCAGAACTTGCGACTCATGATGGTGGTGTAATGCAGAGGATTGCATATGGCCACGTAACGATCATAGGACATAATGGGCAGGAAGAAGAATACATTGGTGGCAAGGTAGGCATAAAAAAAGGACTGTACAAAACAAAATGACAGTGAAATTGATTTATGCACTGCAAACACCTGCACTAACATTAGAGGCATCATATTTGAGCTGTTTGCAGTTTCCGCCAGGGCGAGGTTACAGATAAAAAAGTACATGGGTGAGTGCAGGCGTCGGTCCAGACATACCAAGACTATCATCATAACATTTCCCACCATTGTGGCTGTGTAGACTAATAGAAGAATGATGAAGAGGGAAATCCGCAGCCCGGTCCCGCCAGTGAATCCCGCAAGAATAACGTCTGTCACTGTTGTCTTGTTGCCCAGCTTCATAACTGTTCCATATGGTACCTACAAAAAAGATACACACAGGCACTTCACTAGGAGGAAATGCTTCAAGGATGAACTGTTTGGTCGTCACTCAACTATGGCTACTTCTTGAGTTAAAGTACACACACTGGGCCCTATTCACACCATGCACTTTGCAGTATTACAAAAATACTACTAAAGTACTACAAAAAGTGTAAATCTCAACTTATGTCCACAGACCAATAGAAGATGACTCCTAGGCAAACGTATAGAAAGGGCAACTTTTGGCCAGATTACCCAATTTATTGATTAAAACTCCCTATTTTCTGATTTCCAAACAGGATATTGTGCAATAACATGCAGTGGATCAGCCCTAATCTCCATCTGGGATGACCTTACAAACAAAATAGACCAGAATGGGGTCGCTGCCCTATTTCTCTTGGACCTTTCAGCGGCCTTTGACACAGTCACTTGTTACACACTAATCCTAAAGCTCAAGAAAGCAGGCATAAACGGTACCACTCTTACTTGGATCACATCCTAACTATGAAATAGAGCAAACTTCGTCCATACTCTTCATTTGTTATCGGAACCCCACCGTTAGAAGCAGGAGTCCCTCTAAGCTCCATCATCCCACACTCTTTCTTAACATCTAAATGAAATCCTTTTCCAGAACTGATCCATTTTTTTCAGTTAATTTGTTATAACTACTCAGACGATGTACAAAACATTCTTAAAGCACTAAAGACATTGTAAATTCCTATATGATCTGTTGCCTCTGGGACATTGACCGGTGAATAGGAGAGGGTGGAAACTTAAGTCCATTAATTAGCAGAATTTTGTCCCCTCCACATTTCTCTTGTAGATGGAGTTCTGGCCACATTCCACGAATCTCTGCTTGGCAGACCTTTGCTCCTGTGTGAGTAACACAATTACAAGGGGAACAGAGCGGGGCTCCAGCAAGCAAGCTGGCCACACCAAGCGAGAACTGGCATCACCTAGCAAGATTTCCAGTCCTTAGGAAGCCTGTAAGTGCCATTTTCAGACGCTGATGGTTACAATTGGTTGCTTTCAAAGGTCTGCTTTTAAAGTAGATTTTCTACTCGAAAAGCAGCAAAATCAAATTGAGATGCCATTTTTGAGTAAGTTTTCTACCGGATCAGATTGATAAGGTAGTTTTTTAGCACAAACATATTTTTTTCTTTTTTCTTTTAACAGGAAGGAAGTGCCACAGAGGCTCCAACTTTGCCTTCCTGTCCAGAGGGCTCTTCCCAGTGCTTTGTCCATTCCTTGGTCACTTTTCATTTGCACTTTGAGAGATTATATATATAAATGTTCAGAAGCAAAGAGTTCTCATGCTCCCACAGTACTATGGAAGTGGTGCACTATATATATAGTTAGAGTTAGACTTATAGTCAGGACCATGTTTCCACAGGAAAAACGTTTTTGCCTTGCCTATATCTTTAATGCTGTTTCACAAATATTGCCCCACGGTGGACCAGGTCCCAGGGGAATGCAGGATTTTTTTTTAAAAGAGGGGGGTGCACTGCCCCCCTCCTTGGGCTTAATTATGTACCGGGAACCACCACCTCCTTGGGACTTATTTTTAATAACACTGGAGTGATTGGACCAACCCAAGCCCCTGGGAGCACCACCTCCCTGAGGCTATAAGTAAATTGACTTGGGGCAGCGTGGAACACCCGCATCCCAGGAACCACCACATCACCAGGGTTTTCTTTTTCTTAAGAAAAGGAGGGAGCCTCTTCCAGGCCACTCTCAGTGATGTCATCAATGATGTCACTGACCATGTCATAAGCGATGTAATATGTGAGGTCATAAGCAGTGCATTGTGGGGACGTAAGTTATAGTTAGCTAACTATAACTGCAAAATGTCACTGGTTTTGAAATCTGAGCCTAACTGTAACATCCCTGTAACCCTTTTTTTCCAGTGAATATATATATAACTATAACTAATATATATCGCCAGCAGGTAGTTATAGTTAGGAGATTTGTCAATAACTTTGGCGCCGTTTGACGAATCTTGATGAAATGTTCAAAACTGATATGACTCTCACTTCAGCTGCTGTCAACTTTTCCGGGTGATCTGACAGGTGGGGGCTGAGACCCAGGGGTGCTTAAAAGCACGTTTTCCAAATATTAATTCCCATTGGTTTTTAGACACCTCTACAAGCCAGACTGCTGAACGAATTTACACCAAATTTGGTAGGAGGGTAGATGTTGGCCGAAGGAAGTGGCTTTTTGTAATCTGGTGTACATCCATTCAGTAGTTGTGGAGATATTTAAAGAAATCTCCAGTTGTATATATAGGGATGTAGTGGATCCGCGACCCCTCCCGATCTCCAGTTGAGATCTGATTGGCTGCCAACACTTCAAACCAGGAAGTGTTGGCAACCATCTTGCGACTCGTTTGAACTGAGTCACAGAAAAAAGATTAACAAAAAAGAAAGAGGGGAAAGCTAGAAATACTCTGACCCCTAGGCTGCTTGGGGAGGTCCAATAGGCACCCCGAGGGACAAACAAGCCTTTTAAAAAAAAAACTTTTCGGCAGGATCCATGACTCCCACTGAAAAAAAACAAAAAAAACAAAGTGCAATATCCTGCTCTTCATTAGTAATTAGCTCCCAGGTTGGCCAGGTCCTGAGGGCAGTTTTTGAAGTAAAGTGGCTGTGCCAATGCAGCACCCCCTGTACCGCAGGGACCGCCACCTCCCTGGCACAAACATAAGTAAACTTATGCGGGGAGCCCATACGGCCCCCCTCAGCCCCAGGTCCCACCACCTCCCAACAGCTGTTGATTGAAATCCATTTGTGGGTGGCCTGTATGGCCTCCCCTGCAGTCCCGGGGACACCACACAATAAAAGATGGGAGTGGGGTCACTCACACCCCATCCTTTAGCTCTAGTTGGCCCTGGAGACCACCACCCCCAGGGCTGGCTCCAGCAATGTCCTGGGACGCCCACCCCAGGACAGCGCAGTTTGCTATGGCTTGGTAGAAGCACCGCTCCGCACGGCCATAGCAAACACAGCTCCACTTTCAGAAAGCGAGAGCATGTCAAATTTTCTTGCTTGCTGACAGAGGAGCAGAATTGCTTTTGGACAGAGGGAGCTGCATGTTAGCAGCTCCCTCTACCCAAAAGCAATGCCTGCTCCTACGGGACACTGGGAGCCAGCAGGGACTGCGGGGGCCTTTAGGCTCTAGCCGGGGCCTCCAACAGATAAGAGTGGGTGGGACCAGGGAGCCCATACTAGAGGCCTTTCCTCGGAGGATGGAGTCCCTGGGGTGGAAAATGGCCCCGGGAAAAGGGCTTCATGACCCCTCTCACTATTATAATAAAAAAGGGAAAGGATCAGCCCCCGGGATGGGGTCCTTGAGTCAAATTCGGCCTGACAGGGAGGGTGTGCGGCCCCCTTACTTATTTTTTAATGTATATACATTTTTTAAAGGGGCAGAAGCCAGAGGATGAGGTCCCCCGGGCCCAAAACAGCCTGGGGAAGGGGGCCCTTCCTAAAAAAACAGAAACAAGAAATTAAGAAACCCAGAAACTCAACAGAGGCCCTGCCCCCTTTCTCCACTACTCTGCAAATGCACCACCTGGCACTCTGCTGTTTGGGGAATGAATTCCACTTGACTTCTGAGGGCCTCTGGTCTGAAGTGGACTTCTTCCCCCAACAAGTAGTGCGGCAGGAGGCGTGTTTGTAGAGTGAAGGAGAAAGGGGACGTGGCCACTGATGACCTCTCAGCAGTCCAGCTGTGTGGTTCCTTCTGGAGGAAGGAGGGGTGGTTGGCCCCAAAGGACCCTCAAGAACCAAGGGGATGTCATCCCCCAACTAGTAGTGTGCCAGGAGGTGCATTTTCTGAGTGGTGGATAAAGAGGCCTATGCTTTTATTTTGTTTGCTTTTTCACCTGCACCCCCTGCCTGTCACAGGTGTCTCATAGGTCTTAGAGACACATAAGAATATTTTCTGTATTTTATTCAACAATTATGTTATCATGGTTCGTGCTAGATACACTGTTGTTAATTATTTGTGATGTGACCTCACTAAATTATATTGCCTGTAGAGTCAAACTACAAATGCAACATTTCTCTGTTATTTTGTTGTTTGTTTTCTTTTAGGTGCACAAGAGACATTAACACATGCAGTACTATCACCCAGATGTCCTCCTCTGCTTCAACTTTTGCAGCTTAAATGACACCTGTTACGTCTTAGAAGGAACTTGAAGATGGTATGTTATATTATGTTATTCAGATTTATATAGCGCACAGCTGCCCCAGCAATGGGGTGTCCTGGCGCTACCAGCATCAGAAAATGGACCTAAACACCAGAACAGAGGAACGCCGAAGAACAAGGAAGTGGCCAAGGAGACTAGACTGAAGGAAAGAGAAATGTTTTAATGGCTCTCCTAAAGTCCAGCAGACATTCCATTCTACGGATCTGAACAGGCAGGGAGTTCCAAAGTTTGGCTGCCAAGCAGCGAAAGGGGTATACAACCTTTACAACGCAACTTTTACCACGACCTACCATTACCACGCATTTTTTACAACGCAGGATCCATTACAACGCATACCATTACCACGCATGTATTTACAACGCAGGTACTTTTACAACACATACCATTACAACGTAAGTATTGGTAAGTATATTATTTTATTAAAAATATTATTTTGGGTTTTTTGGTAAAGGGGTATTTTTAGGGTTCAGGGTCAGTTTTGGTTTTTTGGGTAAAGGGGTATTTTTAGGGTTCAGGGTCAGTTTTCAGTTTTTGGGTAAAGGGGTATTTTTAGGGTTTAGGGACAGTTTTCAGTTTTTGGGTAAAGGGGTATTTTTAGGGTTCAGGGTCAGTTTTCAGTTTTTGGGTAAAGGGGTATTTTTAGGGTTCAGGGTCAGTTTTCAGTTTTTGGGTAAAGGGGTATTTTTAGGGTTTAGGGTGAGTTTTTAGGATCAGTTTTCAGTTTTTGGGTAAAGGGGTATTTTTAGGGTTTAGGGTCAGTTTTCAGTTTTTGGGTAAAGGGGTATTTTTAGGGTTTAGGGTCAGTTTTCAGTTTTTGGGTAAAGGGGTATTTTTAGGGTTCAGGGTCAGTTTTCAGTTTTTGGGTAAAGGGGTATTTTTAGGGTTCAGGGTCAGTTTTCAGTTTTTGGGTAAAGGGGTATTTTTAGGGTTTAGGGTCAGTTTTCAGTTTTTGGGTAAAGGGGTATTTTTAGGGTTCAGGGTCAGTTTTCAGTTTTTGGGTAAAGGGGTATTTTTAGGGTTCAGGTATTTTTTGGGTTCAGGGTCAGTTTTGGGTTTTTGGGTAAAGGGGTATTTTTAGGGTTCAGGGTCAGTTTTGGGTTTTTGGGTAAAAGGGGTATTTTTTGGGTCAGGGTTAGTTTTGGGTTTTTGGGTAAAAGGGTACAGTGTAAAAATTAAATATAATTAAATTTAAATTACATTAAATTAAATTGATTAAATTAAATTAATTAAATTAAATTAAATTAAATTAAATTAAATTAAATTAAATATTAAAAAATATTATATACTTACCAATACTTACGTTGTAATTGTATGCGTTGTAAAGGTATATGCGTTGTAAATACATGCGTGGTAATGGTATGCGTTGTCATGGATCCTGCGTTGTAAAAAATGCGTGGTAATGGTAGGCGTGGTAAAAGTATGCGTTGTAACGTCATACATCCAGCGAAAGGACCGGCCCCACACTCGAAGACGTTTCACATGGGGAACAGTGACCAGGTGCTGCCCCAAGGAGCGCAGCTGGGGCGGGGGAACATATGGGGTAAGCAGGTCACCAAGCAGGCTAGGCATGGCAAGCTTCAAAATCTTAAAAGAGAGACACAGCATCTTAAATTGGATGCTCTCCACCATAGGAAGTCAGTGGAGTCTCCGAATGGTGCCAGCAGAGGGGCAGGACTGCGGGAGACCCATCAAGGCTCTGGATGCGGCATTTTGAACACGCTGCATCCGTGCTATTTCAGCCTGGTTGGCCCTTAGTAGGAGAGTACTGGCATAGTCTAATCGAGATAGAATAGCTTACTGGACAATCAGCTGGCGCGTTGGTAAGTCAAAAAACTTCAGAAGGGGCTTAAGAACCCGCAAGAGGCCAAAGCAGGTGCCAGCAACTTTTTTTGGTATGGTCTTTAAAGCTGATGGAAGAATCCATCGATACCCCCAGGTTCTTAACCACTGCCTTGGGGATAGGAGTACTACCCAGGACACTTGGCCACCATCGCTCACTCCACAAGCTCGAGTTCTTCCCTACTAATAAAACCTCAGTTTTGCTAGCGTTCAACTGTAAGCAATTAATGGTCATCCATTCTGCAACAGCAGCCAGGTCATCTCTAAATCTAGAGGCATTCAGTGTGGAACCTTCAGCCAGGGCCACCACCAGCTGAGTATCATCTGCATAGGAGACCATGGTGAGGTCCCACTGCCGGGCGACCACTGCCAGAGGCTGGACATACAGATTAAACAGCGAGGACCTAACGCTGAGCCCTGGAGCACCGCCTGGTCGATAGAATGTGCATGAGAGAGAAACGGGGGAGCTGACGCTCGGAAAGATCTTTCGGTTAGAAATGAACTGAACCATTCCAGAGCCAGGCCAGCCACTCCCGCCTCCTCCAGCCGCTGTAGCAAAATGCCCTGCGAGACCGTATCAAAGGGGGCACTAAGATCAAGCAAGATCAGTGACACAGTCTGACCGGAATCGAGAATGGTCCGCAGGTGTTCAGTCATGGCCAGGAGAGCAGTCTCTGTGCTGTGGCCCGAGCGGAAGCCATTTTGAGATGGATCCAGGATGTTGTTGGTATTCAAAGAATTCGTTAGTGTGTTATTAATGTGTGCCTCTGCTATCTTAGCCACCCAGATGAGGAGAGATATAGGCCTAAAGTTTTCGAGTTTAGCCGGGTCAAGTGATGGTTTTTTGAGAATGGGAGATACCTATGCCTGTTTCCACGGCACCGGGACAATTGCTGTGGAAAAGGAAGAATTAACTATCTGGCATAATGGGGCCAGAAAAAGAGCGAGGGACTCTCTAAGTTGAGCCAGCTTTAAAAAATCGGCTGGAGAGCCAGATTTGACTTTCCTGCTCAGCTGAATGAACTCATCCTGTGAAATACTAGGGATAGCTATTAAAGAATATGGTAGCAAGGGTCTAGGAAGAGCAGTCATAGAAGGAGTGGACATTTGTGGGATGGACCGATAGATGGTACAAACTTTCTAAATGAAGAAAGTGGCCAGAACCTCACACTGCTGTTTAGATTAAATAGCGGATGCCGAATTTTTCCTAGCCCTAAGGACTTTAAAGATCTTAAAAATACATTTAGCCGGGTTGGGGCTGAGCTTGATTTCATTGGCATAGTTGGCCGCTTGAACATTGCAGATGGTTCTGTGATAATGTTTGATCTTGGCCAAATAGCATGCTTTTTTTGGGGGGGTTGTAGTCCTTTCTCCACTCACGCTCTGATCTCTTACAGGCCTTCTTTAAGGTGAACAATGAGTCATTATACCAGGGACTGGCGCTTGAGGTACGTACCTTAAACCACTTAGCCGGGATAAAAGCATCTAACCCTTGGGTGATCCAATCAGAGAATGAACTATAGTCTGTCTCAGCATTAAGAGGTCCCAGGGGGTTCATGCTGAGAAGCACGTGAAAGTCCTCCAACCTTAGTTGACGCCAAGGGCGTTTAAAGACCTAGAAACTAAAAGACCGCAGGTTAGTGTTGTAGAATGGCGCATGCTCCCTTAAGTCAAAAGTTGTGTGCAAGTCTTTAGAGAAGCGTTTCTTGTCAGAGACGTGCGCAATACTCTCTGCGTGAGCAGTATCACATGGATAAGTTAGTGATATCAGTGTTGAGAAGACAAGCAGAGTTGGGGTTTACTAGTGCTAGTGAGAATTATCATATGGCACAGTAACTCGTCATTAGCCATAAAAGAAGTCCTTTGACTTTTATGTTTGAGTTCACTGTCAAGAACCTGTAGCTACTATCCTTGATTATTCTCTACCGAATAATAAAAGAAGAAGATGATAAAGGAGAAGGCTAGAATATACTAAGTAAGTTAAGAAGAGTAACCAGTAATCATTAAGTAAGAGCTATAGTAAATCAATACTTAACTTGTCTTTTCCTCTTGAGAAGTGGTTACCAGAATTTTGAAATATCTGAGGATAAAGAAAAGAAAAAAACACATCAATAAATAAATAAATCAACACATTCAACAGAAGAGAGGCAAGCCCATAAAAAATTCCTGTTAAGATAATTATTATTGTTTGAATGTGTATACAGTGATATCAAAAGGGTAAAGCAAAAGGTAATATATATGTGCATTTACTTACAGTCCCTTCAAGAAGAAATAAGAGGAAGAGGCAGAGAACTAAAGAAGATTACAGGGCAGTCTCTTCTCTATCCCATTCCCCTCCCCCCCTTGGTACTTACCTGCAAAGGATAATAGAATACCGAGCAGAAGAGTATTGAGAGGGGAGTTGGGAAAAGGCATCATTCTGCTCCTGTGTGGTTGTAAGATTACCTTGCCCTGACAGCCAGCAAGCTACAGATCTCATTGTCTTGAGTTAAGTCAAAGTGCAGATTAAAATCACCTAGAATGCTATTATTGGCAATGCTCATAGCGAGCATGCACACTGCCTCCAAAAGGCAGACTTTCAACCTAGAGGCAGACCCTGGTGGATGATAGATTAGCAGCCCAGATAAGGTCAGATGTATACTAACGGTGGTACTGAAATGAGCGCACTCGCAGCACTCAATTACTTCTTTAGTGAAGAGACATGAGTAACATGATTTTAAAATCACCGCGATGCCACCCCCCTACACTCTCTGTTAACTATGCAAATGGAGTACCCAGAGGGCAGAGCTAGGTTCGGTTCAGCCACCATATCCTCATTGAGCCAGGTCTCAGTCAAGATTCAAGATTCAAAAGTACTTTATTCGGTTAAAAAGGGAAAATAACCATAAAAGTAGCATGTAAGGTGCAATTTACAAAAGGTCGAGTAAGTATTTTTCCTTTAAAATCACAAAATAAGAAAAACAACAAAATTAAATCCATATCAACAATATTAAATTCATATACACAATAAAAAAGATCAATCCATTTGCATTGATTTACGACATTTAAAAGCCAATTTTAAAAATTCTGCAATAGAGGCAACCATAAAAACAGTATCCATTTTCTGGCACTCTGTAAACGCTAGGCGGCATCTGTAAACATTTAGATCTTTAAGAATAGGAATGATAAGTTTCTTTCGGAGGAAGGTATAAAATTTACAAAAAAATAAAATATGTATATCCGATTGTTGGGAAACATCATCGCATGGACAGAAACATAAGTCCTTCAACCAACAATTCATCACGGGGAATGATAATGTCCTAAAAACTATATTCAATCTAAATCGGGTCAAAAGGTACCGTTCATGATTAGACATATACAGTGAAAGATATGGCTGCAAATTCTCTCCACATATAATATCCTGGTGGGCAGAGACAGTCTTTTTTCTTGCCTCCGTTATACTTCTCTTTTCCTTGAGGTAGGTCATACACAAGTATTTCAAATCGCTTCTGGATATACATTCCATTAATTGTGGATCCTCAAAGTATTGGGGGCAATTTATTTTTTCAAGAAAGTCTCTGACATAGCCTATCCATTTGTAATCCCTGATATTGTCCAATACCATGATGTCCTTAAGAATGGCACGATTAACCACACATTCTTCATTTGTCCAGACCCTATGCCAAAGAAGAACTGGCTGAATTCTAATAATGTCGGTGACATAAGATATTCCCAATTCAACATGGCATATCATTGTTGCAGTACTTTGGGGTACAGACAATATGTGACATAAGAACTTATTTTCCAGGATTTGAATTGGGGTGATATTTGAATAACCCCATAATCCTGCCCCGTAGATGGCTACAGATATACAAGTTGCATTATAAACGGTTAAAATCTCTTTTATGGGTTTTTTACCTAATTTCTTCATAAAACATTTTAGGGCCATAATGGTCTTAGAGAATAACAGAGATCTGGCATGAATTGCTGTGGTCCATGAGCCGCTTTCATGAAACAGTATCCCTAGATAAGGGAAGGTGGGGGTCCTTTCTAAGGGATTGGAGTTCACAAAGATTTGCTTCACATGCTTGTTTGTTCTGGACCCGCAGTACATAGATAAAGTTTTGGAACAATTGATTCTCAAATCTAAATCAAGCATAAAGGTGTTAAAGGCTGTAACCAAACCTTGTAAAGCCATTGGGGTTCGCGCCATTAGGACAGCATCATCGGCGTACATCAGTGCAGGGACAGGCCTACCTCTCACCATAGGCATGTCCCTGCCCTCCTGCACGAGATGCTTTTCCATTCCATTTATGTACAACAGAAATAGGAAGGGGGCTAAGACGCACCCTTGGCGCACACCCCGACCAATCCCAAATTGTCTACTGCACTCACCATTTTTCCCAAATCTGACACTGGCAGTGGCCCCAGAATACAGCTCTCTCAGAAAACATATAATGGCATTGTCTACTCCCAAGTCAGCCATAATTGACCATAACTTAATGTGTGACACACAGTCAAAGGCTGATGATAAGTCAACAAATGTGAGGTATAGACGTTGTTTTTTGACCATTATATACTTCTGCTGCAAGGTAAAGAGATTCAAGCCTTGCTCTATAGTCCCTAGGCCCTTTTGGAACCCAAATTGAAAGTCACTTAACACCCCAGTTTCATTGGCCCAGCTTTGTAGTTTAGCTAAAATCACTCTTCCCAAAATTTTTATAGAAGAGTCCAATAGGGAAATTGGCCTATAGCATGTACAATTAAGCCTGTCCCCTTTCTTGAATATTGGGACGATTGTTGATGTAAACCAGGTGGGTATTGGGCTGTTTGCCAAGACGGCATTAAAGAGCTGAACTAACAGTGGCCCCCATAATTCGATGTTAGCCTTATAGAGGTCAGCTGGTATACCGTCTGGTCCCGCTGCTTTGCCCCCCTTGGTCGCCTTTAAGCTTGCTATAACTTCGGGAAGGGTTACAGTCAGGGTTCTAGACGTGTCTAGATTTGGCAGCCCCATCTCCTGGCCTGCTTCCGAGGTTAGTTCCACAGCCATATAAAGGGAGGAAAAATGGGCCACCCACTCATCTTCTGAGATGGCAATTTCCATGCGTGCTTTTTGTTCATATAGGAGGGGGGTGTTAATAACCCTCCAAAAAGCAGCCGGGTCCTTCGATTTTGATGCATCGCATAGGTTGTCCCATGCCTCCCTTTTTATCGAGGTCTTCCTCTCCCTTAATGCTAGGTTATAGTCCTTTCTTGCAATTCTAATTTGATTTACGTCCTTTGGTCTATTATGAATTGCATATCTAAGCTTTGTTAAGGCTCTAGTGCACTTCCTATCAAACCATTTCCTATTGGGCTTTAGGGAATTTTTCCTATTAACCCACAGTGCTTCCTTAATTTTACTAGAAATAATGCTAAAATGGGTTATTATTTCACATTTCTCTGCATGTTCATCTAAACAGATGGAGAAGCTACTCATGCAGTTAGTCAGTATTTTTTGCAGAAAATCATCTGGGACCAATCTGCTCCATTTAAGATTGTAACCATTTTGAGCACCCACCCTTACATCCTGGACCATTTGGTTCTGACATTCTCTAATGTCAGCTACGGTAAATAAATTTTCCATTTTTAATACCTGTGGCAGATGATCACTCAATGGTAAATCCATGATGTTTGCTCTAATCAATCTGTTTGCAGAGCTAAATGTGCATAAGCTAAAATCAATAATGGTTGAGGCCCCCCGCCCAACAAAGGTTGGGGCAAACATCGTTGTGTGGTGTGCTAATTCATTTACAAAGCCGAGGTTAAAATTAAAAATCATTTCATTCAGTAAGTCGCCTAGTAGGGTGTGTTCAAAATGCGTCAAATTGACGTCTTGTTCCAGCATTAGACCACAAATACCCTTTTGGCCCTTTTTGCAGAGAGTACAATTAAAATCACCCCCCCATAATAACATAACTTCCGCCCTCTTACTCTTATCAAATTCATTTTGCATTTCTAGGGCTAGTGTATCAAGTACAACCTTAATCATGCTATCTGAACAGTTATTATAGAAATTAAAAAGAACCATCTTTAGACCCTTCCTTGTGTATATCACAATTTTTTGGTAATAGCTGGATCCAGGGGAAAAAACTATTTTGTCATATACTAAAAGATTAGATATGTATACAATCAACCCCCCCTTGGGTCTTCCGTATACTCCGCCCACCGCAGGGGTAAAATATGTCTTGTAGCCATTAAGGTGTATCGGCGTGGTAGCCCAAGTTTCTTGAAGGGCTAATATTCCCACGTCGGAAATAGCCTCATCCCAGCTTGGATTTGTAATCTTTTGTTTTAACCCAGCCACATTCCAAAATAATACCGTACAGGAATCTTTATCCACAGAGGACACATCTACAGTATCCCCTAGACTGTTGTCCTGGCTCTCTATTATGAGCTCATTCCCCCCCTGTATTTCTATGGATTCCTCATCCCCCAGACAGCTTGTGGGATCTAAGACTGCGAGATTAATAGGTAACCGATCATCTACCTTAATCTTGGGGAGTCAGCCCACTGCATCCAAGCAGTCAAACCGATTATAACATGGGAAAAACGGGGGAATTTGGGCATTGCCTATCCATCTTGGATCGTAACCCTGTGGGTGAAAATAAGGAGGCCTGCCTTTGTGTTTAACAATATTCCAGCCATCATCCTGCCTCCCATTCCGCAGTGTATTGTGGTAGTTATTATCAGGGAGCTGGCCAGTATTACCACCATGGCGTCGATTTTCCCTGGTCCAGCTCCACCTATTATCCGGCTGTTCACCCTCCGGGTAAAAATAGGATAATGGCCTGGCCACAACTGACAAACCGTAATTTCTTGGGGGCCTTGATGTAATAAATTCTGCGGTGCGTGGATTCTCAAAAGTTATTACCACACAGTCACCTTGTGACCTTTTTTTATTATTATTGTACCCCACCCAGGGAGCCCTTTCAATCATAAGGATATTGCTTTTGAAGGCCGGGGGGAGAGGATAGTTATCATTTAACCAATGTATTGTTTTATTTACTAGTCCCCCATTATTTTCATATGATTTATCAGCAGGTTGGGGTACTCCAGTAAGAACCACAACATATGTTGAGGCTTCTGGTGGTAAATGTATATTTCTACGTGTCTCCCTCTTTTCTTCATTAACTTTCTCCTTAGAAGTTTGCATGGGTGGCGCTGTTTGGTCAATTACGGGGAGATTTTTAGGTGTTGGTATAACTTTTGGAGGTGGGTTAGTAGTGAGTTTTGGAGGTGGAGTAGAGGTAGTTATTAAAGATAGATTGGTATTACCATCGCTTTTAGCGGCTGTGGGTGGTCTATTTGTAGTTGATTTCTTTTCAGGAACTTTATTGTTCAGATTAAAGCTAGGGGCGCTAATATCTTTATGAATGTTAGACAAAATTCTTTCCAGACAGCGTAGCCTCACCTCGATAGGTTCTAAAAGAGTTTTTAGCATAGCATAGATGTTATTATTATCCATGCTTAGGCTACTAATGTCCTCATCCCCTTCAGCTTGATTATCAACTACCCCGCTTTGTTCCAGGATCTCCTCCAGGCTACTATCCAAAATGGTTTCATCTGGCAGACTTAGGGTTATACCCACACTTACACGTGGCCCACCTACGGTGTCATTAATAATGGGGTGAGCATCTAAATTGGTGCTCACATTCAAAGGAGTTGGAGGCAACTGAATAGGGGCATGAATTTTGCTAGGCTGGGCTTTTTTCCCATTTCGGGTAGTCTTTTTAATGGGCTGTTGTTTAGTAATCTTTTGTTTAGGGATAGCCCCCTCCTTCCTCCCCCTTTCATTTAGGGTACTAACTGTCTGTTCATTCTCTGTTACGGTCAGCCCGTTTTCCAGCAACAAGGAAAGATTTGGGGTTGCCTCCAAGCCTTCCTGCGATGCTGGTAAGTCACAACCCTGGTCCTTATGTACCATTACAACTGTTTTTAGATCGGATGCGCTGTTAGGTGTCCGAGCATGTGCAATGTGACCCAGAGAAGAACGCTTTGCCCTGGCTAAATCTTGGGACACCCTTCTGTCCATCAGAACGATCCCTTCATCAATAAGCGCATTTGTGCGTACTATAAAATCGTCCAAGGTCCCAGTTAGTTTCTTTGCCCCCGCGGCTGCCATGCTTCTGGTCTCTGGATGGTTCATGACAAGACCGCTAAATGAACCACTATACAAGAGATAATATTAGCGCCCAATACCCAGGACTAATCGCTGTGCAAGGAGGGACTCAAGGACTCACAGGGATATACAATAACAAATTTAGCCAACTTACGCTTTTACAGTCTCGATGTCCTTTGGCTAATAACAAACGGACAGGGTATCTGGCCCAGGCCAGGCTCCTCGGGCCTCTGAGGGCCTAAGAGGGCCCGCCCTTTGCCCGGGCTTAGCCCCGGGCGTCCCGCTTGCGTCCCGCGTAGCTGGTCCTGCCCGCTTTAATCGTCCTCCTCTGGCGCCCTCGCGGTGTCACAGCGCGCGCCGCCGCGTAGGCTGCCGGGATTCGTAGTCCCGGAGCGGCGGCGCGTCCCAAATGGTGGAAAGATGACTCTTGGCGGTGGCGGCGTGGACAGGGGCACCGGTCAAGCTGCGGCGTCGTTTCAGGTAAGTTTTATGGCGTTCCAGGTCTCAGTCAAGAAAAATAGATCTGGGGATTTCTCTGTGACTAAGTCATGGATTTCTAAATAGTGCTTAGTCAGTGACCTCACGTTAAGCTGGAGGATTTTCAGCCGTCGCTGTGGCTGAACGATAGAGAGGGATAGAGAGGGTGGTGGTGTAGGGAGGACATATTTACAGCATCAGCAACCGAATGGTCCTTTCAGAGACTTTAATGGAGGTGCATTGCACAACTTAACTGTGGGGTTAACAGCTAATAGTTCTTCCCTGGAGTAAGTGCGAAGTCCAGGAGAACCCCGATCAGCATTCCTGGCGAGAGGCAATGTACTGGCCATATCTAGCTTAAATACCGGTAGCGTCCGGGAGCCCGAAACAACTAGACCGCCAGCCAAGATGGCGTCTAGAAGTGGCCGACCGGAAGTGAGGATTTCTGGCGGTTGGGTTCAAATCGCCCTCCACATCAATCAGCCAAGAAGGCTGCGGTGGACCTTGGCGATTTGAAGCCGCAAGGTACTCAGGTAAGTGAGCAGGATCAAATTGCAAGTACAATGCCAGTAAAGTGCAGAATAAAATCAGCAGAAGCAACACAAAGAAAAGGATTTAAGAATTACAGCACTACCAGCGTCGTGCCGAGCCGTACATCAGCTGGTCTAACAACAGAACAAATGCACCCAACCCCGGTTAAATACCAGAGTGACAGGGAGCCCGAAACAACTAGACCGCCAGCCAAGATAGCTAGCATCTAGAAGTGGCCGACCGGAAGTGAGGATTTCCGGTGGTCGGGTTCAACTCGCCCTCCTCATCAATCAGCCAAGAAGGCTGCGGTGGACCGGGGTGATTTGAAGCTGAGAGGTAGTCAGGTAAGTGAGCAGGATCAAATTGCAAGTTCAATGCCAGTGAAGTGCAAAATAAAATCAGCAGAAGCAACAAAAGAAAAGGATTTAAAAATTACAGCGCTACCAGTGTAGTGCCAAGCCGCACATCAGCTGGTCTAGCAACCCCAAAGAAGGTTGTTCCTAACAGGAAAGTGGCCAGTGAGGAGGCCAAGAAGGATATTACCACCACTGGTGTGCCAACATTCACATTTTTCAGGAAACTTGATGTACCTGGTGCACCCTCTTCTGGGCAGCAAACAGCTGGGAGAAACATTGGTGCATCGTCAACAGGACTGTTCCCACCAAAGACCAAGCCCAAGCATATGTCTTTCAGTGATACAGCCACTGCAGTCATGGTGGTGAGCAGTGAGTCTAGACTGGATTTGTCTCAGCCACATACTAATACTCAATCATTACAGGAGCTGCAGCCAGCAGCAGTTCTTCTTGAGGTAGTAGCAGAACAGGAGGTTGAGCTTCCTACTGAGCAAGCTGTTGCTCTTGAAACATTGTCTTCCCAATATCCAGCAAGAGGAAGGAAGGGTACTCTATCATCTTCTCCAAGCTCCCTTCTGATGAGTTGGACATGGATTCGACCCTGGCTGAGTCTGAGAACCTACCTGCGAGACAAGGGTGGGGAAAAGTTCCTGAAAGCCATAGAATTTTGAAAAGTGACAGTGATGAGGTTGAGTAAGTGATTGTCAGCATAGAGGGATGCTAAGAAGATACAGAGGTGACCCTTACTGTTCAACCTGTTCAGACGGAATGTAGTTGCACCACCACTGACATCTATATTTGTAAGACCCCCATCAAGACTTGCATCCACCGCTACCACAGTTGTACACACTACAGAGAGGCAAATGACACAGAAAATTAATTCAATTTCTTCAGGCATTGGCAGTGGTACAATAAAAATATTCTCCTCACCAGGTTGGGACTTTTTTACTATTGGCAAGCAAGAGGATCACATTTCAATATGCTCCATTCGCCACACGTGCATACGTCGAGGTAAGTCAGGTTCACACTACGGTGTGGGAGGCCAAGCATCCCATTTGAGTAAACATCACACATTTTGGTGGGAGAAGCACCTGATAAAGATAGCTGGTGGTGGTGCTAGTGATGAAAGAGGGGAAGCAGCTCAGAGCACAGTGATAGAAGAAGAAGGTGGTCATGAAGAAGCAAAGGATGACAGCATTACACAAAGCAGCCGTGTCTCATGTAGTATGTCAGTATCACCCGCATCAGCAACCTCTAAAAGGCACAAGACTTAGATGAAGACACCTCCACCACATACAGTGATTCCTTAATTGTGTCCATTGGGTCTACCATCACCTGGATCTCTCTGGAAGTCAACTGTGTCTGTGGCACCAAACAAGTAAAAAATTCAAGCTACTATGACAGGCATGTTTAGGCAGGAGGGGCCCTATGAAAATCACCACCCAATGCCACATTTGTACAATGGGAAAATGGCTATAATGTTAGCGCTGGACCTCTTTTCTTTTTTGTTTGTGGAATGCATGGGATCTTCAAAATGTGAGGTGGCCATCTGCCCAACATAGGAGGTTCCCATCCAATCCTATTTTTCCAGAGTGGCTGTTCCAGCATTCCCTCATGATGTCCTGCAAGTGGTTGGTCACGCTGTGCAGCAGAATGCTGGGCACACTATCTACCAGTTGACAGACCTGGGCTTATTGCCATGGACGATGCAGTAATATAGCCAATTCCATGGCAGATGGTGAATATTTCAGGGTCCTGTGTTTGGCGCTTTCTATCATCCTGACTGTGCAGGACTTTTCTTCAAAGAAAGACATAGAGCCTTATTATGAGTCTGGTGGTCTGATGGACCGCCAAACTTACAGTGGTGGTGTGGCTACCACGACACCGGTGGTCTATTATAAGGAGGGCGGTCAGACCGCCATGGGACTGCCCCTGCTACCCAGGACCTGCAACCCCCGGCAGTCTAACAGCAATCTTAGGCCCCTAATATGCTGGCGGTGATGCTGCTGCCTACCATGAAAAGTGTGGCGGTGAGGAAAAAGGGGGCCCTACATGGCCTTCTGGTGCCTCTGGTCCTACAATGCCTTCTGGTGTCTCTGCACCAGAGGACGCATAAACTTGAAGGCCCATGATCTGCAGGCACTGCCTTTGACTCTCCCACTGTGATGCCTTTTACATTGACGATGCAGTGGGACCGCCAACAAGCCACCAGCCAGATACAAAAAAAGTTGTAATCTGGTAGGCATTTTTTTAGGACTTTTGCAGTCTCCGAGTGGGGCAGCGATGTGGCGGCCTCCCTCCGAGACGCCAAAGTCATAAAAAGGGCTATAGTCAGTAACATACTGGTCATCTGCCAAAGAATCTGCATTCACTTCAGTCATTCTTTGAAAGTCGGGAAGAAGATGAGGATTATTCAGCATGCCAGTGGAGTACCAGTTAATGTCCTCATACAGGAGATGCCAACACAATGGAATTCAACCTGCTACATGTCGCAGCGTTTGTTTGAGCTGTACAGACCAATCATCGAGTATGTCCTTCAAAGAGGAGGGGATTCAACAGGGAAAGCATGGCCATGGAGATGGACAAATGGGGCTAGTCAAATACCTGACACAAATGCTACTTCCATTGGAATCAATCAAAGTAACAATGTCTACAAGGGATTTCACTTAAAATCAAAAACATTTTTACAAATCCAAAATAATTTCTGAGTCAATTGAAAACAATCAGACTCACAGGTGTCCCACTAGACAACCAAGAACAATCTAATTTGTAAGGCACAAAGAAAAAGAAAAAGAAACAGAAAAAGAAACACAAGGCACACGGAAAATCCTAGTTGTTTTTTATTGCCCAGGCCTACAAGGGTACATTGGGTTCGCCATTTTTCTTTAAACACTTCCATGGGAAGGAGGACAGTACGATGCCCCAAGCGATCTCATTGTTGTATCTGAAAAAGGTGACTCAAAGGATTGCCTGTGTAAATAAAGAAGCATATGAGTTGGTTCAGAGTTATCCTTTTACTTTGCTGTTAATACAATTCTGTAAAAAATGATTGTGTCCTTGAAGGAGAACATATGTGCCACAATACTCGCTCCATGGCACAAACAAACCCTGGAGACCTTCATTATTTTTTTTAGAAGAGTATGTTTCACAATACAAGACGTGGAATGTTGACCAACTGATAGAATTGGAAGAAGAATGGCTAGAAGATAGAGTCCTGGGCAGATGTTCTGGCATGCAGCTTTCGACCTCCAGAAAAGATCGTGCTGTTGCCTCACAGCTATTACCAGCAACACTGGCAACTGAAGAATGTGACCCAACACCTGCAATGGCTTGGATTCAATTGACAGGGCTTAAGTCAAGTGCAGAGATGAAGGCAAGAGAGATGGAACAAGTGGCAGCATCAATGACCATTACCTGAACAAGGACGCGGATTATGGAGGTCTGAAATCAGGCGCAGCACAGGAGCCGAGTGATTCTAGAACTCATCCAGGATAGAGGAGGGATCAATTCTAATATAAGACACACACTGTGGTACAGGAACCTTACAGTGTCATTTTAAATACCATCAATCTTCAAACAATATACTTAGATATTATGCCTTGAGGAAGTCCACGGAAGTTGGACAAAATGCGTTGGCTGTTCGGCTGTTTTAACTAAAACCAAGAAATAAAGAATAAAGAAATGTTGTAATACAAGAACTTGATGGATTTAATTACTTTGGACTTTGGAATTGGTGGTGTAATCCACATTTGCAAACCATTCGGTGGGTGGTCTAAGACTATCTGAATGACCCATAAGAGGTTTACCTAAATCAAAACCCATTGATGTATTGGTATGGGAAGATGCAACAAAGCCAGAGCTCAGCAGCCTTGCAATAACATGTCTGGCTCATCTAGTAGCAAGTGTGTCCTCTGAATGTGTGTTCAGTGCAGCTGGCATAGTTGTCACAGTCTCTCATCTCAAAACATGGAGAGATTGATTATGATTAAAATGAACAAACACTTCATACTTCAAGATCACATTGTTCCTGAAACAACAGAGGAGGAGGATAAGGGTGACTGGTCAGATTCCAGTGTGGTAGCTGATGAACTTCTGGGTAAACACCCTGAGTTTGAGGACACCCTCTATTTCCCTGACTAAGCAGGACATATCGGAACCTACATATATCATTACTGTAGAACTGCTTTGTAAAAAAAGGGGGGATCTAGAAGAACATTTATATTTTTGGTGTCTGACTAATGCAATCCCATTTATTCATATGTATGGAGTGGACCAGTGTGCATAGAAGAAGCCTTCCTGATTCGTTTAAAGGGCATGAAGAAGACAATGCCTCCCATCCTTATCCTTCTTCATGTTTTCATTCCCAAAATGGGTTGCCTGCGAGTAAAGATCATGATACAAGACTGCCATTGGTTGTCACTTCCATGGGAAAAGAGAAGAAACAATGGACAAATGTGAAGTGTGAGTGCAGCACACTTGGCACAGGTAACTATGCACCAATGATTGATTGATGATTCATGTGGTGGCTGGGACAGTGCTGTAACTAATTTGTAAACTTGATGTGTTCTGGTTTGGGACCAAAAAAGAATTCTCCCAGAATGGTTGCCTTGCTTTCACATTTGACCATAATTATTTAAATGATCCAGTCGCGTCCTTTCTGGTACTTCTGTTTTTTTCTATGTTTCTCAGAGACTAGTCAGCTTAGTTAGCAAAACTACAGAAAATGTAAAAATTCTTTTGCTTTTCTTGTTCACCAACCCCACAGGTCTATCTCATTCGGGTCTCAGATTTGAAACAAGCACAGGACTTCCTCAACAAACAGCCAGAAGAAGGGAGTCATGACAAGGCCTCAATGGGAAATAAACAACATAGCCCAAGAGGCCTATTCCTTTGAACTGGAGAGAGGCACGTTGATCTGGAAAATGAGTGTCCTGTCTCAAATGCCAAACTCTAATTAAGTGTCTGTGGTGGTCTGGAAGGGACATGATGGACACAGACATTAGACATTTGTGAGATTGATCAGCCAGGTATATGCAGCTGCTTGTCTCGGATTGGTGGTTAAAGATTGGTCTCACTTCTGAGTTAATCGCACTTGACTGCATCAGCGCATACTTAGGTGATCAACATTCACTATGGAGCTTACCTTCTTCCTGGCTCTACAGAATTCATATTTAATTTTTGCTTTCCACCGGTCTTCTGTTCTTCTACAAAAGCCACATAACAACACTCCTGCTTACCGGACTGGTTAAAGTCTACACTCAAGAAGGACATTCCAAGAAGAGGAATGCAGGTAAACGGTCCATTTTGGTATTTATAAGACAGTATCATTTTTCTTTTCTTAACAATAACAACTTGTAGAACCGCCTGGGTCATTCACATTTTGTATTTTGCAACCCTAGGCAACATAACATTTAGATAACTCAAGAATCTGGGGCTGAAGCATTTGCGAGAATGCATTTGGTAAATGAACTGCGTCAGTCCTTCCAAAACAGATGTGAAGATGTGCTGCTCATCCACTTGATGAACATTGTGGGCCTAATTTATAAAGCCCTGCATCACATTTACGTCGCCATTGGGTCACTTGTTGTGATGTTGCAGTGGCGTAAATAATGTGCCACGTTGAGCCATATTTACGAAGTGAAGCATCTAGGCAGATGGGTCACTTCGTAAACCCCTGCGCTACATTATACCTGCATCAGGTATAATGTTTGCTGGGTGGGCATTCCCCGAGTGGCGCAAGAAAGGGTGTTAGTAGTGGTGCAGTGAAATCTATGAGATTTCACTGCGCCACTTCTAGAATGCCAATGCGTCAAAATCTTATGCCTGGCTCATGGGTGACTCAGTCCCTTTCACTTGGGGCTTGCCCCATGTGAAAGGACACATTGCTGTGTAAAACATGGGTCGGGGACAATCGATATTCGCCCGGCGGTATTGCCTCTGTGACCCACAAATTATTAATCAATGAAGAGGCAGGCGCTGGAGACTGGAAAGCAGGAAACAAGGTTTTTATTCTCTCCGGAGGAGAACACAGCAAAACAGACAGCAGGTATCGTTCTGAGGTGCTCTAACTTATTTCTGAGGCCTGGCCCCTTATATACAGCCTGTTGCGGTTTTATTACAGTTTACATACTCATGGCAATGCTTTGATGTACGGAAAGGCATTCCCGGAATCCCCCCTTTGGGCCCGTTCCCACACATATTTACAGTAGAAGTCCCCACCCTGGTCACAGCAGGTGATGACTATCGCGCAGCTGGATATTCCGCCAATTCATGGAATGCGGGGTTCGATCGGATCTCATGGGGTGGGGGCTTTGATCAACTCGGGGGTCCTTTGATGAGGGAAGCTTTCTTTTGTACGGGGAGGGGCAAGGAATAGTATCGGCAGAGCTGGGTGTCGGCCTGGGAACGAGGAAGACAAACGGGCACACGGGAAAAAGGGGGTTTGCATCAAAGGGCCGGGGACCAGGAAAGGGAAGAAGGGAGGTGTCGCGCTGGGAACAGGATGAGGTTCTGAGGCAGAGCCGCGCTGAAGAGGGGTTTATGATTCAAGGCAGGTGCGAGCAGGGGGGGTTGGTCAGCGTGCAGGCTTGGTGAGGGCGGAGGGCTATGTCGGGGGCCAGTGGCATGCAAAAAGGGATGGTCCTGATCGAGGCACCTAAAATGGCGGGCGCGCACGACAAAAGTGTGGCATCAGGGAAAAGGCAAGATGGCGCAGATAATGTTCACCAAACCGTACTAATTTTCCACAGTCCTCCCTTTAACATATTCAAGACATCTTGCTGGTTCATTTTCTACTCAGTTCTATTATGGTGGGCATAAGAAAAAGCAGTAGGAACCCTAGGCGACGGAGTCGTAAACATTTCATTTAAGATCTCTAGTTTTAGGAGGCGGACCTATTGATAAACTTTGATAAACTTGTTTAGCAGGAAAGTCATAGTAATGCAATACAAAAATGATTCGAAGTGCGAGCAGTGAGTACATTTCATAAGGTGAACTGATGGATTGTTACATAATTAATACAATGTTGGCTGGGAGAGAAACGAGACGTAGCAGAAATGATAGTGAAGGAATGTTCGAAGTTTAGTAAGTTTTCAGCAATTTTCTCGTCTTCTGTTGGCACTGTGGAGCACCGGCGGTGGAGCTACGAGTCCAGCTCTATTCTAAGTTCCGTGTTGCAGGGCACGACCTTTTCCTCGCGTTTCTGGTCAAAAAAAGGTATTTTTCGCCCTGCGTCCTTTGGGATCAATAGTCAATAAGTTCGGGTGGAAGAAGAGTGTGCAAATAGTCCATAGGGTAGGTCGGAGAAAAAGGGGGATGGAGCAAGGCCAGATCGGGAACAAACTAGGGGAACGAGAGATTTCAGATAGGCGGGCTCATGACCGAGTCAAGAGAGCGGGGACCTTTCGGCACACATTCGAACATGGAGCAGGGGCATCAGGTTAGCCCTTTCGTCTCATTTTGTTGGAGATAGTGCCTCGTCCTGTAGCTCTGTTCTGTCGCGGTCTCGCCTTGGCCCATGTCGCTGACGTTCCATAGTCCGTAGTCAGGCCACGTGCTCCCACATCCGGTCCTTCTTTCCTCCGGCAGCCGTACCCTTGAAGGAGTTTGAAAAAGACAGTCTTTAGAGAATTGGTAGAGGAAAGTAACCACATAAGTCTATTTCTCTCCCAGCTCCAGGTAAATGAGAATAGAAACGCCTGTTATATTAGGGTTCACAACTGACATATAAATGATCGATGGTGAGCCTGCTGGATTTACTATGACTTTCCTTCACGACTGTTTAATATAATCACGACAGTTCATCTGATGGGGACCCACCTTTGTAATACAAGCCTGACAATGCTATACCGTTCTCTAGGGGTCTATATTTACAAAAAGGGTGTTGTGAGCTATCAGCATGGTACTAACAGGCATCTCGCTGCGGGACGAACATAGGCTAAACATTTTTCATATTATCAATGCCTCCTGCCTTTTACCTAAACATTTTCGCTTTTCGACAATGTTCATTGTAATGGTTCTCTTTGCTTCGGTCTAATCTTTGACTTTGTAAAACATCATTCTGGTTCCTATGCAGCCTCTCACGGCCTAATTACAAAATTAGAAAAGACAGGGGTCTCATGGGAAAACAGCTAGGGACATAGAAAACGGTGGTGGGGGAGGGCATCGTCTTATTTTGGGTTATAATGGCATTATCGGCAAAAGGCCACAGTCCAGTTGGTGAGCGTTCAGTGACACTTCCCAAACTCTGAAATTTGCTTATCAAAAATCACTTCTAGGAACCACAGCTGGTCTGCGTTAGTTGTAAGTCGGCTCATCTTTTACAATCGGGGGTGGGGGATAGTTAAAAACTCTTATCGTGGGGGGGGGGCAACTGAACGCAATACTGGGTGCGTCCTGGGAAGATGGGGAGGTTTCGATTACCTTTACGGTTTGGGTATCGCGACAATTCGGAACGGGGAAGGTCGCGCTATCTGGGGCACTCTATTCCATCAGGGGAGCCGCTGACGTAGTTCCCTTATGACGGGTCAGATTAGGGAACCTCAGTCGTCTTACCCGTCCTTTCCCTTATGGCCAATTCAAAATAGTTTTCGGAAAGGAGAGGTAGTGGCACAGCGTTAGGGTGATTGCATTAAAGACGAGTTTTGAGCAAATACTGGCGGTATTTGAAGCCAATTGGGTGGTGTGCTAGGGATGGTAGTCTGCCAATTTCGGAGCTAATCGCTCGGAAGAGTGGGAGTGTGAAGGAGAGAGAGAGAGAGAGAGAGAGAGAGAGAGAGAGAGAGAGAGAGTGTGCAACAGCAGGCCAAATAGTACACGTGCGACATGGAGGGTGGCAGTGTATTCGAGAAAGGCTATTTAGTGCATTACACAGCAAAGGACAGTTATGGGTCTGCGTTAGAATCTTGAAAGCATGCAGTTTGAGGCGGACGAGCATTAGACAGGGTAGAGGGGGCATGCTTTGAGAAAAAGGAAAAAGGAGGTACCATTGTGTCGCACTTTCTTGCATTCTTGGTCCTTCGACCAGTTGAGTCAACGCTTCAGTCACACACACACATTCTCTCATAGTTTCGAATCATACGTGACATGGGTTCATTCGTGCAGCCTGGTTTAAGGGTGATCATTTTTCATCAGATCATACTAATTTTTCGGGCTTGTTTGCTACGTGAGTAGTTTGTAGGCGTGCTTAGGCGCCACCTTGCAGCGCTAGTCTGCTTCGTGTATCAGACATGGCAAGGCTTCAGATCTTCGCCACACCTCGGCTGTAATCTCTGATGTAACCTGCAGAGGGAGGGAAAAGAGGGGAAGGGAGGGGGACAACATTCGCGCATATCAAATACATGGATTCGAGAGTTCTTTACTTACCTCATACTCGTCTTTCCTCCTCGGGGTAGAGTCCTCGGGGATATGGTTTCTGGAGTCGGGGGGGGGGGCAGTGTGTCCTTATAGGTCGTGTGCGGGGAAGCGTAAAAAAGGGAACCAGAGGTGCCTAGTGCGAGGTATCTAGTTAGTAGATGTATCTCACTATCGGGGTCCTTAAATCTCCTTCAACGCTGTGACATTCTAGGGTTCTTCGGTTCTCGGGTCAGCTCTGTTCCCTAATACCTTTGAACGTCGTACTTTATAACATTTACATCGTTTTATTTTACCCTTCCTTTACATTCCCTCATTTATACCGTTCGTTTTACCCATCCTTGGAAGCCGAGGTCTTCCTCCCTGCGAGAGTTCATGAGTCAGTCGCGTACCTTGAAGGCAGAGTATCGTGTCGTAGATCCGATCCGTCCTCCAGGGCCGGGCAACCATCTTCTAATAACCTTAAAGAGAGAGCAGAGTAGGGTGCACAGAAAAGAACTCTCCCGCCCATCCCATATTTCAAATAAAGCATGCAATACCCGTTCATTATTTCGAAGTCCTTTATTTTTGCAAAATCATAGCACGTGGATTTATGAGGGTGCAGTCGTATTTGGCCGGACACGGCAATGGCTAAAGTGCGTACAGTGGGGGGTGTCGTTTTGCAGCAATAAAAACGTTAGAAAGGGTTATCAATTCACTTGTAGCAACTAAAACGTCTATCAGTTGGCCGGGGGGGGGCTCGGGGGCGTTTATTTCATAATTTAGAAGCATAGTCAGACTAGTTGCAATCAGATTTCTTATATGCATACCGTGTGCGTGCGTCATAAGCGAGGTTATACATCAGCTATATATATAAAAAATATAATACATTGTACATTTGTAATCATCATTTTCAACGGGATTCTTTTACATTGTTCGTTGAGTGAGCTCCCCTTTCTTCTTGTCAAGTGTACAAAGGGTCATATATGTCGCAGAACATTAAGTTTGTATAGTAAAAAGGAACACCACGAGGTGTTCGTAAGTTCCTATCGATACCGGCGCCATTTTGGGCGGGGCTGGGTCAATCCGGAAGCAGCATCAGAAAAAGTTTCTTACAACCGGCAGTTGGACCAGAGTCCCTTTCGGCAGTTCTAGAATTCATGCTAACAGAAGGAGTGGCAATGTCATGTTTATTTCGTTGGCGATCAAGGCAGTTGTCCCTTACCCGAGGCCTGCAGTGGCCGAGAATTCCTCCGGGGACCTTTGTAGAATCTTCAAGGCTGTGGAGATGTTGTCGGAGGTGGGGGCTCGTGCTCCGGTGGGCGAGCGACCGAGTTACATTGCTGTTCAAAGTTACTCTAGCGGCCGAGGCCCGCCTTCCAGCGGACCCAGACGCCATTTTGAGGCCCTGCAGCAGTCCCCTCTCATCGAGTCTGTAAGAGTGGAAGAGACCTTTCTGGGGACAAAAATAGAGAGTGGAACTCCGTGTTGTGGAAGCGGGATATTCGGCTGGGGTGCGGCTGTGATGCCCCCACCTGGGGGGGGGGGGGCGAGGGAGACTCGTTCGCGCCGTCTCCTTCTCCCGGTGCACTCCAGGCCGCTCTCTTCCATGGGCATGCACGATGGTCTCTCCACACCCTGTGCTCCACAAGGTCCATGCTCGATGCTGTGGAAGTATGGCCACCTGCGGCGCACATTCGGTGCTGCGCAAGTATCGGTGCAGTCATTGCATATTCGGTGCTCCGAAAATATGGGCACCATTGCACGTTCGGTGCTGCGCAAGTATTGGGGCACCATCACCTGGCTGGGGGGTGCTCGGTGTTGGGCCGGGGGCTGGGAGACCTCCTATCCGTGGAGGTGGGAGAGGCTCGTCCGCGTCGCCTCTCCCTCCCAGCCCAACTTGGACAAATTGTTGTGGAGGTACGTGCAGGACATCCCGCCGCCCAGAGCTGTTGCGGCTGTTACGGAGGGGAAAAGAAAGAGGTGCCTCGTTCTTCTCTGGACCGGGCTTCCTTAGGTTATCGGCTGCAGCCGGACTCAGTTGGCCCCGGTCCCTGGCCATTGGTGGCCGGACCGGGTGGACATGTGGCGGGACTACCTGAAACTATCCAGGCCCGTTGCGGCTGGGCCGAGGAGGCATGTGGCGGGACTACCGGCAACTACCTAGGGCCGCTGCGGCTGGACTCCGCTGGCCCCTGCCTCTCCTCCGGCTCCCCCATACGTTAAGATTTCCTGACCAAGTGTTGGCAGCAGGGCCCGCCTTATATGGGTTGCCGCCGGTTGGGCGTAGCCGTAACCCTGCCCTGCTTTGGAAGGTTCCAGAATGAGGGGGGGGCGAATGTTCTGTTGACTTTCATGTTCTACAGTTTAGCGTTCTTGTTTTTCTAGCGTTATTGTGTTTTTCTTTGCTTGTTATGTTAAAATAAAAGTTCGTGTTTATCAGTGGCTTACTGATTTCGTTTCCCATTTCTTTCTTTCCAGGTTGTTTCATGCTAAAATTTCTATTAACATAGTTTATGTAACATGGAAGCACATGCAGGGGGATGACGCAGATTCATATATTACGTACACACAAACTCAGACGGGGGGCAGTAAAAGCATGACACACAAGATCCAGAGACAAACATAAAAACAGTTATTGGCCATAATTATCTTTTTCGTCCGTTAATTTAGAGCTAGGCTGGGTTCCCGGCTTTACATTGTCCGACCTAGGAAAATTCGAACATGTCGCTGAAATCGTTCTGGCGAAATCTGTGCCATTGGGCATAATCAAACGTGGTGGTTCTATCTGGTCTGTCCATGTGAGTCTGATTCTTCCTTGTCTCGCGCTTTTTCTCATTCTGCCGGCCTGTCGTTCCTGTCGGCCCTCTGCCCCTACTCACGCTCAGTAGAGTCAGGCATTGGGCTTTCCAGTGTCCGACATATCTACAAAAAGCGCATTGGTCTTGCCCTAAGTCTGGCGGTCTTTTGCGTAGTGTCGGGGGATAACTTTTGGGTCGCGGTGCCCCGGGGTTGTCCTGTCGATATATTTCTCTACCTGATTTGTCCTCGTCTTTTCTCTGTCATTGCATAGCCTCTCTGCGCCACATACCGAGACTGTCGAGCATAATAGGCGTTGTCTTATTATTGCGAAGGGCTATTTCCAACGTTTCTATTTTATCAAGGTCAAAGGATCCTACCAGTGGCCACTGTTTGTCTTGACTTTCTTTGGTATACCTGTGCCACAATTTATTATAGGCTATGGTAACTAATCCATAGTTTATGAACATGTCCTTATTAGGGGTGCCTTCCAGTGGAGCTATATGGTCCACCTCTAATACACGGTCCGGGCTGAACCAATTATCAATCAGTGGGGAGAAGACAGACATGACGGCTCGCAACGAGGGACAAAAAGTCAGCACTGCCTATCTTATCACTGTGCGCAAAGACTAGACAGAATATTTCTATTCTACGTTGTTTGCAGGCAGTGAATACCTCATGAACAAAATAACAAAGAGTAACCAATAACGAGGAACAATAAATAATAAATAAGATAGAGTAGAATCAATGGGGAGAGTAAGTAGGGCGCAAAAGTCTGCGTCCTCTACCCTTTCACTATCCGCAAAGAGGAATCTGTTATTTCCGGTTTGCAGACAGAGAATCTCCAGAAGACAATCTGCGAACAGTAGTTCGGGGTCAAAGAACCCAGTTAATCAGTGAGGGAGAGGGAATCTCCCAAAAACCGTTAATAAATAATAGAGTCAGTGGGGGAGAAAAATAGGCACGACGGCTGCGTTACCTATCCTTCACTGTTTGCAAAAGGGAAAGAGCCTACTGTTTCTCCGCGTGCAGACAGTGAATCTCCAAATAAGTTAACAAAGAGTAATACTAGTATTTTTTTTTAAACAATCAAGCAATTATTTCGCAATTCGTCGTGTTTACACGACCTTACCCGGACCGTATGGACAGTTTCTTGTCTTCCGAATCCAGCGCCCGTTCGTCCTCTTTTTCTCGTATTTCTCACGGCACTCCTAATGGTTCCCAGTCAGGACCGTAGATCACTCGAGAGAGGTCTGTTCGGAACTAGTGAAGTTCGAATGATCGGCTGCCAGACGAGGGTCTATTGGGCAAGAGCTCTCCCGATCGTTGCAGTCATTCACTCTGTCGTCGGGACCTCTCCCACTGGATCCACGAGTCGCTGATGGGCCCCACGCTTGGGACGCCAATTGTAAAACCTGGGTCGGGGACAATCGATATTTGCCCGGCGGTATTGCCTCTGTGACCCACGAATTATTAATCAATGAAGAGGCAGGTGCTGGAGACTGGAAAGCAGGAAACAAGGTTTTTATTCTCTCCGGAGGAGAACACAGCAAAACAGACAGCAGGTATCGTTCTGAGGTGCTCTAACTTATTTCTGAGGCCTGGCCCCTTATATACAGCCTGTTGCGGTTTTATTACAGTTTACATACTCATGGCAATGCTTTGATGTACGGAAAGGCATTCCCGGAATCCCCCCTTTGGGCCCGTTCCCACACATATTTACAGTAGAAGTCCCCACCCTGGTCACAGCAGGTGATGACTATCGCGCAGCTGGATATTCCGCCAATTCATGGAATGCGGGGTTCGATCGGATCTCATGGGGTGGGGGCTTTGATCAACTCGGGGGTCCTTTGATGAGGGAAGCTTTCTTTTGTACGGGGAGGGGCAAGGAATAGTATCGGCAGAGCTGGGTGTCGGCCTGGGAACGAGGAAGACAAACGGGCACACGGGAAAAAGGGGGTTTGCATCAAAGGGCCGGGGACCAGGAAAGGGAAGAAGGGAGGTGTCGCGCTGGGAACAGGATGAGGTTCTGAGGCAGAGCCGCGCTGAAGAGGGGTTTATGATTCAAGGCAGGTGCGAGCAGGGGGGGTTGGTCAGCGTGCAGGCTTGGTGAGGGCGGAGGGCTATGTCGGGGGCCAGTGGCATGCAAAAAGGGATGGTCCTGATCGAGGCACCTAAAATGGCGGGCGCGCACGACAAAAGTGTGGCATCAGGGAAAAGGCAAGATGGCGCAGATAATGTTCACCAAACCGTACTAATTTTCCACAGCTGGAGTTGCATCTGTTTTCATACACACCCCAGCAATGCGCCGCTTCTGTGCCTACAGATACGTCAGTAATATTGACGTACCTGTAACTCCTTGCTACATGATGCACCCTCTGTAAATACGGCGTATCCTTGGTGTCACAAGAAGGGTGCACGGAGAAGTGTTGCATCTTTGCTTTGTCGCAGCAATGCAACACTTCTCATAAATAAGGCCCTATGCTTGTCTTTGTCTCATTTTTCCTTACCTCTCCCTTCCCATCCATTCATGAAAACCCTAACTCTCTTCCCCTAAGTTGTGTGATCTATATATTGAGGTATGACTTAATAATCTACACCATAAATGGCTCTCACACCTGGTGAGATGGATGTGGTGAACAAGACGCCAATTGACAGTTAAAGGATCTTCTGAACAATAGCCCATATTAGCCTTACAACCCAGTTTACTCTTGCGGTGTAACTGTACTAACAGCCAGTACATTTGCGGGTAATAACTAGCTGTTAGTAACAGTAACTCATTTAGGAGTTACTTACTATTCATAAAGTTAAGATACAGCTGGAAAAATTACTAGGCACAAACTTACACTGCAAGAGTAAAGTAACACCAAAAAGTGTAACTTACTTTACCTTACTAGATCAGGCCTTGTGTTACTTACAAAATGTATGCAACATACAGTGACTTTCTCCTGAATCCTGACTCAAGTTTTCGGTAAGTTTAGATTTCTGCTAATAAATTAAATAGTTACTAGCTCCCCAGGTTGCTTAGAAGTAAAACTACTAGTGGTTGTTTGCATGATTTTTTCGTCCTGGTGGTCTCAGTCTTGCACTACCCACCTACTCTGTGTTTTCTTTCAGTCTAGTTGCCTGTGATGGATAATCCTTTCAAATAAGCTTAGAGTCAGCGTTCACCTCACAAGCGTCATTCAGAATAGGTTGGAGTGGGACCTCACTTTGTGAATGTCTTCTATGTTAGCATTAGCCCACTACAACCACCAGCATTAAGAAAGTTCTTTAAGAAACCCTGCAATAAAGTTTGAGAAGATTGAGAAAGGTATCAGCCATCAGTTGATCTATTTAGGTTGGAATAAAGAAGTGAACTAGTTAAGAACTTCAGTTAAGAACTTCAGTTAAGCAAAGCCTAGCTAGAAAAGTCAAGGTATAGTATAACATGTGACAATTTAGGATGACAGCTTCTTGTATTGTTCTGATGGATTAATCACAATGCTACGCTTACTAGCAATGCAAAGACAAAAGACTGACAGAGAGTGGTATATATTGAACAAATACATTAATTTTATTACATATTGAAACATAAACCCTCTACCCAAAACGCCCATCCCTTTCCCCAAGCGAAAATGGCCAAAAGTCCTGAGTCCTAGCCTTTCCCTAACTTCCTTTCCCACTCTCTGCACCCACAATAATAGTCCTGCCACCAAAAAAGTTCAATAGGAAAGGTCCTTGAGGGTGGCCATTTCAGAGTTTATGCAGGCCACCTCCCGGACCAGGTTCTGCTGCCCAGTCAAGAGTGGCACCAGCACATGTAGGACACGGCAGAGGAGGCAGTCTGTTAATGACAAGGAGGAGGTGGTGGTGATGTTTCACTGGACAGCAGTAGACCCAGCTGCAGGCAGCACCAGCTCTGGTGTGGCCGGGCTGGAGGTGGGCCAGACCAGGGGCCCAAGTAACTGGAGGCCTATGCCTCTTCCTTCTCTGTCTCTAAGCCCACCAGCCAGCAGTATTCGCCCACCACGCCCTTCAGCCCCGGGCACCATAGCCAGATGGCTATCTCCAGCTGGATGGGTGACCTCCAGCAGCAGGAGTAGCTATACCAAGAAAAAGAAGAACAACAAAAATTGTAATGATCAGTGCAAACACTTGTTTATACTATATTGGCACAGCGGCAGAACATTGCTGGCCCCCTAGGGCTGCTGCAATGTTTGATGTGATTAGTCATACGGGCAAGTTTTACCTGCACATGCATCACTTAATCCAGTACCACTTTTGCTGGTGTTAGGACTGTGTGCACTATACCACTGCTAACCAGTGCTAAAGTGCTTGCGTTCTGTCCTCTAAGCATGTCAATATTGGCTTATCCCCAATTGGCATATTTAATATATCTAGAAGTCCCTGGTAAAGTTGTACTGTGTGGACCCAGGGCTTGAAAATTAAATGTTACTAGTGGGCCGGCAATACTGATTGTGCCCCCCACTTAAGTAGCCCCTTAACCATGTCTTATGTCTGCCTTGTTTTACAGTGCCATGTTGGCCTTTTCCATGCCCAAAACTTCACTTTTTATACAAATTAGTCACACTTAAACTAACCCCAGGACAACCCAAAGGACAGGATGCAATGTATTTAAAACACAGGACATGTACTTTTAAGTTTTACATGTCGTGGTAGTGTAAAACTCTCAAATTTGTTTTTCACCACTGCAAGGCCCATCTCTTTCATAGGATAACATTGGGATTACCTTATTACAATCTGGAAGAGATAAACTTTTTAAACTTACTATCTCCAGAATCACACTTTAAAATCACAAACGATGGTGAAGTTTGATTTAAATTGCAATTCTCAAAAGCCCAATTTTAGAAAGTTGGCATTGCCCTACTTTAACTAGTTGGTGCCTGTAGCCTATCTCAGATCACATGTCTGGTATGGGTGACAGCTAGGGTTTGTGTTCTCCTCTAGACAGTCACACACAATGGGAGCTTAGGAGTGACTTTATGTGCCATCCTGGCAGAATGGATTGTAGGAGCCAGAATAAGCTGTGTCCTCTCCCCACACAATGGTTTGCATACCCCCTATAGTGAGTCTGGAGCCAGGACAGGAAGAGTAGAACCTATGTGCACTTCAAACGTCTGTCTTTGAAGTCTCCCCCCACTTCAAAGGCCCAGCTGGGTATAATTACTAGATCTCTGACACCACCAATTCAGTTCACTTTTGGACTTGTGAATACTCTTCCAGGAAGAAAGACTGCTGAGCAAAGGAAGGACAGCCACTCTGCTGGATTTCTGCTTTGCTGGGCCCCTACCTTGCTGTGGACCCCTGGGTCCCCCAGAGGGGTCCGTGAGACCTCCTATGTCAAAGGTAAAAAGCCCTGAAAATGTAGTGGTGCCCGGGGCAGAGGGAGTCTGTAAGGTCCCCATTACATTAGCCCTGGAGAGGTGGTGGTCCCCCGCAACTATTTTATAATTAGCCTCAGGAGGTGGCGTTCCCCAGGGCTGCGGGCTGCCGTGTTGGTTGGCCCCTGCATCACTTTACATATGTTTGCCCATGGGAGGTTGCAGCGGTCCCTGGGGCACAGGTAATGCTGCATACCCCCCCGCATTACTATGAAAACTGCGAACGGGACCTGACCCACTGCAGGGCCTATATTTAACAAAGTGCAGGAGCTCGCGCTTCAGTTTGGAAAAGGAGAATTTAGAGGGATTCACAGCTCCAGCGCGACTCCCACCAAAATTTGTTTAAAAAAATGCTTTTTTGCCCACCTAGGAGGCTCAGGGGTCAGAGAGATTCTACCCTGGCCCCTTTTCTTTTTTGTAAACGTTTTTTTCTGTAACTCATTTCAACTGAGTCACAAGCTGGCTGCCAAAACTTCCTGGCTTGAGGTGTTGGCAGACAATCAGATCTCAGCACGAGATCGGGAGGGGTCATCAATTCTCCGTGTCCCTAAAAATATAACTGGAAATTTCTTTTAATATCTCTGAAACTACTGAATGGATTTGCATCATTAAACAAAAAGGATGTTCAGCAGTTCTGTCTGTGCCTGTGTCTAAAATTTCCTATTGAAATTAACATGGAGAAAATGCATTTTGGGACCCCCCCTTTTTCTTAAACTACGCCAAAGTTATTGGCAAATGAAAATGTTTTCTTTTTTAGGAAACTACATCCTAACTATCACAACCTATTGGTGACTGCCCTTAGGTAAGAAATATATCAAGTGTATTTACTTAGGTATAGTTAGGATATAGTTTCCATAGGAAAGGCATTTTTTGTTTTGCTAATAACTTTACGAGGTGTGGCGCCGCGGCCAGGGCGACTGACACTGGAATTTTGGGACCACGGTTCGATCCCCGGCTCCGGCGGCAGGTTAGCCCAGCACCATGTGACTCTGGGCAATAGCTCGCTTAATCTTCCCGACCGCCCCCAGCGCCTAGAGACCCTTATGGGTGATTGTGCGCTTTACAAATGTGGACTTTACTTTACTTTTACGTCATTTGACAAACCTTCACAACATGTTAACAGCTATTATGAGAGTCAGTTCAACTCATGATTTGAGAGTTTTGAGGTGATTCGTCAAGTGGGGGCAGAGAAAAAGGGGGGCCCAAAACACATTTTCCCCATGTAATTTTCCAAAGAGATTTTAGACACAACTTTAGTCCAAACCGCTGAATGGAATTACACCACATTTTTGCAGAAAAGTAGCTTTTTGGCCAGGAAATTACCTTTTTGTGAACTGGTGTAAATCTGTTCAGTAATTTTTGAGAAATTAATGAAAATCCAAATTTGTATTTATACGGACGCCAAGGCTTTGCAAACTCTCCCTACCTCAATCTCAGATCTGATTGGCTACCAACACTTCAACCAGGAAGTGTTAGCAGCCATCTTGGGACTCTGCTTCCACGCAAGTCCCACAAAAAACATTTTTCAAAAAGAAAAAAGGGCAGTGTAATAATACCCTGATTCCTTAGCTCTGGTCAAAACGGCCAAAAATCACCTTAAAAAAAAATCTTTGCTGCAAAAATGCAATGAAGTTGCAAATCTGCAGCAAACACTTAAAAAAAAACAAGTGTGGGCTCCAGAGCTTGTTTTAAATACAGCCCCTGGGTGTGCCAGGTTATGAGGGGGGCACATGAGCCCCCCTCATGAGGCTCATTGAGCCCTAGGACCACCACCTCCGCAGGGCTATAGAAAGATTAATGGGGGGCCAAGTGGACCCCTAAGCCCTCAGGACCACCATATACTCATGCCTAAATAACACCCACAAGTAAGTCCCCCAGAGCGGGACTGCTAAGACCATATCCAAGGACCCGCCTTCCTTTCTCAACCACTCTGCAAAGGGGCCTCCTGGTGCATGACTGGTTGGGGGTGAAGCCTCCTTGGCTGCTGAGGGTTGTTGGGGGCCAAGAGACGCTATTGCTGCCACAAGTAAGTCCCCCACAGCAAGAATGCTGATACCACATCGGAGGCCCGACTCCCTTTCTCATATACTCTGTAAGGGGGAGAGGATGTGGCCTAACGGCTAGGGTGGTTGACCTCAAATCTGGGGAACCTGGTTCGTGTCTCAAAAATGACGCTCAACATCCTGCGATTCTAGGCAAATCACTTAATCTGCTTGTGCCTAACAAAAATGAATGTGCCCGTATGTAAAGCAACTGGTGCTCATGTAAAGCGCTATGATACCTGACACCTTTGGGTCAAGTTTCACTATATAAAACTACTGGTTGGGGGATGAAGTTCCCTTGGATGCTGAGGGTTATCAGGGGCCAAAACCCCCGACTAGAGTAAGTCCCCAACAGCAAGGCTGCTGAGACCTCATCAGTGGCCTCACCCCCTTTTCTCAACCACTCTGCAAAGGGGCCTTCTGGCACACTACTCGTCGGGGGACGAAGTCTCCTTGGCTATTGAGGATCATTGGAGGGCCAAGAACCCCTATGGTTTCCACAAGTAAGTAACCCACAGCGGGATTGCTGAGACCTAGTTAGAGGTCCCACCCCCCTTTTCAACCACTCTGCGAAGGGGCCTTCTAGTGCACTTTTAGTTGGGGGATGAAGTTCCCTTGGCTGCTGCGGTTGTTGGGGGCCAGGAACCACTATTGTTGTCACAAATAAAACTAGGGGTAAGCATGCTGGTAAACTCTGCTCCGCAAGCCGCCGGTGCTGAATTTAGCATTCCAAGGGGAGCACATGTTAGTAAAATTTAGCAAACTCTGCCCATGCAGACACTCATATACCCACTGAGACACTCATGCACTCACTCACACACTTAGTATCAAAGGTCAGTGGTTACAGTGGCTTGCGGCCGACAAAGATGGCCGCTTAGTCTTTGGGCTCCGAGGCTGATCTGACCCTTTGCAACAATCCGCCCATTTATCCGCTATCTATAGTGCTCCAACGGCTGGAGCTCACGTCCAAGTACAAGTGACGTCTACCGATGACACTCCGGTGCAAATCCGTCACTGCCTGCGTCTGCTATCCCCAACTGCTGAGGAGCGTCCTGCGCGCTTCGGCTGGACCGGGGACTCACGTAATACAGCCACCCGACTTGGGAACTACTGCGACGTGGTGGAGGACGCGGACTTCGTCCGTATTTGACCCCGTGTGACTGAACCTGCTTCGCCTCATCGCACATGTGGAGGACTCCTTACCTCTCCTCCCCCCCACTGTGCACCTTCTGGTTTGCGGTGCTCATACTGTCCGGGATCATCGCCTCTTCTTCCTGCCGGCACCGAGCTGCTCTGGGGACCGGGCCTTGACTTCAATCAATCAATCAATCATGCCATTTGTATAGCGCACTACTCACCTGGGAGGGTCTCAAGGCGCTTGGGGGGAGGGGTATGCTACTGCTCGAACAGCCAGGTCTTGAGTTGTTTCCTGAAGGCGAGATGGTCCTGGGTCAGCCGAAGGTGGATGGGGAGGGAGTTCCAAGTCTTGGCAGCCAGGTAAGAGAAGGATCTTCCTCCGGCGGTGGCTCTTCGGATGTGTGGTACGGCTGCGAGGGCGAGGCTGGTGGACCGTAGCTGGCGGGTGGGCGTGTAGAAGGTCAGGCGGTCGTTGAGGTACTTGGGGCCCAGGTCGTGGAGAGACTTGTGTGCATGGGTGAGGAGCCAGAACGTGATCCTCTTGTCGACGGGGAGCCAGTGCAGGTTCCTCAGGTGGCTGGAGATGTGGCTGCGTCGGGGGACATCCAGGATGAGTTGGGCAGAGGCGTTCTGGATGGACTTCAGCGCACAGAGCCAGAAAGCGGACTTACATTCTGCACATCGTACTGCTGCGGCCCCCCCGGCCTCACGCCACCTTGTGCCCCTACGGCTTGTGCCACACAACCGAGGGGGACGCTATAATAGGACTCCGTCCCTCCTTTTGGTCGTGGATTGGGCCCGAGGGAGCAGCGCCCCTCCCCCATCCCTGCCACTGAGATCCCGACAAGTGCTAGTTCGCTGCACTCAGCCTGCCGTGGGGTGAATATCGGCCAGAGACCCTTTGCTGAGCGCCGCATCTGTATTCGTGGGGGACATCTTATACCGCTACACGAAATCCTTCAGCTGCGCCACATCTGCCCTGGCACCTGCCTACAGGGAATGGAATAAGGCCGAGTTATCATTCTGCCGCCACATCAACGGTTGATTAGCCACTGAGACAGGGCGGGCAGGGGTCCCAAAATCCAGGCTACACAGCAAAAATTGGACATATACGCCTATGGTAAACACTTGCCCCCGGCACCGGAGGGGCGCTCCTTGCAACATAAGGCGGCAGATGGAAACGGCGCCCCTAAAGTTACACTTGAGGACATCATGCAGGCTCTTGCCAGCGTCCAGACCACGGTGGGAACGATATCCACTGATGTCTCCCTGTTGCGGGCGGACCTTCACAAGATGGCGGGAGGTGGAGGTGGTGGCAAAATCTTTTGTTGAGGAAACCTCGGAGCTGCAGGTGACGGTCGCACGCCTTGAAAAAGAGAACAAGACGCTCGCCGACAAGCTTGATGACTAAGATGGGCGTACACGACGGAACGTCAGAATTATAGGTATTCCAGAATCTGAAGGCGCCCAGGCGATGGATTTGTATGTTGAAGAGCTGATAAAATCTAAACTGCAACCTAAGGGACTCTCTCATTTTTTCTCGGTGGAGCGCGCCCACAGGGTGCCGGGTGGGAGACCGAAGCCGGGGGCACCCCCTCGGCCAGTTCTGGCCAGACTCCTCAGAGATCAGGATGCAATACTACAAGCAGCACGCATTTCGCCTCCGATACGTATTTTAAATTCAACTGTTAACTTTTTCCCCGATTACACTGCAACGGTCTCGAGACGCAGACGCAGTTTCTTTGACGTCAAAAAACTGCTTCAGGAAAAGGAAATACCGTACTCTATGCTCTTGCCTGCTAAACTACGAGTAGTAGCTGGAAGTCGAACCTGGTTCTTCGATACGCCTGAATCCGCCCATGACTGGTTGGAGGGATGGCGTCCAGTGGGTCACGCGGAGCGGGGAAATGGTTCACGTCGCCGTAGGGAAGAGGAAGAAGATCCAGAGAAGCAGGGTTCCAGTAGCCGAGAAACCAGCCAGGTAACACCGCTTGAGGAGGAATAGATCGATCAGAAGCACCGGCGTTCCCTATCGCACTGAGCGACTATATGGACTCCTGAGACTTCGCTATTTCTAAGACTTTGGACTGTGGCAAGCCTTGGAGTATGAGAGGGGCTGGAGCCTTACGGAACTCAATACCCCCGATATGCAAGTATTGCATTCTTGGGAGGGTTGAAGCACTCTGCTGAGTTGGGGTGGCGGGCAGTAACAGGCTTGCTAGGCAGGGAGGCAGGGAGGGAACTGGGTTGAGAGGGTACGCGTTTTGTTTGACTCTTCTGAATTAGTTCTAGGTAATGTTATTGGGGCAGCACTCTCCTTTCTGCTGGATCTATATGTAGCAAATGTGGCCTTAACTACTTGACAATCTTCCATATGTCTGATGGCTGAAAATGTTTCACAGGAGTCCTGGGCTCCCCACACTGCTTTATCGATATTGTCATGGAATGTCCTGGGATTGGGGGACAAAGTGAAGAGGGGCTTGGTGCTACAGCACTTAAAGCGATGTGGCCCTGCAGTGGCACTACTGCAGGAGACACACCTAACGGGCTCAACGGTCAAAGCTATGCATAGGTCGGGATACCGAATGGCTGCCCATGCAGAGTTTTCCTCAGGCTCCCGGGGCACGTGGATACTTATCAGGAAGAATTTCCCATTGGTGATACAACAACAGCGAGTTGACGATCAAGGCCGTTTTGCAGCGCTAACATGTCAATGGGTGGGACGATTATATAATCTGGTCTCTGTTTATATCCCGCCGGCCCTTCACACACAAGCCCACTCTGCGCTCACAGCATTCTTATTGAAATTACCTGCAGCAACGCTACTCATAGGGGGCGACTTTAATTATATATTAGACGGCACACTGGACAGGTTCCCTACCAGATCAGACTTACGGATAGTTGGAGGTACAAACACCCTTACGAGCGACAATACACTTACTACTCCGGGGTCCACAACTGTCTCACACGCATCGACTATTTCATAATATCAGCAGATGGTCTGCCGGGAATAGAAGACGTGATTATTCGCCCAAGGGGCATATCAGACCATTCCCCGTTGCTGCTAAAATACACACATCATCAATCTTCTAGAAAGCGTATTTTCCCGCTTCATGCTGGATTTCTCCATGTAAGGCCCATTATGAAACACCTCACAGTCACCACAAAACAATTCTTTCAAGAGAATACCGGCTCAGTAGACTCCCCCAGCACGCTTTGGGAGGCCTACAAGGTGGTCCTGCGTGGGCAGGCAATAGCCTCAATTACAGGTCACAAACGGGCGCGTCGGGCGGAGCTAGACACTCTGGAAGAGGAACTAACCGTTGCGTTAACAGAACAGGCGGCGTGCCCGTCGCTCGAAACCGCCCTTGAGGTCCGTATTAGACAAACGGCATATGTGGCGTATCAAAGGGAAAGTACGATCGCTAACCTTAAAGTGACTAGGCATAGGATATACGAATTGGGAGATAAAGCGGGGAAGATGCTAGCCTGGCTAGACAATAAAGAAAGAGCGAGCAAGGTCCTAGCACAACTACTCTCCCCCGCTGGCTCCATGGTCTCCAAACCAGATGATATAGTAGACATTTTGGCCGATCATTATGAGCAACTATATGCGACCCGAGCGCCTTACATGTCTGAAGAGGCATATGACTGTATTAAATATTTAACTATCCACTATATTAAAGATTTAACTATCCCTCAACTCTCTCCTGAAGCAGCACTCCTGTAGGAGGAGGACATTACGATAGACAAATTGCAGGCTGCAACCTACTCCCTTGCGTCTGGCAAGGCGTTAGGGCCTAATGGACTCCCAGTGGAACTGTATAAAAGGACAGCGCAGACAACTGCTTCCTTTTTGCTTGAGATGTTTCTCGACAGTCTCAAAACCGGAGAAATGCAGAGAGATCAGCGCCTTGCGGCTATCGTTGCGATCCATAAACCTGGCAGACCAGTTACGGGCTGCACATCCTATCGTCCAATATCCCTAATAAACGCAGAACCCAAGACCCTAGCCAAAGTGCTAGCGCTGCGATTGACCCCCCATCTCTCCTCATTGGTGCATCCGGATCAATCTGGATACATGCCGCATCGTAGCACGGCACTTAATTTACGCAGGCTTTATGCGGTCTTGGTGCGCACACCCTATATTTAGGAGCCTACGGTCATCCTTTCTTTGGATGCCACTATGGAGTTCGATACTGTGGAATGGCCTTACTTGTTTGCGGTGCTCCGCCACATGGGCTTCGGTCCTAAATTCTGCGCCTGGATTCGCCTCCTTTACAACAAACCCTTAGCTCATGTTGCGGCCAATGGGCACATCTCTCGAGACTTCCCGCTTGGTAGAGTGTAGCACAGTGTAGAAGCAGACCAAGACAAATGAGGTGCCTTTATATTTGTCAGGATTTATTTAACAGTCAAAAGAGTATATAATCCAAACTAAACAGGGGAATTCTGGGAGATGTAGTTTGACTCCAAAGTAAACAGGGATTCGGGAACACAACTTTGTCCCACTCTGCTCTCCTTCTCAGTTTTCCAAACACAACGGTCTTCCCTGGTTTCCAAGCTTGACAGGTTTCCTCAGACACCGTGCAAAAAAAAAAACAGAAACAAGGAATGGCCATCAGGTAGGGGTTTGAATGCGGTAACGGCGCAGGAAGCAAGAGAAGTGAGGGGGGGCTATCACCAGAACCTTCACCAGTCTGCGTGCAGCTTTAAAAAACGGTCCTTGTTGCCCCGTTATAGTTGCACCGTTATAGCCACTAGCTACTGGGTTCCACCTGCTCTCCCCCCTCATTTTCCGTCCTCCGATCCCCGACCTCAAGAGAGTTGAAATCTGTCTCGTACCTTGTGCAGCCACGACCCCCGGTGGCCGTGGCTGGCGTGCTCGCATTGCCAGGTAGGGTCTGGCTGCCCTTCTGTTCCGGACCTCGGCTCCTCAGCGTCGTAGTTTTCTTCAGGCGACGTCGTCCTCTCCAGGTCGTCAGGCTCCGTCCCTCTGTTCTCCCACGGCGATACAAGGAAGGTCCTCACCGATGTCTCCTCCTGATTCTCGGTATGTGGGCCCAGTGAACGACGGTCTCCCTCGGCGTCTTCCTTTTTCAGAACGCTGAAACCACGTGACTCCACCAGCGGACCGGCCCAGGCACAGGAGTTAAAGGGGCCGCACACTTCTGTGACGTTCTGTGAACATAGAATAGGAGAGCAATGAAGTGAAAAATGCCCCGAGTGGGCATCCATAGAGTCCGTGTCCTCACACACCCCAACCCCAGTGTCGGAGGGGATGATTAATTAGGGGCAGGCGGGGCCAGGGGTCTGGAGCAGCAGCTCAGAAGCCGCGCTGGGGAGACCGTGAAAAGGAACTAAGGGGAATAGGACGGCTTAATTTGTAACCGGTGCGCCTGGAACGCTTGCTCTAGAAACAGGAAATAAACATATATATGAGCTGTTGGAGACTGAAGCTTGAGAGTTGTACAATTTATTTGAAGACACAGCTTCTAGAAATAATCAATGATAGCATAAAAAACACGTAGTACTTGGCCCTGTACCCAGCATTCTCTTGAAAGTCACATGGACCAGTTTGAGTTTTACAAAGTACAGTTTGCAGCTGCTTATGAGAGAGGCTTTGCTTTAAATACACTTTTGAGCTGAGGCAGATTGCATAGAAAAGGTTTAGAAAAGGTTAAGCACATATTATTGGGCACACTCACTCACCACTGCATGTATGATATCCTGAAAGTACAAATTTAAACACCCTAAATGCAGTGGAGATAAAACAATGTCAGAGAAAACATAACATTTCAAATAGCGTAATATAACTTTAAATGTAAAGAGGAAAAAGCATTTCATAACAGCAGAATATACAATGGAGGAGCAGAATCTAAGTACATGAAACCTAAGTACATAAAACAAGGGCTATCTCGAGTAACCCCTGGGAAAAACTCCTGTCAGACACTCAAGTGCAGACGCGGAGTAGTTCAACGATACTCTGGCGGACCAGCCTTTTATATTGTTCAGGGGTGAGGGGCCTATGGTCACGCTATATCACGTCACCTCGAACCACATATCCTTCTGTCGCCTCTCACGCCCCTGTCTGGTGACTTTCCCATCATTGGTGTAAATGTGACTACCTTCTCGTAATTGTGTGGCACATACGTTAGCCTAGACTGAGTTCCTGCCATTCTGACTGGAAGTTTGTCATTAATCAGAAATGTGTTATTGTTGCTTCGAAAGGGTTCTATTCATGTGTCAATCAGGCAGTTTGCGATAATATTTCGCCACAATTATCCTCAGTTTATCGGATATCTTGCTTGACGTAGTTGTTGTGCGAGCTTCCCTTATTCTATTCATGGCTTAGGTGGGGGACGTGGGGTGTGTTGCAAGATTTATTGAGGAACTTGACTTCTACAGCTTGTGGGAAATGTACAATGAGGTGGGGGCCTGGTAGGGGTGCGGGTCCTTGTAGACGAGCAGCAGGGTGAAGCTTGGGTCAGACCTGCTTTCTGCTTCTGCTTAAGCTAAGAGAAAATGGCAGTGCTCAGGGCAACGTAACTGAGGCCTGTAATTTCTAAACAGCAGGGCCTACACAGGGGTCATGTTGTGCAGGTGATAGATGTGACCTAGGATAGCTTATGCAGGTAAAAATTCACCCTCCAACATTCCCCCCTCTGGTTCAAATTATTGAACCAATCAACATCTCGAACATCATACTAACTGCATACTTAGCTGGAGATGGGGGAAGTGGCCAGGGCGAGTTATAAAGAAGTAGCTCCTAAATCCTCACCTGGTCCTCCTAATCTCTTACACATTTGTCTCATAGGGACGTACCAAGTCTCTCCCTGAGAGAAGTGGTGGGCCACCATGTACTGGGGACTGGTACTGACTTTCAGAAGGAACCTGCTCTAAGTGAGGGTCGGGGACAGTACGCTCTATGTTCAACACTGCTATCTCTACATCTTCCCCTTGTCCCCCGTGCATACCTGTGTTCACATCTGTGTAGTTCATCTCAACTCTTTTAGACCTTATTTTTCTAACATAGTGCAACATAATCTGTGTTCCGAAATACACAACTACAAGCACACATAATATAGGCATTATAAATTTTAGTACTGCAGATAGCCATAAAGGCGTCCAGTCCAAATTGGACCAATTACTTAAAACATCTGCTTTTGCACTTCCATCCTCAGGCATCTGTTGTCCCAAATTGTCCAAATCCCCAATGGCCTTTGTAAGTGTTCCGTTATCCGCATCATCGGCCAATATCAAGTCACAGCAGAACGAATTTCCCATCCTGGCGCATCCACCACTAGTCATCGCAATTAACTGGTCTAAAACATAGCGTTGTTTCAGAACCACGAGTCTCAAAGGCCGTAGTTCTTCTTTCACGGCGTTGAACCCATCACGGGCGTTGTTAACAAGCTGCATCAGTTCATATCTTGTTACTTGGAGCCATCGGGCATTGTCTTTGGTCTGGAACATGGGGATAACTCCCCCAAGGTAAAGTTCAGCATCATTGATATCTTCCGGAATCTCATGGAATGTGTCATCTGAGGAGTACTTTTTGACTTCTCTTTTTCGGTGGTGGGGCAGGGTGACATCACCTGCCATTGGGTGTGTATGGATGTGGGAAATGTTCGTTGCTGGGACGACGAGATGCCATTATCCGCATCGTCACGATAGAACAAAGTCCTTGCCATTGGGGAGGCAACTGCAGATACATATTTTCTCCGCAGATCCGTAGATACCAATGAGGATGGATGTGCCGTACTTCAGGTTCGAATTAAATCTAGTGCTCTTGCAATTGGCATTCCTGCCCACAGATACCGTCCCATTACCCAGGAAGCAAAGGAGAGGAGACTTTTAGCTTGTATGCTCTTTTCTGTGTGTATGGTGTACCATTACTGTATGTGTATCCTCTAGTTTCCCTACCCCATATCTTAGCACACTCCCTCTCTATCTCCTCATTTCAATTATATTTGTGCTCTTGTCCTACAGTTGTGCTACCTAAGGAGGCTGCTTTACATATCAAGTCATGTGGACCATTCCATTTGATATTGAAATAAATGCTGGCCTTCAGGTGTAGAATAGGTCTCCAATGACAAGGGCATGTGTCATGGGTGTGGTTACATTGGTGATGTTCAGGTGAGTGGCATTCGGATGTGGGTGTTGGGACTTATTTAGGAAAGAGCGATCTATCTGTGCCTACAGCGTGTGGAATGTGAGAACATACAAAGCAAGACTCATTTGTGGCCTTTCTTCAAACCTCCCTCATGTGTCTATACCATATGTTATCTAATAGAACATTGTGAATCTCATTATCCTCTGCTCTATCACTAGGGCGCTGGGAGTGGGAATCAGGCATAGAGTGCTGGTTGGAGGTGTAAACAACTGTCTCCTGGACATTACTGATCCAGTCTGGAATTTGCAAAGCCTATTCTTGCTTACGTTGTATACACGATGTATATCTAACTGGCACTATCTCGCCACTCAGTCTATGTCTAAGACTTCTTTTATTTTGACGGGATCGTCTTGGTGTACCTGGCACAGTGGGGGTCAAGATGATATCGAGTGCCAAGTCCCTTCTTGTAGGGTCAGCATGGGGTACAGAAGGTGTCAAGACAGGCACAGAGGTGTCATAGCTACTACTGGTGCTTTTCCCAGTTTGCTTGTTATCAGGAAGTGTCTTAGGCATGGGTAGCTCTGTGGTCGTGACAAATTTAATTTTGCTAATAGCTCCTTTCTCTCTCTCTCTGATCGCACTGCTAACCAGTGAAATGCTGTTACTGCAGCTACAAACATAAAAAAGAAAATAATAGATGTACATATCTTTTTAATTGAAAGCTTGACATGGAGGGTTGTTCTGTTGCTGTGTCTCAGTCCGTAGGCCATCATACGATCTCCACTTCCTTGATCTTGGATCGTTAACTGGCACATGATGTCTTCTTTGCTGTCAATGCTCAGATCTTGGACGGTGACGGGTGGAACCTCAAAAAGTCAATTTGCAAGTGTTCATTGAATTGAAATTTCTCCACTTCCGAACTGCTTCATAAAAAGATGTGTGTCCCAAAGCAGATAGGCGAAAGTTCATCAGGGATAGGACGCTTGTCTTTGTCTTTGATATCTGAATGAAAAAGAACTTTGGAGCACGCATTAGTGCACATAAATGAACAACTATTCATCGTTTACAATATCAGAAGAGGGCCCAGTGACTTCTTTTAAGTCTTGCGGAGAGAATAACCACATCTATTGATCTGTCAATGACAAGCCGGTGAGACTTGATGTGATGATCAGAGCTGGGAGTGTTCCTTAGTGTAAACAGAGCAACGGAAAGGCAATGTAGCCATTACCTTCCAATTGGGTACTATGACCGCCACTGTCACTGCGAGTCACTTGCGAATGGCATCCAGTAATCCTCAGTGACACATGACCTCACAAAGCAGGAATGTAGTTGCGGCCTTTGTGTCACAATGGACACACGGTCCGGCTACCACTACCATGTCGTGTCTGTATTTCTGGCATTTGTCAAGCATGTCAACATAGTCAATGGGACCTTGGGCTCTGGTATTGTTGATGCTACTGTTTCCATAGCTGAATTAGGGAAATACTGTCGCTACCATGAGGCATTAATGAACCAAGATTTGTATATGCTCATGTGCATTGGGGATGGACCACTCTGTCTGCAAAGTAGTGGACATGATATCACGAGGGACATGTGTAGGAAGGTGTAACTGAGTGAGTGCTATTTGTAAAAAGCCTTCCTATCCTTTTTTTTTTTCCGAAAATTTAAACAAATAAAATCTTATTCCTCTGTACTCCCCTCTTCTTCCACAGCTCTTTTCCTTCAGGTGGGGCACTTCCCTGTATCTCTCTAAGGTGCAGCTGTGCAATGAAATCATAGTGCTTTGTATTATCAATGGTGTCACATTCTAGTCTGACAATGTTGTAATACTGAGCATTGCTTATTCCCTGCATTCGTATTTTTAACATTGAAATCTACTGTGTTTCTGCATTAATTTGCTTTTCCCTAGCACTGGGCATGTGTGAAGTAATAGCTGTACACAGCAGTGCATATCTGGAAACGTATTCCTTATCTCTTCTTATTGTTCGCTGCCAACTACAGGAAGCCTGTTTCCTGTTTTGGCTCTACGCCCAGAATATGCAGTCTGGCCAGGAACGCTACTTATGAACATGGCCCAAAAATAAAAAGAAACTCTATTAATTTGTCTGCATTTTATAATATCTGAAAACATGTGTTGTCTCTATTTGCAATATGCAAAATATACGTGTTGTATTATAAAATAAAGAATTATTTGTAATTTATATGTTCACTCAAAATAGTATATTGATGATAAACAGCAGATCTTTATTGTATTCCAACTCAAGGTATTCTTTGAATCCACCTTAGAAGGATGAAATGCTCTAGCAGCACATGATCTCGTGACTCATGATATTTATTTATCTGAAAAGAAGTGTGGTGCAACTAGTGTGCATTCCATTCCATCATTTTATCTCTGGCTTGGGCCTGTGTCAGCTGGGACGTGGGAGTGAATTATTCTATTCAGTTGCTCAGTCTTGCAATATTAGGTGAAATTTACAGTGTGTGTGTGAATTATATGTGACCATTCACATAACATAACTATCTATTTCTATATAGAAAATGCAAACATAAAATTGACAGTCTGCGTGCATTTGGGAACCGTAAAGGGCATTGTGCCATTTTCATTGAAACATATTCTCATATTTAATTTGGCCATCAGACCATGTGGACTGTGGTGTACAAAGTAGACGCTGTTGAATACGTCTATTTGTACTGACTCTGTGAAAGGGACCCTTAATATCGCCCCAGAGAAATCTAGTGTGTTTGTGCTCTGGTTGGAGATGGGCAGTGCCCACTCCTTGATACAGGAGAATGTGGCACCTGTGTCAATCAAAAAACTATACATGTTATTAATCCTGACATTCATAATTGGGTCCTAATGTTTGTGAGACATGACAAGGGACACACTAGAGTTATCTGTGGTCTTTCCTAACTTGCCTGGTCCTGCTGGGTGGTGCCCTGTGAAACCGAATTGAAGGGGGGCAGTACTGTAGCTCCCTGTGATACAGGAGCTTGAGTCTGGGGCACCATTTGGTACTCAGGCATGTGTTGCTGAGGTAGTTGTTGTTGTATGTGATCATTTGTTACCTGTCTTTTACCTCCTAGCACATTTAAGGCACTTTGTGAAACATTAGTGACAGTAGTCACTTGACTCACTGGTGAAGCTAGCCTAACTGCATCATCAAGAGTCTTTCTTTTCTTTACTTTCTGCTGTTCTAATTCCGCAGCTGTGTTCTCAATAGCTGATTGCCTTGTTTGTGACATTAGATATCCAATGTCTGAGACATCTGGAAACTTCTGGCGCAGTTCGTTCCATAACGCTGATCTTATCTTATTGAAAGGATCACCTTCTAATTCTGAATTAGTGGTGCAAAGCCTTGTGTCGATGCGTGAAAACATATCCTCTGCATCCTTTCCAATCAGGGATGTGAGCAAACGTCTCATATCCCAAATAGCCAGTGACACACCTGAAGTGTCATTCTCAAAGGCTTGTATCCACTTTTCCGCACCCTCTGTGAGGGGTGGGAGTTCTCTCTTCAGTTTTTCTTTGTCCGTTAGGGACCAAGTTACTGAGGAAGAGGGGTCATTGACCTCTTCGGACGGCAGGGGCAGCTGGTGTGTTACCCCTGTCGGTCTTGTGTTCTCATACCTGCGTGCGTATTTCTTCCAGACCCTTAGGCCTTGGCGCATGTAGGTGTAGTTCTAATCATCATCTCCTTCTTCCTGCAAGATACATTCTTCAGCAGTGGCCATTTGCTCTGGCTCAAATGATCCTTCTCGGGGCCAGACATTCTCTTGAAATGCATTAGCCTTTGTCCAGTCTGCCAAGTTATCTGAGAATGGAATGACATAAAGGTCACTCCCTTCTCCAAGTATTACTATCTCATTTGGCGTCAGGCCATTGGTCAATGGCTGTCTTGGCCTGTAAAGGGCAATTTTGTTCAGTTCTCTAGATCTTGCTGTACGCAGGCGTGTTGTACCTGATACATCATATTCCTGTGGGATGTTCTCAGGTCGCCCTTCGTTACCTAACATAGTAACACATTCTATCTCTCTTCTTCTCTGCCTTCTCCTCTTTTCTGCCTGTTCAAACAATTTTGGCAGATCCAAATAGTCTTGCTCTAGCTGTGGTGTCATTGGTCTATGTGGTGTAACTACTAGAGGTGATGCCTGAGGCATAGGCGTATGTTGTCGTGTCACCTGAGTGTTATAATTAATGACTGCAGACGGAGCTTGGGGTACACTTAAGTTGGCTGTGAGAGAGACTGCCATGTTGATCTGTGGTGGGGCTGCACTTTGTGCTTCCTGATGCAAGTCTATCCATGGCCCTTGCTGTGGCATGATAGTTGGGACCCCACCACTGTGTGGCTCTACCTCCTCCACACTGCTAGCTACTTCATTTGGTGCTGGTCGTTTCTTTGCACCCATATGCTCAGTCATTCTATCCCCTATACTGGCTAGGTATAATGCAAGTTGCTGGAGTGCTGCTGTATTTTCTATGGGGCTTCTCGAGGACTGTTTGTGTGACATGTCCTCTTCTTCACCTTCTGCCCTAGTCCTGCTAATGTCTCCCTCAGTTACTACCTCAGAGGGATACTGTTCGCTGTCTCTCTTTATACCATTGAACTGTAGCAGGTGCTTTTCCTCGCTATTAGGACCTGTGTTAAGGGGCTGCCACTCATTATACTGACTCTGTGTATTGCAATGCTGGTGGCTCGGGAATCGGAATGGGCCATAATGTCTAGTTCTTGTTCTTGGAGTATCGTCATTCTCAGTGAGGGATGTAGGTGCTGGGCGGTCAGGTCTGGGGAGTGACAAGTGGGAGGCCTCATGGCTCTCTTTGTTTTCTTCCTGCTGGGGGCTGCAGAGTTGGATACGTCTCATTTTTACTATCAATAGTGTGTCAATTTGACCTGGCATTCCTGATGCTGCATCCTGCAGTACTGGGCTTAGGGATAGCTGACCCGATGTACTCTCTGGTGTACTATCTCGTGAATTGTCTGGGATGTCTGGGGCTAAGGCATCGTCATGGGCTACGGCTGCCTGGACATCTGATAAGAGTTCTATGTCAGTCTTTATATCTCGTCCTAAATTAATGTCATCTGCGTCATAGGCTGGTGGATGTGCTGTGGGTGTTGACATTATTCTCCTGTATTGAGTGTAAGCAGGGGTAAGAGTGTAACGCCACCGGGTGTTATTGTCAGCCTTACCTGCTGCAAGGATGTTACGTCAATTCCTAGGGCTGATATTAGTGTCAAAATGACTGTACATGTCAGGGGTGAGACAGACTCAGGGGATGTTGCTGTACCTTCAGAAAGGGCAACAATACAGCCGTTCACTATGTGTACTGTGATCTGTAGTCTTGGGTTTTGCCTGGGCTGTCTGCTCATATCCTAGAGTCGAGTTATCTTTGAGGTGGGCTATCTGTGGCAGTGAATGTGGCGAAACTAATCTCCTTTTAAAATGCTGTTTTGTGAATATGCCCACATTTCTGGATAATGCGTCGTGGAAGGGTGTCTTTGTAACAGTCCTGTGAGTCTTGGTGATGGCTGCTGCTGCAGCTGGTCATGTAACTCGTGGGTGTGATGCTCACAGCCTAGTAGAGTGAGGGTATCCTGTGAATCTCCCTGCCCCTCCGGGTAGCTGGTGCTTGGAGAAGGCGGTGTGAGTGAACACTGGTGAGCAGTATCAGGGCTTTTCGCTACTTACTACACTACCTACTGACTGAAGTGTAAGTTGTGTGTTATCAGTGAGGGATGTATACGTTGGCACTGGGAGGCATACTTTCACTAGATGCAATGTAGATGCCCTTATCTCAGTACCCTGTGTGAGTGGGATTCCCAATAAGTCCCACGCTCTAGATATTAGGGAAATTTCGCTTCTGTTATATTTTCTATGAGTTTGTTCGCCCACGTTCTGTACTGATACAATTTTATTGTCTAATATGTGTAGAACTACCTCAACTATTTGTTGTCCACTATAGCTCACGTATGTACCGGACATCTGGCTGACTTCCTGTCAGTTGTTTTCGGGAGTGGGGCAGTTTACCACAAGCACGATGCTTCTGTGATGACTGATTACCTCCTACACTCATGTAACCTATTCATTAGCGTGGAATGCAGTTAAAAAAAAGAAACATTCTTATTTAGTCTAAACGATCTGTAGTAAAAATAACGCAGAGCACTTCCCTGAGACTTCCCTCGCAAAGCCTGCAGTGCTTTGTGGAGGGAAGGGGAAATCCTGTATTGCCAGGTGGGCACACAGGGGAGCAGCAGCAAGAAGAAAAGGAAACAATATGTCAGTGTGACAGCCGTGGCGCTCGAAATGCTGTAGCTTATAGACTTTCTTCAGTTAGTCAGTGGCAGATCAACATACATGGGATACACAAAAATACATTTACAATCTCCCTAGTTATTGGATCTCGCTAAAACATAACCCAGTTTTCAAACGATGGCCACAAAATATATTAGCAGCATATATATATATCAATAGTATACTTTTGCTATGGTCAGCCTCTGTATATTTAATAAGAGCATAAGTAAAATGCAAACATTTCAACAATTATTTTACAAAAATCACGCTCTATGGCCACTAGAGTGTGCTAGAATATTCCTTATACATATGGGGTGCACCAACAATAATTAACAAACCACGTTTAGCTTGGCGAAAATATAATGCCTACAATATGAGTAAATAAACTTGCTAGTCCCGCACAGAACTCTTCCCTGGACATACAGCAGGGGATATCACCGCTAAGCTAAGGAAAGATCAAAGGTCACGGTAGCTAATCGGACCTGCTGAAATTCCTTCTTTCTCATGGACTACTGACATGAGAGATTTCCTCGTCTCTGTCGCTCCTAACAGAGGATCACTTGCACGAATATATCGAAAAGATGCCAGACGCAACTCTTCCTTCCCTGTAACTTCAGAGGTTCCCTTTAAGCAGTAAGATGTATAATTCACCTTCACTCTTCCTTGACACCCTATTGTAGGTGTATCAAAGGCCCTCCCCCAGAGAGGAGGCTCCACCATAAGCTGAGAGACCTGCCACGTGCGGCTCTCCTTCCCTGTATTCTATATGCAACAGGGGCTCCCTTTAACCGCTAAATAAATGCTGAATAAAAAGCTAAAAATAAGGATGACAAACACAATCCTTCTTTGTATTTACACGAGGCTTAGCAATAACATGCGACTATTCACAAAGCAAAGAGGAAATTCATGAATTTCACTAATCACCTAACCGTCAAGTTCAGTCTCCACATGGCACACAATCCCTTCCTCTGCGTGGAATCATATAACAAGGCTAACAGACAGGAAGCCTGGACCATTGGCAGAAGCACTGCTGCACTACAACACTGAATACCATTCGGCCGCACCCTAGAGAGAGAGACACCGCAGCGGCGGGTAGACACAATAATATGTATGCTTACCCCTCAGCGCCGAGGTCTCCTCACAATGGCCCAGTAGGACGGTTGCGCAGAATCGTCTAGCAGTTTAGTACTTCCTCCTAGGAACCAGCTGCATCCCGTCAGTTCAACTCCTTATTATCGCGTGAGGTCACCAAAATGTCGGAGGGGATGATTAATTAGGGGCAGGCGGGGCCAGGGGTCTGGAGCAGCAGCTCAGAAGCCGCGCTGGGGAGACCGTGAAAAGGAACTAAGGGGAATAGGACGGCTTAATTTGTAACCGGTGCGCCTGGAACGCTTGCTCTAGAAACAGGAAATAAACATATATATGAGCTGTTGGAGACTGAAGCTTGAGAGTTGTACAATTTATTTGAAGACACAGCTTCTAGAAATAATCAATGATAGCATAAAAAACACGTAGTACTTGGCCCTGTAACCAGCATTCTCTTGAAAGTCACATGGACCAGTTTGAGTTTTACAAAGTACAGTTTGCAGCTGCTTATGAGAGAGGCTTTGCTTTAAATACACTTTTGAGCTGAGGCAGATTGCATAGAAAAGGTTTAGAAAAGGTTAAGCACATATTATTGGGCACACTCACTCACCACTGCATGTATGATATCCTGAAAGTACAAATTTAAACACCCTAAATGCAGTGGAGATAAAACAATGTCAGAGAAAACATAACATTTCAAATAGCGTAATATAACTTTAAATGTAAAGAGGAAAAAGCATTTCATAACAGCAGAATATACAATGGAGGAGCAGAATCTAAGTACATGAAACCTAAGTACATAAAACAAGGGCTATCTCGAGTAACCCCTGGGAAAAACTCCTGTCAGACACTCAAGTGCAGACGCGGAGTAGTTCAACGATACTCTGGCGGACCAGCCTTTTATATTGTTCAGGGGTGAGGGGCCTATGGTCACGCTATATCACGTCACCTCGAACCACATATCCTTCTGTCGCCTCTCACGCCCCTGTCTGGTGACTTTCCCATCATTGGTGTAAATGTGACTACCTTCTCGTAATTGTGTGGCACATACGTTAGCCTAGACTGAGTTCCTGCCATTCTGACTGGAAGTTTGTCATTAATCAGAAATGTGTTATTGTTGCTTCGAAAGGGTTCTATTCATGTGTCAATCAGGCAGTTTGCGATAATATTTCGCCACAATTATCCTCAGTTTATCGGATATCTTGCTTGACGTAGTTGTTGTGCGAGCTTCCCTTATTCTATTCATGGCTTAGGTGGGGGACGTGGGGTGTGTTGCAAGATTTATTGAGGAACTTGACTTCTACAGCTTGTGGGAAATGTACAATGAGGTGGGGGCCTGGTAGGGGTGCGGGTCCTTGCAGACGAGCAGCAGGGTGAAGCTTGGGTCAGACCTGCTTTCTGCTTCTGCTTAAGCTAAGAGAAAATGGCAGTGCTCAGGGCAACGTAACTGAGGCCTGTAATTTCTAAACAGCAGGGCCTACACAGGGGTCATGTTGTGCAGGTGATAGATGTGACCTAGGATAGCTTATGCAGGTAAAAATTCACCCTCCAACACCAGTTTGTTCACGTTCGGGGAACAAAGGAAGGCGGGAAAGAAAGTCAGCGTTTCCATTGTCAATTCCCTTCCGATGGACCACCTCAAAGGAAAAGGGCTGGAAGGAGAGGAACCACCTCAAGATTCGTGGATTGTTGCCCTTGTTGCGGCTCATCCACTGTAAGGGAGAATGATCGGTGTACAGAAGGAAATGGGCCCCCTCCAGATAGTATCGTAATTTCTCAATTGCCCACTTAATGGCCAAGCATTCCTTCTCTATGATAGGATATTTCTGCTCCTGCGGAAAGAGTTTTCTGCTGATGAAAAGGACGGGATGTTCAATACCATCTGATGATAATTGGGACAACACCGCCCCTAACCCATGTTCAGAGGCGTCTGTGTGCAACAGGAAGGGTTTTGAGAAATTAGGAGACCTCAAAACGGGGGCAGAAGTTATGGCCTTTTTCAGATTCACAAATGCTGTTGTGGCGCTCTCGCTGGGGTGTGGGAAGTCTTTGTTTTTAATGTTTTTCTGTAGTAGGTCGGTCAGGGGAGCAGCCAGTTGGAATAAGTTTCGTGGTAATATTTGCGAGCCTCCGCACCTTGATGACGATGGAAGTGCCTCTGAATGACAAACCTTGGACTTGTACTGTGTATTACTGCTCACTGGTCAATATGTATATTCCTTATGTGTAACATGTATGATGAACAAGGTTGATTTTCTCTCTAGATCCACGCAATGCATATTTCTACATTTGTCTGTATTCTTGCCCCATATGTTTTGTTTAATAAAAATATATATATTTTTTTAAACATAGAAATTCACTGAAACAAATGTTACAGGGATGTTATAGTTGGGACAAAGAATAGAACAACCTTAGAAATTCACTGAAAAAACAAAGGTAAAAGGGATGTTAGAGTTAGGAAAGAGTATAAAAAAAACCTTAGAAATTCACTGAAAAAAATAAATGTTATGCAGACGTTATAGTTAGGCTCCGATTTCATTTGTATAAAGCCAGTGAAATTTAGCAGTTAGAGTTACATGAGCTAATTATAACGTATGCTCCTTCCATGCACTGATTATGATCTCACTAATTACTTTACTCAGGACATTATCAATGACATCACTAATGATATCACTGATGACATCGCAAATGGTATCACTACAATGATGTCATCTACATACCCACTCACACCCCATACAACCTCTAATATGCCCACTCACACACCCACACAACACTCACATACTACTGCTCAAGAAAGCAAATGGAGATCCAGAGATCTTCTCGAATTTTCACCCTGTCTCACTCCTCCCAATTTTCTCTAAAATCATGGAAAAACATGTGACTAGACAACTAGCGGAATTTGTTAATATCAACAGGCTGTTACATCCCTCTCAGTCGGGTTTTAGAGCGGGATATTCTACTGAATCCACACTATTGCGGGTGACTGAAACCATCCGTCAAGCACTGGATGAGGGTGGCTCGGTGGCTCTTGTAGGAGAGTATGGTCTGCTGTCCTATGGTCACCCCAAATTCTTGCTTTTTGCTTTACTGGTTTATGACTTAATGTGCCTGTGGGCCTGCTAATCAGACCCACAGCCTGCTGTTCTCTCTCTAAATTGTTACCCATGTACTTTAGGTGCATAACGACATTGGAACTGGTTCACCTTATTGGCCCCTGTAACAGTGTACCCAGGTGCCCAGGGCATAGGTGCTTCCAAGGCCTACCAGGGGCTGCAGCATGTATTATGCCACCCCTGGCCTGACCTCCATATTTGACACGACTGGCTGATCACTCAGCTGGGGTAAGTCGGTGTAACCACCCCTTACTTAGGTGTAGTATGCCTATACCTAACCTAAAATGGACACATATGCTCCTATCAGTCACTCCAATGGAAGGCCTCATCAATCCTGGAGGCAGAGTGCTTGAAAATATGTGAGATGGTGCTCTGGCATGAGCTGAGCCTGTCTGCAGCTTTCGGAACCATGTCCTTTAGCTGTTTCATGATACTGCCATACCATATACTCTTAAGTGCATTATAATCCTCGCGGTTAAATGCTATCTTGGGTTTGGCTTCATCAAAACATGTTGAGTAAGGTGTCATACCAATTGGAATACTACCCCCTCGCCAGTTCTGACGACGGGGGTAGCATTCCACCCTTCTAGAGGGACACAACATGTACCTAACCTGAACCCCGGTTAAAGTTAAACAGAGCCTCAGCATCACAAGATGGATGCTGCCACCGCAGACACAAGTCTGACCTCCTGCTGCTGGGAGTCCTTCCAGCGAGGGCAGCTTGGACAAAGGGTTTCCTGCCTTGGGAGGTGCTAGCACCACCCCAGACAGGATTTTGTGTATTGGGTAGGACAGGGCTGAATAGAATCAGACATGCCTGGGGCGCACAAGGCGTCCCTGTGCATAGGCCAGTTCAAACCAGTGCTGGGGCCTTCCAGCCCCAGTCCTGGCGCGAAACTGGACAAAGGAAAGGGGTGTAACCACTCCCCTTCCTGGTCCCACCCAGAGGAGGGACCTAGTAGGTGATCCGGCCCCCCAGATTCGAATAAGTGTGGGAGCTGTGTCCTGAGACTTCAGATCATCCTGAATCAACTTGAAATACAGAAGAAGACTGGACTTCGACATTCTGCTGCTCAGAAGACGGAAGAGAATCTCCCTTGTGGCCAAGGAGTGACCACCCTGTGAACACAGGCACCAACCAGCAACTCGACGTCTGCTTTGCCGCTGCCTCCCGCCGGAGCCCGAGCCCAGAGCCTGCAAGACCCAGACTCCCAGACTTCTCACAGCCCGATGCACAGTCCCTGCAAAGAAGGGACCCGTGGAGGCACCGAGAGACGTGGGACCGGACCTCTTGGAAGAACCCCAAAACGCTGACTGCGCAGCATCAGAGGTACCCTCGATGCTGTGCTTTGGGGTTTGAGAAGCCCCAACCTCGAGCCGCCCTTGCACCGAAGATCAGCCCCCAGCATCTCCACGATCTACGTGGGGCCTTTTTGCACTGTGCCACTTGACGCGCCATCCCGGCCACTTGCCACGTGGCTAGCGGCCATCTTGGCGACGAAACCTTCCACTGACACTGCAGGTCTGGTTGCTCCAGAATTGCCCTTGCTCCTGTAAAAAGGAGCACCCACTCTGACCTTGCTGGTCCGAGTGATAAGCCTTTTTCACTTCCTGCGTGGCTTGCTTTAGCCAAGGCCTGTTTGCTCCAATCAAGTTGCCAACACTGCCAACAGCGAGAAGCCTGCGTGGGACAGCTCGTGACCGACTCCTGGACGTCTTCGACCCCTCGTGTTGACGTGGCTGCAGAGAGAAGCTACACCTCGACGCCTGTTTGCACCCGACATCGCCTGGCTCCAATCTGGTTCCACGGTAGTCACTGGCTAGTGACTTTGAACATTGTCCCCTCTGCTTTCAGGTCTTCACCTCTTCATATCCACCCTTGGATCCACCGGAACTCTTCTCGACGACCCGCTTGCAGCATCTTCAGCTCCAAGCACCATCGACCTGCGTGACGAAATCCGACACTACTTCGCACCTGTGCACCCGCTTCCTGTGGGTAAGGTAACTCAGCTCTGCCGGTGTTCCCACACTGGTACACACCTCTAGTGTCTGTGTCTAAAGTTTCATCCTTCTAGGTCACTCGGAAGGTTCCTTAATAACTAACTTTGTAACTTTTACGCACCATTGACATTGCATTGGTATTGCGTGCACTTTCCGCACTGCACCCGAGTCCCGCGGGCCTTTTCCGACTTCTTCACTGTTAGTCCTGAACAGCTCCAGCGATTCCCCAGGCCCTAGGCCTCTTCACTTTCCCCATAGGGGTTCTTATACCACTATTTTAGTATATGGTTTAGGTGGCCCCTAGGGCTCATCCATATTGTGCAACTTTTGTGTATTTTAAACTGTGTTCTGTTTTAACACATTTGCTTCTGTGCTCATAAAGAGTATCAGGGTTACTTGTAGTAATAAATCTATATATATTTTCAATATATATCTGTGTGGTGTCCTTTCATTTGGTATTCAAGGGATTGTGTATGGTAAAACAGCTTGCTTCACATGCCTTTACAGAGTTTAGCCTAAGACTGCTTAGTCCATGCTACCCCTAGGATAGCTTGTCTATAAGGTTGACTTTACAACCTGCACCATAAGGGTTGCTTGGCATGGTACAAGGTGATCACTAGAACTAGTGAGCATCATATACCAGGCCAACTTCTCACATTGGTGAGCAGCGGATTGGGATTTGAGCTTGCTGTTGTTTTACCATTACAATCTTTGAAAATATCATTTGAAAGATCATACAGGTACCTGATAGGTACACTAAAACAAGACAAGATATACTTAAGTTCTACTGAACTTAGTTGTTGTAGAGGATAGGGAGTAGCACACCCTGACTACAACTACTAGATAGGTTTTGTAGGAAAACACAAGTGTAGGTAGATTGCAACACATCCACCACACTAGAGCAATGTCTGGAGCAGAGGGATCCACTGGACCCATCTCTGTTGAGAGTGACCCTCAAAAGGCACCATCCAAATTTGCTATCTTTCCATTTAAGGAACTGAGGCAACTGTTTTCCATGAGAGGAATCAAAACAGGTCCTACTCCTACAGCAGGACACCTCAGAGAGCTATTAGACCAGTCTGAAGCTCTAAAGAACTCCAAACCAGGCACCTCAGGGACTGGTGAGGAAGTTTCACCCTCTGAAGATAATAACCCTGATGCCCCTGCCCCTGTCATCCAGATAGATGAGGAAGACCAGACCACTGGGAATACTCAGCCTGAGGAAGAGGAGGAGGGAGAAGAAAGTGATTCTGATGATGGTAGAAATAGCCAGGTGTTAGTCAGCAGGCTTAACCAGGCTAACTTAAGCTTATTTGGGACTGAAGGTGGGTCCAACCCATTCAGACCCCCAAATAGACTTAACCAGGAGCATAGGAGGAGGAGGAGTCACTCAGGTGAATCCAATACTTCCCATGTTTCTAGAGGTTCTCATGGCAACTCCAGAAGGGAGTTGACTATCCCTCAAAGAAGGGAACATGAGGCCAAAATGAGAGAGGCTGAACTTAGGATCCAGAGACAAGAGTTAGAAGTTGCCCTGGCCAAAGAGAAACTTGCTAGAGCAAGGCAGCCTAGAGAGAGTGGGTTAGAACCCACTGGTGGCAGCACTATCCCTAAGGATAAAGACAGGTCCTATGACAATAGAAACCTGAGTAAGATTGTGCCCCCCTACAAAGTTGGGGATGATATCCACAAGTGGATGACTGCACTTGAGAGAGCTTGCAAAGTACAGCAGGTCCCTCGGGAGCAGTGGGCAGCAATCTTGTGGCTCTTCTTTGAATGTAGAGGCCGAGACAGACTCCTCACAGTTAGTGATGGGGATTCTAGAAACTACCTGGTCCTGAAGAGTGCTCTGATTGATGGGTTAGGCTTAACCACTGAACAGTAAAGGTTAATGTTCAGAGATACCCAGAAGACACAGCCTCAGGACTGGTCTGAATTTGTTGAATGTGCCACTAAGGCTCTGGAGGGCTGGTTGCTGGGAAGTAAGGTTACAGACTATGAAGGATTGTACAATTTGCTTATGAGAGAACAGATTTTAAATAACTGTCAGAACCAGCAGTTGCATCAACATTTGGTTGACTCAGATCTGACCTCTCCCCAAGAATTGGGAAAGAGGGCAGACAAATGGGTTAGTACAAGAGTTAAGCAAAAGAACCAGAACCAGAACCAGGGTGGTGACCAAAAGAAAACAGACCAGAAGGGTGGGGAGCAGAAAGCCAAAGACCAGAAGTCTTCAACAGGGCCCCAAAATAATACTGAGGGTGGGTCCCAAACTTCCAAGAAGAAGAAGAAAGAAGGTCAAAGAAAACCCTGGTGTAGCTTTTGCAAAAACACCACTCACTGGACAAGTGATTGTAAAAAGGGTGGAGCCCCCAACACTGCAGCCCCTAAGGCACCTGCACCCACTAGTACAGTTGGCAGTGTTGGTCCACAGACTAAGGGGGTAGTGGGTATCACCTTGGGAACTGATGGAGATTGTGACCTAGTCAGAGTCCCCACACAGGCTGTTCTGATTTGTGATGGGGAGATTGATTTTTCCCCTACTGTCAGTCCCAATAATTTGGGCAAGTACAGACAGACACCTCTAATTAATGAAAAAGTGGCTCAAGCATACAGGGACACATGTGCCAGTGTCACTGTGGTGACGCCTAGCTTTGTGGACCCTGGACAATACATACCAGGTGATAATTACCCGGTGACCAATGCCTGCAATGTCACTACTACACATAGTGTGGCAATTGTTAACTTTTCCTGGGGAGGGGTAACTGGCCTAAAAAGAGTTGTGGTTAGTGCTGATCTCCGAGTAGAATGTTTGTTGGGCAATGACCTGGAGAGCTCTCTATGGTCAGAAGTTGAGTACAGGACTCATGCAGAGATGTTAGGGATATCATCACATGTCTTTGCTGTGACCAGGTCACAGGTCAAAAAGTGCCTCTCTGAACCTCAGGTCTTCGATCCTGGAACAATGGACCAAGTACCTTCCAAGACAAGGAACAGGAGGGTAAATGCTGTGCCTTCCCAAATGCCTACAAGTGAGGATCAGCCTTCACAGGAAGATGATTCTGAGACCCCTGAAAGGAACTGTCCCTATAGAGCTTGAACCTGATCAGGTTGAGTTTCTGGGGACAGGGGGACCTTCTAGGGCAGACTTGGGGCAGGCTCAGTTATCCTGTCCTTCTCTTGAACCCCTCAGACAGCAGGCTGCTGCTGAGGCTGCTGGGAATGCTCAAGGTACCCATACGGTTTATTGGGATGATGGGCTCCTTTATTCAGAGGGTCGAGACCCCAAACCTGGTACAACCAGGAGGTTGGTCATACCTCTGCAATTTAGGGGCTTCCTTCTTACCTTGGCACACGATATTCCCTTAGCAGGACACCTAGGCCAGAGCAAAACATGGGACAGACTTGTCTGTCACTTTCACTGGCCTCACATGTCAGAAGATACAAAGGAGTTGTGTCGCTCCTGTGTAACCTGCCAAGCAAGTGGCAAAGCAGGTGGTACCACAAAGGCCCCCCTGATACCACTAACTGTGGTGGGGGTGCCCTTTGAAAGGGTAGGGATTGACATTGTTGGACCAATGGATCCCTCTACAGCATCTGGGCACAGATTCATACTGGTGGTGGTGGACCATGCCAACAGGTACCCAGAGGCAATCCCACTTAGGACCACAACAGCTCCTGTTGTGGCCAGGGCCTTACTTGGAGTTTTCTCCAGAGTGGGGTTTCCTAAGGAGGTAGTATCCGATAGAGGACCAAACTTCATGTCAGGGTACTTGACAGCTGTGTGTAAGGAATGTGGTGTCAACTATAAGTTCACCACCCCCTATCATCCACAATGCAATGGGCTTGTTGAGAGATTCAACAAGACCCTAAAGGGCATGATCAAAGGATTACCTGAGAAGCCCAGGCGAAGATGGGACATCTTTCTGCCCTGCCTTCTGTTTGCTTACAGAGAGGTCCCACAAAAAGGTGTTGGCTTCAGCCCCTTTGAATTGTTGTTTGGGCACCCTGTAAGAGGACCCCTATATCTGGTGAGGGAAGGATGGGAGTTACCGCTCAAAAAGCCCAAGCAAGACATAGTGGACTATGTACTTGGTCTCCGCTCCAGGATGGCTGAGTATATGGAGAAGGCATCTAAAAACCTTGAGGCTAGCCAGGAATTACAGAAAGCCTGGTATGACCAAAATGCTGTCCTGACTGAGTACCAGCCTGGACAGAAGGTATGGGTGTTGGAGCCAGTGGCCCCAGCAGCACTCCAAGACAAATGGTCTGGACCCCATACAATCCTTGAGAAAAAGGGAGAGGTTACCTACTTGGTGGACCTTGGAACTCCCAGGAGCCCCCACAGGGTGCTCCATGTTAACAGGCTGAAAGCATATGTTGACAGGGCAGACATGGGCTTGCTCATGGCTACAGATGAGGGGCAGGAGGAAGAGAGTGACCCTCTCCCAGACCTACTGACTCAGAACCCTGAAGATGGCTCAGTTGATGGTGTGGCCTTGGATGGCAGCCTCACTGAACATCAGCAACATGACTGCAGACAAGTTTTGCAGTCATATCGACATATGTTCTCCCTGACACCCAGTCAGACTAACTGGTGTACCCATGTGGTGGACACTGGTGATAGTCTTCCTGTAAAGAACAAAATTTACAGGCAGCCTGACCATGTCAGAGACTGTATCAAGGCTGAGGTGCAAAAGATGCTGGAGTTAGGTGTCATTGAGCCTTCAGAGAGCCCCTGGGCTAGCCCAGTGGTTCTGGTCCCCAAACCTCACACCAAAGATGGGAAGAGAGAGATGAGGTTCTGTGTGGATTACAGAGGACTCAATGCTGTCACCAGGACAGATGCACACCCAATTCCAAGGGCAGATGAGCTCATAGACAAAATGGCTTCTGCCAAGTATTTGAGCACATTTGACTCGACAGCTGGCTACTGGCAAATCAGGTTAGCTGAGGAGTCTAAAGCCAAGACAGCATTTTCAACCCCCAGTGGGCATTACCAGTTTGTGGTGATGCCCTTTGGTTTGAAAAATGCACCTGCCACCTTCCAAAGGTTGGTGAATCAAGTCCTTACTGGGTTGGATGACTTTTGTGCAGCATATCTGGACGATATTGCTGTCTTTAGCTCCACTTGGGAGGATCACCTGGTCCACCTGAAGGAAGTGCTAGAGGCTCTGCAAAAGGCAGGCCTCACTATCAAGGCAAGCAAGTGCCAGATAGGGCAGAGTAAGGTTGTGTACTTGGGCCACCTTGTGGGTGGAGGCCAAGTTCAACCACTGGAGAGTAAGATTCAGACCATAAAGGACTGGACTCCTCCAACTACCCAGACTCAGGTCAGAGCTTTCTTGGGCCTGACTGGGTACTACAGGAAGTTTGTTAAGAACTATGGGTCCCTTGTGACTCCTCTTAATGATCTGACATCCAAGAAGATGCCCAAAAAGGTTCAGTGGACAGAATACTGTCAAAAGGCATTTGATGACCTGAAGAAGGCCATGTGCTCTGCACCTATCCTGAAGAGTCCTGACTACTCAAGAGAGTTTATTGTCCAAACAGATGCTTCTGAGTTGGGAGTGGGAGCTGTGCTTTCACAACTTAATGTAGATGGTCAAGACCAGCCCATTGCTTTCATTAGCAGAAGGCTGACCCCCAGAGAGAAACGTTGGTCAGCCATTGAGAGGGAGGCCTTTGCTGTGGTGTGGGCCCTGAAGAAGTTGAGACCATACTTGTTTGGCACTCACTTCAAGATTCAAACCGACCATAAGCCCCTCTTATGGCTTAATCAGATGAAGGGTGAAAACCCCAAACTGCTCAGGTGGTCCATTTCCCTACAGGGGATGGACTTTACTGTGTAGCACCGCCCAGGGACTGACCATGGTAATGCAGATGGTCTCTCCAGGTACTTCCACTTAGAACATGAAGACACAACTGGTCAAGGTTAATCTAATGTCCCTGCGTTTGGGGGGGGGTTGTGTAGGAGAGTAGGGTCTGCTATCCTATGGTCACCCCAAATTTTTGCTTTTTGCTTCACTGGTTTATGACTTAATGTGGCTGTGGGCCTGCTAATCAGACCCACAGCCTGCTGTTCTCTCTCTAAATTGTTACCCATGTACTTTAGGTGCATAACGACATTGGAACTGGTTCACCTTATTGGCCCCTGTAACAGTGTACCCAGGTACCCAGGGCATAGGTGCTTCCAAGGCCTACCAGGGGCTGCAGCATGTATTATGCCACCCCTGGCCTGGCCTCCATATTTGACACAACTGGCTGATCACTCAGCTGGGGTAAGTCGGTGTAACCACCCCTTACTTAGGTGTAGTATGCCTATACCTAACCTAAAATGGACACATATGCTCCTATCAGTCACTCCTATGGAAGGCCTCATCAATCCTGGAGGCAGAGTGCTTGAAAATATGTGAGATGGTGCTCTGGCATGAGCTGAGCCTGTCTGCAGCTTTCGGAACCATGTCCTTTAGCTGTTTCATGATACTGCCATACCATATACTCTTAAGTGCATTATAATCCTCGCGGTTAAATGCTATCTTGGGTTTGGCTTTATCAAAACATGTCGAGTAAGGTGTCATACGAATTGGAATACTACCCCCTCGCCAGTTCTGGCGACGGGGGTAGCATTCCACCCTTCTAGAGGGACACGACATGTACCTAACCTGAACCCCGGTTAAAGTTAAACAGAGCCTCAGCATCACAAGATGGATGCTGCCACCGCAGACACAAGTCTGACCTCCTGCTGCTGGGAGTCCTTCCAGCGAGGGCAGCTTGGACAAAGGGTTTCCCGCCTTGGGAGGTGCTAGCACCACCCCAGACAGGATTTTGAGTATTGGGTAGGACAGGGCTGAATAGAATCAGACATGCCTGGGGCACACAAGGTGTCCCTGTGCATAGGCCAGTTCAACCCGGTGCTGGGGCCTTCCAGCCCCAGTCCTGGCATGAAACTGGACAAAGGAAAGGAGGTGTAACCACCCCCCTTCCTGGTCCCACCCAGAGGAGGGACCTAGTAGGTGATCCGGCCCCCCAGATTCGAATAAGAGTGGGAGCTGTGTCCTGAGACTTCAGATCATCCTGAATCAACTTGAAATACAGAAGAAGACTGGACTTCGACATTCTGCTGCTCAGAAGACGGAAGAGAATCTCCATTGTGGCCAAGGAGTGACCACCCTGTGAACACAGGCACCAACCAGCAACTCGACGTCTGCTTTGCCGCCGCCTCCCGCTGGAGCCCGAGCCCAGAGCCTGACAAGACCCAGACTCTCAGACTTCTCACAGCCCGATCCACAGTCCCTGCAAAGAAGAGACCCGTGGAGGCACCGAGAGACGTGGGACCGGACCTCTTGGGACCGGACCTCTAGTGTCTGTGTCTAAAGTTTCATCTTTCTAGGTCACTCGGAAGGTTCCTTAATAACTAACTTTGTAACTTTTACGCACCATTGACATTGCATTGGTATTGCGTGCACTTTCCGCACTGCACCCGAGTCCCGCGGGCCTTTCCCGACTTCTTCACTGTTAGTCCTGAACAGCTCCAGTGATTCCCCAGGCCCTAGGCCTCTTCACTTTCCCCATAGTGGTTCTTATACCACTATTTTAGTATATGGTTTAGGTGGCCCCTAGGGCTCATCCATATTGTGCAACTTTTGTGTATTTTAAACTGTGTTTTGTTTTAACGCATTTGCTTCTGTGCTCATAAAGAGTATTAGGGTTACTTGTAGTAATAAATCTATATATATTTTCAATATATATCTGTCTGTGTGGTGTCCTTTCATTTGGTATTCAAGGGATTGTGTATGGTAAAACAGCTTGCTTCACATGCCTTTACAGAGTTTAGCCTAAGACTGCTTAGTCCATGCTACCCCTAGGATAGCTTGTCTATAAGGTTGACTTTACAACCTGCACCATAAGGGTTGCTTGGCATGGTACAAGGTGATCACTAGAACTAGTGAGCATCATATACCAGGTCAACTTCTCACAGCTCTCATTTTATTAGATCTGAGTGCCACCTTCAACACCATCTCCCATGAAACAGTGATTCAGACTCTGGATGGGATAGGGGTGAGAAGTACAGCTCTGAAATGGTTAGAACATGTTCTGTCCAACAGATCATTCCAGGTTTTCTCCAAAAACAACACCTCCATTATTTTGGCCTCCCCTTCTGGAGTGCCTCAGGGATCAATCTTAAGCCCGCTGCTCTTTATTTTTATATAAGTCCGCTTGCAAAAATGGCAGAGGAAGCTGGCCTTACAATATTTTCTTATGTGGATGATACGCAGCTGGTCTTCTCCCTATCGGCAGTAGATGAGGCGGAAACATCCCCCCTTCTTAATGGGCTTCAAAGAATGGCGGAATGGATGCACGCCAAGAAATTGAAACTGAATGGTGAGAAAACTGAGCTGCTTACCATTGGAGAACAAAAAGAGCTCTGGGGCCCGGCACGCTGGCCTACGGAAATGGGTCCTACCACGCTACCGGTTCAAGCTGTTCGCAATTTGGGTGTTGTAATTGACTATAAACTGTCCATGCGACAACAAGCTGCTAAAACCGCCTCTACTTGCTTTGCCATTCTAAAATGGCAGAGGAAGATTATTTAGCAGCTTCCTGAAGGGGCTCAAAAGACAGTAGTCCAGGCTCTCATTGGCTCAAGACTGGACTATGGGAATATCCTATATCTAGGTATCAACAAAGAGATCACACGTCGGTTACAGGTTATCCAAAATGCGGCAGCCAGGGTACTTCTCCGCCTTTCCAAGCGGGCGCATATCTCTAAACATCTACACAACTTACACTGGCTTGAGATGGGCAATAGATTGAAATTTAAAGCACTGTGTTTTATGTTCAGAATAAACACGGGATAAGCCCCAGATTACTTATGTAAGCTGGTCCAAAAATACATTCCCTCCCGTAACCTTCGCTCTTTAAATCAGGCAAGGTTTGTTGTCCCTATGTTATGTTATGTTAAGATAGTTTGTATAGCGCACGAATCACCGGGGGGCATCTCGGCGCTTTTTCTTAGTCACAACAAGAGACAAATAACCAGATAAGGCAGCATTAGAACAGGTATGCTTTAAAATGTTTCCTTCGAAGGGTCACGGGGAGACTGTTCCAGTATTTAGGGGCCAAATAAGAAAAGACCCTGCGTTTAATATGCGGAGTGTGGAGTAGTAGCAACGAGCTAGACCTCAGAGGGCGGTTGGGAATATGGTTTTCCAGTTTCTGTTGGAGATATAAGCGAGCGCGATTGGGCGGCCGTTCTTTCGCTTACCTGGCTCTGTGGAATTCGCTCCCGCTGCAATTGCGACTGGAACCAAGCTACAGAAGATTCCGGAAAGTTATTAAGACCTGGTTATTTAACCAATAAATTTGTATAGACTAAGATCTCCTCACGGTGGAGTACGGATCCAGGGCGAAGGGAAACCCTCAGGGTAGCTGTTGCGCCATACAAGTTCAATAAATAAATAAATAAATAAATACCCATTCGCAGACCTATATAAGTACTTAGTCAACCACTCACTTAGAGCCATAAACACACCAACTCACTCACTCATAGACCCTGATCATACAACCAGTCACTTACTTACACAGCCACAAACTCACCCATACAGCTACTGAAACTCCTAGTTATTAACTATACGGCCACTCACACACCCACTCACTCTTCCACCCAGCCTCTCAATAGAGCCACTCACTCACCCATACAACCACTCACACACCCAGACAACTACTTACATACCAATTCACACATCCATATAACCACACACACAGCCACTCACACACCCACTCACTCTTCCACCAGCCACTCACTCACCCATACAACCACTCACACACCCAGACAACTACTTACATACCCATTCACACATCCATATAACCACACACACAGCCACTCACACACCCACTCACTCTTCCACCAGCCACTCACTCACCCATACAACCACTCACACACCCAGACAACTACTTACACACCCATTCACACATCCATATAACCACACACACAGCCACTCGCTCTTCCATTCAGCTACTCACACACCAACTCACTTAACTAGACACTCACTCAGCAAGCCATTCATTCACCCATAGAGTCACTGACATACCCACTCACCTACCCATAAAGCCACTCCCACAGCAACTCACTCACCAACCCATACAGCCACTTACACACCCACTCACTCACTAATACAGCCGCTCACACAGTCATTAGGTCACCCACACAACTACTCAGGTACCCACACAGCCCCTCACACACCTATACAGTCACTCAGACACCCACTCACACATGGATACCTATAGTCACACAGCAGCTCACATAAACTATATCAGAAAAAATAAATAACTCATAGTATTACACAAGGTATACTAATTTTACTTTTGTGGTACTTTAGTATATACATTTAACACATAAACAATCTTAGAGCACACTCACAATCACTGGATGATGTTATCAGTGACATCAACAGTAATGTCATTTGAGATGTCATAAGAAGTGCATTGCAGGAGTGTAAGTTATAGCGAGCTAAAATATAGAATACCAAATTGAACTCAGTAGAGTAGTATAAGAGCAATCTGTCAAGATATGCCAAGATATGCATTTGAACACTTTATCAACTGCACGTTAATATAAAATACTTCATTGTAGCCAGCATGTTTATTTATATGGGCACTGTGCACTTTAATGAGAAACCCTTTTGTTTTACCCTCATATTGGAGTAATGTTTGGGATGTTCATGCTTTGTATTTAAATCAGAAATGCGGCATTTGAAGGAGAGCACTTGGCACATGCCAAGATATACATTTGAACAACTCAGCACTCTATAAATTGTACTTTAATATAAAATACTTCATTGAAGTCAGCATAGTTATTTATATAGGCACTCTGCACTTTAAAGTGAATCTTTCTTTTAGAACATCATACCGCAGTAGCGTTTTGGATGTGGAAACTTTGTATCCATATCAGCAATGCAGTAATTAAAGCAAGCACATGGCACTTTATTCTTAGCTGCTAAGACATATGGATGGCCAGATAGATATCACGTAACTTGGGAATCTTGTAATGAGATTATGGATTGCAAATATTTCTTTAAAAATAGCTGATGATGCGTTATGTGCAAAACAATCTATTTTGAGTAGTAGACATCACATTACAAGAATTGCAATAGAACCTCTTAATGGAAGTACCTGCTCTCAAGTCTATAGAATTACTTAATAATGTAAAAAGAATAATTGATATAAAATGTGATAGAATAGGATTACATGTGCAGTTGGAGTGATAATATGAACGCTTTTTTGAATCAATATACAAACTGAAATAAATGTACTCTGTTCTACAGAAATTCAGATGATAAATGTGAATGTTTCATGTGAAAGGTTTGTAAATTAATAGGAACACACATATAAATCAAAAGAATATTAATCTTTTAAAGCATTGTACTTTACAGTGATTTAAAAATATTATTTATAGTTGATGTCTAAAAGAATGCCATTAAAATGCAAAGGAACATGTACACTTACCAATGACTTCACAATTGTAATATGTGCAAACATCGAGATCATAGACCTCCAAACTGGAAATAACATCTGCGATATAGCTGTTCTTAATGAAGGTGGTGGGAATAAGGACAGTAGCCCTTTCAAAGGTTGTGCACCACTCTATTGCCATTTGAAGGCCACGGCCAAAACGAGTAGGCCTTTTGTTGTTTAGCACAATGAACTATGCACTTGGCTGAAAAAAGAAAACAAACATACTTGGGAAGATCCACACTAGACTGTGCTATTTTCCTTTTTACCTCAGTGAATGTGTGAGGTGGTGTGTGAGTGGTTCTGTAGATGACATCATCAGTGTTGTCATCATCGATGTCATTTGAGATGTCATCAGTGATGCCACTGACCATGTCAAAAGTGATGTAATATGTGAGGTCATAAGCAGTGCATTGCAAAAGAGTAAGTTACAGTTTGTCCAGGTAACTATAACTGCTGAATTTCACTGGTTTTGTAGGAGTGAAATCCGAGCCTAACTATAATGGCCCTGTAACCTTTAGTTTTTTCAGTATTGTTTGAAGAAACTTCACAAGATTTTCAAAACTAGTTTGTCACACACTTCAGCTGCTGTTTTGAAAGTGTTGGTGTTATTCATCAAGTGGGGGCATAAACCTGCTAAATGGACATACTGATTTGAACACATTGTTTTGCAAGTTAAAAATAAAAAACATTTTTAGACTCACCCACAGAGAGACCTGAGAAGATCAATTGTTTTTATAGAGATATAAATAATAATGATGCAGGATTTACCAATTCTAAAAACACTTGTAACCTTAGAAAAGAATCAGAAGAATGCATGGAAGAAATGAGGACATTCCAAACATCAGATGAATACTTCTGTAAAAACATAGGCCTTGCAACTTGGAGAGGAGGGGACAGTGGTTCGAAAACTCAATGAACATATTGTCCGTAATTGCCTCAGCATTATTCGAGGAAATCAGCCAGTGAAGAGATCTAAGACTCTTACCCAAGGAGAATGGATAGCCCTAAGAGAATAAAAAGAAGACCTGCAAATCATCATAAAGGCATCTGAAAAAAGTAGTCACATCGTTATTCAAGATTGTTCTGATTATATGGCTTAAGCCAAAAGACAACTATGGAATGATTTACATTATGAGAAACTCAAGGGGAATCCTACAGAAACTTTAACTTATCAATACCGTCAGAAAGTACAAAAATGGAAAGATATGGAACTCCTTGACCTAGAACCTTGGACTAAAGGAATTCATGTACTTGAAAGATGAACATCCTATGGTTCCCACCATTTACTTCCTTCCCAAGGTGCACAAATCATTACATAAAGCACCAGGCAGACCTATTGTCAGCTCAATCGGTTTCCTGCTCAAAAAAACCTCAAGATTTATCGACATCTTCTTAATGAACTTCGTCATCTCTCTACCTTCTTTTTTACGTGATACCATGGATTTCCTAACTAAAATCAATAGCATTTCATGGAAAGAAAACTATGTAATGGCAACAATCAATGACACATCACTTTACACATTCATTGGACCTGAGGATGGCATATTGGCTGTGAAACATTTTTTACAAGTGAGGTCTATCGGTTATATGGAAAATATAGGAATGCTTTTAGACATGTTATTCGTTTGCCTGACTCACAATATATTTTTGTTCAATGGAGAATACTTTTTACAGAAGCAGGGGACTGCTATGGGGACTTCTTTTGCCCCCACATATTGAATCTCCTAATTGGATTATGGGAGGCAGTAACAGTATAGAGGGAAGAAAATCAAGATATGCTGGAACATATTGTACCACGGACAAGATTTATCGATGATCTTTTTGTGTTTTGGGAGGATGATGCCAAATGTTTTGAGGAATTCAGTGGGTCGCTCAATAAGAACTACAATCTCTGTTTTACATTAACAATCTACGAGGAATGCGTCACCCTCCTTGATGTAGAAGTAATTGTAAATGATATGAAATTGTGCACAAAGATCTATCAAAAACCTACTTAATGCAACTGTATCCTCCATGTCAATAGTGGCCATCCCAAAAAGTTCAAGTGAAATAGTTCATATGGGGGGAATGTTAAGAGTTAAAAGAAACTGCTTGCATGTGAATGATATTGAAGAATAGCTAAAAGAAACAAAATAAAGAGTCCTTGCAAGAGACTATCCAATGGAAGTGGTTGAGACTGCAAAAGGGTTGAGAGAAAACCAAGAGAGGAACTTTTAGTCATCTGTGGGGAAACCTCAAAAAAAGATAAGATTCGCATGATTATGGTTTTCAACAATGTGTGTGAACAACTTAAGGAAATCTTCCAGCTAAACTGGAAAACACTCCACTTGGATGAAACTTTGAAAGAAACATTGACAGATCAACAGAGTATAACTTATAGGAAAGTTGCCTCTTTAGGGGACCTTCTTACACAAAGTCACCTTTCAGTAAAGAAACCTTCCATGTTGAATTGGTGAACACACCAGGGTTCTGGTACTGTATCAAATGTTGAGCATTAATTGACAACACTCTAGGTTGGTGGGATATAAAACCAAGAGAGCTGCGAGGGACAGAGAGATTGTTCACCAGACACTGTGTTTGGGGCTACAATGGCTGTTATATCACAAAGGACAGTGTGGATTTGCCTGCTTGTAAGCTACATATTTAACATTTCGTGTTTTACCCTATGCAAGGATGAATATTGCACTGTCTATGAGAGACTTAAGAACTTTAAATGGAAGAAAAACAATTTTTTTCCATCAGGTGTGAGCAGTAAATATACATGCTAATATGGCTGCCATAAATACCTGCATTTCTGCCAAGAACTTTGACAGTCCTTTGTTGCTTGCCAATTTTTAACGTTGCACCAAATAAATCACTTTTGCAGCAATTTAAACATGTGTTACTCTCAATAAAGTTTGAATGAGCTCTGAAGAAGGCAGAAAGCGGAAATGCATTGGCTAAAAATAAATATTGAATGTCCTATTAGTGCTCCGTGCCTGTTTTTTGAGCTTTAATATTTTCACGTGATTCACCCTCATGTTACGAGGACAAATCACCCATCCAAAGTTCAGCAGCTGGGTGAAACCTTGGAGCTTTAAATAAATAAATTATATATACATATAGTAGGTAGTTAGAGTTAGGACCAAGTTTCCATAGGAAAACCATTTTTTGATTTGCCTATAACTTTGGCATCGTTTGACGAATCTTTACGAAATGTTCCCCCAAAATTATTTTTTCAGATCAGCTCCTATCTTGTAAGTTTTAGGTTGATTCGTCAAGGGGGGGCTGAGACAAAAGGGGAGTCCCAAAACATGTTTTCTCCATGCAATATCCATAGGAAACTTAAGACAAGGCTACAAGTCAAAATGCTGAACGGAAATATGTTAAATTTGGCAGGGAGAAAAGTCTTGGTCTAGAAAGCATGCTTTTGTTTAAATGGTATAAATCCGTTCATTAGTTTTTTGAGAAATATCAACATGTACAGATATCGATATTTGAGAATTCTAACATCTGATTGGCTGAGGCGTTACGAGCACGAGCTTGCGGCTCATTGGCTGTGAATGGTTGAAACTAGGAAGTGCTGGCAGCCATTTTGTGACTCAGTTGAAAGAAGTAGGGGGAAAAAGAAAAATTGTATAAGAGAGTATAGTAGGAACACTGTGGACTTAGTTTAAGCAGTCTGTACGGTGCAGAGGCAGGGAGTTTGAATGTTGCTTAGGCCGTGAAAATCACATTTGCAGAACAACGGTGCACGGTACTGCGGCAAGGTTGCGTTGTCTCTGGAAATCCCATAGGGAAAACAATGCACCGTATTGCGGCAAGCAGTGTGTAGGGTGCCCACACCGGTAGTGTGAATGTTTCGTAGGCCGTGGAAATCGCGTTCGCAAAACAAAGATGCACGGTATTGCAGCAATGTTCAGTAGGCTTGTGGATATCTCATCGGGAAAACAACAATGCGTTGTATTGCGGCCTTCCTTTAATATAATGCGCATTAATGTTTACTTATAATGCGGTGTTCACTTTTATCATGGATAGTGTCACTTTGTTAGAGGAAATGTAATATTATGTGGGAGGGCGTGTTCTGTCCCTCTGCGTGGACCAAAATTAGTGTTCCAACAACAAGCTTAATGTTCATTGGCTGTGAACCATTGAAAGTAGTAGTGTTGCTAGCCATTCCCTCCCCATCCGTGGAGTAGCAAGGACATCTGATTGGCTCACATGTTCCAAGCAGGACCTTCCAGAGCTTAATAATCATTGGCTGCAGACCATTGAAGTTTGAAGTGTTGCCAGCCATTCCCTTCCCCTCTGCGGTGTAGCAGGGACATCTGATTGGCTGATGTGTTCCAAGCAGGACCTTCCCAAGCTTAATGCTCATTGGCTGTAAACTATTGCAAGTAGAAGTGTTGTCAGCGATTCCCTCCCATTCCGTGGAGTATCAACGACATCTGATTGGGTAACGTATTCCAAGCAGCACCTTCCCAAGCTTAATGTTCATTGGCTGTGAAGCATTAAAAGTAGAAGTGTCGGCAGCCATTCCCTCCCCCTCTGCGGAACACCATGGACATTTTATTGGCTAAAGGGTTCCGATTACAAGTTTGCTCCTTATTGGCTGGAACGGTTCACTGTTATCAGCCATTTTGTGATGCACTTCAAAGGAGTACGGGGAAAAAAGTAGTCGAGGGGAGGGTAAGAACACTATTAACTCTGTACAATGGTCACAAGGTGGTGGACAGGTACTATGAAGGTAAAAATTGTTTTTTATGTATTTTAAGGGCCATTTATATAATTTGCGTAAGGCCTACAAATCACGGCGGGAAAATAACAGTGTGTTATGGTCTTCTTTTTATTAAGTGTACGGGTGGGATACTTCCCAGGAGCACTATTTACTTAGAATGTGGTGTTACTGTTCTGACGGGGATGTGTGGTTGCGGTGCAAAAATGTCAGTCTAAATTTGAAACGGTTTTTATTAAGCAATCACAAATATACTTTCTTAGGAAAGTGAAGCTGTATATATATCAGAGGGGTGAAAAATAAAACGCAATTCATAAAATATCCCTTAAGCGTGGCCACACCCTGCCTTTTTTGGTCGCTTATAGTTTGTAAAAGTGTTGCCCCTTATTCTTGCAAATATAAAAGGGCATCAGTTACTTTTAGATAAAGGAGAAAAGAAGTGCTACAAGAAATACTCCCTCATTACATCATCTCAGGTCACAACAACAATAAGAAGTAAAACACTGTTTAACACAATTGACGTCATATTATATAGAAATGTACGCTTTATCAAAAACTAAATGAAGCACAATGTATAATTTTTTTTTTTTACCAACTACTATTTTAGAAAACATTAGCAGTGTTACAAACTGTGAGGTAGTAAGTTATCAACAGAAATAAATGTAGTTAATGTTGTTAATTTCTCGCACAGATAGGTCTCCAACCCCTTTGAACTACTATAGTTACAGTATTAAAATATACAGGGTGAGTTTATATTATTCCACAGGATAACAAGAGTAAGGACCACAACAAAATAAATCAACATTTCTACAATTTCTATTCTGTAGAACTCGATAAACTTTTGTCGTAGTGCTTAGAGGTCGCTCACTGCTCCGTTAAGATACCACGTACTCCTTTAAGAACATATAGCATAGTAGTATAATATACACTACTATTGGTATATATTCTATAGGGAGAAGCAGAATAGGAACCACAGCAGAGAAAAAGAGAAATACCAAAATATAATTCAGAAATGTGGGGTTTATCAAAGGCATTCAGTAAGAAAGTATATATGAAAACAATCTTTTTTTAAAGTGTAATTCCCAAAAAATATTTTCACTTTAAAAATATCTGATCAAGTAAGTTATAAAGGTCAGCAAGCTGTATTTCAAATGGGTTACTCCTGGCACCAACAAATCTCTAACTCTTGTTGTCTGAAAAAAAATAACACTGTACGACAATATCACTGATGCCAGACAATAGTAAAAGGAAAATAAAGTTATGAACACAAAACAAGATGAGTAACAAAATTTTTTCCAGCAGTGAATATGTTCAAAGCTTCTTTTCTCCGTGACTTCTTTATCTTTCGTGTTTGCACCGATGGGTCAATAATGCCTCTGAGATCTGCTATACTGTACTTATTACAATGTACATAGTCACAGTATATTACCTCAAAGGAGCCAGAAAAGGAACAGTGTTTCTTCCTTTCTGGGTGTTTCTGAATACAAGCTGCTGACATTACATATAAATGGAAAAAACAATCAATAACACTTTTTTCTAAATACAAATCTTTAAATCATCACAAATAGCTATGTATTATAAATATCTGCTATGACATAATTAAACAACTTACAACTCCGTAATATGTTTGGCTGTCGCAAAAGAAGAATCCGATGCTAGAAAACGGAACCTGCATCACAGAATGGACACACGTAAATAACTTGCAATAACAAAACTAATCACTAAACGGGTGTGGTTTATATACTTTTTGGTTATTGAGTAGTCTATGGAAGAAACATGCAGCTCCGCCCATTTAGATGTCACGTTTTACAGTTGACACGTGTGTGGTGTTTTGATGTCACTTGTAGAATTGAGAACACCGTGAAGTTCTGGATTCCACAAGGGACAGTTAAGACCCAGGCTTATGAAAGAGACGTACCTTTCTTCCTGCGCAAATAAAACATATTATAACTTCACCTACAGACTGTGGATACATGATTATTATACTGGCGACGATTGGGATCAATTGAGAAGCCTGGAGTCCTGTTTCGGCAGACCAGTTAGCTGTCCAGTAAAGCAAAGTCACTTGCTCATGGTCGGGCATGTTTAAGGTGACTATCGGTGCTTCTAGAGGAAGTTTCGTGAAAGGCGCATCCTTTTACGACACTCGGTGAGTGTTGTCCGCAATTTTAAAGAGATTTCCTTCAGCCGCGTATGCTAGTTTTTAACGCGAGCTCCGTAATTCAGTACATGATGTATGAATGTCACAACGTGAAGCGGCCATACTTTGGGGAAGAGAAACTTGTATTTGGATCGCGTGTGAGGTCGGCACGCACACGCATACGTCCACACGTATGGCGGCCATGTTTTGGGAACAATACATAATAAAGCCGAATTTTACGCTCTCGAGCTGCTGACATTGCCGGGAAAGCTGAATATTATGCTCTCGAGCTGCTAACATTGCCGGAAAACACCATTTGTCATTTAAAAAACATCGTTGTGGCAATTTTAAGTCAAGCCTGTGTCGAGTTTAAAAAAAAAATAAACATCAGTTATTTTTATTGTATTTTGGAACATAAAAAAAAATGTTTATATGTATATAAATAATAACGAACAAGGATACAATATAATTCTAACATCGCTTGATTAGTATATTATTGAATAATTACATATTCTTTACAATGGAGAGTTTTTCTATTCATGCACCCTTCTTGGCTTCACCTGGAGAACCCATATTAGAGTGGAAAAGATGAAAGAAGGTTTTCAAGCCTATATTGAAGCGATAGGGGGTGATGACTACACTGAAAAACGTAAACTTGCAATTATGAAACATTGTTTGGGTGCAGAAGGTAGACATGTTTTAAGTCATTTACCTCCAATTGGCAACATTGTATCGTCAACGGAAGGAGAGATTGATGTTTATGAGGAAGCCATCTGTCAATTGGATAAACAATAGGTGTGGCGCCGCGGGAGAGGTGTGGCGCCGCGGCCAGGGCGACTGACGCTGGAATCTGGGGACCACGGTTCGATCCCCGGCTCCGGCGGCAGGTTAGCCCAGCACCATGTGACTCTGGGCAATAGCTCGCGTAATCTTCCCGACGGCCCCCAGCGCCTAGAGACCCTTACGGGTGATTGTGCGCTTTACAAATGTGGACTGTACTTACATCAAGAAAGTTAATGAGGTGGTCTCTCGTCACAAGTTTCTAAGTAGGGGTCAATTACCCAATGAGTCTATTGATTCCTTCATGAATGATTTGAGGATTTTAGTGTCCAAATGCAACTATTCAACGTTTCAAGATCAGATGTTGCATGACCAGATGGTACATAAAGTTGCGAATGTGAAACTTCAAGGTAAACTTCTGGATACGGAAGATTTGACTTTGGACAAAGCTATTGATATAGCTCATCGCTTTGAGGATATGAAAATTGATTTAAAACAACTTTCTGACCAAAAAGTACCTGAAGTGAATCTTATTAAAAAAAACTAGTTATGAAGACAACAAAGTGAAGAATAAGATCCAACAATATCAAGAAAAAAAAAGAATATATATGTTTTAAATGTGGTATTTCTGGTCATTTGGTGAATGACAGGAAATGTCCTGCTGTGGGTCAGATGTGCAGATAATGTAAACTAAAGGGTCATTTTAAGAAAATGTGTCATAATAAAAATAAATTCAGAGGTAAAAGTTTTGATCGCAAAGGTCAAAATGAGGAAAATGTAAAGGAAGTCACGAATGACAGTGATGATGATGAATTTCTCTTGGCAGTGTATGAAATCAACACATCTACAAAAGATGCTCCTTATTGTACAGTTGTCATAGGGGGTAAAGACATAAATGTTATGGCTGATTCTGGTGCAAGACACACTCTTATTGGTGAGGAGTGGATAAAAGAGTTTCCAAATTTGTGTTTATCTCCACCTGATATAAGGTTAGTTGAGTATGGTAGAAAGCCAATAGAGGTGTTAGGATTTTTAGAAACCACCATTAGTTTTAATGGAAAATCTATTTTGTCAAAAGTATATGTAGCTAAGGATGTATCCTGTCTCTTGGGTTGGCCCCAACAATGAGATTTAATGATAACTTTAAATCCCAATCACCCGGAGCAAGTACTTGGGTATTCGGATTTAATTTTAAGTGTTGAATCTGGCCCAGGTTCAGAGTGGGAAAAGAGATTTCCTAGTGTTTTTTCTGTTTCGAAATTAGGCCTTTTGAAGAAATTTGTACATAAAATCATTTTTAAAAAAATGCTATACCAAAGGTTCACAAAGTTAGAAATGTCCCATTACATTAAAGACAAGGAGTTAAAAGTGAACTAGAAAGATTGTGCAAGTTAGATGACATTGAGGAGATAGAATCTTCGGAGTGGTTATCTCCGGTGGTTGTTGCACATAAACCTAATGGAAAGGTGAGGCTATGTGTTGACCTAAGACATCTCAACGATAATGTTTGGGTTGATAGACATCCCTTGCCCAATATAAATGAAATGTTCACAAAATTGAGAGGGGCATCCATATTTTCAACTCTTGATTTGTCTAATGCATACCACCAGATAGCATTGCACGAAGACAGTAAACATCTAACGTCCTTCATCACATCAGAAGGTTCCTTCAGATATAAGAGAATGCCGTTTGGGCTGATTTCAGCTTCCTCTCTTTTTCAGAGGGTTATGCACAACTTGTTTAAAGGTATTGATAATGTCATATATTTTCAAGACGATATTTTGATTTTTGCGTCAAATCCTTTAGAACATATCGAGGTATTACACAAAATTTTGTGCATTTTGCAAGATAATTGGCTTACTCTCACTAAGGATAAATGTAAATTTGGTGTTTCATCGGTTGACTATTTAGGTCATTCAATTAGTGTACATGGCATTTCTCCGAAGCAAAATCTAATCAGGGCCATTGAACTAGCTCCTGATCCGGAAAATAAAGACCAGCTCAGATCTTTCTTGGGGCTTGCGGAATATTATGCGAAATTTGTTCCATTATTTGCTGATAAAACTCTGAACATGAGATGCTTAATGAAAAAAATTATCATTTTTGTGGGATGAAAGTTGTAAGAAGGAATTTATGATGTTAAAGAAAAGTATTGCATCTGCTCCTGCTTTGGCAACCTTTGATACAATGTCTAATTCAATTATTATTACTGATGCAAGTAATGCTGGCATAGGAGCAGTCTTAATGCAAAATCAAATAGGTCAATTGGTGACCATTGGATTTGCATCTAGACCGTTAAGGGGTGCTGAAAGTAAGTATTCTACTTTGGAAAAGGAAACTCTTGCCTGTTGGTGGGGAATTGAGTATTTTCGCAAGTATGTTTATGGAACTATTTTCAAGGTCAGAACTGATCATAGACCTCTTGTTGATCTGTTCACCACTAAAGGTTGCAGTAAAGCCCCATCAAGAATTGCGAGATGGCAATATAAGTTGCAGGATTTTCATTTTAAAGTAGAGTATATTCCAGGAGTAAGGAATATACTAGCTGATTGCCTGTCGCGATTACCTGTTCCCGATGATAATGTGGTTTTACAAGATATTGATTTAGAGAATGCTATTTCCATTTGTGAAGTGTCAAAAGGGTGTATTCAAGAGACTGAATGGAGAGTAGCGTGTGAAAATGATGCTACTCTGGGAGATGTTGTAGAATATGTAAAGTCATCATGGCCACGAAAAGTTCGTTTATCAGAAAGAGTGGTTCCTTACTTTCTGATTGCACATGAATTATCTCTTAATGATGATTTGTTGTTTAGGGGTCTACAATTGGTTGTGCCTGGTGAATTGCAACAAAAGGTTTTAGATATGGCTCATGAAGGGCATCCAGGCATGACTTGCATGAAAAACGGAATTAGGAGTGAGTTTTGGAGGCCAGCTATGGATAAAGCCATTGAACAGAAAGTTAGAGATTGCATGGAATGCTGTCTGTGTGACAAGTCTCAGAAACATATTTCTTATGAGCGTTTACCTTTATCTAGACCTACTCGTGTTTGGGATAGTGTTTCCTTAGACATGGCAGGACCAATGACTTACAACAAAGGTGTTGTGTTTGCCATTATTTTAGTTGATCAATTGTCGCAGTGGCCTGAGGTAAAAATAGTGTCTAGTATAACCTCAAGTGTGGTGATAAGATTTTTAAATGAAATATTTGAAAGAGAAAGTTTTCCCGTTTCCATTACAACTGATAATGGTGTACAATTTGTCTCAACTGAAATGAAAGAATTTATGAAAATTCATGGTATTGTTCATAAAAGAGTTTCTGTCTATTATCCACAGAGTAATGGAATTGTGGAAAGGTGGATAAAGGTTTTTAAAGAAGGGCTACAATTAGCTTTACAAAATGGAAGGGATTGTAAACAAGCTTTAAGTGAAATTTTGTGGTGTTATAGAAACACTCCTAGGAGCATTGGGTATTTATCTCCTTTTGAAAAGATGAGAGGGAGGAAGAGTATTTCCAATATGAGTCAATCTTGGATGAGAGATTTGTCTAGTGGTAAGGGTTATTCTAAAAACGTTCCAAAAAGTGTTTCTTCTCAAATTGGTGTAGATGACTGGGTTCGTGTTAAAAAGAGCAGATTGGTTAGATCAGGAGAGTCACGTTATTCTGGCCCATTAAAAGTTGGTAGACAGGTAGTGGAGTTATCTGATGGCAATGTGTGGAGTCTATCTAAGATAGTGAAAATTCCTCGTTGGTTGTGGCCAAACGGTAAGGTCAATAATTCTTCTACATCTTCAAGTTCAAAATCTGCAAATAGTGCAAAATATTGGAGGAAATTCACGGATTCGTCAGGTGTTGTTCCACACAACCGTCATATTCTGACAGTGCGTCAAAATCCTGTGTGGTATAAAGATTATACTTTTGACAAGTAAAATGTTTTTCTATTTGATGTAATGTTTTTCTTTCTGTCATTATTGTTTTCATTTGATCTCTCTGTACAATTCATTTTATTATATCGGTTACAATAAGAAATTATTTCTAATGATTATTTTGCAATCATACTCATTGTGGTGTTATTTGCATTTCATTGTATTCGTTTTTTTTAATTCAAATTTTGTTTTACGAAGGGAGATGTGTGGAATCCTTTAGAACATATCGAGGTATTACACAAAATTTTGTGCATTTTGCAAGATAATTGGCTTACTCTCACTAAGGATAAATGTAAATTTGGTGTTTCATCGGTTGACTATTTAGGTCATTCAATTAGTGTACATGGCATTTCTCCGAAGCAAAATCTAATCAGGGCCATTGAACTAGCTCCTGATCCGGAAAATAAAGACCAGCTCAGATCTTTCTTGGGGCTTGCCGAATATTATGCGAAATTTGTTCCATTATTTGCTGATAAAACTCTGAACATGAGATGCTTAATGAAAAAAATTATCATTTTTGTGGGATGAAAGTTGTAAGAAGGAATTTATGATGTTAAAGAAAAGTATTGCATCTGCTCCTGCTTTGGCAACCTTTGATACAATGTCTAATTCAATTATTATTACTGATGCAAGTAATGCTGGCATAGGAGCAGTCTTAATGCAAAATCAAATAGGTCAATTGGTGACCATTGGATTTGCATCTAGACCGTTAAGGGGTGCTGAAAGTAAGTATTCTACTTTGGAAAAGGAAACTCTTGCCTGTTGGTGGGGAATTGAGTATTTTCGCAAGTATGTTTATGGAACTATTTTCAAGGTCAGAACTGATCATAGACCTCTTGTTGATCTGTTCACCACTAAAGGTTGCAGTAAAGCCCCATCAAGAATTGCGAGATGGCAATATAAGTTGCAGGATTTTCATTTTAAAGTAGAGTATATTCCAGGAGTAAGGAATATACTAGCTGATTGCCTGTCGCGATTACCTGTTCCCGATGATAATGTGGTTTTACAAGATATTGATTTAGAGAATGCTATTTCCATTTGTGAAGTGTCAAAAGGGTGTATTCAAGAGACTGAATGGAGAGTAGCGTGTGAAAATGATGCTACTCTGGGAGATGTTGTAGAATATGTAAAGTCATCATGGCCACGAAAAGTTCGTTTATCAGAAAGAGTGGTTCCTTACTTTCTGATTGCACATGAATTATCTCTTAATGATGATTTGTTGTTTAGGGGTCTACAATTGGTTGTGCCTGGTGAATTGCAACAAAAGGTTTTAGATATGGCTCATGAAGGGCATCCAGGCATGACTTGCATGAAAAACGGAATTAGGAGTGAGTTTTGGAGGCCAGCTATGGATAAAGCCATTGAACAGAAAGTTAGAGATTGCATGGAATGCTGTCTGTGTGACAAGTCTCAGAAACATATTTCTTATGAGCGTTTACCTTTATCTAGACCTACTCGTGTTTGGGATAGTGTTTCCTTAGACATGGCAGGACCAATGACTTACAACAAAGGTGTTGTGTTTGCCATTATTTTAGTTGATCAATTGTCGCAGTGGCCTGAGGTAAAAATAGTGTCTAGTATAACCTCAAGTGTGGTGATAAGATTTTTAAATGAAATATTTGAAAGAGAAAGTTTTCCCGTTTCCATTACAACTGATAATGGTGTACAATTTGTCTCAACTGAAATGAAAGAATTTATGAAAATTCATGGTATTGTTCATAAAAGAGTTTCTGTCTATTATCCACAGAGTAATGGAATTGTGGAAAGGTGGATAAAGGTTTTTAAAGAAGGGCTACAATTAGCTTTACAAAATGGAAGGGATTGTAAACAAGCTTTAAGTGAAATTTTGTGGTGTTATAGAAACACTCCTAGGAGCATTGGGTATTTATCTCCTTTTGAAAAGATGAGAGGGAGGAAGAGTATTTCCAATATGAGTCAATCTTGGATGAGAGATTTGTCTAGTGGTAAGGGTTATTCTAAAAACGTTCCAAAAAGTGTTTCTTCTCAAATTGGTGTAGATGACTGGGTTCGTGTTAAAAAGAGCAGATTGGTTAGATCAGGAGAGTCACGTTATTCTGGCCCATTAAAAGTTGGTAGACAGGTAGTGGAGTTATCTGATGGCAATGTGTGGAGTCTATCTAAGATAGTGAAAATTCCTCGTTGGTTGTGGCCAAACGGTAAGGTCAATAATTCTTCTACATCTTCAAGTTCAAAATCTGCAAATAGTGCAAAATATTGGAGGAAATTCACGGATTCGTCAGGTGTTGTTCCACACAACCGTCATATTCTGACAGTGCGTCAAAATCCTGTGTGGTATAAAGATTATACTTTTGACAAGTAAAATGTTTTTCTATTTGATGTAATGTTTTTCTTTCTGTCATTATTGTTTTCATTTGATCTCTCTGTACAATTCATTTTATTATATCGGTTACAATAAGAAATTATTTCTAATGATTATTTTGCAATCATACTCATTGTGGTGTTATTTGCATTTCATTGTATTCGTTTTTTTTAATTCAAATTTTGTTTTACGAAGGGAGATGTGTGGAATCCTTTAGAACATATAGAGGTATTACACAAAATTTTGTGCATTTTGCAAGATAATTGGCTTACTCTCACTAAGGATAAATGTAAATTTGGTGTTTCATCGGTTGACTATTTAGGTCATTCAATTAGTGTACATGGCATTTCTCCGAAGCAAAATCTAATCAGGGCCATTGAACTAGCTCCTGATCCGGAAAATAAAGACCAGCTCAGATCTTTCTTGGGGCTTGCCGAATATTATGCGAAATTTGTTCCATTATTTGCTGATAAAACTCTGAACATGAGATGCTTAATGAAAAAAATTATCATTTTTGTGGGATGAAAGTTGTAAGAAGGAATTTATGATGTTAAAGAAAAGTATTGCATCTGCTCCTGCTTTGGCAACCTTTGATACAATGTCTAATTCAATTATTATTACTGATGCAAGTAATGCTGGCATAGGAGCAGTCTTAATGCAAAATCAAAAAGGTCAATTGGTGACCATTGGATTTGCATCTAGACCGTTAAGGGGTGCTGAAAGTAAGTATTCTACTTTGGAAAAGGAAACTCTTGCCTGTTGGTGGGGAATTGAGTATTTTCGCAAGTATGTTTATGGAACTATTTTCAAGGTCAGAACTGATCATAGACCTCTTGTTGATCTGTTCACCACTAAAGGTTGCAGTAAAGCCCCATCAAGAATTGCGAGATGGCAATATAAGTTGCAGGATTTTAATTTTAAAGTTTAATGTTTTGATGTCATTTGTGGAATTGAGAACACCGTGTGGTTCTGGATTCCACAAGGGACAGTTAAGACCCAGGCTTATGAAAGAGACGTACCTTTCTTCCTGCGCAAATAAAACATATTATAACTTCACTTATGGACTCTGGATACATGATTATTATACACGTGCTCACGTTTTCACTGTTTAACTTGTTCATGTGTTGGGAAAAGTCACAAAATGTGAAGCGGTAAAGGTTTGATGTGATCCTCACACGTATAAGCCCCTTAATATGTATATACATTGGAGAGCTTAAAAACTGTTACCCGGCAAACCGGGTCATTTCCTTTCTTGTGACTAAAAATATCTATTAATTGCCATATTGTAAATAGAAGATATAAAAAAAATATCATTCAGAATAGAAGAAAAAAAAAGCGCTAATATTTGTCATCACTATGGTTTTAAATTGAAATAATGCCAATATTTGTAAAGCGGACAGTTACCTCCAGAAAGGTGTCCCGGCACTCAGGGGCGTCGGGGACATTAAGCAAGGTATTGCTCTTAGTGACATAGTGGTGGGTTAATGTGCCACCTGAGCCGGGAATTGAATTGTGAACGCTGTTGTTAGAAGTCAGGTATCATAGCTGCTGGGTCACACTTTTTCCACACATAGATGTTAATTAGTGCTAATTAAATTTCAAACATTGTTAAACTATAACTTATAACAGACTACTGTTACAGTTAGTTTTTCACTGCAAAAAGTATGCACGTTTTAAATTTTTGTTAACTTAAAAACAATATAGATTTCAGGGACATTGTAGTTAGAAGTTAGTATTTATAAAACCTTCGAAATTCACAGAAAAAAACACAGTTTTAAAAACGTTATAGTTAGAAATTAGCATTTAAAAAACCTTAGAAATTCACTAAAGAAAACATAGGTTTTAAAGAATTTATAGTTAGAAATTAGCATTTAAAAAACCTTAGAAATTCACAGAAAAACCATAGGTATTAAAAACGTTATAGTTAGAAATTAGCATTTCAAAAACCTTAGAAATTCACAAAAAAAAACACAGGCTTCAGGCACGTTATAGTTAGTTGGACATTTCACTCATACAAAACCAGACAAATTTGGCCGTTATAGTTAGTTCAGCTAACTATAACTCACGCCCCAGCAATGCACTGCTGATGACCTCACTTATTACATCATTCATGACATGGTCAGTGACTTCACTGATGACATCTCAAATGACATCACTGATGACATCATCCACGTGAAAATATGATGCACCTCCTCACACTCTATAATAACCTTTGATACACCTACTGTAAAATACAGACTACCATTTTCAAGACCATTGACACACCAATACTAGTTACTACATGCGCACTCACTGATTCCTAGGTCTACACACAGATCTACTCATTCACCCATACAATTACTCATACATGCAGTCACTCATCAATACAACACTATCATATGCACTCATACAACTATACAGACACTAACGCACCACCACTCATCGAGAATTCCACACACACCCACTCAGTCTTGTAAAGAATTAATCACACTTCCATTTACTGACCTATACAGTTATACACACACACCACATCACTTTTTCAAAAAGATACTAATACATACTTACTCTCTTATACAATCACTGATACAAGTACACACTCATCCATACAACCACTCTCACAATCACTGACTCTCATGTATAGTCATTTATATACTCCAACTCTCACATACACTGCCTTTCACATATGCAGTTACTCACACATGTGTCACTGAGACATCCATTCACTCACCAACACACCCATACACACTCACCCCCCCACTATGCAGCTATTTCCACATACAATCTTGAACCCATACACCCAGTGAATCAATCACACACACATCTATGCTCAGAGTCACACACATTCTAACCACACACACACACACACACACAGTCTCCCATACAAATACTCAGGCAACCAATTAATTAACCATATAGATACTCATGTAGCTACCAACCCATGCAGCAGCTTACACAACAACAAACAAACTGATACAGACATTCACACAGTTTAGTCACTAACCCATGCATTCACTAAGACACATTTATTCACTCACTTATACAGTCAGTCATGCACCTACTAAATCCTCAATTCAGACACTTATTCACCCACTCATTCTTCAATACACCTTGGCATACACACAGTCACTGGATGATGTCATCAGTGATATCATCAGTGATGTCATTTGAGATGTCATCAGTGATGTCACTGACCATGTCATGAATGATGTAATATGTGACATCATCAGCAGTGCATTGCAGGGGCGCAAGTTATAGTTAGCTGACCTAACTATAACAGCCGGATTTTTCTGGTTTTGTACGAGTGAAATGTCCAACTGACTATAACGTGCCTGAAACCTTTGGTTTTTTCAGTGAATTTCTAAGGTTTTTGAAATGCTAATTTCTTACCGTAACATTTTAAAAACCTGTGGTACTTTTAAGGAAATATATATATATATATTTCAAATCCACTCCCAATCCTGCTCCTGTTTTTTTTAACAGAAAGCTTGATGCTTTTTGGTGGTTCCACCACCTTACTTACAGTGTCATTGCCATTTTGCAAATTTTCCATAGATACCCATGCCACCATGCACAATTGCATGGACAAAGAAGAAACATTACTAGTTCCTGTTTGCATTTGTTTTAAAGTCCACAGTGCAAAACATAAATACAAAATTCAATTTGCCTCGTCTACGACATTCAACTTATTAATGCCTCCAGGAAACATTCCATTATAGAAAGAATGTGAGTCGAACAGACAGTTATGAGGCTTTATGGGTACTGTAGTCTGATAAATGAAATATGTGGTAAACGAATGACAACAATTTGTCTCTGAGCCAATCTTTGTATCCCACACTTAAGTGGACAACTGCATTATATGGGAGTCCTACATAGTTAATGGTTTGTGCATGTAAATGTATGTGTAAAGCAGACATGACATGACAACATGACAGTGTCCACCCTGTGACAGTAGTGTGCATAATTCCCATTGTGAGATGCTGTGTGTATGTGGTGTCGACATATCAGGCATTATATGATCCTAGTGTGGGTACATTTGAACAATAGGATTATTCTCAGAAACCTATATCTAGACTGATTTGGTTGTAAGTTGTTGAGTATGTCATGCTTGCTTTCCATGAACAGTGACAGATACTAGTGAAGTTTTCACCATACATTGGGAACATGTCTAGCCAAGGTCAGAATGCTGTGATATGTATATAAGGACAACCTTCTTCATTAAAAATGGGTATTTGACTCACCCACAGAGAACAGACAAGTCCACTGGGCTCATGCCTCCCTTACAGTGAGGGGAAGTGGACTTGCAAGGTGGCTGACACTGATGCATAGGGTGAAACTTGAAGTAAACTCCCATCAAGGCCTTGTACTCCAATCACCAGACACCAGTTTCAGCCATCTTGCTAGTACACTTCTATTCACTTTCAGGTAAGCATAGCTCCGTGGAGGCTGTTTGGGCTGGATGGGAGGAGGAGTTTTTACACTGACTCAATCTCCCATTAGGCCCTGCCCTCCACACACCTTCCCACCCAGCCCACTAGAAAGAATGTTGTCCTAACAATGAGGGAAAGTGAAATGGTAAGATGTCTGACACTGGTGTCTGTTGTCTGTGTTGATCCCAACTCCTTTGTTTTGAAAATAGGGGACCCCTATATATTAATGAACTTGCAATACATAGGGAAGTACGATAAATTTGGAAAAAGTCTATAGCTAAGTAGGACAGCAGCAAAAATAAGACTAGGTGACTAACTAAAAAACAATAGAAAAGGCCCACATAAAAGGGAAAATCACCAGATTGATAGAAAATTTCTTTAAATTTTATTGATCAAATATTTATTTTGTAAGTAGATTTTTTGTTAAAGTTCATATACATTACTCTCAACTATAGAGGAGTGATGGACTATTTACAGGACAACATCTTAAAAACTCCTAAAGAACATAACAAACATAGACAAAGCATTAGACAAGAAGACGATCATCAGGTAACCGTTTATTGCACTGCAATTAAAAATGAGTGACAGTCAGTAATATAGAGTGGGCAAAGTAGAAAAATATTTGTAAACAGTACACCTAGACATATAATCCCAATCAAAAGTAAATATTTACAAAGCCACATATATTTATACACATGTATATACATGATATGTATATAAGAAACACACACATGGAGACACAAAATCATGTATTGGTCAAGCATCTTAGTGCTGTATATGTCACCAATATGGTTCACTTCCAAATTCATGTAAAAGGTTGGCATTGACACAAAGGGCTCAGATATGGCAAATAATTTCTTGACATATTCTCCAAATGGAGATATACAAACAGCCGTAAACATATTACCACAAATATCAAATTACAGGATCCAAGTAGGGAGAGAGGACATAATTGCATAGTGGGACGACCCAAATATGATATCTTAGTTGGATGGAAACACATGAACTGACTTATCTGGCAACTCACAGTTGCCATGGCTAGTGAAAAAGAAGGGGGAAGTACTTACAGACAAAAGACAAGATAAGAAATGAGGTAATAACCAAGTTGGAAAAACCAACCATCGACCATAGATGCTCCTGTATGGAAAGAAAAAGTAAATAATAGGGTATCACACAACTAGATGTGTGTGCAACATGATGCTAAAAAGCAATCAAAAACAGAAAACTTATCGCCACCGTAGAACCACCGACCTGATGGGTGTAATAGGAATAAGTGAAAGTCGCGTGAATCAGCAAACCATAAATAACGTGAAACTGATATAATAGATCTATATTTGGAGAAAGGTGAGAAAAGAAGATAATGTGGAATAGATACCAAGAATCCCGAGTGCGGAGATATGGGAGAGAAGGAATGAGAGAAAAGAGTATAAAAGCAGAACATAAAACCAACACTTACCAAAAATTTATGAAATGTGGAGACGATAACAAGGTAATAGAATGGAGCAAGTCCTGATAATAATGGAAGCAGAACAAGGGTATCGTCACACTGAATACAATAGAAACGCAAATGAATGACAAAGAGGGAAAAGAAGTGCATAACTTGCGGGTACCGCAAGCTGTGTGGACCGTATTTACCTGAAGAGATCGCAGGAGTTCCTTCTCAGCAGTATGTAGATAGCTTGAAGATGAAAACTGAATATATAAAATGACGAGAAGGATATATGATGATGGATAGAGATAATCTACAAGGAAACATCACTGGGAGTGAGCCATATAATATGTAAAAAGAGAGGGACGCACCTAGGTAAACATAAACAAATAAGGGTGACAGATTCCTGAACAAGTGCACTAGAGATCACCAAGACTTGGCAAAATGCAGTTGCGGAAAAAGGATAGAGTCCACACCTTATGGGATATCTGAAAAGAAAAAAGATACCCATAAACATACAAGATCTATAATAAGGGGTGCCTAAATATCAGAAGTTAGTGAATTGCCTAGTAACTGTGAATCTGTGAAAAGGCAAAGCACATAGGTGCAGCCATAAGCATGTGCATGCTACAAGTGGATATAAAATAGTGATGGACTATCCATCAACCATATCAGAATTGATATCAATTCGAAGGAGCGTCAGTGTACCGCTGGTGAGCTAAACTATGGGAAGCACCGTATATAGCCAATGACCGTGCATACTCATGCAGCACCTAGCATGTGGATGCTACCATCAGTACTCTCTGGAGTAGGAATAGTACGTTTTACCCCTCCACCATCCAACATTTTCCCTACTGTTACACTTACTGGAATAGTATGTTTTACCCGTCCGCTATCCAACATCTTCCCTACTGTTACACGCACTGGAGTAGGACTAGTAATTTTTACCCCTCTGCTATCCAACACTTTCCTTACTGTTGCACTGACTGGAGTAGGAATAGTAAGTTGTACCCCTCCGCTATCAAACACTTTCCCTACTGTTGCACTCACTGGAATGGAATTAGTAATTTTTACTAGTCCGCTATCCAACATTTTCCCTACAGTTGCACTAACTGAAGTGGCAATGGAGTGCAAAATATAAGTTTAAAGACTATATAATATAATGTTTTTTTATTTTATTTTATGTTATAAGTGTATGTAAATATATATATATTTGTATGTTTTTATATATTTATAAAATCATAAAATACATTAACATTAATAGTGTATTCATTGTTTTAAAGTAAATATATATATATTACATTTTATATATCTACGTTTAAATATGTTTTTAATTAAATGTATTTCTTATATTTGTTAAAAAGTATATTAAATCTAAATTTTCGTAAGTAAATTTTATTATTTAATATACTTAAAACACATTTTTACATAAATACTTTTTAAATATTTTGTACATCTATATATTTTACATCAATATTTTTTCTCTATATATTTTTATACTTACCATTAGAAATATAGGATGTCAATATTTTTGACATCGATATTTATGTCTCAATATTTGTATATGGGGATATTTTGGGCGTTGATATTCTATCAGTGAACCTAAATTGATTGTACTTAAATAAAAATTAAAAGTTTAAACTGTAAATGTCATATTTTAATTTCTGTTATTTGACAAGCTTACAAACTGTTTTTTTTCTTAAAACTTCTCAACAGATTAAACTATATAAACCAACCAGAGTAGAGGAACACACCCTCAACCAAAGTAATCAAAACAATCCCATCAAGACTAAGGAAGCCAAACAATACAAGGTAAAAATGATCAAAAACCACAATATAATTTTTTTTTTGCAGGTTTCAAGAACAGAAGCATTTTATTTAAAAAATGTGTAATTGCATAAAAAATTTGAGCCTCACAAACAAAAGCAAACTTATTTTTTTTCTATTACAAAAGCACTGATCTATTTATTTGCAGACTATTTGCAAAACTAAAAATATCCAAACAAAAACTAATAACATTCCCTCACTTTTTTCAGAACCAAAGAATCAAAAGCACCAAACACAACACAGAGAAGAACTGAAAGTAAAATCCAACAAAAACTAGCATCTACACCCGGACTTGCCAACCACCCAAAAACCTAAAAAAGGTAACCTTTTTCATACTGTCAAGTCTATCCAAAATTAACAATTTTTTCATCAAAGGTATCAAAGCAGCAAACAATTCCAAACAAACATTATCACGGCATTGCAATTAAATCCTGGTATAATTTTAAAAAAAACTGTAACATAAACAATGTGCACCAACTTTTCGCTTGCAGCCAAAATATTTTGTTTAAAAGCAACCACACTTAAAATCACTAAAACAATGTGTTTCTCTTTTTCTCCTTTTCAAAGAGAATGGCAGCAAGAAAATTAGCCAAATATATACAATCAAGCCGTGGATATATACTGTTAAGTGACAGTGGCTATGTGGAGGAGCACAGGTGTCATTGGAGGTGTGTGCATTAATACTCATCCCATTGCACAGACTGAGTGGTTACTCTTGACGACACTGTTGAAAAGACCGCCAAGCATAACCACTCTGCCTCTGCAATGGAGATAGAGGTAAGAGAAAATATAGATGAAATCAAAGCCTTGGCATCTACCTCCAATGAACCTTGTGGCTCAGTTTTGAGGGCGGTGTCTCAAATCATTCCAACACATGTAATATGAATTGGAATAATATAATCAGCAGTGTAGATGTAGGACTGAGGTCATCTAGGTCTCTACTGACTATATTAGACTTAATTAGTTTTGCCAGCTAGCTCAGAGGTCACTAGAAACGTTCTCGAATGTTCAGGTAAGAGTTAACTTTACTTTAGACAAGAAGGGATTAGTTTCTGACAACCGCATAAACATGACAACTTTTCTCCCTCAGAATAAAGAGTGTATCTCTAGCGTCGTGTGAAAACAATAGACGGTTATTTCACCCAGTCAATCGTGCATACTTAGGGGTCCATTAGGATAGCGGGCGGATTGCCTCCGCCAGGGTGGCGGTGGCCACCGCCACCCTGGTGGAGGCAATCCACCCGACATCCATTGCCCAATTCCCCCGCCATATTAGGATGGCGGGGGGACCGCGGCGGTGAGGAACACCGCCCGCCTGTTTTCCACCCCGGTCGCCTTGCGGCCGGGGCGGAAAATGATTAATATGGTGGCGGTGTCTGTTAAACACTGCCAGCCATATTACTATGGGCATTTTGGCAAGCCTTTCCGTGGCGGCAATGCCACCACGGAAAGGCAGGCGGTCTTCACTCTGGGGGCCCCCTGCGGGCCCCCAGAGTGAAGATGGGTAGGGTCATGCACACGGGGGGTACCACAGGTACCCCCCCACATTTGCATTCACAAAGTGGCAGGCACCGCGCGGTGCCTGCCGCTGTGTTGATGCAAATGCTGCAATGCAATTTTCGTATTGTACTGAAAATACAGGATGTGCCCGACACTGTGGCGGGCACATCCTAATGCCCCCCACGGGACCCCCGCCCTTATGGCGGGCGGTCCCGTTTACCAATAGGATGGCGGGCGGGCAATGTCCGCCCGCCATCCTAATGACCCCCCTAGTTTCACCAGAGTGCAGAGAAATAGAGAGACGGGCGTTTTCAATAAAAGTTGTTATTTATTGAGCAGTCTTCTTTCTCATGCAAGAGAAATGAATTGCCACAATTGCAATAATTATCATGAAGTAAAGTGCGTACAGTAAAAGGAGTATTATGACATAATGATGTAAAAGCATTGATATGGTTTCTTAGCCATATGATACTTTAAAATGGATAAAATATATACATACATAAAAACATTGACTAACGTACTCAACTGGTGCTTCTAAGATACGCCTACCCTGGTGTACCTGACCTAGGCCTAATACGTGGGAAGGAGTAAGTAAGTTGCAGTTAAAGTTAAGTTGGTTTTTGCCAAGGAATCTGAATCAAAAGTTCTCTTAAGGATTTAGTCAGCTCCGTACCTTGGTAATAGAATGTAGGAGGTCTTGTATCTCTCTCTCAGGACTCGATCTCCCATCAACCCGCAAGGGTGACTTGAAACATCGGAGCTGGAATTTTCTCGGCTGGAGAAAAAGACAGCGTCTTTCTCAGTGCGTTAAAAGGTAGAGGCGGCTTCCTTCGGCTCTCGCATCAGCTGGGCTTCGGGTAAGTAGATAGCCGCTCTGCTCCAAACCACCGTGTGTTTGCTTAAGGCAACATTGGTATATTTATACCTGAAAGGTGCGGGGTTTGATGTAAGGTTGGACATAAGATGTCACTAAGAACTAAAAGTTCTTTCTGGACTCAAGGAGTTCTTGTGAAAATCAAAACAAGAGCAGAGGGATTTCCCGGGCTGCTGGAGGCTTGGTTTGTTTAAAGAACCCGTTGTACTTTCTAGGAGTCTAGGGGAGTTGCCTTGCCGTATTTGGACTGCATGGGCTATTACTAAATATGGATATGATTCTAATGCCTTTATAAGGATATTATTTGTTATAACCATATAAGGGCATAAATCGGGAATATCGAACTAGGGTCCTAGATAGAATAACAACACCCACTCCACGTATTAATGTCCATCATTACTAAAAATTAAACATATAACGATGCATGTGTGTTTCTAACCCACCCCAAAATACATAATTCGCATTTGAAATGGTATATGGTAAATACACGAAAATGAGTATTGGTACTGTACGCTTTTCAAGCAGCGTTATCATTCAGTTAAATGCATATATATATCAGCTGAATGAATTGCGAAAATTACACATGAAATGGCTCTGTATACAGAAAAGACGGTTGAGACCATTTCATCACATATTTATACAATACTGTACAAGTGCTAGAGGCTAAGGTAAAATATTGTCTCTAGTTATCCTAAAAATAGAAGCTCTGTTCTCTAAGAATAGTTCTACTTTAAGCAGAGTACCATGTGCCAGGAAAAAGGTAAATATTTTGGAAGTGAAAAAAAATAATTTCGCTTTCAGGGGAAAAATCGTTCCAAAAGTTATTCTCGTTGTTCAGGTGAGAACATCATATCAGACAGACTTGCAAAAAACTGGTCTACAACATCAGGTGAAAGTTCGACCAAGTTCGAAAATGCTGAAACATTGCATATGTGAGAGTGATTGCTATCATCGATGTTTGGATCAGCAATGCACACAGAAGGTTGTACCTGTTTGGTGCTGCTTTCCTCTCGTACTTCACCACCACCTACTCGTAATGGTGAAGTCTCAACGAATGCCGTCATCAGAATAGGTAGCCGCTTGGGACAACACGATGCATGAGTCGTTACCGGACCTAGCAAGGTATCGATATCCATTGGTACTGCTGATGGTAGTGTAAGACAGACGTCCAACACGCATTCTTCTCCGCATAGCAGACATCGAAGCACAGGTAAGATGCAATTTTGCCAGATTGGTCTGAATGAAAGAAACCAAGTTGCACTCAGATCTCTTAGCCGGGCTAATCCGAGGACTTTAGTTATTTGATCTCGGTAGCGTATAGCTAGGAATGTTTCTTCCATCGTAGCTGGAGTCTTGTCTGTGGCTTGGTTTGCCATATCGGAGCAGAAGTATCACAAATAAAATTCCTGCTACAAGTCCCAAAAGAAGAGGCAGGCCGCCGAAAAATGAATGAACAAAATTCGGGAAAATGCCCAGAACTGTTTCAAAGGGTGCTAACAGTCCTGAAAAAATTGTCTTACATATATGTGCGATGCCACTGGTATCAGACATGTTTAAAATTTGACCTAACATTTCTACAAAATGCAAGGGGCAATTTGTTGATAATAGGGAATGTATCTCTGCAGCTGTCCTTGCAACTTGCAGCTCATACGTCTCTTTGGACGAGGTTAGAGGCACGGTTGTCTGTAAAAGAATAGACTTCCTTCTGCTTAAAGTATCTATTCGAATAGAAGAGATATTCAAAGAAGGCCATATTGCCGCCTCCATGTCTGGATTGCTGTTTGGATACAATACTTGCATACAGCAAGTGACCATGGAAGTAACGCTCACGAGATAGGCTTTTCCTGGCACGATGCCACAACAGCTGTGGTCACTTATTAGAACATAACTGCCGTTGGAAAGTTGTCTGAAAAATGGTTCTATCTGTGTTGCAGAATTGCCATGCAGGTGACATGAAAGGTTATTTGAATACCCTTCGCAGGCTCCATGCAAGTTAATACCTTGACACAGAAGTGTACCGCTTAGTGATTTTTTACAATTGTTACCACTAAGGAATACCTCCTTTTTTCCTTCACTATAACATTTGTGTGTATAAGGTAAGCTCCATGTTGATGTATCCTTTACCCAACCTTTCATAATGGCCTGCTGGTATATATTTTTGGCAATACTTAAACTGGAAAGTTGTTATCGGAATTGTAATTGTTCCGTGTATTATCCATTCAATGACAGGTCTCTCTGACATTGTCAAAGGTAATCTCTCAAGTTTTTCAATGCTCAGAATCGTATAGTTTGCTCCTTTCTGTGCCAAACTGATTTGTTTATCAGTAAGGTTAAAGATAGAGAATAATGACGTTATGTTAATTAGACGCCATGGCACCTAGCCTGAACGCAGATTTTGCAACGTCCAGCCAAGTTGTACAATAGAACGCAATTGGGTTTGACCATGTTGTAACATTAGCAAGTCCTGCTCTATTATATCAATGATTCAGAAAAGGGGGTGGTGATGAACAGAGTGCCTGAATTAAGCAGACCACTCTTACCCAGTCCAAAGATCAGGGCTTGATCCACCGGCCGACTCCCAGAATGCCACCAAGCCTCACCACGACGCACCCACGGACCTTTCAGCTGCCACGCCTGCAAATTCGCCTGCACCCGGACCTGCCGCACTCCTGCACCCGCCAAGTCGAACACCAGCAGCACCCACCTCAAGTGCATCCTGCTCAACACCCGCTCCGTCCACAGACACGCCATCGAACTCTGGAACCTCCTAGACGCCACAGCCCCTGACGTTGCCTTCCTCACGGAGAACTGGATGAACGCCTCTTCAGCTCCCGACATCGCCATCGCCATCCCAGAGGGCTACAAGATCGTCCGGAGGGACCGCAACGCCAACCAGATGGGAGGAGGCATCGCCATCATCCACAGGAACACCATCCGTCTCACGACCAGCACCGACAACACCCTGACCACCGGCGAACACCTGCATTTCCAGATCCACACCGACCCGAACACCACCCTCAGAGGCACCCTGATCTACCGACCCCCGGGTCCACGCACACAATTCAGCGAGGACATCGCCGACTTCGTCAGCCCGCACGCCCTCCCCTCCGCCGACTACATCCTCCTCGGGGACATCAACTTCCACCTGGAGAACAACAACGACCGCAACACCAGCTCTCTGCTCGACAACCTCGCCAATCTTGGACTCAAGCAGCTGGTGTCCACCCCCACCCACCTCGCCGGACACACACTCGACGCAGTCTTCTCCTCCAGGCCAGACATCGACTTCAGCCACGCCACAGAGCTTCAATGGACGGACCACAGCTGCGTCCACTTCACCTTCAAGAGAACGACGACCCACCACCACCAGCAACAGACCGCCCGCAGAAGCTGGAACAAGATCACAGCAGACCAGCTCGCCACCTCCCTGAGCCAGCACCCTCCTGCCAGCTCAGCGAACCCCAGCCAGGCTGCCGACAACCTCACGAAGTGGATCAGCAGCTGCGCGGACGAGCTCGCCCCGCTAAGGACCCCGCCCAGCAGACCCGGCAGCAAGAAAGCCCCATGGTTCACCGACGAACTCAAGAGCTCCAAGAAGAACTGCCGAGCCCTCGAGAAAGTCTGGAGAAGGGAACCTACACCGGACAACAGGACCACCTTCAAGCTGGCCACCCGGAAGCACCACCAGCTGATCCGCGCCGCCAAGAAAACTGCATTCAAGGACCGACTGGACAACAACGCACACAACTGCAAGGAACTCTTCAACATCGTGAAAGAGCTATCCAACCCCAGCGCAGGAAACAACGACATCACCCCATCGCAAGACCTCTGCAACTCCCTCGCTTCATACTTCCACAACAAGATCGTGGACATACACAACAGCTTCAGCAACCAACCAACGCACACCAGACCGAACAACAACCCCCCACCGCCACCCTCCACGCCTGGACCCCGATCAGCACCGAAGACACCATCCAAACGATGAACTCCATCCACTCCGGATCACCGACTGACCCCTGCCCTCACTACGTCTTCAACAAGGCCGGCGCTGTCATCGCACCCCACCTGCGAGACATCATCAACACATCCTTCGACACCGCCACCTTCCCTGAGAGCTGGAAGCACGCCGAACTCAGCGCTCTACTCAAGAAACCCACAGCGGACCCACCGAGCTCAAGAATTACCGCCCCATCTCGCTCCTCCCGTTTCCAGCCAAAGTCATCGAGAAGACCGTCAACAAGCAGATGGCCGCCTTCCTCGAGACGAATGGATCCCTCGACCCCTCACAGTCCTGCTTCCGAGCCAATCACAGCACCGAGACCGCCCTCATCGCCGCCACCGATGACATCCGAGCCCTGATGGACAACGGAGAAACAGCGGCCCTCATCCTCCTAGACCTCTCCGCGGCATTCGACACTGTCTGCCACCGCACCCCAGTACAGCGCCTCAGCAACGTCGGAATCCAGGACAAGGCGCTGGAATGGATCATCTCCTTCCTCGACGGAAGAACACAGAGAGTCCGCCTCCCACCGTACAAGTCAGAGGCATCCGAAGTCATCTGAGGCGTCCCTCAAGGATCCTCTTTGAGCCCCACCCTCTTCAACGTCTACATGAGCCCCCTCGCGGCCATCGCACGCCAACACAACCTCAGCATAATCTCCTACGCCGACGACACCCAGCTGATCCTCTCCCTGACCAACGACCCAGCCGCCACCAGAGCCGACCTGCACGAAGGGATGAAAGAGGTAGCCGAGTGGATGACGACCAGCCGCCTGAAACTGAACTCCGACAAGACGGAGGTCCTCATCCTGGGCTCTTCACCCTCCGCCTGGGACGACTCCTGGTGGCCTCCCGCCCTGGGCACCGCACCCAAACCAACTGACCATGCACGCAACCTGGGCTTCATCCTGGACTCCTCCCTCTCCATGACCAGGCAAGTCAACAACGTCTCCTCGGCGTGCTTCAACATCCTACGCATGCTACAGAAGATCTTCTGGTGGATCCCCACCGAGACCAGGAAGACCGTCACCCAGGCCCTCGTCATTATGTGGTAAATAAATAAATAATACCTCTCTTTTTGAATGCATAAATGAATAACAGATAGCTCAATAAATAAGAGTCAAGATTCGAGGTAGTAGGAGTTTGCAGGTTTAATACAGCATAAGGACAGGAACAGGACAACCTGCACAGGAATAGGATGGCAAGCCCTGGCAGCGCTGCCGGGGTCAGGATCTGGACAAGAAGGCTAGCGTGGTATTTAATAACAGATACATGAGCATATATACATAACGCAAACACATAGCATTACATCGTAATAGGCGTAGCAGTGGGTGGAGCAATAGGCATGAAGCGTAGCAGTCGCGAAAGATAAGGGTGAAAAGAGGTGTAACAGGGCGTATACATAGACATGTGATGCAAACGTAACAGAATATGTCATGAATGGGGTGGAAACCATGGAGGGGGCTACCTAAGGAGCCGGGACCTCTAACCTGATGGTGCGCGCAAACTGGCAATGACGTGTTACTAGGAGAAGCTGGGGGCTATGAACTCTGTGCTAGGAGCAGAGACTGAAGTCTGGAGAGTCAGGGCGACATGTACCTAAACAGTATCTAGTATCTGATGTTTAGAGAACATGTTGATAGAATCCAAATGTTATCGGGGTAAAGGCGAACAGACTCTAAGACTGGAGCATGCATTATTCTACATGTAGTGCGTGATGAAGAATATTAAATGACCATTAAATGCAGTATTTCTCTTACATGGAGACGTAGAGGCTAGACAATGACGGAAACTATTGATGCGATTCAGTAGCTTTAGGAATGCAGAGAAGGAGGGCTGTACTGATAACTCGAATCATAACATACTATTGGCAGACTCAGAGGCAGAGCCAGGCTGAACCGGGCACTGTGAGGCAGGAAGTAAGTGAAGGGTCGAGGATACAGGTGGGGGCTGTATCGCTCCTCAGCGAGGCTTCAGGGGACAGGAGCTGAATCTGGTGTCCAGGCCCTTTTGAGGCCTAGAAACGGAGACTTTACAATGGAATAACGTGCACACTGAGAAACGTGGCAACGTAGCTTTACATAGGCCTGATATTCGTAGTATTCACGAGAACTGGAAACTGACATACTAAAGGTGGACACAACTATAATTGCGTCTTTAATCGAACATGGGGAATAACATATGCATATTAATCATGCACAGATAACATATGATGGATGACACGTAGGGACACAGAACATGGCAAAATTTACTTTTCCACATTCCCTCCTTGTCACTACGTTTCCTTCAGGAAACATCAATATTCATGATACCATCTATTATTTCATACAGTATCATTTGCTCGTCTCGAATTTTCTTGGAACGGGATTTAGAACGGGGCTTGGGACTAGGAATACAAGAGGTAGCACAAATGCCGCAAATCGCAGGGCCACATTGTATACAGAGGCAGCAGCTAAATATGATCGGTACTGCAATACCTAGAAAGGACAAGACTTTCCATCCCCAGGCGGAAACTATATTCCAGAACCAACCGGACCATGTCCAGGTGCCTGGATTTTGGTGTAACAGATGGGCAATTTTATGAAGTCTGGTTATAGCTGAATAAACAGACGGCGCGTTATTTGGAATGAAAATGCAGCAACTAGATCCGATGACTCTACAGGCCCCGCCCCTATCGGCCAATATGACGTCAAGGACGAGACGATTCTGGAGCACGACAATTCTCATAAAGGATTGTTCCTCGGTTAAATTACTTAGAGCAGAAGTAGTCTCAATTACTACTGCTTCAAGGGTTCTGGTTAACCTACGTATCAGTTTACTATTCACAACTGTACCTAAATAAGGGAAGACACCTTTATTGATATCTATATATTGTTCTAGAGCAGTTTCAGTATAATCGACAATCGGGAGGTTTCTCTTGTGTCTAGTATGTACTAGGTGGGAATTCCTATGGTAGTCGGGTGGGGCTAGAAAAACAGGTGGCAGTAGGAAGGCAATGTAACAGGTTCCCTCCCAATCGAGGGGCAGACGAACATATGCGGTCTGACCACAAATAAAATAAGAATGACGTGAAGCTTTGAAAATAGATTTCCCACTGTCACTATACTTGACAATAGTAGTACAATCACTATGTCCTACATGTACAGAACCATTATTTCGGACACATAATTCGCCTTTGACTGGTAGTACCGAAATTGCAGGTAAGTCTGGAGTAGTATCAGACTGAACATTCAGGACCATGAAATTCGAAGAATAATTACCTAAATTATACACTTCATTTTCTAGATCTAACCCGGTTCTGTGGGGGAGACCTTGCTTGTCTGGAAAACATGTACTGTTAAGAAAAGACATATCTGTTGAGGATGACGTTAACGTGGACCATGCTCCACACGAACCATTATGTGAAAAAGGATAAGGAAAGAGTGGCAGAACTCCCTTCGGTGTCTGAAAAGGGGGAGTCGACCACACACCCAACAATTAGTGGCATTGCTGGTCTGGTGTGAATAATGTAACATGCGGATGAAAGAATTATTTCGCATAGCGAGGCGGTAAGAGAGTTCATGAGGAGGCAGATCACTAAACGTGTGCTCCACCGTAACATTAGCAGACTTATTTACATGAGAAACTGGAAAATACAGGTAAAATGCATAACTGGTGCAGGAAATCATAATGCTGAGAAATAATATGAAACATAGAAAAACGATACATCGGATTGAGTTTTGACTAACTCTCTCACTATGGGGGTCTATTTTATACATGTCAGAAACAGTCTAACCGTTTCACCTAGGGGAGGACTTAGACAATCAAACTGGCTGACTTATTTTACTAGACCGGAGTTTCAACTTATACTCCTGCTGCGGAGTTTTCTCTAACGGGGAGGGTGCAGTATCATTGTTCTTTGCGGGACAGTCCTTAAGAATAGTACTTTGGTAATCCTTCAAATCCTGGGAAATGTTCTTTGAGACCGGTTTCAGTCCATAAAACTTCTTTACGTGCGAAAGGTGCACCCAGCCTTTGCGTCCCTCCAACTTCACGGCTGTACGGGTGGCGAGGAGGACCTGTCGGGGCTCCTTCCAGCGAGGCTCTAGCGGACTTGAGCGGTCAAAATTTCGCACCAGGACCATGGATCCTGGAACGATTTCATGCGGTGCCACCTCGGTATTGTCTGGAAATGCGGCGGCAACCTGTGAACGACAAGAGTTGAGGGCAGACATCAAGGAAGCTAGGTAATCTGTCAGCATATTACTTGAAACATCGGTAATACTTCGGGGTCTGGGTTTACCCCACATGTTAGGGGGGCGGCCGAAAACGACCTCATACGGGGACAGACCTGATCTGGAATGTGCGACCATGCGCATATAGAACAAAGCGACTGGCAGAGCTACTAGCCAGTCCACACCTTTCTCTTTACATACTTTGGCGATGCGGATTTTCAGGGTCTGGTTATGTCTCTCTACGAGACCTGCTGCTTCAGGATGGCGTACACAATGGAACTTCCACTGGTACCCTAACAAAAGGGAAACATGCTTCATTAACTCTGAGGAGAATGGCTGGCCGTTATCAGAATATACGACCCTAGGGAGTCCATAACGGGGGAAGAACTCACGAACCAACTGCTTGGCAGTGGTCGCGGCTGTGTAATCTGGGACTGGATATGCTTCTGTCCACCTGGACAAAGCGCATACAACTACGAGGACATACTTGAAACCTCGACATCGCTCCATCTGAATATAATCCATCTGGAGGACTTCAAAAGGGTGGTCAGGAGGCTGGAATCCCCCTTGTTCCACCGGGACACTTTTACCTGGATTAAACTGACAACATATCATACAGGTACGGACTTTCTGCTTGGCTGCAGCTCGTAAATGCTTGTTGAACCAAATGTTCTGGATACTGTCTAACATAGCTTTTTCTCCTAAATGTGCTGGACTATGTGCGGTATTGATAATGACTTGAACCATAGAGTCGGGGAGAAACCAAGTGGCTTTTCCTTTCGTTAACCATCCTTGATCTGTCTGGACCCCTCCTTGTTCGGACCATTTCTTGATTTCTTCGGGAGTAGCATGTAACTGGATATCTATGACATCTTGAGTAGGGTCCTTAACTGTCATACATGTAGTCGGATCTGGAGTGTGTGTCATGTTAACTGGAATGTCTGGAGTCTGAGCTGTAAGCTTGGCTGTGCGATCTGCTAGATCATTATCCTGGGAAATAATGTCAGTAACTTTCGTATGTGCTTTGCATTTCATGATAGCAATGGATGTCGGTAAATGTATTGCATCTAACAGAGCTTGAATAAGGAGACCATGCTGAATCTTGGTTCCATGAGAAGTCATGAAACCTCTCTCCTGCCAGAGCACTCCAAAGTCGTGTACGACTCCAAATGCGTAGCGTGAATCTGTGTAAACATTAACTTTCCGGTTCTTAGCGTGTATGCAGGCTTGTGTCAGAGCAACTAGCTCTGCTGCTTGAGCGGACAGGGTGTCAATACGGTGTGTTTCAATAACTTCGGTGTCGGTAGTCACTGCATACGCGGCGACTAGTTCTCCTGTACTTGTTCTCATACATGAACCATCCACATAAAGTGTCAGGTCGGGATCTGGTAACGGAATATCTGTCAGATCTTGTCTTGGCTTGGTCGTAATATTAACTACTTCCACACAGTCGTGTGTGTCCGGACTTAAAGTAACTGATGGTAACAGTGTAGCAGGGTTCAGGATGTTGCAGCGTCTGATTTCTATGTGTGGCTGAAACAGTGTCAATTCATAACCTGTTAAACGTGCGATTGTCAAGTGCTGAGTCTGTTTTCGGTTTAAAAGAACTTCCACGGAGTGTGGAACTTGTACTGTCAGGGAGTGTCCTAATACTATGGAATCACTTTGTCTGATAGCTAGTGCTGTGGCTGCAACTGACTTGAGGCACGCAGGCAGAGCCTGGGCTACAGGATCTAATGTGCTCGAAAAATAAGCACAAGGCTTGTATTGTCCTGCTTGATCTTGTGTGAGAACAGATAATGCTGTACCTTCGCGTTCTGTGACGAAAAGTGTAAAAGGCTTACTGTAGCTTGGTGTGGCTAGAACTGGAGTTTGACATAGGGCTTTCTTTAACTCATTGAAACTGAGTGTATGTTCAGATGTCCAAGGGAGGACAGTCGATACGGCTGCCTCCTGTGTCGTTAACTGTATCAGTGGCTTGGCTAGAAATGCATACTGAGGAATCCATTGTCGGCAGTAAGAAGTGAGGCCGATAAAAGCACGTACCTCCTTCTGGGTCTTGGGCTGAGGAAGACTCGCTATTAACTGGATACGGTCTGGTGTCAACTGCCTACCCCTCTTGGACAGTAAGTGTCCTAAGTAGACCACTTGCTGGACACAGAATTGAAGCTTAGAAGGGGACACCTTGTGCCCCATCTCGGCTAGGAAATACAGAACTGTGAGGGATGCTCGCTCGCAAGCACGTTCAGAACGGGCTGTGACCAGTAGATCATCGACATACTGGAGCAGGGCAGTGTCAGTTGGCATGTGAACATTATCAAGTTGTCTCTTAAGTGCTTGACTGTAAATACTAGGACTTTCTGTGAAACCTTGAGGAGCTCGTGTGAACATATAGCTCCTTCCATTTAAACAGAATCCGAAAAGGAACTGGCTGTCTGGATGAATGGGAACACTGAAAAACGCGTTCTTGAGGTCGATTACAGTAAAGAACATGGCTTCGGAATCAATGGCTGTTAATAGGGAAGAGATATCTGGGACAACTGGGTACTGGGGAATAATACATTTATTAAGTTCTCGTAGGTCAATCACTAATCGATATACTGGGGGTGCATTTGGATCAGTACGTTTCATGACTGGAATGATCGGAGAATTGCATACATTGGAGTCAGTTTCTACAACCACTCCTTGAGCGATGAGCTCGTCAATAATTTTGGATAAGGCTGCTACAGCCTCCGGTGGCAATCTATACTGTCTGATTCGTGGTAACACTACACCTGGCTTGAGAGTCACACGATGGGGTGTGATTTGCATATAACCTACATCAGTTGGACCTTGCGCCCATAAATGCTGCGGAACATTAGACAATCTGGGATCAAAATCTCGTAATACATAGTGACCCTTAAAGTCACGCAGGAACAGACGTATTCCCTCTGGGGAACAGCATATAACTGCACCTAACTCTTTCAGTGTTTTAATACCTAATAGATTCTCTGGACATGACTTAGTAAGTAACAGATCAGTAGTACGGGACAATGGACCTACTTCTAGAGTAACTGGCTTTGATATTTCATTTACAATGGGTTTTCCTGAAAATCCAAGGGAAACATTTCTTGAGGCTGAGAGCGGAGCCCCTGGAACTTCGGCGTGGCTAATTGTGGTCCTACTTGCCCCTGTATCAATCAAAAACTTTCTGTCTTTCCCTAATACTTGACTGTGAACATAGGGACCTTCTTGATCTACAGGTATCTCGATGAGAGGCAAGCCTACCTCCCTCTCTAGGCTGTTTCATGAATACGGTTGATACTCTGGATACTCAGACTGTGCATACTGGTACATCTGCTGTGTAACGTGCTGTGTTGCAGCGATGGGCTGCGGTGCTGTAACTGTCTGTGGTGCATTCTGTGGCTGAGGAATCTGTGAAACTTGTTCTTGTCTAGGCGGACGTGGTCTTTCTTTAGTCTTACCAGTAGCTATGTTGTGTTTCAGAACTGCACACTCGTTTATAAAATGACCTGGCTGTTTACAATAATTGCAGTTCCCTTTAACGGGAGCTGCAGGATGACTGGCTTGATTCGGACCCCTCTTCTGACTGTCTTGAGGAACAGATTGTGCAACTAGTACTTTCATTTTCGTGTCTTTCATACGCTTTCTCTCGTGTTCTTGCTCTTCTCTAATTCTATTCTGGTGGTATTGGAGCATCTGTAACATCTGGGACGGGGTATTAGCTTGCCAGGTACTTTCGACTTTCAAAACTCGATTCTTAATTTGTGGACTTGAATTCTCGACTAATTTAGTAACAAAAAGGTGAGGGTATGACTCACTACTTGTCTTGAGGCCACTGTTGATGCTAAAACATTTCTCAAATCTAGAATAAAAATCACTAATGTCTTCGTCTTGTTTCTGTTTACAGGCTGAGATTGCATCCCAGTCTTCCTTTTTCGTTGTTAACAATCTGGGTAAAACTTGAATCAATAATTCAGGTAATTCTTTACATTTCGCTCCAAGACCGGTACCTGGTACTCGTGCCTTATCTTCAGCTTCTAGAACTGCCCAATCGATCTTTTTCTCTCCCACCTCCCATTCTTTTTCCTTGAGCTTTTCATACACCCCTGCGGGCAGCAGAACCTTTAACATTTTAATTATATCTGGATACGTGTATTCTCCCATACGGAGCATGTCTTTTAATTCTCGATGGAACCCTGCTGGATCTTTATCATGACAGGGGATTAATTTTTTCATCTCTAAGAGTTCCATCTTTGTGATCGGGGTGTAAACAAACACTCGTTCTAGTTCGCCACCCGTTCCTCTAACTGGGTGGACTTCTCGTAACGGATTCTGTCTCTCCATGTAAAATGGTTTACTTTCTGGGGGTGAGACATGAACAAAATGCGGGTTCAAAAACGTTCTATATTTGTGACGCTGTTCTAGAATGACACTAATTAAATCGGTACCTAGACCTTTCCATCTATACTGGAGTAACTCGTTCAGGATATCATGTAACGGGCCTGGATCAGAGTGCTGACCCTCATACAATGTAATGAGGTGCTGAATCATATACATACCCGCCAGTCGTTGCTCGGCTGGGGGCATTTTCAGAAACATTTGTGCCACTATTTCGTCTGGAAAAGTGGTAGAATCAGTAGTCCATCGGACTGCTGATCGGGCTAGTTCTTGTTCATGCATAGTACTTAACTCACTGTAACCGATTCGTGATTTCAGAATGTGATCGGTAGCTTGAAACACTTGTTCTAGAGAACCTTGTTCTGGTGCTGGATGATGGAAAGTTGACTTGTGTTCTAGGCGTAAATGGCGATCTGGAAATCTAGATTTTCCTACATACGCTATTCTGGCGGGATTCTCGTCGTCTACCTCTTCAGTATCAGAGTTACTTTCTTTCTCGCTTACTTGTGCTGCTTTACGCTGTTCGTGTAACTTTATTATTTCTTTACGGATTTTCTTGTACATACTTTCCATAGCACTGATGGTCCTGTGCTTACCCTCGGCTATATTATCACTCCACTTTGTCAGGGTTCTCATTTCGGCTTGATCTTTGGACGGGTAATCTTGTTCTCTTATTAAACAATTAATCAAAAACTTTAGTATCATGAGCTGGATCTCGGCTTTCCTTTGAGACATGACTTCGCCAATGCTTTCTGGATCATCCCCTGTACGGATGAAACGATATATTCTGTCTAGATCTTCTTTCATATTCGGTAGGGTGACTAGATACTCGGCCACCTTTCTTACACGTAATGAATATAAAACCATATTATCCTCGCCTGGGACTGGATCATAGCCGCATTCATTAAGGGCTTTTCTTATCTCTGCTACAGACTGATGTCTGGGCGTACGCTGTGACGCTTGTGCATGTAATTCGGCTGACGTTAAACGCTTGTGTGGCGGCGGGGTCTGAGGAGGACCTCCTCCTGCGGCCCCTAAACTAGAATCGTCGACTGATCCTCTTCGTACTAGTGTGGCAGGAAATTGAAATGCGGGCTGAACTGGTATGGCGGGCTGGACCTGGGGGACCGTAACAGGTACTGCAAGGGGTACCCCGGTGTCTGGAGAAACGGGGAGTGCCTGATTTACAGGGACTGGCGGAGCGCGAACAGGATTTGCATATTCTGGGACTGTGTCGTCCAAATAGGACGAAATGAAAATATCAGCTGCGGTCGGTTTGTGACGTAACTTGGTCGGAACTAATGGTGGCGGAAAGTTACTGGATGCCTCCGGGGTCGCTTTTGGCAGGCCCTCGGCAAGAAGAGGATACATACCCTTAATAAGAGCATGCCTCTGTCTGTCTGACTGTTCGGTTTTAACTCGTTCACCAATCTCGATTAATTCCCTTTCTTGGGCTCGTTCCAAGGATTCTCTACTTAATTCTGACTTTCTGATTTCTTTTTCGGTTCTTTTATGAGATTCTTTGCGCCATAACTCGATGGCATCTTTCTGTGACTGTCTGGCTTTCTTTTTCCATAATGCTTCTTCTACTCTCATGATGCACTCGGCATCCCATGTGCCTGACACAGGCCATCTATACTTTTCCTCTAACTCTTTGGTATACTCTACCCATAAATCTAGATATAATATGGCACTTATGCCATGCTTCTGATACATAAAATGACCTGGACTGTCCCTAGGCGGGACAGGAACTGCTGCTTCCAGCAGACCCTTTCTAGTTTTTAACTGACGTAACTTAGAAAACAAGGGCATGACTGAACTGTAACTGAGACACAATACGTAATTACACAATAAACACGATAACTACTTCACACTCATACCACAACATCAAAATACATGAAGAACATTTAGAATAACAGTTCGAACAGAATACAACCTGGAATACAGGACACAGAATACCTGAATTTTCTCGAGAACAGAACTGACTAGAACAGAAACTAGATGCACTGCTGAAACAGTACGAAACTTACCGGTCTCATACAGAGACACGTCAGGACCCGCATCCACCGAAGTGGACACTTCGTTTGTGGGTCTGTGTACCACCAACCCACGGACCAGAGTCAATTAAATTGACCCTGTCTAGATACTACCCCAGTAACGGTACTCACCGGGCAGCAAGAACGGAAGGCCTCGGACTGGACTGGACTGCTACGACGACGGACGACGAACTTCGGACTTCAGTTACGGGTGGACCTCCGGATACCTCGGACCTTGGACTCTCGGCTTGGGCTCTGGTCGGGACTCGCCGCGTTCCTCCACCGCCTCGTCTGGATGCTGGACCGCCTCCTCCGTCTCCTCCGTGGGCCTGAGGGATACTTGAAGCAGAAATATCTGCACGTGCACGGTATGGTTCCGTCACGGCTGCAGAGGGTCAGGGGGCCGGCGTGGCTTCACCGGCGCGTGGGGAAAGGGCAAGTCCCTATTCGGGCGCCATTATGTGGTAAATAAATAAATAATACCTCTCTTTTTGAATGCATAAATGAATAACAGATAGCTCAATAAATAAGAGTCAAGATTCGAGGTAGTAGGAGTTTGCAGGTTTAATACAGCATAAGGACAGGAACAGGACAACCTGCACAGGAATAGGATGGCAAGCCCTGGCAGCGCTGCCGGGGTCAGGATCTGGACAAGAAGGCTAGCGTGGTATTTAATAACAGATACATGAGCATATATACATAACGCAAACACATAGCATTACATCGTAATAGGCGTAGCAGTGGGTGGAGCAATAGGCATGACGCGTAGCAGTCGCGAAAGATAAGGGTGAAAAGAGGTGTAACAGGGCGTATACATAGACATGTGATGCAAACGTAACAGAATATGTCATGAATGGGGTGGAAACCATGGAGGGGGCTACCTAAGGAGCCGGGACCTCTAACCTGATGGTGCGCGCAAACTGGCAATGACGTGTTACTAGGAGAAGCTGGGGGCTATGAACTCTGTGCTAGGAGCAGAGACTGAAGTCTGGAGAGTCAGGGCGACATGTACCTAAACAGTATCTAGTATCTGATGTTTAGAGAACATGTTGATAGAATCCAAATGTTATCGGGGTAAAGGCGAACAGACTCTAAGACTGGAGCATGCATTATTCTACATGTAGTGCGTGATGAAGAATATTAAATGACCATTAAATGCAGTATTTCTCTTACATGGAGACGTAGAGGCTAGACAATGACGGAAACTATTGATGCGATTCAGTAGCTTTAGGAATGCAGAGAAGGAGGGCTGTACTGATAACTCGAATCATAACATACTATTGGCAGACTCAGAGGCAGAGCCAGGCTGAACCGGGCACTGTGAGGCAGGAAGTAAGTGAAGGGTCGAGGATACAGGTGGGGGCTGTATCGCTCCTCAGCGAGGCTTCAGGGGACAGGAGCTGAATCTGGTGTCCAGGCCCTTTTGAGGCCTAGAAACGGAGACTTTACAATGGAATAACGTGCACACTGAGAAACGTGGCAACGTAGCTTTACATAGGCCTGATATTCGTAGTATTCACGAGAACTGGAAACTGACATACTAAAGGTGGACACAACTATAATTGCGTCTTTAATCGAACATGGGGAATAACATATGCATATTAATCATGCACAGATAACATATGATGGATGACACGTAGGGACACAGAACATGGCAAAATTTACTTTTCCACAACTAGCCGACTGGACTACGGCAACGCCCTCTACGCCGGTACCACCGCCAAGCTCCAGAAGAGACTCCAGCGGATCCAGAACGCCTCCGCCAGACTCATCCTCGACATCCCACGAAACAGCCACATCTCCGGACATCTGAGAGACCTTCACTGGCTCCCCGTCAACAAAAGAATCACCTTCCGCCTCCTCACCCATGCACACAAAGCCCTACACGACCAAGGCCCGAGCTACCTCAACAGCCGAATCAACTTCTACGCTCCCAAACGCCACCTCCGATCAGCCAACCACGCCCTCGCCGCCGTCCCCCGCATCCGAAGAGCGACTACAGGAGGAAGGTCCTTCTCCTACCTGGCCGCCAAAACCTGGAACTCCCTCCCGACCGACCTGCGCCTGACCCAAGACCACCTCTCCTTCAGGAAGAAGCTGAAGACCTGGCTGTTCGAGCAGTAGCGGCACCCCCCCTCCCCCAGCGCCTTGAGACCCTACGGGTATGTAGTGCGCTCTATAAATGCCATTGATTGATTGATTGATTGATTGATTGATCCATCACCGTTTTTTAGCTCACTGCACCATCCCAGCTCAGAAATTGGCTATATGCAAATTAGTCTGTTCCTGTCCCAGTGCATGATGGGAACAGGGCAAACGAAACTACCAAGCCAATTCTTATACTGGGAAGGAAACAAGCTTCCGGGGACCGGTTTCTGCCATTTCAGGCGTCGTCGGCCCGGCTTGCTTGAATCCTGATGGTGCAATGAGCAAGGGACTCACATCTGAGTATACCCTTCCACGCTTATGGTGGACAAAATGATTCAGAAAAGGGGGTGGTGATGAACAGAGTGCCTGAATTAAGCAGACCACTCTTACCCAGTCCAAAGATCAGGGCTTGATCCATCACCGTTTTTAGCTCACTGCACCATCCCAGCTCAGAACTTGGCTATATGCAAATTAGTCTGTTCCTGTCCCAGTGCATGATGGGAACAGGGCAAACCAAACTACCAAGCCAATTCTTATACTGGGAAGGAAACAAGCTTCCGGGGACCGGTTTCTGCCATTTCAGGCGGCGTCGGCCCGGCTTGCTTGAATCCTGATGGTGCAATGAGCAAGGGACTCACATCTGAGTATACCCTTCCACACTTATGGTGGACAAAATGATTCAGAAAAGGGGGTGGTGATGAACAGAGTGCCTGAATTAAGCAGACCACTCTTACCCAGTCCAAAGATCAGGGCTTGATCCATCACCGTTTTTTAGCTCACTGCACCATCCCAGCTCAGAACTTGGCTATATGCAAATTAGTCTGTTCCTGTACCAGTGCATGATGGGAACAGGGCAAACCAAACTACCAAGCCAATTCTTATACTGGGAAGGAAACAAGCTTCCGGGGACCGGTTTCTGCCATTTCAGGCGTCGTCGGCCCGGCTTGCTTGAATCCTGATGGTGCAATGAGCAAGGGACTCACATCTGAGTATACCCTTCCACGCTTATGGTGGACAAAATGATTCAGAAAAGGGGGTGGTGATGAACAGAGTGCCTGAATTAAGCAGACCACTCTTACCCAGTCCAAAGATCAGGGCTTGATCCATCACCGTTTTTTAGCTCACTGCACCATCCCAGCTCAGAACTTGGCTATAAGCAAATTAGTCTGTTCCTGTCCCAGTGCATGATGGGAACAGGGCAAACCAAACTACCAAGCCAATTCTTATACTGGGAAGGAAACAAGCTTCCAAGGACAGGTTTCTGCCATTTCAGGCGTCGTCGGCCCGGCTTGCTTGAATCCTGATGGTGCAATGAGCAAGGGACTCACATCTGAGTATACCCTTCTACGCTTATGGTGGACAAAATGATCCAGAAAAGGGGGTGGCGATAATCACCACCCCCTTTTCTGAATCATTTTGTCCACCATAAGCGTGGAAGGGTATACTCAGACATGAGTCCCTTGCTCCCTGCTCCATCAGGATTCAAGCAAGCCGGGCCGACGACGCCTGAAATGGCAGAAACCGGTCCCCGGAAGCTTGTCTCCTTTCTGGTGAAGAATTGGCTTGGTAGTTTGGTCTGCCCTGTTCCCATGATGCACTGGGCCAGGGACAGACTAATTTGCATATAGCCAGGTTCTGAGCTGGGATGGGGCAGTGAGCTAAATAACGGTGATGGATCAAGCCCTGATCTTTGGACTGGGTAAGAGTGGTTTGCTTAATTCAGACACTCTGTTCATCACCACCCCCTTTTCTGAACTATTATATCAATAGCAGATGATACAATGCTGTCCAGTGAATATATTCTGGAGGACAGAGTCGTTAACCCATTGTCCACTACAGAAAGTGATTTTTCCAAATTTATACGATCAATTTCTCGTATTTTTTCAGCTGTTTCAATTTGTGTTACTTTCCAAGCCTCGTTGTAAGCAGCGTATATACCGGCGTATATTAAACGTTTTGACGCTGTTTGCATGGTCCCGGTATGAAATCACGCAAGTCAGCACCGTCTTTAAGTAAAGTCAAGTGTTGCTTAATTTCAGCCAGTGTGGATTTCTGTAGCCATACAAGGCATAGTCTCACTACACTGTATGTTGTAACTATCCCTGGATGTTGTCTCTGGGAGTATCTTGGGTCTGGCCTGTTCTGTTTTAACCCCTGTATTTTGTTCAGGAATCTATCTTGACAGTTATTAGTGTCTGTGGGCCAGATCAACCATTTTTTCCAATCAGTATTTGTTCTGTTTTGGTGTAAAATATGGGATACGTCTATCTCCACATCTGTAGTGCTATTACGATCAGGTATGGGCTTCGGAATAGACGGTTTATTTAAGTCTTTTATCTTGGCTAAGTAAAGACAGGTTGTTTGCTGAATTGTGTCATTCAGGAATATTATCTGTTCTGGGATCATGCAGGCTCTAAATAATGCTTTTAGACCTTGTACCTGCCAGTCTTTTGTACCCCAGATGGTTTTTGTTTCAATGTTGTTTTTCCAAAATTCAAAACCAAATGTAGACATTTTGTCATATAACTTTTCATAATAAATCAATTTAGTATTCGTCAACATTGTTTCCATTCCTGTCTTATTTAAAATTTTGAAATAAAATGTTTCTGGATCACTGTTGTTAAACCCTGAGAAGTATTGGAATTTCTCATAAAATGTTTTTGAGCTGCCTTTTGGCGGAGTTGGACAATGTTCCCATTGGTTATAAGTTAAAACATTTCTAGGTTGAGCAGATTTATGCAAATAGTGATGGCCAAAATGATTATAACAATATAACTCTTCATAATTCGATGAATCCTGTAAATAATCATGTTCTGTGAATTTAGCTGACATTACTAAATCTGACATCATATTATTAATATTTTCAAAGTCCCAATCATCAGAGAAAGTACTTGGTGTCACAAAGTCACTTAAGGAAACCTTAAACTGGTGTGGATATTTCAAGAGCTCAATCGGGCCATAGATATCACAATCCGTTTTGTCCCATGCTACCCCATCGGGTATTGGATTGGCTGTGATGTTCACTGATGACAGTTCTCTTTTCTCGATATGAGAGGATGTGTGAGGCTTTAGGACCAAGTTGATGTTCTGACTTGCTGTGTCCATTGTACTATATTTTCCATCAATAAATCTACCCAAACATAAAAATATGATGAACCAAAGCAGGAGGAAAAGTACACCTAACACAATCCATAATTCAATCCATGATGAAATCAGATATGTTTCTTTTAGTTGGTGAAAAAGTTCAGGCATTTTGTCTTTGAAAGTTTTTGTTGCTGGCGTTTCTTCATGCTCGCTTGGATCTTCAGAAAAGTCATCGAAATTGATGAAGTAGCCAGATGCAGTTCTGTCAATTGTTGGAATCGCTTCCGGATTTTCATTTGCTTTTGGATTTTTCTTTGTTTCATTAGCATAGTCTGAGCCTACATCGTTGTAGACAGGTGTTTCTTGATGGACTGTTGCAATTTGGGTTTCAAGAGGCACAAGTTCCATGGCTTTGTTGCATAGTCCTTTTTTTATTCACTGCAGGTTTATCAAATGTGATTAGTCTTTCCGTTTGAACCCCTTGGATTGTAGCAAAATTTGGTCTTCTGCTATTTCTTGGGAGTCCACTGGGCCTTGCTACTTATTATTGGCCACATGATTGTGGTTTTACCAGGTCGATGGATACAACTCGGTTCTCCTTTTTACCAGCAAGGGGCGGTAGTACTACTGATCTTGTTCCACTGACAGCTAAGACAGGTACTGCTTTTCTGTAAGAAGGCCCAAATTCCTTCTTCTCTGCGATCTTTTCTCTGACCAGATCCCCAATCTTTGAAATCCAGACAGGTCTTGCTGGGACAGGTGATTTTTCTTCAGTGGCTCTTGGCTTTAACTTTATATTACTCAGCCTTCTTCTTGTTTCACTTAATTCCTGTAAAACAGCCAAACGGTCTTTTATATCAAAGGCTTTTTCTTCTACCACTGAAGTGTGACTATCTAAGTCCTGAATGTGCATTCTAGTACCGAACAATAGTTTGTAGGGAGTGAAACCTTTTAGAGAATTTCTTGGCAGATTGTTAAGACTACGTCGGACACTTGTTAAATGTTTGACCCACCCATCACCCGAACCTAATACCCTCGCCGTTATAGATTGCTTTATGTCCCGGTTTTTTCTTTCCACTACCGCGTTTCCCTCAGGATGGAAGGGAGAAGAGTACCGCAATGCAATGCCCATGCTGGTCATGGCCTCCTTGTAAGCTCGAGAGCTAAACGCAGGACCCTGGTCAGAATGTAGCATGCCAATTGCGTATATGCCGATAAAGACTCGCAAATCTTTTATAACAGTTCTGGCGTCAGCCGAGCACTGGGGTCTACATTTTAAATGAATCTAGTCTTTATATTTATGGGAACGCATTTCTCCGGCTGGATTTCTGCGTATAGATAGCCTGATGCTTTCTAATAAAGGAGTCCTGGCAGTAGTCTGGTCCAGTTCACAACTGCGATCTCTGTTGCAGTCTGGACAATCCTTTGCAAATTTGTAATTTTGCAGGCTCATCTCTGGCCACCAGTATTCTGATTGTAATTCTTTTAGAGATTTCACGATCTCTTGGTGCCTAAGACCCAATTCCATGTGTGCGTCTTCAATCAAGAAGACTCTCCGGTTCGTGTTTGGAATTACCCTATCCCCCACTCCAGGGATTTGAGCAAAAGGAACGGAGTTTGCATCAATTATGTATGTATTGTTGAGTGGATAGTCGAGAGGTAATGCTGCATAGTCGCCTTTTAATGAGGCTTTTACCGCCAGCATGGTTTCTCCGTCTATGTGTTTTTTAGAACACTTTTTTTGTGGCTACGGAAGCCGGTTGAACCGCTTCCGCTGTGCTCTGTCAGCCAATGAATTCCCTGCAACGTGAACGCCATCACGTTGATGACTCAGTGTATGTATCAAGTGAGTCTTTCGTGGTTCTTTCTGCAAAAGAAGTACTTGTTCCCATAGCTTTTTATGCTTTATTGTGGCACCTGTGTCATCTTTGTAATCGTTTTTGATCCATGTCTGCATGTCATTATTGTAAGACTTGACGCAGAAATGCGAATCGCACACTATCAGTGTGGGAAATTCACGATCGGCATTTTCAAGCGCCATCTTTAAAGATCTTATTTCAGCTCGCTGAGCTGAACAGTTTCTGAGTGATTCAGTTTTGGTGATTATCGGTCTGAATTTACCAAATCGCCAGCGACCTTTAACAATCGCGCACACTGCGTTGTAGGATTTTTTATCTACATCGTAGTGTTGTGCAAATCTGTCCATATAGATTACACATGTGTATTGCTCGAGAGGCAGAATTTCGATTGGCAGAGGATATTCTTCTTCATATTCTAGATCTTCTAGTTTTTTCATTTTCGGGTCCAAATAGTATTTCACGTTTTCTGCAGCAAGAGAATTTTCCCATTGTATCCATTTTGGATCTAATGCCACTGCATTTAGATTGCGTGGGCTTGTTAATGCCTCAAGGGCTGATTCTGCTGTTAAAACAGTTATTCTCTTGCCTTGGGCTAGGGCTCTTTCTTTTGCTACAGCAGTTTGAACCGCTATTAGAATTTTTTCAGTAGAACTGAATTTCATTTCAGCTTGTGTGTACAAGTGTGATTTGTAAGCTATTGGTACCGTTTCTCCCTCATTAGAGGTCAGGTACGTGAATCCGCATCTTCCTGGGATGACTCGGATTACAAGGTTGCGTACGTTTTCGCGAGTTTCCAATTTTGTTTTAGCTAACATGTCTGTTTGCAATGATCTTAAAATTTCTGTGTGTTTCTGAGGCCAATCGATTGGTTTGAAAACAGGTTTTATTAATTCATAGAGAGGTTTAACCCTCTCTGCATAGTTTAGAATGTATGTTCTTCCGAAATTCAGGAAACCTAGTATTGATTGTAAGTTCTTCAGCGTTTTTGGAGCTTGGAGAACAACACACTTCTCTAAGAAGTTGTTTGCTAGGCTTTTGCCTTCACTTGATAATTCATATCCTAAAAACAGGTCAGTTAGATAAGCAATTCGTGACTTTTTAAAGTTGAATTTGTACCCTTCAGCTGCGAACCCAAGTATTATGGTGTTCACTCTTTTCAAGTGTGTCTCCAGGTCATCATCTGTGAGATAAATGTCATCGACATAGGATAATGAATCATCATCATATATTTGTAGTAACTCTGTTACCCTTGCTGAGAATAATCCTGGGCTGTTCTTGAATCTCTGTGGGAGTTGACAGAAGTGTTTCTGTGACCCCATTATTGAGAAAGCGGTCAAATACCTGCTTTCAGGTGCAATGTTTTGACAAAAGAATCCATTAGAGATATCTAATGTCGTTTTATATTTTTTGCGCACAATGTTATTCATTAGTGCTGTACTGTGTGAGTTTTGTACTGCAAATGTTTTACAACAGGAGTTTAGGTGTCTGTAGTCCAAAACTAGACGATATGAATCGTCTGGCTTGGGGACAGGAAACAAAGGATTGTTCATTTGTGAGGTGCATGTTTCAATCACCCCCTGGTATTCAAGTTGATCTAAGATCTCCCTGACTTGCTTTTTAGCTTCTTGTTTAACTGGGTACTGCCTTTGTGCAGTGGGTTGATTTTTTACCTAGATTTTGTGAGGAGGAGAATCCTCATCCCATCCTACATGATTTTTATATAATGCAGGAGCTTGGGACACTGCCCATTTTCTTGCAAATGTGTCTTTTTGATGAATTGGAATATGATTTGAGAAGGCAGGCATAATCATTTCTTCGCCATGAGGGCACTCCCTGACAAACTCTGGTGGCCAGTCTTTCTCAGCTAACAGGATGTCATAGCCTTTTGAAAGGTTATCCCAAAAGAGACCCCTTACTTTCTTAGTTTTGTCCCCCTCTATACGCAATGTTATTTCGTATAATTTATGGGGTTTGCTAACTCTGGTGTCTGCAGTTTCCACTTGAATGTATTCATTCTTGTCCACTGTCTCCAGAAGATTCATCAGGATCTTGCAAGCTATTGTTACTTCTGCTGCGCTGTCTAGCATTGTCTGGGCCCACTCTCCGTTTTTCAGCTGTGTCCTCAGTATCCTCGGCATGTTTTATTCTAATACTGGCTACCTTCTTTTTTGGAAATCGTAATTTTTTACTTTGATGAGCAGGTTCCTTGTCTTTGGACTTTACGTGCTCTTCCTTGTGTTCTGACCGTCCTCTTCTTTCCGATTTCTGTGAGGAAGTCTGAAAAGATCGAGAGGGACGTGTATCAATATCTTGATATCTATCAGATTTTCTCAATTTATCCCCATCTCTAAGGTTGTATCTTTTCTCAGAGGGCTCCCTCGGTGGAGACTTGTTTGCTCGGTCTGGAGATCTATCTCTCCGTTGAGGAGACCTTCCTCTGCACTGGATCGTTTTTATCTGGGAGTGGATTGTTTATTACCATCCCAACTCTTTTTTGGAGTGTTCAGATTATTTTTAATAAAGGTTTTTTCAGGATTTTCAGTTAGTTGGGGTTTTATTGGTTTCTCACCCAAACTGTCTCTTCCTAGTTCTTCATAGGATTTTTCTATGATTCTGGCAAGTTCAAATGGTTGTTCTGCTATATCTGTTTCTTTCAATTTCTGCAGGTATGTAATATCGTCCATTGCCAATTGAACTAATTCTCTATATGCCTTTGTTAATTCTTTTATTTTAACTAAAAGTTCTTCGCTTGACATTTTTTCAATGTCTGGATGTGGTGTGTAGCTAGCTAGAACCGGCCACGTGGCTCATGGTCTACCTAGTGGACTGAGCCTGGTGATGTGATTTGATGTTTTATGGTGCCATTAAACCAGAGCAGATGCTCTTGGTGAGTTAGTGGGATTTCAACGTCCTCGAAAGGAGCGTATTCATCCGGAGGTTCCTCTATTTTGTAATATTGGAATTCGTGTGTTACAGCATGTGCTGCTGGAAATTGTATCCATGAATAGAATACCTCTGTCTGCCGATATTCATGGGCCTCTACCACATATATGACTGTACCACCTCGTGATGATACTCCATTTTCTATAAGTTTTTTAGTTGTAGTTCTTCTTATATTTCCCGGAATGATTATAACATTCGGGTCATTGTCTTGGAGACTTGTGTCATCCGCTAGGAGTTGAGCTGCTAATCTAGCTTTCACCCTTTCATCGTCACTTTCCCCCATTTTACTGAAAGAAAGTTTTGTTGCAGACCAAGTTTCAAGGAAACAAAGATTAGGTGCAGAATATTTTGGAACACTGTATCCTTCAACGTTAACTAAACCAAAAACTATACATAGGAATCTCTTCCTACTAAGTTCCGGCGGATATTAACCTTTTACCTACTCCAGACGTCTATTGGAGTTTTTACGGGAAAAAGGGGTCTGTGTGAAAAAGCACGACTGAGTTACTCTAATGTCTTGCGTTAGATTATCGCCTTACCAAATGTTGGGCGCCATGTAGTGTAGTTCCTATATTCCCAATAGGCTCTGCGCATTGGAATAATATAATCGGCAGTGTAGACGTAGGACTGAGGTCATCTAGGTCTCTACTGACTATATTAGACTTAATTAGTTTTGCCAGCTAGCTCAGAGGTCACTAGAAACTTTCTCGAATGTTCAGGAAAGAGTTAACTCTCCGGATTTAGACAAGAAGGGATTCGTTTCTGACAACCGCATAAACATGACAACTTTACTCCCTAGAATAAAGAGTGTATCTCTAGAGTCGTGTGAAAACAATAGACGGTTATTTCACTCAGTCAATCGTGCATACTTAGTTTCTCCAGAGTGCAGAGAAATAGAGAGACGGGCGTTTTCAATAAAAGTTGTCATTTATTGAACAGTCTTCTTTTTCATGCATGAGAAATGAATTGCCACAAATGTAATACTTATTATGATGTAAAGTGCGTACAGTAAAAGGAGTATTATGAAATAATACTGTAAAAGCATTGATATGGTTTCTTAGCCATATGATACTTTAAAATGGATAAAATATATACATACATAAAAACATTGACTAACGTACTCAACTGGTGCTTCTAAGATACGCCTACCCTGATGTACCTGACCTAAGCCTAATACGTGGGAAGGAGTAAGTAAGTTGCAGTTTAAGTTAAGTTGGTTTTTGCCAAGGAATCTGAATCAAGAATTCTCTTAAGGATTTAGTCAGCTCCGTACCTTGGTAATAGAATGTAGGAGGTCTTGTATCTCCCTCTCAGGACTCGATCTCCCAGCAACCCGCAAGGGTGACTGCAAACACCGGAGCTGGAATTTTCTTGGCTGGAGAAAAAGACACCGCCTTTCTCAGTGCGTCAAAAGGGAGGGGCGGCTTCCTTCGGCTCTTGCATCAGCTGGGCTTTGGGTAAGTAGATATCCGCTCTGCTCCAAACCACCGTGTGTTTGCTTAAGGCAACGTTGGTATATTTATACCTGAAAGGTGTCGGGTTTGACGTAAGGTTGGACATAAGACGTCACTAAGAACTGACAGTTCTTTCTGGACTCCAGGAGTTCTTGTGCAAATTAAAACAAGAGCAGGGGGATTTCCCGGGCTGCTGGAGGCTTGGTTTGTTTAAAGAACGCGTTGTACTTTCTAGGAGTCTATGGGAGTAGCCTTGCCGTATTTGGACTGCATGGGCTATTACTAAATATGGATATGATTCTTATGCCTTTATAAGGATATTATTTGTTATAAACATATAAGGGCATGAATCGGGAATATCGAATTAGGGTCCTAGATAGAATCACAACACCCTGACCTACGCAAAAATATTTTGCGTAAAACACAGGCAAGTAACCCCCTACGTGTAATACCCCAAACCTTCTCTGATATTAACATTCCACCTGACTTTTCTGTAACCGTTGCTAATGAAACCTTTCTTTTGCATGACAACAAAAACCCTCTTAAAAGATTACTAATCTTTAGCACACCCCATAATCTTGTTAAGTTAGAGAGTAGTGATATTTGGATGATGGATGGGACCTTTAAATCCACACCCATTCTATTCAACCAAATATACACTATTCACACCTCATACAGTAGTGCCCTTAGTGTACAGTTTACTCCCTGATAAACAAACCTCAACATACACTGAATTTTTGTCAGTGAACAAAAGTCCTAGAAAAGTGTTAATTGACTTTGAGTTACTTATGAATTACCTATGATTAACACAATTATCAAAATGTACACAGATAACCAAATTGAAGGATGCGTCTTTCACTTTTCACAGGCTTACTGGTAAAAAACATCCTTTATTTAATAAATTTTTTTAAAACTTTATTTTTTCAGTTTATGTAACCGATACAAACCCCCCCTCAATTGGCATTGTTACATCACATGCACACAGTTCGACCATCTCATTATGGCACTTGGGGATACAAGCCGCACCTGGATAAGTATAGACACATGAAGAATAACAGATTAGCAGGCAAATAAATAACATCCGACTCGCCCTGGGAAGACTGCCCTCTCTCTGCCAGGCTCGAGGTACACATGCTTCGCCAGGCAAGTAGGCCCTCCTGCAGTTTCTCATCCCTCCGAGTGAGCTGCATATGAGTTTCCTCAGCCAGGGACCATTCTCTCATATCTCTAAGCCAGGTGGACACCTGTGATGCCCGCTGTCCCATCCAAGTAATCGCCACCCTATGCCTGGCAAACACAAACATCAGTTGCAACAGTTTATAGGAGAGTTTCCGTTTCTTGGGCTTTGGGACTAATGCCAATAAACAATGCAAGGTATTCATTGCTATCTGAAGGCCTGTAGTGGTGACTATGTGATTTACCAGGCCTGCCCAGAAACACCTGATCAAAGGGCAATCCCAGGCTAGATGCAGGAAGCCCGCCCCTCCTGCACTACATCTGGGGCAGCTATCCCCCCTGTCTCCAGACAAGCGCCTCAATGAGATCAGGGTTAGGTAGGTGCGGTGCAGGAAATGAAAGTGTATCAATTTGAATTGTGCATTGCTCGATACCTTGCGGGTGAGTGACCCTATTCGCTTCCGCTGCCACTGTTCCTCTGGATCCGCCTCCCATGGCGGCACCGGTGGGGTGGAGTCCTGTTTCATAGCCTCATATAGCAGAGAGATTCATCTACGCCCCCTGCTGCAAGAAAGAAGAATGTTTAAGTTGTGAGTCATTGGTGGTGCATCCGGGCACTGAGGCCAGGTCACATTTACCACATCCTGCAGTCCCCGATAGTGCAGGTACTGCCCTCTTCCAAGGCCGAAGGCCTCCTCCGTCTGCTCATAAGTCAAGAAGGACTTGTTGGGGTAGAATTGGCCAAAACCTCACATCCTCCCTCCTGCCAGTTGTGAAAGGACATATGTTTTTCCATGGCAACGAAAGGGGTCAGTATGCAGACCGGTAGTTCCCTATGGAAGGGCGCCCGCCGCAAGACTCTCTCTACAAACCGCTGCCAGGTGCCCGCCGTGTGACGTACACCATAAGGCAGAGTTTCATCTGCTCCCCTGCCCTGCATCAATGTGACCTGTAGCTCCTGTATGGTCGCTCTGCCCGCCAAGAGGCGCTTCTCCCAGTTATCCGAGTCAGCGAACCCCCTGGCCGCAGGCTGCAGTTGTGATGCGTAATAATATAAGTCGAAGCGCGGTGCCTCCAGGCCTCCCTCTTCGTAGTTACAGACGACAGTGTGGAGAGCTACTCTGCTGTGCCAAACCGCCCAAAGCAGGGACGTGAGCAGCATGTTGAGAGTGCAAAAGACTCTTGGGGGAAGAGGACACAGTGTATTCTGGAGGACGTATAGCGTCCTGTGAAGCATTACCATCTTTGCAACGGCTAGCCGTCCCATTAAAGAAAGCAGCAAGGATTTCCAAAAGGACACAGATTGCTTTAGGGACTGGAGTATCCTATCGATATTCCGGGCCAGCAACTGTGAGTCAGTTAGGGCCACCTGAATTCCGAGATAACGGAATCCCTCCCATTCCCAGCACAGCCTGAGGTCTGGCAATTCTTCTAGTGGCACCGAGTCAAAGCCCGCCAGCGGGAAAATCAAAGACTTGCTGCGATTGAGCTTCAGTCCCGATGCCTCGCCGAATCTATCCAGGTGGTGCAGCAACATCGGCAGTGCCTCCCTCAGAGCTGTCAAATAATACAAAGCGTCATCCGCATATAAAGAGATGACATTGCATGTGTCTCCCAACGGAACGCCCCACTGTATCATCTCCGCACAGACTCGAACAGCAAAGGACTCTATGGGCAGGGCAAACAGGATTGGTGAAAGGGGACACCCCTGGCGTGTACCCCGTCCCAGTCGCCACTCTTCCGACCGTGCAGCTCTAATCAAAAAACATTCTTAGTTGACGATTATATATCAGACAGTAAACTGCAATTTGAATTGAAGAAACTAACACCACTTTGCTTTTTTCCTCCTGACAATGTAGATGAATACTACACATCTATAACTCAATCTGACTATTTTACTGCAAACAAGGACAAATTGGCACCCCTTCTAAATTACTTTGAAGACACATGGATTGGCCAGCTAAGCAGGTCAGGTCGCAGGAGGAAGCCACGTTTCCATATGAAGTGGTGGAACTGCTACTCGACCTGCTTAGAGGGAGGAGCAAAAACAAAAAATGCCATAGAAGGATGGCACATCTCATTCAACAAATATATAGGTAAACCACATCCCAACTTCTATATTTTTTAGGAATTTTTTGAAGAAGGAGCAAAGTTTCCAAGAAATTAGAATTTTGCCAATTATTAATTGGTAGTCTGAACCCACAAATCTCTAAAATAACAAAATAAATTGCTGAACGACTATTGGGTGCAAGTCAACAATGTCCGTTGATGGTGGCTTCAGACTACCTAGATAATATTGCACACATCCTACATTTCTAATCTACAGTAACTACTAAACAACCTTACTTGCCAGTTTTGGCAAAAAATTTCCCTAATTCAATTGTCATTTTTCTAAAAAAAAGTAAATTATAAACTAGAATTTGGGTTTCTTACCTTCAGTTGTCTTCTTGTTTCAACTCTTGGACTTGAGTATATTCCCACTTTTCACCTAGAGTCCTGAGCAGTCCTTGAACCCATAGTAAATAATTCATAATCCTTTCTGTAAGCCATGACCCGAGTTAAACTAACCAACATAGACACAGTTTGGCAAAGCCATTTTTTTACAGCAAAAATTGTGCTGAAAACTGTGCTGTGCTCAACTACAAAAACCGCATTCACTCAAAAAATCCAGAAAAAAAGACTTGTTTGGTAACAAACGCAACAAGAAATCCATTGTTGCATTCCTCTCTCAATCAAATTCAGGTTAAAAGAGCACGATAAAGAAAAAACATGTTAAAAACATCGCTGCAAAAAAATCCATCGCTGAATTCCTCTCTCTAACACAATTCAGGATAAGTCCCAAAAACCAAATATCCATGTTTTAAAAATGTCCCAAAAAGTATTTCTGCAATCCATGAAGTCTGTCTCCATGCTCCTTCCACCTATCCGTAAAACCGCGACAACGCAATAACTTCATTTAAAAAACCTGTCTTATCTATAAAACTTCTAAAAATATTGCTTTCTTAACACTATTATTTAATAGAAAAAGTAATCATTCATTTTAAATTATTCTACTAAACAAAAAGTGTTACAAAAACAATCAACCCGACATGGGCCTACAACTGCTACCTGCTTTGGAAAACTGTTTTAAAACATACCAAAAAGTCACAATACAACTACCCTAGTTTGTACAACCTCCCTTCTCTCTCCTTACAATAAACTATGCCACCCTTAATCTATTTTTAATAAGTTAAATTTGCCTTACCTGGACAAAGCTCTTCCATGCTTCTGATCCAGACCTCGACGATCCTCGCAATGATGAAACTTATGTACAAGCGGCTAATATGTGAAGGAATGGCGGTTTCTTGGCGGAGCCCATGGTCCTAGTGCGGTCGACTGCCTGAGATGGAATCGGTGGTCAGAGTGCGGGTGCGGTGGTGGCTGGATCTGTCACTCCCATCACACCACCATGTGTCTGGTGGTCTGAGGACTGACAGACTTGCGATGTGGGCCAATGTGTGTGGCTAGCACTGTTGTCTTGCAGTGTGTCTTGCACGTACTGTAGCAGCTGTATTTCCAGTCACAATTGAAGCCTCAGTAATTCTAATACTTGTTAACTAACATATGTATCATTTTCACAGAGCACCTGTACAAAGGGCGCAGATTTACACACACCCACAATGTGAACAGTTACAATGTCTTCTAGAGCAGTGTTTTCAGAGCATTAAAGAACCACCACCCAATTTTTAGAAGGACAACATTTCCTGACACATCTAGCTTTGATGGACATGACACAGCAATTGCTTTAAACGTCACCACCTTAACCAAGCCTTTCGATATTGGACTGTGCCAAGATATAGATCTGTCCATAAAAGTGGCAGATGGTGAATGGCATTGGAGTCTGGAGCTGGAACACTTTTCAGAGTAGGGTGCTGGTCTGTGGCATCCATTCACAAAAATATCAATACTTCTGAAAAATCTTTGTGTTGAAACCAGTGATTTTAGCTAATTTGAAAACCCTCTGCTGCAGCCGTGTTGTGTAGTTCTTATAAACCCATATAAGATCTGCGCGTTTAGACAACATTCACTATAGGATTGGTGCCAGATGGATTCTAGACACCCCTACGGGTATGTTAGCCTGTGTACCAGCTAGCTCACAGTGTCACTAGAAACCCCTCTTATCAGAGAGAGAATAGTTCTTGCCAACTATCGAACCCAACAACCCTGATCCTTCAGGACCGTGGAAACATTGTACTACCTTTCATTCCGTCACTCGAGCTCACTTAGTCTGTCTTAGAGAGATTCACAGAACCAACGGTCTGGACGTTTTTCAATCAGCAGTTATTGAACGGTCGTTATTCTAGTGTAAAGTAGATGAGCCGCAACAACCACTAGACAGTACCAGATATAAATGATTAGAAGCAGTATGAGAGTAAAAGGATGATAGAGTTCTACCATCTTGAAATAATCATGAATACAGACGAGTATATAAAATACATGATAATAAAAGTGCATACTTCTACGATGCCTCCCTAACTAGATGTACCTAATTGTATCAAGCATGTGTGTAGTTGTTAAGCCAAGAAAGAATCCCTCTAGGATAAAGTCAACCCTATTACCTGGATTGTGAGACTGTGGGACCCCGTCCTTGTCTCAGGTTGGACCCCCCACGAGGGATGTTAGATCACTATAAGCTGGAGTATCTGCATGCAGGATCTCAGCGTCTATGGTTGGTGTGTCGGCCTGGAAATCTTGGTCTCCTCTGTCTGTCTTAGCAAGATGTGATGTTTATATACCCATAGGTCTCCCCGGGGCTTCTACCTTGATGTATTACTTTCTCGGACTTAGGATGACGTCGGGAATGAACTTTATACATAGATATTATACAGGGGATGGTGGTCTTGCTGAGCTTCCAAGAATCCTCGTGTATAATCTATGAGGCTTCTACCAGGGAGAATCCTGCGTTCCGTGTGCAGTGTCGTATCTAGGTAAAAGGTCAGTCCTTAAGAACTGTTCTGTATGTAATGTAGGGGGGGATATAGGTGAAGGGTTTTTATGTTACCTGAGCCTATATTGGGGTACCTCTATGGAATATAACAGCAGAATATAGGGTCATGTCAATTTTTGCTTTAAAACAAGACAAGTGCCTGTCATGCATTTTGAAATCTTTATTTTACAAACACACCCCTAGGGCATGGGAGCACTTTACATGGGCATTAGATTACATTATACCAGGTCCGATTAATTTTAATTTAGGCACATAATATTAAGTGATGTTGTGCCAATACTAAGACTCAAACCTGGCTCTCCAGATCCAACTCAGCAGCTCTGGCCTACGGCCACATCGATCTTTCTCAGTTTATCTGTGAAATACATATGCAAGTGGCTTGGTTGTGTACACTCGCATATAGTGAGCACATTCTCTGTTGAAATGTCTCTGTGAAGTAAAAGAAACAGCACCAACAGATGCTGGAAGGTTGGCCCAGACTCTTGCTAAGGGATACTTGCAAGAGTATGTTTTAAAATTTTACTTAGGAACACAGTTCATCACTTTTGTACAGGTGCACAAACAGGGCTAAGCATCTTAAATATCACATATAGGCCAGGATCTTGCAACCCACCAAAAACTGGCTCTTGGCCCACCAGTGGGTCTGAAACCACAGTTTCGGAAACATTCTAGGGAATATCTTACAGTTGTGGCCAGACGTGGAACAATAACTTGGGGAATCATTTCCACACTTAAGGAACCGACGCCTTCATGTCTTTGGTCTGCCTTGCTACATAACACAAGGGATCAAAGGTTCAGTTTGTAAATCCTTTGCAGCTTATACAGTGACCTGCTCCGTCCACAGACACGCCATGAAACTCTGGAACCTCCTCGACACAACATCACCATACGTCGCCTTCCTCACGGAAACCTGGATGAATACCTCCTCAGCCCCCGACATAGCCATAGCCATCCCGGATGGATACAAGATCACCCGGAGGGACCGAGTCAACCAGACCGGAGGAGGCATCGCCATCGTCCACAAAAACACCATCCGAATCACGACCAACTCTGACGACACCCTCACCGCCACCGAGCACCTTCACTTCCAGATACACACCGACCCCAAGACCACCCTCAGGGGTACTCTCATCTACAACCCCCCGGGACCACGCACTCAATTCAGCGAAGCCATCGCAGACTTCGTCAGCCAGCACGACCTAACCTCCTCCGACTACATCCTCCTTGGGGACCTCAACTTCCACCTGGAGAACAACAATGACAGCAACAGCACCGCCCTACTGGACAACCTCAACAACCTCGGACTCTAGCAACTGGTGAACACCCCCACCCATTACGCCGGCCACACGCTTGACCCCATCTTCTCCTCCAGCAAGCACATCTCCTTCAGCCACTCCACCGGACTACACTGGACAGATCACAGCTGCGTCCACTTCAACTTCAGGAAAACCACGACCCACCACCACCCCCAACAGGTTCCCCGTAGAAGCTGGAGCAAAATCACCGCCGACCAGCTCACCACCTCCCTCAACCAGAGCCCTCCCACCAACACAATGGACCCCAACGAAGCGGCCCGCAACCTTACACAGTGGCTCACCAACTGCGCCGATGACCTGGCACCACTGAAGAATCCCCCCAGCAGACCCAGTAGCAAGAAAGCCTCGTGGTTCACAAACGACATCAAAAACTCCAAGAAAAACTGCCGCACCCTCGAGAAAGCCTGGCGCCACAACCAAACAACAGAAAACATGACTGCCCTCAAGGACGCCACCCGCAAACATCACCAGCTGATCCGCACCACCAAAAGGACTACATTCAAAGAACGACTGCACCCCCCCCACCACCCTCTGCACTTGGACCCCGACCAGAACCAAAGGCACCACCCGCATGATGAACACCATCTACTCCGGCTCCCCAACCGACCCCTGCCCTCATCACGTCTTCGACAAGGCCAACTCCATCATCGCACCCAAACTCCGGACATCATCAACATCTCCTTCGCAACCGCGACCTTCCCGGAGAGCTGGAAACATGACGAACTCGGCGCTCTGCTGAAGAAACCCACCGCGGACCCCACCGATCTCAAGAACTTCCGCCCCATCTCGCTCCTCCCTTTTCCTGCCAAAGTCATCGAGAAGACCGTCAACAAGAATATCGCCGCCTTCCTCGAGACAAACGGATCCCTCGACCCCTCACACTCCGGCTTTCGAGCTAACCACAGCACCGAGACCGCCCTCATCGCAGCTACCGACGACATCAGATCCGTGCTTGACAACGGGGAAACAGCTGCCCTCATCTTCCTGGATCTCTCAGCTTCATTCGTCATAGTATGCCACGTACCCTTATACAGCGCCTCAGCAACACCGGCATCCAGGGGAAGGCCCTGAAGTGGATCATCTCATTCCTCTCCGGTAGAACCCAGAGAGTCTGTCTCCCGCCGTTCCGATCGGGGCCACAAAAGTCAGTACCGAAGTACCTCAAGGATCCTCGCTCAGCCCCACCCTCTTCAACGTCTACATGAGCCCCCTCGCAGCCATCACACGCCAACACAACCTAAACATCATTTCCTACGCTGACGACACCCAGCTGATCCTCTCCCTCACCAACGACCCCGCCACCGCCAGAGCCAGCCTCCAGGAAGGAATGAAAGACGTCGCAGAATGGATGAAGACCAGGCGACTGAAACTGAACTCGGACAAGACGGAAGCCCTCATCCTGGGATCATCCCCCTCCGCCTGGGATGACTCCTGGTGGCCCCCTGTCCTGGGCACCACCTCCAAGCCAACGGACCACGCACGCAACCTGGGTTTCATCCTGGACTCCTCCCTCGCGATGACCAAGCAAGTCAACGCTGTGTCGTCATCCTGTTTCAACACCCTGCGCATGCTCCGAAAGATCTTCCGGTGGATCCCCACCGAAACCAGGAAGACGGTCACCCAGGCCCTCGTCACCAGCAGACTGGACTACAGGAACACCCTCTACGCTTGAACCATAGCCAAACTACAGAAAAGACTCCAGGCATACAGAACGCCTCTGCACGACTCATCCTGGACATCCCCCGCCGCGGCCACATCTCTGCCCACCTGAAGACCTGCACTGGCTCCCCGTCAACAAGAGGATCACGTTCAGACTCCTCACCCACGCACACAAGGCTCTCCATGACATGGGTCCCAAGTACCTCAACAACCGCCTCACATTCTACACTCCCACCCGCCAGATTCGCTCGACCAGCCTCGCCCTCGCCACCGTCCCACGAATTCGCAGAGCCACCGCCGGAGGAAGATCCTTCTCCTACCTGGCGGCCAAGACATGGAACTCCCTCCCCACCCACGTACGGCTGACCCAGGACCATCTCTCCTTCAGGAAACAACTCAAGACCTGGCTGTTTGAGCAGTAGCGGATCCCTCTCCTCCAGCGCCTTGAGACCCTAGTGGGTGAGTAGCGCTCTATATAAATTTGCCTGATTGATTGATTGATTGACACTGATCATCTCTGGACATTACCTGCTGGTGGTGACCATCTACTGATTGCTTCCAGGGAGTCTGTGTGATGCTTACATTGGAGATGAAGAAGCTTCTTTGGGAAACATCTGGAAACAGGTCAGATTGAGGAGTCCGGTGAGGGAGGCAGAGACTGCACAAGGAGCTCTTCAATGCTGACCGCCACCAGTGGGCAGAGCGTTGTTACCGTTCCACGGTGAGGTGTCTCTGCAGAATTAGGTCTCTACATGATGCCGGAGCCAAACTCTCCACGTTTAATGACTCCTGCTCTCTCAAGTGCAGGGAGAGTCTTTATACCATTTACAAATAATGTATGTGGTCCCAAGCTGAGCGAGCCAGGGCTGCATGGTGACCCCTGGGAGGCCCTACACCAACAGTGGTATCTTGAGGTTTAAAAACAATCCAGACATCAATTATATGGGCGAGGTCTTAGAACGGCGTCTCTGTTGTATCGGTCCCCTGGCAGCCCCAGCTCAGAGTCCCTGAAGATCTGACTTCAAAGTTACAGCTTCAATGCTTGAAACCTCAAGGCTGGGGGAGAGAGTGGAGGAAAGCAGGTGACATCTGGTGTAGTGATACACTGACTCTGGATGCATCACTTTATACTACAATCTTATCACCAGGCCCATGTTACAAGGAGGTTACATCTCTTAACACTTCAATCCTATCACCTGCATTATGTTGAAAGGATATTACATCTCTTTACACTACCATCTAATCCACCGGCACCATGGTTTTTTTAAATTTCTTTTTTAATTTTCTTCTTTGAAATTCTCATACACCAAGGATATGCTCAGAGTACATTTTGTCAAAGCCATCCACTACGCAGCAGATGTAAAGCTTCCCCTATCATGAACTCTGAAGATCTTAATGGTAGCACTTTCCGCAGATACCCTCAAGCATAGTCAGTTCAGTTCTTATAACTTGCCAGCCATAGGACTGATCCTGCGGGTATATTATCCTACAGAAAGGCATAATCATTGGACAGAATACGTCATTTGTCACAGCTTATCCAGCCAGTCAATACAGGGGGTCCAGAAGTGCTTTTTTCTTTCCCAATTTACCCTATCTAAGTTCATTTTATATTTAATAGCATCAATCCAATCTAAATAGGTTGGTGCTATGTCTTTTAACCATAGTTTACAAATTTCTCTACGAGCAAGGATAATCAGATATATTGACAACTTATTAACATCCGAGGAAGTGATTCATAATTAGGAAAAATGCCAAAAACAATCAGTATTACGCTTTAAAGAATCTGTAATTTCTTTATCTATCTTGGCAAGATTTCTGTCCTACATCTGGTCGATATCCTGAGTTTTTTGAATTCCCAAATATCTTATCTCTTGTTTCAGAATGGGAAAGTGGGCATTTATGTTTCAGGCCATACACTCGGACTTCGACTGGTTAATCTCATATCCAGAAATCTGGCCAAACTGTGAGGCTGCACTATAAATTAATGGTATCACTCGTTTTGGATCTGAGGTATAAATCATCATGTCGTCGGCATAGAGTGATACCTTTTTTTCCCGGTTTCTACATTTGAAGGGTGCTATATTCATATCCTGCCTTATTTTGTCTGCCAAAGGCTCATATATAAACTGAAAAGGAGAGGTGAGAGGGGGCATCCCAGTCTCGTCCCTCTTTTAATAGTTAAGGGTGCAGAGAGATAGCCATTTAACAACAGTCTAGCTGTAGGGTGATGGTAGAAAGATGAAATAACTCCACAAAAGTTCTCACCCAGATTACATCTTTCCAGCACTCTGGCTAAATATGCCCAGTTTACGCGGTCAAACGCCTTAGTAGCGTCAAATGTAATAATAGCCATTGGCAATTTATATAAAGATGCTAAGTCTATAGCTCCCACTAATGCATGAGTCAGATCTTGTATGCTCAGTCCTTTGACAAACCCCTTCTGATCGCAATGTACAAGATTGTCTACTACACGATTTAATCTCTCTGCTAAAATCTTGGCAAGAATCTTATAGTCAAGATTAAGCAGATAGATAGGTCTATAGGAATCGCATTGCCCCGCTGGTTTAGAGGGTTTGAGAAAAAGGACCACAGTTGCCTCATTCCACGATGGGGGTATTTTCCCCCCTCCTCAAAAATAGAAGAAAAAATAACTGGTGCTAAGACCTTATATAGTTCTGCTGGCAACCCGTCTAGACCTGGCGCTTTGCCTCTCTTACCCTACTCTGTAGCACTAGCCACCTCGTTCAAACTAATATTTCCATTTAAGTTATTGGATGCCTCGTCATCAATTCTTAGCAGAGAAAATTGCTCGAGCCATGCTTGGATTGAGCTATCCTGCGGAGATAAATCTTCTTTATATACATGCTCGAAGTGTTTAAAAAAAGCTGTCTCAATATCAGTTGCATTCTCTGAGATCTCACCCAAACTTCCAGAAAAAACTCCTTTAATCCTATTTCTGCTTTGCTCCTTTTTAGACTTCCAAGCTAGGAGCTTCCCACTGGCTTCCCCATATTCAAAATGTGCAAGGGTGCTTGCCTGCCATCGCCTGCTGACTCTAACATCTAGTATCTCTTCTAGTTTCAATTTGCAGGCTGAGAGCTCCCCTTGAATATTTGCCTTGGATAGTTGACTCTGGACTGTAAGGTTATGTTCTAGCTCGGCAATCTTTGCCTCGATTTCGGCTATCGTGGCCCTGAACTTTTTTTTGTCTTGTGGATTGAATAGTGGTGATCATCCCTCTCAGGTACGCTTTATAAGAGCAGCCACGGCCGGTAGTAGGTGTAACTGCAGGGCGGTGACGTGGAGAAGGGGAGGGGCAGGGTTGGGGGTAGTAATGTATGGATTACAGACTTTAACAGGTAAGTAAACATATAAATAAATAAAACTAATTTCGTTGCGCGCACTGCATCGCATTTGGTGATGCAGTGCACACAACGAAATTTGTTTTATTTATTTATATGTTTACTTACCTGCTAAAGTCCGTAATCCATACCTTACTACCCCCCACCCTGCCCCTCTCCCTCCCCACGTCACCGCTCTGCAGTTACACCTACTACCGGCCGTGGCTGTATAAGAGTCCCAAACGATTTCAATTGAAGAGGTACCTAGGTTAAACTCAAAGAACCTCTCCGACTCATCTAACAATTTTCTTACCACTTCATCTTCGAGCAAAATAGTTCGATCCAGAGTCCATCTTTTAATACTCTGTTGCTTAGACAACTTTAACGCTAGAGAGACAGCGAAATGGTCTGACAGGTGCTCAACTAAATGTTTGACATCCTCCACTACACCCAATAATTGTTCAGCAATCAGAAAGAAGTCCAATCTGGATATATGTCCTAACTTCTTATTATGAAAAGTATATTCCTTTTTAGACCCACATTTTTTCCTCCAAACGTCCAGCCAACTCATTTGGCGCATTGCAGTCACTAAGAGAGATCTCATTTTACAGTTATGTGGGATTTTATCCTTATATGTTTTATCAATTAGGGGATCCAAGACCAAATTAAAATCCCCCGCTAGAATTAATGGGTCTTTAAAAGCTAGGAGTTCTTCCAATATCTCTCTGAGCGGGACCGGATCGTCCAAGTTTGGGCCATAGTACCCAGCAACCGTGAATTTATATGTATGGAACTTGATCTTCGCTACGGCCCACCGGCCCTTATTATCGACTTTAGAGTCTTCCACTACGAAGGCTGCATTTGTTTTAACCAAAATGGCAACCCCCCTTATAGTTACTTGCTGAGTGGTGCATATAACATCTTGTATCCATTTTTTCCCCTTACAAAACTCCCTCAGCTCTTTTTCTGTAAGATGGGTCTCTTGGAGAATGAAAATTTGCTCAGGGGCATCTTTAAGATATTGTAATATTCTCTCCCTTCTATGTTTTACCCTCAGACCATTAAGATTCCACGTTAAGACCTTCAAATATACGTCCTGCACTGATCTAGCTTGTGGCATTCCTTCCTAAGTATATAGTATGTCTTTTTGAATGACCTAATTTGACCTGATTTGGCGAGTCGGACGTATTTTTGTTTTTTTACCGATATGCTCCCCAGCCAGTGCCCACCTCCCCCTCTCCTCACCCTCCATTTCCCCTCCCTAGTGCTCCTCTGGAGAACCCCCCTTCTTTTTATGGCCCTTCTCTGGCCTTGAGGCTCCCCTCCCCATATCAGGAAGGTGTGTAGTGCGCTCTAAGTATATGATTTTTTTTTCTTCTCTATTTTTTTTCCTTTTTATTATGTTTATATATATATTTTTTTCTTTTTTTCTTCCCTTTCCCCCCTCTTCCCTACCCCTTTTCTATTGTTTCCTTTTTTCTTTTCCCTCTTTTTTCTTCTTATTTTACGCTATATAACGTGGCAGAAAGAGTTAGTGAACCCTCATTTTATTTTTATACATACCTTTCAAGGATGCAGGGAATTTCAATTGTGCCGTCGCACCAAGCTGTCTAAAGGGGTCTAATGGTTTTCCTAACTCCCACTGTCTAGGTGCTGTTATTGAGGAAACGTCAGATCTAATCTGAAACCTAATCCCCTCGGCTGATAAGGAGCTACTTTTTAAAGCCCTGTTAAGAATCTCATCCTTTAGAGTACATGTCAAAAAGTGTATCAAAATCTTTCTTGGTCTAGTTTTGTTCGGATTTAGTCTGAATGGGTCTCTATGGACTCTCTGAATATCTCTAATGAGATCTTGCTCAGAAGCTTCCACTGCAGTCGCTTGCTTGATGAGTTTTGCTCCAAATTCTTTAATGTTGCATCCTTCAGCCCCTTCCAGAACTTTCAAAAGGCGGAGATTATTTCAACTCTGAGAATTTTCAATAGATTCTAATTTTTCCTGATAGCCCATCTCCCGTTGTCTTAAATCGTCAATTTTCTTTGTGTGTTGAAGAGCCGAGGTTTTGAGGTCTGTAACTTGTTTCTAGGGCAGTAGTTCTAACAGCCAATGAGTCGAATTTTTCTTCTAACTTCTCACAGAATGTCTTTATTTCCTGCTGATTCTTCTCCGAGACCCAAAACCCATTTCTCATCTCTTGACTTAATGACTACAGAATTAGCACAACAGATTGGTCGCTAGCTAGCCCCCCATCATCTTCACTCTTTTTCTCAGTCATCTCGCCGCTCTTAATTAAAGGAGTGTCCCCCTGACTCTTGACCTCTTCATGATCCGCCGGGTGTTCATCTCCATCCTTGGACAGAGTGACCCCATTACCGGGGAGGCTGATCCATTTTGTAAGATAGCTTCTAAGTCCTCCATTTCCGGTCTTTGCATTTCCACTGAATCTGGCTGATCTTCCAATACCTGGTATCTATTAGGGCTCAAGAAACTTTACGGAAAGTTAGGTGATTCAAAAGTAAGGGGATTAGAACCACCTGGCAAGGGTTTTGATTCAAGAGTAGAGGGTATTACTCTAAAATACTGCTTGAGTGAAGGGGCAGGCTTTGCCCTAGATAAGACTTCTTGAGTGGTAGAATTAGCCTGAATCAGATTAGTATTCTTAAAGCTAGCCTTCTTCTTGTTGGAACGAGGTTATGTCTCTCTACACTACAACCTTATCACCAGGCACAATGTTGAGAGGATGTTACATGTCTTTACACTACAATCTTATCACGTGGCACCATGTTGGAAGGATGGTACATGGCTTTATACCACAATCTTATCACCAGGCATCATGTTGGAAGGAGGTTACATCTCTTTACCCTACATTCTTATCACCATACCCCATGTAAGGAGAAGGTTATGTCAATTTACACTACAATGGTATCACCAAGCATCATGTTGGAAGGAGGGTTCATCTCTTTACACTACAATCTTTTCACCAGAAACCGTGAAGAGGGAGGTTATGTCTCAGTACACTACAATCTTATGACCGCACCCATATAAGAAGAAGGTTACACCACCTTACACTACAATCGTACCACCATACCCCATGTAAGAGGAAGGTTACATCGCTTTACACTATAATCCTATCGTATCACCAGTCACCTTGTGAGAAGGAGATTACGTTTCTTTACACTACAATCTTATCTGCAGGCATCATGTTAGAAGAAGGTTACCTCTCTTTACAGTACAATCTTATCACTATACTCCTTGTTAGAAAGAGGTTACCTCTCTTTAGACTGCAATCTTTTCCCCAGAAACCATGAAAAAGGAGTTTATGTTTCTTTACACTACAATCTTATCACCATACCCCTTGTAAGAGGATGGTTACGTCACTTTACACTACAATCCTATCGTATCACCAGGCGTCATGCTGGAAGGAGGTTACAGCTAAATACACCACATTATTATCACCTGGCACAATGTGGGAAGGAGGTTATATCTCTTTACACTACAATATTTTTCCAATTAACCATCTTAGAAGGATGTTACGTCTCTTTACACTACAATCTTATCATCAGGCACCATGTTGGAAAGAAGTTACGTCTTTTTACACTACAATCTTATCACCAGGACCCATGGTATAAGGAGGTTACATCTCTTTACACTACACTATTTCCCCTAAAAACCATGTTAAAAGAATGTTACAGCTATTTACACTATAATCTTATCACCTGGCACAATGTTAGAAGGAGGTTTACTATCTTTACACAACATTTCTATCACCAGACATCATGTTAGAAGAAGGTTACATCTCTTTACACTACAATCTTTTCACCAGGCACCACGTTGGAGGAGGTTATGTCTCTTTATACTACAATCTTTTCAACTGGCATCATATTGGAGGGAGGTTACATTTCCTCACACTACACTTTTTTCCTGAGTGAGGTTACACCTTTTTACACTACAGTCTTATCACCTGGTAGAATGTTGAAAGTAGGTTATGTCTCTTTACACCACAATCCTATCACTAGGTATCATGTTGGTAGGAGATTACAGCTATTTACACTACAATTGTACCACCAGGCACCATGTTAGAAGGAAGTTATGTCTCTTTACACTAAAATCTTATCAGCTAGACCCATGTTTTATTTTATTTTATTTAACTTGTAAGGTGCACAGCTACCAGCAGTGGGTTTCCCGGCGCCAAGGGACAGATAAAAAGGAGGAAAAGAGAACAACCATGAATCATTGCCGATCGAACCATGTCTTGAGTCCTTTGCGGAAGCGGAGATAGGTGGTTTCGGTTTTCAGTGCAGTGGGCAAAGTATTCCAAAACTTAGGATCTAAGTGGATGAATGAGCGGCCGCCCATATTCACCAGCCAAAATCTAGGAATTCCAAAATCACCTTTACAGGACGATCTAAGAGAACGAGTGGGGTGATAAGCTTGGATGAGTTCCTGTAGGTTTGCCGTACCTTGTTTGATCTTGAATATATAGCAGAGAGTCTTAAACTTAATTCTGCTGGCGATCCTGAGCCAGTGAAGGTCACGAAGTGACTGGGAAATGGAGACTCTCCGCGGAACATGGCAGAAGAGTCGTGCAGCCACGTTCTGCACAACCTGAAGCTTTCTAAGAGTTTCTTGATCAGCTCCTAAATAAAGAATGTTACCGTAATCCAGGCGTGAAACAACTAAGGCCTAGACGACCGTCCTCTGTGTGGAAATGGGTAACGTCCAGATAATTTTGTGGAGCCATCTTAAAATAGTAAAGGAAGAAGAGGCCACTTTTACTATTTGCTGCAGCATAGAGAGATTCTCATCAATGAGAAATCCGAGGTTGCGAACTAGGGCAACAACTTGGGGGAAAGAACCCATTTCCTTAGGCCAGTGTTGAGGGCCCCATGAGTTCATCCCTTGGCCCAGGATGACAACCTCGGTCTTATCCCCATTAAGCTTTAGAAAGTTGTTACGCATCCATTCTGAGACCTTAATCATTCCCTGTTTAAGAGCTGAAATGCTGCCATCTTCCACATTAGAAAGAGAAAAATAATTTGAGTATCATCAGCGTATGAAAAGAAAGTAAGACCAGCTTTCTCCACAATAGTGGCCAGGGGTTTAACGTAGATATTAAAAGGTAGAGGACTCAGGATAGATCCCTGAGGCACTCCGTACGCTGAAGAACAAATTTTGGAAGAGGCTTTTACAGAAAAGACCTAGAAGGTACGGCCATTTAGGAGGGAGGCAAGCCAAGCCAAGGCAGGACCCTCAACTCCCAAAGACTGAAGAGATGTGAGAAGGATGGAATGTGACACAGTATCAAAAGCCACACTCAGATCGAGTAATATGAGTGCAGATGTCTCTCCGCGATCAACATACTGACGCAGTCTCTCAGTGACTCCAAGAAGCGTCGTTTCAGTGGAGTGATTGGCCCTGAAACCTGATTGAGAAGGATGTAAAAAGCCCAAACATTCCACAAAATGACGAAGCTCGTTTTTCCGTCAAGAAGGCAATCAGTATCCACTTTCTATCTCACCAAGCTCCGCCCTGCTTGCTAATGGCCGACGAACGCCGACCGCTCACCGTCGATCGCTGATCTACGAGCGTTGAACGCTGGGCACAGGGCGCCGATCAGGCTTTCAAGCATTTGGAAACCTACCGCTTTGGAAACCTGCTGCCTGTTCTGCCTTTGATCCTTGCTTGGCCACAGTGTTTATTCTGGCTCAGTGCAGTGGCGACAGTACTATATCTATTCCTCTGCTTGCCGTACCATATCCTGCTTGCTCCTGTCCGCACTCTGATTGAATTGAGTGGAGCAGAGTGGGAGCACAAGCAGAAGCGCAAGCGGGACAGGGTGGAGAAAGGAGAGGACGGCCCACAGCTCATCGGAGATAGGGGTTCTGCAGCCGAGCTCCAGGTGGAATACTGTGAGCACAGAATGATAATACCAAAAATAAATCTGCCTGCCCGCCTGCTGGATAAATGAGATAAAACTACCTGGGGACATCAGGAAGGCATGGTAAGGAGGAAAACATGCTCCTGAAAACATATTCCTGAAACATTTGGGAAACGTTAAAGAAGTTTGAACTTGAACTCTGGGAGGGGAAAAAAAAAAGAAAAAGAGGCACTTTTGGGGATAAAAAAAATAAGGGTCTGAAATGTGAAGCTTGAAACTTGGGTCCATTAGCCTCAGCTTCGGATATATAGAGCAGCAATCACTTGAGGCTTGAAACAAGTGACGGTGGGAGTTTCCTTAGACTTTGGCTCTGGTGTTTGAAAAACAATAAAGAGGTGGGCTGTATCTTTGCTGGGGGCATTGCGGGCGCACTACCTACCTAAGCGGACCCCTGGACACTATGCTCTCCTCCGCCGCCGCACTTGTCACCGCAGCCGCCGAGAGGGGGGAGCGTGCATTTGGACACTGCCTACATCTCCCAGTGTCCCCTGCCTGGACTCGGGACGCCGCCTGCAGCGTCAGTTTCCCACGCCCGGAGGCGCATAAGGACGAGCCGTCCCTCCCGCATCGCGGGACGCGCGCGTGACACCGGGACTACAGGGGACGGGACGGGCCACCTCCCTTAATAGCGACGTCCAAACACAGAAGGACCTGGCGTTTAATATAAAGGTACTGCTACTTGGACATATATCCCCCTAGTCATTACTTTTTTGACTCATTGGTTCTCTACAGGACTGAGGGTGCCACATTTGGTTTGTGCTGGACTTTTTACACATATTTCCTTTCTGTTACATTGTTGTTAATTTTCTTGTAGCAAAATGAGTAATCAGGGCAGGAAATTAAAACCACCAGCACCTCGCCCAAATACTAGACTTCAGGCAACATTGCCACAGCCCTTACCAACACTGACGGCTATTGATAAAATGCTACAACAAACTATAGGGGTTGTGGCTAATGCAATTGAAAATACAGAAAGAAGACTATCCATCCCACCCACAGTATGCTTCCAAGACCACGGCGGGGACTGTTCAGTTATTGCAATTGACCCCACGGTCTTGGACTCTTACTTAACATCTACTTATGCCGAGTTGCCCTGCGCACAGATGCCAGCTGAGACCCAAGTTGATGTTGAAATAGTGCAGGTTCCAGTAGAGTCCCCTATAAACAATGTGGACCCTTTTTCTATTCTGACTTTGCCCCACCCCCTCCCCGGGGCAATTCCAAATTCGGGTAAGACAGGCCCCAGGATGAAAAAAGATAGCTTCCCAAAAAATACGGGCAATAAGAAGCAGGCCAACCATAACTTGGTGACCCCGTCTGATAACACCCTGCATCCATCTCCAGGGATTCCATGTTGGGTCACCAATATGGTGGCTGATCTTCAGGCAAGCCTGGAGCAAACTATTGTTTCCCACATTAAACCTTTGGTGTCGAAACTGGATAGAATAGCCTCCATCTTAAACAACAGGCTGGCAGGGACAATGCAGTCAATAAATCCCCATGGTAAGCTAGCATCCTCTACATCTAGTGGTGCGTCCACAAAGGTCCCTTGTCCTGAGGTAGCTAAGCCTAATATCCCATTAGTGTTGAACAAAAATCTAGGGAGTCCAACAACTACCTCCAAGCCTCTTAACCCTGTACCACCCCCCACTCTAACCTCTAACACATTAGGTCATACCTCTCTGCTTGCAGGGGACCCAACTGGCAAAACCAGACCACATCCCAAGGAGGGTTAAAATTTGGGGAAAACTAGTATACCATCACTAGTGAGGTCTGCTGTGCCTAAGGTAGTCTCTAGTCAGTTGCCGTCAATAAATTTGCCCCCGGAAGCACAACCATATGTGGTCGCCCTAGTGGGTGTCCCGGCCCTTAGTGAGGGGAAAAGAGAATATGAGATAGATTTATACAACAAGTGTATCCAGTGGTTGAGTATAAACAGACCTCTACCTCCCAATATCTCGGGTGAAATACTGGCGGTGAGAAGAATAGACTGGATTGGAGGGGGCCTGAAAACAGTGGCCGAAGACGTTGTTACAATGAATTTTAGGGACCCTTCCGCTGTGGACCATATCTGCAAAGCCCCTCCCTATAGAGATTCCCAAATATTCTCTTTGCACTTGTCCTACTTCTATCCTACCCCTACTCGCAAACCGACCTATCTTAGGAGGCCTCAACAAAATACAAATCGCCACTCTCCTCCTAATAGAATTCATCACTGGCAGACATTTGGGGAGGGTACCTTTCCACCTACTCCTACTTACCCGTTGCAACCTCACTGGAACAGGTTTAGTCTTCTGGAGGAGGTTGATTGACTTACTCCGAAGGGCACCCCCCCACTAGAACTTAACAACAGTGACTTAGCAGGGGGCTCTGCATCAAAGGAAAAGATTCTACCCTCGACCATTGGCGATGACCTTTATCCTTTTGATGTTATGAGGGGGGGGAATTAGAGTAGAGCGGAGCTCGGACCAGGGACTCTCAAAAGAACAGGGGGATGCGCAAGGTGTAGAAAAGGCAATGGAAGGATGTATAAAGATCCTCTCATGGAACGTAGCCGGGATAAAGAGTAAGTTACTAGTTCCGGAGTGGTTCTCCTTCATGGCCACACATGACATCTGTTTGGTGCAAGAAACTTGGGCCCTGGAGGAGAGTGCTAGCCCTGGCTTTGTGACCTATGACATTCCTGCAGTCTCCGGGGGCAAGGGCCGCCCCTCGGGTAGTCTATCCATATGGGTAGGTATATAGTTAGGTGTACAGGCTACCCATATGGAAACAAATTCCTCAGATATCCAATGTGTTCTACTAACGCCCGTTGATAAATCTCAAGTGGCTATTATAAACATCTATTCCAGGCCCACTATGAATGGAAAGGAATCAAGTACCATCAAAGTACTTGAGCTTTTTATTCAGACACTTGATCCCACTATTTCGATAATTCTTGGCGGCGATTTTAATTGCCAGTTCAAGCCCTTGGGTGGATCTGAGATGTGCGATCAGGACGAGGTTGATTCACTCTGGCACATCCCGGTCCCAATGATTGCCCCGGTAAGGGCCTGGACTTCGTTAGTATTACAAATCAAATCCTTTACCCTTGCAATGTCTCTGCGGGCATGCAACGGAAGGTCCAATAACGATAGCTCCGGCCCACCCACATATAATAGGATCAACCGCACTTCCATCATTGATTATCTCATGTTGGAAGCCAAACATTGGGACAGGTTCAAAGAATTCAGGGTTGTACCAAGGCACGACAGTGACCACAAATCCTTGGTCCTGACGCTTAAGCCTGGTGCATTTCGTTTGACCAACCCTGATTCTAGCCCTAACGTGGTAGTGCCACCCTTTATTATATCCAATAACAGGAGAAGGGTCAAATGGCCTTCTTGTGTGGAGTCTCCCACCCGACTTGCAGAAATTTACCAGATCGCTATCCCGCTCATAAGTGAAATGGGGGTTCTACCTCCTATGGACAGGTTATAGAGATCAATAGAAAGTTAGTTGTGAGCCTAGGGGATGTATTCTATCCAGTCATCGGGACCAAGTTACCTAGGATTAAAACACACCCCTGGCATGACCACGCCTGTAAAAAAGCAAAGAGAGTTCTTCTTACAGCAATCAAATCTAAATACACCCCAAAAATTCGAGCATCTAGACTGCTGTATAAGAAGGAACTAATCAGGGGCAAGAGCGAGTGGGAGGAATCTAGATGGGATGAGCTGAGACAAGCACTCCTCTTAAAGGATGCTAAGACCTTCTGGGCCATCGCCACTTCCACGGCGGGAGGCGAGAGAGAGGCTGGGGTCTCGAATATCGCTCCCTCAGTGTGGGAGGTGCACTTTAAGGCTCTTTATTCAAGTCCTGAGTTGGGGGCTTATGTGTGCCAAGGTCGTGACAAGTTGCCTAAACTGGTCACGGTCTCTCGGACCTCTATGGGCCAGGACCTCCCACACGAGCATAGACTGCCGGGGGTCTTGGGTCATGGGGCTCTTGCCGGTCAAGGCCAGGATATAATGCCAGTCTCTGGGATTTCTGTGGCCCCGGACCTCCCGCACGAGTATAGACTGCCGGGGGCCTTGGGCCTTGGATACCAGATAGAGCAGCTGGATGCCCAGGAGAGGATTGCCACTAATAACTTAGATTCCATTTCCCTTAAGGAAGTTGAATCTGCAATTGAGAGACTGCTCCCGAATAAAGCCCCAGGCCTTGACAAGCTCCCGGGGGACATTTTTCGTTCCCAACCAAAAATCTGGGCTCCATATCTGCCGGTCTTGTTTAATGCGGTCCTACGGGGTACCGCATTGCCAGAGACCTGGTTGGGAGCCCAGATTGTTCCAATTTTTAAGAAGGGCTGCCCGCTTGTCCCATCTAATTACAGACCAATCAGCTTACTGGATACTACCCAAAAACTGATGGGCCGAATTTTACTCGACAGATTATTGGGCTGGATGGAGGAGAACAAAACATTGACCACCCTCCAAGCCGGATTTAGATCAGGCGTCTCGACCATGGACCAGATCTTCCGGCTCCAGGTCCTATATTGGAAAACTGCAAGAGTAGAGGGTGGCACCCTCTACCTTGTTTTTGTGGACCTGCGGGCCGCGTTCGATCTGGTTCCTAGGGAGAGGCTGTGGACGGTGCTAGAGGAACTTGGTCTCCCGTCCTACTTATTGGATGCCCTAATTAGATTTTATACAGGGGATTATGCACAGGTGAGGTGTGGGAGGAACGGGGAATTATCAGCTTGTTTCCCTGTAACTCGGGGCGTACGTCAGGGCTGCGTACTGGCCCCCACTCTTTTCATCCTGTATGTTAACGGACTGATAGATGAACTTAACGGTGTTAGGGATAATGATGCTCCGCGTCTGGCTTCTGGCCGGGTGCCCGCTCTGATGTTCGCGGACGACACTCTGTTGTTGTCGCGGACATCATCGGGCATCCAGAGGGTCGTGGACGGGTTTTTGACCTTTTGTGCCTCACGGGGATTGGAGGTTAACTTGGAGAAAACCAAGTTTATGATTTTCAATCCCCCGAGGCACACCCGTCCGAATCCAGTACTGAATGGAACCCCCTTAGAACGAGTTAGACTTTTATCTACCTGGGGGTCACGTTGCCCGAGCAGTTTGTATGGGACCATCAAGTATCTAAATCTTCCCTGAGACTGTCACAGATTATGGGAGGCATCGGCAGATTCTATAGATCTTCAATATTTAAACCAGTTGCCCCTGTTCTCGAGATTTATAAAACACAGGTGAGTGCAGCAGCCTTGTATGCTGCAGAACTTTGGGGACACACGGACATACATAATCTACTGAAGGTAGAACAGGCCTTCATGCGCTGCTTGGTTGGCCTTGGCCAAAGCACGCCCTTATAACACTACGGTTGGATATGGGTTGGATATGGGCCTGGAACCCATTAACGAACTGGCAGCTGCACGACCTCTGCTCTACTGGAGAAGGCTCTGGTCTGTGCCGGAGCTTGCATCCTTTAGAGCAGAATTCATTGCAATTTGGGGGCAGCTCAAGAATAAGATCATACCCTGGCTAGTTCATATAAAGGCTCTCCTCTATCAATTTGGTTTGCCCCAACTGTGGGATACACCGGAGGACAGCTGCGTGAGGACGCAAAGGTCTGCGCTAGTGGCGGCCGTAAGGTCTCATAACCTTAAAATACTGTACTGCTCGACTTCCTTGGGTAGGCTGTCTACTGAGTTCATACTGATGAAAATTGAACCCAAGAAGGAGGTATTTCTGGACTTAGTGCAGCCCCTACTTGCAAGAAAATTATATACCCAACTGAGGCACGGTTCTATACCGATTGGGGTATTGACATCTAAATGGGCAAAGTCGACGGAGGGTAATTGTGCTGCCTGTAATCATTACAGGGAAGACATTGTACATATTTTCTTTTTCTGCCCGGCATACGGTGAAATTCGGAAATGTTGGATTATCCCACTGTGTAAAAACTTGGGCCTTAGACAATGTGCACAAGCTTGCAGAGTTTTAGCATACGATACTGTCCCTCCCATTGTCTTCGCTGTTTCCTGATTTTTATATGGCATGTGGCGGAGAAGAACTGTTTTTATCAACAAAAAGTAATGGCCCCATGCTTTTTCTTTCTCACCTTTTGATAACTCAATGTTTAATAACTTTTTAAATTGTTTGTATTTATGGTTTTATTTCTGTGCTTGTACATATTTTATTGCACTTTTATGGTCCTTGACCGAAATAAAGTTATCAAATGAATGAAAATGAATGAATGACTAAGCTGGTTATTAATATGTCTTTCCAAAATCGTGGAGAGAATAGGTAGCAGAGAGATAGGCCTATAATTTGATAGTTTAGAGGGGTCAGCTCCACTCGGATGGAACAAGAACATCTCTCAATGAGGAGTTAAGAAGCTCCTTGAGCACATTAAGGGAGTCAGGGCCAAGTTGCCTCAAGATTTTAATCGGCAGAGGGTCGCGAGCCCGATTTAATACTCACCAGACAAAGAGAAAAAGTTGTTTTATGAAATGGTGGCCAGCCAACAAGTTTGGCTGCAGAATCTGGTCCGCTTCAATAAATGGGGTCAGGGAGTAGAACAGATTCCGCCGGGAAGGGGGGGGAAACCTAAAGAATCATAGATAAGCTCAACCTTTGCTTTTTCAAGGTTTCGGGGGAAAATATTATAGTGTAAAGAGACATAACCTCCTTCCAACATGATGCCGGGTGATAGAATTGTTGTGTACAGATACTTAACCTCCTTCCAACATTGAGCCCGTTGATAAGATTGCAGTGTAAAGAGACATAAACTCCTACTGACATGATACCTGATTATAAGATTGAAGTGTAAAGAGATGTAACTTCCTTGTAACATGGTGCCTGGTCATAAGATTGTAGTCTAAACAGATGTGACCACCTTCTAAAATATACTCTGAGGAAATAATTGTAGTGTTAAGAGATGTAACCTCCACCCAACATGGTGCCTGTTAGTAGGATTGTAGTGTAAAGTGATGTAACCTTCTTCTTGCATGGGGAGTGGTGTGGCACCGCGGCCAGGGCAACTGACGCTGGACGCTGGGGATCACGGTTCGATCCCTGGCTCCGGCCGCAGGGGTCTGCCCAGCACCATGCGACTCTGGGCAATAGCTCGCTCAATCTCCCAACGGTCCCCAGCGCCTTGAGACACCTTCGGAGGTGATTTGTGCGCTATACAAGTACTGGATTTATTTATTTATTTAATGAGATTGTAGTGTAAAGAGACGTAAACTCCTTTTAAATGGTTTCTGGAGAAAGGATCGTTGTGTAAAGAGTTGTAACCTCCTTCTAACATGCCCGTAAAGCTGATTACAAAGGCTCTCTTAAAGAATATCATAAATCGTGCAAATTGTCAAGGGCCACTTATATCGCTAACACTGTTACACAGACTAGGGTCACGGAGTATCCTGTGGGCTGGTACTTTGCAAACCAGCTTGAGGTCTCCTCGCGATCCCAGGTCCGTTGGCCAGTGGGTCCTGGCGAGGGTCACTTTGTTTGTTCTTGGGCTTCCCTGGTGGCTCCAGGTGTGCCCTGACTCTACATTGCTTGGGGAATCCCCTAGACCTTGCTGGTCCACACAGTAACCTGTTTACTCTAAATGCATGGGTTGCATTTGCCGAGGCTTGTTGGCACTTCAGCCCGACATTGACCCTCAGCACTCAATATCCTTCATGGGACAGCTCACCTCCGAATCCTGGTTGTCCTCAACATCTCCTGGGCCCAGTGGCTGCAGAGTCATGCTTTTTGTTTACAATCAGCTCCTGATCCAATATAACAGATACCAAATTAGTTGATTGATTTAAAATCTGTTTTAAAATGGTTTTATTTCTAATCAATTCGTCAAAAGGTAGGAGCTTAAAAATATTCAAACTTTAAGTTAAATATAACCTCCATGGTCTGGTATACTCCTTCTTATTCTTTTCTTGCCAACACATATATGCAAGGGACTTAGGGTCCTATAAATAGAGCGAATATAGACATTTTACAAATGTAGCTTGCCCTACCAATATTTGGTTTAACAAACCAAATTCCAATCTAACTGTAGCATGTCCAACATTTTTTTTAATCCTAAAAATGTACTTAAAAACGTTTATTTGTAATTTATACAACAGTTGACTATCTTTACCTAGGAAAATTATTGACCCATATGTAAGCGCGGGGTTAAGTTTCACATTCATTACTCTTAATAAGTGTTTGTAACTTGGGCATGAAAGTTAATCATGCAATGATCTAAAGGCAAAAGACAATGAAGTTGCTTTGGACTTTAAGTTATCAAATGTGGTTTAAAGTCATCCTATCCGCCAGCGTAACTCCTAAGTATTTACACTGCTTTACTGTTCCAATAGATAAATCCTTAATTTTCCATAATGTCTTATCTGATTTTGTTGATCCTATTTTCATAATTTGTTTTTTTTGGTATTTATTTGTAAACCATTCGCTAATGTATATTGATCAAATGACTCTATCAATCTTTGCAGCCCTATTTGAGTGTGACTCAGTAAAATGGTATCGTCTGCATAGTGCAAATATTTTAAACTTTGGCCTGCAAGGATTAGTCAGTGTGCATTGACATTATGTAAATGATACAGTAGGTCGGCCATTAAAAGGTTACAAAGAATCTCTTTACACTACAATCTTATCACCTGGAACCATGAAGGAAAGAGCGTACGCCTCATTACACTACAATCTTTTTATATTTTCACCTGGCACCATGTTGGAAGATGGTTACATCTCTTTACACTACAATCTTATCGCCTGCCACAGTATTGGAAGGAGGTTACATCTCTTTACACTACAATCTTATCACTTGCCACAGTATTGGAAGGAGGTTACATCTCTTTACACTGCGATCTTATCACCTGCCACAGTATTGGAAGGAGGTTACGTCTCTTTACACTACGATCTTATCACTTGCCACAGTATTGGAAGGAGGTTACCTCTCTTTACACTGCGATCTTATCACTTGCCACAGTATTGGAAGGAGGTTACATCTCTTTACACTGCGATCTTATCACCTGCCACAGTATTGGAAGGAGGTTACATCTCTTTACACTACGATCTTATCACCTGCCACAGTATTGGAAGGAGGTTACATCTCTTTACACTGCGATCTTATCACCTGCCACAGTATTGGAAGGAGGTTACATCTCTTTACACTGCGATCTTATCACTTGCCACAGTATTGGAAGGAGGTTACGTCTCTTTACACTACGATCTTATCACCTGACACAGTATTGGAAGGAGGTTACCTCTCTTTACACTGCGATCTTATCACTTGCCACAGTATTGGAAGGAGGTTACATCTCTTTACACTGCGATCTTATCACCTGCCACAGTATTGGAAGGAGGTTACGTCTCTTTACACTACGATCTTATCACCTGACACAGTATTGGAAGGAGGTTACATCTCTTTACACTGCGATCTTATCACCTGCCACAGTATTGGAAGGAGGTTACATCTCTTTACACTACAATCTTATCACCTGCCACAGTATTGGAAGGAGGTTACATCTCTTTACACTGCGATCTTATCACCTGCCACAGTATTGGAAGGAGGTTACATCTCTTTACACTGCGATCTTATCACTTGCCACAGTATTGGAAGGAGGTTACGTCTCTTTACACTACGATCTTATCACCTGCCACAGTATTGGAAGGAGGTTACATCTCTTTACACTGCGATCTTATCACCTGCCACAGTATTGGAAGGAGGTTACATCTCTTTACACTGCGATCTTATCACTTGCCACAGTATTGGAAGGAGGTTACATCTCTTTACACTACAATCTTATCACCTGGCACAATGTTGGAAGGAGGTTACGTCTCTTTACACTACGATCTTATCACTTGCCACAGTATTGGAAGGAGGTTACATCTCTTTACACTGCGATCTTATCACCTGCCAGAGTATTGGAAGGAGGTTACATCTCTTTACACTACGATCTTATCACCTGCCACAGTATTGGAAGGAGGTTACATCTCTTTACACTGCGATCTTATCACCTGCCACAGTATTGGAAGGAGGTTACATCTCTTTACACTACGATCTTATCACCTGCCACAGTATTGGAAGGAGGTTACATCTCTTTACACTGCGATCTTATCACCTGCCACAGTATTGGAAGGAGGTTACATCTCTTTACACTGCGATCTTATCACTTGCCACAGTATTGGAAGGAGGTTACGTCTCTTTACACTACGATCTTATCACCTGCCACAGTATTGGAAGGAGGTTACATCTCTTTACACTGCGATCTTATCACCTGCCACAGTATTGGAAGAAGGTTACATCTCTTTACACTGCGATCTTATCACTTGCCACAGTATAGGTAGGAGGTTACATCTCTTTACACTACAATCTTATCGCCTGGCACAATGTTGGAAGGAGGTTACGTCTCTTTACACTACGATCTTATCACTTGCCACAGTATTGGAAGGAGGTTACATCTCTTTACACTACAATCTTATCGCCTGGCACAATGTTGGAAGGAGGTTACGTCTCTTTACACTGCGATCTTATCACTTGCCACAGTATTGGAAGGAGGTTACATCTCTTTACACTGCGATCTTATCACCTGCCACAGTATTGGAAGGAGGTTACCTCTCTTTACACTGCGATCTTATCACTTGCCACAGTATTGGAAGGAGGTTACATCTCTTTACACTGCGATCTTATCACCTGCCACAGTATTGGAAGGAGGTTACATCTCTTTACACTACGATCTTATCACCTGCCACAGTATTGGAAGGAGGTTACATCTCTTTACACTGCGATCTTATCACCTGCCACAGTATTGGAAGGAGGTTACATCTCTTTACACTGCGATCTTATCACTTGCCACAGTATTGGAAGGAGGTTACGTCTCTTTACACTACGATCTTATCACCTGCCACAGTATTGGAAGGAGGTTACATCTCTTTACACTGCGATCTTATCACCTGCCACAGTATTGGAAGGAGGTTACATCTCTTTACACTGCGATCTTATCACTTGCCACAGTATTGGAAGGAGGTTACATCTCTTTACACTACAATCTTATCGCCTGGCACAATGTTGGAAGGAGGTTACGTCTCTTTACACTACGATCTTATCACTTGCCACAGTATTGGAAGGAGGTTACATCTCTTTACACTGCGATCTTATCACCTGCCACAGTATTGGAAGGAGGTTACATCTCTTTACACTACGATCTTATCACCTGCCACAGTATTGGAAGGAGGTTACATCTCTTTACACTGCGATCTTATCACCTGCCACAGTATTGGAAGGAGGTTACATCTCTTTACACTGCGATCTTATCACTTGCCACAGTATTGGAAGGAGGTTACGTCTCTTTACACTACGAGCTTATCACCTGCCACAGTATTGGAAGGAGGTTATATCTCTTTACACTGCGATCTTATCACCTGCCACAGTATTGGAAGGAGGTTACATCTCTTTACACTGCGATCTTATCACTTGCCACAGTATTGGAAGGAGGTTACATCTCTTTACACTACAATCTTATCGCCTGGCACAATGTTGGAAGGAGGTTACGTCTCTTTACACTACAATCTTATCACTTGCCACAGTATTGGAAGGAGGTTACATCTCTTTACACTGCGATCTTATCACCTGCCACAGTTTTGGAAGGAGGTTACATCTCTTTACACTACGATCTTATCACCTGCCACAGTATTGGAAGGAGGTTACATCTCTTTACACTGCGATCTTATCACCTGCCACAGTATTGGAAGGAGGTTACATCTCTTTACACTGCGATCTTATCACTTGCCACAGTATTGGAAGGAGGTTACGTCTCTTTACACTACGATCTTATCACCTGCCACAGTATTGGAAGGAGGTTACATCTCTTTACACTGCGATCTTATCACCTGCCACAGTATTGGAAGGAGGTTACATCTCTTTACACTGCGATCTTATCACTTGCCACAGTATTGGAAGGAGGTTACATCTCTTTACACTACAATCTTATCACCTGGCACAATGTTGGAAGGAGGTTACGTCTCTTTACACTACGATCTTATCACTTGCCACAGTATTGGAACGAGGTTACATCTCTTTACACTGCGATCTTATCACCTGCCAGAGTATTGGAAGGAGGTTACATCTCTTTACACTACGATCTTATCACCTGCCACAGTATTGGAAGGAGGTTACATCTCTTTACACTGCGATCTTATCACCTGCCACAGTATTGGAAGGAGGTTACATTTCTTTACACTACGATCTTATCACCTGCCACAGTATTGGAAGGAGGTTACATCTCTTTACACTGCGATCTTATCACCTGCCACAGTATTGGAAGGAGGTTACATCTCTTTACACTGCGATCTTATCACTTGCCACAGTATTGGAAGGAGGTTACGTCTCTTTACACTACGATCTTATCACCTGCCACAGTATTGGAAGGAGGTTTACATCTCTTTACACTGCGATCTTATCACCTGCCACAGTATTGGAAGAAGGTTACATCTCTTTACACTGCGATCTTATCACTTGCCACAGTATAGGTAGGAGGTTACATCTCTTTACACTACAATCTTATCGCCTGGCACAATGTTGGAAAGAGGTTACGTCTCTTTACACTACGATCTTATCACTTGCCACAGTATTGGAAGGAGGTTACATCTCTTTACACTACAATCTTATCGCCTGGCACAATGTTGGAAGGAGGTTACGTCTCTTTACACTGCGATCTTATCACTTGCCACAGTATTGGAAGGAGGTTACATCTCTTTACACTGCGATCTTATCACCTGCCACAGTATTGGAAGGAGGTTACCTCTCTTTACACTGCGATCTTATCACTTGCCACAGTATTGGAAGGAGGTTACATCTCTTTACACTGCGATCTTATCACCTGCCACAGTATTGGAAGGAGGTTACATCTCTTTACACTACGATCTTATCACCTGCCACAGTATTGGAAGGAGGTTACATCTCTTTACACTGCGATCTTATCACCTGCCACAGTATTGGAAGGAGGTTACATCTCTTTACACTGCGATCTTATCACTTGCCACAGTATTGGAAGGAGGTTACGTCTCTTTACACTACGATCTTATCACCTGCCACAGTATTGGAAGGAGGTTACATCTCTTTACACTGCGATCTTATCACCTGCCACAGTATTGGAAGGAGGTTACATCTCTTTACACTGCGATCTTATCACTTGCCACAGTATTGGAAGGAGGTTACATCTCTTTACACTACAATCTTATCGCCTGGCACAATGTTGGAAGGAGGTTACGTCTCTTTACACTACGATCTTATCACTTGCCACAGTATTGGAAGGAGGTTACATCTCTTTACACTGCGATCTTATCACCTGCCACAGTATTGGAAGGAGGTTACATCTCTTTACACTACGATCTTATCACCTGCCACAGTATTGGAAGGAGGTTACATCTCTTTACACTGCGATCTTATCACCTGCCACAGTATTGGAAGGAGGTTACATCTCTTTACACTGCGATCTTATCACTTGCCACAGTATTGGAAGGAGGTTACGTCTCTTTACACTACGAGCTTATCACCTGCCACAGTATTGGAAGGAGGTTACATCTCTTTACACTGCGATCTTATCACCTGCCACAGTATTGGAAGGAGGTTACATCTCTTTACACTGCGATCTTATCACTTGCCACAGTATTGGAAGGAGGTTACATCTCTTTACACTACAATCTTATCGCCTGGCACAATGTTGGAAGGAGGTTACGTCTCTTTACACTACAATCTTATCACTTGCCACAGTATTGGAAGGAGGTTACATCTCTTTACACTGCGATCTTATCACCTGCCACAGTTTTGGAAGGAGGTTACATCTCTTTACACTACGATCTTATCACCTGCCACAGTATTGGAAGGAGGTTACATCTCTTTACACTGCGATCTTATCACCTGCCACAGTATTGGAAGGAGGTTACATCTCTTTACACTGCGATCTTATCACTTGCCACAGTATTGGAAGGAGGTTACGTCTCTTTACACTACGATCTTATCTCCTGCCACAGTATTGGAAGGAGGTTACATCTCTTTACACTGCGATCTTATCACCTGCCACAGTATTGCAAGGAGGTTACATCTCTTTACACTGCGATCTTATCACTTGCCACAGTATTGGAAGGAGGTTACATCTCTTTACACTACAATCTTATCGCCTGGCACAATGTTGGAAGGAGGTTACGTCTCTTTACACTACGATCTTATCACTTGCCACAGTATTGGAAGGAGGTTACATCTCTTTACACTGCGATCTTATCACTTGCCACAGTATTGGAAGGAGGTTACATCTCTTTACACTACGATCTTATCACCTGCCACAGTATTGGAAGGAGGTTACATCTCTTTACACTGCGATCTTATCACCTGCCACAGTATTGGAAGGAGGTTACATCTCTTTACACTGCGATCTTATCACTTGCCACAGTATTGGAAGGAGGTTACGTCTCTTTACACTACAATCTTATCACCTGCCACAGTATTGGAAGGAGGTTACATCTCTTTACACTGCGATCTTATCACCTGCCACAGTATTGCAAGGAGGTTACATCTCTTTACACTGCGATCTTTTCACTTGCCACAGTATTGGAAGGAGGTTACATCTCTTTACACTACAATCTTATCGCCTGGCACAATGTTGGAAGGAGGTTACGTCTCTTTACACTACGATCTTATCACTTGCCACAGTATTGGAAGGAGGTTACATCTCTTTACACTGCGATCTTATCACCTGCCACAGTATTGGAAGGAGGTTACATCTCTTTACACTACGATCTTATCACCTGCCACAGTATTGGAAGGAGGTTACATCTCTTTACACTGCGATCTTATCACCTGCCACAGTATTGGAAGGAGGTTACATCTCTTTACACTGCGATCTTATCACTTGCCACAGTATTGGAAGGAGGTTACGTCTCTTTACACTACGAGCTTATCACCTGCCACAGTATTGGAAGGAGGTTACATCTCTTTACACTGCGATCTTATCACCTGCCACAGTATTGGAAGGAGGTTACATCTCTTTACACTGCGATCTTATCACTTGCCACAGTATTGGAAGGAGGTTACATCTCTGTACACTACAATCTTATCGCCTGGCACAATGTTGGAAGGAGGTTACGTCTCTTTACACTACAATCTTATCACTTGCCACAGTATTGGAAGGAGGTTACATCTCTTTACACTGCGATCTTATCACCTGCCACAGTTTTGGAAGGAGGTTACATCTCTTTACACTACGATCTTATCACCTGCCACAGTATTGGAAGGAGGTTACATCTCTTTACACTGCGATCTTATCACCTGCCACAGTATTGGAAGGAGGTTACATCTCTTTACACTGCGATCTTATCACTTGCCACAGTATTGGAAGGAGGTTACGTCTCTTTACACTACGATCTTATCACCTGCCACAGTATTGGAAGGAGGTTACATCTCTTTACACTGCGATCTTATCACCTGCCACAGTATTGGAAGGAGGTTACATCTCTTTACACTGCGATCTTATCACTTGCCACAGTATTGGAAGGAGGTTACATCTCTTTACACTACAATCTTATCACCTGGCACAATGTTGGAAGGAGGTTACGTCTCTTTACACTACGATCTTATCACTTGCCACAGTATTGGAAGGAGGTTACATCTCTTTACACTGCGATCTTATCACCTGCCAGAGTATTGGAAGGAGGTTACATCTCTTTACACTACGATCTTATCACCTGCCACAGTATTGGAAGGAGGTTACATCTCTTTACACTGCGATCTTATCACCTGCCACAGTATTGCAAGGAGGTTACATCTCTTTACACTGCGATCTTATCACTTGCCACAGTATTGGAAGGAGGTTACATCTCTTTACACTACAATCTTATCGCCTGGCACAGTATTGGAAGGAGGTTACATCTCTTTACACTGCGATCTTATCACTTGCCACAGTATTGGAAGGAGGTTACATCTCTTTACACTGCGATCTTATCACTTGCCACAGTATTGGAAGGAGGTTACATCTCTTTACACTACAATCTTATCGCCTGGCACAATGTTGGAAGGAGGTTACGTCTCTTTACACTACGATCTTATCACTTGCCACAGTATTGGAAGGAGGTTACATCTCTTTACACTGCGATCTTATCACCTGCCACAGTATTGCAAGGAGGTTACATCTCTTTACACTGCGATCTTATCACTTGCCACAGTATTGGAAGGAGGTTACATCTCTTTACACTGCGATCTTATCGCCTGGCACAATGTTGGAAGGAGGTTACGTCTCTTTACACTACGATCTTATCACTTGCCACAGTATTGGAAGGAGGTTACATCTCTTTACACTACGATCTTATCACTTGCCACAGTATTGGAAGGAGGTTACATCTCTTTACACTACGATCTTATCACCTGCCACAGTATTGGAAGGAGGTTACATCTCTTTACACTGCGATCTTATCACCTGCCACAGTATTGGAAGGAGGTTACATCTCTTTACACTGCGATCTTATCACTTGCCACAGTATTGGAAGGAGGTTACGTCTCTTTACACTACGATCTTATCACCTGCCAGAGTATTGGAAGGAGGTTACATCTCTTTACACTGCGATCTTATCACCTGCCACAGTATTGGAAGGAGGTTACATCTCTTTACACTGCGATCTTATCACTTGCCACAGTATTGGAAGGAGGTTACATCTCTTTACACTACAATCTTATCGCCTGGCACAATGTTGGAAGGAGGTTACGTCTCTTTACACTACGATCTTATCACTTGCCACAGTATTGGAAGGAGGTTACATCTCTTTACACTGCGATCTTATCACCTGCCACAGTATTGGAAGGAGGTTACATCTCTTTACACTACGATCTTATCACCTGCCACAGTATTGGAAGGCGGTTACATCTCTTTACACTGCGATCTTATCACCTGCCACAGTATTGGAAGGAGGTTACGTCTCTTTACACTGCGATCTTATCACTTGCCACAGTATTGGAAGGAGGTTACGTCTCTTTACACTACGAGCTTATCACCTGCCACAGTATTGGAAGGAGGTTACATCTCTTTACACTGCGATCTTATCACCTGCCACAGTATTGGAAGGAGGTTACATCTCTTTACACTGCGATCTTATCACTTGCCACAGTATTGGAAGGAGGTTACATCTCTTTACACTACAATCTTATCGCCTGGCACAATGTTGGAAGGAGGTTACGTCTCTTTACACTACAATCTTATCACTTGCCACAGTATTGGAAGGAGGTTACATCTCTTTACACTGCGATCTTATCACCTGCCACAGTTTTGGAAGGAGGTTACATCTCTTTACACTACGATCTTATCACCTGCCACAGTATTGGAAGGAGGTTACATCTCTTTACACTGCGATCTTATCACCTGCCACAGTATTGGAAGGAGGTTACATCTCTTTACACTGCGATCTTATCACTTGCCACAGTATTGGAAGGAGGTTACGTCTCTTTACACTACGATCTTATCACCTGCCACAGTATTGGAAGGAGGTTACATCTCTTTACACTGCGATCTTATCACCTGCCACAGTATTGGAAGGAGGTTACATCTCTTTACACTGCAATCTTATCACTTGCCACAGTATTGGAAGGAGGTTACATCTCTTTACACTACAATCTTATCACCTGGCACAATGTTGGAAGGAGGTTACGTCTCTTTACACTACGATCTTATCACTTGCCACAGTATTGGAAGGAGGTTACATCTCTTTACACTGCGATCTTATCACCTGCCAGAGTATTGGAAGGAGGTTACATCTCTTTACACTACGATCTTATCCCCTGCCACAGTATTGGAAGGAGGTTACATCTCTTTACACTGCGATCTTATCACCTGCCACAGTATTGGAAGGAGGTTACATCTCTTTACACTACGATCTTATCACCTGCCACAGTATTGGAAGGAGGTTACATCTCTTTACACTGCGATCTTATCACCTGCCACAGTATTGGAAGGAGGTTACATCTCTTTACACTGCGATCTTATCACTTGCCACAGTATTGGAAGGAGGCTACGTCTCTTTACACTACGATCTTATCACCTGCCACAGTATTGGAAGGAGGTTACATCTCTTTACACTGCGATCTTATCACCTGCCACAGTATTGGAAGAAGGTTACATCTCTTTACACTGCGATCTTATCACTTGCCACAGTATAGGTAGGAGGTTACATCTCTTTACACTACAATCTTATCGCCTGGCACAATGTTGGAAGGAGGTTACGTCTCTTTACACTACGATCTTATCACTTGCCACAGTATTGGAAGGAGGTTACATCTCTTTACACTACAATCTTATCGCCTGGCACAATGTTGGAAGGAGGTTACGTCTCTTTACACTGCGATCTTATCACTTGCCACAGTATTGGAAGGAGGTTACATCTCTTTACACTGCGATCTTATCACCTGCCACAGTATTGGAAGGAGGTTACCTCTCTTTACACTGCGATCTTATCACTTGCCACAGTATTGGAAGGAGGTTACATCTCTTTACACTGCGATCTTATCACCTGCCACAGTATTGGAAGGAGGTTACATCTCTTTACACTACGATCTTATCACCTGCCACAGTATTGGAAGGAGGTTACATCTCTTTACACTGCGATCTTATCACCTGCCACAGTATTGGAAGGAGGTTACATCTCTTTACACTGCGATCTTATCACTTGCCACAGTATTGGAAGGAGGTTACGTCTCTTTACACTACGATCTTATCACCTGCCACAGTATTGGAAGGAGGTTACATCTCTTTACACTGCGATCTTATCACCTGCCACAGTATTGGAAGGAGGTTACATCTCTTTACACTGCGATCTTATCACTTGCCACAGTATTGGAAGGAGGTTACATCTCTTTACACTACAATCTTATCGCCTGGCACAATGTTGGAAGGAGGTTACGTCTCTTTACACTACGATCTTATCACTTGCCACAGTATTGGAAGGAGGTTACATCTCTTTACACTGCGATCTTATCACCTGCCACAGTATTGGAAGGAGGTTACATCTCTTTACACTACGATCTTATCACCTGCCACAGTATTGGAAGGAGGTTACATCTCTTTACACTGCGATCTTATCACCTGCCACAGTATTGGAAGGAGGTTACATCTCTTTACACTGCGATCTTATCACTTGCCACAGTATTGGAAGGAGGTTACGTCTCTTTACACTACGAGCTTATCACCTGCCACAGTATTGGAAGGAGGTTACATCTCTTTACACTGCGATCTTATCACCTGCCACAGTATTGGAAGGAGGTTACATCTCTTTACACTGCGATCTTATCACTTGCCACAGTATTGGAAGGAGGTTACATCTCTTTACACTACAATCTTATCGCCTGGCACAATGTTGGAAGGAGGTTACGTCTCTTTACACTACAATCTTATCACTTGCCACAGTATTGGAAGGAGGTTACATCTCTTTACACTGCGATCTTATCACCTGCCACAGTTTTGGAAGGAGGTTACATCTCTTTACACTACGATCTTATCACCTGCCACAGTATTGGAAGGAGGTTACATCTCTTTACACTGCGATCTTATCACCTGCCACAGTATTGGAAGGAGGTTACATCTCTTTACACAGCGATCTTATCACTTGCCACAGTATTGGAAGGAGGTTACGTCTCTTTACACTACGATCTTATCACCTGCCACAGTATTGGAAGGAGGTTACATCTCTTTACACTGCGATCTTATCACCTGCCACAGTATTGCAAGGAGGTTACATCTCTTTACACTGCGATCTTATCACTTGCCACAGTATTGGAAGGAGGTTACATCTCTTTACACTACAATCTTATCGCCTGGCACAATGTTGGAAGGAGGTTACGTCTCTTTACACTACGATCTTATCACTTGCCACAGTATTGGAAGGAGGTTACATCTCTTTACACTGCGATCTTATCACTTGCCACAGTATTGGAAGGAGGTTACCTCTCTTTACATCACAATCGTACCCTCAGACATCATAGGTTGATGTGGTGTAAACACAACAGACTCTCTTGTAATGCATGGAAAAGGCGGCTTCAATGAGATGAGGCTACACTTCAAACTAGCAACATTTCTCCCGACTAAATGGCCCTCGCTTCATTAATACCATCCCTTTCACTAAACCTCCTTATTTCTTGACATTAGGGCGCTGTCCTCACCCAGGAGTCTCCATCTGTCCCGGCCCCATCATACGCCTTCATGCTCTCCCAACTTTCAAAGCCTCACTGCTCACCACTGCCCCATGAGCTGGACTTCTCGTCCAGCAGCCTAACCAACCCTTCCGTCACCCGCCTTCTGCCCTTAACCCCTTCCGTGCTCGTGACGGAACCACTCCGTCACGAGCCACGGACGTGCTGTGCTGGTGACGGAGTGGTTCCGTCACGGCGTAGCCGCCCCGCCCACGCTGCAGGAATTCCGCGCCTGCGCGGCAGTTTTAATCAGCGGGCGGGGCCGTGACGGAACCACTCCGTCACAAGCACAGCGTGCTCATGGCTCATGACGGAGTGGTTCCATCGCGAACATGGCGGCGCCGCGTGGTCCCTCTCCTCCCCAGCGCCGCGGCGGAATTACCACAACAGCCAAGGGGTTAAACCAGTCACCTTCAGCCTTTCGTCTAGCATCAACTGTACACCTGCTACCACCAGTACAAGACCACCCCCTATCCAACCAAGGATGATCAGCCTTCACAAAACAATGGACCCCAATCTCATCCCCACAATTCCCCGATTTGGAAATGGGTGAATGCAATGCAGGTCATGAGAGGGATCCCACCGGATTCTGTTTCCTTCAGTTATATCTGTGGCCAGTCTGGGAACCAGCTGACCTAGTGAAGTATGCTTAATTTGTCCCAGTGTCATTTTCAGATACCAGGATGCATTTCAGCACCCTCCACATATTCTCAGATTTCTGGTCGGAGCCGCAACGTGCAGGAAGACTGGGGACTTTCTTATATTTACTTCCAGATCAACCAAAAATGAAGGCCTGATTTAAAGGGCCATGGACTCGTGTTTTGTTCCAGTATCATCCTGGCTGTGAGGGATCTGGAGCCTCACACCTAGATGCCAATGCAATGGTGGGAAACAAAAGCACACAGTTATCACTTCACAAGTACTCTAGATAAACTCTGATTTGGAGGCAGGTTTTTAACTTGTTTACCCCCCTTTTTTAACTCTATTTATTGTTTTTCAAGAGAATACATAACACTAGAAACAAAATATATCGAGTCGTCGAAACAAAATTAGTACATACATAGATTTAACTCAGAGAGAGAAAAAATAACAGCCTTTAACTTGCAGAAAAAATGGAAATTGAAGTCAGTGGAGAGAATACAAATCATTGAATTAATAAAATAGGAAAAGAGGAAAAAAAAGAAAAAATGAAAAAGGGGACCAGGATATCAGAAATAAAGATGATAACAGATATTTCAGATTGTATTCTTCTCAATCCCCCGCCGGGGGCAGAGTCAGCACAAGGCAGGAGGAAGGACTCCATGCGGCTCTGTAGCGTTTGAAGGACCCCCGCAGGAAGTAGAAGTCGTACTAACGACAGATTGAGAAGAATACAATACTCAAATCAATGCATTGAGTTTTGGGATTACCGCACAATTCGTGTGAGTAGTTTTATATGTGTTTGTTTGTATCAACCCTATGTAAGTCCTGACGAAAGCTCTACAGACCGCCTGGCCCAATAGAGCTGAAACATGTCGACAATATCATCCTAGTAATACCATATAGTCCTGTAACTCGGGCTACCAATGAGTATTCATAATTTTTAATTATGTAAGTTTGCCCAATATTAAAAAAAATTCTGGGCACTCTTTTTCATTTTTATTCAATCCTTTTGGGAAAGTCCTTTTGTCTCTGGACACTGCACTCGAGACTTGAGGTGCCTCTGGATGAGGCTAGCAGTACACACCAAGAGGAAAAACCCTATGATAACCCTATGATGATAACCCTATGATGAACCCTATGATAACTGCATGAATGTCAATGTGGGGCGGATGAAGCTAATATACCGCTACGTGCAAGTAAACATTGACTTCTCTGAGGGTTTCCTTATTTGCACTGAACCGCAAGTCGAGTAGTGTAACAAGTGTCCAATTTTGCTGATTGCTAATTGAATATTTTGGGGAAAGAAACGGACACTGTAATTCCTCATCCCTCCCAGTTGATTAATTGCGGTCTTTCCTTTTCATCAGCTGTTTACCCTAACACCCTGATAGTCAAAGGAATCGACCAACTCCAAGGGGACACCGTTGAGCGAGACATTATTCCTTAATCTCTTGGAAGGTGCAATGGCCATAAGCTTTGTTTTAGAGGTGTTGATAGTAAGGCCTCTGTCAATGCAAAACGCACTAAAGCGGTCCAAGAGTTTTTGAAGACCTATGGGGGATTTAGAGATCAAGATGGTATCATCTGCGAAGAGTAGAGTAAGTGTTTTTTCCCCGCCAGGGATGGTGCATCTGCCGCTTCCTCCCTCAGATGATCCACCACTCCATTCACAAAGAGGGAGAACAGGGTCGGTGCCATCACACATCCCTGGCAGACTCCACTCCTCACGGGCACCCTTTCTGTCAGTTGTCCCTGGGTGCCCCTCTGATCCTCGCATAGTTCCCCTCATGTAGCTTCACAATAAGACCCTAATGTGACCCTGGGAGACCCATCTTCCCCAGAATATCCCACAGCCTTGCACGCGGGACCAGGTCGAACGCTGTCTTGAGATCTATGAATGCCAGATAGAGGCTACCCTTATTGATGGTCACGGTCTTCCAATAGATCGCAAAAAAACAGAAGACCTGGTCCATCGTGCCCACCTTCTGGCGAAACCCTGCTTGGAAGTGGGAGAGAACATGCTCCTCTTCCATCCAGACACCCACCCTAGAGATGATGACCCTGCCAACCACCTTCTGGATCACGTCAATCAGACTGATCGGTCTTTAGTTGGCGGGGTCATCTGTTGCGCCCTTTTTGTGCACTGTTACCCCCTCTGCTCCCTTCCATGAATCTGGCACAGGGTACCCCTTAGAGATCAGATTCATTATTAGGGCGATAAGTCTGGCCCAGGCATCAGGATCATTCAAAAGGAGGTCCCCTGGTATCCCGTCCGGGCCAGCTGCCTTCCTAGGGGTCAGATATCTAATGGCCACTATTACTTCAGAGGGCAGGTAAGGTTCTTCGTGCTCCACCAGGGATTGGGTCCTGGGATCTAAATCTGCAAGAGATGAGTCTAATACTTCTCTCCCGTCATACAGTGCAGAGAAGTGGGAATGCCATTGTTGTTCCGTTATGTGGTTAGCAATAGGTGGTACACTTTGCTGCCTGGCCTTGCCAATCAGATCCCAGAACAGCATGGCATTCTTCATGTTGGCAGCGGATTTAAGATCCTGCCAATGTTGTTCCTCCCACTCTCGTTTAGCCAACACTATCGCCCTCGCATAATCCTTCCTATCCGCTCTAACTAGTGAGGGATTCTTTTTAAGCAAGGCGACTGTTAACTCCTTCCGTTTCGCCTTACACTGGTCTGAATACCATGGGTTACTGGAAGTGGCAGGTTTGTTGTTCCCTCTGCCCATTTTGCCCTGGACTACAAAGTATTGTCCCACTTCCTCTATCGTATTCTTGTAAGCCAACGAAAAAGGCGGGGCCTGGTCACTGCTATTTCTCAGCTACATGCACCCGTATCCTCTCGAGATTCCCTTCCTGGAGTTTAACCTTATCCCATTTCAGCCTGCGATTACCATTGCAAGGGACAACCTCACTGGTTGTCTTCAAGGGGGGTTTATTCCCACTTCCCTTTATTTTACCCCACCTTATCTTCATGCATAAGGGGTTGTGGTCGCTGTCCTGAGAAGGTACGACCTCCATATCTATTAGGTCGCACCATAGTGTAACATCCAATAGGATGTAAACAATTCTGGACGGGCCATTAAGCCTGTTAAAGGTCATCGCTACATCACGGTCAGAGATTGTCCTACCATTTAGTGCTCTTAAATTAAATTCCATGGTCAGGGCATTGATCTGGATTGCCCTTGCTGACCATTTTCTAATCGGAGTTAGTGACAGGACTGGGATAGACCATCTAGAGTCCTCCTCCTCTGTACCCAGGGGGTCATTCCTAGATAGGGGTTCAAATGTACAATTGAAATCCCCTCCCACTAAGATTTTAGAAGTTGTGGGACATTTGGCTAATACCTGTTCTAGGATTGCAAATGTATCTGAGGTTGTGTCCCCCGGAGTCCCTCTAGAATAGGTATTAAGAAGGTCTATCCTGCTCCCCTTGCTATGTCCTGGGACGGAGATATGTAGGATATCCCTGGTCGCTAATATCCCAGTTCAGTCCAATTTTAACCCAGATGTGAAGTCCACCCGCTGGTCTGCCACAGCTTAGTGCGGGCATGAAGAAGGTTGCATAACCGGATTTATGCACTGGGACCAGGCTCCAGGTTTCTTGGAACATGCATACGTCGAACTTCTCGATGAAGGCATTCCATTCTGGTAGAAGCATCTTTTTTTGCAACCCAGCCACATTCCACGATAGCAAATGAATAACCCTGTGGCCTATAGCAGACAAATGAGAGGTGGCTCCATTATTCCCACCCTGCTGACAGGAAACAGGCTCACTAATATATTCTAAGGAACTAGCTAGTTCCCGGGGTAAATTGGTGTCACCAATACCCCTCAGGATCTTTGATTGAGGGGTAGCAACAGCCCCACTACTATCATAAAAATGGGGAGCTGTAGGGTCCACTTTCCCAGTCGCACAGTTGGTCGCAGCTATAGGGATCATGTTCCCCCTATTTGAGAGACTTGGTGATAGTGCATGTCAATCCACCATATCCAGGCAGCTAAACCTATTCATGGTCGGGAAGCCCCCCCAGTTATCCCTAAAAACTGGCTCTGTGGGTGGGTGCTCCCCCCAAGGCCCCTGATTCCAACCCCAATCTCGATGCCCTACTCTATGCCAGTTGCTGTTAACTCTAGGATCCCGAGTGGGCCCACTCTTTGGGGGATAGAAAAAGGACAGTCGTCTAGTGACTATACCTTAAACCTGTCCTGTGAGTCCCATGCACAGACTAGGGCAGCAGTGGGTGGGTCCGCAAAGTTAATTATCACACAATCTCCCCGGATGGATTTCCTCTGGTGCCCCAGCCATGCCACCCTCCTCACTGTCAAGATCTTACTTCTATGGTGCGGGGGTAGAGGCCGATTTTGGTTAAGCCAATGTTGGACCTTGTTAAGTAGCGACCAGTTGGTTTCCTCATGGGGATCCTCCAGTTCTGGGACCCCCGTCATGACCACCACGTAGGGTGTGGCCTCCGGGGGGAGGTTCACCGTTCTACCTCTGTCCGCTACTCCACCGTTTTTGTTTCCCTTTGGTAGCGTGTTGTGTTCCCTGGGTGGAATGGCCCCTTCACCGGGAAGATCGTGGCCTGTGTTAGATATACCTTCCTTTTCTACTCTCTTATCCGCAACTGGGTCTGGATTAGGCTTGGTGTTAGCCGCTACTAGAGGTTTTTTTTTAGGAGTTTGTACAATAGCTTTTTTACTGCTTAAGGTATTGCTCCCAACTTTTTGGGCCCCCGGTGTTTTTTGGTAGGTGGGCTTGGTACAGAGATCGGCTAGTTGCTTTTCCATGTGGGCTAACCTCGTCTCTATAGGAGAGAGATAACATTTAAGGAGCTCTTCTAATTTCAACAGAATTTGGGTGTCAGCTGCTTCCCTACTAACAATTCTCCCAGCGGGGCTAGTTGGACCTTCTAAATTCCCTGCGCTCCCCGTCTGTGTTATAACATCACTGCCCTGAGGGTCCTGGTTTGTGTTTGGTTTTGAAGTGACAACCCTGGTAGTCTTTTTCTGATGTCGTCCCCTTCCCCTCGCTTTTTTTAATTTCTGTTTTTTAGGGATGCGCCCTCCCTCCTACCCCTCAGTGTAGTAACGCTTGTGTCTTCCTGAGTGGGACTGATGACTAATTCCGGGGTGTTTTCCAAGTCTGTACTTAATAGCGAGGCACATGATAGATGAGACACTGAAAGATCTACCGTATTGGGTAAACTACATCTATCAACATGTACCTCAGCCTGGACATCTATGAGACCAACAGCCTTAGAATGATCAGGGGTTTTGGCCGCTGCAAATGGACCCATAGAAGATCTTTTCTTTGCCAAGGCGTGGTCTTGTGACACCCTACGCTCCATTAATGTGATCCCTTTGTGTATAAAGGTATTGGCCCTTATGATAAAATTGTCCAAGGTGCCTGTGGATAGGGGTCCACCTGCAGCAGTTTTGCTTCTGGTCCCACGGGGAGACATTATTAGAGGTACAGATCACTAGTCTAAGCGGTATGTAGCTGTATGAGAATGTCTATAGTGAATACAATGTGTACTGCAACTCACCCACCGAAGCAAACAATGCACGTTAGAGGGCTGGCCCAGCCCGGTCTCCACCGGCCTCTAACGGGCTTCAACGGGCCCGCCCTTGGCCCAGGCTTAGTCCCGCGGGCGTCCCGCGTCGCAGGATTAGGAGCGAGATTTTATCGCTACGGGCGGGGGGTGGGAACACCGAGGGAAGGGGCAGCAGCTGGGTGTCAGAGAGCCTGCTGGACCTCGCAGTCCTTCGGTGTTACAAGTTCTTAAAAGGCTCTCCCCCTATCAAGATGCACACACAGCAGCAAACATCAGCCGGTTTTGAAGTATCCTCGAAACAGCAGGAATTACGGCCAGGAAAACCCACACACAGTGAGCGGCAACTCCTTTATGACAACAAAGCAGATTTCTGCATGGTTGACGCCGGCTGATCCTAGGGGTCAAAGATTGATACAAGTTTGAGACTGTTCTAGATGACATTTCCCCGAATCTTGCCAGGAAATTATACCTGCAATGGCGCTATGGCACCCTGCCGCTAAGAGCCTTCACCAGCAAATGGAAACAGGACTCCTTGGAAAACTGTCCCGGCTGCAATTGTAGGCTAGAAGATGAATTGCATCTAGTTTTTTTTTGCCCTGCCTACATTGCTGCTAGAAGGTTTTGGATAATTCCACTTTGTAAAAATCTAGGGTTTGCTAACTGCTCCGAGGCCTTTAGAATACTCAAGACTGACCTCTCAAGTGCAACGGTCTTTGCAGTGGCCAAATTTCTCGAAGCAGTGTGGCACAAGAGATTGTCTTCAATTTCTAGGGCACTCCAATCTTGATTCAGACTATGCACTAATTAGTGTAATACATTTTTACGTACTATGCCATTTTATGTCAGATCCTTAGTTGTCAGTGTTAAATCGTTTTTATTTTTCACATTCCGTAATATTATAGATTGTTTTTAAATATTAACTAGTTTTGATTGTTTAACACTATGATTCTGGTGTACTGGGGCCTTGTTTTGAGAACGACTAGCCTGTACCTGTGTGCTACCCCGTCATTGATGGAGCAGTGAGGTCTGTCTTCTTTTTATCTGATTTTTATGTTGTATCTTTTATGGCAAAATCTCCGAAATAAAGATGAACGAATTGAATTATGATACAGGAGATGGTAGTCCTGCTGTGCTTCCAAGAATCCTCATGCATAATGTATGTGAGGCTTTTACCAGGGAAATCCCTAGTTCCGTGTGCAGTGTCGTATCTAGGTAAAAGGTCAGTCCCTAAGAACCGTTATGTATGTAATGTAGGGGAGAATATAGGTGAAGGGTTATGATGTTACCTGAGCCTATATTAGGGCACCTGTATGGAACATAACAGCATAATATGGGATAAGACCTCATGTCAATTTTTGTTTTAAAAAAAGACAAGTGCCAGTCATGTGTTTTGGAATACATCACAAGCGCAACCCAAGGGCATTGAAGCACTTTACAATGGCATCAGATTGCATTATACCAGGTCAGATTCATTTTTATTTCAACGCAGAAGTGTAAGTAATGATGTGCCAACGCCGAGACTCAAAGCTGGCTCTCCAGATCCAACTCAGCAGCTCTGGCCTTAGGCCACATCGATATTTCTCAGTTTATCTGTGAAATTCATGTGCAAGTGGCATGGGTGTGTACACTCGCATATAGTGAGCACATTCTCTGTTGAAATGTTACTGTGAAGTAAAAGAAACAGCATCAACAGATGCTGGAAGGTTGGCCCAGACTCTTGCTAAGGGATACTTGCAAGAGTGTGTTTTAAATTTTACTTAGGAACACAGTTCATCACCTTCGCACAGGTGCACAAACAGGGCTAATCATCCTAAATATCACATATAGGCCAGGATCTTGCAACCCACCAAAAACTGGCTTGTGACCCACCAGTGGGTCTGAAACCACAGTTTCGGAAACATTCTAGGGAATATCTTACAGTTGTGGTCAGACGTGGAACCATGACTTGGGGAATCATTTCCACAGTTAAGGAACCGGTGCCTTCATGTCTTTGGTCTGCCTTGCTGCATAACACAAGGGATCAAAGGTTCAGTTTGAAGATCCTTTGCAGCTCACACAGTGAGACTGACCATCTCTGGACATTACCTGCTGGTGGTGACCATCTACTGATTGCTTCCAGGGAGTCTGTGTGATGCTTACATTGGAGATGAAGCAGTTTCTTTGGGAAACATCTGGAAACAGGTCAGATTGAGGAGTCCGGTGAGGGAGGCAGAGACTGCATGAGGAGCTCTACAATGCTGACCGCCACCAGTGGGCAGAGCGTTGTTACCGTTCCACTGTGAGGTGTTGCTGCAGAATTAGGTCTCTACATGATGCCGGAGCCAAACTCTCCACGTTTAATGACTCCTGCTCTCTCAAGTGCAGGGAGAGTCTTTATACCATTTACAAATAATGTATGTGGTCCCAAGCTGAGCGAGCCAGGGCTGCATGGTGACCCCTGGGAGGCCCTACACCAACAGTGGCATCTTGAGGTTTAAAAACAATCCAGACATAAATGAAGTGGGCGAGGCCTTAGAACGGTGTCTCTGTTGTATCCGTCCCCTGGCAGCCCCAGCTCAGAGTCCCTGAAGATCTGACTTCAAAGTTACAGCTTCAATGCTTGAAACCTCAAGGCTGGGGGAGAGAGTGGAGGAAACTAGGTGACATCTGGTGTAGTGATACACTGACTCTGGATGCATCACTTCACACTACAATCTTATCACCAGGCCCATGTTATATTGAGGTTACTTCTCTTTACACTACAATCTAATCACCTGACACAATGTTAGAAGGAGGTCACCTCTCTTTACACTACAATCTTTTCACCTTACTCCATGTTAGAAGAAGGTAATGTCTCTTTACACTACAATATTTATTTTATTTATTTTATTCATGTGTACGGCGCATGGTTACACCAACGGTGTGTCCCCACTCTAAGACATAACTAGATGCACAACTACCAATTCTGAGTGGGTCTGCACTCTCCCCTCAAAAATAATGGAGAACAGCCATGTCTTCAGCTGTTTACGGAACAGACTTTCGCTGGGTTCCGTTCCTATGGAGACTGGTAGGGTGTTCCAGATTTTGGCCGCCAAGTACCTGAAAGATCGGGCTCCTGTACGGGCTTTGAAGATTCTAGGGACCTTCACTAAGGCCATGTCCATGGACCTTAGGTTACGTCCGCGGATATATTTAGTCAGCAAAGGTTGCAGGTATCTAGGGCCTTTGTGTGAGAGGATGTGGTGGCAATAGCACATCGCCTTGAACATGGCTCTTTCTTCCACTGGCAGTAGGTGTAGGGTGGTAAAAGCCTTCTTAGTGTTTGTTCCCCTGGGGAGACTGAGAACCAGACGTGCCGCAGCATTTTGCACCCTCTGTAGTTTAGCTAGGCATTTTTTAGTGGCCCCTAGGTACCGTACATTTCCATAGTCCAGTTGTGAGGTGATAACTGGGTGGACTATGGACTTTCTGGCTTTGGCTGGTAGTAGGTCTACATCTTTTCCCAGGGTTTTTATGGCACCATAGCACTTCCCCGCTACCTTCTGGATTTGATTATCAAACAATAGTTTGGAGTCTAACCAGATTCCAAGGTTTTTCACCTCTAATTTTGGGTGGGGTACTTGGCCCTACTTCTGGCCACAAAGCAGATGACCAGATGGTGGGTGTCATCCCTACCACTAAAACCTCAATTTTATTACCATTTAACCTGAGGCAGTGGTTTAACATCCAGTCAGCCACTTCTTCTAGACAATTTGCAAAGCGGGTTGCTGCCTGATCTTTGTTTTGGGATAGCATTACAATTAGTTGCGTGTCGTCAGCGTATGACACTATTGACACCTCGTGTTTCTCTACACACTCTGCCAGTGGTCCCACATACAGATTAAAGAGTGTGGGGCTTAAAATTGATCCCTGTGGGACCCCTTGGGACAGCGGGTAGCTATCAGACAGGTGTGTCCGCTGGGTCACTTGAAGCTCCGTTCGGCAATGAACAAAGTCAGCCACTTCAGGGCATTACTCTTAATGCCGCAGGTCTCTAATCTCTGAAGTAGTAGTGGATGAGAGACGGTGTCAAACGCTGTGCTGAGATCCAATAGGATCAGCGCGGTTGTTTGCCCCTCATCCACATGTTTTCTCCATGCCTTTGTCGCCATTAACAGTGCTGATTCTGTTGAGTGTGCTGTTCTAAAACCTGATTGTGAGGGGTGTAACAGGTCGTTCAAGTTGATGTGGTCCACCAGTTGTTTATTTGTGATTTTTTCAGCGATTTTTGCCACGAATGGAAGTAATGAGTTTGGGCGCAGATTGTCTAGTCTAGTGTAGGTTTTTTGTTGAGCGGCTTGACAATGGCCTGCTTCCATTTCATAGAGACTATTCCCGTCTGAAAGGAGCGGAGGATGAGATCCTCGATATAAGGTAGGATTGTATCTATCCCCTCCATCATTTTCTCAGGGCGCGCCGGGTCTCTGGGCGAACCGGATTTTATTCCTTTTATTGTGGTTTTTAATTCCATGCCTTCCGGTATTATAAATTTCTCCAGAGTAACTTTAACTGAGATCGTCGTTTTGGCAGCGTGAGGGTTGTTACCCAGCCGTGCCTCTGCCGGAAAAGTCTCATATATTTTAGTTACTTTGTTTACAAAGAATTCTGCTATCTTGTTGCAGCTTTCATTTGTGCCTGGGATATCTGTTATTTTCTCTTTTTGGATTTTGAGAGATTTTAGAATGATGAAATGTAAATGTATTTGAGCTTGTAAAGCGCACTGCTACCCGTCCGTAGGTTTCCTGGTGCTATATAACTCTGGGGAACCCGTCCTGGCTTTCCCTGTGGGATGGTCCCTGCTGGGAGTCCCCAAGGTGGAGCCAGGCATCCCCAGAATTGATGGGGCCGTTGTGGAGATTAGGCAAGCTAATGCCCAGAGTTGCCGAGTGGAACCCCTGATTAGAGTAAGCACCGAAGCGAGAATTATCGAGTCCGCTGACCCAAGTCCACGACCCTGCCGCGTCGGGAATCGAACCCTGGTCCCAGGCCGACTTCTGCTCCCGGGTCTGCCGCCTCTAACCAGTGAGCCACACTACTCCACTCCACACTACGAACATTTGTTTGTGTGAGTTGTTAGCTTTGTCTATTTTATCTGAGTAAAATTCACATCTAGTTTTCTCAATCAGTGAGTGAAAGGATTTCAGTTCCTTTTTTATAATCTTCCCTGGATTTGTAACAGTAATTTTTCCTCCAGGTTCGCTCGGATTTCTTACATATTTTCCTAGCGTTTCTTAATTTGTCATTGTACCAAGGTGCAGTTGCCTTAGGTCTCCTAGGTATTCTTGTGCTCCAGGGTGCAACATCATCTAGAGCATCAGTAATCCAAGCCTCTATCTGGTCATTGGCTTTTGTTAGACCCGGCACCTTGGCGTGAGTCTCCCTTCCAGTTATGGCTGATGTGCCTCATGTGTTTTGCTGGTGTTCGCTGCTCAGGGCACTGTGCCACTACCAATCAGTGCCACAGTGCAAGGGCTCCCTATAAAAAGTATATACATTGACTGTTGTCCATGATTGACTTATTTAGTTTACTGTCAGTTCCCAGTAAAGTGAATAGGAGTGCCACGGCTTGTAAATACAAATGCTGCTGGGGGGCCTGCAGCACTGGTTATGCCACCCACAGAAGCGGCCTCGTAACATGTGTCTAAGGTCTGCCATTGCAGAACCTGCGTGCAGTCTGGTACTGTCATGCTGACTGCGCAAGTACACCTACTTGCCAGTCCCTAAACCTTCCCTTAAATTCATATTAGTCACCCCTATGGTAGGCCCAAGGGCAGGGTGCATTGTAAGCATAAGGTAGGACAAGCCCTGGTGTGTGTGGCATGTCCTAATAGTGAATCACAGCCATTTTCGTTTTTCACTATTGTAAGGCTACCTTTTCTCATAGGTCAGAATGGGCTGCTGGAATTATTACACTCTATAATCCCCACAGGCTCAGGGAACATGGTAGAAGGTCAAGTTTAGTATGCCTGAACTCAGAATAATAAAAGACTTCTTTTAGTAAAGTTTATTTAAATATCATGTGTTTGCAAATGCTACTTTTAGAAAGTTAGCATTTGCTTGCCTGACCATTTAAGCCCGCCTCTGCTAGGATGTGTATCTGCTGTCTGGTTTTTGTGAGTGACAGGGCTGGGGGATTCCAGGAGACAGTCTGGGCTTCCAGATGGTGAATAGAGAGGTTACACCATGACGGGTGGGAGGAGTGCCCCTTGACTCTGAATAGGGCTGTGCACTGCCACCTCAATGCTGGCTCCGCCCCCTGGGGATCGTCTGATGTCTCTGACCTGCACCCTGAAAGAAGAAGGCAGAGTCACCAAAACAAAGTGCTCCAAAACTGGGCTGAACCAGGCTCAGGCCCCCTGGCCTGCAAGAACAAACGATGTTCAGTATAAATGTAGGAGCCCTGCTCCTAAGAAACTAGATCCTGTTCAAGCCAAGAAGAACCTCTGCCCGAAGAGAAGGACCTGGGAAAGCTGCATGGAGGACTACTGTCTCTAGCATGAGAGACTGCCCTGTGGTGGGTGCCTTGCTGCAAGAAGGAGAGAAGACAAAGACTAAGAAAGACTTTATTTCAACTTGGGCATTTTCTGTGAACAATCTCCAATGGCTTGCGTGTGAGCCTGCTCCCTGAACTGTGCCCCAGGAACATTGGGCGCTACCCCCCTGAAGGAAGAGCTGTTGTTTGTGCTGCCTGTCCCTGCAGTGCTGATGCAGGGAAGCTGAGTGAGCTGTGAACCCTCGTCGCGCACTTTGTGACTCAGTGCCCCCGTGTTCCCCCAAGCAACGCGACTTTGGCCTGGCCGCGCCACAGTTTACAAAGTAAAGACCAGCCCCGCCTGGCCCAAGCACCGTAACTGTGACCAACACCGAGCCGTAGCTCGCAACGTAAAGGAGGACCCGTCCGGTCCAAGCATCGTGATCTGCTGGCCCCTGAGCCGTAGCTCGCAAAGTAAAGACGGACTTCGCCCTGTGTTTATCTCCCTCTGGCCAACGTCCTGCTGAAGCGCCCCGCCGCTGTCAAGTGAACAGCGGGCGACATGCACTGCGGCTGGGTACGTCCCGTACTTGTGGACCGTACCGCCACCCGCACCGCATTCAGCCGCTCCCCCTCCTGGGTCGAAGCGTACGCTGCATTGAGAGCCTGCCCCCACAACTCATCACCAACCCGAGTGCACTGTGACTGCCCAGCCTAGAGCCGTAGCTCGCATCGCACCCGGGAATCATCGCGAAGTGGGACGACTGCCCTCTACACCGTCCACCTCGAACTCACAAGGACTAAAAGGTACTGTGACCGTGTCGTGTGCCTCGCACCGTGAGGTGCGTGAGTCTCTGGAGACCCTTGTTGCTTTAAGCATTCTACGAGTCACCCCAGAGCCCTACGACTCGCACCGCCTTTGTGTCAGCAGCCCCTCCTGTGATCGCCTCATGCTGTGCTGCGCCCCAGACTGAAGTGTCCATGAGGCGTGAACCATTTCCCAAGCCTTTTTCGATTCTGTCCCCGAGGTAGGGGTCGCACAGGAGAGCTACGGCTCGTACCCCTTGTTTACACTGACAGCGAGGCACATGAGACTTGGCAAGGCCTTCGAGTTCGCACCGCACAGAGCACACAGGAGCGCTCCAACCTGCACAGATTGGGATATAATTTTTTTTAAGGAACTAAAACTTTGTTAAGTGAACTGAAACCCTGCCTTTAGTACTGTGGGACCGTCTTAAGAGTTACTGGAACCATTTTAAGTCATTAAGCCTGTAATCTAAAGTCTGCTTGAAAGTTTAAATATAAAGAGTATATTTTTACATAAGAACAGCCTTGTGTCTCTGTGTGGTGGGTTGATAAATTACTGTGTGTATTATTACAAATGCTTAACCATATATGCTCTGGGGATTAGCCTTGTCTGCTCGCACCACGCCGCCTAGGGTGAGCAGGGGTTATTTCTAGGAGTAGTCCTTTGCCCTGACTAGAGGAGAGGGTCCCTGCTTGTCACAAGTGCATACCTGTGCCAACCAGAGACCCCCAATTCTAACAGCTTTGTTAATGTTTATGTCCAACATTGGCTTCTGTTTCTCAAGAGCTCGAGAGAAAGAGGTGGATTTCAAATTAACCCAATTTCTGGTAGTTATTCTTTCTCTATGATATTGTGTCTTCCTCCTCTCTGAGGGCATAGTAAAAGGGACTAAATAATGATCGGACCACGGAACTGGCCATGTCGTTCCTATTTCAATCTCATTGCAATTTGCAAATATCGGGTCTAAAATGTGGCCCCCTTGATGTGTTTATGACTCAATTTTTTGTGTCAGATTTAGTGCGAGAAGGCCCTTACAGATTGCATTTATTTCTTTGTTTCCGGTATCATCGAAGTGTATGTTTAGGTCCCCCAGTACCAAAAATGTGTTATATCTCAGTGCTGGGTGGACAACTTTATCCTCCAGACTTGTCACAAACTTTGTTGTTTGACCGGGTGGGCGGTAGAGAAGGAAACCCGCTATGGTGTTATCTTCTGTCATTGATAGCGTGAAGAAGAGTGCCTCACAGCTATCTCGATCACTTTGTTGGACCTCACATTTGATCTCATCCTTATGGATTATGGCAATTCCATCTCCTCTTTGGCCTATCCTATCTTGCCTGACTAGGCAGTAGCGGTTAGGGATGGCGTCTATCACATCTGGTGTTGAGGTTTCATTTAGCCATGTTTCAGTCAGGAACAAGGCGTCCAATGATTTCTCCCCTCGAAGGTCATGTATCTCATACTTGTGTTCAGCCATAGATCTGCAGTTTAGTCGTGCCAACTGAGGTTTTGGCGCCCCAGTGGTATAGGTATCGCAGCTAAATATAGTATTGCAGTGCCTGCATGTTAGCGCCATTCTGTCTATCTGTATCTTATGTCTACATGTAGAGCTAATGGGTTTGTTCAGTTTTAATAGTACCTCTTTAGAGTACTTGATCCTCTCTAAAATCCCCACATAGCCAGGGTTCCTGGAATCTGGTCCCGGCCGGGCGCGGACGGGTGCAGACGGACTGACTGACTGAAGTACTTATAAAGCGCTCGAATGCCGCGGCGTCTTGGCGCTATAGTGACAGAGAGAGCGGTGAGAGCAGATCTTAATGCGGAGAGAAAAGCCAGGTTTTCAGTGCCTTTCTAAAACATAGTTTAGATTTTTGTGAGCGCAGTGCAGGGGGCAGAGAGTTCCATAGTCTGGAATCCTGGTATGCAAAGGATCTGCCACCCCATCGCATTCTTCTTATTCTTGGCTGACATATTAAATCATGATTAGCTGATCTCAAGGTACGCGATGGCACATATCGAGGGAGGAGTTTGGGAAAATCGTCTGGTCCCCTACCATACAGGGACTTGTGGACCAGACAGAGGGCCTTAAACTGTATTCTGCATCTGACTGGAAGCCAGTGAAGTTCCTTGATGACGTTGGACGTTGGGTCGCGATATGGTAAATTCAGCAAAACCCTGGCTGCGGCATTTTGAATCGCCTGCAGTTTGTTCAGTTGTTTTTCTCCTGTGCCCAAGTAGAGTGAGTTGCAATAGTCCACTCGGGACATTACCAGGGCAGCCATTACAGTTTTTTTTTAACGTTGGAGGGATGTAAGGTAGAATTTTTCTAAGAATCTTGATGGTATAGAAACAGGTGGAGGTTAGCTAGTTAATCTGCACTTTGCAGGAAAGATCTTTATCCACCAGGAAGCCAAGATTCCTAACCTTATCTGCAGGCCTAGGACAGGAGCCCGCCTCCGGAGGCCACCAGAGGTTGCTCCAGATGGATGGTTTCTGACCGAACTCGATTATCTCGGTCTTGTCCGTGTTTAGTTTTAGAAAATTACAGCTCATCCAATTTTTTACACCAAGAAGGCAATTTTTAAAACGCTCTGCAGTGGCTTCAATAGACTGGGATACTGACAATACAATTTGAGTGTCGTTGGCGTACGACACTAATTGCAGGCCGTGGGATTGAATTAAGGCAGCTAAAGGGGTGACGTATAGGTTAAACAAAGTAGGCGATAGCGCCGAGCCCTGAGGGACCCCACCTGGGAGGGAGAATTCGTCAGATTGAAGACCTTCCCAATGCACTTGTTCAATTCGGGAGTCCAAGAAAGATGTTAAAAGGGTTAGAGCAGTACCGGCGAAGCCTAGAGTTCTTAGTCTGTTTAACAGAATCGAATGGTTCACGGTGTCGAACGCCGCTGTAAGATCTAGTAAAATCAGGGCCGTTCTACCACCCTCGTCCATTGTCTTTCGAATGTTTTCGGTTGCCATTATCAAGGCAGACTCTGTTGAGTGGGAGGGGCGAAAGCGATGCTGAGAGGGGTGTAGGAGCTTTTTGAGATCAACATACCGCATCATTTCTTGGTTTATGGCTTTCCCCAGAATCTTGGCTGGCAGGGGTAGGTAGGATATTGGCCGGTAATGCTTAAGTTCAGTAGGATCCAGCGAGTCCTTCTTAAGGATAGGCCGAATGCAGGCTTTCTTCCAGCTACTGGGGAAATCACCAGAGGTGATAATATTGTTTATTAAGGGGTCGGGACAGCTGCCACCGTCTGTGGAATCATGTGCAATACACGTGGCGGGCAGGGATCTAACGGGGACCCTGACTTCATCTGTGTGAATAGATCTGTCACCTGTGTCTCCTGTAATATAGGGAAACAAGAGTAGCTGGAACCAGTCAGGGGGGCAATATCATTATTTTCCATAAGTGTATTTAGTGCAGAGGAGCTAAGATCATCGTAAACTATCTGAACCTTTTGTTGGAAGAAGGTCGCAATGTTAGTCACAAAGTTCTGGTCGGGGCTAAAGACAGTGTCGCGAGGGCTCTTAGTCAGATGAGTGACAGTTTTAAAGAGTTCTCTGGCAGTGTTGGAAGCTGCCTGGATTTTATTTGTAAAATAGGCTGATTTGGCCTGAACTATTGCTGTCTTATATTCCTGCAGGGCTTTGATGTATATTAATTTATTTGGAGCACTATAATCCGAACGCCACAACCTCTCAAGTCGTCGGCATTTCAGTTTTATGTGTTTCACCTCTGCGGAATACCACAGCGCAGTCGCAGATCGCCTTCTGACTTTTTTATTTCTACAGGAGCCAGCTGATCGACTGCCTGACTGTCCAATTTTGGAATTTGATCGCTCCCTTGTTAGTGTTACCGGTCTCGAGAGCAGGGGGATCCTTTGCGAGTAGGTCAGCCAAGAGGGCAGTTTCAAGTTTGTTCCAAGGACGTGTTATTTAGTGGAGTAGTGTGGCTCACTGGTTAGAGGCGGCAGGCCTGAGAGCAGAATTCAGCCTGGGACCAGGGTTCAATTCCCGACGCGGCAGGGTCGTGGATCTTGGTCAGCGGACTCGATAATTCTCGCTTCGGTGCTTACTCTAATCAGGGGTTCCACTCGGCAACTCTGGGCATTAGCTTGCCTAATCTCCACAACGGCCCCACCAATTCCAGGGATGCCTGGCTCCACCTTGGGGACTCCCAGCAAGGGACCATCCCACAGGGAAAGCCAGGACGGGTTCCCCAGAGTTATACAGTGCCGGGACGCCCCGTTGCTGGGGCAGCTGTGCGCTTTACAAGTATACTACATTTTACAAGTATACTACATTATTTCAGGAAGTGTGAGGCCTCTTCGATGATTTGACAGGTTATTCAGAGGTATGTTAAAGAAGATAGCACTATGATCAGACCAGGGAACTGCTTGAGTCGAGATAGCTTTCATATGGCCATTGTTAGTAAAGATGCCATCAAGGGTATGTCCTGCAGTATGAGTGGAGTTTGAGATTAGTTGGGTCATGCCGAAGCTAAAAAAAAGGCCAATTAGAGTGATCGAGTCAGAGTCATTGTTTGCTTCTAAATGAAAATTAAAATCGCCCAAGATGGTATAAGTGGTGGAGTCAGACGTAGATTCTAGAAAAGTGTGTAGTGCTCTAATAAACGGCGCTCTCAAACCGGGGGGCGGTACACAAGCAGGCCTGCAAATATTAGGCAATTATTATCTTTAATTTTAAAGCTCATGGCTTCTGCTTCCAGACCCTGTTCGGGTAGTGAGAATACCTTTAAATGGGATTCATAAATAATCCCAATACCATCACCCACTGCTCCTAGTCTATTTACAAATTCTACAAGGTATCCTTCTGGAACTGCGTCATTCCAGTCTGGTCCTGAAGCATAAGATTCCCATGTTTTGCCCTTGGCGCGCTTTTGGTGTGCCAGCAGCACGCCCGCTGCGCGTGTCTGCTGCACCATCGCGGGCACATTGGTTTAAGTAGAGGGGAGATTGAGGCGGAAGGAGCGCCTCTGCCGACTAGACTGGAAATGCCCGGCTCTGCTCCGCCCTCCACGCAAACGGCACACAGCCGTGGCGGACCAGGGCAGGCAGGCTATAATGCGGTGAGTGTAACAGTCCTCAGCCGTACGTTGTGCAAAATACACTTATAGTGCAAGAAGCTAGTGCAATCAGAATATTTTAAAAACAAATATTAAAACCAACAAATATTTCAGAGACCGTAGCGCTCACTGAGTAGTCTCACCTCGAGTGTCTCCGTCACCTGGCACAATGTTGGAAGGAGGTTAAGTCTGTTTACACTACAATCTGATCATCAAGCATCATGTTGGAAGGAGATTACGTCTCTTTCACTAAAATACCATCTCCAGGCATAATTTTTGAAGCAGGTTACGTCTCTTTACACAACAATATTTTCCGCAGAAGCCATGAAGGAGGAGGATACGTCTCTTTACACTACAATCTTATCACTATAACCCATGTAAGAAGAAGGTTATGTCACTTTACACCGCAATCCGATCACCGGGCATCATGTTGGACGGAAGTTACATATCTTTACACTACAATCATTCTCCCAGAAACCTTGAAGAAGGAGGTTACGTCTCTTTACACTAATATCCTATCACCCGGCATCATTTTGGAAACAGGTTACATCTCTTAACAGAACAATATTTTCCCCAGAAACAATGTTAGAAGGAGTTTATGTCTCTTTACAATAAAATCTTATCACCAGGCACCATGCTGGAAGGAAAATATATTAATGTTATGTTATATATTTATTAAGTGTGTGAATACCCGGAGGTGTCTTGGCGCTGAAAGGTAGAGTAAGCAGGTTCCTGTAAGACGTGGGCCTCTATTTCTCAAATAGCCAGATTTTCAAGGCCTTCCTAAAGGCAAATAGAGTTGGAAGTGTTCGGATGGAGGGGCGGGGTGCATTCCAGAGTTTGGGGGCAGTTGCACTGAAACTCCTGCCACCCCAGCTGGATTTGAAGACCCTCGGAATTTTTAGCAAATTAGCTCCTTGAGAGCGCGGATGCCTTTTTGGGACATACCAGTAAAGTAGGCGTCTCAGGAACATGGGGCCAGTATCCTGAAGTGCTCTATATGTGATGCGGAGGGCCTTAAAGATGATGCGATTCTTAACCGTGAGCCAGTGCAACTTATGCAGCTGGTTTAGAACTGATAAGTGCCTAGGGATTCCTAGCAGAAGCCTCGCGGCCGCATTTTGGATCATTTGCAACTTATCCCGTTGTTTTTCAGGCATTCCAAGATAGAGACCATCGCAATAATTCACCTTTTCAAGAATCAGAAAAGAAATCACTGTTGTCCTACTATCTATGGGGATAAAAGGTGGTAGTTTTTTAATAGTTTTTTGCAAAATAGAAACTCGATGAGGAGACGGCATTAACCTGTGCTTTGTAATTCAGTTTGTTATCAATAATCACACCAAGGTTCTTTGCCTTGTTAGCTGAGATGGGTGCTATTCCAAGTTCGTCCGGCCACCAGTTCTCTGACCAGTTTGGCAGAAAGTTGCCGAACGTGATTACTTCTGTTTAGTTTGAGTCCAGTCTCCGACAAGGAGAGTTCATCCAGGAGCTGGCCGCCAACTTGCAATCCTTAAAGACTTGCATTGGTGGTGTAGTAATTTTTGATACCAACAGCACAATTTGCGTATCATCTGCATAAGATGTCAGTACCAGTACGAAAGATCTTATGAGCTTTGCCAGTTCTGATACAGAAATGTTATAAAGTGTGGGGCTCAAGGATGAGCCCTGAGGGACTCCGCATAGGAGGGCGAAAGGAAAGGACTCGTAGCTGCCCTGGGCTACTGATTGCATTCTGCCTGACAGAAAAGATGAGAACAGTGTAAGTGCTTTGTCGGACATGCAGTTGGAATCTAGATAACTTAGCAGAAGATTGTGGTCGACTGTATGGAAGCTGCCGGTAGATCAGAGCGATACAAAAGAGGATGATGGATGGAGCGTTTGAGCAAATCAAACACTCAGCCCCAGTCAACTGATCTGGGTTTAATCCATCACCATTCTTTAGCCCAACAAGCATCCTGGGACCGGTTCGGATTATGAATCCAAAACCGGTCCCAGGATGCTTGTTTCTGGTCCAGGGAAGACATGGCTTGGCAGTTCGGGCTGGACTGTTCCCATAAGGCACAGGGTCAAACTGATTTGCATATGGCCATGTCTGAAATGGGGTGGCTGAGTGGGCTAAAGAATGGTGATGGATTAAACCCAGATCAGTTGACTGGGGGTGAGTGTTTGATTTGCTCAAACGCTCCGTCTATCATCCCCTTTTGTATCGGATAGATCAGAGCAGCAGCTCTCCCTGTGTTCAGAGTTGCTCTGACTTCATCTGTGGCATTGATTAGGGCTGATTCCGTACTATGTTCTGATTCTAAATCCAAACTGTGTTTCATCTAGATAGTTGTGGTTTTGTAAATAGTAGGGTAGCTGTTCATTCATGACTTTCTCCACTAGTTTAGCAGGTAGAGGATGAGGAGAGATTGGCCTGAAGTTATAGGTTCAGTGGGGTCAAGGTTGGGGTTTTTCAGTAGGGGCAATATGGATGTTTTTCTATATAGTAGGAAAAAACCCTGCGAGAATATGCCATTAAAAATATTGAAAGGCTGGGAGCCAGCATCTCGGGAGCTTGATTAGACATGTTAGGAGGAAGAGGGTCATGGGGAGCTTGATTTGGCTGCTGAATAAGAGTGCTGACCTTCTCATTAGTGACTGGATCAAATTTGGAGAAGCTCAAGGCATCGGAAGAGCCAAGACTGGTAGAGATGTGATTGTCTGGGCGAGTGTTAGTGTCAAATGTTCATAAATTAGCTCCACTTTTTTCAAAAAGTGCTGTGCTAGAGAGTTACAGCATTTTTGTGATGGCTCGATTACATTTGTTTCCAGGGGACCTGATAGTATTGAGACCACTTGAAAGAGTTCTCTAGTGGAGTTCTTTGCCTCTTCAATTTGTTTAGTGAAATGGGAGCGCATTTCTAACATTATCAGGTTTTTATATTCGGGCAGTAGAGATTTGTAGGTGGAGAGTTCACTGGGATTGAAATTGTTTTTCCAGTGTCTTTCCTGTCACCCACATTCTTGTTTTTGTACCCTAAGAGTTTCCAAAAACCATGGAGCAGTGGGTGATTTTATTTTATCTTTGTTTTTTGTTATAAGGGGCTAACTTGTCGGCTGCCTGTGAGAGCCAGTTATTGAATTGTAGGGAGGCTGCTTCCACATCTTCTGTGAACTTAACTTGACTTTTGGATAGTTGACCATTAACCCCTTCCATGCTGATGACGGCCGGGAGCCGTCATGGCACACAGTGCTCATGTGCTGATGACGGCTCCCGGCTGTCATGACCGCACACGTAATCGGAATGTGTCGCACAGGCGCAGAATCGCTATATGTGATATGTGTTGAAGTCTCAATTACACATGCCTCAAGAGATGATTTAATTGTATTTAAAAAGCCTGTTTTGCATCTTCGTGGTCGTTAGAGTAGGATTTCTTTAAAGGTGAAACGAATGCCAATTTTTACCTTAAAGGTGAAATCTGTTGGGGTAAATCATTGTGATGCTACCCCCTCTTTTCACCGTTCTGCCATGCCTAAATACCTTGAAGCCTTGAGGGACAGCAAGGTAAACATCAGGACCTGTCGCTTTATCACCCCAAGTTTCAGTAAGAAAGAGTAAGTCTAGTTGTTGAGGCTCAATCAGCTCGGTGCTCTCTAGCCTATGCCTAGGCAGAGACCGGGAGTTAGTGAGAGCACATCGAGTGATGCTGGTGCAATTAGCTTTGATGGCGCGTTGGAGGGGAGGATACCAGTGGAGCTCGGTTAGGCTGAAGTGCCAAGCCACAAAAGGGCATTTTTCAGATGTTTTTGCGGATAGTCAGCTAAAATCTAGGCATAAACGGTTTATCGTTATGCTATTTAGCCTCCGCAGCTCCTCACCTGAGTTACAGGGATGTTTCCTGGAACAGGTGAAAATTTGAGCAGCATCCCTGGTGCTTGGTGTGGTCTTGGCGCGCCCGCTGCGCGCGTCCGAATTTCCATATGAAATATATGCCACCCCCCCACCTGAAGTACAGTTTCGAACTGGACCGCCAACCACCACCACAAAGATGCAACCGTCACAGCCTAATCCCCAGAAGAGCGGGGGCACTCACTCCGCTCAATCTGAGCACTGTGGCGGACTAGGGAGGGAAGACTGTTGTACAGGTAAGTACTCTAGTGCAAATAGCTAGGTTAAAATAAATTCAAAAAGCAGACAGCGGTTAAAATTTAGGCACAATGTAGTTCATTGAGACGTCCTACAGAACTGTCTCTTTGCGCTCCAATCTAATCACCTGACACAATGTTGGAAGGAGGTTACGTCTCTTTACACTACAATCTTATCACCATACCCCAAGTTAGAAGAAGGTTACTTCTAATTACACTACAATCATAACTCCAGGCATCATGTTTGAAGGAGCTTACATCTCTTTACACTACAATCCTATCACCAAGCATCATGTTAGACAGAGGTTACGTCTCTTTGCATGCAGGACTGACTCACCCCTTGTTTGCAGGAGTGGATCGCACCCTGAATGCAGGACTGACTCACACTCTACGGGCAGGACAGGCTTACACCTTGTATGCAGAACTGACTCACACCCTATGTGCAGGACTGACTCACATCCTGCCTTAATTTATTATTTTATTTATTTATTTATTTATTGAATTTCTAAAGCACACTGTCACCTGACAGGCATCCTGGCGCTAGTAATTCAGCATAGCAAGCAACCGTTGGACTCACACTGTAGCCAGACTCAATTAACTCTTAGGAAACAGCCATGTTTGTAGGCTCCTTCTGAATGGAAGGAGATCACTAATTTGTCTAAGCTCTAGAGGTAAAGTGTTCCAAAGCTTTGCAGCTGCGACCCCGAAGGATCTACCACCTGATCTGACTTTCTTGAATCTGGGAATTTTTACCAGTTTTGCCCCTGACGAGCGCAATGTTCTAGTAGGAACATACCACTCGAACTTACTTTGGAGGAAGGCAGGTCCCATTCCGTACAAGGCCTTGAATACTAAACAGAGAGATTTGAACTGAAATCTCTGTTTCAGAGGAAGCCAGTGCAGCTCAGCCAAGGCCAAAGAAGAAGAAGACCTTCTCTCCAGCCTAACACTAATTTAGCTGCAGTTGTCTGTATCCTCTGCAACCTATCAAGAAGGAATTTCGGGGACTCAAGAAGCAAGGTATTGCAGTAATCTACTGTGCTAAGAATGGTACTACGTGCTATCAACAAAGGCGCCATAAGAGGGAGCAGAGGAAAGATCTTCCGTAAGGAATGAATGATGGCCAGACAACAGACCACAACTTTCGTCATCTGCGCCACCAAAGTAAGATTACAGTCAACCATCACACCCAGGTTACGAACGGTCTTTACAGGCCGAACCGAATTCGAGGTGTCAGAGGACCAGAAATTACTGGGCAGCACGGAAGGAACCCTTTCTGTGGCGCAATAAAGCACCTCCATCTTGGACACATTAAATTGCAGTGAGTTTTCCCTCAACCAGAGCGTTGTGTCCTGCAGGCAGCTATGAAACACCTCTAATGATGTTGACTGCGCTCCCTCAAAGGAGAGAATCAATTGCGTGTCATCAGCATAATTAACGATATTAATATGATGTTGCTTGATGACCGCAATCAGGGGTTTCATATAGATGTTAAAAAGGATAAAGCTGATGGCCGAGCCCTGCAGTACGCCGTGCTGTTAAATATTGCAGGGATTTGTTAGCATGAGCTGAAAGCCATTTTGTATTTTGGCAGCCATTTTAGTTAACCATGTGCTCGCCATGTGCTGTTTACGTCTTCAGAGCCTTGCACATGCTCAGAAGGGCCAAGCTAGTAGAATGCAAGTGCTTCTCTAGTATAACTGTCAGACTATTTTTGCTGCTGTATGGAGAAGTAACTCTCCTCCCACTTTGTTGAGCAAGCAGATCTTGCATGTCCGTATTAGGCATTTTGTTTGCTTACATGAGCCAGGACTGCCCCTTGGTCTAATTGTGGTATATAAATAAATAATACCGGGACTATTTTTGACTATATTAACAATAACAGATAGCTCAATAAATAAGAGGCAGGATCCGATGTGTCCGAGTCAAAAGGATTTATTCAGGCAAAAGGGAAGGGACTGGAACGGGACAGCCTGAAATAAAATAAGAAGGAAGGCAGCTGCCCCATTTCATCAACAGTGCAGCATATATATAGTAAAACATTACATTACATTACATACAGTAGGCGTAACTTATGACAAACGTAAGATAAGAAGACATGGGTGGAAAAAGAAGGCGTGTACAGGGCGTGCACTGAGACATGTGATGTGAACGTCACAGAAGTGTCATGAATGGGGCGGAAACATGGAGGGGGCTACCTGAGAGCAGCTGGGACCTTTAACCTAGTGGTGCGCGCAAACGGGCAATGACGTGTTACCAGGCAGAACTGGGGGCTATGACTTCTGCGCTAGAAGAGGAGACTAAAGTCTGCGGTGTCAGGACGACATGTACCTATAGCATATCTGGTATCTGGTGTTTGGAGTACATGTTGATAGAATCCAAAAGTTATCGGGGCAAAAGCTACTTGACACTAAGACTGGTGCATGCATTATTCTACATGTATTGCGTGTGCTAGGAATATTCTATGAATATTAATACGGTATTTCTCTTACATGGAGACAGAAAGACTAGACCATAGCTGAAACTGTTGATGCGGTTCAGTAGCTTAGGAATGCAAAGGAGGAAAGCTGAACTGATAACTAGAAGCATAACATACTCTTGGCAGACAGGCGGGCAGAGCCAGGCCGGGCACTGCGCTGCGCGAAAGGAAGTAAGTGAAGGGTCAGGGATGCAGGTGGGGGCTGCATCGCTCCTCGGAGTGGGTTCAGGAGACTGGAGCTTGAATCTGGTGTCCGGGCCCTTTTGAGGCCTAGGAACGGGGACAATTCAATGAATTAACGTGCACACTGTGAAACGTGGCAACATAGGCCTAATACTCGTTGCTTTCACGAGAACTGGAAATTGGCATACTAGAGTTGGACACAACTATAATTGCATCTTTAATCGATCATGGGGGGGTACATGCATATCGATCATGCACATATAACATAGGATGGGGAACACATAGGCACATATAACATGGCAAAATTTACTTTTCCACATTCCCTCCTTGTGCCCTACGTTTCCATCAGGAAACATCAATATTCATGATACCATCTATCTGTTCATATAGCATCATTTGCTCGTCTCGAATTGTCTTGGAACAGGATTTAGGACTAGGAATACAAGAGGTAGCACACATGCCGCAAATCGCAGGGCCACATTGTAAACAGAGGCAGCAACTGAATATGATCATTACTGCTATACCTAGGAATGACAATACTTTCCATCCCCAGGCAGATATGATACTCCAGAGCCAACCGGACCATGTCCAGGTGCCTGTATTCTGGTGTAACTGATGGGCAATTTTATGAAGTCTGGTTATAGCTGAATAAACAGACGGTGCGTTATTAGGAATGAAAATGCAGCAACTAGATCCGATGACTCTACATGCTCCTCCTCTATCGGCCAGTATGACGTCAAGAACGAGACGATTTTGGAGCACGACAAAACGCATAGCAGATTGTTCTTCAGTTAAGTTACCTAGAGCGGAAGTAGTCTCATTCACTACTGCTTCAAGGGTTCTGGTTAACCTACGTATTAACTTACTATTCTGGACAGGACCTATAAAGAAAAAGAAACCTTTATTGAAGTCTTGATATTGTTCTAGAGCAGTTTCAGTTTGATCGACAATTGGGGACTCAGTCTCCCTTCTATGTCTAACGTGTACTAGATGTGTGTTTCTGTGATAATCAGATGGGGCTAGAAAAACTGGTGGCAGTAGGAGGCAATATAACATGTTCCATCCCAATCAAGGGGCAGACGAACATATGCGGTCTGACCACAAACAAAATAAGAATGACGTGAGGCTTTGAAAATAGATTTCCCACTGTCACTATACTCGACCACAGTAGTATAATCACTATGTCCTACATGTGCGGAACCATTATTTCTGACACATAATTCGCCTTTGACTGGTAGAACTGAAATAGCAGGCAAATCTGGAGTAGTATCGGACTGGACATTCAGAACCATAAAATTCGAGGAATAGTTACCTAAATCATATACTTCATTTTCTAGATCTAACCCTGTTCTATGGGAAAGACCTTGCTTGTCTGGGAAACATGTTCGATTCAGAAGGGACATATCAGTTGAGGATGACGTTAACGTGGACCATGCTCCACACGAACCATTATGTGAAAACGGATAAGGAAAGAGTGGCAGAACTCCCTTCGGTGTCTGGAAAGGGGGGAGTCGACCACACACCCAACAATTAGTGGCATTGCTGGTCTGATGTGAATAGTGCAACATTCGGATAAAAGTATTATTACGCATAGCAAGACGATAGGATAACTCGTGAGGAGGCAGATCAATAAATGTGTGCTCTACTGTAACATTAGAAAACATATGTACATGTGAAATAGGAAAACATAAATGTAAAGCATAACTTATGCATGTAACCATAAGACTCAGGAACAATAAAAAGAATAGAATGATAATACATCTCTTAGAGTTTTGACTAACTCTCTCACTGTGTGGGTCTATCTCATACATGTCAGAAACCTGTCTAACCGTTTCACCCGAGAGGGACTTAGACAATTAAACTGGCTGACTTACTAGACCTCAGCTTTGTTTTATACTCCTGTTGCGGAGTTTTCTCTAACAGGGGAATTTTAGATTCATTGTCTGGGCAGTCCTTGAGAACGGGGCAGTCCTTGAGAAAAGTTTTAGTTCTAAGTCCATGGAATTTCTTGACGTGGCTCACGTGTAGCCACCCTTTTCTGTTTTCCACCTTCACAGCAGTCCGGGTGGTAAGAAGAACGAGGCGGGGTTCCTTCCAACGGGGCTCCAGCGGACTTGAACGATCAAAGTTCCTTATAAGCACATATTCACCCGGAACGACCTCGTGCGGTTTCACCTCGGTGTTGTCTGGAAATGCAGCGGCAACCTGTGAACGACAAGATCGTAGTGCAGACATCAAGGAGGCAAGGTAATCTGTCAACATATTACTGTCAATATCGGTAATGGTACGGGGTCTAGGTGTACCCCACATGTTAGGGGGGCGACCAAACACTATCTCATAGGGAGATAGACCTGAACGGGAGTGAGCGACCATTCTCATATAAAAAAGGGCAACTGGCAGTGCTACTATCCAATCTACACCTTTCTCTGCACACACTTTGGCAATGCGGATTTTCAGGGTCTGGTTATGTCTCTCTACGAGACCGGCTGCTTCAGGATGGCGTACACAATGGAACTCCACTGGTACCCTAACAGAATGGATACTTGTTTCATGAGCTCGGATGAGAATGGCTGGCCGTTATCTGAATACACGACCCTAGGTAATCCATAGCGGGGAAAGAACTCACGAACCAACTGCCTGGCAGTGGTCGCAGCTGTGTAATCTGGAACTGGATATGCCTCTGTCCACCTGGACAAAGCGCATACAACTACGAGGACATACTTGAAACCTCGACATCGCTCCATCTGAATATAATCCATCTGGAGGACTTCAAAAGGGTGGTCAGGAGGATGAAATCCACCTTGTTCCACCGGGACACTTTTACCTGGATTGAACTGGCAACATATCATACAGGTACGTACTTTCTGCTTGGCGGCTGCTCGTAAATGCTTGTTGAACCAAAGGTTCTGGATACTGTCTAACATGGATTTTTCTCCTAGATGTGCTGGACTATGTGCGGTGTTAATAATGATTTGAACCATAGAGTCGGGGAGAAACCATGTGGCTTTTCCCTTCGTCAACCATCCTTGATCTGTCTGGACCCCTCCTTGTTCGGACCATTTCTTGATTTCATCGGGAGTAGCATGTAACTGTATGTCTATGACATCTTGTGTAGGGTCCTTAACTGTCATACAAGTAGTCTGTTCTGGAATGAGTGTCAGTGTCGTGTTAACTGGAATGTCTTGAGTCTGAGCTGTGAGCTTGGCTGTTCGATCTGCTAGATCGTTACCCTGGGAAATGATGTCAGTGACTTTCGTATGTGCTTTGCACTTCATGATGGCAATAGCTGTCGGTAAATGTATTGCATCTAACAGAGCTTGAATGAGGAGACCATGCTGAATCTTGGTTCCATGAGAAGTCATGAAACCTCTTTCCTGCCAGAGCACTCCAAAGTCGTGTACGACTCCGAATGCGTAACGTGAATCTGTGTATATGTTTACTTTCAGGTTCTTGGCACGTATGCAGGCTTGGGTCAGAGCCACTAGCTCTGCTGCTTGAGCAGACAGGGTGTCAATACGATGTGTTTCTATAACTTCGGTTTCAGTAGTCACTGCATACGCGGCTACTAGTTCTCCTGTACTTGTTCTCATACATGAACCATCCACATAAAGTGTCAGGTCGGGATCAGGTAATGCAATGTCTGTCAAGTCTTGTCTTGGCTTTGTCATGGTGTTAACAACTTCCACACAGTCATGTGTGGCAGGATTTGAAGTAACTGACGGTAACAGTGTAGCTGGATTTAAAATGTTGCAGCGTCTGATTTCTATGTGTGGCTGAAACAGTGTCAGTTCATAACCTGTTAAACGTGCAATTGTCAAGTGCTGAGTCTGTGTTCGGTTTAAAAGAACTTCCACGGAGTGTGGAACTTGTACTGTCAGGGAGTGTCCTAACACTATGGAATCACTCTGTCTGATGGCTAGAGCTGTGGCTGCAACTGACTTGAGGCACGCAGGCAGAGCCTGGGCCACTGGATCTAATGTGCTAGAAAAATAAGCACAAGGCTTGTATTGTCCTGCTTGATCTTGTGTGAGAACAGATAATGCAGTACCATCACGTTCTGTAACAAAAAGTGTAAAAGGCTTACTGTAGTTCGGTGTTGCTAGAACAGGTGCATTACATAAAGCTTTCTTTAACTCGTTAAAGACAAGTGTATGTTCCTGGGTCCAAGGCAGGACAGTTGATACGGCTGCCTCCTGTGTCGTTTACTGTATCAGTGGCTTGGCTAGAAATGCATACTGAGGAATCCATTGTCTGCAGTAAGAAGTGAGGCCGATAAAAGCTCGTACCTCCTTCTGTGTCTTGGGCTGTGGAAGACGTGCTATTAACTGGATACGGTCAGGTGTCAACTGCCTACCCCTCTTGGACAGTAAGTGTCCTAAGTAGACCACTTGCTGGACACAGAATTGCAATTTGGAAGGGGACACCTTGTGCCCCATCTCGGCCACAAAATACAGAACTGTAAGTGACGCACGCTCGCAGTCACGTTCAGAACGGGCTGTGATCAGTAGATCATCGACATACTGGAGCAGGGCAGTGTCAGTTGGCATGTGAATATTGTCTAGTTGTCTCTTAAGTGCTTGACTGTAAATACTAGGACTTTCGTGAAACCTTGAGGTGCTCGTGTGAATGTATAGCTTCTTCCATTTAAACAGAATCCGAAAAGGAACTGGCTGTCTGGATGAATGGGGACACTGAAAAATGCGTTCTTGAGATCGATAACTGTAAAGAACGTAGCTTCAGAATCAATGGCTGTCAATAGAGAAGAAATATCTGGGACCACTGGGTACTGTGGTATAATACATTTATTAAGTTCTCGAAGGTCAATCACTAATCGATATACTGGAGGTGCATTTGGATCAGTACGTTTCAGGATCGGAATGATAGGAGAATTACATACATTGGAGTCAGTTTCTACAACCACTCCTTGAACAATAAGTTCGTCAATTATTTTGGATAAGGCTGCTACAGCCTCAGGTGGCAATTTGTACTGTCTGATTCGTGGTAAAACAACACCTTGCTTCAGAGTCACACGATGGGGTGTGATATGCATACAACCTACATCAGTTGGACCTTGCGCCCATAAATGCTGTGGTACATTCAATAATCTTGGATCAAAATCACGTAATACATAATGACCTTTGAAATCACGGAGAAACAGACGGACCCCTTCTGGGGAGCAGCATATGACTGCTCCTAATTCTTTCAGTGTCTTAATGCCTAACAAATTTTCTGGACAAGATTTCGTGAGTAACAAATCTGTAGTTCGGGACAATGGACCAACCTCTAGAGTAACTGGTTTCGATATTTCATTAACAATAGGCTTTCCTGAAAATCCAAGGAAAACATTTCTAGAGCCTGAGAGTGGAGCCCCTGGAACCTCGTCATGACTGATGGTAGTCCTACTTGCCCCTGTATCAATCAGAAACTTTCTGTCTTTCCCCAATACTTGACTGTGTACATAGGGACCCTCTTGATCTACAGGTATCTCGATGAGAGGCAAGCCTACCTCCCTCTCTAGGCTGTTTCATGAATACGGCTGATAATCTGGGTACTCTGACTGTGCATACTGGTACATCTGCTGTGTAACATGCTGTGTTACAGCGATAGGCTGCGGTGCTGTAACTGTCTGTTGTGCATTCTGTGGTGGCTGGGAAGTCTGTGAAACTTGTTCTTGTCTAGGCGGACGTGGTCTTTCTTTAGTTTTACCAGTAGCTATGTTGTGTTTCAGAACTGCACATTCGTTTATAAAATGACCTGGCTGTTTACAGTAATTGCATGTCCCTTTAACGGGAGCTGCAGGATGACTGGCTTGATTCGGACCCCTCTTCTGACTGTCTTGTGGAACAGACTGTGCAACTAATACTTTCATTTTCGTGTCTTTCATACGTCTCCTTTCGTGTTCCTGCTCTTCCCTGATTCTGTTCTGGTGGTACTGGAGCATCTGGAGCATCTGTGACGGAGAATTAGCTTGCCAGGTACTTTCGACTTTCTGGACTCGATTTTTAACTTGTGGACTTGAATTCTCGACTAGTTTAGTGACAAAAAGATGAGGGTACGATTCACTACTTGTTTTCAGACCGCTATTAATAATAAAACATTTTTCAAATCTAGAATAAAAATCACTAGTATCTTCATCTTGTTTCTGTTTACAGGCTGAGATGGCATCTCAATCTTCCTTTTTCGTGGCTAGTAATCTTGGCAAAACTTGTATCAATAACTCGGGCAATTCTTTAGCTTTATCCCCAAGACCGGTACCTGCTACTCGTATATTATCTTCAGCTTCTAGAGCTGTCCAATCTATCTTTTTCTCTCCCACCTCCCATTCTTTTTCTTTGAGTTTTTCATATATGCCCGCGGGCAACAGGACCTTTAGCATTTTAATGATATCAGGATACGTGTATTCTCCCATACGGAGCATGTCCTTTAATTCACGGTGGAACCCTGCTGGATCTTTATCGTGACAGGGAATTAACTTCTTCATTTCTAAGAGTTCCATTTTCGTGATAGGGGTGTAAACAAATACTCGTTCTAGACCACCACCCTCTTTCTTGACTGGATGTACTTCTCGTAACGGATTCTGTCTGTCTATGTAGAATGATTTACTTTCTGGGGGTGAGACGGGAACAAAATGTGGATTCAGAAACGTTCGGTATTTGTGGCGCTGTTCTAAAATGACGCTAATTAAATCGGTACCTAGACCTTTCCATCTATACTGGAGTAACTCGTTCAATATATCATGTAAAGGACCTGGATCAGAATGCTGATCCTCATACAGTGTAATGAGGTGCTGAATCATATACATACCCACCAGTCGCTGCTCGGCTGGAGGTAGTTTCAAAAACATTTGGGCCACTATTTCGTCTGGAAAAGTGGTAGAATCAGTAGTCCATCGGACTGCTGATCGGGCTAGTTCTTGTTCATGCATTGTACTAAGCTCGCTATACCCTATTCGTAATTTCAGAATGTGATCGGTAGCTTGGAATATTTGCTCAAGAGAAACTTGTTCTGGTGCTGGAGGAGGAACAGCTTTCTTGTAATCTGGACGTGAATGTCGGTCGGAAAGTCTAGTTCTACCTACATACGCTATTCTGGAGGGATTCTCGTCGTCTACCTCTTCAAAAGAAGAGTCGTCTTCTTTCTCGGTTGCTTGTTTTGCGGAACGTTTCTCGTGTATAGTTATGATTTCCCTACGAATTTTCTTGTACATACTCTCTATACCACTTTGTGTCTTGTGTTTTCCCTCGGTTATATTGTCACTCCACCTAGTCAGGACTTTCATTTCTTCTTGATCTTTTTCTGGATAATCTTGCTCTCTTATTAAACAGTTAATCAAAAACTTTAAAATCATGAGCTGAGTCTCGGCTTTTCTTTGAACCATGGCTTTGTGAATACTTCCTGGATTCACTCCTGTACGGATAAAACGATATATTCTGTCTAGATGTTCTCCCATATCGGGCAGGGTGTCCAAATAGCTGGCAACCCGTCTTAAACGTAATGAATATATGACCATGTGATCCTCGCCTGGAACTGGATCATAACGACATTCAGTAAGTGCTCGCTTGATATCTCCGTATGTAGTCAATCAATCAATCAGGAGTTTGTTAAAGCGCGACTACTCACCCGTAAGGGTCTCAAGGCGCTAGGGGTGGGGGGGGGTTGGGGGGGTGCAGGTTCCATTCCATCAAGGAGGGGGTCTGTCGAAGAGCCATGTTTTGAGGTTTCTTGTGAAGATGGGGAGCGATGTTGTCTGTCTGAGGTGGAGCGGAAGGGCGTTCCATGCTTTGGCCGCGAGGAAGGAGAAGGAGCGGCCTCCCGATCTGGTCTTTCTGGTGCGGGGGACCACAGCGTAGGAAAGCTGGGCTGATCGTAGGGTCCTTTGGGGTGCGTGGAATTTGAGTCGGCTGTTCAGGTATGCTGGTCCGGTGCCGTGGAGGGCCTTGTGTGCGTGGGTGAGCATCTTAAAGGTGATTCTCGCCTCGACGGGGAGCCAGTGGAGTGTGCGCAGGTGCTGGGAGATGTGGCAGTGTTTTGGCAGGTTGAGGACCAGTCTTGCGGCGGCGTTATGGATGTTCTGTAGCTTGCAGATGAGGTTTTTGTTTATTCCGGCGTAGAGTGCGTTGCCGTAGTCGAGTCTGCTGGTGACCAGGGCGTGAGTGACTGTCTTTCGGTGTTCGAGGGGGATCCATTTGAAGGTCTTACGAAGGAGGCGGAGGGTGTGGAAGCAGGAGGATGAGACAGAGTTGATCTGGCGGTCCATTTTGAGCTCGGAGTCCAGGATGATTCCCAGGTTGCGTGCGTGGTCTGTGGGGGTTGGAGGGTTTCCGAGGGCGGTGGACCACCAGGTGTCACTCCAGGCGTCGGGGTTTGGGCCCATGATGAGTACTTCTGTTTTGTTGGTGTTTAGTTGTAGGCAGCTGTTTTTCATCCATTTGGCGACGGCTTCCATGCCTTCTCGAAAGTTGCGTCTGGCGGTGTTGGGCTCGGTGGATAGGGAGAGGATGAGCTGGGTGTCGTCTGCATATGACACGATGTTGAGTCCGTAGGTTCTGACGATGAGGGCAAGTGGAGCCATGTAGATGTTGAAGAGCGTCGGGCTGAGGGAGGAGCCCTGTGGGACTCCGCAGGTGATAGGTGTGGGGTCCGAGAGGAAAGGGGGGAGTCTGACCCGCTGCGTCCTGCTGGAGAGGAAGGAGCAGATCCAGTCGAGGGCCTTGTCCTGGATTCCTGCATCGTAGAGTCTGCGTATTAGGGTGCGGTGGGAGACTGTGTCGAACGCCGCTGATAGGTCGAGGAGAATGAGGGCTACTGTTTCTCCTTTGTCCAGTAAGGTGCGGATGTCGTCTGTTGCGGCGAGGAGGGCGGTTTCTGTACTGTGGTTTTTTCTGAAGCCGGATTGGGAGAAGTCGAGGATGTTGTGTTCTTCAATGAATGTGGCGAGTTGGCTGTTCACTTTTGGCGTATGTTGTAACGCTAGTTCATGTAGCGTCAGACGTTTCGGTTGAGGCGGGGTACGAGGAGAACCTCCCCCCGCGGCTCCTAAACTAGAATCGTCGGTGAATACTGTACGGGCTGGTAGAGTGACTGGCAAAGCGGGTACATGTACTGTGGGCTGGGCCGGGGGTGCTGTAACAGGTACTGTAACATTAACTGGACCCACGGGACCAGCGACTGGAGGAGCAGGAATTACATTATTAACGGGAGCAGGCGGGACAGGATTTGCATAGGCTGGGACTGTGTCGTCCAAATAGGATGAAAGAAAAATATCAGCTGCGGTCGGTTTATGACGTAGCTTAGTCGGGACCAATGGCGGCGGTAAATTACAGGGTGCTTCCGGGGTTGCTTTTGGCAAGCCCTCAGCAAGGAGAGGATACATACCTTTAATAAGGGCATTTCTCTGTCTGTCTGACTGTTCTGCTCTAACTCGTTCACCTTCTTCAATTAATTCCCTTTCTTGGGCTCTTTCTGAGGATTCCCTACTTAATTCTGTTTTTCTGAATTCTTTTTCAGTTCTTTTATGAGATTCTTTGCGCCATAACTCGATGGCATCTTTCTGGGACTGTCTGGCTTTCTTTTTCCATAAGGCCTCTTCTACTCGCATGATGCACTCGGCATCCCATGTACCTGATACGGGCCATCTATATTTCTCTTCTAGTTCCTTTGTATAGTCCGCCCATAAGTCTAGATATATTATGGCATCTAAGCCATGCTTGTGATACATAAAATGTCCTGGACTGTCCCTAGGAGGGACAGGAACTGCTTCTTCGAGTAACCCATTTCTGGTCTTTAACTGACGCAACTTCGAGAACAGAGGCATTTCGGGAATACACTTGAAACACAATACACAATAATCACAGTAATAATATAGCGAACAAAACTCTCATACCACGACATAAAAATACATGAATAACAATTCGAACAGAATACTACCTGATACACTGAAAACAGAACACATGAATTTCTCGAAAACGAAACTTACTAGAATTACTGGATGCACTGCTAAAACAGTACAGAACATACCGGTCCCATAAAGAGACACGTCAGGACCCGTATCCACCTAGGTGAATACTTCGTACTGGATCTGCGTACCCAAACCCATCAGACCAGGACCAAACTAATGATCCTGTCTAGATACTTCCCCTGCGACGGTACTCACCGGGAAGCAGAAACTGGAAGGCCTCGGACTGGACTGGACTGCTACGACGTCGGACTACGAACTTCGGAAACTTCGGAAACTTCGGTTACAGGTGGGCCTCCGGATACCTCGGACCTTGCTCTCTCGGCTTGGGCTCTGGTCGGGACGAACTGCATTCCACACCGCTTCGTCTGGATGTCGGACCGCAGTCTCCGTTTCCTCCGTGGGCCTGAGGGAGACTTGAAGCAGAAATATCTGCCGGTGCGCAGTAGAGTTCCGTCACGGCTGTAGAGGGTCAGGGGGCCTGCGTGGCATCGCCAGCGCGTGAGGAAGGGGCTCGTCCCTATTCGGGCGCCATTATGTGGTATATAAATAAATAATACCGGGACTATTTTTGACTATATTAACAATAACAGATAGCTCAATAAATAAGAGGCAGGATCCGATGTGTCCGAGTCAAAAGGATTTATTCAGGCAAAAGGGAAGGGACTGGAACGGGACAGCCTGAAATAAAATAAGAAGGAAGGCAGCTGCACCATTTCATCAACAGTGCAGCATATATATAGTAAAACATTACATTACATTACATACAGTAGGCGTAACTTGTGACAAACGTAAGATAAGAAGACATGGGTGGAAAAAGAAGGCGTGTACAGGGCGTGCACTGAGACATGTGATGTGAACGTCACAGAAGTGTCATGAATGGGGCGGAAACATGGAGGGGGATACCTGAGAGCAGCTGGGACCTTTAACCTAGTGGTGCGCGCAAACGGGCAATGACGTGTTACCAGGGAGAACTGGGGGCTATGACTTCTGCGCTAGAAGAGGAGACTAAAGTCTGCGGTGTCAGGACGACATGTACCTATAGCATATCTGGTATCTGGTGTTTGGAGTACATGTTGATAGAATCCAAAAGTTATCGGGGCAAAAGCTACTTGACACTAAGACTGGTGCATGCATTATTCTACATGTATTGCGTGTGCTAGGAATATTCTATGAATATTAATACGGTATTTCTCTTACATGGAGACAGAAAGACTAGACCATAGCTGAAACTGTTGATGCGGTTCAGTAGCTTAGGAATGCAAAGGAGGAAAGCTGAACTGATAACTAGAAGCATAACATACTCTTGGCAGACAGGCGGGCAGAGCCAGGCCGGGCACTGCGCTGCGCGAAAGGAAGTAAGTGAAGGGTCAGGGATGCAGGTGGGGGCTGCATCGCTCCTCGGAGTGGGTTCAGGAGACTGGAGCTTGAATCTGGTGTCCGGGCCCTTTTGAGGCCTAGGAACGGGGACAATTCAATGAATTAACGTGCACACTGTGAAACGTGGCAACATAGGCCTAATACTCGTTGCTTTCACGAGAACTGGAAATTGGCATACTAGAGTTGGACACAACTATAATTGCATCTTTAATCGATCATGGGGGGGTACATGTATATCGATCATGCACATATAACATAGGATGGGGAACACGTAGGCACATATAACATGGCAAAATTTACTTTTCCACATAATGCTGACTATGTAAACCGTAAGCATATATAAGGCCCCAGTTTTCTGTACTCCTTAGACTGCCTCATTCAGTTGCTAAGGGTTCTTTGTGACGTAGTCTCCCTCATCTGAGGTGAATAAATGCATACTTTTTATATTTCAGCTTCTGTGCCAATTTCTTCTTTGTTGGTTTGAAAGGACCAATTATCAGTGAGACCCCTTAGAAGGTTTTTATGTTCTTCAAATGGCGCCCAACGTGGACCTCATCAGAGAAGTGGCTATCTGAGGGAGTGATCTTGTCAGGAGACAGAAATCTACTGAGGAGGACAGGACAGGACTCTACTAAGGAAGTACTCTGTGCAAGGAGATTCTGGGGATTCTCTGTCTCTGCAGCCCAGTATATTTCTGATCTTCCTGATTTTGATTCTACACATGATGTTTACCACTTCTGACTGAGAACATTTTTGGCGTGAGTATTCTAAAATAAAATGACCGTTAGGTCATTCAGAACTTGGCAGTTAGAATTTGGACACCATTTGATTGGTAAGAGTCGTTCTGCGGCACTTGCTGTTGGTTTTTGATGCCTTGGATTGGTAAGGTAGTTTAGTAACACTTACTGTGGCTTTTGATTTGTATGATTGGCCAATATTTGTATTTGTATGTATGTAATATTTCAATTGCAATTTATGTAGGTAGGTAATGAGGAGACTTTTCACTGTTTTGAATTGATTTGAATGGCACACAGTACAAGAGTACCTTAAGTGCTACTTTGATTATAATATTTGCATATGTTGCAATATTTTTGCCATGCCCGTTTCAAGCATACATCGAAGAATGTGTTGCTTTTTGCAGTTACTTTAGTGAGATGTGAAGCAAATTAGCCGGCTCCCCTAGAGGGAATACCTACATAGGTTTAGGTATAAAAGCATATTTCTTCCTTGGTGATTCCGTATCCCCATGGATTTCAAATATGGACATAATACAAACAAGGATCCTTTTCTGCGCACTTTTATAAAAGGAGATATGCAGAGCGATTTCTTGGTGTTCTGCCTGCCAAAGCTAGTGAATTGAGTGTATTTGGGCTACTTGAAAATGAAAGTCTGTTGGGATGTTTTTTGCAGTCTTTTGGAATACTATTGAGAAGCTCTTCTTGTAAATATGACTTACAATTAGTATTTACAAATGGTTTGGTTTAAGTACAGTCTGTGGGCTGTCCTTTGTTTCTGTCCTAAGTGTTGATCTGTGGGTTAATGTGTGTTTAAATGTCTGTGGTTTGTGGTTTTCCCATTAGTGATACTTCTGTGAGTAAATAGCGATTGTGCTCTTTGTGTAAGGATTGCTACCCTTAAGCGCGCTGTTTCATGTGTTCTGAGTGTATGACCCCCCTTCTATATATGTCTTGAATGAGCTCAATGTGCTTGTTTGTGTTTTCTTGCTGTCATCAGTCTGTTATGCAAAATGTCATAAATAAATAAAAATTAAATAAAAATCCAGAAATGAACCATATGATATGCTAAATAACTGCATCTTATTATTACATTTATAGAGCAAGCAACTATGCACATGTAAAAACTGACAATGCTTAAAAGATTAAATTAGAATTCACATTGAATAGGAATAAAATAGGCCTCAAAAACAAAATTGTGTGTTTTGCAATAAATAAACAATTATAAAATATTACTACATTTTCCTTAGATACATTGTGTTAGATATAAAGAGGCAAACACATCATCTGAGTACATTTTTGCTGAACTAAAACACATATTATAGAACATGCATTAAAATGCCTCAGTTTTAAATAGACTGTCACCGTGCTTATATTTCAACACTAAAAAAAGCTTTCCAACAGCTGTGTTTTAACTGCCGCTGAGCAGCAGCTGTTGTTTTGATTGTAGGCCACGGAGAGACAGGAATGGTGACTCAGCTAGGATTTTGTCAGTTGAACACGGGGTAAAACCCTGCAATTCTGCCTGCTCTTTTAAAAAGTTACAAAAATCAGGTTAATTATTTTGGATAACAGGGACACATTTAAAGAAATGATTTCCTTTCTTTTTTTTTATTTGTATTGATCAGCTTGACAACTTAATTGAAGACAGCATAACAAATAACATATCATGGCAAACATTTCCAAAAATAAGTATATACATAGTTTGCTATGGGTATAACAAGAACGAAAGAGCATAATTCTAGAAATTGTGGAGGAAACTAACACAGAAAAACAGGGGTTAGGCAAATCATACCGCACCAAAAGAAACATATTGCATCCCATGGAAATGCTGTGGTCAAAAGACTCAGACAATCAGTTATTCAGCCACTGTGTGAATGGCGCCCATATTTTCAGACCTTTCTTGCACCTCCTCTTGCCCCCTCTTTGAAACACGGCTGATTCCAAATTATGGAGAGCTAGAATCCTTGCTCTCCAATTAATGAAGGTAGGGGGAACCGGGCTAATCCATTCAGAGGTTATACACAGTCGAATTAGCGACATAGCATTACATAGAAAGGTGGATCCATAGACTGATTTGTTAACCAAACAATCAATTTCACACCCAGTTTTTACTAATTCAGAAGATAGCACCACCGAAATCTTAAGGGAGCTATTAATAAATTGTTGAACATCTTGAAAAAATAAATCCAGTTTAGGGCAAAAAAGAACATGTGTACATCATTGGCTGCTGCTCGACCACATCTTGGACAACCATGATCACTGCCTCCTCCCCATTTAGATATCTTGGCCGGAGTATAATAAAGATCGAAGAGGGCCATATAACTTTGGGAGAGTAAGCTCCCAGAGATTAATACAGAATTGGATAGATCTAATACCGAAGAAATATCAATACCAGCCTTGCCTAACTTAATATCCAATTTAGTATTCTGAGAAGAAAGGTCATCTGGGAGGCCCGATAATAGATTTTGATTAAGAAGTGGTAAGTGGACAGTGGCAGTGTCCCTGCCGCCTTTACGGTGCGTTTTACCGGCGCATTGGTGATTTTACTACCTTTTAAACTGCGAGAGCGTGTGAGCTCATTTTAAATCAGTCCGGGGCACTGTGTGAGTGAGATCGTGTACGCTCCCCCATGTGCTGCTTCGTTTTAACTCTCACTGTTGTTCACTGTTCTGGGGGCACTCTGAACTCTGCACTGCTGAGGTTCTTACCAAAGGTCTACCATTGAATGTTCTTGAACCAGAGCTTGCAGGGCCCTAAAAACTCTAGGTTTCAAACCAACGTATTTTTGTCCTTCGGCTAGGTTGAAATTAGCAGATAGGTTAATGTTAAAGTCCCCACAGAGACAAACAAGATGAGGCCTTAAGGCCAATTCTACATTTAAGTAGTCTAAGACTGCGGGATAGTCCGAATTTGAGCTGTATACAGTACAAACCGTCAAAGATGTACCATTGATCAAAGGCTCAGCAATTGCCCATCTTCCCCCGGTATCTTGTCTAGATCTTACACATGAGCCCAACCCACGTTTCATTAATAGAGCTACCCCTCTTATCATGGAGGTCTGTTGAGAACACACTATTAAGTCATAACCAGGGATATTTAGGCAATCTTGATTGTTCCAAGGCACATGAGTCTCCTGGAAACACAGAACCTCTAGGTGAAGACCCTGAATGATGCGTGAGAGTAGAGCCCGCTTCTTCCCATTATTCAGACCACAGACATTCCATGAGGCTATGCATATTTTACCTGATGCCATTGAGAAATGTGTAAAAAAACATCACAATTGAGATAGTTATCTGTTTTAATTCTTAATTGCCATGAAAAGAAAAGTATTTCTCAAGCTTTTTTTTTAATTCGCCCACACCCCCCCAACCAGCCCCCCACCCCTCCCAACCACCAACCCGCCACCCCCTCACCCCCCCACCACCCAATCTGGGCAACAGGACCGAAGTCCAGTTGATGGAGGAGCGGGTATGAGCAGGGACCCCCCCCAGAGTCGCTGCCAACTTTTCAACAACAGCCAATAGAGGATATGCCCAGAGTCGCTGCCAACTTTTCAACAAAAGCCAATAGAGGATATGCCCACAGAGATGTATAAAGAAGGCACACTAATAAGTGCATACCAGAAGACAAGAAAACATCCCCTAAAGGAGCATAATCCCTACTAGCAGCTATAAGAGAAAGGGAAAAAAAAGGACGTGTCATTACACTCATACGATTACAACTATTTACAATGAGTCTAGGAATACCTTTGCCTGAATTTCTGACTCAAAAAATCTAGATGAATAATCTTAAATTTAGAAGGAAAAATCCAAAAAACCTGCGCCCCCTTCGATGGAAAGGGGGCAATGAGATGATGGAGCTGCCACCTCCGTTCAACCATTGCTGGGCAAAAGTCCGGCCTAACAAAAATTGACAGCTCTTTCCCGACCTTTGCCTATGAGGCCTGGCTAGATAATAAACCCTTTCTCTAGCTAAGAAGTTTTGTAAACAAATTAAAATAGCGCGGGTCTATCGGACATTTGATCCGGTCGTTGTTTAGGTTTGAAAGGAAAACGATGGGCACGTTGGATTTCTAGCTGCCAGTCCCATTCCTTGACCTCTGGGAATGCCTCTGTAAATAAATCAACAACAAATTGCCGGGTTTCTGATCCTTCCATGCCCCCAGGAACCCCCAAAATTCTTAAATTGTTTTTCCGTTCACGGTTCTCCATGTCCACGAGTTTCCCTTGGATATCAACCCGCTGGGATTGAATTGCATCAATAGTGAATTTTTTGGGCGACTACATCATCTTCAAGAGTAGAAATCCGTGTTCTGCCTCGGCGACCCTGGTTGCAATATCCGCGAGGTCTTGATTACTCTACGCAAAGAATTTTGGACTCTGCGGCACGCCCCCTGTGCTCGGGCACTTTCCTGCCGGGTCTCCTCCCGGTGAGCCATTATCATTTGATATTATATAGCAAGTGTCATCTCACCTGGAGGCAGACCAGAGTTAGATCATAGGAATGTCTTTATCTCATGCTAAAAGGACCATCTATTAAATATTGCAGGGAATTGTTAGCATGAGCTGAAAGCCATTTTGTCCCCAGTTTTCTGTACTCCTTAGACTGCCTCATTCAGCTAAGGCTTCTCTGTGACGTAGTCTCCCTCATCTGAGGTGCATAAATGCATTCTTTTTATATTTCAGCTTCTGTGCCAATTTCTTCTTTGTTTATTTGAAAGGACCAGGTGTCAGTGAGACCCCTGAGAAGGTTTCTATGTTCTTCAATGCAAGACACTAGTAAAAGCAGATTGGTGAGGAGGGAGGCACACTGCTTAATGTCTGCCCAGCAAAAAACACTGGAACCACCTAAGAGCACAGCCCATCACCTCCACCTCTTTTAGCCTTCTCAGCAGGATTCCGTGGTGACCGTATCGAAGGCGGCAGACAGGTCAAGCAGAATAAGTACTGCTGCCTGACCCCTGTCTGCCCGCCCCCGAAGTTCATCCATCACGGTCACCAAGGCCGTCTCGGTGCCATGGGCCGGCCGAAACCCAAACTGGTCCTCCTCCAAGAGCTTAGTTTGTGCCACATTCTTGGACAGCGTATTACTCACCACCCGTTCCACTATTTTAGCAGGAAAAGGCAGGTGAGTGATAGACCTAAAATGTTTAGGGCACTCGGGGTCAAGGGAGGGCTTCTCAAGCAAGGGCAGTTTTACACCCTGCGTTCTGGACATTCTTGCACCCTGCATGCAGGAGTGGCTCACACCCTCCATGGAGGGCAGGCGTGTACCCTGCGTGCAGGTTAGATCACACACTGCATGCATGACTGGCTCACACCCTGCATGCAGGACTGGCTCACACCCCACATTCCGGATCGACTTACATCCTGCGTGCAAGACTGACTCACACCCTGCATGCAGGACTGGCTCACACCCCACATGCCGGATCGACTTACATCCTGCGTGCAAGACTGACTCACACCCTGCATCCAGGACTGGCTCACACCCCACATGCCGGATCGACTCACCCCCTGCATGCAGGACTGGCTTACACCCTGTGTGCAGGACGGGCTCACACACTGCATGCAGGACTGGCTTACACCCTGTCTGCAGGATGGGCTTACATCCTGGGAGCAGGGTAGGCTCACACCCTGCATGCAGGACAGGCTAACACCCTGCATGCAGTTCTGGTATACACCCTGTATGCAGGACAGGCTTATAACCCGGATGCAAGGTAGGGTAACACCCTGCATCCAGGACTGACTCACTACCTGCGTGTAGGACTGGCTCACACCCTGCCTGAAAGACTGGGTCACACACTGCATGCATGACTGGATCGCTCCCTGCATGCAGGAGGGGCTCACACCCGGCATGCAGGACTGGCTCACACCCTGCTTACAAGACTGTCTCACATCCTGTGTGCAGGTTTGTCTCACACCCGGCATGCAGGACTGGCTCACATCCTGCATGCAGGTTTGGCTAACACCCTGTGTGCAGGGCTGACTTACACCCTGCATGCACGACTGACTCACACCCTCCATGCACGACTGACTCACACCCTGCATGCACGACTGACTCACATCCTGCATGCACGAGGGGCTCACACCCGGCATGCAGGACTGGCTCACACCCTGCTTACAAGACTGTCTCACATCCTGTGTGCAGGTTTGTCTCACACCCGGCATGCAGGACTGGCTCACATCCTGCATGCAGGTTTGGCTAACACCCTGTGTGCAGGGCTGACTTACACCCTGCATGCACGACTGACTCACACCCTGCATGCACGACTGACTCACATCCTGCATGCACGACTGGCTCACACCCTGCATGCATGACTGACTCACACCCTGCATGCATGACCGACTCACACCCTGCATGCACGACTGGCTCACACCCTGCATGCACGACTGACTCACACCCTGCATGCACGACTGACTCACATCCTGCATGCAGGACTGGCTCACACCCTGCATGCACGACTGACTCACACCCTGCATGCACGACTGACTCACATCCTGCATGCACGACTGGCTCACACCCTGCATGCATGACTAACTCACACCCTGCATGCACGACTGACTCACACCCTGCATGCACGACTGACTCACACCCTGCATGCAGGACTGACTCACACCCTGTGTGCAGGGCAGGCTCACACCCTGCATGCAGGACTGACTCACACACTGCATGCAGGACTGACTCACACCCTGTTTGCAGGTTTGGCTAACACCCTATGTGCAGGACAAACTTAACCATGTGTGCAGGACTGGCTCACAAACTGCATGCAGGACTGTGTCACAGCCAGCATGCACGACTGACTCACACCCTATGTGCAGGACTGACTCACATCCTGCATGCAGGACTGACTCACACCCAGCATGCAGGACTGACTCACACCCAGCACGCAGGACTGGCTCACACCCTGCATGCAAGGCTGACTCAAACTCACACCCTTTGTGAAGTGGGCCCTTTAAATGGCTGGGCCCCCCTCCACCAGGAGCCAGGAGCCGTGGGAATCTAGTAAACCGGGCTCCCTTCTGAACCGTTGAAGCTTCCATTTTCCCATTAAAAACATAACTGCATCTCAGTTAATCGCTCCACCAGGCACGGATAGTGTCAGCAGATCATAACTTTTCAGAAATGCGCAAACTGCAGACTGCAAGATTCACAGAATACACTGTGAGCCACCTGACCTCCCTGATGCCATGTGACAGTGTCAGACTAGCACAGTCTGGCACTGCCACGTTAGCCAGCTGACAAGGGAAGGGTGTGGGCTGGGTTTTGGCCCCATATTTGCCCTTTCAAGCTAGCCCATCTGGCAGCACTAGCCAGACTCCATGAAAGGCCAGTCTAATGCAGCATTCAAGCACAGGAGGTGCACTGCTAAAGACAAGGGTCACAGAAGGTGATCTGCTAAAGACAGGGGTCACAGGAGGTGCTCTGCGAGAGACAGGGGTTACAGGAGGTGCTCTACGAGAGACAGGGGTCACAGGCAGTGCTCTGCTAAAGACAGAGCTCACAGGAGGTGCTCTGCGAGAGACAGGGGTTACAGGAGGTGCTCTGCGAGAGACAGGGGTCACAGGCAGTGCTCTGCTAAAGACAAGGGTCACAGGAGGTGCTCTGCGAGAGACAGGGGTTACAGGAGGTGCTCTGCAATAGACAGGGGTCACAGGCAGTGCTCTGCTAAAGACAGGGCTCACAGGAGGTGCTCTGTGAGAGACAGGGGTTACAGGAGGTGCTCTTTGAGGGACAGTGGTCACAGGAGGTGCTCTGCGAGAGACAGGGGTTACAGGAGGTGCTGTGCGAGAGACAAGGGTCACAGGCAGTGCTCTGCTAAAGACAGGGCTCACAGGAGGTGCTCTGTGAGAGACAGGGGTTACAGGAGGTGCTCTTTGAGAGAGAGGGGTCACAGAAGGTGCTCTGTGAGAGACAGGAGTCACAGGGGGTGCTCTGCTAAAGGCAGGGGTCACAGGAGGTGCTGAGCTAAATACAGGGGTCACAGGAGGTGCTCTGCGAGGGACAGCGGTCATAGGAGGTGTTCTGCTACAGACATGGTTCACGGAAGGTGCTCTGCGAGAGACAGGGGTCACAGAAGGTTCTCTGTGAGAGACAGAGGTCACAGGAGGTGCTCTGTGAGACACAGGGGTCACAGGAGGTGCTCTGCAAGAGACAGGGGTCACAGAAGGTGCTCTGTGAGAGACAGAGGTCACAGGAGGTGTTCTGTGAGAGACAGAGGTCACAGGAAATGCTCAGCAAGAGACATCATTCACAGGAGGTACTCTGCTAAAGACAGGGGTCACAGGAGGTACTCTGCAAGACACAAGGGTCACATGAGGTACTCTGTGAGACGCAGGGGTCACAGGAGGTGCCCTGTGAGGGACTGTAGTGTAGTTCCTATATTCCCAATAGGCTCTGCGCATTGGAATAATACAAACAATAGTTTAGACGTATGAGTGAGGTCATCTAGGTCTCTACTGAATATGTTAGACTTAATTAGGTATACCAGCTACCTCAGAGGTCACTAGAAACTTTCTCGAATGAACAGGAAGGAGTTAACTTTCCTGATTAGACAAGAAGGGATTAGTTTCTGACAACTGCATAAACATGACAACTTTGCTCCCTCCAGAACAAGGAGTATATCTCCAGAGTCCTGTGAAAACAATAGATAGTTATTTCACTTAGTCAGTCGTGTATGCTTAGTTTCACCAGGAGTGCAGAGAAATAGAGAGACAGGCGTTTTCAATAAAAGTTGTTATTTATTGAGCAGTCCTCTTTCTCATGCAAGAGAAGTGAATTGCCACAATTGCAATACTTGTTATAAAGTAAAGTGCATACAGTAAAAGTAGTATTATAAAATAATACTGTAGAAGCATTGATATGGTTTCTGAGCCATATGATACTTAAAATGGATAAAATATATACATACATAAAATCATTGACTAAACGTACTCAACTGAACTGGTGCTTCTAAGATACGCCTACCCCGGTGTACCTAACCTAAGCGTAGTATGTGGGAAGGAGTAAGAGAGCTGCAGTTTAAGTTAAGTTAGTTTTGCCAAGAATCTGCATCAAGAATTCTCTAAGGATCTAATCAGCTCCGTACCTTGGTTATAGAATGAAGGAGGTCTTGTATCTCTCTCTCAGGACTCGATCTCCCATCAACCCGCAAGGGTGACTGGAAACACTGGAGCTGGATTTCTCGGCAAGAGAAAAGACAGCGTCTCTCTCAGTGTGTCAAATGGGAGGGTCGGCTTCCTTTGGCTCTCGCATCAGCTGGGCGTCGGGCAAGTAGATAGCCGCTCTGCTTCAAACCACTGTGTGTTTGCTTAAGGCAAATGTTGGTATATTTATACCTGGAAGGTGCCGGGTTTGACGTAAGGTTGGACATAAGACGTCACTAAGAACTTACAGTTCTTTCTGGACTCCAGGAGTTCTTGTTGAAATCAAAACAAAAGCAGGGGGAATTCCCGTGCTGCTGGAGGCTTGGTTTGTTTAAAGAACGCGTTGTACTTTCTAGGAGTCTATGGGAGTAGCCTTGCCGTATTTGGACTGCATTGGCTATGACTAAATATGGATATGATTCTTATGCCTTTATAAGGATATGTTTTGTTATAACCACATAAGGGCATGAATCGGGAATATTTAAATAGGGCCCTAGATACATTCACAACACCCACTCCACGTATAATGTCCATCATTACTAAAACACTAAGCAATACTAAACATATAATGATGCATGTGTTTTCCAACCCACCCCAAAATACATATATTGCATTTGAAATGGTATATGGTATATACACGAAAATGAGTATTTATACTGTACGTTTTTCAAGCAGTGGTGTCATTCAGATAATGCATATATAAATATCGGCTGAATGAATTGCGAAAATTACATTTATGAAATGGCTCTTAATACAGAAAAGAAGGTCGAGACCATTTCATCACATATTTATACAATACTGTACATGTGCTAGAGGCTAAGTCAAAATATTGTCTCTAGAGTTTCTAAAAATAGAAGTTCTGTTCTCTAAGAATAGTTCTACTTTAAGCAGAGTACCATGTGCCAAAAAAAGGTAAATATTTTGGAAATGGAAAAAATAATTTCGCTTTCAGGGAAAAAAATTGTTCCAATTGTTTTCAGTAGTGTTGTTTATCAAAAATTGAAGGCCGAATTCAGAGTTCAGGGAACGCTGTGTGCTCGTTGTTTTAAAAGTAATTCTCGTTGTTAGGAGAGAACATCATATCAGACAGGCTTGCGAAAAATTGGTTTACAACAGTAGGTGAGAGTTCGACCAAGTTCGAAAAAGCTGAAATAGTTCAAATGTGAGAATCATTGCCATCATCGATGTCTAGATCAGCAATGCACACAGAAGGTTGTACCTGTGTGGTGCTGCTTTCATCTCGTACTTCACCGCCACCTAATCGTAATGGTGAAGTCTCAACGAATGCCTTCATCAGAATAGGTAGCCGCTGGGGACAACACGTTTCATGAGCCGTTACCGTACCAAGCAAAGTATCAATATCCATAAGTACTGCTGATGGTAGTGTAAGACAGACGTCCAACACGCATTCTTCTCCGAATAGCAGATATCGAAGCATAGGTAAGATGCACTCTTGCCAGCTAGGTCTGAATGAAAGAAACCAAGTTGTATTCAGATCTCTTAGCCGGGCCAATCCGAGGACTCTAGTGATTCGGTCTCGGTAGCTTATTGCTAGGATCGTTTCTTCCATCGTAGCTGGAGTTTTGTCTGTGGCTTGGCTTGCCATATCGGAGCAGAAGGATCAAAAATAAAATTCCTGCTACGAGTCCCAAAAGAAGAGGCAGGCCACCGAATACAGAATGCACAAAATTCGGGAAGATGCCCAGAACTGTTTCAAAGGGTGCTAACAGTCCCGAAAAATTGTCATTTGTAAATCTGACATCATATTATTAATATTTTAAAAGTCCCAATCATCAGAGAAAGTACTTGGTGTCACAAAGTCACTTAAGGAAACCTTGAACTGATGTGGATATTTCAAGAGCTCAATCAGGCCATAGATTTCGTAATCCGTTGTGTCCCATGCTACCCCACCGGGTATTGGATTGGCTGTGATGTTCACTGATGACAGTTCTCTTTTCTCGATGTGAGAGGATCTATGAGGCTTTAGGACCAAGTTGATGTTCTGACTTGCTGTGTCCATTGTACTATATTTTCCATCAATAAATCTACCCAAAATTAAAATCTACATGAGCCACAGAAGGAGGAAAAGTACACCTAACACAAACCATAAACACAATCCAAAATTCAATCCATGATGAAATCAGATATGTTTCTTTTAGTTGATGAAAAAGTTCAGTCATTTTTTCTTTGAAAGTTTTTGTTGCTGGCGTTTCTTCATGTTCACCTGGATCATCAGAAAAGTCATCGAAATTGATGAAGTAGCCAGATGCAGTCCTGTCAATTGTTGGAATTGCTTCCGGATTTTCTTTAGTCTTCGAATCTTCTTTTGTCACATTGGTATAGTCTGAAGCTACATCGTTGTAGACAGGTGTTTCTTGACGAACTGTTGCAATTTGGGTTTCAAGAGGCACAAGTTCCATGGCTTTGTTGCATAGTCCTTTTTTGTTCACTGCAGGTTTATCAAAAGTGATTAGTCTTTCAGTTTGAACCTCTTGGATTGTAGCAAGATTTGGTCTTCTGCTACTTCTTTAGAGTCCACTGGGCCTACTACTTATTATTGGCCACATGATTGTGGTTTTACCAGGTCGATGGATACAACTCTGTTCTCCCTTTTACCAGCAAGGGGCGGTAGTACTACTGATCTTGTTCCGCTGACAGCTAAGACAGGTACTGCCTTTCTGTAAGAAGGCCTAAATTCCTTCTTCACGCGATCTTTTCTCTGACCAGATCCCCAATCTTTGGAATCCAGACAGGTCTTGCTGGGACAGGTGGTCTCTCTTTAGTGGCTGTTGGCTTTAACTTTTTGTTACTTAGACTTCTTCTTGTTTCATTTAAGTCCTGTAAAACAGCCAAACGATCTTTGATATCAAAGGCTTTTTCTTTCACCACTGAAGTCTGACAATCTAAATCCTGGATTATCATTCTAGTACCGAACAATAGTTCGTATGGAGTGATACCTCTTAGAGAATTTCTTGGCAGATTGTTAAGACTATGATGGACACTTGTTAGATGTTTGACCCACCCATCACCCGAACCTAATACCCTCGCCGTTATAGATTGCTTTCTGTCACAGTTTTTTCTTTTCACTACCGCATTACCCTCAGGATGGAATGGAGAAGAGTACCGCAATGCAATGCCCATGCTGGCCATGGCCTCCTTGTAAGCTCGAGAGCTAAATGCAGGACCCTGCTCAGAATGTAGCATGCCAATTGCGTATGTGCCAATAAAGACTCGCAAATCTTTTATAACAGGTCTGGCGTCAGCCGAGCGCTGGGGCCACATCTAAATGAATCCCGTCTTAAAAATTATGGGATCGCATTTCCCTGGCTGGATAACTGTGTATAGATAGCCTAATGCTTTCTAATAGAGGTGTCTGGTCCGGTTTACAACCGCGATTTCTATTGCAGTTCTGACAATTCATTGCAAAGTTATAAATTTGCACGCACATCCCCGGCCACCAGTATTTTGATTGTAATTCTATTAGAGATTTCAAGATCTCTTGGTGCCTCAGACCCATTCCCATGTGTGCTTCTTGAATCAAGTGAGCCCTCCGGTTCGTGTTTGGAATTACTCTATCCCCCACTCCAGGGATTTGAGCAAAAGGAACGGAGTTCGCATCAATTATGTATTTATTTCCGAGTGGATAATTTAGAGGTAACGCCACATAGTTGCCTTTCATTGAGGCTTTTACTGCTAGTAGCGTTTCACCGTCTATTTGTTTTTTAGTACGCTTTTTTGTAGCTACGAAAGCCGGCTGAACCAGTGCCGCTGTGGCTCTGTTAGCCAATGAATTCCCTGCAACGTGAACGCCATCACTTTGATGACTCAGTGTGTGTATCACGTGAGTCTTTTGTAGTTCTTTCTGCAAAAGAACTACCTGTTCCCAAAGTTTTTTATGCTTTATTGTGGCACCTGTCTCATCTTTGTAACTGCAATAATGCGAATCGCACACTATTTGTGTGGGGAATTCGCGATCGGCATTTTCAAGCGCCATCTTTAAAGATCTTATTTCAGCTCGCTGAGCTGTGCAGTTTCTGAGTGATTCAGTTTTGGTGATTATCGGTCTGAATTTACCTAAGCGCCTGCGACCTTTAACAATCATACACACTGCATTGTAAGACTTTTTATCCACAACGTAATGTGTTTGTGCAAATCTGTCCATGTAGATTACACAGGTGTACTGTGCTAGAGGCAGAATTTCGATTGGCAGAGGATATTCATATTCGTATTCTAGATCTTCTAGTTTTGTCATTTTCGGATCAAAAGCGTGTTTCACGTCTTCTGCAGCAAGACAATTTTCCCATTGTATCCATTTTGTATCTAATGCCACGGTTTTCAGATTTCATGGTCTTGTTACAGCCTCAAGGGCTGATTCTGCTGTCAATACAGATATGTTTCTCCCTTGGACTAGGGCTCTTTCTTTTGCTACAGCAGTTTGAACCGCTGTTAGAATTTTTTCAGTAGAACTGAATTTTATTTCAGCTTGTGTGTACAAGTGTGATTTGTATGCTATTGGTACCGTTTCTCCCTCATTAGAGGTCAGGTATGTGAATCCGCATCTTCCTGGGATTACTCGAATTACAAGGTTGTGTTCGTTTGCGCGTGTTTTCAGTTTTGTTTTAGTTAACATGTCTGTTTGTAATGGTCTTAAAATTTCTGCGTGTTTCTGAGTCCAATTAATTGGTTTGAAATCAGGTTTTATTAATTCATAGAGAGGTTTAACTCTCTCTGCATAATTTAGAATGTATGGTCTTCTGAAATTCAGGAAACCTAGTATTGATTGTAAATTCTTCAGTGTTTTTGGAGCTTGGAGTACTGCACACTTCTCTAAAAAGTTGTCTGCTAGGCTTTTGCCTTCACTTGATAATTCATATCCTAAAAACAGGACAGTTAGATGGGCAATTCGTGATTTTTTAAAGTTGAATTTGTACCCTTCAGCTGCGAACCCAAGTATTATGGTGTTCACTCTTTTCAAGTGTGTCTCCAGGTCGTCGTCTGAAAGATAGATGTCATCGACATAAGATAATGCCTCATCATCGTACATTTGTAGTAACTCTGTTACCCTTGCTGAGAATAATCCTGGGCTATTCTTGAATCCTGTGGGAGACGGCAAAATTGTTTTTGCGCCCCCATTGTTGAGAAAGCGGTCAAATACCTGCTTTCAGGTGCAATATTTTGAAAAAAGAAACCATTTGAGATCTCTAATGTTGTTTTATATTTTTTGCGCACAATGTTATTCATTAGTGCTGCACTGTGTGAGTTTTGTACTGCAAATGTTTTGCAGCTGGAGTTTAGGTGTCTGTAGTCCAAAACTAGATGATATGAATCATCTGGCTTGGAGACAGGAAACAAAGGATTGTTCATTTTTGAGGTGCATGTTTCAATCACCCCCTGGTATTCAAGTTGATCTAAGATCTCCCTGACTTGCTTTTTAGCTTCTTGCTTAACAGGATACTGCCTCTGTGCAGTCGGTTGATTTTGTAACTGGGTTTTGTGGTGAGGAGAATCCTCATCCCATCCTATATGATTTTTATATAATGCATGGGCTTGGGCCACTGCCCATTTTCTTGCAAACGTGTATTTTTTATGAATTGGAATGTGATTTGAGAAGGCAGGCATAATCATTTCCTCGCCATATGGGCAGTCCCTGACAAACTCTGGGGGCCAGTCTTTTTCTGCTAGAAGGATATCATAGCCTTTCGAAAGGTTGTCCCAAAAGAGACCCTTTATTTTCCTAGTTTTGTCCCCCTCTATACGCAATGTTATTTCATATAATGTATGGGGTTTGCTAACTCTGGTGTCTGCAGTTTTCACTTGAATGTATTCACTTGTGTCCACTGTCTCCAGAAGATTCATCAGGATCTTGCGAGCTATGGTTACTTCTGCTGCGCTGTCTAGCATTGTCTGGGCCCACTCTCCGTTTTTCAGTTGTGTCCTCAGAATCCTCGGCATGTTTTATTTTATTACTAGCTACCTTCTTTTTTTGGAAATTGTGATTTTTTACTTTGATGAGCAGGTTCCTTGTCTTTGGACCTGACGTGCCCTTCCTTGTGTTCTGACCGTCCTCTTCTTTCCGATTTCTGTGAGGAATTCTGAAAAGATCGAGAGGGACGTGTATCAATATCTTGATATCTGTCAGGTTTTTTCAAATTATCCCTATTTCTAAGGTTGTATCTTTTTTCAGAGGGCTCCCTCTGGGGGGACTTGCCTCCTCGTTCTGGAGATCTATCTCTTCGTTGAGGAGACCTCCCTCTGGACTGAAACCGTTTTTCTCTGGGAGTGGATTGTTTATTACCCTCCAAACTCTTTTTTGGAGTGTTGAGAGTATTTTTAATAAATGTTTTTTTAGGATTTTCAGTTAGTTTTGGTTTTAGTGGTTTCCCACCCAAACTATCTCTTCCTAGTTCTTCATAGGATTTTTCTATGATTCTGGCAAGTTCAAATAGTTGTTCTGCTATATCTGTTTCTTTCAATTTCTGGCGGATCGCCACAGATGCCGCTTCTCCTTTTATGTTGGCTAGTAATATAGCCGAGACTTGCTTAAAGTCTTTCAGTAATTTCATACCTAGAGTTAAAGCAGGTTCTGGACCGTATTCATTTTGAATCTGTCTTAATAACTGCCATAGACGGAACACCATGTGTTTTTGTGTATATAGAAGCAAAGACTGTGCCCAAAGTGTCACAGTCCTCCACATGTGGTGCGATCCCCATTGGAAGACAGATAGTCAGAATTCTGTGTTTATCATGAGGTGTAGTATCAGGAAATACTGCCTCTATCTGAGTGATTTTTTGAGCTAACCAGAATGGAATTTGTTCCTGTTTTGCGGGTATTTTGCCAATGGCTGATTGTATGTTCTGTGGTGTGATTTTATTTGTGTTCCCCTGTTGAGGGGTGTGCTGTGGAATTCTTATTGCTGGTTGGACTGTTGAAGTCCGCGTGACATATTGGACCAATTGTCTATGTATTTTAATAAGTTGTTTTAGCTGAGCTAAAATTTCCCAGTCTGACATTTTTTCAATGTCGGGATGTAGTGTGTAGCTGGCTAGAACCGGCCATGTGGCTCCTGGTCTACCTGGTAGACCGAGCCTGGTAATGTGATTTTGATGTTTTAGGGCGCCATTAAACCAGAGCAGGTGCTCTTGGTATGTTAGTGGAATTTCAACGTCCTCGAAAGGGGCATACTCATCCGGAGGTTCCTCTATTTTGTAATAGTGGAAATCTTGTGTCACAGCATATGCTGCTGGCAAAAGTATCCATAAATAGAATACCTCTGTCTGCCGATATTCATGGGCCTCTACCACAAATATGACTGTACCACCTCTTGATGATAGTCCATTTTCTATAAGTTTAAGAGTTATAGTTCTTCTTATATTTACCGGAATGATTATAGCATTCGGGTCTTCATCTTGGAGACTTTTTTTATCCGCTATAAGTTGAGCTGCTATTCTAGCTCTTTCTCTTTCATCCTCACTTTCCCCCATTTTTCTGACAGAAAGTTTTTGTTTGCAGAGCAAGTTTCAAGGAAACAAAGATTAGTTGCACAATATTTTGGAACACTGTATCCTTCAACGTTGACTAAACCAAAAACTAATACATAGGAATCTCTTCCTACTAAGTTCCGGCGGATATTAACCTTTCACCCACTCCAGACGTCTATTGGAGTTTTTACAGGAAAAAGAGGTCTGTGTGAAAAGCACGACTGAGTTACTCTAGCATCTAGCGTTAGATTATCGCCTTACCAAACGCTGGGCGCCATGTAGTGTTGTTCCTATATTCCCAATAGGCTCTGTGCATTGGAATAACACAAACAATAGTTTAGACGTAGGACTGAGGTCATCTAGGTCTCTACTGAATATGTTAGACTTAGTTAGGTATGCCATCTAGCTCAGAGGTCACTAGAAACTTTCTCGAATGAAAAGGAAGGAGATAACTTTCCTGATTAGACAAGAAGGGATTAGTTTTTGACAACCGCATAAACATGACAACTTTGCTCCCTCCAGAACAAGGAGTATATCTCCAGAGTTGTGTGAAAACAATAGATAGTTATTTCACTCAGTCAATCGTGCATACTTAGTTTCACAAGGAGTGCAGAGAAATAGAGAGACAGGCATTTTCAATAAAAGTTGTAATTTATTGAGCAGCCCTCTTTCTCATGCAAGAGAAGTGAATTGCCACTATTGCAATACTTGTTATAAAGTAAAGTGCGTACAGAAAAAGTAGTATTATAAAATAATACTGTAAAAGCATTGATATGGTTTCTGAGTCATATGATACTTAAAATGGATAAAATATATACATACATAAAATCATTGACTAAACGTACTCAACTGGTGCTTCTAAGATATGCCTACCCTGGTGTACCTAACCTAAGCCTAGTACGTGGGAAGGAGTAAGTGAGCTGCAGTTTAAGTTAAGTTAGTTTTGCCAAGAATCTGCATCAAGAATTCTCTAAGGATCTAATCAGCTCCGTACCTTGGTTATAGAATGAAGAAGGTCTTGTATCTCTCTCTCAGGACTCGAACTCCGAGCAACCCGCAAGGGTGACTGGAAACACTGGAGCTGGATTTCTTGGCAAGAGAAAAGACAGCGTCTGTCTCAGTGCGTCAAATGGGAGGGTCGGCTTCCTTCGGCTCTCGCATCAGCTGGGTGTCGGGCAAGTAGATAGCCGCTCTGCTCCAAACCACTGTGTGTTTGCTTAAGGCAAATGTTGGTATATTTATACCTGGAAGGTGCCGAGTTTGACGTAAGGTTGGACATAAGACGTCACTAAGAACTTACAGTTCTTTCTGGACTCCAGGAGTTCTTGTTGAAATCAAAACAAAAGCAGGGGGAATTCCCGGGCTGCTGGAGGCTTGGTTTGTTTAAAGAACGCCTTGTACTTTCTAGGAGTCTATGGGAGTAGCCTTGCCGTATTTGGACTGCATTGGCTATGACTAAATATGGATATGACTCTTATGCCTTTATAAGGATATGTTTTGTTATAACCACATAAGGGCATGAATCGGGAATATTTAAATAGGGTCCTAGATACATTCACAACACCCACTCCATGTATAATGTCCATCATTACTAAAACACTAAGCAATACTAAACATATAATGATGCATGTGTTTTCCAACCCACCCCAAAATACATATATTGCATTTGAAATGGTATATGGTATATACACGAAAATGAGTATTTATACTGTACGTTTTTCAAGCAGTGGTGTCATTCAGATAATGCATATATAAATATCGGCTGAATGAATTGCGAAAATTACATTTATGAAATGGCTCTTAATACAGAAAAGAAGGTCGAGACCATTTCATCACATATTTATACAATACTGTACATGTGCTAGAGGCTAAGTCAAAATATTGTCTCTAGAGTTTCTAAAAATAGAAGTTCTGTTCTCTAAGAATAGTTCTACTTTAAGCAGAGTACCATGTGCCAAAAAAAGGTAAATCTTTTGGAAATGGAAAAAATAATTTCGCTTTCAGGGAAAAAAATTGTTCCAATTGTTTTCAGTAGTGTTGTTTATCAAAAATTGAAGGCCGAATTCAGAGTTCAGGGAACGCTGTGTGCTCGTTGTTTTAAAAGTAATTCTCGTTGTTAGGCGAGAACATCATATCAGACAGGCTTGCGAAAAATTGGTTTACAACAGTAGGTGAGAGTTCGACCAAGTTCGAAAAAGCTGAAATAGTGCAAATGTGAGAATCATTGCCATCATCGATGTCTGGATCAGCAATGCGCACAGAAGGTTGTACCTGTGTGGCGCTGCTTTCATCTCGTACTTCACCACCAACTAATCGTAATGGTGAAGTCTCAACGAATGCCGTCATCAGAATAGGTAGCCGCTGGGGACAACACGTTTCATGAGCCGTTACCGAACCAAGCAAAGTATCGATATCCATAAGTACTGCTGATGGTAGTGTAAGACAGACGTCCAACATGCATTCTGCTCCGAATAGCAGATATCGAAGCACAGGTAAGATGCACTCTTGCCAGCTTGGTCTGAATGAAAGAAACCAAGTTGTATTCAGATCTCTTAGCCGGGCCAATCCGAGGACTCTAGTGATTCGGTCTCGGTAGCGTATTGCTAGGATCGTTTCTTCCATCTTAGCTGGAGTTTTGTCTGTGGCTTGGCTTGCCATATCAGAGCAGAAGGATCAAAAATAAAATTCCTGCTACGAGTCCCAAAAGAAGAGGCAGGCGGCCAAATACAGAATGCACAAAATTCGGGAAGATGCCCAGAACTGTTTCAAAGGGTGCTAACAGTCCCGAAAAAATTGTCATCTGTAAATCTGACATCATATTATTAATATTTTCAAAGTCCCAATCATCAGAGAAAGTACTTGGTGTGACACATTCACTTAAGGAAACCTTGAACTGATGTGAATATTTCAAGAGCTCAATCAGGTCATAGATTTCGTAATCCGTTGTGTCCCATGCTACCCCACCGGGTATTGGATTGGCTGTGATGTTCACTGATGACAGTTCTCTTTTCTCGATGTGAGAGGATCTGTGAGGCTTTAGGACCAAGTTGATGTTCTCACTTGTTGTGTCCATTGTACTATATTTTCCATCAATAAATCTACCCAAAATTAAAATCAAGATGAGCCACAGAAGGAGGAAAAGTACACCTAACACAATCCAAAAACACAATCCAAAATTCAATCCATGATGAAATCAGATATGTTTCTTTTAGTTGATGAAAAAGTTCAGTCATTTTTTCTTTGAAAGTTTTTGTTGCTGGCGTTTCTTCATGTTCACTTGGATCATCAGAAAAGTCATTGAAATTGATGAAGTAGCCAGATGCAGTTCTGTCAATTGTTGGAATTGCTTCCGGATTTTCTTTAGTCTTTGAATCTTCTTTTGTCACATTGGTATAGTCTGAAGCTACATCGTTGTAGACAGGTGTTTCTTGACAAACTGTTGCAATTTAGATTTCAAGAGGCACAAGTTCCATGGCTTTGTTGCATAGTCCTTTTTTGTTCACTGCAGGTTTATCAAAAGTGATTAGTCTTTCAGTTTGAACTTCTTGGATTGTAGCAAGATTTGGTCTTCTGCTACTTCTTGAGAGTCCACTGGGCCTACTACTTATTATTGGCCACATGTTTGTGGTTTTACCAGGTTGATGGATACAACTCTGTTCTCCCTTTTACCAGCAAGGGGCGGTAGTACTACTGATCTTGTTCCGCTGACAGCTAAGACAGGTACTGCCTTTCTGTAAGAAGGCCCAAATTCCTTCTTCACGCGATCTTTTCTCTGACCAGATCCCCAATCTTTGGAATCCAGACAGGTCTTCCTGGGACAGGTGGTTTCTCTTTAGTGGCTGTTGGCTTAAACTTTTGGTTACTTAGACTTCTTCTTGTTTCATTTAAGTCCTGTAAAACAGCCAAACGATCTTTGATATCAAAGGCTTTTTCTTTCACCACTGAAGTCTGACAATCTAAATCCTGGATTATCATTCTAGTACCGAACAATAGTTCGTATGGAGTGATACCTCTTAGAGAATTTCTTGGCAGATTGTTAAGACTACGTTGGACACTTGTTAGATGGTTGACCCACCCATCACCCGAACCTAATACCCTCGCCGTTATAGATTGCTTTCAGTCACAGTTTTTTCTTTCCACTACCGCATTACCCTAGGGATGGAAGGGAGAAGAGTACCGCAATGCAATGCCCATGCTGGCCATGGCCTCCTTGTAATCTCGAGAGCTAAACGCAGGACCCTGGTCAGAATGTAGCATGCCAATTGCGTATGTGCCAATAAAGACTCGCAAATCTTTTATAACAGTTCTGGTGTCAGACGAGCGCTGGGGCCACATCTAAATGAATCCCGTCTTAATAAATATGGGATCGCATTTCTCCGGCTGGATAACTGCGTATAGATAGCCTAATGCTTTCTAATAGAGGTGTCTGGGCTAGTGTCTGGTCCGGTTCACAACTTCGATTTCTATTGCAGTTCTAACAATTCATTGCAAAGTTATAAATTTGCACGCACATCCCCGGCCACCAGTATTTTGATTGTAATTCTATTAGAGATTTCAAGATCTCTTGGTGCCTCGAGGCCCATTCCCATGTGTGCTTCTTGAATCAAGTAAGCCCTCCGGTTCGTGTTTGGAATTACTCTATCCCCCACTCCAGGGATTTGAGCAAAAAGAACGGAGTTCGCATCAATTATGTATTTATTTCCGACTGGATAATTTAGAGGTAACGCCGCATAGTTGCCTTTCATTGAGGCTTTTACTGCTAGTAGCGTTTCACCGTCTCTTTGTTTTTTAGTACGCTTTTTTGTAGCTACGGAAGCCGGCTGAACCGGTGCCGCTGTGGCTCTGTTAGCCATTGAATTCCCTGCAACGTGAACGCCATCACGTTGATGACTCAGTGTGTGTATCACGTGAGTCTTTTGTAGTTCTTTCTGCAAAAGAACTACCTGTTCCCAAAGTTTTTTATGCTTTATTGTGGCACCAGTCTCATCTTTGTAACTGTTTTTGATCCATGTCTGCATGTCATTATTGTAAGACTTGACGCAATAATGCGAATTGCACACTATTTGTGTGGGGAATTCGCGTTTGGCATTTTCAAGCGCCATCTTTAAAGATCTTAAAGGACAGGGGTCACAGAAAGGTGCTCTGTGAGAGGCAGGGGTCACAGAAGGTGCTCTGCAAGAGACAGGGGTCACAGAAGGTACTCTGTGAGAGACAGGGGTCACAGGAGGCACTCTGCAAGAGACAGGGGTCACAAGAGGTGCTCTGCAAGAGACAGGGGTCACAGGAGGTGCTCTGTGAGAGACAGGGGTCACAGAAGGTGCTCTGTGAGAGACAGGGTTCTCAGGAGGTACTCTGCTAAAGGCAGGGGTAACAGGAGGTGCTCTCTGAGAGACAGGGGTCACAAGAGGTGCTCTGCGAGAGACAGGGTTCACAGGAGGTGCCCTGTGAGACACAGGGGTCACAGGAGGTGCTCTGTGAGAGACAGCGGTCACAGGAGGTGCTCTGCTAAAGACAGGGGTCACAGGAGGTGCTCTCTGAGAGACAGGGGTCACAAGAGGTGCTCTGCGAGAGACAGGGTTCACAGGAGGTGCTCTGTGAGACACAGGGGTCACAGGAGGTGCTCTGTGAGACAAGGGGTCCCAGGAGGTGCCCTGTGAGGGACAGGGGTCACAGAAAGGTGCTCTGTGAGAGCCAGGGGTCACAGAAGGTTCTCTGCAAGAGACATGGGTCGCAGAAGGTACTCTGTGAGAGACAGTGGTCACAGGAGGTGCTCTGCAAGAGACAGGGGTCACAAGAGGTGCTCTGTGAGAGACAGGGGTCATAGGATATTCTCTGTGAGAGACAGGGGACACAAGAGGTGCTCTGCGAGAGACAGGGGTCATATGATGTGCTCTGTGAGAGACAGGGGTCACAAGAGGTGCTCTGCGAGAGACATGGTTCACAGGAGGGGCTCTGTGAGAGACAGGAGTCACAGGAGGTGCTCTGCTAAAGCCAGGGGTCACAGGAGGTGCTCTGTGAGAGACAGGGGTCAAAAGAGGTGCTCTGAGAGAGACAGGGTTCACAGTAGGTGTTATGTGGGACACAGAGGTCACAATATGTGCTCTGTGAGAGACAGGGGTCACAGGAGGTGCTCTGCTAAAGACAGGGGTCACAGGAGGTGCTCTGTGAGAGACAGAGGTCACAAGAGGTGCTCTGTGATACACAGGGGTCACAGGTGGTGCTCTGCAAGAACAGGGGTCACAGGAGGTGCTCTGTGAGAGGCAGGGATCACAGGAGGTGCTTGTTGGACTTGGCCCTTCTGGCAGGTTCACCCCTAAACATGTTGCTTTTAATGGTGACCTGGTGATGGTGATTTTTGGGTTCTGTGCACTTTCACTGTGCCCCAGTGGAGAGTGCGTGCGCACTTTGCGTGCATGTGGTGAGATAGGCCTGCCCTCCCATAGGAATGCATGGGGAATGTATGTGTCCCTGGTAGTTCCTGATGCGTGGGGTGTACAGGCTCGAGTCTGGTATGTGCCGACTCGTGTGATTGAATGCTGCGAAATGATGTATGCGGCATGAAGGTGTCTAGTGTGGAAGTGCCACTTCTAGACATGGCTGTACGTGTGCTGTGAGGGTGCTGGAGTGTGATTGGCTGGAGCTGGCTGGGATGCCAGGCTCCAGGATTTCTGGATGGGTCTGCCCAGTGGTGAGTGCTGAGATCAGCATGCTGATGTGAGGGGAGGGCTGCACCTGGTTCCTGATGGGGCTAGGCTTTTCCCACACAATGCTGGCTCCGCCCCCTGTGGTGCGTCTAATGACCCTAGCCTCCCTAGTGAATGAAAGGGGTGGTTGAGCAATCTAGGGTGCTCCAAAACCAGCTGCGACTGGTTTCTCCCCCACCCTGCACCTACAGACAAAGGTTTTCATAGTATAAAAATGGGGCTGTGTCCCCACACAAACTGTTCTCTCCCAGGATCCTGGGGGGGCTGCTGCTGTTGCTGGGCAGGAGGACCGCCACTTGGATTGCCACCCTGCCTGGAGGCCCAGTGACCTTGCTCTGGGCCCAGCCTTGCCCACCCCGCCTTGCTGTACTCCTGGAAGGACTTTCTGCTGAACTGTGGCACCCCTCCAGCGCCTGGGAGTGCTGGTACTTTGTCCTAAAGTGCTTGGGAGTGCTGGCTTCATCTCTAGCGCCAGGAATCGCTTTATCTGTGCATATAGCGCTTGGGAGCGCTTTATTGTCCAGCAGTGCCTGGGAGCGCTGTTCGTCATCTTAGAGCGCTTCTGAGCGCTTTTGTAAGGCAGGTGCCTACCCTGCATTTTGCCTGCTCTAGCGGCTGCCCACGCAGGGTATTTGTCTGATTTATTTATTTAGAACGGGAGCCTACCCCGTATTGTGCCCAAAAACTTCACCAGGCCGGGAGATCCCAAGCCGAGTGCTGGTCCCGCCTCCTAGAAGCGCTGGGATTGGTTCCCGGTTGTCAGTGTTCCCATCGCGTCATCCTGGGACCGCGCAGGGATTTGCCCGACATCGAGGGCTTCCCCACGCTCCTGCCCTGTGAGGAGGAAGACTGCCGGCGCTCGCGGGGCTTCCATGAGGAGAGGAGAGCCCCGCACCGAAAGAAGGCCGGCCGCAGCAGAGACGGAGCAGCCGAGGCTCCGGAGAAGGAGGAGAGAGCCCCACTGGTAGAAGCCCAGCAGGAGAGTCGACGCTGCCTCCCCAGGTAGCCGGTGAGTGCGGGCGGGCTCCGGGGTCGCTCCTCTGCCCAGGGCTCAGTGTCTTGTCGGGTCCCCAGGAGGGGGACTCCAACCAAGTAGGCGGCCCCCTTGCTCATTGAAGGCCCCGTGGGGCCCAGGCACATCCCTAGAGCAGCCCCAAGGGCCGCGGGCTGCTCCTACGTTGCGGTGGCAATTTGTTCTTGAGCCACGAGGCTCGTGAGGCATATTTGTGACGGGCTCAAAGCGCACCATTGCCTTTAGCAGTCCCCAGGAGGGGGACTCCAGCTTACAGCACCAGAGTTGTTCTTGAGCCCAGAGGCTCCGACAAGGCCGCATTCTGTTTCAAGCCACGAGAGGCTCAGCTGGCATTCTAATTCGAGCCTAAGAGAGGCTCCAATGACAGGGCCATATTTGTGTTCGAGCCGCAAAGGCTCCCCGGGGGCACCATTGTTCTAGGTGTGTTTTCAGAGCCCAGTGAGGCTCCCACGTTTAGGCCCCTGACACTGGGACAAAGGGTGTCCTAGCTCTAGAGAGGCCAGTTGGCCTAGGGACTGCCACAGGTGGTGGCTTATCGGATTTTTGCGTAATTGTGTTCTCCTGCACCTCTGAATGTGTTTTAATGCGTCATGTGCCATGTTCTTACACCGCTGAATGTTTTTAGGCATCATGTGTTTTCATTCCTTGCACCTCTGAATGTATGTTATGCATCATGTGTTATGTGCTTATACCGCTACAGGTATTGTGATACTTAGGTGGTTTTTCTCCTAGTGCAGGTGGTACTAGTGAGGTCCTGGTTACCAGTAGTTACTGGTCGTGTGCTACAGTGATTTACATTCTATGTTCTATGTTCTAAGTGCTATTTCTAAAAGTCTTACTTCTAAAAGTGCTGATTCCTGACAGTGGTCCAGGTGGCCCTGTCTTGTACATATCCCCTGTAAATTCTGACCGTGCCTGTTGGCACATGGTAAAGTGTGTGTTTTTATCTAATGTGTTTTGGTGTAATACAAAGGCTATTTTTATATATAACCTTGTGTGGAGTTTCCTTTGTGGTGGGCCTTGGGTGTTGTTGCTGGGGTGCGTGCGCAAATACTTAACTCACATCGCCTCCAAGTTTAGCCTTGGTGCTTGCGCCACGTTACCTAGAGGGTGAGCATGGGTTATCTTTGTGTGTAACTCCCTTGCCCTGACTTAGGACTGGGGGTGTCTGACTGACTTTGGCGCAAGCCCTGGCCAGCCAGGGATCCCATTTCTAGCATTGGCGGCAAGCGGTGCGGATCCGGATTTGTGTTTGCATTGTACCACAGTGGCAACTGGCCGCACTACAAAACTCTGCATTTTAGATGACCACATTTTAGGGGATTATTGTTTTTGAAGTTCCATTATTGTCTTCTCCTGAAGGTATCATTGTGTTATTGTGTCCAGTACATTTGTCCCCCGCCCTGCGCCCAGAATCGGTACCTGTGTCACGTGTGGTCAGGTTGAGGAATCAGGGGTGGTAGAAACTGCCTAACCAGTCCGAGGGGAGGGTTGTGTGTGGATGAATGGTGTGTGGCACTAGACAAGTGAGTGTGAGTGCTCTAGGGTAGAGAGCTTGCTGAATCCTTTGTGAATTGCGTACTCCTGTTAAGCTCAGATCCATACGTTCCCTGTGTAATCTTTTCTCTAGAACGTCCGCCAGAATGGAGCCTGCTTTTGATTTCTGTGATCTGTTTAGATACAGTATGGGAGAGTTGGTAAGGTTCTGTGAAGAGAGAGACATAGGGGTGGATGAGTCAGACACTCTGTCCGAACTTAGGAGCAGCCTGATCCTATGGCAAAAGGGTCAGTGGGATCTTGAGCGCAGTGAGGAAAGGGCCCGGGCCTCACGCCATGAGGGTTGTGGGACTGTGGGGAGCCCTGAAGATTCAGAAGAGGAGGGAGAAGATGACAGTACCTGGACGCCAGTAGAGAATGAAGACCCCATAGGTAGGGAGTCCCTTGCTGGGTCCAGCGGAGGAGGCAGCGCCTCATCCCCTTCCCTTTCCCCAGAGAAGGATAGGAAGTTAGCCTTAGAGGAGAAAATGGCATTATGGGCTCATGAGTTGAGTCTTAGGACGTTGGCCCTTGAGCAACAAAAGCTAGAGACTGAGAGGGTCTTAGCGCCGTAAAAGATTGAGGAGGCTGAGAGGGCCTCCACCAGAGGCAAAGTAGCGCTGGAGGGTAGACTATCCCCTGCGCGCAGCTTTATTTTTCTGGACTCCCCAGGGCGGGTTGAGTCCAGTGGTGGCAGCTATATAGAGCCCAGTGCGAGCAGTCCCATTCCCCAAAGTATGGTACCTGTTTCGCAAGAGGAAGAGTTAAGGTTGAAGTTCAGGGACAGTAGGAAACTGTCTCACCAGTCTTGGGAAGATTTTGAGGATGAATGTTGTGGGACACTGTTTGATTGGGTAAACGTTCACACGAAAGATGATTTTGACATCTTGTTTGATCTGATTGTCAAAGAGCACCTACTCAGTTGTTGTTCACCAGGGTTGCGCCAACACCGGTTGGGGTGTGGATTGTCTGATGCATGTGAGCTTGCAGATGAAGTAGACCGCTGGGAAAGGGCCAGAGGTTCTTTAGAGTCATTAGTGAGTGATTCCAAAAGTAGTGGTTCAGGTATCTTCCAGCCCAGCGTGGTGGAAGAGGCTCAGTGTAACCCAGCTAGGTCCCAGGATAGCGAGGAGGGTGTAGGGGCTTACTGCCTGGCTCAGTGGAGCAGGAGTAAGTGGGCAACCCAGGGTCCCCAGACGCACAAAGCCCTGCCTCAGGACTTGGATGGTTTCTTTAGGGAACACCAGGTTGGGGACCTAGGCTGTCCTGTTAGTCCATTTGAGGAGGATCTCCTTGTGTCTAGGGAACCAGGAGCATCTGTAACTAGAGCTCCAGGGGTTCCAGTGTCCGGCAGAGCTACTCCAGGAGGGAGTGCACAGAAGTCCGAAGTGAGGAGTGATTGGGGGATGAGTTTCCCAGTGGATGCACCAGTGGACCAGGGACTAGCCAGTTGAGCTAGATCTTCTTGGGGGGACCCGGGTGGCGCCACTGGTATGGGGTATCTCCGCGCACTGTCAGGTGAACAGGGGACGGAAGATATGCGCGAGACAGACAGTCACACAACATATGTGTCATTTGTTAGCCTCAGGGGGATGGTGTGTGAATCCCCAGAAGTCCTGGAGTGCCAGGCAATTGTTCCACCAAAGGTTTTAGACCAGAGATTGGGAGGCCAGGTTCAGGATCAGCCTAACCTGAAGGGTAGAACGACTGTAACCAGTGTCCTGACCGGTTCTTCTTCCAGCGGAACCTCTCCAGTTGGGAGAGGGCAGACCTCTGGAAGGGGGTGCAGAGGGTGGGAGAGCCCACCTCCGACCCCGGTGCAACCTGGGGGGGTTGGACCCTGGAGGTTGGAGTGGCGTTGTAAGGGTACCCCTCGCAGGGGAGGAACCCTAGAAGAAGAGGTAGGGGGAGGAGAGCCTTCCCTGAGACTCCTGGTCCACCTGAGGTTGTAGACCCTAGGCTGGAGAACCAGTGGCAGTCTAGTCCTGTCTTGCAGACAGGAAGAGTGGAGAATGGCTTCTATGTGCCAGGGGTTACTACCCCCCGCTCTGCGAATAGGCAAGGACCGGTGGCACATGGGTGGCCCAGGGCCTGGTCCTGGCCGCGGACAGCTCGGGAGTACCAGTGGGGTAGCCCAGTTGATCCTGACAGTGTGTGGAGAAGGAATTGTAGTGTAGTTCCTATATTCCCAATAGGCTCTGCGCATTAGAATAATATCTTCAATAGTGTAGACGTAGGACAGAGGTTAACTAGGTCTCTACTGACTATATTAGACTTAAGTTTTGTGTGCCAGCTAGCTCAGAGTTCACTAGATACTTTCTTGAATAGGCGAAGAGGAGTTTAACCTCCCTGGATAGACAAGAAGGGATTTAGTTTCTGACAACCATAGAACATGACAACTTTGCTCTCCCTGATTAAGAGTATATCTCTAGAGTCGTGTGAAAACAAAAGACAGCTATTTCACTCAGTCAATACGTGCGTACTTAGTTTCACCAGATTGCAGAGAAAAAGAGAGACGGGCGTTTTCAATAAATGGTGTTATTTATTGAGCAGTCTCTTTTCTCATACAAGAGAAATGAACCGCTACAATTGCAATACTTATAGTAAAGTAAAGTGCATATAGTAAAAGCAGGATTATAAAATAATACTGTAAAAGCATGGATATGGTTTCTTAGCCATATGATACTTAAAATGGATAAAAGATATACATACATATATACATTGACTAATCATACTCAACTGGTGCTTCTACCTACGCCTACCCCGGTGTATCTGACCTAAGCCTAATACGTGGGAGGGAGTAAATAAGTACCAGTTTAGGTTAAGTTTGTTTTGCCAAGAATCTGACTCAAGAATTCCCTGTAAGGGTTTAGTCAGTTCAGTACCTGGGTATTAGAAGGAGGGCTGGTATCTCTCTCTCAGGACTCGGTATCACAGTCACCCGCAAGGGTGGGCTGGAAACGCCGGAAGCTGGATTTCTCAGCAAGAGAAAAGACAGCGTCTCTCTCAGCGCGTCAAAAGGGAGGGGCAGCGTCCGTGGGCTCTCGCATCAGCTGGGCTCTTCGGAAGTAGATAGCTGCTCTGCTCCAGGATTACCACAGTGTCTTTGCTTAAGGTAGCATTGGTATATTTATACCTGAGAGGTACTGGGTTTGACGTAAGGATGGACATAAGACGTCAATAAAGATGTCACTAAGAACTGGTCGTTCTTACAGTGCTTTACATGAGTTCTCGGACGAAATCAAAACAATAGCAGGCGGGGATTTCCCAGGTTTCTGGAGGCTTGGATTTGTTTAAGAACTCGTTGTGCTTTTTAGGGGGCTGGAGGAATAGTGCTTGCTTAATGTGACAGCATTCGCTATGACTAATTTATGAAAAGGGTTTCTATGCCGTTGTAGGGATATTATTGATCTATAACCGGACAAGGGCAAAGAATAGGAATATCGATACAGGTACCTAGATAAACACACTACACCCACTCCACAAATTCATGTTCATAATTACTAATCTAAGCAATAGTAAGCATATCTAATAGTGTATATGATACCGATCCACCCCAAAATAAATTTTTTGCATTTGAATTGGTATATGCGAATTACACGAAAATGAGTATAGGTAGAGTATAAGTATTTCAAGCAGAGTAATCATTCATTAAATAGGATGCATATATCAGCGGAATGATTTCGCGAAATTACACATGAAATGGCTCTTAATACAGAAAAAAAGTGCGAGACCACTTCATCACATATAAATACAGTTAATTGTAAATATGCTAGAGGATGAGGTAATATATTGTCTCTAGAATTGCTAAAAATAAAAGCTCTGTTCTCTAAGAATAGTTCTACGTTAAGCAGAAGATGAGTGCCAAAAAAAGTAAATATTTTGGAATCAGGGAAAAAAATAATTTCGTTTTTCAGTGGAAGAAGAAAAAACAGCTCCAGCATTTTCAGTAGCTTTTGTTTTTCAAAGCTGAAGGCCAAATTCAGAGTTCAGGGAACGCTGTGTGCTCGTTTGCTTAAAAGTTATTCTTTTTGTTCGGGGGAGAACATCATTCCGGACAGACTATCCAAAAAAGCAGTTTACCGCTTCAGGTGAAAGTTCGACCAAGTTGGAGAATGTTGCTACCACGCAGTCGCGAGCATGATCGCTTTCAATGATGTTTTGATCAGCATTGCTTACAGAAGGTCGTACCTGGTTGATGCAGCTTTCATCTTGTACTTCACTACCCTTTAATCGCAGAGGTGAAGTTTCCACGAATGCCGTCATCAGGATAGGTAACCGCTGGGGACAACACGATGCATGAGCCGTTACTGGACTAAGCAAAGTATCTGTATCCAATGGTACTTCTGATAGTAGTGTAAGACAAGGGTCCAACACGCATTCTTCACCGCACAGCATACATCTTAACACAGGTAAGATACAATTCTGCCATATGGGTCTGAATAAAAGAAACCAGGTCATATTCAGATCTCTTAGCCGGGCTAATCCAAGGACTTTAGTTATGCGGTCCCGATAGCGTATAGCTAGGATCGTTTCTTCCATTGTTGCTGGAGTCTTGTCTGTGACATGGCTTGCCATAACGAAGCAGGAGTATCAAAAATAAAATGCCTGCTACGAGTCCCAACAGGAGTGGAAGTCCGCCAAAGACAGAATGGACAAAATTAAGAAAAATTCCCAGGACTGCTTTGAATGGTGTCTACAGTCCTGAAAACACTGTCATAAATACACTAGGGATACCATTCGTATCGGAAATGTTTAAGATTTGGTTTAGCATTTCTGCGAAATGTAGGGGGCAATTTGTTGATAATAATGCATGTATCTCTGTCGTTGTCCTTTCAACTTGGAGATCATACGTTTCTTTCGATGACGTCAAGGGCACAGGCGTCTGTAGAAGAACAGATTTCATTCTGCTTAAAGTATCAATTTGAATAGAAGAGATTTTCAAACTGGGCCAAATTCTTCCCTCCCTGTCTGGAGTGTCGTTCGGAAACAATACTTGCATACAACAAGTGACCATGGACGAAACGCTTACTAGATAAGCTTTTCCAGGCACCAAGCCACAACATCTGTGGTCCACAATTAGAATGTAGCTCCCTTTAGAAAGCCGTCTAAAGAATGGCTCTATTCGAGTTGCAGGTGTGCCAAGCTGGTGACATGAAAGGTTATTTGAAGTCCCCTCACAGGCCCCATGTAAATTTATACCCTGACACAGAAGTATACCACAAGGTGACTTTTTACAATTATTACCACTAAGAAATACACTCTGTCCTTTTTCACTATAACATGTGTGTGTGTAAGGTAATTTCCATGTTGACTTAATGTATCCTTTACCCAACCTTTCATACTGGCCTGCCTGTATATACTTTTGGCAGTATCGAAATTGGAAAGTTGTTATCGGAATAGTTATGATTCCGTGTATTATCCATTCAATGACAGGTCGTTCTGACATTGTCAATGGTAATCTCTCAAGTTTTTCAATGCTCAGAATTGTATATTCTGTTCCCTTTTGTACCAAGCTGATTTGTGTATCAGTAAGGTTAAAGATAGAGAATAATGACGTTGTGTTGATTAAACGCCAAGGCACGTAGCCGAAACGCAGATTTTGTAACGTCCAGCCAAGCTGTACAATAGAACGCAATTGGGACTGACCTTGTTGTAACATTAGTAAGGCTCAAACAAGTGGAGGATCCCCTAGTGACGGATGTCAGGGAGGGGGAATTAGAATTATCACAAAAAAATCCACACATTGTGTTGTTTTGATAATTTTTACAGTGTAATATAGATTGTATGGTTAACCTTTTCACAAAAAGGTTTTTTAATATATTTTTAATTTATTTTAGATTGTAACCCATTTGGGAGGTTGAAATAAATCACAAATTGATTTTTTTATCTATTCGTACATGCTTATTACTTTAGCACAGTGAAATTTTGTTGCTTACTGTTATTGGTTTATTGATGAGCTTGCCCCTCAAAAACATTCTCTGTAGAAACCCCTCAGGGACTATTTCCCTCAGTAATCTAAGGATTTTTGTAACATTAGTAAGTCCTGCTCTATTATATCGATTGCAGATGATACAATACTGTCCAGTGAATATATTCTGGAAGACAGAGTCATTAACCCATTGTCCACAACAGAAAGTGATTTTTCCAAATGAATACGGTCAATTTCCCGTATTTTCTCTGCTGTTTCAATTTGAGTTTCTTTCCAAGCTTCGTTGTAAGCTGCATATATAGAGGCCTCTATGAAACGTTTTTGACGCTGTTTGCGTGGTCCGATAATGAAATCACGCAAGTCAACACCTTCTTTAAGTAAAGTCAAGTGTTGCTTAATTTCTGCCAGTGTAGATGTCTGTAGCCATTCGAGGCAGAGTTTTCCTACACTGTATGTTGTTACAATCCCTTGATGTTGTCTCTGGGAGTATCTAGGGTCTGGCCTGGTCAATTTGAACCCCTGTATTTTATTCAGGAATCTATCTTGACAGATATTTGTGTCTGTGTTCCAGATCAACCATTTTTTCCAATCAGGATGTGTTCTGTTTTGGTTTAAAATATGGGATACGTTTATCTCAACATCTGTAGTGCTATTACTGTCAGGTATTGGCTTTGGAATAGATGGTTTATTTAAGTCTTTGATTTTGGCTAGGCCAAGACAGGTTGTCTGTTGAATTGTGTCATTCAAGAATATAATTTGTTCTGGGATCATGCAGGCTCTGAATAATGATTCTATACCTTGGACCTGCCACTCTTTGGCACCCGAGATGGTTTTCGTTTCAATATTATTGTTCCAAAAATCAAAAACAAATGTATTCATTTTTACAAAAAATGTTTCTGAATAGATTAATTTTGTGTTTGTCAGCATGGTTTTCATTCCTGTCTTATTTAACAGTTTGAAATAAAACGTTTCTGCATCACTTGTGTTAAACCCTGAGAAGTATGGGAATTTATCATAAAATGTGTTTGAACTGCCTTTTGGTGGAGTTGCACAATGTTCCCATTAATTATAATTAAAAACATTTCTCAGTTGAGCAGATTTATGCAAATAATGGTTGCATAGTGGTTGTAACAGTACATTTGGTCATAATTAGATGAACCCTGTAAATAATCATGTTCTGTAAATTTTGCTGACATAACTAAATCTGACATCATATCAGTCCCAATCTCAGAAAATGTGCTCGGTTTTACAAAGTCACTTAAAGAAATCTTAAATTGATGTGGATACTTCAAGAGTTCGACCGGGCCATAGATTTCGTAATCAGTTTTGTCCCATGCTACCCAACGGGTATCGGATTGGCTGTGAAATTTACTGAAGAAAGTTCTCTTTTCTTGATGTGTGAAGACTTGTGTGGCTTTAGGACCAAGTTGATATTCTGACTTGCTGTGTCCATTGTAACATATTTTCCCTCAATGAAATGTCCCAAGCATATTACCATGATGAGCCAAAGTATGAGGACAAATACACCTTGCGCCACCCAAAATTCAATCCATGGAGAAATCAGATAGGTTGCTTTGAGTTGATGAAAGAGTTCATTTGCTTTGTCTTTAAAAGTCTTTGATGTTGTCGGCTGTTCCTCAGGTTCGATCGGATCCTCAGAAAAGTCATCGAAATTGATGAAGTAGCCTGATGCAGTTCTGTCAATTGTTGGAATTGCTTCTGGATTTTCTTTTGCTTTTGGAAGTTTCTTTGTTTCATTAGCATAGTCTGTGGCTACATCGTTGTAGACTGGTGTTTCTTGATGCATTATTGCGATTTGGATTTCAAGAGGCTTAAGTTCCATGGCTTTGTTGCATAGTCCTTGTTGATTCACTGTAGGTTTATCAAATGTGATTAGTCTCTCAGTTTGAAGCTCTTGATTTGTAGCAAACTTTGGTGTTCTGCTATTTCTTGGGAGTCCACTTGGCCTACTACTTATTATTGGCCACATGATTGTGGTTTAACCAGGTCGATGGATACAACTCGGTTCTCCTTTTTACCAGCAAGGGGCGGTAGTACAACTGATCTTGTTCCGTTGATAGCTAAGACAGGTACTGCTTTTCTGTAAGAAGGCCCAAATTCCTTCTTCACCGCGATTTTCTCTCTGACCAGATCCCCGATCTTTGGAATCCAGACAGGCCTTGCTGGGACAGGTGGTTTCTCTTCAATGGCTGTTGGCTGTTGTTTCAACTTTATGTTGCTCCGATCTTTTCTTTTTTCATTTAAGTCCTGTAAAATAGCCAAACGGTCTTTGATATCAAAGCATTTTCCTTCTACCACTGAAGTTTGACTATCGAGGTCCTGGATTTGCATTCTAGTCCCGAACAATAGTTCGTACGGACTGAAACCTTTTAGAGAATTTCTTGGCAGATTATTAAGACTACGTTGGACACTTAATAAATGTTTGACCCACCCAACCCCCGAACCTAATACCTTTGCCGTTATAGATTGCTCTATGCCTCGGTTTTTTCTTTCCACCATCCCATTTCCCTCAGGAAGGAAGTGGTAAGATTACCGCAATGTAATGCCCATGCTGGTCATGGCCTCCTTATAAGCTCGAGAGCTAAAAGCAGGACCCTGGTCAGAATGTAGCATGCCAATCGCAAATCTTTATATAACAGCTCCGACGTCAGCCGAGAGCTGGGGTCTACATTTTAAGTGAATCTAGTCTCTATATGTTAATATGACGCATTATTCCTACTGGGTTTTGCATCTAGATAGCATTGTCCTATCTAAGCAAAGGACCATGGCAATACACCGTCCGGTTCGCCACTGTGATCTCTGTTGCAGTCTGGGCAGTTTACCACGAATTTGTGATGTTGCAGGCTCATTCCTGGCCACCAGTATATTGATTGTAATTCTTTCAGAGATTCCTTAATCTTAAGGTGTCTTAGACCCTCACCCATGTGTGCATCTGCTATTAACAATACTCTCCTGTTCGTGTTTGGAATTACTCTATCCCCCACTCCAGGGATTTGAGCAAAAGGAACGGAGTTTGCATCGATTATGTATGTATAATTGAGTGGATAGCTGCCGGGTAGTGCTGCACAGTCGCGTTTTGAGGAAGTTTTTACTGCCAGCATTGTTTCCCCGTTTATGTATTTTCCTGAACGCTTTTTTGTAGCTACGGAAGCCGATTTAGTTGCCTCCGCTGTGGCTGTCTCAGCCAATGAATTCCCTGAAACGTGAACGCCATCACGTTCATGACTCAGTGAGTGTATCACGTGAGTCTTTGGTAGTTCTTTCTGTAAAAGAACTACTTGTTCCCAAAACGATTTTTGCTTGATTGTGGCACCTTTGTCATCTCTGTAACCGTTTTCAACCCATTTCTGCAAGTCGTTATTGTATGATTTGACGCAGTAATGCGAATCGCACACTATTACTGTCGGGAATTCGCGATCGGCATTATCTAGCGCCATTTTTAACGCTATTATTTCAGTTTGTTGTTCTGAATTGTTTTCTACAGAGTGTGATTTTGTTACGAGAGGTCTCAATTTACCTCCACGCCACACGTTTGTAACAATCTCGCATGTGGCGTTATAGGCTCGTTTTCCCCAAACTGAGGGTTGTGCATGTCCGTCTGTATATATTACACAGGCGTACTGTTGTATGGGCAGAATGTCGATTGGCAGAGGATATTCTCTTTCATATTCTAGATTTTTTAATCTTTTCATGTTCGGGCCAAAATAGTATTTCACTTTGTCTGTAGCAAGAGAATTTTCCCATTGTATCCATTTTGGATTTAATGCCATGGTAGTTAAATTACATGGGCTTGTTAATGCCTCAAAGGCTGATTCTGCTGTTATAACAGTAATCTGTCTGCCTTGGGTTTGGTCTCTTTCTTTTGCTGCAGCTGTTTGAACCACATGTACAATGTTTTCCTTAATACTGAATGTTTTTTCAGCTTCTGTGTACATATGTGATTTGTATGCTATTGGTACCGTTTCTCCCTCATTAGAGGTTAGGTATGTGAATCCGCATCTTCCTGGGATGACTCGAATCACAAGGTTGCGTGTGTTATCGCGTGTTTGCAATTTTTTTTTAACTAACATGTCTGTTTGCAATGATCTCGAAATTTCTGCGTGTTTTTGAGTCCAATTGATTGTTTTAAAATCTGGTCTTATTAGTTCATAGAGGGGTTTAACCCTCTCTGCATAATTTATAATGTAAGTTCTTCCGAAATTCAGGAAGCCTAGAATTGATTGTAAGTTTTTCAGCGTTCTTGGTGCTTGGGTTACAGCACATTTCTCTAAGAAATTGCCTGCCAGGCATTTGCCTTCACTTGATAATTCATAACCTAAAAACAGGACAATTAGATGGGCAATTCGTGACTTTTTAAAGTTGAATTTGTAACCCTCTGCTGCGAACCCAAGTATTATGGTGTTCACTCTTTTCAAGTGAGTATCCAAGTCATCATCTGTTAGATAGATGTCATCGACATAAGATAATTCCTCATCATCATACATTTGTAGTAACTCTGTTACTCTTGCTGAGAATAATCCTTGGCTGTTCTTGAACCCCATTGGGAGTCGACAGAATTTTTTTTCTGCGAGCCCATTATTGAGAAAGCGGTCAAGTATCTGCTTTCAGGTGCTATGTTTTGACAAAAGAATCCATTAGAGATGTCTAATCTTGTTTTGTATTTTTTGCGTACTATGTTATTCATTAGTGCTGCACTATTTGAATTTTGTACTGCAAAATTTTTGCAACATGAGTTTAGATGTCTGTAGTCCAAAACTAGATGATATGAATCGTCTGGCTTGGAGACAGGAAACAAAGGATTGTTCATTCATGAGGTGCAAGTTTCAATCACCCCCTGGTATTCAAGTTGATCTAAGATCTCCCTGACTTGTTTTTTAGCTTCTTGCTTAATTGGGTACTGCCTCTGTGCAGTTGGTTGTGATTTTAACTGGATTTTGTGAGGAGGAGAGTCCTCATCCCATCCAACATGGTTTTTATATAATGCAGGAGCCTGGGCTACTGGCCACTTTCTTGCAAGTGTATATTTTTTATGAATTGGAATGTGATTTGAGAAGGCAGGCATAATCATTTCTTCGCCATGAGGGCACTCCCTGACAAACTCCGGTGGCCAGTCTTTTTCAGCTAAAAGGATGTCATAGCCTTTGGAGAGGTTATCCCAAAATAGACCCCTTATTTTCCTAGTCTTATCTCCCTATATACGTAATGTTATTTCGTATATTTTATGAGGTTTGCTAACTCTGGTATATGCAGTTTCCACCTGAATGTATTCATTCGTTTCCACTGTCTCCAGATGATTCATCAGGATCTTGCTAGCTATGCTCACTTCTGCTGCGCTGTCTAGCATTGTCTGAGCCCACTCTCCGTTTTTTCAGCTGTGTCCTCAGGATCCTCGGCATGTTTGATTACTTTAATACTGGCTACCTTCTTTTTTGGAAATTGTAATTTTTTACTTTGATGAGCAGGTTCCTTGTCTTTGGACTTGACGTGCTCTTCCCTGTGTTCTGACCGTCCTCTTCTTTCCGATTTCTGCGAGGAAGTCTGAAAAGATCGAGAGGGACGTGTATCAATATCTTGATATCTATCAGGTTTCTTCAAATTATCCCTATTTCTAAGGTTGTATCTTTTCTCAGAGGGCTCCCTCTGGGGAGACTTGTGTCCTTGGTCCGGAGATCTTTCTCTCCGCCGAGGAGATCTTCCTCTGGACTGGAATCTTTTTTCTTTGGGAGTGGATTGTTTATTTCCATCCCAGCTCTTTTTTAGAGTGTTTACATTATTTTTAATAAATATCTTTTCAGGATTTTCAGTTAGTTGGGGTTTTACCGGTTTCCCACCCAAACTATCTCTTCCTAGTTCTTCATAGGATTTTTCTATGATTCTGGCAAGTTCGAATGGCTGTTCTGCTATATCTGTCTCTTTCAATTTCTGGAGGAAAGATATATCCTCAGTTGCCAATTGAACCAACTCTCTATATGCCTGTGTTAATTCTTTTATTCTAACTAAGAGTTCTTCGCTTGACATTCTATTAATGTCAGGATGTGATGTGTAGCTGGCTAGAACCGGCCATGTTGCTCCAGGTCTACCTAGTGGACCGAGCCTGGTGATGTGATCATTATGTTTTAGGGCACCTTTAAACCAGAGCAGGTGCTCTTGGTATTTTAATGGGATTTCCACCTCCTCGAAAGGAGTGTACACATCCGGAGGTTCCTCTATTTTGTAATAGTGGAATTCTTTTGTGACAGCGTTTTCTGTTGGAAAGTTTATCCATGAATAGAATACCTCTGTCTGCCGATATTCGTGTGCCTCAATTACGAATATGACTGTACCACCTCTTGGTGTTAGTCCATTTTCTATAAGTTTAATAGTTATAGTTTTTCTTATGTTTTCCGGGATGATAATTGCACATAATTGCACCCGGTTCATTTTCATTAAACCCTGTAACATCGAAACCTCGTTGATTTGCATTTACTGCCGTTTCACCGGTTTCATTGCTGTCGTCGTTAGTTGACATTGTTTTAATGAAAGTTTGCAGAGCAGGTTTTCAAGGAAACAGAGATTAGGTGCACAGTATTTTGGAACACTGTATCCTTCAACGTTGAATAAACCAAAAACTATACATAGGAATCTCTTCCTACTAAGTTCCGGCGGATTTTAACCTTTGACCCACTCCAGACGTTTTTTGAGTATTTACGGCAGAAAGGGTCTGTGTGAAAAAGCACGACTGAATTACTCCAATGCCTTGCGTTAGATTTATCGCCTTACCAAACCGTTGGGCGCAATGTAGTGTAGTTCCTATATTCCCAATAGGCTCTGCGCATTGGAATAATATCTTCAGTAGTGTAGACGTAGGACAAGGTTAACTAGGTCTCTACTGACTATATTAGACTTAAGTTTTGTGTGCCAGCTAGCTCAGAGTTCACTAGAAACTTTCTCGAATAGGCGAGGAGGAGTTTAACCTCCCTGGATAGACAAGAAGGGATTCAGAGGCATATTATCAAGGGGGTTTATCTCCGCTTTTTTGGCTTTAAAAGCCAAGAAAGCGGAGATAAAATTATCTCCCTATTACCAAGCTGTCGCTAACACCAGTTAGTGACAGCTAATAGGAGATAGCGACCATCTTGGGCCCCGCTTTGCATGTCAGTGATATTTATCACTAATGACATGCAAAGTGGGCGTGCCAAGATATTAGCGACTGGAAACAGTCGCTAACATCGCTATCTCCTATTACCAACTTTTGGAGATATTCGCGCTAATTGCGAATATCTCCAAAAGCTAACACCTGCCCTGAGCAGTTCTTCACCATGTTATCCAATGGGAGGTGGATAACATGGCTAAGAGCATTTACTAGATAATGCATGAATATCGCTGACTTTTCAGCGATATTCATGCATTGCGGCCGTTATTTATCGCATTTGCGATAAACCTTGCTAATATCAAGGTTTATCTGCGATAAAAATCGCCGATGTGCGGCGATAATTTTTGTCTCTAAACAAGTTAGAGACAAAAATTATCGCTAGTTGTTGGTAATATGCCCCTTAGTTTCTGACAACCATAGAACATGACAACTTTGCTCTCCCTGATTAAGAGTATATCTCTAGAGTCGTGTGAAAACAAAAGACAGCTATTTCACTCAGTCAATACGTGCGTACTTAGTTTCACCAGATTGCAGAGAAAAAGAGAGACGGGCGTTTTCAATAAAAGGTGTTATTTATTGAGCAGCCTCTTTTCTCATACAAGAGAAATGAATCGCTACAATTGCAATACTTATAGTAAAGTAAAGTGCATATAGTAAAAGCAGGATTATAAAATAATACTGTAAAAGCATGGATAAGGTTTCTTAGCCATACGATACTTTAAAATGGATAAAAGATATACATACATATATGCATTGACTAATCGTACTTAACTGGTGCTTCTAACTACACCTACCCCGGTGTACCTGACCTCAGCCTAATACGTGGGAGGGAGTAAATAAGTAGCAGTTTAAGTTAAGTTTGTTTTGCCAAGAATCTGACTCAAGAATTCTCTGTAAGGGTTTAGTCAGTTCAGTACCTGGGTATTAGAAGGCAGGAGGGCTGGTATCTCTCTCTCAGGACTCGGTATCCCAGTCACCCGAAAGGGTGGGCTGGAAAGCCGGAAGCTGAATTTCTCGGCAAGAGAAAAGACAGCGTCTCTCTCAGCGCGTCAAAAGGGAGGGGCAGCGTCCGTGGGCTCTCGCATCAGCTGGGCTCTTCGGAAGTAGATAGCTGCTCTGCACCAGGATTACCACTGTGTCTTTGCTTAAGGCAGCATTGGTATATTTATACCTGAGAGGTGCTGGGTTTGACGTAAGGATGGACATAAGACGTTAATAAAGATGTCACTAAGAACTGGTCTTCTTACAGTGCTTTACATGAGTTCTCGGACGAAATCAAAACAATAGCAGGCGGGGATTTCCCAGGTTGCTGGAGGCTTGGCTTTATTTAAGAACTCGTTGTGCTTTCTAGGGGGCTGGAGGAATAGGGCTTGCTTAATGTGACAGCCTGCACTATGACTAATGTATGAAAAGGGTTTCTATGCCGTTGTAGGGATATTATTGATCTATAACCGGACAAGGGCAAAGAATAGGAATATCGATACAGGTACCTAGATAAACACACTTAAGAATCCCATGGCTTCTCCGTGGCGTAGAACAGGAGGGTGTCCCTGCAGTTGCGGGCCCACGTCCGTGTTCTATCGCCCCAAGCAGGGAAGTCCATCACGGTGGTGATTGTTCTACCCTGCGTTTTGGCTGGAAGGGGGTTGTGTTGGACTTGGCCCTTCTGGCAGATTCACCCTTAAACTTTTTGCTTTTAATGGTGACCTGGTGATGGTGATTTTTGGGTTCTGCGCACTTTCACTGTGTCCCAGTGGAAAGTGCGTGCACACTTTGAGTGCATGTGGTGAGATAGGCCTGCCCTCCCGTAGGAATGCATGGGGAATGTATGTGTTCCTGGTATTTCCTGATGCAGGGGCGTACAGGCTCGAGTCTGGTATGTGCGAACACTTGTGATTGCATGCTGCGAAATAATGTATGCGGCATGAATGTGTCTAGTGTGGAAGTGCCACTTCTAGACATGACTGTACGTGTGCTGTGAGGGTGCTGGAGTGTGATTGGCTGGAGCTGGCTGGGATGCTAGGCTCTAGGATGTCTGGATGGGTCTGCCTAGTGGTGAGTGCTGAGATCAGCATGCTGATGTGAGGGGAGGGATGCACCTGGTTCCTGATGGGGCTGGGCTTTCCCCCCACAATGCTGGCACCGCCCCCTGTGGTGCGTCTAACGACCCTAGCCTCCCTAGTGAATGAAACGGGTGGTTGAGCAATCAAGGGTGCTCCAAAACCAGCTGCGACTGGTTTCTCCCCCACCCTGCACCTACAGACGAAGGTTTTCATAGTATAAAAATGGGGCTGTGTCCCCACACAAACTGTTCTCTGCCAGGATCCTGAGGGGGCTGCTGCTGTTGATGGGCAGTAGGACCGCCACTTGGATTGCCACCCTGCCTGGAGGCCCAGTGAGCTGGCTCTCGGCCCAGGCTTGCCCCCCCCTGCCTTGCTGTACTCCTGGAAGGACTTTCTGCTGGACTGTGGCATCCCTCCAGTGCCTGGGAGCGCTGGTACTTTGTCCTAAAGCGCTTGGGAGCGCTGGCTTCATCTCTAGCGCCAGGAATCGCTTTATCTGTGCCTATAGCGCTTGGGAGCTCTTTATTGTCCAGCAGCGCCTGGGAGCGCTGTTCGTCGTCTTAGAGCGCTTGGGAGCGCTTTTGTAAGGCAGGTGCCTACCCTCCATTTTGCTGCTCTAGCGGCTGCCCACGCCGCATATTTGTCTGATTTATTTATTTAGAACAGGAGCCTATACCGTATTGTGCCCAAAAACTTCACCGGCCCGGGAGATCCCGAGCCGAGTGCTGGTCCCGCCTCCTGGATGCGCTGGGATTGGTTCCCGGCTGTCAGGGTTCCCATCGCGTCATGCTGGGGCCACGCAGGGATTGGCCCGCCCTCGAGGGCTTCCCCATGCTCCTGCCCTGTGAGGAGGAAGACTGCCGCCACTCGCGGGGCTCCCATGAGGAGAGGAGAGCCCCGCACCGAAAGAAGGCCGGCCGCAGCAGAGACGGAGCAGCCGAGGCTCCGGAGAAGGAGGAGAGAGCCCTACTGGTAGAAGCCCAGCAGAAGAGTCGACGCCGCCTCCCCAGGTAGCCGGTGAGTGCGAGCGGGCTCCGGGGTCGCTCCTCTGCCCAGGGCTCCAGGGGTCAGTGTCTTGTCGGGTCCCCAGGAGGGGGACTCCAACCAAGTAGGCTTGCTCATTGAAGGCCCCGTGGGGCCCAGGCACATCCCTAGAGCAGCCCCATGGGCAGCGGGCTGCTCCTACGTTGTGGGGGCAATTTGTTCTTGAGCCACGAGGCTCGTGGGGCATATTTGTGACGGGCTCAAAGCGCACCATTGCCTTTAGGAATCCCCAGGAGGGGGACTCCAGCTTACAGTGCCAGAGTTGTTCTTGAGCCCCGAGGCTCCGACAAGGCCGCATTCTGTTTCAAGCCACGAGAGGCTCAGCTGGCATTCTAATTCGAGCCTAAGAGAGGCTCATACGACGGGGCCATATTTGTGTTCGAACCACAAAGGCTCCCCGGGGGCACCATTGTTCTAGGTGTGTTTTCAGAGCCCAGTGAAGCTCCCAAAAAGGGGACAAGTATATGTTCAGAGCCTGCGAGGCTCCCAAGTTGGCCAACCCCATTCTCTACACCAGCTGCCCAGCACTTCGTGGGCAGCTGCCACGTTTAGGCCCCTGACACTGGGACACAGGGCGTCCTAGCCCTAGAGAGGCCAGTTGGCCTAGGGACTGCCACAGGTAGTTGCTTATGGGATTGTTGCGCAAGTGTGTGCTCCTGCACCTCTGAATGTGTTTTAATGCGTCATGTGCCATGTTCTTACACCGCTGAATGTTTTTAGGCATCATGTGTTTTCCTTCCTTGCACCTCTGAATGTATGTTATGCATCATGTGTTATGTGCTTATACCCCTACAGGTATTGTGATACTTAGGTGGGTTTTCTCCTAGTGCAGGTGGTGCTAGTGAGGTCCTGGTTACCAGTAGTTACTGGTTGTGTGCTACAGTGATTTACATTCTATGTTCTATGTTCTAAGTGCTATTTCTAAAAGTGTTACTTCTAAAAGTGCTGATTCCTGACAGTGGTCCAGGTGGCCCTGTCTTGTACACATCCCCTGTAAATTCTGCCCGTGCCTGTTGGCACATGGTAAAGTGTGTGTTTTTATCTAATGTGTTTTGGTGTAATACAAAGGCTATTTTTATATATAACCTTGTGTGGAGTTTCCTTTGTGGTGGGCCTTAGGTGTTGTTGCTGGGGTGCGTGCGCAAATACTTAACTCACATCGCCTCCAAGTTTAGCCTTGCTGCTCGCGCCACGTTACCTAGAGGGTGAGCAGGGGTTATCTTGGCGTGTAGCTCCCTTGCCCTGACTTAGGAATGATGGTCTCTGACTGACTTTGGTGCAAGCCCTGGCCAGCCAGGGATCCCATTTCCAACAGTGCTCTGCATGAGACGGGGTCATAGGAGGTGCTCTGCGAGACACAGGGGTCACAGGAGGTGCTCTTTGAGACACAGGGGTCACAGGAGGTGCTCTGTGAGAGACAGGGGTCACCTGAGGTGCTCTGCAAGATACAGGGGTCACATGAGGTGCTCTGTGAGAGACAGGAATCACAGGAGGTGCTCTGTAAGAGACAGTGGTCACAGGAGGTGCTCTGTGAGAGACAAGGCTCACAGGAGGTGCTCTGTGAGAGACAGGGGTCACAGGAGGTGCTCTGTAGGAGACAGTGGTCACAGAAGGTGCTCTGTGAGAGACAAGGCTCACAGGAGGTGCTTTGTGAGAGACAGGGGTCACAGGAGGTGCTCTGTGAGAGACAAGGCTCACAGGAGGTGCTTTGTGAGAGACAGGGGTCACAGGAGGTGCTCTGTAAGACACAGTGGTCACAGGAGGTGTTCTGTTAAAGACAGGGGTCACAGAAGGTGCTCTGTGAGAGACAAAAGTCACAGGAAGTGCTCTGCAAGAGACAGGGTTCTCAGGAGGTGCTCTGCAAGAGACAGGGATCAAAGGAGGTGCTCTGTGAGAGACAGGGGTCACAGAAGGTGCTCTGCAAGAGACAGTGGTCACAGGAGGTGCTCTGTGCTACAGACAGGGTTCACAGGAGGTGCTCTGTGATAGACAGCGATCACAGGAGGTGCTCTGTAAGAGACAGGGATCAAAGGAGGTACTCTGTGAGAGACAGGATTCAGAGGAGATGCTCTGAAACAGACAGGGGTCACAGGACTTGCTCTGTGAGAGACAGAGGTCACAGGATGTGGTCTCTGAGAGGCAGGGGTCACAGAATGTGCTCTGTGAGAGACATAATTCACAGGAGGTGCTCTGTGAGAGACAGGGGTCACAGGGGGTGGTCTGTGAGAGGCGGGGGTCACAGGAGGTTCTCTGCTAAGTACAGGGGTCACAGAAGGTGCTCTGTGAGAGACAGGGGTCACAAGAGGTGCTCTGCGAGAGACAGGGTTCAAAGTAGGTGTTCCGTGGGACACAGAGGTCACAATAGGTGCTCTGTGGGAGACAGGGGTCACAGGAGGTGCTCTGCTAAAGACAGGGGTCACAGGAGGTGCTCTGTGAGAGACAGGGGTCACAAGAAGTGCTCTGTGAAAGATAGGGGACAAGGGATGGTCTGCGAGAGACAGGGGTCACAGGATGTGTTCCATGAAAGACAGGGGTCACAGGAGGTGCTCTACTAAAACCAGGGGTAACAGAAGGTGCTCTCTGAGAGACAGGGATCACAAGAGGTGCTCTGCGAGAGACAGGGTTCAAAGTAGGTGTTCCGTGGGACACAGAGGTCACAATAGGTGCTCTGTGGGAGACAGGGGTCACAGGAGGTGCTCTGCTAAAGACAGGGGTCACAGGAGGTGCTCTGTGAGAGACAGAGGTCACAAGTGGTGCTCTGTGAGACACAGGGGTCACAGGCGGTGCTCTGCAAGATACAGGGGTCACAGGAGGTGCTCTGTGGGAGGCAGGGATCACAGGAGGTGCTCTGCAAGAGACATGGTCATAGGAGGTGCTCTGCGAGACACAGGTGTCACAGGAGGTGCTCTGTGAGACACAGGGGTCACAGGAGGTGCTCTTTGAGAGACAGTGGTCACCTGAGGTGCTCTGCAAGATACAGGGATCTCAGGAGGTGCTCTGTACGAGGCAGTGGTCACAGGAGGTGCTCTGTGAGAGACAGGGATCACAGGAGGTGCTCTGTACGAGGCAGTGGTCACAGGAGGTGCTCTGTGAGAGACAAGTCTCCCAGGAGGTGCTCTGTGAGAGACAGGGGTCACAGAAGGTGCTCTGTAGGAGACAGTGGTCACAGAAGGTGCTCTGTGAGAGACAAGGCTCACAGGAGGTGCTCTGTGAGAGACAGGGGTCACAGGAGGTGCTCTGTAAGAGACAGTGGTCACAGGAGGTGCTCTGCAAGAGACAGGGATCACAGGATGTGCTCTGCAAGAGACAGGGGTCATATGATGTGCTCTTGGAGAGACAGCGATCACAGGAGGAGCTCTGTAAGAGACAGGGATCAAAGGTGGTACTCTGTTGTCGTAATTTGGCAGCAATTAGGTTGTCATTTAGCTCAGCTATGCAAACTTTCATCATTAACTTGACCATGTTTGCGGAGGTCATTTTGTATTACTGGCTTCCATTTGCAATGAACATGCTGCCTCATGGTCAGCAAGCCCTTTTGTCCTTTCTCTGTAGCACCGCTGCTCACCAATGTGAGAAGTTGTCCTGATATATGATGTTTCCAATTCTGGAACCACCTTGTATCAGTCCAAACAATCCCTTATGGTGTCTGGTTGTAAGTCAACCTTATTAGACAAGCTATCCTAGGGGTAGCATGGACTAAGCAGCCTAAAGGCTTAACTTAAGAGGTCGTGTTAAGCGAGCTGTTTTACCACATACAATCCTGTAATATCAAATGAAAGGACACCACACAAGTATATATTATAAAAATATATGTATTTATTACTAAAAACAATCCCCAGTATTCTTTATGAACAAAGGGGCACAAGCGTTAAATCAAAAGCACAGTATAACATACAAAGTTGCACAATTTTGGATGAGGCCAAGGGGCCACTCAAACCATATACTAAAAAAATGGTATAAGAGGGACCATTCGATCAGTGGTTAGGCCTAGGGCCTAGGGAATCGCTGGGAGCAGTCGGGACAAGCAATGCTGAAGTCGGGAAAAGCCCACGGGATTCGGGTGCAGTGCAGAAATTGCACGCATGCATCAATGTTAACCAATGGTGCGTAAAAGTTACAAAGTTAGAGTTTAAGGACACTTCCGCTGAACCTAGAGGAACAAAACTTAAGACACAGACCCTAGAGGTGTGTACCAGTGTGGGAACACCGGCGTTGCAATGTTACCTCACCCACAGGAAGTGGGTGCACAGGGTCGAAGTTGAGTCGGGTTTCGTCACGCAGGTTCTTGGTGCCTGAAGCTGAAAGGGCTGCAGGCGAGGTGAAGGAGAAGTGTCCGGTGGAGTCCAAGGGTGGACTCAAGTCGAAAAGTACCTGAAAGCAGAGGGGACAGAGTCTGGGTCACTCAGCAGTGACCAGGGTGGAACCAGGGTGGAACCAGGCAATGTCGGGTGCAATCAGGTGGTTGTCGTGGAGCTTCTTTCCACTGTCCCGTGGGCTCTGGGGCATCTACGATGTCCAGGAGCAGGTCACGATCTGTCCCATGCAGGCTCTCGCCGTCGGCGCCGTCGGCTTCAAGATTGGAGCAAACAACACTTGGCAAAAGCAATCCATGCGAAACTGGGAGATTGCTTCTCACTCAAACCAGGAGGGTGAGAGTGGGGGCTCCTTTTCAGGGGAGCTGGGGCAAATCTGGAGCAACCAGAATCGCAAGTCGAATTTCAAGTTTCGTCAACACAGGGGCCACAAGCCAGCTGGCAAGTGACCAGACCAATGCGTTGAGCCAAAAGAAGCAGAAGGGCCCCACGCAGCACTCGTCGAGTGTGGAGGGCTGAACTTCGGTGCAAGAGTGGCTCAGGGTTGGGGCTTCTCAAACCCCGGTGTACAGCTTCGAGGGTCACTCGTGGGCTGCACGGTCAGCGTCTCGTGGTCTTTTCAAGATGGCGTGCCCCACGCTTCCGGTCACCTCCACGGGTCTCAGCTCTGCAGGGACTGTGGATCGGGCTGTTAGAAGGCAGGCAAGCTTGATCTGGTTGATCTCTGTTGCTCGAGGGACCTGCAACAAAGCAGACGTCGATGGTTGGGTGGTGCCTGTTTGCACAGGGTGGTCACTCCTTGACCACAAGGGAGATTCTTCAGTCTTCTACGTTGAGTAGGATGTCGAAGGGTCCAGAGTTTCATTTCTTATGTTTCATCAGGATAATCTGAAGTGCATTGGCACTGCTCCCATTCTTATACCAATCTAGGGGGCTGGATTACCTGCTAGGTCCCCTCCTATGGGTGGGACCCAGGAAGTGGGTGGATACACCCCCTTCCTTTGATCCAGGCTGCGCTGGCATGAGGGCTGGAGTGCCCCAGAACCGGTTTGGCCAGATTATGCAAGGGGCAGCCTTGTGCGCCCCAAGCAGTGTCTGGTTTCTTTCAAACCTCCCTGCTACAATCCACTATCTCCTGTCTGGGGGGGTGTAACACCTCCCTGTGACAGGAAACCCTTTGTCCAGGCCCCCTTGGCTGAGTTTCGGTCAGCTGCAGGGGGTCAGACCTGTGTCTGTGGCAGAAGCATCCATCTTGTGGATCTGAGGCTCTTTTAAAATTAACCGCATTTCAGTAAAGTAACATGTCTTATCCCTCTAGAGGGGTGGAATGCTATCCCCGTCGCCAGAACTGGCGAGGGGATAGTATTCCAAATCGTATGACACCTTACACGACATGTTTTGATAAAGCCAAACGCAAGTTGCTATATAACCGCGAGGATTATAATGCACTTAAGAGTATATGATATGGCATTATCCTGAAACAGCTTAGGGAGTTGTTCCCGACAGCTGCAGATAGGCTTAGCTCATGCTAGAGCTCCATCTCACATTAAACCACGCACTCTGCCTCCAGGATTGATGAGGCCTTCCATAGGAGTGGCTCACAGGTTTATATGTGTCCAGATATAGGTTTAGATATAGGTATACTATACCTAAGCAAGGGGTGATTACACCACCTTACCCCAGCTGAGTGATCAGCCAGTTGTGCCAATTTAAGAACCAGCCAGGGGTGGCAAAAGATATGCTGCAGCCCCTGGTAGGCCTTGGTGGCACCTATGCCCTGGGCACCTATAGTGCATGGTACAGGGGCTAACAAGGAGTCCATTTCCAATTGTGGTATGTGCCTATAGCACATGTATTAATAATTTAGTGAGAGAACAGCAGGCTGGGGGTCTGATTAGCAGGCCCACAGCCTCAGTAGTCGAAAACCAGTGAAGCAAAAAGAAAATTTTTTGGGTGACCATAGGATAGCAGACCCTACTCTCCTACACTTGCCCAGCAACTGGCTATTTTTAGCACCGGTCAAGCTCACGCATGTGTACTCGAACATTTAGATTAGTGATGGTCACCTCTCAGGAATGTTCTCCAAAACTGACCAGTGGTACTAAACTCCTCCCACAAGTTGGCTGTGTTCCAAAAATGCCCTTATATGCACCTAAACTGTTCAAAAGTATACCGCCTACCCTTTTTATTACTGTAAAACTGTATAAAAGAGGTCACGCACCGATGTCCGGTGTGATACTTCTTGCATTACCGAAGGGTGCTGTAGGATTGTACCACCACCCCATGGGGTCCTAATAAACTTGTCTTTTGCATTTCCAGTTTCCGTGCCACCTTCTATTCTACGGTGTTCGAGAGTTTTTTGCAGAGTATGTAGATCTGTTGAAACCCAATACCACAAATTGGCGACCACGAAGGGACTCATCAGCGACTCGGATGCCCGAAGGAGTGGTCGCGACGAAGGATTGGAAACTCGTCATGGACGCGTACGCTGCCACTGAGTGACCCGAGTCTTGGCACCCACGGTGTTTTTTCCTTTCCTTCCGACCTGACCTTCCAGGTGGCGCCAGTCCTCGACAGAGATCCTGATCGGTTGGGTTGTCGTGCAGTGCACGTTTGGCAGATTCAATTAAGGAACTTGGCAGTTGGAATCTGGCCGTTTGAGAATATTTGGTAAGCTTGTGATTTGTAAGGTAGTCTATTGACACTTACTGTGGCTTTTTGGATTTGTTTGAGTTAGCTAACATTTGGACCTATGGTTTGAGTTATATGTGGAGTGCACCTCACATAGGCAGGTATGTAGAGATATTTCTCTGACTTTGTATTTGTTTGAACTGCACACCATGTGTAAAACATATTAAGTGCCATTTTTTTTGTAATATCGCGTTTTCTTGATATTTTGACATGCCTGTTCTAAGCACACTCCGAGAAATGTGCTGTTTTGGAAATGGTACCAATTATCGCTTAAATGAATCTCAGCCGGCTCCCCCAGAGGGGACACCTAATCGTGAAATGTACATAAAATTTGGCCTTCCCCCTATAATGTATAGTACATTATGGCACAAATACACGAAAACTGATCATGAATTACAATGGCCACTTCATGGGTCGTTTGATTTACGAAAGGTTCAATATGTGGAGCAGTGTTTGTTTCAGGGCAGGTCTAGACAGGATATGTTTGATTGTGTGCGTATGTGGGAGAAAGCGGTGCGTGAACGAATGAAGCGTGAACAGACCTTGGCGGACAAGGAGCAGCGAAAGGCTGTTCGTGAAAAAGCTTTACAGTTGCAGGAAAAAGAATTGCAGGAACAGAAAGAGAGGGAGACTCGAGAACGTAACTTGCAGGTTAATGGTCAGTTTCCTATTCGACGTCCTCTTTATCCTGTCCTTACTAATGAATCAGATGATTTTACATTGCTAGATCGTTGCCCGCCTCCGTATGTTTCGCCTAAGGCCCCGGATGAGTACTCGGGCGAGGATGATCAGAGGGATAATCGCACCAGGCTAAGTGTTGATCGAGCTGCGGAATTACGTGCGTTGGCTCGTAAACGTAATATTAATTCTATAACTGTTTCAGAGATTGTTGATCTTATGCGTAAGTGGCCTGAAAAAGAACGATTGTATTTTCTGGATCATTTTGGAGAGGAAGTAGTTGAACGGTTTAGAAAATACTCACCTGAGTTGGAACCTAAGGATATATCAGTTGGTCGTGATAATTTACGTAAAGGTATTTTTGTCCTTACAGATGCGGATGGGTTTTTCCAGCATTTGGTTCAGCTACGGGATGAAGCGTCACGACTACGGGCGTTGAAAAAGGCATCGGGTTCGCCTGCGTCTGGATCGACGGAAGTATCCAAAGAGTGCCCTATCTTTGGAGCAGATAAGAATGCTACAGTCCATATTATGCCTATGCGATAAGCTGCGCTTTGTATGTTCCTCCTAAAGGCCAAGGTACAGATGATAATAAATTGTCTGCGGATGCAAAGGGTTATTTTATATATAATTGGGTTTATACTCCTTGGAATAGAACAGATGTTATGGCGCTTAAGAATGCTTTGCCTGACCCCCGTAAAAATCCAGCAGCTTTCTATGAAGGAGTGGAAGGTGCTATTTCTTCATGTGTTATGACATTAGTTGATATTGATCTTTTCTTTGGGTTAATATTGCCTCCTGATATATGGAGGGCGATTCGTAAGTTTGATGATCGAGCGGTTTTGGGTGCAGATTGGAAGGACTTAGCTCGAGCTGATTTGGATAGGGAACCCGCATGTAAGCCATGCCAATTGATTTTAGACCTCCCGGAGGCTATTTTGAATAAATAAAAACACTTGTTCCCCCTAAGAAAATTGATTGGACAATGTTGGCTTCTTGTAAACAGAAGCCGGATGAATCGGTCTCTGACTTCTTTTCACGTTTCGAGGAAGCGCTTCATGATTACAGTGGTCAATTATTAACAGAGGACACGGGCAGGCATTTGTTCGTTGATAAGTATGTGGCTAATCTCCTACCGGAGATTGCAAAACGTTTAAAGACTAGTGAAAGTTCATGGACCACTGCAACCCCCGCTTCTTTATTGACTATGGCTCAGTATTATGAACGACAGGAATTGGAGGCTAAGGAAAGTAGTGATAAGAAAGCGAAGCATTTGAAGACGAAGGTGATGTTGGCTCAGGTTTATGCTACACAGCAGAGAGGGAACGACAGGGGTAGACGTGGATCGTACGGTACGTCTTCTGCTCGTTCTAATATTTCTGAGGATCAGTGTGCATACTGTAAACAGTTTGGACATTGGGCTTCAGATTGTCCGGTGCTTCGAGAACAGCGTAATCAGCGTGGCCGAGGAAGTGGAAGGTCTCGGAATAGTTATTCAGGGTCGAGGGGTGGAGCGAATGATCGTGGTAGGTTTGAAGCGAGGGGTCATGGTCAGGCTGATTATAATACTTTTGATCGACGGAATCAGTATCAGATAGCTGAGGGAGAGTCTACTGAGTCTCAAGATAATACATATGCATAGGATTGCGTAGGATGGGGTGTGGAATTGGTTGAAGTACCAGTAGATCAAAGGGGTCCATATATATCAGCGCATGCTTTGGGTTCTACTGATCAGTTTCTGGTTGATACAGGAGCTACTCGTAGCGCTCTGTTCAAACACTTGGTTCCAAGGGCTCCCCTGTCTGGTGAAACGATTACATCCATAGGGTTCGATGGAACACCTTCTCTTAGCCCATTGTCTCAACCCCTTACATTTCACATTGATAAGTTTACTGCCCCATGCCCGTTTTTGTTATCTCCAAACACACCAGATAATATTGTGGGACTCGATATGCTTAAACATTTTCGAGCAACTATACGCTGTGCCCCGGAAGGGGTGCGAATTATTTTGAATGAGAACTATCCAGAGGTTGAGAGATTGTGCCTCATGCAAGAGGCTGATGCGTTAGCCTCTCTTCCAAATACTTTGTGGGCTACTTCCGATACTGATGTGGGACAGATGATTATCCCTCCCGTACGTATTACTGTAAAGGAGGGAGTGTCTTTGCCTCGCATACCACAGTATAAAATCTCTAGAGAAGGTGAAGTTGCCTTGACACATATCGTAAATGACTTGATTATGGCAGGGGTGGTGGCAGAAGTCCGCTATAATGTTTGTAACAGCCCAATTCTTCCGATCCTGAAGAAAGACACAGACACTAAAATCTATCGTTTTATTATTGATTTGAGGGAAATTAATAAGATAGTAGTACCCCAGTATCCGGTGGTGTCTGACATTACAACCTTACTTACTTTGATTCCACCTACATCCACTACCTTCACGGTTATTGACTTGAAAAATGCCTTCTTCTCGATTCCCATTCATCCCGATAGCCGATATTTGTTTGGTCTCACATTAAATAACAAATCATATAGATTTTGTCGGGTTCCTCAAGGCTATACAGAGAGTCCTAGCATTTATAGCCTGGCTTTGAAAAGGCAGCTTGATTGTTTCGAACTACAGTCTGGGGTGGCTCTTATTCAATATGTTGATGACATTTTATTAGCAGCAGACACGCAGGAGCAATGTGAGGAGAGTACACTTTCCGTGCTTTCTTTTCTTGCCAAGAATAATCACAAGGGTTCGAGGAAGAAGTTGCAATATTGTAGACCAAAGGTGACCTACCTCGGTCATCTTTTGTCTAAGGAGGGACGTGCATTGACATCAGATCGAATTCAAGCCATTTTAGATACGCCAGTCCCTTGCACTCAGAAAGATGTTCGTGCCTTCATAGGTTTGAAGTCCTTTTGTAGACAGTGGATATTAGGATTTTCACACATTATAAAACCTTTGTTAGCGTTGTTGTCCAAAACTACGCCGATTCCCATTGAATGGACAGATGAATGTCAGAATGCTTTTGAACAATTGAGACAAGCCCTTTGTTCTGCACAAGTGCTAGGTACACCTGATTATACAAAGATCTTTACATTGTTTGTACACGAGAAGGATGGGTGCGCATTGTCAGTCTTAGTGCATACACACGGAGATAAACTGAGACCTTGTGCGTACTTCTCAGCAGTACTCGACCCTGTGGCTCGAGAACTGCCTGGGTGTTTTCGAGCAGTCGCAGCAACAGCTGTGGCTATATGACAGAGTGAGGGAATAGTTTTGTCACACAAATTGTTACTGTTAGTTCCCCATGCGGTAGATGCTTTATTGAACCAAACGAAAACACAGCATCTAACTAGTGCTCGTTTAACAGGATACGAGCTAACGTTGTTGGCGCCACATATTACACTGAAGAGGTGCGCCACTTTGAACCCCACTACTTTATTGCCATATCCTGTTGCTGAGACCCAGAAGGAAGAGCAACATGATTGTGTTTTTCTGACTGAAGAACAAACAAAGGGTCGTATTGACCTACAGGATACGCCATTTCCAGATGTAGATGGGGAACTGTGGGTCGATGGGTCGTGTTTAAAGTTGCCAGATGGCACGACTTCTGCAGCTTATGCGATCACGACTCTTAAGACAGTGGTAGAAACAGCACGAATATTGCAAAAATCGGCCCAAGCGGCTGAATTGATAGCCTTAACGAAAGCATGTGAGTTAAGTGCTGGATTATGTGTGAATATCTACACTGATAGTCGTTACGCTTTTGGAGTAGTGCACGATTTCGGTCTACTCTGGAAGGAACGAGGGTTCCTGACCTCGCATGGAGTGCATATCATGCATGGAGAATTAGTACGCGATCTCCTGAATGCACTATTATGTCCAGAGAAAGTAGCGATAATCAAATGTAGTGCACTTTTGCAGATCACATAGCGATAGAGACTGCCATGTTACAAAATGTCTCTCCTATGTATGTGGTGAAATCACAGGCTGAGCGATGGCATGATACTAGAGAGGAAATATTAGGCATACAGAAATCAGCATCTGAAGCAGAACTTGCAACCTGGGCAACAGAGGGAGTGTTGGATGATGAGGGTTGTTGGCGTAGCAAAGATATGGAGAGATGGAAATTGCCTGCAGCTTATTTGCAAGCAATGGTTCAAATGACACATGGTCTGGCACATGTTGGAGCTCTTGCAATTACTAAATTGCTTACACGAGTCTGGGAGCATCCTGAGATTGCCAGCACGGCTAAGAGAGTAGTGCAGACCTGTCTGATATGCTTACAGTACAATCCTGCAAAAGGGACTTATACTCCTAAAGGAGGGTTCGTTCCACCTACTGCACCATTCGAAGTACTGCAAATGGATTACATCCAGCTTGAGCGCTGTAACAAGCTTAAGGATGTCTTAGTGGTGGTGTGTGCCTTCAGTAAATGGATCGAGGCCTACCCCACGAAGGATAATACAGCATTGACCACAGCTAAGGTGTTACTCAAAGAGTACTTCCCGCGCTTTGGTGTTTGTAAATTTTTGTGGAATGACAATGGTCCTCATTTTGTTGGGAAAATAGTGGAGTATGTCCTGAAAGGATTGGGAATTAAGCAAAAGTTCCACGCTGTATTCCACCCACAGTCAGCAGGTTTGGTAGAGAGGTATAATTCAACTCTGAAGCTGAAGCTAGCAAAGATCGTGGCATCCACGTCTTTAAAATGGCCGGACGCCCTGCCCTTGGCATTACTGTCTATTAGATCAGTGCCACATTCGTGATCAGGCCTCACACCTTATGAAGTGGTGTTTGGAAGGCCTATGAATGTCTGGGGAGTCCCTAAGCCTCGTTTAGTACATGATGTGCCTTGTATAATGATGAATGATTATTTGGCACGATTAACAAATGATTTACTTTCTATTCATCAACAGGTTCGAGAAGCGCTCCTTGACAATTCCATTGGAAAGGCTCACGATCTCCATCCTGGGGATCATGTCATGATCCGCGCGTTCGAGGGAACCAGTAGTTTGGAGCCAAGGTGGTGAGGCCCTGAACAAGTGTTGCTGGCAACTCGGACGGCAGTGCGAGTCACGAATAAGAAGCGGTGGGTGCATTCCACTCACTGTCGTCGTGTCTCTCAGGATCTGGTGAATCCTGCGGTGCTGTCTGATTATCGAGACATCCTGGATGCAGAGAAGAGGCCAGCTACTACGCCTAACGAATCTGAGGGAGCCTTCCCGGACCACACTGTTTCTGGTGAAGCGAAATATAACCTACGGCCAAGAAAATAGTTGTTTTGTGCGAGACTGGTTGAGTTACCGTTCTGAGGTTTGTGAAAACGGAACCCGAGAATATCAAGGAGGGGGGATCAGTTCTGTCCAGTGTAGCGACACCCGTCTTGAATCTCGGAGAAGAAACCAACGGCTACCTCGGATCTCAGCACTCACATTTTTATTTTTTAGTTTTGTTTTGAAACTTTTGTTCTTTGAATTATGGCACCTACTACGATAAGAAACAGGAGAATTCTTGGTGCAGTGCTTTTTGTCACGACTATAGTGGTAATAGCAGTAATAGCTTGGATTGTAGAACGATTGCTTCCTGCACGAGAATATTTACTGCCTACCACTCCAATCCCATCTGAACATTTTCATTTTACTCTGCCTTATCACGAAGAAAGACATAGACAGACATACTTAAATAACAGCTTCATTCAAATTCTACATCATACCTATAATATGACGAACACTTCGAACTGTTGGGTATGTGGAATGTTGCCTGGACATCAGAAGAAAGGAGGAACTCCACTTATTCCTCTTCCGTTCTCTCATAATGGTTCTTGTAATGCTTGGTACACTCTTCTCTTTACCTTGAGATGGCCAACAAAAGGTGAACTACTTTTTCGGCTCAATAAAATTTGTTATAATGATAGAGATGGTTACCCGCAGGCAGAAGGAACTAAATTTGAATGGGAAGAATATCGACCGGACAATGTATCTACACCTCGTATTTTCACTAATCAAAGAATTGCTAATATGTCTAGTTTATATGTCATTACAGTCATTGATACCAAAGCTGATTCATGTATAAGAAATAAAGGTACAATTCCGGTAGGGAAAAGCGAATGTAATACTACTCTCACATTTGACACACCAAACGGTATTGCCTTTGTAGCCTCACGGAATACTTACTTTATTTGTGGAAATAAGGGATACCACCGTCTTCCCATTGGGTGGTTAGGAACTTGTTATATTTCTTTTGTACTACCTCCTGTATTTATTGCCCCGCCCATGTATCATAATGACTTTGTATTATATCATGATTTTATATTAAATAGGGTTAAGAGAACATTAGAGATTAAAAATATTGATCAAACTGACACCTCTTTATAGCAATATGTAGATTTCAATTTAGGCCTGTTTTCCTTTGTTGGTGCTGCCTTAAATAGCAGGAAAATAAGACGGCTAACATGTGTTGTGGAAGCTGTTGCTAATGAAACTGCTTCTGCCTTAGGGAACTTGACTGAGGAACTCCAAATTACCAGAATTGTAACGGTTCAGAACCGAATGGTTCTGAACGTGGTATTAGCTGATCGTGGGGGTGCATGCCGCATTATCGGTAGTAGTTGTTGTGTGTACGTCCCAGATAATTCGCCTTCTGTGTATGATACCATTTCTAAATTGCATAAAATTGCTGCTGAAATTCATCCTGAAAATGGTACATGGACATTCTCTAATTGGTTCTGGACTTTGCTTAGTACCTGGGGTTGGAAATTACTGACTATCTTGTGTATGATCATTGGAATACTCTTCTTCCTGTGCTTATGTATTCAATGTGGCCCTACCTTATGTTCTGTATGTATTACTGCCTGCATTCCGTCTAAACGAGCTATTGTAAATGTAAATGTACAGGAATTTATATAGCGCAAATCACCGAGCGGTTTCTAAGCGCTTGCTTAGGGAACCCGTCCTGGTATTCCCCTGTGAGATAACCCCGGCAGGGTATCCGCAAGGTGAAAGCCAGGCATCCCACCGCGAGGGGCCGTTGTGGAGATTAAGCAAGCTATTGCCCAGAGTCGCAGAGTGTGAACCCGTGAATCGAGTAGGCACCGGAGCAAGAATTGTCGAGTCCATGGACATTTTAGGACTCAAGACCCTGCCGAGCCGGGAATTGAACCCTGGTCCCGGGCTGACCTCTGCTTCCAGGTCTGCCTCCTCTAACCAGTGAGCCACACTTCTCCACCAAACACCAAACATGAACAAATGATTAGCAAAGAAATAGGGAAAATAATGTTGATCAATATTGATGATGAGTATTCCGATTATTTTCGTTATGAGGTAGCTTCAGCTAAATTCTAAAAGGGCCGTCTGTCGTAATTTGGCAGCAATTAGGTTGCCATTTAGCTCAGCTACACGAACTTTCATCATTAACTTGATCATGTTTGCGGAGGCCATTTTGTATTACTGGCTTCCATTTGCAATGAACATGCTGCCTCATGGTCAGCATGCCCTTTTGTCCTTTCTCTGTACCATTGACCATTTAACTTGACCAGCAACTGGCTATTTTTAGCAGCGGTCAAGCTCACTCATGCGTACTCGAACATTTAGATTAGTGATGGTCACCTCTCAGGAATGTTCTCCAAAACTGACCAGTGGTACTAAACTCCTCCCACAAGTTGGCTGTGTTCCAAAAATGCCCTTATATGTACCTAAACTGTTCAAACGTATACCGCATACCCTTTTTATTGCTGTAAAACTGTATAAAAGAGGTCACGCACCGATGTTCGGTGTGATACTTCTTGCATTACCGAAGGGTGCTGTAGGATTGTACCACCACCCCATGGGGTCCTAATAAACTTGTCTTTTGTATTTCCAGTTTCCGTGCCAACTTCTATTCTACGGTGTTTGAGAGTTTTTTGCAGAGTATGTAGATCTGTTGAAACCCATACCACACTGTGAGAGACAGGATTCAAAGGAGATGCTCTGAAAGAGACAGGGGTCACAGGACGTGCTTTGTGAGAGACAGAGGTCACAAGAGGTGCTGTGTGAGACACAGGGTCACAGGCGGTACTCTGCAAGAGACAGGGGTCACAGGAGGTGCTCTGTGAGAGGCAGGGATCACAGAAGGTGCTCTGCAAGAGACGGTGTCATAGGAGGTTTCTGCGAGACACAGGGGTCACAGGAGGTGCTCTGTGAGACACAGGGGTCACAGGAGGTGCTCTGTGAGAGACAGGGGTCACCTGAGGTGCTCTGCAAGATACAGGGGTCACAGGAGGTGCTCTGTGAGAGACAGGGATCACAGGAGGTTCTCTGTAGGAGACAGTGGTCACAGGAGGTGCTCTGTGAGAGACAAGGCTCACAGGAGGTGCTCTGTGAGAGACAGGGGTCACAGGAGGTGCTCTGTAGGAGACAGTGGTCACAGAAGGTGCTCTGTGAGAGACAGAGACAAGGCTTACAGGAGGTGCTCTGTGAGAGACAAGGGTCACAGGAGGTGCTCTGTAGGAGACAGTGGTCACAGGAGGTGCTCTGTTAAAGACAGGGGTCACAGAAGGTGCTCTGTGAGAGACAAAAGTCACAGAAGGTGCTCTGCAAGAGACAGGGTTCACAGGAGGTGCTCTGCAAGAGACAGGGATCAAAGGAGGTGCTCTATGAGAGACAGGGGTCACAGAAGGTGATCTACAAGAGACAGTGGTCACAGGAGGTGCTCTGTGCTATAGACAGGGTTCACAGGAGGTGCTCTGTGATAGACAGCGGTCACAGGAGGTGCTCTATAAGAGACAGGGATCAAAGGTTGTACTCTGTGAGAGACAGGATTCAAAGGAGATGCTCTGAAAGAGACAGGGGTCACAGGACGTGCTCTGTGAGAGAGAGGTCACAGGATGTGGTCTCTGAGAGGCAGGGGTCACAGAATGTGCTCTGTTAGAGACATCCGTCACAGGAGGTGCTCTGTGAGAGACAGGGGTCACAGGAGGTGGTCTGTGAGAGGTAGGGGTCACAGGAGCTGCTCTGCTAAGTACAGGGGTCACAAAAGGTGCTCTGTGAGAGACAGGGGTCACAAGAGGTGCTCTGCGAGAGACAGGGACCACAGGAGGTGCTCTGCAAGAGACAGAGGTCACAAGAGGTGCTCTGTGAGAGACATGAGTCACAGGAGGTGCTTTCCGAGAGACAGGGGTCACAAGAGGCGCTCTGTGAGAGACATGAGTCACAGGAGGTGCTTTGCGAGAGACAGGATTCACAGGAGGTGCTCTGCGAGAGACCGGGGTCAAAGAATGTGCTCCGCAAGAGACAGAATTCACAACAGGTGCTCTGCGTGACACAGGGGTCACAGGAGGTGCTCTGCAGGATACAGGGATCACAGGAGGTGCTCTGCGAGAGACAGGGGTCACAGGAGGTGCTCTGTGAGAGACAGGGGGTATCAGGAGGTGCTCTTTGAGAGACAGTGGTCACAGGAGGTGCTCTGTGAGAGACAGGGGTCACAGATGGTGCTCTGTGAGAGACAGGGGTCACAGGAGGTGCTCTGTGAGAGACAGAGGTCACGGGATGTGGTCTCTGAGAGGCAGGGGTCACAGAATGTGCTCTGTGAGAGACATCCGTCACAGGAGGTGCTCTGTGAGAGACAGGGGTCACAGGATGTGGTCTGTGAGAGGTAGGGATCACAGGAGCTGCTCTGCTAAGTACAGGGGTCACAAAAGTTGCTCTGTGAGAGACAGGGGTCACAAGAGGTGCTGTGTGAGACACAGGGTCACAGGCGGTACTCTGCAAGAGACAGGGGTCACAGGAGGTGCTCTGTGAGAGGCAGGGATCACAGAAGGTGCTCTGCAAGAGACGGTGTCATAGGAGGTGCTCTGCGAGACCCAGGGGTCACAGGTGGTGCTCTGTGAGACACAGGGGTCAAAGCAGGTGCTCTGTGAGAGACAGGGGTCACCTGAGGTGCTCTGCAAGATACAGGGGTCACAGGAGGTGCTCTGTGAGAGACAGGGATCACAGGAGGTGCTCTGTACGAGACAGTGGTCACAGGAGGTGCTCTGTGAGAGACAAGGCTCACAGGAGGTGCTCTGTGAGAGACAGGGGTCACAGGAGGTGCTCTGTAGGAGACAGTGGTCACAGAAGGTGCTCTGTGAGAGACAGAGGCAAGGCTTACAGGAGGTGCTCTGTGAGAGACAGGGGTCACAGGAGGTGCTCTGTAGGAGACAGTGGTCACAGGAGGTGCTCTGTTAAAGACAGGGGTCACAGAAGGTGCTCTGTGAGAGACAAAAGTCACAGAAGGTGCTCTGCAAGAGACAGGATTCACAGGAGGTGCTCTGCAAGAGACAGGGATCAAAGTAGGTGCTCTGTGAGAGACAGGGGTCACAGAAGGTGATCTACAAGAGACAGTGGTCACAGGGGTGCTCGGTGCTACAGACAGGGTTCACAGGAGGTGCTCTGTAAGAGACAGGATTCAAAGGAGATGCTCTGAAAGAGACAGGTGTCACAGGACGTGCTCTGTGAGAGAGAGGTCACAGGATGTGGTCTCTGAGAGGCAGGGGTCACAGAATGTGCTCTGTGAGAGACATCCGTCACAGGAGGTGCTCTGTGAGAGACAGGGGTCACAGGAGATGGTCTGTGAGAGGTAGGGGTCACAGGAGCTGCTCTGCTAAGTACAGGGGTCACAAAAGGTGCTCTGTGAGAGACAGGGGTCACAAGAGGTGCTCTGCGAGAGACAGGGACCACAGGAGGTGCTCTGCAAGAGACAGAGGTCACAGGAGGTGCTCTGTGAGAGACCGGGGTCAGAGAATGTGCTCCGCAAGAGACAGAATTCACAACAGGTGCTCTGCGTGACACAGGGGTCACAGGAGGTGCTCTGCAGGAGACAGGGGTCACAGGAGGTGCTCTGCGAGAGACAGGGGTCACAGGAGGTGCTCTGTGAGAGACAGGGGGTATCAGGAGGTGCTCTTTGAGAGACAGTGGTCACAGGAGGTGCTCTGTGAGAGACAGGGGTCACAGATGGTGCTCTGTGAGAGACAGGGGTCACAGGAGGTGCTCTGTGAGAGACAGAGGTCACAGGATGTGGTCTCTGAGAGGCAGGGGTCACAGAATGTGCTCTGTGAGAGACATCCGTCACAGGAGGTGCTCTGTGAGAGACAGGGGTCACAGGAGGTGGTCTGTGAGAGGTAGGGATCACAGGAGCTGCTCTGCTAAGTACAGGAGTCACAAAAGTTGCTCTGTGAGAGACAGGGGTCACAAGAGGTGCTCTGCGAGAGACAGGGACCACAGGAGGTGCTCTGCAAGAGACAGAGGTCACAAGAGGTGCTCTGTGAGAGACATGAGTCACAGGAGGTGCTTTCCGAGAGACAGGGGTCACAAGAGTCACTCTGTGAGAGACATGAGTCACAGGAGGTGCTTTGCGAGAGACAGGATTCACAGGAGGTGCTCTGTGAGAGACTGGGGTCAAAGAATGTGCTCCGCAAGAGACAGAATTCACAACAGGTGCTCTGCATGACACAGGGGTCACGGGAGGTGCTCTGCAGGAGACAGGGGTCACAGGAGGTGCTCTGCGAGAGACAGGGGTCACAGGAGGTGCTCTGTGAGAGACAGGGGGTATCAGGAGGTGCTCTTTGAGAGACAGTGGTCACAGGAGGTGCTCTGTGAGAGACAGGGGTCACAGATGGTGCTCTGTGAGAGACAGAGGTCACAGGAGGTGCTCTGCTAAAGACAGGGGTCATAGGAGGTGCTCTCTGAGAGACAGGGGTCACAAGAGGTGCTCTGCGAGAGACAGGGTTCACTGGAGGTGCTCAGTGAGACACAGGGGTCACAAGAGGTGCTCTGCGAGAGACAGGGTTAACAGGAAGTGCTATGTGAGACACAGGGGTCACAGGAGGTGCTCTGTGAGACAAGGGGCCCCAGGAGGTGCTCTGTGAGGGACAGGGGTCACAAAAAGGTGCTCTGTGAGAGCCAGGGGTCACAGAAGGTTCTCTGCAAGAGACATGGGTCCCAGAAGGTACTCTGTGAGAGACAGTGGTCACAGGAGGTGCTCTGCGAGAGACAGGGGTCACAGGAGGTGCTCTGCGAGAGACAGGGGTCATAGGATGTGCTCTGTGAGAAAGAGGGGTCACAAGAGGTGCTCTGCGAGAGACAGGGGTCATAGGATATGCTCTGTGAGAGACAGGGGTCACAAGAGGTGCTCTGAGAGAGACATGGTTCAAAGGAGGTGCTCTTTGAAAGACAGGAGTCACAGGAGGTGCTCTGCTAAAGCCAGGGGTCAAAGGAAGTGCTCTGTGAGAGACAGGGGTCAAAAGAGGTGCTCTGCCAGAGGCAGGGTTCACAGTAGGTGTTCTGTGTGACACAGAGGTCACAATAGGTGCTCTGTGAGATACAGGGGTCACAGGAGGTGCTCTGCTGAAGACAGGGGTCACAGGAGGTGCTCTGTGAGAGACAGGGGTCACAAGAGGTGCTCTGGGAGACACAGGGGTTACGGGTGGTGCTCTGCAAGAGACAGGGGTCACAGGAGGTGCTCTGTGAGAGGCAGGGATCACAGGAGGTGCTCTGCAAGAGACGGGGTCAGAGGAGGTGCTCTGCGAGACACAGGGGTTACAGGAGGTGCTCTGTGGGACACAGGGGTCACAGGAGGTGCTCTGTGAGAGAACGGTGCCACCTGAGGTGCTCTGCAAGATACAGCGGTCACGGGGGTGCTCTGTGAGAGATGGGGATTACAGGAGGTGCTATGTAAGAGACACTGGTCACAGGAAGTGCTCTGTAAGAGACAGTGGTCACAGGAGGTGCTCTGTTAAAGACAGGGGTCACAGAAGGTGCTCTGTGAGAGACATAAGTCACAGGAGTTGCTCTGCAAGAGACAGGGATCAAAGGAGGTGCTCTGTGAGAGACAGGGGTCACAGAAGGTGCTTTGCAAGAGACAGTGGTCACAGGAGGTGCTCTGTGCTACAGACAGGGTTCACAGGAGGTGCTATGTGATCAACAGTGATCACAGGAGGTGCTCTGTAAGAGACAGGGATCAAAGGAGGTATTCTGTGAGAGACAGGATTCAGAGGAGATGCTCTGAAAGAGACAGGGGTCACAGGGCGTGCTCTGTGAGAGACAGAGGTCACAGGATGTGGTCTCTGAGAGGCAGGGGTCACAGAATGTGCTCTGTGAGAGACATAAGTCACAGGAGGTGCTCTGTGAGAGACAGGGGTCACAGGAGGTGGTCTGTGAGAGGCAGGGGTCACAGGAGGTGCTCTGCTAAGTACAGGGGTCACAGAAGGTGCTCTATGAGAGACAGGGGTCACAAGAGGTGCTCTGAGAGAGAAAGGGGCCACAGGAGTTGCTCTGCAAGAGACAGGGGTCACAAGAGGTGCCCTGTGAGAGACATGAGTCACAGGAGGTGCTTTACGAGAGACAGGGTTCACAGTATGTGTTCTGTGGGACACAGAGGTCACAATAGGTGCTCTGTGAGAGACAGGGGTCACAGGAGGTGCTCTGCTAAAGACAGGGGTCACAGGAGGTGCTCTGTGAGAGACAGGGGTCACAAGAGGTGCTCTGTGAGAGGCAGGGATCAAAGGAGGTGCTCTGCAAGAGACGGGGTCATCGATGGTGCTCTGCGCGACAGAGGGGTCACAGGAGGTGCTCTATGAGACACAGGGGTCACAGGAAGTGTTCTGTGAGAGACAGGGGCCACCTGAGGAGCTCTGCAAGATACAGGGGTCACAGGAGGTACTATATGAGAGACAGGGATCACAGGAGGTGCTATGTAAGAGACAGTGGTCACAGGAGGTGCTCTGTGGGAGACAAGGCTCACAGGAGGTGCTCTGTAAGAGACAGTGGTCACAAGAGGTGCTCTGTTAAAGACAGGGGTCACAGAAGGTGCTCTGTGAGAGACATAAGTCACAGGAGTTGCTCTGCAAGAGACAGGGGTCACAGGACGTGCTCTGTGAGAGACAGGATTCAGAGGAGATGCTCTGAAAGAGACAGGGGTCACAGGACGTGCTCTGTGAGAGATAGAGGTCACCGGAGGTGGTCTGTGAGAGGCAGGGGTCACAGGAGGTGCTCTGCCAAGTACAGGGGTCACAGAAGGTGCTCTGAGAGAGACAGGGGTCACAAGAGGTAATCTGCTAAAGACAGGTTTCACAGAAGGAACTTTGTGAGAGACAGGGGTCAGGGGAGGTGCTCTGCGAGAGACAGGGGTCACAGGAGGGGCTCTGAGAGAGACAGGGGTCACACGAGGTGCACTGTGAGAGACAGGGTTCACAGGAGGTGCTCTGTGAGACACAGGGGTCAGAGGAGGTGCTCTGACACCCACTGTAGGAGACAGGAGTCACAGAAGGTGCTCTGCTAAAGACAGGCATCACAGGAGGTGCTCTGTGAGAGACAGGGGTCACAGGAGGTGCTCTGTGAGAGACAGGGGTCGCAAGAAGTGCTCTGTGAAAGATAGGGGACAAGGGATGGTCTGCGAGAGACATGGGTCACAGGATGTGCTCCATGAAAGACAGGGGTCACAGGAGGTGTTCTGCTAAAGCCAGGGTTCACAGGAGGTGCTCTGTGAGAGACAGGGGTCACAAGAGGTGCTCTGCGAGAGACAGGGTTCACAGTAGATGTTCTGTGGTACACAGAGGTCACAATAGGTGCTCTGTGGGAGACAGGGTTCACAGGAGGTGCTCTGCTAAAGACAGGGGTCACAGGAGGTACTCTGTGAGACACAGAGGTCACAAGAGGTGCTCTGTGAGACACAGGGGTCATAGGCGGTGCTCTGCAAGAGACAGGGGTCACAGGAGGTGCTCTGTGGGAGGCTGGGATCACAGGAGGTGCTCTGCAAGAGACGGGGTCATAGGAGGTGCTCTGCGAGACACAGGGGTCACAGGAGGTGCTCTGTGAGACACAGGGGTCACAGGAGGTGCTCTTTGAGAGACAGGGATCACCTGAGGTGCTCTGCCAGATATAGGCGTCACAGGAGGTTCTCTGTGAGAGACAAGGATCACAGGAGGTGCTCTGTACGAGACAGTGGTCACAGGAGGTGCTCAGTGAGAGACAAGTCTCACAGGAGGTGCTCTGTGAGAGACAGGGGTCAGAGGAGGTGCTCTGTAGGAGACAGTGGTCACAGAAGGTGCTCTGTGAGAGGCAAGGCTCACAGGAGGTGCTCTGTGAGAGACAGGGGTCACAGGAGGTGCTCTGTAAGAGACAGTGGTCACAGGAGGTGCTCTGTGAGAGACTGGGGTCACAGGAGGTGCTCTGTTAAAGACAGGGGTCACAGAAAGTGCTCTGTGAAAGACAAAAGTCACAGGAGGTGCTCTGCAAGAGACAGGGTTCACAGGAGGTGCTCTGCAAGAGACAGGGATCAAAGGAGGTGCTCTGTGAGAGACAGGGGTCACAGAAGGTGCTCTGCAAGAGACAGGGTTCACAGGAGGTGCTCTGCAAGAGACAGGGATCAAAGGAGGTGCTCTGTGAGAGACAGGGGTCACAGAAGGTGCTCTACAAGAGACAGTGGTCACAGGAGGTGCTCTCTGCTACAGACAGGGTTCACAGGAGGTGATCTGTGGTAGACAGCGATCACAGGAGGTGCTCTGTAAGAGACAGGGATCAAAGTTTGTACTCTGTGAGAGACAGGATTCAAAGGAGATGCTCTGAAAGAGACAGGGGTCACAGGACGTGCTCTGTGAGAGACAGAGGTCGCAAGAGGTGCTCTGTGAGACACAGGGGTCACAGGTGGTACTCTGCAAGAGACAGGGGTCACAGGAGGTGCTCTGTGAGAGGCAGGGATCACAGGAGGTGCTCTGCAAGAGACGGGGTCATAGGAAGTGCTCTGCGAGACACCGGGGTCACAGGAGGTGCTCTGTGAGACACAGGGGTCACAGGAGGTGCTCTGTGAGAGACAGGGGTCACCTGAGGTGCTCTGCAAGATACTGGGGTCACAGGAGGTGCTCTGTGAGAGACAAGCCTCACAGGAGGTGCTCTGTGAGAGACAGGGGTCACAGCAGGTGCTCTCTAGGAGATAGTGGTCACAGAAGGTGCTCTGTGAGAGACAGAGACAAGGCTTACAGGAGGTGCTCTGTGAGAGACAGGGGTCACAGGAGGTGCTCTATGAGAGACAAGGCTCACAGGAGGTGCTCTGTGAGGGACAGGGGTCACAGGAGGTGCTCTCTAGGAGACAGTGGTCACAGACGGTGCACTGTGAGAGACAGAGACAAGGCTTACAGGAGGTGCTCTGTGAGAGACAGGGGTCACAGGAGGTGCTCTATGAGAGACAAGGCTCACAGGAGGTGCTCTGTAAGAGACAGTGGTCACAGGAGGTGCTCTGTTAAAGACAGGGGTCACAGGAGGTGCTCTGCAAGAGACAGGGATCAATGGAGGTGCTCTTTGCTACAGACAGTGTTCACAGGAGGTGCTCTGTGATAGACAGCGATCACAGGAGGTGCTCTGTAAGAGACAGGGATCAAAGGTGGTACTCTGTGAGAGACAGGATTCAAAGGAGATGCTCTGAAAGAGACAGGAGTCACAGGACGTGCTCTGTGAGAGACAGAGGTCGCAGGATGGGGTCTCTGAGAGGCAGGGGTCACACAATGTGCTCTGTAGAGACATACGTCACAGGAGGTGCTCTATGAGAGACAGGGGTCACAGAAGGTGGTCTGTGAGAGGTAGGGGTCACAGGAGCTACTCTGCTAAGTACAGGGGTCACAGAAGGTGCTCTGTGAGAGACAGGGGTCACAAGAGGTGCTCTGCGAGAGACAGGGGCCACAGGAGGTGCTCTGCAAGAGACAGGGGTCACAAGAGGTGCTCTGTGAGAGACATGAGTCACAGGAGGTGCTTTCCGAGAGACAGGGGTCACAAGAGGCGCCCTGTGAGAGACATGAGTCACAGGAGGTGCTTTGCGAGAGACAGGAGTCACAGGAGGTGCTCTGTGAGAGACCGGGGTCAAAGAATGTGCTCCGCAAGAGACAGAATTCACAACAGGTGCTCTGCGTGACACAGGGGTCACAGGAGGTGCTCTGCAAGAGACAGGGGTCACAGGAGGTGCTCTGTGAGAGACAGGGGGTATCAGGAGGTGCTCCTTGAGAGACAGTGGTCACAGGAGGTGCTCTGTGAGAGACAGGGGTCACAGATGGTGCTCTGTGAGAGACAGGGGTCACAGGAGGTGCTCTGGTAAAGACAGGGGTCACAGGAGGTGCTCTCTGAGAGACAGGGGTCACAAGAGGTGCTCTGTGAGAGACAGGGTTCACAGGAGGTGCTCAGTGAGACACAGGGGTCAGAAGAGGTGCTCTGCGAGAGACAGGGTTCACAGGAAGTGCTTTGTGAGACACAGGGGTCACAGGAGGTTCTCTGTTAGACAAGGGGTCGCAGGAGGTGCCCTGTGAGGGACAGGGGTCACAAAAAGGTGCTCTGTGAGAGCCAGGGGTCACAGAAGGTTCTCTGCAAGAGACATGGGTCGCAGAAGGTACTCTGTGAGAGACAGTGGTGATAGGATGTGCTCTGTGAGAAACAGGGTTCACAAGAGGTGCTCTGTGAGAGACAGGGGTCATAGGATGTGCTCTGTGAGAGACAGGGGTCACAAGAGGTGCTCTGAGAGAGACATGTTTCACAGGAGGTGCTCTGTGAGAGACAGGAGTCACAGGAGGTGCTCTGCTAAAGCCAGGGGTCACAGGAAGTGCTCTGTGAGAGACAGGGGTCACAAGAGGTGCTCTGCCAGAGACAGGGTTCACAGTAGGTGTTCTGTGGGACACAGAGGTCACAATAGGTGCTCTGTGAGAGACAGGGGTCACATGAGGTGCTCTGCTAAAGACAGGGGTCACAGGAGGTGCTCTGTGAGAGAGAGGGGTCACAAGAGGTGCTCTGGGAGACACAGGGGTCACGGGTGGTGCTCTGCAAGAGACAGGGGTCACAGGAGGTGCTCTGTGAGAGGCAGGGATCACAGGAGGTGCTCTGCAAGAGACGGGGTCAGAAGAGGTGCTCTGCGAGACACAGGGGTTACAGGAGGTGCTCTGTGAGACACAGGGGTCACAGGAGGTGCTCTGTGAGAGACCGGGGCCACCTGAGGTGCTCTGCAAGATACAGGGGTCACAGGGGGTGCTCTGTGAGAGACGGGGATCACAGGAGGTGCTATGTAAGAGACAGGGGTCACAGGAGGTGCTCTGTTAGAGACAGTGGTCACAGGAGGTACTCTGTTAAGGACAGGGGTCAGAGAAGGTGCTCTGTGAGAGACATAAGTCACAGGAGTTGCTCTGCAAGAGACTGGGTTCTCAGGAGGTGCTCTGCAAGAGACAGGGATCTAAGGAGGTGCTCTGTGAGAGACAGGGGTCACAGAAGGTGCTCTGCAAGAGACAGTGGTCACAGGAGGTGCTCTGTGCTACAGACAGGGTTCACAGGAGGTGCTCTGTGATCGACAGTGATCACGGGAGGTGCTCTGTAAGAGACAGGGATCAAAGGAGGTACTCTGTGAGAGACAGGATTCAGAGGAGATGCTCTGAAAGAGACAGGGGTCACAGGACGTGCTCTGTGAGAGACAGAGGTCACAGGATGTGGCCTCTGAGAGACAGAGGTCACAGAATGTGGCCTCTGAGAGGCAGGGGTCACAGAATGTGCTCTGTGAGAGACATAAGTCACAGGAGGTGTTCTGTGAGAGACAGGGGTCACAGGAGGTGGTCTGTGAGAGGCAGGGGTCACAGGAGGTGCTCTGCTAAGTACAGGGGTCACAGAAGGTGCTCTGTGAGAGACAGGGGTCACAAGAGGTGCTCTGCAAGAGACAGGGGCCACAGGAGGTGCTCTGCAAGAGACAGGGGTCACAAGAGGTGCTCTGTGAGAGACATGAGTCACAGGAGGTGCTTTGCGAGAGACAGGGGTCACAAGAGGTGCTCTTTGGGAGACATTAGCCACAGGAGGTGCTCTGTGAGAGACCGGGGTCAAAGAATGTGCTCCGCAAGAGACAGAATTCACAAAAGGTGCTCTGCGTGACACAGGGGTCACAGGAGGTGCTCTGCAGGAGACATGGGTCACAGGAGGTGCTCTGCAAGAGACAGGGGTCACAGGAGGTGCTCTGTGAGAGACAGGGGGTCACAGGAGGTGCTCTTTGAGAGACAGTGGTCACAGGAGGTGCTCTGTGAGAGACAGGGGTAACAGAAGGTGCTCTGTGAGAGACAGAGATCACAGGAGGTGCTCTGCAAGAGACAGGGGTCACATGAGGTGGGCTGTGAGAGGCAGGTGTCACAGGAGGTGCCCTGTGAGGTGCAGGGGTCATTTAAAGGTGCTCTGTGAGAGCCAGTGGTCACAGAAGGTTCTCTGTAAGAGACAGGGGTTGCAGAAGGTACTCTGTGAGAGACAGGGGTCACAGGAGGTGCTCTGAGAGAGGCATGGGTCACAAGAGGTGTTCTGCTCAAGACAGGTTTCACAGAAGGAACTTTGTGAGAGACAGGGGTCATGGGAGGTGCTCTGTGAAAGACAGGGGTCATAGGAGGTGCCCTGTGAGAGACAGGGTTCACAGGAGGTGCTTTGTGAGACACAGGGGTCACAGGAGGTGCTCTGTGAGACAAGGGGTCCCAGGAGGTGCCCTGTGAGGGACAGGGTTCACAAAAAGGTGCTCTGTGAGAGCCAGGGGTTACAGAAGGTTCTCTGCAAAAGACATGGGTCGCAGAAGGTACTCTGTGAGAGACAGTAGTCATAGGATGTGCTCTGTGAGAAACAGGGGTCACAAGAGGTGCTCTGCGAGAGACAGGGGTCATAGGATGTGCTCTGTGAGAGACATCCGTCACAGGAGGTGCTCTGTGAGAGACAGGGGTCACAGGTGGTGGTCTGTGAGAGGTAGGGGTCACAGGAGCTGCTCTGCTAAGTACAGGGGTCACAAAAGTTGCTCTGTGAGAGACAGGGTTCACAAGAGGTGCTCTGCGAGAGACAGGGACCACAGGAGGTGCTCTGCAAGAGACAGAGGTCACAAGAGGTGCTCTGTGAGAGACATGAGTCACAGGAGGTGCTTTCCGAGAGACAGGGGTCACAAGAGTCACTCTGTGAGAGACATGAGTCACAGGAGGTGCTTTGCGAGAGACAGGATTCACAGGAGAGGCTCTGTCAGAGACTGGGGTCAAAGAATGTGCTCCACAAGAAACAGAATTCACAACAGGTGCTCTGCATGACACAGGTGTCACAGGAGGTGCTCTGCAGGAGACAGGGGTCACAGGAAGTGCTCTGCGAGAGACAGGGGTCACAGGAGGTGCTCTGTGAGAGACAGGGGGTATCAGGAGGTGCTCTTTGAGATACAGTGGTCACAGGAGGTGCTCTGTGAGAGACAGGGGTCAGAGATGGTGCTCTGTGAGAGACAGGGGTCACAGGAGGTGCTCTGCTAAAGACAGGGGTCACAGGAGGTGCTCTCTGAGAGACAGGGGTCACAAGAGGTGCTCTGAGAGATACAGGGTTCACAGGAGGTGCTCAGTGAGACACAGGGGTCACAAGAGGTGCTCTGCGAAAGACAGGGTTCACAGGAGGTGCTATGTGAGACACAGGGGTCACAGAAGGTGCTCTGTGAGACAAGGGGTCCCAGGAGGTGCCCTGTGAGGGACAGGGGTCACAAAAAGGTGCTCTGTGAGAGCCAGGGGTCACAGAAGGTTCTCTGCAAGAGACATGGGTCCCAGAAGGTACTCTGTGAGAGACAGTGGTCACAGGAGGTGCTCTGCGAGAGACAGGGGTCACAAGAGGTGCTCTGCGAGAGACAGGGGTCATAGGATATGCTCTGTGAGAGACAGGGGTCACAAGAGGTGCTCTGAGAGAGACATGGTTCAAAGGAGTTGCTCTTTGAGAGACAGGAGTCACAGGAGGTGCTCTGCTAAAGCCAGGGGTCAAAGGAAATGCTCTGTGAGAGACAGGGATCACAAGAGGTGCTCTGCCAGAGGCAGGGTTCACAGTCGGTATTCTGTGGGACACAGAGGTCACAATAGGTGCTCTGTGAGATACAGGGGTCACAGGAGGTGCTCTGTTGAAGACAGGGGTCACAGGAGGTGCTCTGTGAGAGACAGGGGTCACAATAGGTGCTCTGGGAGACACAGGGGTCACGGGTGGTGCTCTGCAAGAGACAGGGGTCACAGGAGGTGCTCTGTGAGAGGCAGGGATCACAGGAGGTGCTCTGCAAGAGACGGGGTCAGAGGAGGTGCTCTGTGCTACAGACAGGGTTCACAGGAGGAGCTCTGTGAGAGACGGGGATTACAGGAGGTGCTATGTAAGAGACAGGGGTCACAGGAGGTGCTCTGTAAGAGACAGTGGTCACAGGAGGTGCTCTGTTAAAGACAGGGGTCACAGAAGGTGACCCCTGTCACCTGTATCTTGCTGTTGTTCCCCGGGTAAAGAAAGCGCGTCTCGGAGGCCGCTCTTTTGGACTGTTGGCATCTCAGTTATGGAATTCCTTACCACTGGCCCTGCGGGGAGCCACCAGTCTATTGGCTTTTAGGAAAGGCCTTAAGACTTGGTTGTTTATTCAGTAGCCGGTCTTTGTGAATTTCTGGCCCACTCCTTTTTTAGTCTTCTTATTAGCTGTTATGTTAGTATGTTGCACTTTTGTTTCCTTCTCCAATAAAGCGCCGGGACACTCTTTCTGAGTAGCCGTGCGCTATAGAAATAAACAATTAACATAACATAACATAACAAGGTGCTCTGTGAGAGACATAAGTCACAGGAGGTGCTCTGCAAGAGACAGGGATCAAAGGAGGTGCTCTGTGAGAGACAGGGGTCACAGAAGGTGCTCTGCAAGAGACAGTGGTCACATGAGGTGCTCTGTGCTACAGACAGGGTTCACAGGAGGTGCTCTGTGATCGACAGTGATCACAGGAGGTGCTCTGTAAGAGACAGGGATCAAAGGAGGTATTCTGTGAGAGACAGGATTCAGAGGAGATGCTCTGAAAGAGACAGGGGTCACAGGGCGTGCTCTGTGAGAGACAGAGGTCACAGGATGTGGTCTCTGAGAGGCAGGGGTCACAGAATGTGCTCTGTGAGAGACATAAGTCACAGGAGGTGCTCTGTGAGAGACAGGGGTCACAGGAGGTGGTCTGTGAGAGGCAGGGGTCACAGGAGGTGCTCTGCTAAATACAGGGGTCACAGGAGGTGCTCTGCAAGAGACAGGGGTCACAAGAGGTGCTCTGTGGGAGACATGAGTCACAGGAGGTGCTTTGCGAGAGACAGGGTTCACAGGAGGTGCTCTGTGATAGACAGCGATCACAGGAGGTGCTCTGCTAAAGACAGGGGTCACAGGAGGTGCTCTGTGGGAGGCAGGGATCACAGGAGGTGCTCTGCAAGAGACGGGGTCATAGGAGGTGCTCTGCGAGACACAGGGGTCACAGGAGGTGCTCTGTGAGACACAGGGGTCACAGGAGGTGCTCTTTGAGAGACAGGGGTCACCTGAGGTGCTCTGCAAGATATAGGGGTCACAGGAGGTTCTCTGTGTGAGACAAGGATCACAGGAGGTGCTCTGTATGAGACAGTGGTCACAGGAGGTGCTCAGTGAGAGACAAGTCTCACAGGAGGTGCTCTGTGAAAGACAGGGGTGAGAGGAGGTGCTCTGTAGGAGAAAGTGGTCACAGAAGGTGCTCTGTGAGAGGCAAGGCTCACAGGAGGTGCTCTGTGAGAGACAGGGGTCACAGGAGGTGCTCTGCAAGAGACAGGGTTCTCAGGAGGTGCTCTGTAAGAGACAGGGATCAAATGAGGTGCTCTGTGAGAGAAAGGGGTCACAGAAGGTGCTCTACAAGAGACAGTGGTCACGGGAGGTGCTCTCTGCTACAGACAGGGTTCACAGGAGGTGCTCTGTGATAGACAGCGATCACAGGAGGTGCTCTGTAGGAGACAGGGATCGAAGTTGGTACTCTGTGAGAGACAGGATTCAAAGGAGATGCTCTGAAAGAGACAGGGGTCACAGGGCGTGCTCTGTGAGAGACAGAGGTCACAAGAGGTGCTCTGTGAGACACAGGGGTCACAGGTGGTACTCTGCAAGAGACGGGGGTCACAGGAGGTGCTCTGTGAGAGGCAGGGCTCACAGGAGGTGCTCTGCAAGAGACGGGTCATAGGAGGTGCTCTGCGAGACACAGGGGTCACAGGAGGCGCTCTGTGAGACACAGGGGTCACAGGAGGTGTTCTGTGAGAGACAGGGGTCACAGGAGGTGCTCTGTAAGAGACAGTGGTCACAGGAGGTGCTCTGTTAAAGACAGGGGTCACAGGAGGTGATCTACAAGAGACAGTGGTCACAGGAGGTGCTCTTTGCTACAGACAGGGTTCACAGGAGGTGCTCTGTGATAGACAGCGATCACAGGAGGTGCTCTGTAAGAGACTGGGATCAAAGGTGGAACTCTGTGAGAGACAGGATTCAGAGGAGATGCTCTGAAAGAGACAGGGGTCACAGGACGTGCTCTGTGAGAGACAGGGGCCACAGGAGGTGCTCTGCAAGAGACAGGGGTCACAAGAGGTGCTCTGTGAGAGACATGAGTCACAGGAGGTGCTTTCCGAGAGACAGGGGTCACAAGAGGCGCTCTGTGAGAGACATGAGTCACAGGAGGTGTTTTGCGAGAGACAGGCGTCACAGGAGGTGCTCTGCGAGAGACCGGGGTCAAAGAATGTGCTCCGCAAGAGACAGATTTTCACAACAGGTGCTCTGCGTGACACAGGGGTCACAGGAGGTGCTCTGCAAGAGACAGGGGTCACAGGAGGTGCTCTGCGAGAGACAGGGGTCACAGGAGGTGCTCTGTGAGAGACAGGGGGTATCAGGAGGTGCTCTTTGAGAGACAGTGGTCACAGGAGGTGCTCTGTGAGAGACAGGGGTCAGAGATGGTGCTCTGTGAGAGACAGGGGTCACAGGAGGTGCTCTGCTAAAGACAGGGGTCACAGGAGGTGCTCTCTGAGAGACAGGGGTCACAAGAGGTGCTCTGCGAGAGACAGGGTTCACAGGAGGTGCTCAGTGAGACACAGGGGTCAGAAGAGGTGCTCTGCGAGAGACAGGGTTCACAGGAAGTGCTTTGTGAGACACAGGGGTCACAGGAGGTGCTCTGTTAGACAAGGGGTCCCAGGAGGTGCCCTGTGAGGGACAGGGGTCACAAAAAGGTGCTCTGTGAGAGCCAGGGGTCACTGAAGTTTCTCTGCAAGAGACATGGGTCGCAGAAGGTACTCTGTGAGAGACAGTGGTCATAGGATGTGCTCTGTGAGAAACAGGGGTCACAAGAGGTGCTCTGCGAGAGACAGGGGTCATAGGATGCGCTCTGTGAGAGACAGGGGTCACAAGAGGTGCTCTGAGAGAGACATGGTTCGCAGGAGGTGCTCTCTGAGAGACAGGAGTCACAGGAGGTGCTCTGCTAAAGCCAAGGGTCACAGGAAGTGCTCTGTGAGAGACAGGGATCACAAGAGGTGCCTGCCAGAGACAGGGTTCACAGTAGGTGTTCTGTGGGACACAGAGGTCACAATAGGTGCTCTGTGAGAGACAGGGGCCACATGAGGTGCTCTGCTAAAGACAGGGGTCACAGGAGGTGCTCTGTGAGAGACAGGGGTCACAAGAGGTGCTCTGGGAGACACAGGGGTCACAAGAGGTGCTCTGTGAGAGACAGGGGCCACATGAGGTGCTCTGCTAAAGACAGGGGTCACAGGAGGTGCTCTGTGAGAGAGAGGGGTCACAAGAGGTGCTCTGGGAGACACAGGGGTCACGGGTGGTGCTCTGCAAGAGACAGGGGTCACAGGAGGTGCTCTGTGAGAGGCAGGGATCACAGGAGGTTCTCTGCAAGAGACGGGGTCAGAAGAGGTGCTCTCCGAGACACAGGGGTTACAGGAGGTGCTCTGTGAGACACAGGGGTCACAGGGGGTGCTCTGTGAGAGACAGGGATCACAGGAGGTGCTATGTAAGAGACAGGGGTCACAGGAGGTGCTCTGTATGAGACAGTGGTCACAGGAGGTAATCTGTTAAAGACACGGGTCAGAGAAGGTGCTCTGTGTGTGGTTCCCAAAATCCGGACCCTGTGGTTTTCCCAATATCGAGGTCCAATACCCGTGTCACGAAACCTCAACGTACCGAGACGATTTTGGTGTCTACGAACCGATAATGATTAGGACATCATTCCTATGTATTTGCGTTACAATCGAGGGTTGCCAACACCCCTAAATCACAGTTTCCGTCCCATCCCTTAAACTCCATTTTGTGAACGGCATCCATCTTGCATCTTGCCCTCATGATAAGTCAATTAAAGGTCGAGCTTGATCCAAATAGACACGTCCACCTTTCGTGACTTTCCCCTGACCTGTCCCAACTGACTCCACTGTCTTCGGCCAAACCTGTTTAGGCAGCTCCTCGCCCAGTGGCCGAATACGATAGCATCTACGCATAACATTCCACGAACTATTCACTACATACAGCCCATGTTTCGTTCAAACACGCACCTGTCCCCGTATCTTGTTTATGGCCCTTTTTATGGCTGGGTTGTACCTTCCTTTATTGGTGGTTCATCGATATCTGATGGGAGTTCCCGATCCAACTGGGTAATCTATCAGCAAACTGGACATTTAAAATATGGGCTTGCTTACATGACTTCGCTCTTTGTATTGTTGTAGAAATATGTGTGTTGCCATACCATAAACTCAAGAATTCTTGCTTGAAGCCATATATTTGATATATAAGGAGACGGCTGGTTCTGTAAAAACGAACAGTCTCCCAAGAACCTACTCTCTGTGTGGTGTACTTCTGGGACACGTGTTACTTGGTAGCTACCAATAAAACTTGATCTTTGACTGCGACTAGAAGACTCCGTAGTTTCTGTGGTCCGGAACAAGGGAACTCAGAGGTCTTTGGGTGTTATCCCCTGACACCAGCGGGTTCCTAAAAACCCGTTACCTCAGTTGGCGCCCAACTCGGGGTGATATCAAGCGGTGACGGTCCAAGCCAGATGTTCGTGAGGAGCTTCGTGTGAAAATTCCGGAGGACGGCCAGCCACTTCAGCGACCCCTGTATGTCGACGTGGTTCCGAAGGTCCCGACGGCTACGAAGGACTGCTGCCCTGACTATCGCCTTGTTTTGGACCCAGTGATCCTTGGTAGAGCGAAACGATAGACGAGTCTTCAAACGACATCATCGATCTTCAAATACTTCAGTTAAGTATAAGTGGAGCGTCTCCTAGTCCTTAGTTTGTTCTTAGTTTTTGGTATCCTTGAGATACGACTTGATTTGGAACTTGCAAGCCCCAAAGCCGAAGGACTCGTGTATTCACGAGAAATATCGTAACAGATAAACCTTTGAAATTTGAAGCTAGACTAGTGAGCGAAGATGCCTGGTTTTAGCAGACTTGGAAACTTGTTTTGTCTTGGTTGTAGTAAGGACTCCCAATTGGAAGATTCTTGTCCGGTTCCTCCAATTGGAACTCCAATGTATGAACTCTATGTAAAGCACGGCGTAGGTCCTATAACATATAACGAGGTATGGATAAAATACACCCGCAAGGATGGTGTTTTAAAATGGCCCCAATATGTTAGTTTCGACCAAGAAATATTAGATAACTTGGAGGTCAAATTGTTCAAGAAGAAAGCCCGGCCGGCGATGTTTGGCTCTTTCCGCTTATGGCGCAAGGAAGCTAAACAGAAAGAAATAGGATTAGCAAAAAAGAATAAAAGAGGTATGTCAATGGTACAAGCTGCCGTTGCATACAGAGATAACGAGGAAGAGCAGGAGAGCGAACAGATGCTTAGGAGCAAGAAACTAGCGTTAGATAAATGTTACCCAATGCTGCCAAATAGAGGAAAAGGTCAACAGGAAGGATCCGAGAAAGATCCATTAATGTCCCACCTATTAAATTCTCCGCCACCCTATGCGCAAAATGCCGCAGCACCTCCGCAAGCTTTCGTTGCACCTTTGGTAGCTGTAATACAGGCTCCTTTACCGCACTCACCGGCTACTCTTCAGCCGGCTCCTGTTTCTTTGGCAAATCCTCCTCAAGGCTCACCGATCACATCTATTTCTCCTACCGTTCCTTCTAAAATTTCGCCTAGCGCACCTTCTAGTCTCTCTGATACTCGTTCTACGAACATTTCTGTTTCTGCTTTGCGTGACTCTGTTCTACTACCAGCTATTCCTCCACTTTCACCTTCCGTCTGGCATAAAATGGCCAGCATTGTTACTAACTTTTCTTCACCACTTTTTCGGTCGCCTAAAACGACCCCTAACACGGAACGAAGACAATTACGAAGCCAAATGCCTGATTATCAGGAAAGGGAATCATTGAATAAGTTAGCACGAAATTGGGCTATGGATACAGCGAGATATGATGTAGAGTCTGTCATGAACGTCTTCCGTCAATGGGATGAACCAACGCAAAGATACGTCTTTGAGCAGATGTGTGTTTTCCTGTGTGAGGATTTGGAAGATAATGGTCAGAAGAGCAACCTGCAGGAGTTGTGTAGGTTACGATTTAAATTTGGGGAGGGTATGATAGTTGGTCCCGACGTTGAAAGAGCAGTAGAGATATTATTATCACATCGAAGTACGGGTGGTAATTCTGGGTCATCATCTGACAGTGGTACGTATAGTAGGAAAAGAGCGAGACAGTACCCTATGAGAGAGGTTCCTCCGGTTTGGAGGGAAGGTGATGCAAACGCAGTTCCACCGGTTCTGCCTCATTTCCAGCGTGTATGGGTACATGTTCCCTGGAAAAGATCCGAAGTTTTAGCGCTCAAGCAGACACTACCCGATCCCCGTAAAAACCCGACTGGGTATTATAAGGAGTTGTCCCAAACTGCAAGCTCATGTATAATGAATTTAGCGGATATAGACATGTTGTATGGGAACATTGTTCCACATCCTTTATGGAGTAAGATACGTCATACAGATCATGACCAGGAATTAGGTGACTCATGGGCGAACATTGCGACTACAGATGCTAGACAAGTCGGTGGTTTCAAGCCTGAGCCGTTGATAGCTGAACTTCCCGGTAGAATTATCCCATACATGAAGACAATTATGCCTGAAGTACGTGTAAACTGGGACAAGCTATCCGCGTGCAAGCAGAAGAAAGACGAGAATGTGTCTGACTTCTTCACGAGATTTGAGGAAACCTTCACTGACCATAGTGGTCAGGATATGGCTACAGAGGGTGGCCAAAGACTGTTTGTAGACAAGTTTGTACACAATTTGCTTCCTGAATTGTGTGCTAAACTAAAAGACTCAGAAAGTGCTTGGGCTGTCTCTACGTCAGCGCAGATTCTAGCAACAGCCCAGTACTATGAAAATAGGCGTAAAGACGAGTTAGACAAGGCAGACCAAAAGACGAAAGATTTGAAAACTAAAGTTCTTCTCCAACAGGCCTATCAGCCTCGTATGGCTAGCCAGCCCAATTATCAACAGAATCAGCAGTACTCTAGAGACGCGCAAGGAAACGAGCTTTCCCATCAGCGTCCTACGTATGGCCCGAACCAATGTGCGTATTGCAAAGAAGAGGGTCATTTTAGGGGTAATTGTCCGGCTCTTGCACGACGTTTAAACGGTGCACAAGGTGTAAGGGGAAGAGGTGTTCAGCATGCCTCTAGAGGTAGAGGCCGTGGAAATTTCACTCAGAATATAACTTCTTTTCCACCTCAGAAATCCATGAATAGCTTTGATCAACAGAGTAATTCATCGTCCAAGTCAGCTCAGTACTATGCTGACGACTATTACACCGAACACGACAATGAGGGTAACGATCGCTAGGACAGCCATGGACAAAGAGAGGGAGTTGTTTCAGTTCCAGTAGATCAGGATGGACCTTATGTCGAGGTAAGTACCTCAGGAGTGTCAGAGCCATTTCTGCTGGATACTGGTGCTACAAAAAGTTCTATTATGCACTCAAAACTTCCTGGCGCACCTTTGTCTGGCGAAATGAATGTCTCAGTAGGCTTCTCTGGCGCCCCTGTTAGAAACCCGATCTCTAGTCCAGTTTCCCTTTCTGTTGGCCCCTGTGAATTAGAAGCACCCCTCATTCTTACAACAGGTTGCGGTGAAAATTTGTTAGGATTGGATTTGCTAAAGAGGTTGTACGCGACTTTGTACTGTTCTCCCTCGGGAGTACAGCTTACTTTAGGGAGAAAAGTCATTTCTCCAATGTACTTGTCAAAAGAAGGTATCCCAACCGAATTGTCATCACTTCCAGATATACTATGGGCTAATGGTTCCAACGATGTAGGTCGTTTAGAGATAGCACCGTATGTCATAACTTTGAAAGCAAACGTCAGATTGCCACGTATTCCCCAATACAAAATTTCTAACGACTGCGAACAGGCATTGTTAACGATCGTTTATGATTTGGTCGATAAAGATGTTATAGAGGAAACAACAGGAAACATTTGTAACAGTCCAGTTTTACCGGTCTTGAAACGTACTGATCCTTCACAGCCCCCTGTGTATAGGTTTGTGATTGACCTCCGAGAAGTAAATAAGGTAGTTATACCGCAGTTTCCAGTCGTCCCCGACATTACTGCTTTATTGACAATGGTTCCAGCTTCAGCAGCTTGGTTCTCGGTGATTGACCTGAAGAACGCTTTCTTCAGCATCCCGATCGCCGAAGAGAGTAGAGACCTTTTCGGCTTCAATTTAGGAGGACGAAGCTTCCGCTTCAAATGCGCTCCTCAAGGCTACTGCGAAAGTCCATCAATATTCAGTCAGGCTCTGAAAACACAACTAGACACAATTGTACTGCCAGATGGGTCAACTTTAATTCAGTACGTAGACGATCTACTGATCGCTGCAGACACTGAAGAGATTTGCAAGGAAGCTACGTTGTCGCTGTTACGTCACCTATGTGACATGAAGCACAAAGTCTCCCTTTCAAAACTGCAATTTTGTCGACAAGAAGTAACCTACCTAGGTCACATCTTATCGAAGGAGGGAAGGAGACTGACACCAGAAAGAATACAGGCAATCACAGAACTAAGTGCCCCAAGGACACAGAGAGGTGTTCGAGCTTTTTTGGGCATTACATCGTACTGTAGACAATGGATACCGAATTTCTCACTACTAGCCAAACCCTTACTGTCACTACTCCGCAAAGACACGCCTAAACCTATGCCTTGGTCTGAAGATTGTCAGACGAGTTTCCGCGAGTTGCGCGATGCATTGTGTTCGGCTCCTGTGTTGGGAAACCCCAACTACAGTAAGCCTTTTACATTGTATGTCCACGAAAAAGAAGGTTGTGCATTATCAGTCTTAATGCAACTCTTTGGGGACAAACAGCGCACATGCGCGTATTTTTCGGCAACTCTGGATCCAGTGGCTAAGGCACTGCCAAGTTGTCTAAGAGCAACAGCCGCAGCAGCTGTCTGCATTCGACAGTCTGCTGGATTAGTCATGAATAACACTTTGATCGTTATGGTTCCGCATGCAGTAGACATTTTGCTAAATAGGACAAAGACACAACACCTTACTAGCGCTCGACTATCCAGTTCCGAACTTACCCTGCTAGCAAGTCACATCCATATAAAGAGGTGTGATACACTCAATCCCGCTACGTTATTACCCATCCCGACAGAAACAGACAAGATTGACAAACATGACTGCTGTTTCAGGACAGAGGAAGAGACAAAAGGGAGAGTAGACTTACAGGACACTCCCCTTCCCTGTGGAAAAGTAAATTTTGCCATGTTATATGTGCCTACGTGTTCCCCATGTTATGTCATATGTGCATGATCGATATGCATGTATCCCCCTATGATCGATTAAAGACGCAATTACAGTTGTGTCCATCTCTAGTATGCCAGTTTCCAGTTTTCGTGAATACAACGAATATCAGGCCTATGTAAAGCTACGTTGCCACGTTTCACAGTGTGCACGTTAATTCATTGAATTATCCCCGTTTCTAGGCCTCAAAAGGGCCCGGACTCAGATTCAGCTCCTGTTTCCTGAACCCTCTCCAAGGAGCGATACAGCCCCCACCTGTATCCCTGACCCTTAGCTTACTTTCATGCCTCGCAGTGCCCGGCTCGGCCTGGCTCTGCCTCCCAGTCTGCCAAGAGTATGTTATGTTTCTAGTTATCAGCCCAGCCCTCCTTCTCTGCATTCCTAAGCTACTGAATCGCATCAATAGTTTCCGTCATGGTCTAGCCTTTATGTCTCCATGTAAGAGAAATACTGTATTAATATTCATAGAATATTCCTTGCACACGCACTACATGTAGAATTATGTATGCACCAGTCTTAATGTCTGTTAGCCTTTACTCTGATAACTTTTGGATTCTATCAACATGTACTCTAAACACCAGATACTCGATATGCCTGGGTACATGTCGCTCTGACACTCCAGACTTTAGTCTCCTCTTCTAGCGTAGAAGTCATAGCCCCCCAGTTCTCCCTAGTAACACGTCATTGTCAGTTTGCGCGCACCACTAGGTTAGAGGTCCCAGCTGCTCAGGTAGCCCCCTCCATGTTTCCGCCCCGTTTATGACATATTCTGTTACGTTTACATCACATGTCTATGTATACGCCCTGTACACGCCTTCTTGTTACCTCATTTCACCCTTATCTTTCGCGACTGCTACGAACTCCGCCTACTGCTACGCCTACTGTATTGAATGCAATGCAATTGTTTTGATATAAATATTGTGCACTGTTATTAAAAGTTAGCCTATTCCTGCCCCCGGCAGCTGCCATCCCATTCCCATGCAGGCTGTCCTGTTCCTGTCCTTTTATGCCTGATTAAAGCCTGTACACTCTAGCTACCAAGAATCTTGACTCTTATTTATTGAGCTATCTGTTTATATGAGTATCCCGAAAAATAGAACCGGTAATTAATTATTTATTTACCACATAATGGCGCCCGAACAGGAACTTGCCCTTTCCCCACGCGCCGGAGAAGCCACGCAGGCCCCTGATCCTCTGCAGCCGTGACGGAACCATACCGTGCACGTGCAGATATTTCTGCTTCAAGTATCCCTCAGGCCCACGGAGGAGACGGAGGTTGCAGTCCAGCGTCCAGACGAGGCGGTGGAGGAACGCGGCGAGTCCCGACCAGAGCCCAAGCCGAGAGTCCAAGGTCCGAGGTATCCGGAGGCCCACCTGTAACTGAAGTCCGAAGTTCGTCCGTCCGTCGTCGTAGCAGTCCAGTCCAGTCCGAGGCCTTCCGTTCTTGCTGCCCGGTGAGTACCGTTGCTGGGGTAGTATCTAGACAGGGTCAATTGATTTGTCTCTGGTCCGTGGGTTTGGGTACGCAAATCCAACACGAAGTGTTCACTTAGGTGGGCGCGGGTCCTTACGTGTCTCTTTATGGGACCGGTAAGTTTCGTACTGTTTTAGCAGTGCATCCAGTCATTCTAGTAAAGTTTCTGTTCTAGTAAGTTCTGTTCTCGAGAAATTCATGTGTTCTGTTTTCAGTATTTCAGGTAATATTCTGTCCAAACTGTTGTTTTATGTGTTTTCAATGTCGTGGTATGAATGATTCGTTTTTCAGTTATTATTGTGTTTATTGTGTATTGTATTGTGTCCAGACTCCAGCCTAGGTTATGCCTCTGTTCTCAAAGTTACGTCAGATAAAAACTAGAAAAGGTCTGCTCGAGGAAGCAGTTCCTGTCCCGCCTAGGGACAGTCCAGGTCATTTTATGTATCAAAAGCATGGCATAAGTGCCATATTATATCTAGACTTATGGGTGGAGTACACCAAGGAATTAGAGGAAAAGTATAGATGGCCCGTATCAGGTACGTGGGATGCCGAGTGCATCATGCGAGTAGAAGAAGCATTATGGAAAAAGAAAGCCAGACAGTCCCAGAGAGACGCCATCGAGTTATGGCGCAAAGAATCTCATAAAAGAACCGAAAAAGAAGCCAGAAAGTTGGAATTAAGTAGAGAATCCTCAGAAAGAGCCCAAGAAAGGGAATTAATCGAAGTAGGTGAACGAGTAAAAGCCGAACAGTCAGACAGACAGAGAAATGCCCTCATTAAGGGTATGTATCCTCTTCTTGCCGAGGGCTTGCCAAAAGCAACCCCGGAAGCACCATGTAATTTTCCGCCGCCATTAGTTCCGATTAAGCTACGTCACAAACCGACCGCAGCTGATATTTTTCTCTTGTCCTATTTGGACGACACAGTCCCAGAATATGCGAATCCTGCTCCGCCAGCTCCTGTAAACAATGTAATTCCTGTTCCTCCAGCCACCGGGGCACCTGTTACAGCACCTGTTACGGTACCCCCGGTCCAGCCTGTAGTACAAGTTCCCACTACATCAGTCACTCTGCCAGCACGTAGAGTATCAGTCGACGATTCCAGTTTAGGGGCCGCGGGGGGACGTCCTCCTGGTACCCCGCCGCCACACAAACGTGTAACGTTAGTCGAGTTACATGAACGTGCGTTACAGGGTACGCCCAAACATCAGTCCGTTGCAGATATCAAGCGATCTCTTACCGAATGCCGTTATGATCCAGTCCCAGGGGATAATGATATGGTCATATATTCATTACGTGTAAGACGGGTGACCGAGTATTTGGACACCCTACCGAATATGAAAGAAGATCTAGACAGAATATACCGTTTCATCCGTACAGGGGAAGATCCAGAAAGTATTGGCGAAATCATGTCTCTAAGGAAAGCTGAGACTCAGCTCATGCTATTAAAGTTTCTAATCAATTGTTTAATTAGGGAACAAGATTATCCGACTAAAGATCCGAGCGAAATGAGAGTTCTGACAAAGTGGAGTGATCATATAGCCGAGGGAAGACACAAGACACTCAGTAGTATAGAAAGTATGTACAAGAAAATTCGTAAGGAAATAATAAGGTTACACGAGCAACGTAAAGCAGCACAAGTAAGCGAGAAAGAAGATAACACTGATACTGAAGAAGTAGAAGACGAGAATACCGCCAGAATAGCGTATGTAGGTAAATCTAGATTTCCAGACCGACATTCACGCCTAGAACACAAGAAAGTTTTTCATCTTCCAGCACCAGAACAAGATTCTCTAGAACAAGTATTTCAAGCTACCGATCACATCCTGAAATCACGAATCGGTTATAGTGAACTTAGTACCATGCATGAACAAGAACTAGCCCGATCAGCAGTCCGATGGATTACTGATTCTACCACTTTTCTAGACGAAATAGTGGCACAAATGTTTCTGAAACTGCCCCCAGCCGAGCAGCGACTGGTGGGTATGTATATGATCCAGCACCTCATTACACTGTATGAGGGACAACATTCTGATCCAGGTCCGTTACATGATGTTCTGAACGAGTTACTCCAGTATAAATGGAAAGCTTTAGGTACAGATTTAATTAGTGTCATTCTAGAACAGTGCCACAAATATAGAACGTTTCTGAACCCGCATTTTGTTCACGTCTCACCTCCAGAAAGTAAACCATTTTACATAGATAGACAGCATCCGTTACGAGAAGTACATCCAGTTAGGACAACGGGTGGTGAAATGCAACGAGTATTTGTTTACACCCCTATCACAAAGATGGAACTCTTAGAGATGAAGAAATTAATTCCCTGTCACGACAAAGATCCAGCAGGGTTCCATCGAGAATTAAAAGACATGCTCCGTATGGGAGAATACACGTATCCAGATATCATTAAAATGTTAAAGGTCCTGTTACCCGCGGGGGTATATGAAAAACTCAAGGAAAAAGAATGGGAGGTGGGAGAGAAAAAGATTGATTGGACAGCTCTAGAAGCTGAAGATAAAATACGAGTACCAGGTACCGGTCTTGGGGACAAATGTAAAGAATTGCCCGAGTTATTGATACAAGTTTTGCCAAGGTTATTAGCCACGAAAAAGGAAGATTGGGATGCAATCTCAGCATGCAAACAGAAACAGGATGAAGATACTAGTGATTTTTATTCTAGATTTGAAAAATGTTTTATTATTAACAGTGGTTTGAAGACAGGTAGCGAGTCATACCCTCATCTTTTTGTTACTAAACTAGTCGAGAATTCAAGTCCACAAGTTAAAAATCGAGTTCTGAAAGTCGAAAGTACTTGGCAAGCTAGTACCCCGTCCCAAATGCTCCAAATGCTCCAGTATCACCAGAATAGAATCAGGGAAGAGCAAGAACACGAAAGGAGACGTATGAAAGACACGAAAATGAAAGTACTAGTTGCACAATCTGTTCCACAAGACAGTCAGAAGAGGGGTCTGAATCAAGTCAGTCATCCTGCAGCTCCCGTTAAAGGGACATGCAATTATTGTAAACAGCCAGGTCATTTTATAAACGAGTGTGCAGTTCTGAAACACAACATAGCTACTGGTAAAACTAAGGAAAGACCACGTCCGCCTAGACAAGAGCAAGTTTCACAGACTTCTCAGCCACCACAGAATGCACAACAGACAGTTCCAGCACCGCAGCCTATTGCTGCAACACAGCATGTTACACAGCAGATGTACCAGTATGCCCAGACAGAGTATCCAGAGTATCAACAGTATTCATGAAACAGCCTAGAGAGGGAGGTAGGCTTGCCTCTCATCGAGATACCTGTAGATCAAGAGGGTCCCTATGTACACAGTCAAGTATTGGGGAAAGACAGAAAGTTTTTTATTGATACAGGGGCAAGTAGGACTACTATCAGTCATGACGAGGTTCCAGGGGCTCCGCTCTCAGGCTCTAGAAATGTTTCCCTTGGATTTTCAGGAAAGCCTATTGTTAACGAGATTTCAAAGCCAGTTACTCTAGAAGTTGGTCCATTGTCCCGAACTACTGATTTGTTACTTACGAAATCGTGTCCAGAAAATTTGTTAGGCATTAAAACATTAAAAGAATTAGGTGCAGTTATTTGCTGCTCCCCAGAAGGAATACGATTGTTTTTAAGAGACTTTAAAGGTCACTATGTATTACGTGATTTCGATCCAAGATTGTCCAATGTTCCACAGCATTTATGGGCGCAAGGTCCAACTGATGTAGGTTTTATGCAAATCACACCCCATCGTGTGACCCTCAAGCAAGGTATAGTCTTGCCACGAATCAGACAGTACAGATTGCCACCTGAGGCTGTAGCAGCCTTATCCAAAATTATTGACGAGCTCATTGCTCAAGGAGTGGTCGTAGAAACTGACTCCAATGTATGTAATTCTCCTATCATTCCAGTCATGAAACGTACTGATCCAAATGCACCTCCAGTATATCGATTAGTGATTGACCTTCGAGAACTTAATAAATGTATCATACCCCAGTATCCAGTAGTCCCCGATATTTCATCCCTATTGACAGCTATTGATTCTGAAGCTACATTTTTCACTGTTATAGACCTCAAGAATGCATTTTTCAGTGTTCCGATTCATCCAGACAGCCAATACCTTTTCGGTTTTTGTTTAAATGGAAGGAGCTATAAATTCACACGAGCTCCTCAAGGTTTCACAGAAAGTCCTAGCATTTACAGTCAAGCACTTAAAAGACAACTAGACAATATTCACATGCCAACTGACACTGCCCTGCTCCAGTATGTAGATGATCTACTGATCACAGCCCGTTCTGAACGTGACTGCGAGCAAGCGTCACTTACAGTTCTGTATTTCCTAGCCGAGATGGGGCACAAGGTGTCCCCTTCGAAGCTTCAATTCTGTGTCCAGCAAGTGATCTACTTAGGCCACTTACTGTCCAAGTGGGGTAGGCAGTTGACACCAGACCGTATCCAGTTAATAGCGAGTCTTCCACAGCCCAAGACACAGAAGGAGGTACGAGCTTTTATTGGCCTTACTTCTTATTGCAGACAATGGATTCCCCAGTATGCATTTCTAGCAAAGCCACTGATACAGTTAACGACACAGGAGGCAGCCGTATCGACTGTCCTCCCTTGGACATCTGAACATACACTTAGTTTTAATGAATTAAAGAAAGCCTTATGCCAAGCACCTGTTCTAGCTACACCGAACTACAGTAAGCCTTTTACACTTTTTGTCACAGAACGTGATGGTACTGCATTATCTGTTCTCACACAAGATCAAGCAGGACAATACAAGCCTTGTGCTTATTTTTCGAGCACATTAGATCCAGTAGCCCAGGCTTTGCCTGCGTGCCTCAAGTCAGTTGCAGCCACAGCTCTAGCAATCAGACAAAGTGATTCCATAGTATTAGGACACTCCCTGACAGTACAAGTTCCACACTCCGTGGAAGTTCTTTTAAACCGAACACAGACTCAGCACTTGACCATTGCACGTTTAACAGGTTATGAACTGACACTGTTCCAGCCACACATAGAAATCAGACGCTGCAACGTTCTAAATCCTGCTACTCTGTTACCGTCAGTTACTTCAAATCCTGCCACACATGACTGTGTGGAAGTCATTAACACTATGACTAAGCCAAGACAAGACCTGACAGACATTGCATTACCTAATCCCGACCTGACACTTTATGTGGATGGTTCATGTATGAGAACTAGTACAGGAGAACTAGTAGCCGCGTATGCAGTGACTACTGACACTGAAGTTATTGAAACACACCGTATTGACACCCTGTCTGCTCAAGCAGCAGAGCTAGTTGCTCTGACCCAAGCCTGCATACGTGCCAAGAACCTGAAAGTAAACATATATACAGATTCACGTTACGCATTCGGAGTTGTACACGACTTTGGAGTGCTCTGGCAGGAGAGAGGTTTCATGACTTCTCATGGAACCAAGATTCAGCATGGTCTCCTCATTCAAGCTCTGTTAGATGCAATACATTTACCGACAGCTATCGCTATCATGAAGTGCAAGGCACATACGAAAGTTACTGACATCATTTCCCAAGGTAACGATCTAGCAGATCGAACAGCCAAACTTACAGCTCAGACACCAGACATTCCAGTTAATAAGACACAGACATCCACTCCAGAACAGACTACTTGTATGACAGTTAAGGACCCTACACAAGATGTCATAGACATACAGTTACATGCTACTCCTGAAGAAATCAAGAAATGGTCGGAACAAGGAGGGGTCCAGACAGATCAGGGATGGTTGACGAAGGGAAAAGCCACATGGTTTCTCCCCGACTCTATGGTGCAAGTCATTATCAATACCGCACATAGTCCAGCACACCTAGGAGAAAAAGCCATGTTAGACAGTATTCAGAACCTTTGGTTCAACAAGCACTTACGCGCTGCAGCCTAGCAGAAAGTCCGTACTTGTATGATATGTTGTCAATTCAATCCAGGTAAAAGTGTCCCGGTGGAACAAGGTGGATTCCAACCTCCTGACCACCCTTTTGAAGTCCTCCAGATGGATTATATTCAGATGGAGCGATGTCGAGGTTTCAAGTATGTTCTTGTAGTTGAATGCGCTTTGTCCAGGTGGACAGAAGCATATCCAGTTCCAGATTATACAGCAGCGACCACTGCCAAGCAGTTGGTTCGTGAATTCTTTCCCCGTTATGGACTCCCTAGGGTCGTGTATTCTGATAACGGCCAGCCATTCTCATCTGAGTTAATGAAACATGTTTCCCTCTTGTTAGGGTACCAGTGGAAGTTCCATTGTGTGCGCCATCCTGAAGCAGCCGGTCTCGTAGAGAGACATAATCAGACCCTGAAAATCCGTATTGCTAAGACATGTAAAGAGAAAGGTGTAGACTGGCTAGTTGCCCTGCCAGTTGCTTTATTCTTTATGCGAATGGTCGCACATTCCAGATCAGGTCTGTCCCCTTATGAGGTCGTATTCGGCCGCCCCCCAAACATGTGGGGTACACCTAGACCCCGCAGTATTACAGATGTTTCCAGTAATATGTTGACAGATTACCTAGCTTCCTTGATGTCTGCCCTACACTCTTGTCGTTCACAGGTTGCCGCTGCATTTCCAGACAATACTGAAGTGAAACCGCACGAGGTCATTCCAGGGGACCTTGTCCTTGTAAGGAACTTTGATCGTTCAAGTCCACTGGAGCCTCGTTGGAAGGAGCCACGACTTGTCCTCCTGACCACCCGTACGGCCGTGAAGTTGGAAGGCCGCAAGGGATGGGTCCATCTGTCCCATATAAAGAAATTCCATGGAGTCCGAGAAAAAACATTTTTAAAGAACATTTCTAAGGACTGTTCCATTTCTAAAGACTGCCTGAAACCAGACACTGATCTGAATCCTGAACTGAAAGTTCCTCTGTTAGAGAAAACTCCGCAACAGGAGTATAAGTTAAAGCTCCGGTCTAGTAAAATAAGTCAGCCAGTTTAATTGTCTAAGTCCCTCTCGGGTGAAACGGTTAGACAGGTATCTGACATGTATGAGATAGACCCCCATAGTGAGAGAGTTAGTCAAAACTCTATCGGATGTATCGTTTTTCTAAGTTTTATATTGTTCCTAAGTTTGATGGTTACCTGCACAAGTTATGCATTACATTTATGTTTCCCAATTTCTCATGTAAATAAGTTTTCTAATGCTACAGTAGAGCACACATTTAGTGATCTGCCTCCTCACGAGTTATCCTATCGTCTTGCTATGAGAAATAATACATTTGTAAGAATGTTACATTATTCACACCAGATCAGCAATGCTACTAATTGTTGGGTGTGTGGTCGACTCCCCCCTTTCCAGACACCGAAGGGAGTTCTGCCACTCTTTCCTTATCCGTTTTCACATAATGGTTCGTGTGGAGCATGGTCCATGTTAACGTCATCTTCAAATGATATGTCCCTTCTGAATAGAACATGTTTTCCAGACAAGCAAGGTCTCCCTCATAGAACAGGGTTAGATCTAGAAAATGAAGTTTATAATTTAGGTAATTATTCTTCGAATGTTATGGTCCTGAATGTTCAGTCTGATACTACTCCAGACTTACCTGCTATTTCAGTACTACCAGTCAAAGGCGAATTATGTGTCAGAAAGAATGGTTCCGTACATATAGGACATAGTGATTGTACTACTACTGTCGAGTATAGTGACAGTGGGAAATCTATTTTCAAAGCTTCACGTCATTCTTATTTTGTTTGTGGTCAGACCGCATATGTTCGTCTGCCCCTCGATTGGGATGGAACATGTTACATTGCCTTCCTACTGCCACCAGTTTTTCTAGCCCCATCAGACTATCACAGAAACACACATCTAGTACACGTCAGACATAGACGGGAGATTGAGTCCCCAATTGTCGATCAAACTGAAACTGCTCTAGAACAGTATACAGATTTCAATAGAGGTTTCTTTTTCTTTATAGGCCCTGTCCAGAATAGTAAGTCAATCCGTAGGTTAACCAGAACCCTTGAAGCAGTAGTGAATGAGACTACTTCTGCTCTAGGTAACTTAACCGAAGAGCAATCTGCTATGAGATTTGTCGTGCTCCAAAATCGTGTCGTTCTTGACGTCATACTGGCCGATAGAGGAGGAGCATGTAGAGTCATCGGATCTAGTTGCTGCATTTTCATTCCTAATAACGCGCCGTCTGTTTATTCAGCTATAACCAGACTTCACAAAATTGCCCATCAGTTACACCAGAATCCAGGCACCTGGACATGGTCCGGTTGGCTCTGGAGTATCATATCTGCCTGGGGATGGAAAGTATTGTCATTTCTGGGTATTGCAGTAATGATCATATTCAGTTGCTGCCTCTGCATACAATGTGGCCCTGCGATTTGCGGCATTTGTGCTACCTCTTGTATTCCTAGTCCTAAATCCCGTTCCAAGACAATTCGAGACGAGCAAATGATGCTGTATGAAATGATAGATGGTATCATGAATATAGATGTTTCCTGAAGGAAACGTAGGGCACAAGGAGGGAATGTGGAAAAGTAAATTTTGCCATGTTATATGTGCCTACGTGTTCCCCATGTTATGTCATATGTGCATGATCGATATGCATGTATCCCCTATGATCGATTAAAGACGCAATTACAGTTGTGTCCATCTCTAGTATGCCAGTTTCCAGTTTTCGTGAATACAACGAATATCAGGCCTATGTAAAGCTACGTTGCCACGTTTCACAGTGTGCACGTTTATTCATTGAATTATCCCCGTTTCTAGGCCTCAAAAGGGCCCGGACTCAGATTCAGCTCCTGTTTCCTGAACCCTCTCCAAGGAGCGATACAGCCCCCGCCTGTATCCCTGACCCTTAGCTTACTTTCATGCCTCGCAGTGCCCGGCTCGGCCTGGCTCTGCCTCCCAGTCTGCCAAGAGTATGTTATGTTTCTAGTTATCAGTCCAGCCCTCCTTCTCTGCATTCCTAAGCTACTGAATCGCATCAATAGTTTCCGTCATGGTCTAGCCTTCATGTCTCCATGTAAGAGAAATACTGTATTAATATTCATAGAATATTCCTCGCACACGCACTACATGTAGAATTATGTATGCACCAGTCTTAATGTCTGTTAGCCTTTACTCTGATAACTTTTGGATTCTATCAACATGTACTCTAAACACCAGATACTAGATATGCCTGGGTACATGTCGCTCTGACACTCCAGACTTTAGTCTCCTCTTCTAGCGTAGAAGTCATAGCCCCCCAGTTCTCCCTAGTAACACGTCATTGTCAGTTTGCGCGCACCACTAGGTTAGAGGTCCCAGCTGCTCAGGTAGCCCCCTCCATGTTTCCGCCCCGTTTATGACATATTCTGTTACGTTTACATCACATGTCTATGTATACGCCCTGTACACGCCTTCTTGTTACCTCATTTCACCCTTATCTTTCGCGACTGCTACGAACTCCGCCTACTGCTACGCCTACTGTATTGAATGCAATGCAATTGTTTTGATATAAATATTGTGCACTGTTATTAAAAGTTAGCCTATTCCTGCCCCCGGCAGCTGCCATCCCATTCCCATGCAGGCTGTCCTGTTCCTGTCCTTTTATGCCTGATTAAAGCCTGTACACTCTAGCTACCTCGAATCTTGACTCTTATTTATTGAGCTATCTGTTTATATGAGTATCCCGAAAAATAGAACCGGTAATTAATTATTTATTTACCACATCCCGAATGCAATGATACTCTATGGGTTGATGGTTCATGTTTCAAGTTGCCGAATGGTGATACGACTACAGCATATGCCGTAACGACGTTACACACCATTGTAGAGACTGCACGCATTCCCCACAGTTCTGCACAAGCTGCAGAGTTGATAGCGCTTACTAGAGCATGTGTGCTGGCGAAAGGAAAGCGAGTGAATGTGTACACTGACAGCCAATATGCCTTTGGTGTGGCTCACAGTTTTGGGAGATTATGGCGTGAACGTGGGTTCCTTACGTCCCATGGTGCAAAGATACAACATGGCCAGCTAGTCAATGAGCTCCTTGAGTCACTCACCTTGCCCCTACAAGTCGCCATTATAAAATGTAGTGCACACAGAAAGATTCAGGATGATGTTGGCCGTGGAAATGCATTTGCAGATGAGGTTGCGAAAGGAACTGCAAGGAACACAATGAGTCGGATGTATGTAATGGGTCCCGCTAGATGGATTGCTGATGTAGGAATGTGTGAGGACACCATTGAAAGCGTAAAATCAATACAAGCCGAGGCCACTGAGAACGAGATGAATGAATGGAGAGAAAGCACAGGTAGATTGGATGCGAATGGTTGTTGGGTCGAACTATCGGAACACTAGCGATGGTTACTACCTAATGCATACGTACTTGCAGTGGTAACGATGGCTCACGGAATGGCACACATCAATTCGAGAGGAATATGTAAACTATTGGCCCCAGTATGGCAGAATAGCAATATCCCAAAGTACGCAGAAAACGTGGTCAGAAAGTGTATGGTATGTTTGAAGTACAATCCCGTTAGGGGAACGCCAACTCCAGCTGGTCATTTTGCGCCTCCAACGTACCCGTTCGAGGTTTTGCAGCTAGATTTCATCCACATGGAGAGGTGCAACAACCTGAAATACGTTCTCGTTGTTGTTTGCGCCTTTTCAAGGTGGGTGGAAGCATACCCCCTTAAGGACAATACCGCTTTATCAACTGCCAAAGCCCTTGTCAAAGAGTTCTTCCCTAGGTTCGGTATGCCTAGAGTGGTCTGGAGTGATAACGGAAGTGAATTCGTAGGATGCGTGATGAAGAGAGTGTGTGAGTGTCTAGGCATACACCAAAAATTCCACGCTGCAAATCACCCCCAATCAGCTGGATTAGTGGAGTGCTACAATGGCACTCTAAAGCTCAAACTAGCCAAGATCCAAGCCAGTACAGGTCTTAAATGGCCTGACGCCCTGCCTCTAGCACTTTTGTCAACCAGGACGACTGTCCACTCCAGGTTAGGACTTATACCCCATGAAATCGTGTTTGGCCGCCCTGCCAATGTCTGGGGCGTGCCAAGACCCAAGAAACTGAGCGAGATAGAGCACCCCGTACTGCTTGACTATTTGTGCGAATTGACAACTAAATTGCGTGTTTTACACCAACAGGTTCACAGTTCTTCTCCACCAGCCTCTGATGATCCAGGTCACCTCATCGAACCCGGTTCGTGGGTTTTGTTGCGGAATTTTCAGCGCACCAACAACGGACAACCGAGGTGGACCGGACCGCACCTAGTACTACTTTCAACAAGATCTGCTGTTCGGGTTGAAGGCAAGAAGAACTGGGTACATGGGACCCACTGCAAACGGGTCCCTCTACCCCTTCCATACGACCGGTGGGTCAACAAAGGACTTGCTGACTCTGAGACAGAATCCGTACCTCGCTTCATCCCTTTCAGCGATGCCCGTGTGAAAGAAACTAGTACCGAAAAGGAGAGTGATCATATTTTGCAAGGACTTGTGTCACCATCTATGCAATTGGACACTACTGAACCTGAAACGCTGTTTGAAAATCACACCGTACCTGGGAAACAACGATACGACCTGCGATCTAAACAAAAGAACTAATAAAAGTGTGATCTAATGTAATTTCCTTTTCCCCCTAAGAACTATTTTTGAATTTTCAGCTCTCTCGTCCCAAGGGAACTAGCTCATTTTTGATTTTTCGAACCGCCATCCGGTTCTGCTGCTAGGGTCGCGGTTGAAGTCTGGGGAGTGCAACTGGGAAGTTCTAGGTCCACGGTTCTGATTGGTCCACGGGAGTTACCCCGGACTGAGCAGAGCGCACTCCCTGGGAGAATCAATCAACCACCGCGGGCAGCAACTAGAGGATGGAGTTTCCAAGGGTAGAGAGACCTGTCAGACTCACGAACTTCGAAAAACAGTTATGCACGATACTGTCCAGAAGAAGATTCCTGATATTATGTGTTTTAATGTTATGTAGCATACTTGTGTTTTTTATTGGTTATACTTTGTTCGTATTTAAAGTTACCTTTTCGAATGACACCAAGACACCACCTCCTCCCACTATTTCTCCACACTACTTTCACCCTTTACCTGAACACGAGTCTGCCCGAAGACTCGAATTTGTAAACAACTCTTTCATCCAGCTTCTACACCAACACCAGTCCATAATGAACACGTCAAACTGTTGGATATGCGGACTTATGCCACACACAACTGATAAGGGGATCCCATACTTCATTTTGCCATTTAGCTACTATGGATCTCTGTGGGCTTTCCAGACCCTGTTCTTATTCGCCCTAGAACCATACCCGACCCGTTCCGCTGCGAGCGACTCCAGTAACAAGGAGCTAATCGCAGGGATAAGGAACATGAGTAGGGATATCGACACATATCTGACAATGCCCAAAGATGAACTGAGTCCCTACTCCCGTTGGAATGTGACTAAACATGGGGTTTACCTGGTCAAGAGCCAGGCAGCAAAGAAATCTCGCCCAGTTTCGATAGTTCCCCACCGAGGTCACTTATGCTTACAGGGTATTGGTAGGAACCCCACAGCACAGTTAGGAAAGAGCATTTGCACGGAAACATATGTATTTGCTTCCCGAACTTCCCCGATACTCTTGGCAGCTAAAGGCACGTATTTCGTTTGCCACGACCAAGCCTACACGTGGTTGCCCCCTGATTTCTCAGGTATATGTTTTATTTCATTTCTGCTGCCTCCTACCTACACGGCCCGAGCAGATTACCACCGGACAAGGACAGCTAGAGGTGTCGTGAGTAAAGACGACACCGCGGGTCAGGAATTCGCTGACTTCGCAAAGGGTTTTCTGCCATTTTGGGGGCCTATGGTGAACAGCAGGAATATTCGCCAGTTAGCGAGGATAGTTGAATCCGCCGTGACCACAACGGCCGGAGCACTTGGCAATTTGACAACAGAGCTTCAGTCGGATCGACTTATGACCCTTCAGAACCGAATTGCCTTAGACATTATACTCGCCGATCGTGGTGGTGTGTGTAGAGTCATCCAATCCAGTTGCTGCATTTTCATCCCTGATAACGCACCAACAGTATACCAGGCCATCTCCAAACTACACAAAATATCTGGTTCCCTTCACATTGAGAAAGGGGATTGGTCCCTGCTGGGGTGGTTCTGGGAACTGATCACTGCCTGGGGATGGAAAACTTTGATTTTCATTGGGATGATCTTGGCACTTCTGTTCATGTTTTGCTTGTGTATACAGTGTGCTCCTGCACTATGTGGCCTCTGTGCTACCTCGTGTGTACGGAAGCCTGTGTCACAGGACGAGCTGAGTAACAGAATGATGCTCCAGCAACATCTCCACGAATTTCTTCATACCGATTTGGACTCAGATTAGCATGAGTTATTGCCTTATATGAGGGCAAAAGGAGGGTCTGTGGTTCCCAAAATCCGGACCCTGTGGTTTTCCCGATATCGAGGTCCAATACCCGTGTCACGAAACCTCAACGTACCGAGACGATTTTGGTGTCTACGAACCGATAATGATTAGGACATCATTCCTATGTATTTGCGTTACAATCGAGGGTTGCCAACACCCCTAAATCACAGTTTCCGTCCCATCCCTTAAACTCCATTTTGTGAACGGCATCCATCTTGCATCTTGCCCTCATGATAAGTCAATTAAAGGTCGAGCTTGATCCAAATAGACACGTCCACCTTTCGTGACTTTCCCCTGACCTGTCCCAACTGACTCCACTGTCTTCGGCCAAACCTGTTTAGGCAGCTCCTCGCCCAGTGGCCGAATACGATAGCATCTACGCATAACATTCCACGAGCCATTCACTACATACAGCCCATGTTTCGTTCAAACACGCACCTGTCCCCGTATCTTGTTTATGGCCCTTTTTATGGCTGGGTTGTACCTTCCTTTATTGGTGGTTCATCGATATCTGATGGGAGTTCCCGATCCAACTGGGTAATCTATCAGCAAACTGGACATCTAAAATATGGGCTTGCTTACATGACTTCGCTCTTTGTATTGTTGTAGAAATATGTGTGTTGCCATACCATAAACTCAAGAATTCTTGCTTGAAGCCATATATTTGATATATAAGGAGACGGCTGGTTCTGTAAAAACGAACAGTCTCCCAAGAACCTACTCTCTGTGTGGTGTACTTCTGGGACACGTGTTACTTGGTAGCTACCAATAAAACTTGATCTTTGACTGCGACTAGAAGACTCCGTAGTTTCTGTGGTCCGGAACAAGGGAACTCAGAGGTCTTCGGGTGTTATCCCCTGACACCAGCGGGTTCCTAAAAACCCGTTACCTCATGTGAGAGACATAAGTCACAGGAGTTGCTCTGCAAGAGACAGGGTTCTCAGGAGGTGCTCTGCAAGAGACAGGGATCAAAGGAGGTGCTCTGCAAGAGACAGGGGTCACAGAAGGTGCTCTGCAAGAGACAGTGGTCACAGGAGGTGCTCTGTGCTACAGACAGGGTTCACAGGAGGTGCTCTGTGATCGACAGTGATCACAGGAGGTGCTCTGTAAGAGACAGGGATCAAAGGAGGTACTCTGTGAGAGACAGTATTCAGAGGAGATGCTCTGAAAGAGACAGGGGTCACAGGACGTGCTCTGTGAGAGACAGAGGTCACAGGATGTGGCCTCTGAGAGACAGAGTTCACAGGATGTGGCCTCTGAGAGGCAGGGGTCACAGAATGTGCTCTGTGAGAGACATAAGTCACAGGAGGTGCTCTGTGAGAGACAGGGGTCACAGGAGGTGGTCTGTGAGAGGCAGGGGTCACAGGAGGTGCTCTGCTAAGTACAGGGGTCACAGAAGGTGCTCTGTGAGAGACAGGGGTCACAAGAGGTGCTCTGTGAGAGACATGAGTCACAGGAGGTGCTTTGCGAGAGACAGGGGTCACAAGAGGTGCTCTGTGGGAGACATTAGCCACAGGAGGTGCTCTGTGAGAGACCGGGATCAAAGAATGTGCTCCGCAAGAGACAGAATTCACAAAAGGTGCTCTGCGTGACACAGGGGAACAGGAGGTGCTCTGCAGGAGACATGGGTCACAGGAGGTGCTCTGCAAGAGACCGGGGTCACAGGAGGTGCACTGTGGGAGACAGGGGGTCACAGGAGGTGCTCTTTGAGAGACAGTGGTCACAGGAGGTGCTCTGTGAGAGACAGGGGTAACAGAAGGTGCTCTGTGAGAGACAGAGATCACAGGAGGTGCTCTGCAAGAGAGACAGGGGTCACATGAGGTGGTCTGTGAGAGGCAGGTGTCACAGGAGGTGCCCTGTGAGGTGCAGGGGTCATTTAAAGGTGTTCTGTGAGAGCCAGTGGTCACAGAAGGTTCTCTGTAAGAGACAGGGGTCGCAGAAGGTACTCTGTGAGAGACAGGGGTCACAGGAGGTGCTCTGAGAGAGACAGGGGTCACAAGAGGTGCTCTGCTCAAGACAGGTTTCACAGAAGGAACTTTGTGAGAGACAGGGGTCATAGGAGGTGCCCTGTGAGAGACAGGGTTCACAGGAGGTGCTTTGTGAGACACAGGGGTCACTGGAGGTGCTCTGTGAGACAAGGGGTCCCAGGAGGTGCCCTGTGAGGGACAGGGGTCACAAAAAGGTGCTCTGTGAGAGCCAGGGGTCACAGAAGGTTCTCTGCAAGAGACATGGGTCGCAGAAGGTACTCTGTGAGAGACAGTAGTCATAGGATGTGCTCTGTGAGACAAAGAGGTCACAATAGGTGCTCTGTGAGAGACAGGGGTCACATGAGGTGCTCTGCTAAAGACAGGGGTCACAGGCTTTGCTCTGTGAGAGAGAGGGGTCACAAGAGGTGCTCAGGGAGACACAGGGGTCACAGGTGGTGCTCTGCAAGGGACAGGGGTCACAGGAGGTGCTCTGTGAGAGGCAGGGTTCACAGGAGGTGCTCTGCAAGAGACGGGGTCAGAGGAGGTGCTCTGCGAGACACAGGGGTTACAGGAGGTGCTCTGTGAGACACAGGGGTCATAGGAGGTGCTCTGTGAGAGACAGGGGCCACCTGAGGTGCTCTGCAAGATACAGGGGTCACAGGGGGTGCTCTGTGAGAGACGGGGATCACAGGAGGTGCTATGTAACAGACAGGGGTCACAGGAGGTGCTCTGTTAAAGACAGGGGTCACAGAAGGTGCTCTGTGAGAGACATAAGTCACAGGAGTTGCTCTGCAAGAGACAGGGTTCTCAGGAGGTGCTCTGCAAGATACAGGGATCAAAGGAGGTGCTCTGTGAGAGACAGGGGTCACAGAAGGTGCTCTGCAAGAGACAGGGTTCACAGGAGGTGCTCTGTGATCGACAGTGATCACGGGAGGTGCTCTGTAAGAGACAGGGATCAAAGGAGGTACTCTGTGAGAGACAGGATTCAGAGGAGATGCTCTGAAAGAGACAGGGGTCACATGACGTGCTCTGTGAGAGACAGAGGTCACAGGATGTGGCCTCTGAGAGGCAGGGGTCACAGAATGTGCTCTGTGAGAGACATAAGTCACAGGAGGTGCTCTGTGAGAGACAGGGGTCACAGGAGGTGGTCTGTGAGAGGCAGGGGTCACAGGAGGTTCTCTGCTAAGTACAGGGGTCACAGAAGGTGCTCTGTGAGAGACAGGAGTCACAAGAGGTGCTCTGCGAGAGACAGGGGCCACAGGAGGTGCTCTGCAAGAGACAGGGGTCACAAGAGGTGCTCTGTGAGAGACATGAGTCACAGGAGGTGCTTTGCGAGAGACAGGGGTCACAAGAGGTGCTCTGTGAGAGACATTAGTCACAGGAGGTGCTCTGTGAGAGACAGGGGGTCACAGGAGGTGCTCTTTGAGAGACAGTGGTCACAGGAGGTGCTCTGTGAGAGACAGGGGTCACATGAGGTGGTCTGTGAGAGGCAGGTGTCACAGGAGGTGCCCTGTGAGGTGCAGGGGTCATTGAAAGGTGCTCTGTGAGAGCCAGGGGTCACAGAAGGTTCTCTGTAAGAGACAGTGGTCGCAGAAGGTACTCTGTGAGAGACAGGGGTCACAGGAGGTGCTCTGAGAGAGACAGGGGTCACAAGAGGTGCTCTGCTCAAGACAGGTTTCACAGAAGGATTTTTGTGAGAGACAGGGGTCATGGGAGGTGCTCTGTGAAAGACAGGGGTCATAGGAGGTGCCCTGTGAGAGACAGGGGTCACTCGAGGTGCACTGTGAGAAACAGGGTTCACTGGAGGGGCTCTGTGAGACACATGTGTCAGATGAGGTGCTCTGACCCCCACTGTGAGAGACAGGAGTCACAGGAGGTGCTCTGCTAAAGACAGGGGTCAAAGGAGGTGTTCTGTGAGAGACAGGGGTCACAGGAGGTGCTTTGCGAAAGATAGGGGACAAGGGATGGTCTGCGAGAGACAGGGGTCACAGGATGTGCTCCATGACAGACAGGGGTCACAGGAGGTGCTCTGTGAGATACAGAGATCACAGGAGGTGCTCTGCTAGAGACAGGGTTCACAGTAGGTGTTCTGTGGGACACAGAGGTCACAATAGGTGCTCTGTGAGAGACAGGGGTCACATGAGGTGCTCTGCTAAAGACAGGGGTCACAGGAGGTGCTCTGTGAGAGAGAGGGGTCACAAGAGGTGCTCTGGGAGACACAGGGGTCACGGGTGGTGCTCTGCCAGAGACAGGGGTCACAGGAGGTGCTCTGTGAGAGGCAGGGATCACAGGAGGTGCTCTGCAAGAGACGGGGTCAGAAGAGGTGCTCTGCGAGACACAGGGGTTACAGGAGGTGCTCTGTGAGACACAGGGGTCACAGGAGGTGCTCTGTGAGAGACAGGGGCCACCTGAGGTGCTCTGCAAGATACAGGGGTCACAGGGGGAGCTCTGCGAGAGACGGGGATCACAGGAGGTGCTATGTAAGAGACAGGGGTCACAGGAGGTGCTCTGTAAGAGACAGTGGTCACAGGAGGTGCTCTGTGAGAGACATAAGTCACAGGAGGTGCTCTGAAAGAGACAGGGTTCTCAGGAGGTGCTCTGCAAGAGACAGGGATCAAAGGAGGTGCTCTGTGAGAGACAGAGGTCACAGAAGGTGCTCTGCAAGAGACAGTAGTCACAGGAGGTGCTCTGTGCTACAGACAGGATTCAGAGGAGATGCTCTGAAAGAGACAGTGGTCACAGGACGTGCTCTGTGAGAGACAGAGGTCACAGAATGTGGCCTCTGAGAGACAGAGGTCACAGGATGTGGCCTCTGAGAGGCAGGGGTCACAGAATGTGCTCTGTGAGAGACATAAGTCACAGGAGGTGCTCTGCTAAGTACAGGGGTCACAGAAGGTGCTCTGTGAGAGACAGGGGTCACAAGAGGTGCTCTGCAGGAGACAGGGGCCACATGAGGTGCTCTCTGAGAGACATGAGTCACAGGAGGTGCTTTGCGAGAGACAGGGGTCACAAGATGTGCTCTGTGAGAGACAAAGCTCACAGGAGGTGCTCTGTGAGAGACCGGGGTCAAAGAATGTGCTCCGCAAGAGACAGAATTCACAAAAGGTGCTCTGCGTGACACAGGGGTCACAGGAGGTGCTCTGCAGGAGACATGGGTCACAGGAGGTGCTCTGTGAGAGACCGGGGTCAGAGAATGTGCTCCGCAAGAGACAGAATTCACAAAAGGTGCTCTGCGTGACACAGGGGTCACAGGAGGTGCTCTGCAGGAGACATGGGTCACAGGAGGTGCTCTGCAAGAGACAGGGGTCACATGAGGTGGTCTGTGAGAGGCAGGTGTCACAGGAGGTGCCCTGTGAGGTGCAGGGGTCATTGAAAGGTGCTCTGTGAGAGCCAGGGGTCACAGAAGGTTCTCTGTAAGAGACAGGGGTCGCAGAAGGTACTCTGTGAGAGACAGGGGTCACAGGAGGTGCTCTGAGAGAGACAGGGGTCACATGAGGTGCTCTGCTCAAGACAGGTTTCACAGAAAGAACTTTGTGGGAGACAGGGGTCACTCGAGGTGCACTGTGAGAAACAGGGTTCACAGGAGGTGCTCTGTGAGACACAGGGGTCACAGGAGGTGCTCTGTGAGAGACAGGGCTCACAAGAGGTGCTCTGCGAAAGATATGGGACAAGGGATGGTCTGCGAGAGACAGGGGTCACAGGATGTGCTCCATGAAAGACAGGGGTCACAGGAGGTGCTCTGCGAGATATAGGGGTCACTGGGGGTGCTTTGTGAGAGACATGGGTCACAGGAGGTGCTCTGTGAGATACAGGGGTTACAGGAGGTGTTCTGTGAGAGACAGAGGTCACAGGAGGTTCTCTGAAAGAGACAGCAGTCACAGGAGGTGCTGTATGAGGGACAGGGTTCACAGGATGTGCTCTGCGAGTGATAGAACTATTGATGGACAGAATGCAGAACAGTGTCATACATTCACCCCAGTACAGAGATCTGGGCGTAAATCCATTGTTTTTTTGCTCACCATGCCTTTCCAGTTTGAATGAATGAATGAATGATGAATGAATGATTACATGCTTATATAGCGCATGGCTACCCGGAGGCATTCCAGCGCTTTAGAGCGAGGACAGGCAATCACCACTCAACGAAACAGATTGGTCTTCAACCGTTTCCAGAGCTTAGCTGCATGAAATGGGAAGCGTCGGCCACCCATCCGTGTCCGCCTAACCCTGGGAACTGTCAACAGATTGTGATGGTTAGATCTGAGTACTTGAGGAATCTGATGGTGAATAAGCATAGGGCGTAGGATGGCCGGGCCGTTGTCGGTCATAGACTTGTGGATCATACACATGGCCTTGAACCAAACCCTTTCCTCCACCGGCAGCCAATGAAGAGTTCGCAGAGCAGCCTTTGCCGAACTGTTTCTTTTCTCATCCATAAGCAAACGGGCCGCACAGTTCTGGACCGACTGTAGAATTTTAATAGTGCCAAGCGGTGCGCCCAGATATACCGCATTAGCGTAATCCAGGTGGTATAAAATAAGTGACTGGACAAGGAGGCGTCTGGCCTCAGATGGAAGAAGGGCCAGAACCTTCCTTAAAAGTCTGAGCAAACCATAAGATGTCGCAGCCACCTTGCGCGCCTGCACTCGGAAGCCCAGGGTAGAATCGAGCCAGACACCCAGGCTTTTGATTTGATTTTCCGGAGGGGGGCCAAGACAGTCGGGCCACCAAGGATCGAGATTAGTAGGGGCCTTGTAGCCTAACAGCATGATTTCAGTTTTTGAACCATTCAGCTTTAGGAAGGAGGAGTCCATCAATGCAAGAACCGTAGTAAGACAGGGAGACAGCTTGTTTATCCCTGAATCCGCAGCCTCTGCCCTAGCAACTGCGTATCATTGGCGTAGGTGACCAATTGAACTCCCCAGAGAAGAACCACGTTAGCCAAAGGCTATATAATAGGGGTCACAGGAGGTGCTCTGTGAGAGACAGGGGTCACAGGAGGTGCTCCGCGAGAGACAGGGGTCACAGGAGCTGCACTGTGAGAGACAGGGGTCACAGGAGGTGCTCTGTGAGAGACAGGGGTCACAGGAGGTGCTCTGTGAGAGACAGGGGTCACCTGAGGTGCTCTGCAAGATACAGGGGTCATAGGAGGTGCTCTGTGAGAGACAGGGGTCACAGGAGGTGCTCTGTGAGAGACAGGGGTCACAGGAGGTGCTCTGCGAGAGACAGGGGTCACAGGAGGTGCTCCGCGAGAGACAGGGGTCACAGGAGCTGCACTGTGAGAGACAGGGGTCACAGGAGGTGCTCTGCGAGAGACAGGGGTCACAGGAGGTGCTCTGTGAGAGACAGGGGTCACAGGAGGTGCTCTGTGAGAGACAGGGGTCACAGGAGGTGCTCTGTGTGAGCCAGGGGTCACAGGAGGTGCTCTGTGATAGAGATAGAGTCATTTAAGGTCAGGTTGTGCCTTGCTCTGGTGTTCCTCAGTAAACACGGGAGCCCCAGGGGCACCTCAGGCTCAGGGGTAAAGTAAGCCTTGGCTAATGAGCAGAAAGAAGTGATTGTCGCTGCAGCAAGCCCTGAGGACTCACAGACGCCCTGGAGGAACCCCCAGGGCTCTTCATTAAAACATAATATGAGGCGCTGCTTCTTTGTCCCTGGTGTGAGCAGTAAATGGAAACTCAGATAATCAAACCAGACTCATTAACAAGCAGAATAATTAACAACCAGGACTGAAGGCGTGACGTCACCGCAGCTCATCTCTCTGCAGAGAGCACTTTACGACCCCTGTCTTTGACTGATAATATCCATGAGCTCCCAGGGCTGCAGGCTCAGGCCAGGGCTGTGTGAGATCTGGTATCCCCACAGGACCGTGTATCCCCTGCTCTTCAGCACCAGGCAGGGTCAGGCCAGGGCTGTGTGAGATCTGGTATCCCCACAGGACCGTGTATCCCCTGCTCTTCAGCACCAGGCAGGGTCAGGCAGGGTCAGGCCAGGGCTGTGTGAGATCTGGTATCCCCACAGGACCGTGTATCCCCTGCTCTTCAGCACCAGGCAGGGTCAGGCAGGGTCAGGCCAGGGCTGTGTGAGATCTGGTATCCCCACAGGACCGTGTATCCCCTGCTCTTCAGCACTTATCAGCAATGAATCTCTGTCCAGGCAGGGTCAGGCCAGGGCTGTGTGAGATCTGGTATCCCCACAGGACCGTGTATCCCCTGCTCTTCAGCACTTATCAGCAATGAATCTCTGTCCAGGCAGGGTCAGGCCAGGGCTGTGTGAGATCTGGTATCCCCACAGGACCGTGTATCCCCTGCTCTTCAGCACCAGGCAGGGTCAGGCAGGGTCAGGCCAGGGCTGTGTGAGATCTGGTATCCCCACAGGACCGTGTATCCCCTGCTCTTCAGCACCAGGCAGGGTCAGGCAGGGTCAGGCCAGGGCTGTGTGAGATCTGGTATCCCCACAGGACCGTGTATCCCCTGCTCTTCAGCACTTATCAGCAATGAATCTCTGTCCAGGCAGGGTCAGGCCAGGGCTGTGTGAGATCTGGTATCCCCACAGGACCGTGTATCCCCTGCTCTTCAGCACCAGGCAGGGTCAGGCAGGGTCAGGCCAGGGCTGTGTGAGATCTGGTATCCCCACAGGACCGTGTATCCCCTGCTCTTCAGCACTTATCAGCAATGAATCTCTGTCCAGGCAGGGTCAGGCCAGGGCTGTGTGAGATCTGGTATCCCCACAGGACCGTGTATCCCCTGCTCTTCAGCACCAGGCAGGGTCAGGCAGGGTCAGGCCAGGGCTGTGTGAGATCTGGTATCCCCACAGGACCGTGTATCCCCTGCTCTTCAGCACCAGGCAGGGTCAGGCAGGGTCAGGCCAGGGCTGTGTGAGATCTGGTATCCCCACAGGACCGTGTATCCCCTGCTCTTCAGCACCAGGCAGGGTCAGGCAGGGTCAGGCAGGGTCAGGCAGGGTCAGGCCAGGGCTGTGTGAGATCTGGTATCCCCACAGGACCGTGTATCCCCTGCTCTTCAGCACCAGGCAGGGTCAGGCAGGGTCAGGCCAGGGCTGTGTGAGATCTGGTATCCCCACAGGACCGTCTATCCCCTGCTCTTCAGCACCAGGCAGGGTCAGGCAGGGTCAGGCCAGGGCTGTGTGAGATCTGGTATCCCCACAGGACCGTGTATCCCCTGCTCTTCAGCACTTATCAGCAATGAATCTCTGTCCAGGCAGGGTCAGACAGAAGCAGCCAATCACTGTTCCCAGGGAGACAGGGAGACAGGATTCAACTGGAGCTTGTCTAATGTTGCAACACAACCAGAGACAGACAGAAATAGAAATAAATAAAAAGAATGGAATGTGATATAAATAACGATTTTTCGATTTCAAAAACTTTATTCGACAGTTTGTCATAAAAGCAACACGCAGACATCACTATCATTACACTATAAATAATACATAGACATCACGTGGTAAAAAAATTATTAAATACCTTATATCTGTCTTTTTGAAATACGAATATCTTGTTTACATATAAATCATTTAACAGTGATTTAAAAATTACTACATTATTAAAAAGAGGTTTCATATAAAGCACAAATAGTTACTAGCTAGCAGCATGAGGCAAAAAAGTGCGAGTGCGTATTATCCAAGCCCATTTTAAAAATGTTGCAGTTGCTACAGCTATACAGGGTGAACAGTCCGTCTCTAGTATTCTTAGGGCATCTTTATACTTCCGTGTGCCCAAATTTAAACAAATGGGTGTTAACTATTTACGGCGCGGAGCACAATAAAGAGGGCATTCAAAAAATATATGTGCTATGGTCTCAACCTTATACTTACAGTTATGACATTTATAACTACCTTGTGATGCCCATTTAGAGCTCAAAGCTTTTACTGTAAGTGTACTGGTCCTAAATTGGAAATATAATTTACGGTCTTGAGGCCTTTCAATAATATCCCAGAATGCCTCACAGTGGGGACGTGATTTCAAATCAAGGAAGCGGCCAGTTAGGTTGGTGCTGATGCTACCCATAAGGACTCTCTCACTAACCATTACCCAACATTTTTCTTTCAAAAGCTTTTTTGATGGGAATGTTATCATATCAGAAGTTTCCCATAGCTGGATAAGATCCATATCTTTTAAAAGTATTCTTAATTCATTAAGCCATTGGATTACATGGAATCTGTCTGCCTTATTACATCTCTCAAAGCTGTTGCATAATGAGCCAATTCTGGGGTGGTGCAGATACGCCTCCAATACAATAGTGGCCTCAGTCTCGCTATATCGACCACATTTTGCCTGCCTAAATCAAACAGCAGCGGGACTATGGGTGTACTTTGCGGAGCACCAACCAACCCTCGCAAGAATTTCCTCTCTGATATTGCTAATTGGGTTAAGTTAGAAAATCCCCAGAGCTCTGCTCCGTACAAGGTGGCGCTTAATACTTTTTTTTGGTAGATCTCCAAGACAGGTGTGATGGGCTTAGTAAAGGAAGTTTTATGTTTGGGTGCAAGGGCTCCCGCAAGTTGATGAAATTTCAGGGTGGCCATGTCTGTATGGCATTTCCACCCCATATTACTCTGCACTGAGATGCCCAGATAGGTAAAAACATCCACTTCCTCTACGGGGATGTTATTAAGGATAATTTTACCTTTAAATTTTTTCTGTGAGTTCAAAGACATGAATTTTGTTTTAGAGGTGTTAATCTCAAGTCCACGTGATTCACAGAATGCCCCAAAGATATTAACAGCCTTCTGCAACCCACTTGGAGTGCGCGAGATGATCAGCGTATCGTCCGCATACATTAGTACTGGGACCCGGGTCCCCGCTAAGACAGGCGCATCTGTGGGAGATCCGCTAAGGTGGTCAACTATGCCATTAATGTATAGTAAAAATAGTGTGGGGGCCGAGACGCATCCCTGCCGAACACCTCGCTCGACAGGGAATGCGTCAGTGATCCCACCCTGGCCTCCCCACCTGATTCTTGCGAAATTGTTTTCGTGCAACCGGACTACAAGAGTCAACAGCTCAGGGGGCATTCCTTGATCAGCCAAGACCTTCCACAACATAAGACGGGGAACTAAATCAAAAGCTGATTTAAGGTAAAAAAAAAAACTGCATAAGTGACCCTTTAGATAAAACAACATTCCTCCAATATAATGCAATAAAGTAAAAAAAATGATCTACAGAGCTGGTGCTGGGACGGAAGCCAGCTTGGAATGGGGATAAAACATTGTGTTCCTCTACCCATGTTTGTATTTTATTTTGAACTAATCGACCAATAAGTTTTTGGGCTGAGTCTATTAGACTGATTGGTCTATAGTTACCTGGGAGGGATTTATCACCCTTTTTGTAGGCTGGTATATTTTCAGCTCCTTTCCAAGAGGAAGGAATAGGAGCACCCATTGCCGCTGCATTAGCTAGTAATAAAAAGTATTGACACCAAGTCAACCTGTCGCTTAAAAAGACGTCGGCAGGGATGCCATCCATGCCCGGGGCTCTTCCTTTTGATACACAGTCTAACGCTGTACTCACGTCCTTTAGGGTGAAAAGCTGGGAACAATAAACAGTGGGTGGTGTCGGCAGAGGTACTCCTTTCATTTCACTACGGGCATACTGAGGTTTGAAGAAGTCCACCCACTCAGTTTTAGCAACATTATTTTGCGGGGGTTCAGCTATTCCTCCCCTATCCCATTTTATAATGCTTCGTTGTACCAATTGGCCGTGTACAACTTGTTCTCTCCCTTAACCATTTTTACGGTTTTACTAAAGAAGACTTTTAATCTGGAGAAGAGCTTTGAATGTGTCTCCAGCATAATTTTAGGGAAGTCCAGACTGCAGATTTGTGATGTCAAGAGGGCTAGCTCACTCACCACCTCAGATTTAAGTGCCTCTAATTTCGTAGTATTCTCAATAAATTTACCCCATTTATTATGACGCATGTTGTTTGAGGGGGCTATTTCTAGTGTCTCTATACCCCCCTTGGGGTATCCTCTCTAATCCTCTCATGAATTTGAAATGTGGCACAAAGGGGATTATGGTCACTTTCCGGCCTAGATTTAATGACCATATCTACCAAATAGTGCCAAGCTCGCATGTCCACTAGCTGCTCTAAGCCCTCTACCTAGGCACATACCCTTTAATTGTATTGCTGCAGCTGTCCATTTCTTGACATTGGGCCCTTCCAGTTGGGGAATTCCCCATCTGCTATCCTCGTCTGCAGTAAGGATCTGATCTTCATAACCAAGTGGTTCGAATGTTGTATTAAAATCACCACCCGTTATAGATATTAGTTGCTCTGGTAGGGCTTCGAGCTGAGAATCGAAAAGGTCTATTACTTCAGATTTTTGACCTCCTGTTTGCCCCCTGGCGTAGACATTTGAGAGTGCCACCCTAAAGCCGTTTGGCCAATTCAAAATAAGTGTCATGAAGTCCTGCGATGACACTGATAATTGATGTGCTTTACACCTCATATTCTGGTGCACCCAAATGATGAGTCCACCTATAGGCCTGCCTTTAGATTTTTTTAATGCAGGGGCAACCCCAGGCGAAAGACAGGAGTGATTGACCATGTTTCCTGAAAAAGGATAATATCATGGTCATCTATTAACTTGCCCCAATCGGGAGAGATTATCTTGTTTCCAATTCCCGCTAAATTCCATGAAAGCAGGGACAGTCTTTCCTCATTTTGGAGCATGATGTTAGGAGCTAAACAACACTTCACTTCTGACTCACCACCCACTACCTCGATTACTTTCTCTAGTGGTCTAGGATAGGGGGGCACAGATATATTGTTGGACCCGGCCTCGTGGCGTGGTCCTCATTGACCCGTAGTAATTCCCCCTGACCCGTGCAGCCCCCCAGGGCCCTGATTCACCCAACCATTCCCTCCATGACCCACATCCCCGACACTGGGCTTCCCCGTCCTCTCCCTCCATTTTCCCTGGTACCCGAGGCCGATGCCCATGTCCCTGCACCTAAGATGGCCGCCCAGACCCCAGCCCGACCTCAGCCTTCGGCGCCATACCCGGCCAGGGGGTAGAGCGCTCCCCGTGAGCGAGAGAGGGAGGAGTAGCTCGATCACACCTCCCACCTCCCCTCGAGAGATGAGTTTCAATCACCCATCCGGCCTCCCTGAGGGCTGGCTCCAGGCCTGCTGAGTGTCTGGGATCCCTCCAGACTCACCCTGAAAGGATGAAAGGAGCCGCCGAGGCGGAACCCCCCAACAACCGGCTCCCAGGTGCTAAGACCCCTGCCTGCGAGGACTCCGGACATCAAAGGCGAGGAGTCCTATATCAAGGGTTGCTCTGGAATGGTCAAGTTAGCTGTATCCTGGACTACGTGAGCCCTGCTGACCTCGTCACGGCTCCTACCGAGCAGAGAAGTACTTCTACTCGAGAACCACCTGAGCCCTGCTGATGCTGCCGTTGCTCCTACCTGGCAGAGAAGGACTTCTGCCCAAGACCACCTGAGCCCTGCTGACGCTGACGCGGCTACTACCTGGCAGAGAAGGACTTCTGCCCAAGTCCACCTGAGCCCTGCTGACGCTGTCGCGGCTCCCCAGTAACCGTGAGACTCTTGAGCCCTGCTGATACGTTTGCGGCTCCCTAAGACCGTAAGAACTGTGACCTCCTTGCTCGAGCCCTGCTGATTTGATCGCGGCTCAGAGACTATCCTGGTCCGGCTGGACCCAAGATCACCCCGTATCCCCCGGCTCGAGGATTGAGAGCTGTGCACCGGATACGCAACCGCAAGTGACTTTGAACCTTGAGACTGTCCCACTACCCTACCCCTACCGAGACTCTTTGAGCCCTTGCTCGCCTGTACATAAGAATCTGCGGATCATAAAGATCCATTTTACTTGAAGATATAAAGACTACGTTCTCTTTATCCTACGGTGTGGTGTCCCTTTGTCGAGTGGTGCTAGTGCAGGGCGTACAATCCTAGATTTGAGGTCCTCTCCCTGAGGATCTCCCGCCAGTGCTCGGCTGTGTTCCTAGGAGAGGTGGGTCACCGGGTGGTCAGGTGCCAAGTCTGTCCTCCCCGGGGATCGCCCCTCTAGCATATATCACTGACTGTGATGCGAGAAACACTCTCCCTAGTTGAATACAATCTTTTGACAGGCGGACAAGTACTAGCATGGGGAGACCCTCCGGTTACTTCCCAAAAATCTGGCCAATTTATCAATGATTGCTGTTCTTTACTAATAGTTACCCTGCCCTGATCCTGTGGATCGTACAATCTACTATGAAGGGTTATTCCTCCCGGGCGGTGGGTATGAACCCCACACAGTCAATAACATTCCTCCAGGTCCGTTAAAGCCTTATAGCGATTTATCATATGGATACCTCCCATCCTTGGTTGATTTACTCTCTCAAACCTCCTTATTGGATGGCGATTACTAGGCCCAGATCTTGTTAAATTTGTAACCCACCAACTTCTGTCATAAAAGAAGTCTAATGTTAAAGGAATGACTTGTGAGTTCCTTAGTTGGGGGGAAGTAGGTTAGCCAATACTTCTTTCAAAGCCTGGGGACTCGAGAAGTTCACTGCTATGCAGTCACCCTTGTATTTTTTCCAGTGATCCCCAAGCCATGATGCCCTTTTGGCCATTATGATTTCCCTGGCCAGTTGTTGTTTTCCCCTGGGGGATATCCTCATGTTATTAGTCAACCAATATGGGGCCTTATCAATTAAGGAGGCTGTAGTTTCTACCTGATCACTTCCTAGGTGGGGAGCATTAGCTAAAACAAGTACTAGAGGTAATGCTTCTTGAATAAATTGAAATGACTCTCTCACATAGGGGGGAGTAACATGCAAACCGGTGGTGTCACCTCCATCATTGGTTACTACGATGGTATCTGAGGGCGCTATAACCCGAGTTGCAGTTCCACTTGCGTTATTTCCTGCATCTATGCTCACAGGGTTCTGGTTACTTAGTCCTATTCCCTCCATTACTGTATTGTCTCTCGATGAAGGGAGTACGTCTATCTGCCCCTTTGAGCTAGCTATCTGGGTTCCCTGTACCTGATGCGGTACTGATCCTACTGTGGGAGTGTTCGGCTGAGCTGCCAGACCTCCTCTTCGCTCTATGGCAATTATGCTTTCTTTAATTTTCAACAACCGTGAAATGATGGGGTTTAGAATATGATCTAACTTATCTTTAAGTTTAACCCATATAGTGTTAGCTAGATGCTCTGGTGTAGATTGGGAAATCGAGAGTGAGGGTTTAGATGGTTTTGCTCTAGCTATAACATGCCTCTTTCCCTTTTGTTTTGCCTTTCCTGGCGGTACCAGCCCCCCAGCCCTGGTGCATCGTCTCGCAACCGGGGTTGGTGGCGAGGAAATGCAAGATGACATTTTTTCAACCACCCCCACAGGAGAGGCATTTAGGGACTGGTCATGACTATTTTTTAAAACAGAGGGTGAGTCGGCATGATCTAGTAAGTCCAGAGGAATACCTGGAGATTCAATCTGAGTTTCAGGGAAATTATGTATCATAGCTGTAATTGTGCGGCCTAGGTCCAGTGAAAGCCTTCTCTCAGTTCTTTCTATTTCCTCATTCACCAGACTGGTTACTTTTACCAGATAAGAGTCCAGTGTTGCTCCACCTCCTCCATTATGTTTGCTCATCACAGTACTCTTTTTCCCCATGTTGGTTGAATAGGTGAAACAATTACTGACAGTACCTTAGTCCGGGGTAGATGTTAGGGGGATGGCCCGTCCCGGCCCTTTCTGGCCCCTGATGGCCACAGATGGGCCATCTGTGGCCATCAGGGGCCAGAAAGGGCCCTTGTCCTGGGCTTCACCCGGCACGCTCCCGCGCGCGTCCCGCGGGACGAGGGACCAAGGGAGCCTTTATGTGCCTCCTGGCGCTTGCATGTGACGTCCTCGGCGTCCTGGCCACTGGTGGGGCTGCTGGGAGGTGTAGTCACAGGGAGTGCAAGGGGCCCGGCAGAGCCAAGCCCGGCCGAAGGAACGAGCGGAGCAAAGCCCGGCCCACAGGTGCTGTTACAGGAGTGCTCGGCGGAGCCAAGCCTAGCCGAGCTGTTTAAGCGAAGCAATGCCCGGCCCTCAGGAGCAAAAGTAAGCAGCAAGTGAAGTTCCCCCTGGACTCAGCACCAAGGGAGCCTTTATGCGCCTCCTGGCTCTTGCATGTGATGTCCGCGGCATCCTGGCCACTGGTGGGGCTGCTGGGAGGTGTAGTCACAGGGAGTGCAAGGGGCCCGGCGGAGCCAAGCCCGGCCGAAGGAACGAGCGGAGCAAAGCCCGGCCCACAGGTGCTGTCAAAGGAGTGCTCGGCGGAGCCAAGCCCGGCCGAGCTGTTGAAGCGAAGCAATGCCCGGCCCTCAGGAGCGAAAGTAAGCAGCAATTAATATACATTGTAAAAAGCATATGGAATCAATGAAATAAACACGAGGGGAAGAGAATGAAAGAGAATAGAGACCACAGCAGGGGCTAAAATAAAGGAAAAACAATATTAAAAAGTGCGAAAGATTACATGGAGAAAGTAGAAAAAGCCAATAGAATAAAGCAAGGTGTGTTCGACCTCTCAATGTACTTGCTAATCATGTGCAATGTTTCTTTAAATGATCTTTTTTTCAACCATTAAAATGACTTCTTTAAAAAAAGCATGCACCCTAATTTTCAGTGGTGAATTTTAAGAAAGCACCAATCATTTCTTGTTTTTCAAGTGCACTAAATCTCAACCACTTTTTTTCATCATTTCTACTTTCAAACTGCCATTTCATTTCCACACCTCATCTGAATAGAAGCACATCTACCTTCAAGATGGCAAAAGTCTGGTTTGTGGGTCATAGCTTTGTCTACTGGAGTGAAAAATTTGCAAGTAACAGAGGTATTTACAACCTTGATTTACCAAATGTGGACATTGTGTGGATTGGACAGAGAGGATTAAGAAGTCACCAATTGATACCATTGATAAAATCCTTTATGCATCTACCACACCCTGACCTCATAATTGTGCACTGTGGTGGCAATGACTTGGGCACTTTGACTGGGGTAGGTCTGGAAATTCTTTTAAAGGACATCTTTGGGCAATTGATGACACTTTTTCCAAAAACTGCCTTTGTATATTCTAATATATGCTAAAGGCAAAAATGGAACTGGTCCAACCAATTTTGTCCACAGATTGAGAAAGCAAGGAAACATGTGAATAAAACTGTTTCTGCTTTCCTCAGAGACTATGGTATGGGTTACATATACCACAACAACTTGCGTTACAACATGCAAGGCATCTATAGGAGAGATGGTGTACATTTTACAGATGAGGGGAATAGAGTCTTCCTCTTGAATTTGAGACTCTGCATTGGTACCTACTTGTAGGTACAAAAAACACCCACATAACACAACAGCTCTGTTCAGAGCTACCCTACCTCTAAGCACTCTAAATTATTTTTTTACTCTAATTTTTTACACTGTTTTTCCTCGTGGTGCGCTCAGGGTGCACGTACCGGTGAGCGTACATGGGAACGCACCCAGCGCTTACCCGTGAAAATGTAAAAAAAAAAAATGTTTTTTTGCTCTTCAGGGTCCTTCTAGGCCACCCTCAGAAAACCTAGGTGGTCAGGGGTGTCTACCCTGCCCCCTTTTAATCATTTCCCCCTTTTATTTTCACCTCTTGTGTCTCGATTCTACAGAGACACAAGGTGGCAGACTCTCCGGACTGTTTAGAATGTTGACAGACATCCGACAGCCAATCAGCTTTCCGCTCGCACACTACCGTAGCGCTCCTGGTGCGCTCCCCGGTACGCCTACCGGAGAGCGCTCGGAGCGCGCCTATAGATATATATGTGTTTTTGAAGTTAATTTTCGAAAAAACCACTGGAGCAATTTTCACCAAATATAGCAAAGGCACTTCCACCTCTTATTCTCCCAACAAACAACCCACCCATACATTCACTGAGGCGTGACGGAGAAGAAACAAGGCTGCACTGAGCTCCGCGAAAATAGTAGTCTAGCCTCTGAAATCAGAAGATTAACTACACCCAAACACGCTCCAGAAATAGCCTTGTATGCCTTACACAGATGCAGCATACATGTTCACGTGTTCAGCATGAATTGCATTAAAAAGCACTCCTGCTGAACCTGCGATGGTGTACCTGCCCGGACAGCCCATCACCCCTGCCCGACCTGAACAAACGGAGCTCCGAGGCCATGCGCATCGCCTGCGCCAGCTTTGCCAGGCCCAGTTTCACCTGCCGCGGCAGTGGCCTCGAGACCGTGGCCGCGTTGCTGCGATCCACAGCCTCCAGCAGCCACCAGCCTGACCGCAGCAGCTCGGCCAGCCTCAGGGGCAGAAGAAAGGCAAAAAACAGGATTATTTGGACCAGCGCAGCACCCATACCGTGTTTAAGTTTAAGGGATTCATAAAGCGCATGGCTACCCACAGGCATCCCAGCGCTACCGAGAGGAGCAAACAGCATGTTAGGTTTTAGTTTTTTCTTGAAACACTGTTCATTGTTGGCTAGCCTTAGTTCTAGATACATGCCATTCTAGAGTTTAGGGGCTAGGTGTGAAAAGGACCCCCCTTCCATCTTGCTCTCTTGATTTTTGATGTATTCATCAGGAAGCTAGCTCCTTACCTAAGGCATCGTTGGGGAGATCACTGGGAGACCAAGGATCGTAGGATGTTTGGGCCTCTCCCATGCATTGCCTTGTGGGCAAGGCAGAGGGCCTTACATCTAACCCTGGCATGAATTAGCAACCAGTGGAGCTTCCTCAGAGATGATCTGACTGACTGATGCCTGGGGATCTCGAGAAGCAGTCTGGCTGCTGCATTCTGCACAACCTGCAACCTGTCTGTAACATATTTGGAGGAGCCCAGGTGCAAGGAATTGCTGGAGTCTAATCGCGAGACTACCAAGGCCTGTACCACCATTCTTCTTGATTTTCCGAATGACTAGTCTAGATTTGGACCTGAGGCACACATGTCATTGCAACCTTAGATGACATAAAACATAGCCTAGATGGTGTTGAGAAAGTGGTCCATATCATTATGGCCTTATGGACCATCCTTGGCACGGCCACCCGTTCCATCTGCCGCTGGGACGGGAGGACGGGTGCCTTCGCTGGAGTCCTTTCATTCTTTTCTGAAGGACCGGTCTCAGCTACCAGCGGCTTCTGTGATCTGCATTTGACCAAGAGTGGGTGCCACAGGATCCAACCCAGGCCATGTTCTCTTCAACATTTACATTACATACTTCACCATATTGAACAGGTCTTTTCAGTTTGATTTTTACAACTCAGCAGAGGGCACCCAGACATCCTCATAGATAACAACCTATCTAGCACACATATCAGTTTCTATAAGTATATGCCCTTCACCTTCATCTGGAGTAGACATTGAAACTCAACTTTGATGGAAGAGATGTTCAGATAATAGGGAGTCGCATTCCTATCTAGGGGGTTATGTATCCAAAACGAATTTTGCGATTCTCAAATTGCGATTTTTAGCAAATTGCAATTAGAGAATCGCAAAATGCAATGTACATAGGATTTGCTAAAAAACGAGCGAATCCTACATATTCCTTATTTGCGATTCACAAATTGAGATTTGCAAATCCGGAAATCCTTCCCATTCATTCCTATGGGCTAGGAGGCCCATAGGAATGAATGTGAAGACATTCTCAATTTGCGATTCGCAATTAGAGAATCGCAAATTGAGAATGCAATTTCTAGGGTGCCAGGGCGTCAAAAGGATACCCTGTTGCATCCCTGAAATGTGCATGTGTGCCCATGTGGCACACGTACATGCCCTAAGGACATGTATGTGTGCCACATGACAGTTTGAAAAATGCAAAAAAGTGAATTTTTCAAAGAAATCGCAAATTACCACCAACTTGAAGTTGGTGATAATTTGCGATTCCTTAAGGCCAAATCACACCTTTTCTGTGCTTCCTACATTGCATGCGATTCTTTAAATGCAATCGCAAAATAAAGAATCACAAATGTTGCGATTCTCTAATTTGCGATGCCCTTTTTGGAATGATACATCCTGAAAGGCCTTTTCCCGTTCACAAACGGACCGATTCTGAGAATCGGCCCCTTTGCGAACGGGAAAAGGGCTTGATACATATGCCCCTAAGTCACCTATTTGGTGGCAACTCTAAGTTGCCACCTGAGTTGCAACCACTAGTTGAAAAACCTTACCAAACTCATTCCGATTCTCCCATCCCAGCATCAGGGAAAAGTAATACAAGCAGTTCTAGCCTCGCTTGTGTCCTGTGGTAATACCATCGACTTTGGAAGGCTGAAACACCATACTTCCCACTTCACTGGTCACTGTGCACATATTCATTTTAAGATTGCCTGTATCTGTTTAAAGTTTTATTCAGAGCATCTGTTCTTTTCGGCCTCCCACATTACTCTGTGTGTTCTCAAAAATATTACATTCTGCTTCTAGATCTTTATTGTACATTCCTACATTTTATCGCACCCACGCCAGGATGAGATTCTTCACAGCTCAATCCTAACCTTTGGAATGAGCTCCTCTTAACTCTCAGTGCTCAACCTAACGCTAACACAACTTCGCTTTTTACATCTTCTATGGCGACCCTGTTGCATCTTTAGAATCTTCTACTACTGCCAGAACAGCCTTACTTAGTAGCAACTCAACTGTGTAATAAATCAACCAAACTTCAATAATAGAATCTTCTTATTTATCCATTTGTGAACCACCTGCATAGTCCCAAAGTGGACATAGTTTAATACTGATTGGAGAACCAAGAACTGGACTTATTGAAATACCTCTAGTGCAACATTCGAAAGCAACCAAAACTCCAGGGACAACTTTATTTCAAACACCATAGGGAGCATCACTTAATCTTATTAAAGTTCAGATATCATTTTAGGACACAGATATTCTCCAGAGCACACAAAGCAACCTTCCTCTGCAGAACCAAGGTGGTAAACAACACCACCTGGATTGAAAGATTATTTGCAGCACCTGTGAGTGATAATGTAACCAAAGAGCAGTGTTGCTTTAAAAATCACTCCAGGACTGTGAGAAACCATCTCAAGCGCTGCCCCCGCTCCACCGCCCTGGCATTACCGGGGGTCTCTGCATGGCTGCCCCCGCTCCACCGGCCTGGCATTAGGGTGTTCTCTGCATGGCCGCCCCACTCTGATGTCTCAGGCCTGGCCGCTGCTTCACCGCTGGCACAGACAGGCCAGTTGAGGTGTATTTGTCCCAGTCCACTGTGCTGGACTGCAGATTGGTTTTTGCCCCATTTTGTGGTGCCTTGTTCAGGATGGAGGGTCTTGGTGTCTTCACGACGCCGCCAGGTTTCTGGGTTTGCCCCCCTCGTTGGATCTGTCCCTAGTTCTCTTTGTGAAAACATGGTGGGCGCCATTTTTGGATCCCTCTCAGCCAGAGAGCCTGTCTTTAAGATGGTGGTCCTATCAAACTAGAACTCGTAAAAGGACTATTCTCTAGCAGTCCCTGTGTAATTGAAACTGAAAAGTGACTTTAAAAAATAATTCTGCCCCGAGTCACTTTTTGTATCATCCTCACTTTTCTTTCCCCATTCCGACTCCTTCTCTTTCCCTCTCCACCCCGGTCACTCCCCGCACTCATCTCCGAGGACACTACACTCACAAAATACTAAAAGACACATCCAGTGAAGGAACGCCCTTTACTCCTCACTCACAATCACCACATCTCAAAAATATCCAAACAGGTTAAGAGTCACGGTCGCCCACTCACCTATTTATAAGTTCGAAGCTGTTATCTCACTTTTCAATAATGGAACTATCCTTACCCAATCCTCCACTCACACCCTTGAATCATTTGAATATTTTTTCCCCGCCATCAAAAACTCGGCGAAGAATACTAAAACTAACCCCTCCCTAAATCATCCTACACCCTTGGTTAATCCCATGGCCCCTCACCCCACCCGTTTCCCAACCAAGATAGGTTGTCTGCCCTTCCCTCTCCAGCACTCCTATCTCCAATGATATCTTTAAACTCATTACTAACCCATCCTCTCCACCTACTGGGCCCGAGTAGCTCTCCTTCTTATGCCAAACCAGTCCTCACGCAAATTCCTTCCAAAGAGGAGCCAGCCCTGAGGTTCACACCACCAATAGTCTCAAATCACCCCTTCCTTACCCCTATACTATCACAACGCTATTGTTGATTTGACCAACGTGCCCAAAACACCATCACAGACTCACTTTCCTCACAACCTGTTAGAGAACCTCTTACTATGGCCAACAGTCAGACCCCTCACACTCCTGAATCCTCATGTACCCACTTACGGTGCCCTCCTCTTCTGCCCGTCAAAACTCACTTCACTCATAACCCTTCCTACCCCCAGCTGGATCTCACTTTAGCTCCTCACTTAGATCCAAGCTGGATGAGATCACCCTGGCCATCCAACAACTCAAGTCTGATGCTAAAAGCATTCTTCTCCTCACCTCTGATTTGGCGAAAAAGGGGTGTCTAAGCAAATCTTTCAATATGAACAACCATAACCACGCCTTTCCCACATACCACTGCTCAAGGCCTCCCTCTCGCCATCCTCCCCAAATGCTCTCTCTAAACCTGAACCCCCCTTACCCAAATGGAAAACCTTACCCCTCCCCAATGACCCTACTCGTCCCATTAGATTAATTCATCCCCTGACTGACAAGGATATCCTCCCGCTTCTACCCTCCTACGACCCAACTTTCGCTGCCAATGCACTCCATCACTGACATATCGAGAGAATTCAAGCTGACCCGTACAGAGAACCAAGGGCTAACCCTAGAGCCTTAAATATAAACAACCTCACACTAGTCCCACCTCTCACAAGTCTCCTGCCAGTGCCAACTTGAAGCTCAAATGCATCAATCAATCAATCAATCACAACACTTGTATAGCGCGCTACTCACCCGGAAGGGTCTCAAGGCGCTTGGGGGGGGGCGCTACTGCTCGAACAGCCAGGTCTTGAGTTGTCTCCTGAAGGCGAGGTGGTCCTGGGTCAGCCGAAGGTGGATGGGGAGGGAGTTCCATGTCTTGGCCGCCAGGTAGGAGAAGGATCTGCCTCCGGCGGTGGTTCTTCGGATGCGTGGTATGGCGGCGAGGGCGAGGCTAGCGGAACGTAGCTGGCGGGTGGGCGTGTGGAAGGTCAGGCGGTCGTTGAGGTACTTGGGGCCCAGGTTGTGGAGAGACTTGTGTGCGTGGGTGAGGAGTCTGAATGTGATCCTCTTGTTGACAGGGAGCCAGTGCAGGTTCCTCAGGTGGCTGGAGATGTGGCTGCGTCGAGGGGTGTTCAGGATGAGTCGGGCGGAGGCGTTCTGGATTCGTTGTAATCTTTTCTGAAGCTTGGCTGTGGTTCCGGCGTAGAGGGTGTTTCCGTAGTCCAGCCGGCTGGTGACAAGGGCCTGGGTGACCGTCTTCCTGGTTTCGATCGGGATCCATCGGAAGATCATGCGGAGGGTGTGAAAGCATGAAGAGGAGACGGCGTTGACTTGTCTGGTCATCGAGAGGGAGGAGTCCAGAATGAAGCCCAGGTTGCATGCGTGGTCTGTCGGCTTGGGAGCGGTGCCCAGGGCTGGGGACCACCAGGAGTCGTCCCAGGCGGAGGGTGATGGTCCAAGGATGAGGACTTCCATCTTGTCTGAGTTCAGTTTCAAGCGGCTGTTCTTCATTCACTCGGCAACGTCTTTCATCCCTTTGTGGAGGCTGGTTCTGGCGGTGTCGGGGTCTCTGGTGAGGGAGAGGATCAGCTGGGTGTCGTCGGCGTAGGAGATGATGTTGAGGTTGTGTTGCCGTGCGATGGCTGCGAGAGGTCTCATGTAGACGTTGAAGAGGGTGGGGCTGAGTGATGATCCTTGCGGGACGCCGCAGATGACTTCGGTGGCTTCGGAACGGAACGGGGGAGGCGGACTCTCTGTGTTCTTCCGGCGAGGAACGAGATGATCCACTTCAATGCCTTCTCTTGGATGCCGGTGTTGCTGAGGCGTTGGACTAGGGTGCGGTGGCAGACAGTGTCAAACGCGGCGGAGAGGTCCAGGAGGATGAGTGCCGTTGTTTCCCCGTTGTCGAGAAGGGCTCGAATGTCGTCGGTGGCTGCGATGAGGGCGGTCTCGGTGCTGTGGTTGGCTCTGAAACCGGACTGCGAGGGGTCGAGGGATCCATTCGTCTCGAGGAAGGCGGCAAGCTGTCTGTTGGCAATCTTCTCGATGACTTTGGCAGGAAAAGGGAGGAGCGAGATGGGGCGGAAGTTTTTGAGGTCAGTGGGGTCCGCTGTTGGTTTCTTCAGTAGGGCGCTGTGCTCGGCGTGCTTCCAGCTCTCCGGGAAGGTGGCGGTGTCGAAGGAGGTGTTGATGACGTCTCGGAGTTGGGGTGCGATGGTGGAGTCGGCCTTGTTGAAGACGTGGTGGGGCAGGGGTCAGTCGGAGAACCGGAGTGGATGGTGTTCATCGTGCGGGCTGTGTCTTCGGTGGTCACTGCGGTCCAGGTGCGGAGGGTCGTGGTGGGGTGCGTTGGTTCGACGGTTGGGTGCGGGGATGGTGTGCCGAAGCTGTTGTGGATATCGGCAATCTTGCGGTGGAAGAACGAGGCGAGGGAGTCGCGGAGATCTTGTGAGGGGGTGATGTCGTTGTTGCCGGTGCTGGGGTTGGAGAACTCCTTGACGATGCCGAAGAGTTCCTTGCTGTCGTTGGCGTTGTTGTCCAGTCGCTCCTTCAGTGATTTCTTCTTAGTGGTGCGGATGAGCTGGTGGTGCTTGCGGGTCGCGTGTTTGAGGGCGGTCATGTTGTCAGTGGTCCGGTCGAGGAGCCAGGCTTTCTCGAGGGTGCGGCAGGTCTTTTTGGAGTCCTTGAGTTCGTCGGTGAACCAGGGGGCCTTCTTGCCTCTGGGTTTGCTGGGAGGGTTCTTCAGTGGCCCAGGTCATCGGCGCAGGCTCTCAGCCATTGCGTGAAGTTGGGGCTGCTTGGTTGGGGTCCGGTGTGCTGGCAGGTGGGTTCTGGCTGAGGGAGGTGGTGAGCTGGTCAGCGGTAATCTTGCTCCAGCTTCTGTGGGGAACCTGTTGCGGGTGGTGGTGGGTGGTGGTTTTCCTGAAGCTGAAGTGGACGCAGCTGTGGTCGGTCCAGTGAAGTTCGGTGGAGTGGCTGAAGGTGATGTGCTTGCTGGATGAGAAGACGGGGTCAAGCGTGTGGCCGGCTGTTGGACAGGCCACATGAAGGGCTTGCTCCCTCCCCGCAGGACAGGGCCCGGGCCACCGTCAGCACCATTGCCCGGCCCAGCCGCCATCTTGGACACGGCACCACGCGGCCGCGCGGCCTCAGCCCGACCCCAACCCTGGGCCTGGCCAGGCCCCGACATCCCGGCACCACCCTCCACCCAGGAGGTGAACGGCCCACTTGGCAGGTCAATGGGAGTACGAAGTGTCGATGGCTCTCCCCCGCCAGGTGCCGAGCACCCCCAGCCTCCTCGGGCGCTGGCTCCGCCCCCCTGCTGGGTGTCTGGACTCCCTCATCCCGGACCTCCCGACCTCCAAGAGCGAGGGTCCGGACATCAAAGGGCGCCAGACCTATAACTGGGGCAGCCCCAGGACAGGAAGGCAGTTGTATCCTGGAGTCGAGAGACACCGCGACGAACTCATCCTTGACGGACTGTTGGCGCTGCCACGGCCCTGCCTTGTGAACTATTGTCCTGCCTGCTGGCGCTGCCGCGGCCCTCTGTAACCTTCATCCTCGTGGGACCTGCTGGCGCTGCCGCGGCCCTTTGCAACCTGCATTCTCGTGGGACCTGCTGGCGCTGCCGCGGCCCGTTGTAACCTTCATCCTCGTTGGGACCTGCTGGCGCTGCCGCGGCCCGTTGCAACCTGCATCCTCGTGGGACCTGCTGGCGCCGCCGCGGCCCGTTGTAACCTTCATCCTCGTTGGGACCTGCTGGCGCTGCCGCGGCCCGTTGCAACCTGCATCCTCGTTGGGACCTGCTGGCGCTGCCGCGGCCCGTTGCCACCTACGACCTCTTCGGGTCCTGCCGGCGCTGCCGCGGTCTGACCCATCCGAACACCGAGCTCGAGGATTGTGAGCTATCACCGTTACACACCCGTACCCGTGGGTACCAAGACTGTCCCGCTACCCCCTTCCCTTACTAGAGACTAGAACTGAGAGGATCATCGTGTCCTGATCGCCTTGTATCATACCACTCTACTACCAGAAGTGCCTATAAAAGGTGTTACCCTGATCTTTGTGTGGTGTCCATCTGTGGGGGGGGAAGTTACCTGTCTGTGCGATCACTGTGCTCGGCCGACCCTTCAGGTATCCGTCTAACATTGGTGGCTAGCGGCGCGATCCGAACCAACGCGTACCGTACAGACAGTAACTCGCCCTACGACTAAAACCACAATGACGACCAAAGAGAGCGGATCGGCGGAGAAGTTCCAGATGGAAAAGCTGGAAGAATACAACCACCGAGAGCTCAAACAATTTTGCATGGACTTAGGCATTGCTACCACCGGGCTAAGCACAAAAGAAGACTTCAAAAACGCCCTAGAGGCCTGGACAGAGACAAATACCGCAACCCCCCGGGACCCCGCAGCCCCGGAAGTCAACACCACCCGGACGGAGGAACGGAGAACAGGCCCCTCCCATGAAGAGATCCAAGAGCGGGAAAAAAATAGATTACACGAGTTAGACTTGGCACGACTCAGATTAGACGGAGAATTGAAACTGGCGGAACAAAAAATAAACTTAGAACACTTACGGCTCAGAGAAGAGCGAGAGGAAAAACAGAGACAGAGAGACCTCGAAGAAAAAAGACTGGCATACGAGCACGAGTGCAAACTAGCGGAGATAGAAATACGCAAACTGAACAAAAACCTAGGGGTGCCCGAGCAACCGCACTCCCCGGGTCCTACCGAGCAGAAGGTCCACATCCCCAAGGATGTGGTCCGAGAATATCACCGGAACGACGACATACAGCAGTGGTTCAAGGCCTATGAGATTGCCATGACCGCCCACCGAGTCGCTCGAAGTGACTGGGGAGCCGGTCTATGGGGGAGATTCGTCAACGAGGGTCGTGATGCCCTGCTGCAACTTCCGGACCATCAAATGACGTCCTATGACCACATGAAGGCCGCCCTCCTCAGTCGATATGGACTTACACCCGAAATGTACCGCCAGAGGTTCCGCAACTGCACCCGGATCCCAGGTACGACGTGGATGGAATACGTGAACTATTTCAGCCGAGCCTTCGAGGGGTGGATCAAGGGTAACAACGTAACCACTTACGAACAACTCTTCAATCTCATTGTGTGGGAGCACCTCTCCAACAACTGCTTTGTCGAGCTCAGGCAGCACCTCCTCGACAGTAAATTGACTGAACCCCGGCAGCTCGCCACCGAGGCTGACCGGTGGGAGAGCACCCGAGTGGCCCGGAGTGGGCCGAATGAGCAGAACAGAACCAACCAAGGTCACCATCGTCCCCGAGGAGGAGGAGGAGGCCCGGGCCGGGGCAGAGACGCCGCCCCGGCCGCACCCACTAACGCCACCCCGGCCCCAGCAGGCCGGGGAAACCCCCCGATGCGCCCGGGGTTCCGAGCTAACGTGACGTGTCATCGATGCCAGCGAGTCGGCCACTATGCCAGTGACCCGACCTGCCCGAAGAACCAGGCCCCCGGGCCCCGCCAGATGGCGGCCGCCGCCCTGGGAGAAGAACAAGTCTCCGAAGACACGGAGACCTATGAGTCGGAGCAGTTCGAGTGGGAACCCGCCGCCATGACCCTGGCATGCCTAGGAGGAAGAGACATGGTCCCGCGGACTCCCCTGCCCGCCAACACTCGGAAGTACAGCCAATGGGTGAGCATCAATGGGCGCAAGGCCGAGGCCCTGCGTGACACCGGGGCCAGTGTGACGGCCGTCCGCTGTCACCTGGTGACCCCAGAACAAATCCTACCAAACGTACTTTGCCCCGTCCGATCGGCAGATAACTCGGAGAGCCTGTGTCGGATGGCCTGCGTCCCCTTCGAATGGGGAGGAGTGTCCGGCATGCTGAAAGTAACTGTCCGTGACGATGCCCCCGTAGACTGCCTCCTGGGGAACGATCTCGAGAGCTCCCCGTGGGCCGCTGTGGAAAGAAGAGAGCATCTGGGGATGTTGGGGCTCCCGGACTGGGCGTGCGTAACCACCCGGTCCATGGCCACCCGCACCATCCCTAGACCAGAAGAACCAGAATGGGCAGCACCTCCGCCCTCGATCACTCCAGAAGAAGACTTCCTCCAGGCCGACCACCCGGACCCCGCCCCAGAGGGGTCCACACAGCCCCCCGAGCTTCCCGACCTGGCTCAGTGGCGTCAAGAAGGGGGGCCCACCCAGGAACAATTCCGGCAGGAGCAAAAGACCTGCCCCTCCCTCGAGGGATTGCGACAGCAAGCGCTCGCCCAGAGCCAAGGAGACACCACCGGGGCCCACTGGGTTTATTGGGACAATGATCTCTTGTACAGCGAACAGAAAATCGCAGAACTGGGGGCCGGGCGAGTGCTGGTGGTGCCCCTCCACTTCAGAGACTTCCTGTTGAACCTAGCCCATGATGTCCCCCTGGCCGGGCGCCTGGGCCAAGACAAGACCTACCACCGCCTGGTGACTCACTTTTTTTGGCCCAAAATGAGAAATGACGTATCCAACCATTGCCGGTCCTGCCCGACCTGCCAGGCCAGTGGGAAGAGCGGCCGCAAACTCAAGGCACCCCTACAACCATTCCCCGTGGTGACCACCCCGTTCGAAAGGGTGGGAATAGACATTGTGGGGCCCCTGGACCCCCGAACAGCACAGGGACATCGCTTCATCCTGGTCCTGGTGGATCACGCTACCCGCTATACTGAGGCGGTCCCCCTTCGTACGATAACAGCCCCAGTAGTGGGTCGAGCCTTGATGGGGATCTTCTCTCGAGTGGGCTTCCCCCGGGAAGTCGTCAGCGACAGGGGTACGAACTTTATTTCAAAGTATATGAAATCCCTCTGGCAGCAGTGCGGAGTCACTTACCGATTCACCACCCCCTATCACCCCCAGGGGAACGGACTGGTCGAGCGGTTCAACCGCACCCTCAAGGGGATGATCATGGGGCTGGAAGAACCCCTACGCCGCCAGTGGGACGTGCTACTACCGTGCCTCCTCTTCGCCTACCGAGAAGTCCCCCAGAAGTCCCTCGGCTTCAGCCCCTTCGAACTCCTGTACGGACACCCCGTTCGCGGGCCTCTCAGCCTAGTGAAGGAGGAATGGGAAATGGCCCCCCTAAAGACCCCTCCGGACGTCTACAAATACCTCCTGACCCTCCGTAATCAGACCCGGAAATTCAGGGAGATCGCTAAAGCCAATCTGGAGGCCAGTCAAGAGGACATGAAGAAGTGGTACGACCAACATGCCTCCTCCATCGAGTTTGAACCGGGTCAGCAGGTATGGGTGATGTCCCCCATCGAACCATGTGCCTTGCAGGACAAGTGGACGGGGCCCTTCAAGGTGATCGAGCGCAGGAGCCCCGTCACCTATCTCATCGACCTGGAGTCCCCCCGGAACCCCCTCCGGGTCCTCCACGCCAACCGACTCAAACCCCACTTCGTGCGCTCAGAGCTCAGCCTGCTGATGGCTACCGACAGTGGCGCAGAAGGAGACTCCGAGCCCCTCCCTGACCTACTGAGGACCCGGGAAAGAGATGGTTCGGTGGACGGGGTCCGACTCTCTGAGGCCCTGACCCCAGAGCAGCGTCAAGATTGCCGGGCCCTCCTGCTGCCGTTCGCAAACCTGTTCTCTCTCGCACCCGGAGTCACCTCCTGGTGTCTGCACGACGTGGACACGGGGGACAGTCCTCCTGTTCGACACCGGGCGTACCGAGTACCGGATCGGGTACGTACATGCATCCAAGAAGAAGTCTCCAAGATGCTCGCCCTCGGAGTCATCGAACCTTCGGACAGTCCCTGGGCCAGCCCGGTCGTCCTGGTCCCCAAGGCCGCGGCCCCGGGCACCACCCCTGAACTCCGGTTCTGCATTGACTATCGGGGTCTGAACGCGGTCACCCGAACCGACGCTCACCCTATCCCCCGAGCAGATGAACTAGTCGACCGCATGGGGGCAGCCCGCTACCTAAGCATCTTCGACCTGACAGCGGGCTACTGGCAGATCGGCCTTACCCCCAGAGCCCAAGAACGTTCCGCTTTCTCCACCCCGGATGGGCACTACCATTTCAGAGTGATGCCCTTCGGCATGAAGAACGCTCCAGCCACTTTTCAAAGACTGGTCAACCAGGTATTGGCAGGCCTCGAAGAATTCAGCGCCGCCTACCTGGACGACATCGCGGTATACAGCCGCCACTGGACGGATCACCTCCACCACCTCAGAGAGGTCCTGCAGGCCCTCCAACAGGCCGGCCTCACCATAAAGGCCAGCAAGTGCCAAATCGGCCAGGGGTCCGTGACCTACCTCGGACACCCAGTGGGGAGCGGTCTGGTGGCCCCCCTCCAACTCAAGGTAGCTGCCATTCAGTCCTGGCAACCCCCCGAGACCCAAACCGAGGTCCGAGCCTTCCTGGGGCTCACCGGATACTACCGGCGGTTTGTAAGGGACTATGGCAGCATTGTGGGGCCCCTCACGGAGCTCACGTCTAAGAACCACCCAAAAAGAGTCAACTGGACTCCCGACTGTCAAGCAGCCTTCGAGACGCTGAAGGCCGCCATGTGCACCGCTCCTGTGCTCCAGGCCCCCGACTACAGCCGCGAGTTCATCGTGCAGACCGATGCCTCCGACCAGGGTATTGGGGCCGTCCTCTCCCAACTGAACCCCGAGGGAGTGGACCAACCAGTGGCCTTTATCAGCAGACGCCTACTGCCCCGAGAACAGCGCTGGAGCACCATTGAGCGAGAGGCCTTCGCGGTGGTATGGGCCCTCAAGAAGCTCCGGCCGTACCTCTTCGGAACCCATTTCCGGGTACAGACGGACCATCGGCCCCTGCAATGGCTCATGCAGATGCGGGGGGAGAACCCCAAACTATTGCGATGGTCCATCTCCCTGCAGGGGATGGACTTCACTGTGGAACATCGCCCTGGCCAAGACCACGCCAACGCGGATGGCCTGTCCCGCTTTTTCCGCCTCGACGAGGAAAGTCCCCAAGAAGATGGGTGACTCTCCCCGCCTTCAGCTGGGGGGGACGCATGTTGGACAGGCCACATGAAGGGCTCGCTCCCTCCCCGCAGGACAGGGCCCGGGCCACCGTCAGCACCATTGCCCGGCCCAGCCGCCATCTTGGACACGGCACCACGCGGCCGCGCGGCCTCAGCCCGACCCCAACCCTGGGCCTGGCCAGGCCCCGACATCCCGGCACCACCCTCCACCCAGGAGGTGAACGGCCCACTTGGCAGGTCAATGGGAGTACGAAGTGTCGATGGCTCTCCCCCGCCAGGTGCCGAGCACCCCCAGCCTCCTCGGGCGCTGGCTCCGCCCCCCTGCTGGGTGTCTGGACTCCCTCATCCCGGACCTCCCGACCTCCAAGAGCGAGGGTCCGGACATCAAAGGGCGCCAGACCTATAACTGGGGCAGCCCCAGGACAGGAAGGCAGTTGTATCCTGGAAATCCACTGGAATGGATCACCTCCTTCCTCGACGGAAGAACACAAAGAGTCCGCCTACCACCGTACAAGTCAGAGGCCACCAAAGTCATCTGCGGCGTACCCCAAGGATCCTCGCTGAGCCCAACCCTCTTCAACGTCTACATGAGCCCCCTCGCGGCCATCGCACGCCAACACAACCTGAACATCATCTCCTACGCCGACGACACCCAGCTGATCCTCTCCCTGACCAACGACCCCGCCACCGCCAGAGCCAACCTGCACGAAGGGATGAGAGACGTAGCCGAATGGATGACGACCAGCCGCCTGAAACTGAACTCAGACAAGACGGAGGTCCTCATCCTGGGCTCCACGCCCTCCGCCTGGGACGACTCCTGGTGGCCCCCCGCCCTGGGCACCGCACCCAAACCGACGGACCACGCACGCAACCTGGGCTTCATCCTGGACTCCTCCCTCTCCATGACCAGACAAGTCAACGCCGTCTCCTCGTCATGCTTCAACATCCTGCGCATGCTACGTAAGATCTTCCGGTGGATCCCCACCGAGACGAGGAAGACGGTCACCCAAGCCCTCGTCACCAGCCGACTGGACTACGGCAACGCCCTCTACGCCGGAACCACTGCCAAACTCCAGAAGAGACTCCAGCGGATCCAGAACGCCTCGGCGAGACTCATCCTCGACATCCCCCGACGCAGCCACATCTCCGGACACCTGAGAGATCTGCACTGGCTCCCGGTCAACAAGAGAATCACCTTCCGGCTCCTCACCCACGCGCACAAAGCCCTACACGACCAAGGCCCGAGCTACCTCAACAACCGGATCAACTTCTACACTCCCAAGCGCCTCCTCAGATCAACCAACCACGCCCTCGCCGCCGTCCCCCGCATCCGAAGAGCGACAACAGGAGGAAGATCCTTTTCCTACCTGGCCGCCAAGACCTGGAACTCACTTCCGACCAATCTGCGCCTGACCCAAGACCACCTCTCCTTCAGGAGGAAGCTCAAGACCTGGCTGTTCGAGCAGTAGCGGCTCCCCCCCCCTCCCAGCGCCTTGAGACCCTACGGGTGAGTAGTGCGCTCTACAAATGACCTGATTGATTGATTGATTGATTGGAGTCGAGAGACACCGCGACGAACTCATCCTTGACGGACTGTTGGCGCTGCCACGGCCCTGCCTTGTGAACTATTGTCCTGCCTGCTGGCGCTGCCGCGGCCCTCTGTAACCTTCATCCTCGTGGGACCTGCTGGCGCTGCCGCGGCCCTTTGCAACCTGCATTCTCGTGGGACCTGCTGGCGCTGCCGCGGCCCGTTGTAACCTTCATCCTCGTTGGGACCTGCTGGCGCTGCCGCGGCCCGTTGCAACCTGCATCCTCGTGGGACCTGCTGGCGCTGCCGCGGCCCGTTGTAACCTTCATCCTCGTTGGGACCTGCTGGCGCTGCCGCGGCCCGTTGCAACCTGCATCCTCGTTGGGACCTGCTGGCGCTGCCGCGGCCCGTTGCCACCTACGACCTCTTCGGGTCCTGCCGGCGCTGCCGCGGTCTGACCCATCCGAACACCGAGCTCGAGGATTGTGAGCTATCACCGTTACACACCCGTACCCGTGGGTACCAAGACTGTCCCGCTACCCCCTTCCCTTACTAGAGACTAGAACTGAGAGGATCATCGTGTCCTGAACGCCTTGTATCATACCACTCTACTACCAGAAGTGCCTATAAAAGGTGTTACCCTGATCTTTGTGTGGTGTCCATCTGTGGGGGGGGAAGTTACCTGTCTGTGCGATCACTGTGCTCGGCCGACCCTTCAGGTCTCCGTCTAACACCGGCGTAGTGGGTGGGAGTGTTGACCAGTTGCTTGAGTCGGAGGTTGGCGAGGTTGTCCAGCAGGGTGATGGTGTTGCAGTCCTTGTTGTTCTCCAGGTGGAAGTTGAGGTCCCCTAGGATGATGTAGTCGGCGGAGGGGAGGGCGTGTGGGCGGATGAAGTCCGTGAAGTCTTCGCTGAATTGTGTGCGTGGTCCCTGGGGTCTGTAGATGAGGGTGCCTTTGAGGGTCGTCTTTGGGTCGGTGTGGATCTGGAAGTGGAGGTGTTCGGCGGCGGTGAAGGTGTCGTCGGCGTTGGTCGTGATGCGGATGGTGTTCTTGTGAACAATGGCGATGCCTCCTCCGGTCTGGTAACGCGGTCCCTCCTGAAGATCTTGTATCCATCCGGGATGGCGATGGCGATGTCGGGCGCTGATGAGGCGTTCATCCAAGTTTCAGTGAGGAACGCGACGTCTGGTGATGTTGTGTCGAGCAGGTTCCAGAGTTCGACGGCGTGTCTGTGGATGGAGCGGGTGTTGAGCAGGATGCACTTGAGGTGATTGTTGCTAGTGCTTGGCTTGGCGGGTGCAGTGCAGGTTCGGGGGCAGGTGAACTTGCAGGTAGTGCAGGCGAAGGGTCCGTGGAAGCGCTTGGGGGCGGCTCGGCAGCATGCGGGGTTCCGGCCGGCGTTGAGTGCGTTGAGTGTGGCGGCGTCGTAGGTCCTTCGGTTCGTCTTGCGTCGGTGGGGGCCAGGGGTCCTGGCGCTGGGCGCGGTCCAGGCGCAGACGGGCGCAGACGGGCGCAGACGGGCTTACCTTTGGCGTGCCTTCGGCGCACAATCGGCGTGCCCACTGCGAGGGACCGCTGCGCGTATGTGCGGTCGCCATTTATGGCAAAGTGGGAGGGAGGGAGGGGCAGCTGGGAGCGGGGAGGGCACAGAACGAAAAGGGGTCATGTCTGTTAGGACGGTGGCGGGAAGCGGGGAGCGGGGCAGGCAGGCACAGGGGGACAGGAGGACAATAAACACTTAAAAACACCAACGTGCAAGGGAACAACAGTCACGAATGTGCAGGCAAATTTAACAGAAAGGAACAAAACAAAAATATTGAGCCACACGCAAAACGGCGAGAACAGCGATACAGGCAGGCACAACGAGGGCAGTAGCGAGGGAGGGGCACACACACAGCTGGTGGCCGTGTGGCGCGGGGGTGTCCTGAGAGCAGGTCACACTCACCTGCGCCGCGCGGTCGCCATTTATGGCCAAGTGGGAGGGAGGGAGGGGCAGCTGGGAGCGGGGAGGGCACAGAACGAAAAGGGGGCGTGTCTGTTAAGACGGCGGCGGGAAGCGGGGAGCGGGGCGGGCAGGCACAGGGGGACAGGAGGACAATAAACACTTTAAAACACCAACGTGCAAGGGAACAACAGTCACGAATGTGCAGGCAAATTTAACAGAAAGGAACAAAACAAAAATATTGAGCCACACGCAAAACGGCGAGAACAGCGAGGCAGGCAGGCACAACGAGGGCAGTAGCGAGGGAGGGGCACACACACAGCTGGTGGCCGTGCGGTGCGGGGGTGTCCTGAGAGCATCCTTCTCAAATGCAGATCTGCTGAAGAACATGCAGCAGCTATCGCTGCCCTCATTCCAGACCAAGAGCCTGGTCTCTTAATGTAAACCGAAACCTGGTTAAATGTCTCTTCGACTCCAATCCTTGACCTTCTCGTCCTGCCTAGCTATGACATTATGAGGTCAGACAGATCCTGTGTTAAAGGAGGAGGCATTGCCTGCATCTACCGTAGCAATCTTGTGGTTAAACAACTTCATTCTGCTGCTCTCCCTGCATGTGAATACCTTTGCATCGACGTCACCTGCAATACCAGACAAGTCTGCAAATTCCACCTGTTCTATCACCCCCCCTCGCCCCCCCAGGGACAACCTTTCCTTCATCGAACAGATTATGAAAATTATCTCAACCAGCACAGATCACCACAGCACTTAGATCTTCATTGGAAATTTTAACCTCTACTGGAATGACTTGAATGACCTTTCTGTAGTTAGTCTCAAATCTTTTCTTAATGACTTTGATTTAACCCACATATGTGACAGCCCCACTCAGTCAATTGGAGCTACCCTAGACCTAATCATTGGCAATTCGAATTCTGTTCAGTTGGAATCTATTGTCCCTTGTGGCTGGTCAGACCACCATTGCCTCACCTTGCTCATCTCAAAATCTGTTGGTAGGAGCAAAACTCAACCAGAAAGACCCAAACATTGGCAGAGAATGTCACAAAACCTTGATGCCTTGAAAACCCTCAGTAATAACATATTACCCCCACCAGAGGCTAGGACTGATATCCACGATCACACTGAACACTACAATGGGACCATGACAAACATTCTGGACACAATCGCTCCCTTGCAGTTAAAAAAATACCTTCCAAAGTCTCCAAACCCTTTTGTGACAGCAGTCTAAATGCTGAGAGAAGAAACGTGAGACTAGCGGAAAGATTGTGGAGATCCTCCCCATGCCTTGGCCCTCTCACACATCTGAGATGACTAAGAAGCATCTATAACAAACGCATAAGAATCTGCAAAGCAAATTCTTCAACACAAATCAACTGAACCTAGCTAAAAAGCGACCCAAAAACAGTTTGAGATTGTTAAATCTCAATCGAATAGCATACTTAACCTCCCCCCGATTGGATCAAGCCCATTGCTGAATTGTGAAGATTTCTCCACTTTCTTCATCAGAAAGACAACTAAGATGGAACTTGATCTGCAGTCTTCTTAGGAGCTCATGCCAATCTTGCCTCCTATCATTTCGCACCCCCCCAATCTTTGACACTATCGATCATTCCAGGTTCTACCTCTAAGAATAACGCATTCTGGAGCACTTTCGATACATTGGATGATAATACCATTCTCAAAACGATCTCAGCAGTAAAACCTTCTAACCACTTCAATGACCCTCTACTGTCGAATTTCTTCAAGGAGATCAAACTATTCCTAATACCACTTTGGACTAAGATAGTCAATGCCTCACTGACTCAAGGCTCTATCCCAGACTGTCTTCAAGCAGGTCAGGTTACCCTCATTCTTAAGAAACCATCGACGGATCAAGCCGACCTAAACAGCTTCCGCCCTATCTACAACATTCCGACCTTGGCCAAGCTCATTGAATAATGGGTCCATGTTCAGCTTTGCAATCACATTGAACGTTTCCAAATTTTTGACCAAATCCAATCTGGCCTTCGTCATGGTCATAGTACCGAATCCGCAATCACCCACATTGTCGACGATGGCCTCAAAATGCTGAATCAGAACAATTCATGCCTTCTGATCCACCTCGGCCTATCATCAGCCTTCGATACCATCAAACATGACTGCTTACTAGACCTACTGGAACATAGGACGGGGTTTTCAGGGCCCCTCCTAAATTATTTAGCATCTTTTTTCCGCAATAGAACTCAAAGATTCAAGGTCAATCAACTCTCTAACCCTTCTTCAGTCAACCTTGGGGTTCTTCAAGGGTCCACACTCTCTCCAACTCTTTTCAACGTGTTCAAAGAGCCTTCACCTGAAATCTTGAAACTATTCAATGTCCATTATCACATGTATGCCGATGATACCCAACTGTACCTGAAACTCTCCTCTCCCGATGATATCACTTACCTCAACACCACCCTACTGAAAGCCCAAAACTGGTTGACTCTAAATCATCTCAAACTCAATACTCTAAAAATGGATTTCCGTTTAATCGCCGCACCGAATCATTCATCTGCCATCAGCGAAAGTATGAATCAGCTAACATCTCTTAACTGCATACCACACATCATTGACTCCATGAGATCTTTGGGCATAACGCTCGACAAGAGCCTAAACATGCAAATACATATTTCTGCCCTCACCAAGGGAGCTAACTTCCAAATGAACATCCTCATAAAAATAACCTCCCCTCCCCCCCTCATGACTTCAAATCCGCGGTGCAATCTCTGGTGATCTCCAAGTTGGACTATGGAACTGCAACCCTCTCTGGAGTCCCGAGATCCAAGGGCCTATCTCAACTCTGCTGCTAGACTCATTACTGGCGAAAAAAGATACCACCATATTACTCCAGAGCTGAAATCCCTAAATTGGCTCCCTTATGATGGAAGGATACAACAAAAAATTGATTGCATGACTCACAAAGCTGTACATTACAACATTCCACTATGCCTTGCACAAAAACTTACACTATCAGGTGGCTCCAGATCCTCCAGGGATCCTTCTGCTGAAACCTTTCAAATTCTGGAAAACTCAAACGTATTAACGAGCTTTCTCAGGTTTTGCCCGAGAATCTGGAACTCCCTTCCACCAGAAATTAGGACAATCCCCTCAACTGTTAATTTCAAAAAGGAAGTAAAAGCGCTTCTGATGAACAAATTCTTGCCCTAGAACCCCCTTGCCTCAGACGCACTCAAAGACTCGCCCCCTCTCAGTTTTTATTTGTATTTTTACTGTTTCTGTTGGAGGTCTCCCCGTTATGACTTTGTGACATGCTTTGTGTACTCATCTCCCTCTTTCTTCATACATGCTCTGTCCTATATTTGAGTTAGACTGTTTATGATCATGTATGCCATGCCGTCATGGAGTCTCTCTCCCCTGACCACAATGTTGTTTTTTATATAGGTCATTCCTCTTTTTCCTTCATGTGTAAAGTGCTCTGATACCCTAATGGGTCTTTTTGGTGCTATATAAAACTTCTCAAATAAATAAATAAATTAGAAAACTCAAGTACACCCTTCAAAAACAAACATGCGTTATTCTGACGCAGACCTTGTTAAAGGTTTTCACCCCGTATTCGAGATTCAAGCAGGAGTCCGGTGGACCTTTTGAGTTCGGGCTCAAATGAGCTCAAGTTTGATTTTAGCAAAGCCGTCTCATGGTAGTTGGACCTATGATGACATGGGGAGATATAATGAATTCACGGGGTGGTGGTGGCGATTTCCCTTCTGTGCCTTTGAGTTTCACTCTAAACTCGATGTGATTTCTGCCTGATGACGATGTTTGTGTGATGAGTGAGACACCGGTAGCATGTTCTGGATACCGCGTCAGACCCTGTGCAGACCAGCAAAATCACCTGAATACAGGCGTAACGCTCCTGCGTTCAAAGGGGCAGTAACGTATGATTAATGCAACAGGCGTAACGCTCTTGCGTTCAAAGGGGCAGTAATGTATGATTCATGCAACAGTCGTAAGGCTCCTGCGTTCAAAGGGCCATTAACGTTTGATTAATGCAACAGGCGTTACGCTCCTGAGTTCAAAGGGGCAGTAACGTATAATTAATGCAACAGGCGTAACGCTCCTGCGTTCAAAGGGGCAGGAAGGTATGATTAATTTAACAGGCGTAACGCTCCTGCGTTCAAAGTGGCAGTAACGTGTGATTAATGCAACAGGCGTAACGCTCCTGCGTTCAAAGGGGCAGTAACGTATGATTAATGCAACAGGCGTAATGCTCCTGCGTTCAAAGGGGCACTAACGTATGGTTTATGCAACAGGCGCGACGCTCCTGCGTTCAAAGGGGCAGTAACGTATGATTAATGCAACAGGCGTAACGCTCCTGCATTCAAAGGGGCGGTAACGTATGATTAATGCAACAGGCGTAACGCTCCTGCGTTCAAAGGGGCAGTAACGTATGGTTTATGCAACAGGCGCGACGCTCCTGGGTTCAAAGGGGCAGTAACGTATGATTAATGCAACAGGCGTAACGCTCCTGCATTCAAAGGGGCGGTAACGTATGATTAATGCAACAGGCGTAACGCTCCTGCATTCAAAGGGGCAGTAACGTATGGTTTATGCAACAGGCATAACGCTCCTGCGTTCAAAGGGGCAGTACCGTATGATTAATGCAACAGGCGTAACGCTCCTGCATTCAAAGGGGCACTAACGTATGGTTTATGCAACAGGCGCGACGCTACTGCGTTCAAAGGGGCAGTAATGTATGATTAATGCAACAGGCGTAACGCTCCTGCGTTCAAAGGGGCACTAACGTATGGTTTATGCAACAGGCGCGACGCTCCTGCGTTCAAAGGTGCAGTAACGTATGATTAATGCAACAGGCGTAACGCTCCTGCATTCAAAGGGGCGGTAACGTATGATTAATGCAACAGGCTCCTGCGCTCATAGGGGCAGTAACGTATGGTTTATGCAACAGGCATAACGCTCCTGCGTTCAAAGGGGCAGTACCGTATGATTAATGCAACAGGCGTAACGCTCCTGCGTTCAAAGGGGCACTAACTCATGGTTTATGCAACATGCGCGATGCTCCTGTGTTCAAAGGGGCAGTAACGTATGATTAATGCAACAGGCGTAACGCTCCTGCGTTCAAAGGGGCACTAACGTATGGTTTATGCAACAGGCGCGACACTCCTGCGTTCAAAGGGGCAGTAACGTATGATTAATGCAACAGGCGTCACGCTCCTGAATTCAAAGGGGCACTAACGTATGGTTTATGCAACAGGCGCGACGCTCCTGCGTTCAAAGGGGCAGTAACGTATGATTAATGCAACAGGCGTAACGCTCCTGCATTCAAAGGGGCGGTAACGTATGATTAATGCAACAGGCGTAACGCTCCTGCGTTCAAAGGGGCAGTAACGTATGATTAATGCAACAGGCGTAATGCTCCAGCGTTCAAAGGGGCGCTAACGTATGGTTTATGCAACAGGCGCGACGCTCCTGCGTTCAAAGGGGCAGTAACGTATGATTAATGCAACAGGCGTAACGCTCCTGCATTCAAAGGGGCGGTAACGTATGATTAATGCAACAGGCGTAACGCTCCTGCGTTCATAGGGGCAGTAACGTATGGTTTATGCAACAGGCATAACGCTCCTGCATTCAAAGAGGCAGTACCGTATGATTAATGCAACAGGCGTAACGCTACTGCGTTCAAAGGGGCACTAACTTATGGTTTATGCAACAGGCGCGACGCTCCTGTGTTCAAAGGGGCAGTAACGTATGATTAATGCAACAGGCGTAACGCTCCTGCGTTCAAAGGGGCACTAACGTATGGTTTATGCAACAGGCGCGACGCTCCTGCGTTCAAAGGGGCAGTAACGTATGATTAATGCAACAGGCGTAACGCTCCTGAATTCAAAGGGGCACTAACGTATGGTTTATGCAACAGGCGCAACGCTCCTGCGTTCAAAGGGGCAGTAACGTATGATTAATGCAACAGGCGTAACGCTCCTGCATTCAAAGGGGCGGTAACGTATGATTAATGCAACAGGCGTAACGCTCCTGCGTTCAAAGGGGCAGTAACGCATGATTAATGCAACAGGCGTAAAGCTCCAGCGTTCAAATGAGCAGTAACGTATGATTAATGCAACAGGCGTAACGCTCCTGCATTCAAAGGGGCAGTAACGTATGATTAATGCAACAGGTGTAGCGCTCCTGCGTTCAAAGGGGCAGTAACGTATGATTAATGCAACAGGCGTAACACTTCTGCGTTCAAAGGGGCAGTGACATATCATTAATGCAACAGGCGTAACGCTCCTGCGTTCAAAGGGGCAGTAACGTATGATTAATGCAACAGGCGTAACGCTCCTGCGTTCAAAGGGGCAGTAACGTATGATTAATGCAACAGGTGTAGCGCTCCTGCGTTCAAAGGGGCAGTAACGTATGATTAATGCAACAGGCGTAACGCTCCTGCGTTCAAAGGGCCAGTAACGTATGATTAATGCAACAGGCGAAACGCTCCTGCGTTCAAAGGGGCAGTAACTTATGATTAATGCAACAGGTGTAGCGCTCCTGCGTTCAAAGGGGCAGTAAAGTATGATTAATGCAGCAGGCGTAACGCTCCTGCTTTCAAAGGGGCAGTAACGTATGATTAATGCAACAGGCGTAACGCTCCTGCGTTCAAAGGGGCAGTAACGTATGATTAATGCAACAGGCGTAACGCTCCTGCGTTCAAAGGGGCAGTAACGTATGATTAATGCAACAGGCGTAACGCTCCTGCGTTCAAAGGGGCAGTAACGTATGATTAATGCAACAGGCGTAGCACTCCTGCGTTCAAAGGGGCAGTAACGTATGATTAATGCAACAGGCGTAACGCTCCTGCGTTCAAAGGGGCAGTAACGTATGATTAATGCAACAGGCGTAACGCTCCTGCGTTCAAAGGGGCAGTAACGTATGATTAATGCAACAGGCGTAGCGCTCCTGCGTTCAAAGGGGCAGTAACGTATGATTAATGCAACAGGCGTAACGCTCCTGCGTTCAAAGGGGCAGTAACGTATGATTAATGCAACAGGCGTAACGCTCCTGCGTTCAAAGGGGCAGTAACGTATGATTAATGCAACAGGCGTAACGCTCCTGCATTCAAAGGGGCAGTAACGTATGATTAATGCAACAGGCGTAACGCTCCTGCGTTCAAAGGGGCAGTAACGTATGATTAATGCAACAGGCGTAACGCTCCTGCATTCCAAGGGGCGGTAACGTATGATTAATGCAACAGGCGTAACGCTCCTGCATTCAAAGGGGCGGTAACGTATGATTAATGCAACAGGCGTAACACTTCTGCGTTCAAAGGGGCGGTATTGTATGATTAATGCAACAGGCGTAACGCTCCTGAGTTCAAAGGGGCAGTAACGTATGATTAATGCAACAGGCGTAACGCTCCTGCTTTCAAAGGGGCAGTAACGTATGATTAATGCAACAAGCGTAACGCTCCTGCGTTCAAAGGGGCAGTAACATATGATTAATGCAACAGGCGTAACGCTCCTGCGCTCAAAGGGCCAGTAACGTATGATTAATGCAACAGGCGTGGCGCTCCTGAGTTCAAAAGGGGCAGTAATGTATGACTAATGCAACAGGCGTAATGCTCCTTCATTCAAAGGGGCAGTAACTTATGATTAATGCAACAAGCGTAATGCTCCTGCGATCAAAGGGGCATTAACGCATGATTAATGCAACAGGCGTAACGCTCCTGCATTCAAAGGGGCAGTAACGTATGATTAATGCAACAGGCGTAATGCTCCTGCGATCAAAGGGGCAGTAACGCATGATTAATGCAACAGGTGTAGCGCTCCTGCGTTCAAAGGGGCAGTAACGTATGGCTAATGCAACAGGCATAGTGCTCCTGCATTCAAAGGGGCAGTAATGCATAACTAATGCAACAGGCGTAACGCATCTGCTTTCAAAGGGGCAGTAACGTATGATTAATGCAACAGGCGTAACTCTCCTGCATTCAAAGGGCCAGTAATGCATGATTAATGCAACAGGCGTAACACTCCTGCGTTCAAAGTGCCAGTAACGTATGATTTATGCAACAGGCGTAACGCTCCTGCGTTCAAAGGGCCAGTAACGTATGATTAATGCAACAGGCATAACGCTCCTGCGTTCAAGGGGGCAGTAACGTATGATTAATGCAACAGGCATAACGCTCCTGCATTCAAAGGGGCAGTAATGAATGATTAATGCAACAGGCATAACGCTCCTGCGTTCAAAGGGGCAGTACCGTATGATTAATGCAACAGGCGTAATGCTCCTGCGTTCAAAGGGGCACTAACGTATGGTTTATGCAACAGGCGCGACGCTCCTGCGTTCAAAGGGGCAGTAACGTATGATTAATGCAACAGGCGTAACGCTCCTGCATTCAAAGGGGCGGTAACGTATGATTAATGCAACAGGCGTAACGCTCCTGCGTTCAAAGGGGCAGTAACGTATGGTTTATGCAACAGGCGCGACGCTCCTGCATTCAAAGGGGCAGTAACGTATGATTAAAGCAACAGGCGTAACGCTCCTGCATTCAAAGGGGCGGTAACGTATGATTAATGCAACAGGCGTAACGCTCCTGCATTCAAAGGGGCAGTAACGTATGGTTTATGCAACAGGCATAACGCTCCTGCGTTCAAAGGGGCAGTACCGTATGATTAATGCAACAGGCGTAACGCTCCTGCATTCAAAGGGGCACTAACGTATGGTTTATGCAACAGGCGCGACGCTCCTGCGTTCAAAGGGGCAGTAACGTATGATTAATGCAACAGGCGTAACGCTCCTGCGTTCAAAGGGGCACTAACGAATGGTTTATGCAACAGGCGCGACGCTCCTGCGTTCAAAGGTGCAGTAACGTATGATTAATGCAACAGGCGTAACGCTCCTGCATTCAAAGGGGCGGTAACGTATGATTAATGCAACAGGCTCCTGCGTTCATAGGGGCAGTAACGTATGGTTTATGCAACAGGCATAACGCTCCTGCGTTCAAAGGGGCAGTACCGTATGATTAATGCAACAGGCGTAACGCTCCTGCGTTCAAAGGGGCACTAACTTATGGTTTATGCAACAGGCGCGACGCTCCTGTGTTCAAAGGGGCAGTAACGTATGATTAATGCAACAGGCGTAACGCTCCTGCGTTCAAAGGGGCACTAACGTATGGTTTATGCAACAGGCGCGACGCTCCTGCGTTCAAAGGGGCAGTAACGTATGATTAATGCAACAGGCGTAACGCTCCTGAATTCAAAGGGGCACTAACGTATGGTTTATGCAACAGGCGCGACGCTCCTGCGTTCAAAGGGGCAGTAACGTATGATTAATGCAACAGGCGTAACGCTCCTGCATTCAAAGGGGCGGTAACGTATGATTAATGCAACAGGCGTAACGCTCCTGCGTTCAAAGGGGCAGTAATGTATGATTAATGCAACAGGCGTAACGCTCCAGCGTTCAAAGGGGCACTAACGTATGGTTTATGCAACAGGCGCGACGCTCCTGCGTTCAAAGGGGCAGTAACGTATGATTAATGCAACAGGCGTAACGCTCCTGCGTTCAAAGGGGCACTAACGTATGGTTTATGCAACAGGCGCGACGCTCCTGCGTTCAAAGGTGCAGTAACGTATGATTAATGCAACAGGCGTAACGCTCCTGCATTCAAAGGGGCGGTAACGTATGATTAATGCAACAGGCGTAATGCTCCTGCGTTCATAGGGGCAGTAACGCATGGTTTATGCAACAGGCATAACGCTCCTGCGTTCTAAGGGGCAGTACCGTATGATTAATGCAACAGGCGTAACGCTACTGCGTTCAAAGGGGCACTAACTTATGGTTTATGCAACAGGCGCAACGCTCCTGTGTTCAAAGGGGCAGTAACGTATGATTAATGCAACAGGCGTAACGCTCCTGCGTTCAAAGGGGCACTAACCTATGGTTTATGCAACAGGCGTGACGCTCCTGCGTTCAAAGGGGCAGTAACGTATGATTAATGCAACAGGCGTAACGCTCCTGAATTCAAAGGGGCACTAACGTATGGTTTATGCAACAGGCGCAACGCTCCTGCGTTCAAAGGGGCAGTAACGTATGATTAATGCAACAGGCGTAACACTCCTGCATTCAAAGGGGCGGTAACGTATGATTAATGCAACAGGCGTAATGCTCCTGCGTTCAAAGGGGCAGTAACGTATGATTAATGCAACAGGCGTAACTCTCCAGCGTTCAAAGGAGCAGTAACGTATGATTAATGCAACAGGCGTAACGCTCCTGCATTCAAAGGGGCAGTAACGTATGATTAATGCAACAGGTGTAGCGCTCCTGCGTTCAAAGGGGCAGTAACGTATGATTAATGCAACAGGCGTAACACTTCTGCGTTTAAAGGGGCAGTAACATATCATTAATGCAACAGGCGTAACGCTCCTGTGTTCAAAGGGGCAGTAACGTATGATTAATGCAACAGGTGTAGCGCTCCTGCGTTCAAAGGGGCAGTAACGTATGATTAATGCAACAGGCGTAACGCTCCTGCGTTCAAAGGGCCAGTAACGTATGATTAATGCAACAGGCGTAACGCTCCTGCGTTCAAAGGGGCAGTAACGTATGATTAATGCAACAGGTGTAGCGCTCCTGCGTTCAAAGGGGCAGTAACGTATGATTAATGCAACAGGCGTAACGCTCCTGCTTTCAAAGGGGCAGTAACGTATGATTAATGCAACAGGCGTAACGCTCCTGCGTTCAAAGGGGCAGTAACGTATGATTAATGCAACAGGCATAACGCTCCTGCGTTCAAAGGGGCAGTAACGTATGATTAATGCAACAGGCGTAACGCTCCTGCGTTCAAAGGGGCAGTAACGTATGATTAATGCAACAGGCGTTGCGCTCCTGCGTTCAAAGGGGCAGTAACGTATGATTAATGCAACAGGCGTAACGCTCCTGCGTTCAAAGGGGCAGTAACGTATGATTAATGCAACAGGCGTAACGCTCCTGCGTTCAAAGGGGCAGTAACGTATGATTAATGCAACAGGCGTAGCGCTCCTGCGTTCAAAGGGGCAGTAACGTATGATTAATGCAACAGGCGTAACGCTCCTGCGTTCAAAGGGGCAGTAACGTATGATTAATGCAACAGGCGTAACGCTCCTGCGTTCAAAGGGGCAGTAACGTATGATTAATGCAACAGGCGTAACGCTCCTGCGTTCAAAGGGGCAGTAACGTATGATTAATGCAACAGGCGTAACGCTCCTGCGTTCAAAGGGGCGGTAAAGTATGATTAATGCAACAGGCGTAACGCTCCTGCATTCCAAGGGTCGGTAACGTATGATTAATGCAACAGGAGTAACGCTCCTGCATTCAAAGGGGCGGTAACGTATGATTAATGCAACAGGCGTAACACTTCTGCGTTCAAAGGGGCGGTATTGTATGATTAATGCATCAGGCATAACGCTCCAGCGTTCAAAGGGGCACTAACGTATGGTTTATGCAACAGGCGTAGCGCTCCTGCGTTCAAAGGGGCAGTAACGTATGATTAATGCAACAGGCGTAACGCTCCTGCGTTCAAAGGGGCAGTAACGTATGATTAATGCAACAGGCGTAATGCTCCTGCGTTCAAAGGGGCAGTAACGTATGATTAATGCAACAGGTGTAATGCTCCTGCGTTCAAAGGGGCAGTAACGTATGATTAATGCAACAGGCGTAACGCTCCTGCATTCCAAGGGGCGGTAACGTATGATTAATGCAACAGGCGTAACGCTCCTGCATTCAAAGGGGCGGTAACGTATGATTAATGCAACAGGCGTAACACTTCTGCGTTCAAAGGGGCGGTATTGTATGATTAATGCAACAGGCGTAACGCTCCTGAGTTCAAAGGGGCAGTAAGGTATGATTAATGCAACTGGCGTAACGCTCCTGCTTTCAAAGGGGCAGTAACTTATGATTAATGCAACAAGCGTAACGCTCCTGCGTTCAAAGGGGCAGTAACATATGATTAATGCAACAGGCGTAACGCTCCTGCGCTCAAAGGGCCAGTAACGTATGATTAATGCAACAGGCGTGACGCTCCTGCGTTCAAAGGGGCAGTAATGTATGACTAATGCAACAGGCGTAATGCTCCTGCATTCAAAGGGGCAGTAACTTATGATTAATGCAACAAGCGTAATGCTCCTGCGATCAAAGGGGCAGTAACGCATGATTAATGCAACAGGCGTAACGCTCCTGCATTCAAAGGGGCAGTAACGTATGATTAATGCAACAGGCGTAATGCTCCTGCGATCAAAGGGGCAGTAACGCATGATTAATGCAACAGGTGTAGCGCTCCTGCGTTCAAAGGGGCAGTAACGTATGGCTAATGCAACAGGCATAGTGCTCCTGCATTCAAAGGGGCAGTAATGTATAACTAATGCAACAGGCGTAACGCATCTGCTTTCAAAGGGGCAGTAACGTATGATTAATGCAACAGGCGTAACGCTCCTGCATTCAAAGGGCCAGTAATGTATGATTAATGCAACAGGCGTAACACTCCTGCGTTCAAAGTGCCAGTAACGTATGATTACTGCAACAGGCGTAACGCTGCTGCGTTCAAAGGGCCAGTAACGTATGATTAATGCAACAGGCATAACGCTCCTGCGTTCAAGGGGGCAGTAACGTATGATTAATGCAACAGGCATAACGCTCCTGCATTCAAAGGGGCAGTAATGAATGATTAATGCAACAGGCATAACGCTCCTGCGTTCAAAGGGGCCGTAATGTATGATTAATGCAACAGGCGTAATGCTCCTTCGTTCAAAGGGGCAGTAACGTATGATTAATGCAGTCAAAGGGGCAGTAACGTATGATTAATACAACAGGCATAATGCTCCTGCATTTAAAGGGGCAGTAACCTATGATTAATGCAACTGTCGTAACCCTCCTGCGTTCAAAGGGGCACTAACATATGGTTTATGCAACAGGCATAACGCTCCTGCATTCAAAGGGGCAGTAACGTATGATTAATGCAACAGGCGTAACGCTCCTGCGTTCAAAGGGGCAGTAACGTATGATTAATGCAACAGGCGTAACGCTCCTGCGTTCAAAGGGGCACTAACGTATGGTTTATGCAACAGGCGCGACGCTCCTGCGTTCAAAGGTGCAGTAAAGTATGATTAATGCAACAGGCGTAACGCTCCTGCATTCAAAGGGGCGGTAACGTATGATTAATGCAACAGGATCCTGCGTTCATAGGGGCAGTAACGTATGGTTTATGCAACAGGCATAACGCTCCTGCGTTCAAAGGGGCAGTACCGTATGATTAATGCAACAGGCGTAACGCTCCTGCGTTCAAAGGGGCACTAACTTATGGTTTATGCAACAGGCGCGACGCTCCTGTGTTCAAAGGGGCAGTAACGTATGATTAATGCAACAGGCGTAACGCTCCTGCGTTCAAAGGGCCAGTAACGTATGATTAATGCAACAGGCGTAACGCTCCTGCGTTCAAAGGGGCAGTAACGTATGATTAATGCAACAGGTGTAGCGCTCCTGCGTTCAAAGGGGCAGTAACGTATGATTAATGCAACAGGCGTAACGCTCCTGCGTTCAAAGGGGCAGTAACGTATGATTAATGCAACAGGCGTAACGCTCCTGCTTTCAAAGGGGCAGTAACGTATGATTAATGCAACAGGCATAACGCTCCTGCGTTCAAAGGGGCAGTAACGTATGATTAATGCAACAGGCGTAACGCTCCTGCGTTCAAAGGGGCAGTAACGTATGATTAATGCAACAGGCGTAACGCTCCTGCGTTCAAAGTGGCAGTAACGTATGATTAATGCAACAGGCGTAACGCTCCTGCGTTCAAAGGGGCAGTAACGTATGATTAATGCAACAGGCGTAGCGCTCCTGCGTTCAAAGGGGCAGTAACGTATGATTAATGCAACAGGCGTAACGCTCCTGCGTTCAAAGGGGCAGTAACGTATGATTAATGCAACAGGCGTAACGCTCCTGCGTTCAAAGGGGCAGTAACGTATGATTAATGCAACAGGCGTAACGCTCCTGCGTTCAAAGGGGCAGTAACGTATGATTAATGCAACAGGCGTAACGCTCCTGCATTCCAAGGGGCGGTAACGTATGATTAATGCAACAGGCGTAACGCTCCTGCATTCAAAGGGGCGGTAACGTATGATTAATGCAACAGGCGTAACACTTCTGCGTTCAAAGGGGCGGTATTGTATGATTAATGCAACAGGCGTAACGCTCCTGAGTTCAAAGGGGCAGTAAGGTATGATTAATGCAACAGGCGTAACACTCCTGCTTTCAAAGGGGCAGTAACGTATGATTAATGCAACAAGCGTAACGCTCCTGCGTTCAAAGGGGCAGTAACATATGATTAATGCAACAGGCGTAACGCTCCTGCGCTCAAAGGGCCAGTAACGTATGATTAATGCAACAGGCGTGACGCTCCTGCGTTCAAAGGGGCAGTAATGTATGACTAATGCAACAGGCGTAATGCTCCTGCATTCAAAGGGGCAGTAACTTATGATTAATGCAACAAGCGTAATGCTCCTGCGATCAAAGGGGCAGTAACGCATGATTAATGCAACAGGCGTAACGCTCCTGCATTCAAAGGGGCAGTAACGTATGATTAATGCAACAGGCGTAATGCTCCTGCGATCAAAGGGGCAGTAACGCATGATTAATGCAACAGGTGTAGCGCTCCTGCGTTCAAAGGGGCAGTAACGTATGGCTAATGCAACAGGCATAGTGCTCCTGCATTCAAAGGGGCAGTAATGTATAACTAATGCAACAGGCGTAACGCATCTGCTTTCAAAGGGGCAGTAACGTATGATTAATGCAACAGGCGTAACGCTCCTGCATTCAAAGGGCCAGTAATGTATGATTAATGCAACAGGGGTAACACTCCTGCGTTCAAAGTGCCAGTAACGTATGATTAATGCAACAGGCGTAACGCTGCTGCGTTCAAAGGGCCAGTAACGTATGATTAATGCAACAGGCATAACGCTCCTGCGTTCAAGGGGGCAGTAACGTATGATTAATGCAACAGGCATAACGCTCCTGCATTCAAAGGGGCAGTAATGAATGATTAATGCAACTGTCGTAACCCTCCTGCGTTCAAAGGGGCACTAACATATGGTTTATGCAACAGGCATAACGCTCCTGCGTTCAAAGGGGCAGTAACGTATGATTAATGCAACAGGCGTAACGCTCCTGCGTTCAAAGGGGCAGTAACATATGATGAATGCAACAGGCGTAACGCTCTTGTGTTCAAAGGGGCAGTAACGTATGATTAATGCAACAGGCGTAACGCTCCTGCGTTCAAAGGGGCGGTAACGTATGGTTTATGCAACAGGCGTAACGCTCCTGCGTTCAAAGAGGCAGTAACGTATGATTAATGCAACAGGCGTAACGCTCTTACGTTCAAAGGGGCAGTAACCTATGATTAATGCAACAGGTGTAAAGCTCCTGCGTTCAAAGGAGCACTAACGTATGGTTTATGCAACAGGCGTAACGCTCCTGCGTTCAAAGAGGCAGTAACGTATGATTAATGCAACAGGCGTAACGCTCTTACGTTCAAAGGGGCAGTAACCTATGATTAATGCAACAGGCGTAACGCTCCTGAGTTCAAAGGGGCGGTAACGTATGATTAATGCATCAGGCGTAACGCTCTTGAGTTCAAAGGGTCAGTAACGTATGATTAATGCATCAGGCATAACGCTCCTGCGTTCAAAGGGGCACTAACGTATGGTTAATGCAACAGGCGTAACGCTCCTGCGTTCAAAGGGGCACTAACGTATGGTTTATGCAACAGGCATAACGCTCCTGCGTTCAAAGGGGCAGAAACGTATGATTAATACAACAGGCATAACGCTCCTGCTATCAAAGGGGCACTAACCTATGATTAATGCAACAGGCGTAACGCTCCGGCGTTCAAAGGGGTGGTAACGTATAATTAATGCATCAGGCGTAACGCTCTTGGGTTTAAAGGGTCAGTAAAGTATGATTAATGCAACAGGCGTAACGCTCCTGCGTTCAAAGAGGCAGTAACGTATGATTAATGCAACAGGCGTAACGCTCTTACGGTCAAAGGGGCAGTAACCTATGATTAATGCAACAGGCGTAACGCTCCTGCGTTCAAAGGGGCGGTAATGTATGATTAATGCATCAGGCGTAACGCTCCTGCGTTCAAAGGGGCGGTAACATATGGTTTATGCAACAGGCGTAACGCTCCTGCGTTCAAAGAGGCAGTAATGTATGATTAATGCAACAGGCGTAACGCTCTTACGTTCAAAGGGGCAGTAACCTATGATTAATGCAACAGGTGTAACGCTCCTGCGTTCAAAGGAGCACTAACGTATGGTTTATGCAACAGGCGTAACGCTCCTGCGTTTAAAGAGGCAGTAACGTATGATTAATGCAACAGGCGTAACGCTCTTACGTTCAAAGGGGCAGTAACCTATGATTAATGCAACAGGCGTAACGCTCCTGCGTTCAAAGGGGCGGTAACGTATGATTAATGCATCAGGCGTAACGCTCTTGGGTTCAAAGGGTCAGTAACGTATGATTAATGCATCAGGCATAACGCTCCTGCGTTCAAAGGGGCACTAACGTATGGTTTATGCAACAGGCGTAGCGCTCCTGCGTTCAAAGGGGCAGTAACGTATGATTAATGCAACAGGCGTAACGCTCCTGCGTTCAAAGGGGCAGTAACGTATGATTAATGCAACAGGCGTAATGCTCCTGCGTTCAAAGGGGCAGTAACGTATGATTAATGCAACAGGCGTAACGCTCCTGCGTTCAAAGGGGCAGTAACGTATGATTAATGCAACAGGCTTAACGCTCCTGCATTCCAAGGGGCGGTAACGTATGATTAATGCAACAGGCGTAACGCTCCTGCATTCAAAGGGGCGGTAACGTATGATTAATGCAACAGGCGTAACACTTCTGAGTTCAAAGGGGCGGTATTGTATGATTAATGCAACAGGCGTAACGCTCCTGCTTTCAAAGGGGCAGTAACTTATGATTAATGCAACAAGCGTAACGCTCCTGCGTTCAAAGGGGCAGTAACATATGATTAATGCAACAGGCGTAACGCTCCTGCGCTCAAAGGGCCAGTAACGTATGATTAATGCAACAGGCGTGACGCTCCTGCGTTCAAAGGGGCAGTAATGTATGACTAATGCAACAGGCGTAATGCTCCTGCATTCAAAGGGGCAGTAACTTATGATTAATGCAACAAGCGTAATGCTCCTGCGATCAAAGGGGCAGTAACGCATGATTAATGCAACAGGCGTAACGCTCCTGCATTCAAAGGGGCAGTAACTTATGATTAATGCAACAGGCGTAATGCTCCTGCGATCAAAGGGGCAGTAACGCATGATTAATGCAACAGGTGTAGCGCTCCTGCGTTCAAAGGGGCAGTAACGTATGGCTAATGCAACAGGCATAGTGCTCCTGCATTCAAAGGGGCAGTAATGTATAACTAATGCAACAGGCGTAACGCATCTGCTTTCAAAGGGGCAGTAACGTATGATTAATGCAACAGGCGTAACGCTCCTGCATTCAAAGGGCCAGTAATGTATGATTAATGCAACAGGCGTAACACTCCTGCGTTCAAAGTGCCAGTAACGTATGATTAATGCAACAGGCGTAATGCTGCTGCGTTCAAAGGGCCAGTAACGTATGATTAATGCAACAGGCATAACGCTCCTGCATTCAAGGGGGCAGTAACGTATGATTAATGCAACAGCTATAACGCTCCTGCATTCAAAGGGGCAGTAATGAATGATTAATGCAACAGGCATAACGCTCCTGTGTTCAAAGGGGCCGTAATGTATGATTAATGCAACAGGCGTAATGCTCCTTTGTTCAAAGGGGCAGTAACGTATGATTAATGCAACAGGCGTAACGCTCCTGCGTTCAAAGGGGCGGTAACGTATGATTAATGCATCAGGCGTAACGCTCTTGGGTTCAAAGGGTCAGTAACGTATGATTAATGCATCAGGCATAACGCTCCTGCGTTCAAAGGGGCACTAACGTATGGTTTATGCAACAGGCGTAGCGCTCCTGCGTTCAAAGGGGCAGTAACGTATGATTAATGCAACAGGCGTAACACTCCTGCGTTCAAAGGGGCAGTAACGTATGATTAATGCAACAGGCGTAATGCTCCTGCGTTCAAAGGGGCAGTAACGTATGATTAATGCAACAGGCGTAACGCTCCTGCGTTCAAAGGGGCAGTAACGTATGATTAATGCAACAGGCGTAACGCTCCTGCATTCCAAGGGGCGGTAACGTATGATTAATGCAACAGGCGTAACGCTCCTGCATTCAAAGGGGCGGTAACGTATGATTAATGCAACAGGCGTAACACTTCTGCGTTCAAAGGGGCGGTATTGTATGATTAATGCAACAGGCGTAACGCTCCTGCTTTCAAAGGGGCAGTAACTTATGATTAATGCAACAAGCGTAACGCTCCTGCGTTCAAAGGGGCAGTAACATATGATTATTGCAACAGGCGTAACGCTCCTGCGCTCAAAGGGCCAGTAACGTATGATTAATGCAACAGGCGTGACGCTCCTGCATTCAAAGGGGCAGTAATGTATGACTAATGCAACAGGCGTAATGCTCCTGCATTCAAAGGGGCAGTAACTTATGATTAATGCAACAAGCGTAATGCTCCTGCGATCAAAGGGGCAGTAACGCATGATTAATGCAACAGGCGTAACGCTCCTGCATTCAAAGGGGCAGTAACTTATGATTAATGCAACAGGTGTAATGCTCCTGCGATCAAAGGGGCAGTAACGCATGATTAATGCAACAGGTGTAGCGCTCCTGCGTTCAAAGGGGCAGTAACGTATGGCTAATGCAACAGGCATAGTGCTCCTGCATTCAAAGGGCAGTAATGTATAACTAATGCAACAGGCGTAACGCATCTGCTTTCAAAGGGGCAGTAACGTATGATTAATGCAACAGGCGTAACGCTCCTGCATTCAAAGGGCCAGTAATGTATGATTAATGCAACAGGCGTAACACTCCTGCGTTCAAAGTGCCAGTAACGTATGATTAATGCAACAGGCGTAACGCTGCTGCGTTCAAAGGGCCAGTAACGTATGATTAATGCAACAGGCATAACGCTCCTGCATTCAAGGGGGCAGTAACGTATGATTAATGCAACAGCTATAACGCTCCTGCATTCAAAGGGGCAGTAATGAATGATTAATGCAACAGGCATAACGCTCCTGTGTTCAAAGGGGCCGTAATGTATGATTAATGCAACAGGCGTAATGCTCCTTTGTTCAAAGGGGCAGTAACGTATGATTAATGCAGTCAAAGGGGCAGTAACGTATGATTAATACAACAGGCATAATGCTCCTGCATTTAAAGGGGCAGTAACCTATGATTAATGCAACTGTCGTAACCCTCCTGCGTTCAAAGGGGCACTAACATATGGTTTATGCAACAGGCATAACGCTCCTGCGTTCAAAGGGGCAGTAACGTATGATTAATGCAACAGGCGTAACGCTCCTGCGTTCAAAGGGGCAGTAACGTATGATGAATGCAACAGGCGTAACGCTCTTGTGTTCAAAGGGGCAGTAACGTATGATTAATGCAACAGGCGTAACGCTCCTGCGTTCAAAGGGGCGGTAACGTATGGTTTATGCAACAGGCGTAACGCTCCTGCGTTCAAAGGGGCAGTAACCTATGATTAATGCAACAGGTGTAACGCTCCTGCGTTCAAAGGAGCACTAACGTATGGTTTATGCAACAGGCGGAACGCTCCTGCGTTCAAAGAGGCAGTAACGTATGATTAATGCAACAGGCGTAACGCTCTTACGTTCAAAGGGGCAGTAACCTCTGATTAATGCAACAGACGTAACGCTCCTGAGTTCAAAGGGGCGGTAACGTATGATTAATGCATCAGGCGTAACGCTCTTGGGTTTATAGGGTCAGTAACGTATGATTAATGCATCAGGCATAACGCTCCTGCGTTCAAAGGGGCACTAACGTATGGTTTATGCAACAGGCGTAACGCTCCTGCGTTCAAAGGGGCACTAACGTATGGTTTATGCAACAGGCATAACGCTCCTGCGTTCAAAGGGGCAGAAACGTATGATTAATACAACAGGCATAACGCTCCTGCTATCAAAGGGGCACTAACCTATGATTAATGCAAAAGGCGTAACGCTCCGGCGTTCAAAGGGGTGGTAACGTATGATTAATGCAACAAGCGTAACACTCCTGCGTTCAAAGGGGCAGTAACATATGAATAATGCAACAGGCGTAACGCTCCTGCGCTCAAAGGGCCAATAACGTATGATTAATGCAACAGGCGTGACGCTCCTGCGTTCAAAGGGGCAGTAATGTATGACTAATGCAACAGGCGTAATGCTCCTGCATTCAAAGGGGCACTAACGTATGGTTTATGCAACAGGCGCGACGCTCCTGCGTTCAAAGGGGCAGTAACGTATGATTAATGCAACAGGCGTAACGCTCCTGAATTCAAAGGGGCACTAACGTATGGTTTATGCAACAGGCGCGACGCTCCTGCGTTCAAAGGGGCAGTAACGTATGATTAATGCAACAGGCGTAACGCTCCTGAATTCAAAGGGGCACTAACGTATGGTTTATGCAACAGGCGCGACGCTCCTGCGTTCAAAGGGGCAGTAACGTATGATTAATGCAACAGGCGTAACGCTCCTGCATTCAAAGGGGCGGTAACGTATGATTAATGCAACAGGCGTAACGCTCCTGCGTTCAAAGGGGCAGTAATGTATGATTAATGCAACAGGCGTAACGCTCCAGCGTTCAAAGGGGCACTAACGTATGGTTTATGCAACAGGCGCGACGCTCCTGCGTTCAAAGGGGCAGTAACGTATGATTAATGCAACAGGCGTAACGCTCCTGCGTTCAAAGGGGCACTAACGTATGGTTTATGCAACAGGCGCGACGCTCCTGCGTTCAAAGGTGCAGTAACGTATGATTAATGCAACAGGCGTAACGCTCCTGCATTCAAAGGGGCGGTAACGTATGATTAATGCAACAGGCGTAATGCTCCTGCGTTCATAGGGGCAGTAACGCATGGTTTATGCAACAGGCATAACGCTCCTGCGTTCTAAGGGGCAGTACCGTATGATTAATGCAACAGGCGTAACGCTACTGCGTTCAAAGGGGCACTAACTTATGGTTTATGCAACAGGCGCAACGCTCCTGTGTTCAAAGGGGCAGTAACGTATGATTAATGCAACAGGCGTAACGCTCCTGCGTTCAAAGGGGCAGTAACGTATGATTAATGCAACAGGCGTAACACTCCTGCATTCAAAGGGGCGGTAACGTATGATTAATGCAACAGGCGTAACGCTCCTGCGTTCAAAGGGGCAGTAACGTATGATTAATGCAACAGGCGTAACTCTCCAGCGTTCAAAGGAGCAGTAACGTATGATTAATGCAACAGGCGTAACGCTCCTGCATTCAAAGGGGCAGTAACGTATGATTAATGCAACAGGTGTAGCGCTCCTGCGTTCAAAGGGGCAGTAACGTATGATTAATGCAACAGGCGTAACACTTCTGCGTTTAAAGGGGCAGTAACATATCATTAATGCAACAGGCGTAACGCTCCTGCGTTCAAAGGGGCAGTAACGTATGATTAATGCAACAGGCGTAACGCTCCTGCGTTCAAAGGGGCAGTAACGTATGATTAATGCAACAGGTGTAGCGCTCCTGCGTTCAAAGGGGCAGTAACGTATGATTAATGCAACAGGCGTAACGCTCCTGCGTTCAAAGGGCCAGTAACGTATGATTAATGCAACAGGCGTAACGCTCCTGCGTTCAAAGGGGCAGTAACGTATGATTAATGCAACAGGTGTAGCGCTCCTGCGTTCAAAGGGGCAGTAACGTATGATTAATGCAACAGGCGTAACGCTCCTGCTTTCAAAGGGGCAGTAACGTATGATTAATGCAACAGGCTTAACGCTCCTGCGTTCAAAGGGGCAGTAACGTATGATTAATGCAACAGGCATAACGCTCCTGCGTTCAAAGGGGCAGTAACGTATGATTAATGCAACAGGCGTAACGCTCCTGCGTTCAAAGGGGCAGTAACGTATGATTAATGCAAAAGGCGTAGCGCTCCTGCGTTCAAAGGGGCAGTAACGTATGATTAATGCAACAGGCGTAACGCTCCTGCGTTCAAAGGGGCAGTAACGTATGATTAATGCAACAGGCGTAACGCTCCTGCGTTCAAAGGGGCAGTAACGTATGATTAATGCAACAGGCGTAGCGCTCCTGCGTTCAAAGGGGCAGTAACGTATGATTAATGCAACAGGCGTAACGCTCCTGCGTTCAAAGGGGCAGTAACGTATGATTAATGCAACAGGCGTAACGCTCCTGCGTTCAAAGGGGCAGTAACGTATGATTAATGCAACAGGCGTAACGCTCCTGCGTTCAAAGGGGCAGTAACGTATGATTAATGCAACAGGCGTAACGCTCCTGCGTTCAAAGGGGCGGTAAAGTATGATTAATGCAACAGGCGTAACGCTCCTGCATTCCAAGGGTCGGTAACGTATGATTAATGCAACAGGAGTAACGCTCCTGCATTCAAAGGGGCGGTAACGTATGATTAATGCAACAGGCGTAACACTTCTGCGTTCAAAGGGGCGGTATTGTATGATTAATGCATCAGGCATAACGCTCCAGCGTTCAAAGGGGCACTAACGTATGGTTTATGCAACAGGCGTAGCGCTCCTGCGTTCAAAGGGGCAGTAACGTATGATTAATGCAACAGGCGTAACGCTCCTGCATTCAAAGGGGCAGTAACGTATGATTAATGCAACAGGCGTAATGCTCCTGCGTTCAAAGGGGCAGTAACGTATGATTAATGCAACAGGTGTAATGCTCCTGCGTTCAAAGGGGCAGTAACGTATGATTAATGCAACAGGCGTAACGCTCCTGCATTCCAAGGGGCGGTAACGTATGATTAATGCAACAGGCGTAACGCTCCTGCATTCAAAGGGGCGGTAACGTATGATTAATGCAACAGGCGTAACACTTCTGCGTTCAAAGGGGCGGTATTGTATGATTAATGCAACAGGCGTAACGCTCCTGAGTTCAAAGGGGCAGTAAGGTATGATTAATGCAACAGGCGTAACGCTCCTGCTTTCAAAGGGGCAGTAACTTATGATTAATGCAACAAGCGTAACGCTCCTGCGTTCAAAGGGGCAGTAACATATGATTAATGCAACAGGCGTAACGCTCCTGCGCTCAAAGGGCCAGTAACGTATGATTAATGCAACAGGCGTGACGCTCCTGCGTTCAAAGGGGCAGTAATGTATGACTAATGCAACAGGCGTAATGCTCCTGCATTCAAAGGGGCAGTAACTTATGATTAATGCAACAAGCGTAATGCTCCTGCGATCAAAGGGGCAGTAACGCATGATTAATGCAACAGGCGTAACGCTCCTGCATTCAAAGGGGCAGTAACGTATGATTAATGCAACAGGCGTAATGCTCCTGCGATCAAAGGGGCAGTAACGCATGATTAATGCAACAGGTGTAGCGCTCCTGCGTTCAAAGGGGCAGTAACGTATGGCTAATGCAACAGGCATAGTGCTCCTGCATTCAAAGGGGCAGTAATGTATAACTAATGCAACAGGCGTAACGCATCTGCTTTCAAAGGGGCAGTAACGTATGATTAATGCAACAGGCGTAACGCTCCTGCATTCAAAGGGCCAGTAATGTATGATTAATGCAACAGGCGTAACACTCCTGCGTTCAAAGTGCCAGTAACGTATGATTAATGCAACAGGCGTAACGCTGCTGCGTTCAAAGGGCCAGTAACGTATGATTAATGCAACAGGCATAACGCTCCTGCGTTCAAGGGGGCAGTAACGTATGATTAATGCAACAGGCATAACGCTCCTGCATTCAAAGGGGCAGTAATGAATGATTAATGCAACAGGCATAACGCTCCTGCGTTCAAAGGGGCCGTAATGTATGATTAATGCAACAGGCGTAATGCTCCTTCGTTCAAAGGGGCAGTAACGTATGATTAATGCAGTCAAAGGGGCAGTAACGTATGATTAATACAACAGGCATAATGCTCCTGCATTTAAAGGGGCAGTAACTTATGATTAATGCAACTGTCGTAACCCTCCTGCGTTCAAAGGGGCACTAACATATGGTTTATGCAACAGGCATAACGCTCCTGCATTCAAAGGGGCAGTAACGTATGATTAATGCAACAGGCGTAACGCTCCTGCGTTCAAAGGGGCAGTAACGTATGATTAATGCAACAGGCGTAACGCTCCTGCGTTCAAAGGGGCACTAACGTATGGTTTATGCAACAGGCGCGACGCTCCTGCGTTCAAAGGTGCAGTAAAGTATGATTAATGCAACAGGCGTAACGCTCCTGCATTCAAAGGGGCGGTAACGTATGATTAATGCAACAGGCTCCTGCGTTCATAGGGGCAGTAACGTATGGTTTATGCAACAGGCATAACGCTCCTGCGTTCAAAGGGGCAGTACCGTATGATTAATGCAACAGGCGTAACGCTCCTGCGTTCAAAGGGGCACTAACTTATGGTTTATGCAACAGGCGCGACGCTCCTGTGTTCAAAGGGGCAGTAACGTATGATTAATGCAACAGGCGTAACGCTCCTGCGTTCAAAGGGCCAGTAACGTATGATTAATGCAACAGGCGTAACGCTCCTGCGTTCAAAGGGGCAGTAACGTATGATTAATGCAACAGGCGTAGCGCTCCTGCGTTCAAAGGGGCAGTAACGTATGATTAATGCAACAGGCGTAACGCTCCTGCTTTCAAAGGGGCAGTAACGTATGATTAATGCAACAGGCATAACGCTCCTGCGTTCAAAGGGGCAGTAACGTATGATTAATGCAACAGGCGTAACGCTCCTGCGTTCAAAGGGGCAGTAACGTATGATTAATGCAACAGGCGTAACGCTCCTGCGTTCAAAGGGGCAGTAACGTATGATTAATGCAACAGGCGTAACGCTCCTGCGTTCAAAGGGGCAGTAACGTATGATTAATGCAACAGGCGTAGCGCTCCTGCGTTCAAAGGGGCAGTAACGTATGATTAATGCAACAGGCGTAACGCTCCTGCGTTCAAAGGGGCAGTAACGTATGATTAATGCAACAGGCGTAACGCTCCTGCGTTCAAAGGGGCAGTAACGTATGATTAATGCAACAGGCGTAACGCTCCTGCGTTCAAAGGGGCAGTAACGTATGATTAATGCAACAGGCGTAACGCTCCTGCATTCCAAGGGGCGGTAACGTATGATTAATGCAACAGGCGTAACGCTCCTGCATTCAAAGGGGCGGTAACGTATGATTAATGCAACAGGCGTAACACTTCTGCGTTCAAAGGGGCGGTATTGTATGATTAATGCAACAGGCGTAACGCTCCTGAGTTCAAAGGGGCAGTAAGGTATGATTAATGCAACAGGCGTAACGCTCCTGCTTTCAAAGGGGCAGTAACGTATGATTAATGCAACAAGCGTAACGCTCCTGCGTTCAAAGGGGCAGTAACATATGATTAATGCAACAGGCGTAACGCTCCTGCGCTCAAAGGGCCAGTAACGTATGATTAATGCAACAGGCGTGACGCTCCTGCGTTCAAAGGGGCAGTAATGTATGACTAATGCAACAGGCGTAATGCTCCTGCATTCAAAGGGGCAGTAACTTATGATTAATGCAACAAGCGTAATGCTCCTGCGATCAAAGGGGCAGTAACGCATGATTAATGCAACAGGCGTAACGCTCCTGCATTCAAAGGGGCAGTAACGTATGATTAATGCAACAGGCGTAATGCTCCTGCGATCAAAGGGGCAGTAACGCATGATTAATGCAACAGGTGTAGCGCTCCTGCGTTCAAAGGGGCAGTAACGTATGGCTAATGCAACAGGCATAGTGCTCCTGCATTCAAAGGGGCAGTAATGTATAACTAATGCAACAGGCGTAACGCATCTGCTTTCAAAGGGGCAGTAACGTGTGATTAATGCAACAGGCGTAACGCTCCTGCATTCAAAGGGCCAGTAATGTATGATTAATGCAACAGGGGTAACACTCCTGCGTTCAAAGTGCCAGTAACGTATGATTAATGCCACAGGCGTAACGCTGCTGCGTTCAAAGGGCCAGTAACGTATGATTATTGCAACAGGCATAACGCTCCTGCGTTCAAGGGGGCAGTAACGTATGATTAATGCAACAGGCATAACGCTCCTGCATTCAAAGGGGCAGTAATGAATGATTAATGCAACTGTCGTAACCCTCCTGCGTTCAAAGGGGCACTAACATATGGTTTATGCAACAGGCATAACGCTCCTGCGTTCAAAGGGGCAGTAACATATGATTAATGCAACAGGCGTAACGCTCCTGCGTTCAAAGGGGCAGTAACATATGATGAATGCAACAGGCGTAACGCTCTTGTGTTCAAAGGGGCAGTAACGTATGATTAATGCAACAGGCGTAACGCTCCTGCGTTCAAAGGGGCGGTAACGTATGGTTTATGCAACAGGCGTAACGCTCCTGCGTTCAAAGAGGCAGTAACGTATGATTAATGCAACAGGCGTAACGCTCTTACGTTCAAAGGGGCAGTAACCTATGATTAATGCAACAGGTGTAAAGCTCCTGCGTTCAAAGGAGCACTAACGTATGGTTTATGCAACAGGCGTAACGCTCCTGCGTTCAAAGAGGCAGTAACGTATGATTAATGCAACAGGCGTAACGCTCTTACGTTCAAAGGGGCAGTAACCTATGATTAATGCATCAGGCATAACGCTCCTGCGTTCAAAGGGGCACTAACGTATGGTTAATGCAACAGGCGTAACGCTCCTGCGTTCAAAGGGGCACTAACGTATGGTTTATGCAACAGGCATAACGCTCCTGCGTTCAAAGGGGCAGAAACGTATGATTAATACAACAGGCATAACGCTCCTGCTATCAAAGGGGCACTAACCTATGATTAATGCAACAGGCGTAACGCTCCGGCGTTCAAAGGGGTGGTAACGTATAATTAATGCATCAGGCGTAACGCTCTTGGGTTTAAAGGGTCAGTAAAGTATGATTAATGCAACAGGCGTAACGCTCCTGCGTTCAAAGAGGCAGTAACGTATGATTAATGCAACAGGCGTAACGCTCTTACGGTCAAAGGGGCAGTAACCTATGATTAATGCAACAGGCGTAACGCTCCTGCGTTCAAAGGGGCGGTAATGTATGATTAATGCATCAGGCGTAACGCTCCTGCGTTCAAAGGGGCGGTAACGTATGGTTTATGCAACAGGCGTAACGCTCCTGCGTTCAAAGAGGCAGTAATGTATGATTAATGCAACAGGCGTAACGCTCTTACGTTCAAAGGGGCAGTAACCTATGATTAATGCAACAGGTGTAACGCTCCTGCGTTCAAAGGAGCACTAACGTATGGTTTATGCAACAGGCGTAACGCTCCTGCGTTTAAAGAGGCAGTAACGTATGATTAATGCAACAGGCGTAACGCTCTTACGTTCAAAGGGGCAGTAACCTATGATTAATGCAACAGGCGTAACGCTCCTGCGTTCAAAGGGGCGGTAACGTATGATTAATGCATCAGGCGTAACGCTCTTGGGTTCAAAGGGTCAGTAACGTATGATTAATGCATCAGGCATAACGCTCCTGCGTTCAAAGGGGCACTAACGTATGGTTTATGCAACAGGCGTAGCGCTCCTGCGTTCAAAGGGGCAGTAACGTATGATTAATGCAACAGGCGTAACGCTCCTGCGTTCAAAGGGGCAGTAACGTATGATTAATGCAACAGGCGTAATGCTCCTGCGTTCAAAGGGGCAGTAACGTATGATTAATGCAACAGGCGTAACGCTCCTGCGTTCAAAGGGGCAGTAACGTATGATTAATGCAACAGGCGTAACGCTCCTGCATTCCAAGGGGCGGTAACGTATGATTAATGCAACAGGCGTAACGCTCCTGCATTCAAAGGGGCGGTAACGTATGATTAATGCAACAGGCGTAACACTTCTGAGTTCAAAGGGGCGGTATTGTATGATTAATGCAACAGGCGTAACGCTCCTGCTTTCAAAGGGGCAGTAACTTATGATTAATGCAACAAGCGTAACTGTTAGACGGACCGGGAGGGTCGGCCGAGGATAAGGGGAGAGGTCTCCGGGGAGAGCCGTCTCCAGTGAATCGTACAGACAAGTAACTCCCCCCCCACAGACGGACACCACACAATGATAAAGTTCAACGATACTTTATAGGCAATTCTTCAAGTACGGTAGAATGGTACAAGGAGGTCTGGACTCAGGGGTCCCCTCTATTCTGGTCTCTGTTTGGGGAAAGGGTAGCGGGACAGTCTTGTTACCAAAGAGATGGAAATAGCTCTCAATCCTCGAGCTCGGTGGTGTAGATGAACGGGCCGCGGCGGAGCCAGCAGGTCCCGTGATGGATGAAGGAAGACGACGGTCCGCGGCAGAGCCAGCAGGTCCCGATGAAGGTGGTGGTTACAAACGGTCCGCGGCCACGCCAGCAGGTCCCGACGACGATGAAGGATAGGGTGGTTCCCAAAGCCGCGGCAGCGCCAGCAGGCAAGACGAGGGTGCACAAGACAGAGCTACGGCAGCGCCAGTAGTCCGTCAAGGATGAGTTCTTCTTTGCGTCTCTCGACTCCAAGATACAACTCCCGTCTGGCTCTGGAGCTGTCCCAGTTATAGGGCTGGTGTGCTTTGATGTCCGGACCCTCGCACTTGGAGGTCGGGAGGTCCGGGATGAGGGGGTTCAGACACCCAGCAGGGGGGTGGAGCCAGCGCCCGGGGAGGCGATGGGCGAGCGGTACTTGGCGGGGGAGAGCCATCGACACCTCTTGCTCCCATTGACTGACCAAGTAGCCCGCTCACCTCCTGGGTGGATGTTGGTGCCGGAATGTCTGAGGCCTGGCCGGGCCCAGGGTTGAGGTTGATCGGGGGCCAGGCGGCCTCGTGGTGGAGTGTCCAAGATGGCGCCCAGGATGGGCGCGCAGGCCGGTAGTGGGTCGGCCTACGCGGTCAACAGGTTCGAGTGTAGGGGTCCCTGCGGGGACGGTGGACGTGCAATGGTGGTGTGTGGTACTTGCGTGGCTGGTTCGGACCTGGTTGGGCCGGGGGAGAGCGGCCCCTCATGTGGCCTGTCCAACATGCGTCCCCCCCAGCTGAAGGCGGGGAGAGTTACCCATTCTCTTGGGGACTCTTCTCGTCGAGGCGGAAGAACCGGGACAGGCCATCTGCGTTGGCGTGATCTGGCCCAGGCCGATGTTCAACTGTGAAGTCCATCCCTTGTAGGGAGATGGACCAGCGTAGTAACTTCGGGTTTTCCCCCCGCATCTGCATCAGCCACTGCAGGGGTCGGTGGTCGGTCTGTACCCGAAAGGGTGTGCCAAAAAGGTAGGGCCGGAGCTTCTTGAGGGCCCATACCACCGCAAAGGCCTCCCTCTCTATGGTGCTCCAGCGTTGTTCCCGTGGTAGGAGTCGCCGGCTGATGAAGGCCACCGGCTGATCACGGCCTTCGGTGTTCACTTGAGACAGGACTGCCCCAATGCCATGGTCGGAGGCATCCGTCTGGACGATGAACTCCCGGCTGTAGTCGGGGGCCTGGAGCACAGGGGCGGAGCACATGGCGGCTTTCAATTGTTCAAATGCAGCTTGACACTCTGGGGTCCAGTTGACTTTCTGGGGCTGATTTTTTGACGTGAGCTCTGTGAGGGGCCTCACGATAGTACCATAGTCTTTCACGAACCTTCGGTAATAGCCCGTGAGGCCCAGGAAGGCCCGTACCTCGGTCTGGGTAATGGGGGGCTGCCAGGACTGGATGGCGGCAATTTTTAGCTGCAGAGGGGCCACCAGGCCGCTTCCCACCGGGTGCCCGAGGTAGGTTACAGACCCTTGCCCAATTTGACATTTGCTGGCCTTGATCGTGAGGCCAGCTTGCTGAAGGGCGTGCAGCACTGCTCGGAGGTGGCGGAGGTGCTCGGACCACTGGTTGCTGTATACAGCGATGTCGTCTAGGTAGGCGGCGCTGAATCCTTCGAGCCCCGCCAGGACATGATTGACGAGTCGTTGGAATGTTGCTGGTGCATTCTTCATGCCGAAGGGCATGACTGTGAAATGGTAATGGCCATCGGGAGTGGAGAAGGCAGAACGTTCTTGTGCCTGGGGTGTGAGGCCGATTTGCCAGTAGCCCGCCGTCAGGTCGAAGATACTGAGGTAGCGGGCAGCTCCCATGCGGTCGATTAGTTCATCTGCCCGGGGGATGGGATGTGCGTCTGTCCTGGTGACCGCATTCGAGCCCCGGTAGTCGACGCAGAACCGGAGTTCTGGTGTGGTGCCGGGGGCAGCTGCTTTGGGGACCAGTACTACAGGGCTGGCCCAGGGGCTGTCTGAGGGCTCGATGACCCCGAGCGTGAGCATTTTGGCTACTTCCTCCTGGATGCAGGCCCGTACCCGATCTGGCACGCGGTAGGCCCGGTGGCGGATAGGGGGGCTGTCCCCCGTGTCCACATCGTGCGTACACCAGGAAGTGACACCTGGGGTGAGGGAGAACAGGCTGGCGAATTGTGACAGGAGAACTTGGCACTCCTGGCGTTGCTCTCGGGTGAGGGCCTCTGAGAGTCGGACCCCCTCTACGGAACCATCTTTCTCCCGCGTTCGTAGGAGGTCCGGGAGGGGCTCGGAGTCCTCTTCAGCCCCATTGTCTGTGGCCATCAGGAGGCTGAGTTCTGTCCGTACAAAGTGCGGTTTCAGTCTGTTAGCGTGGAGGACCCGGAGGGGGTTCCGGGAAGATTCCAAGTCGATGAGGTAGGTAGCCGGACCCTTGCGCTCGACCACTTTGAAGGGCCCTGTCCACTTGTCTTGTAGGGCGCAGGGTTCGGTGGGGGACATCACCCATACCTGTTGCCCAGGTTCAAATTCGATGGAGGAGGCATTCCGGTCATACCACCTTTTCATGTCCTCTTGACTGGCCTCTAGGTTGGCTTTTGCTAGTCCTCGGAATCGCCGGGTCTGGTTGCGGAGTGTTAGGAGGTAGCGAAAAACATCTGGTGGGTTCTTTAGAGGGGGCATCTCCCAGCCTTCCTTAACTAGGCTGAGCGGCCCTACGATATCGATTCCGACCCTCTCGAACGGGGTGGTGACCACGGGAAAAGGTTGCAGGGGGGCTTTCAGTTTGCGGCCGCTCTTCCCACTGGCTTGGCACGTGGGGCAAGATCGGCAATGCTGGTGTACATTGTCCCTCATTTTGGGCCAGAAGAAGTGGGTCACCAGGCGGCTATAGGTTTTGTCTTGACCCAAGTGTCCTGCCAGGGGGACATCGTGGGCCAGGTTTAGCAGAAAGTCTCTAAAACGGAGGGGTACCACTAGGACTCGGCTGGCCCCCAGCTCCGCGATTCTTTGCTCACTGTACAGCAGATCATTGTCCCAGTAGACCCAGTGAGTTCCGGAGGTATCCCCTGCGCTTTGGGCTAGCGCTTGCTGGCGGAGTCCCTCGAGGGAGGGACAGGTCTTTTGTTCTTGGCGAAATTGTTCTTGCGTGGGCCCCCCCTCTTGAGGCCACTGGTCGAGGGTAGCGAGGTCTGGAGGTTGAGCTGGTTCGGGGGGGACGTCACGGTCGGTGGTTTCGGCGGGGGCGACCGGAGGCGGTGGCGCCGGCCATTCGAGTTCCTCTGGGCGGGTGTTGGCACGGGCGGTCATGGACCGGGTGGTGACGCACGCCCAGTCCGGGACGCCCAGCATCCCCAGGTGCTCTTTTCGTTCGACTGCTGCCCATGGAGAGCTTTCCAGGTCATTACCCAGGAGGCAGTCTACGGGGGCATCATCTCGGACCGTCACCTTCAACATGCCGGAGACCCCTCCCCATTCGAAGGGGACGCAGGCCATCCGACACAGACTTTCTGAGTTATCGGCTGAACGTACAGGGCAGAGAATGTTTGGTAAGTATTGTTCGGGGGTCACCAGGTGACAGCGGACGGCTGTTACGCTGGCCCCAGTGTCACGAAGGGCTTCAGCCCGGCGTCCATTGATGCCCACCCATTGGCTGTACTTCTGGGTATTAGCGGGTAGGGGGACCCGCGGGACCATGTCTCTCCCCCCTAGGCAGGCGAGAGCCATGGCGGCTGGCTCCCATTCTTGGTGTTCCTGTTCATATTCTTCTTGTTCCTCTGAGATCTGTTCCTCCCCCAGAGCAGCAGCGGCTACTTGGCGGGGTCTTGGGCTCTGGTACTGGGGGCAGTTTGGGTCGTTTGCATAGTGTCCGACTCGTTGGCATCGATGGCAGGTAACATTGGCTCGATGTCCCGGTCGCGCTGGGGTGCTGCCCCGGTTGGCCGGGGGGGTGGGGCTGGTAGTGAGGGTGACCGGAGCGTTGCTTCTTCCGCGTCCTTGGCCTCCACCTCCTCGGGGACGGTGCTGACCATTGTTGTTCCGGTTCTGTTCGGAGGGCCCATTTCGACTCACTCTGGTGATCTCCCACCGGTCTGCTTCAGCTGCGAGCTGCCGGGGATCCGTTAACTTGCTGTCGAGGAGGTGCTGACGAAGTTTAATGAAGCAATTGTTCGACAGATGCTCCCATACCATAAGATTGAACAGTTGTTCGTAGGTTGTGACCCTGCTTCCTTTGATCCAGCCCTCGAAGGCTCGGCTAAAGTAATTGACATAGTCCACCCAAGTTGTACCTGGGATGCGGGTGCAGTCTCGGAACCTCTGCCGGTACATCTCGGGTGTGAGGCCATAGCGGGTGAGGAGTGCAGCTTTCATATGGTCATAGGAGGTCATCTGGTGGTCCGGGAGTTGCAGCAGGGCGTCGCGGCCCTCATTGAGGAATCTCCCCCACAGACCGGCCCCCCAATCGCTCTTATCGATCCGGTGTGCAGTCATAGCGATTTCATAGGCCTTAAACCATTGCTGGATGTCGTCCTCTCGGAAGTATTCTCGAACGACATCCTTGGGGATGTGTACCTTCTTCTCTGTTGCCCCTGGAGTGTGGGGTTGCTCGGGCACCCCTGCTTCTTTATTCTGTTTGCGTAGGTCGATTTCCGCTAATTTCCGCTCATGTTCATATGCCAGTTTCTTTTCCTCGAGCTCCCTTTGTCTCTGTTTCTCCTCTCTTTCTTCTCGGAGACGCAGGTGCTCTAAGTTGATTTTCTGTTCGGCCAACTTTAGTTCAACGTCCATTTTGAGCCGGGCCATTTCCAGCTCGTGTAGTCGGGTTCTTTCTCGTTCCTGGATCTCGTCTGGCGAGAGACCCGTTCTTCGTTCTTCAGGGGCCATGGGGGTTTGTGCTGCTATGTCTTGATCGGGGGTTCCGGCAGCCCCGGTTTCTGCCCAAGATTCCAGGGCCTGCTTAAAGTCATCTTTGGTATTTAGTCCGGTGGTAGCGATACCTAATTCGATACAGAACTGTTTAAGTTCACGATGGCTGTACTCGTCCAATTTCTCCATCTGGAATTTCTCCGTTGATCCGCTGTCTTTAGTTGACATCGTGATTTGCCGTGGGGTGAGCTACTCTCTGTACGGTTTATGCGGTGATTCGGATCCCGTCGCTGGCCACCAATGTTAGACGGACCGGGAGGGTCGGCCGAGGATAAGGGGAGAGGTCTCCGGGGAGAGCCGTCTCCAGTGAATCGTACAGACAAGTAACTCCCCCCCCACAGACGGACACCACACAATGATAAAGTTCAACGATACTTTATAGGCAATTCTTCAAGTACGGTAGAATGGTACAAGGAGGTCTGGACTCAGGGGTCCCCTCTATTCTGGTCTCTGTTTGGGGAAAGGGTAGCGGGACAGTCTTGTTACCAAAGAGATGGAAATAGCTCTCAATCCTCGAGCTCGGTGGTGTAGATGAACGGGCCGCGGCGGAGCCAGCAGGTCCCGTGATGGATGAAGGAAGACGACGGTCCGCGGCAGAGCCAGCAGGTCCCGATGAAGGTGGTGGTTACAAACGGTCCGCGGCCACGCCAGCAGGTCCCGACGACGATGAAGGATAGGGTGGTTCCCAAAGCCGCGGCAGCGCCAGCAGGCAAGACGAGGGTGCACAAGACAGAGCTACGGCAGCGCCAGTAGTCCGTCAAGGATGAGTTCTTCTTTGCGTCTCTCGACTCCAAGATACAACTCCCGTCTGGCTCTGGAGCTGTCCCAGTTATAGGGCTGGTGTGCTTTGATGTCCGGACCCTCGCACTTGGAGGTCGGGAGGTCCGGGATGAGGGGGTTCAGACACCCAGCAGGGGGGTGGAGCCAGCGCCCGGGGAGGCGATGGGCGAGCGGTACTTGGCGGGGGAGAGCCATCGACACCTCTTGCTCCCATTGACTGACCAAGTAGCCCGCTCACCTCCTGGGTGGATGTTGGTGCCGGAATGTCTGAGGCCTGGCCGGGCCCAGGGTTGAGGTTGATCGGGGGCCAGGCGGCCTCGTGGTGGAGTGTCCAAGATGGCGCCCAGGATGGGCGCGCAGGCCGGTAGTGGGTCGGCCTACGCGGTCAACAGGTTCGAGTGTAGGGGTCCCTGCGGGGACGGTGGACGTACAATGGTGGTGTGTGGTACTTGCGTGGCTGGTTCGGACCTGGTTGGGCCGGGGGAGAGCGGCCCTTCATGTGGCCTGTCCAACAGTAACGCTCCTGCGTTCAAAGGGGCAGTAACATATGATTAATGCAACAGGCGTAACGCTCCTGCGCTCAAAGGGCCAGTAACGTATGATTAATGCAACAGGCGTGACGCTCCTGCGTTCAAAGGGGCAGTAATGTATGACTAATGCAACAGGCGTAATGCTCCTGCATTCAAAGGGGCAGTAACTTATGATTAATGCAACAAGCGTAATGCTCCTGCGATCAAAGGGGCAGTAACGCATGATTAATGCAACAGGCGTAACGCTCCTGCATTCAAAGGGGCAGTAACTTATGATTAATGCAACAGGCGTAATGCTCCTGCGATCAAAGGGGCAGTAACGCATGATTAATGCAACAGGTGTAGCGCTCCTGCGTTCAAAGGGGCAGTAACGTATGGCTAATGCAACAGGCATAGTGCTCCTGCATTCAAAGGGGCAGTAATGTATAACTAATGCAACAGGCGTAACGCATCTGCTTTCAAAGGGGCAGTAACGTATGATTAATGCAACAGGCGTAACGCTCCTGCATTCAAAGGGCCAGTAATGTATGATTAATGCAACAGGCGTAACACTCCTGCGTTCAAAGTGCCAGTAACGTATGATTAATGCAACAGGCGTAATGCTGCTGCGTTCAAAGGGCCAGTAACGTATGATTAATGCAACAGGCATAACGCTCCTGCATTCAAGGGGGCAGTAACGTATGATTAATGCAACAGCTATAACGCTCCTGCATTCAAAGGGGCAGTAATGAATGATTAATGCAACAGGCATAACGCTCCTGTGTTCAAAGGGGCCGTAATGTATGATTAATGCAACAGGCGTAATGCTCCTTTGTTCAAAGGGGCAGTAACGTATGATTAATGCAACAGGCGTAACGCTCCTGCGTTCAAAGGGGCGGTAACGTATGATTAATGCATCAGGCGTAACGCTCTTGGGTTCAAAGGGTCAGTAACGTATGATTAATGCATCAGGCATAACGCTCCTGCGTTCAAAGGGGCACTAACGTATGGTTTATGCAACAGGCGTAGCGCTCCTGCGTTCAAAGGGGCAGTAACGTATGATTAATGCAACAGGCGTAACACTCCTGCGTTCAAAGGGGCAGTAACGTATGATTAATGCAACAGGCGTAATGCTCCTGCGTTCAAAGGGGCAGTAACGTATGATTAATGCAACAGGCGTAACGCTCCTGCGTTCAAAGGGGCAGTAACGTATGATTAATGCAACAGGCGTAGCGCTCCTGCGTTCAAAGGGGCAGTAACGTATGATTAATGCAACAGGCGTAACGCTCCTGCGTTCAAAGGGGCAGTAACGTATGATTAATGCAACAGGCGTAACGCTCCTGCGTTCAAAGGGGCAGTAACGTATGATTAATGCAACAGGCGTAACGCTCCTGCGTTCAAAGGGGCAGTAACGTATGATTAATGCAACAGGCGTAACGCTCCTGCATTCCAAGGGGCGGTAACGTATGATTAATGCAACAGGCGTAACGCTCCTGCATTCAAAGGGGCGGTAACGTATGATTAATGCAACAGGCGTAACACTTCTGCGTTCAAAGGGGCGGTATTGTATGATTAATGCAACAGGCGTAACGCTCCTGCTTTCAAAGGGGCAGTAACTTATGATTAATGCAACAAGCGTAACGCTCCTGCGTTCAAAGGGGCAGTAACATATGATTAATGCAACAGGCGTAACGCTCCTGCGCTCAAAGGGCCAGTAACGTATGATTAATGCAACAGGCGTGACGCTCCTGCGTTCAAAGGGGCAGTAATGTATGACTAATGCAACAGGCGTAATGCTCCTGCATTCAAAGGGGCAGTAACTTATGATTAATGCAACAAGCGTAATGCTCCTGCGATCAAAGGGGCAGTAACGCATGATTAATGCAACAGGCGTAACGCTCCTGCATTCAAAGGGGCAGTAACTTATGATTAATGCAACAGGTGTAATGCTCCTGCGATCAAAGGGGCAGTAACGCATGATTAATGCAACAGGTGTAGCGCTCCTGCGTTCAAAGGGGCAGTAACGTATGGCTAATGCAACAGGCATAGTGCTCCTGCATTCAAAGGGGCAGTAATGTATAACTAATGCAACAGGCGTAACGCATCTGCTTTCAAAGGGGCAGTAACGTATGATTAATGCAACAGGCGTAACGCTCCTGCATTCAAAGGGCCAGTAATGTATGATTAATGCAACAGGCGTAACACTCCTGCGTTCAAAGTGCCAGTAACGTATGATTAATGCAACAGGCGTAACGCTGCTGCTTTCAAAGGGCCAGTAACGTATGATTAATGCAACAGGCATAACGCTCCTGCATTCAAGGGGGCAGTAACGTATGATTAATGCAACAGCTATAACGCTCCTGCATTCAAAGGGGCAGTAATGAATGATTAATGCAACAGGCATAACGCTCCTGTGTTCAAAGGGGCCGTAATGTATGATTAATGCAACAGGCGTAATGCTCCTTTGTTCAAAGGGGCAGTAACGTATGATTAATGCAGTCAAAGGGGCAGTAACGTATGATTAATACAACAGGCATAATGCTCCTGCATTTAAAGGGGCAGTAACCTATGATTAATGCAACTGTCGTAACCCTCCTGCGTTCAAAGGGGCACTAACATATGGTTTATGCAACAGGCATAACGCTCCTGCGTTCAAAGGGGCAGTAACGTATGATTAATGCAACAGGCGTAACGCTCCTGCGTTCAAAGGGGCAGTAACGTATGATGAATGCAACAGGCGTAACGCTCTTGTGTTCAAAGGGGCAGTAACGTATGATTAATGCAACAGGCGTAACGCTCCTGCGTTCAAAGGGGCGGTAACGTATGGTTTATGCAACAGGCGTAACGCTCCTGCGTTCAAAGAGGCAGTAACGTATGATTAATGCAACAGGCGTAACGCTCTTACGTTCAAAGGGGCAGTAACCTATGATTAATGCAACAGGTGTAACGCTCCTGCGTTCAAAGGAGCACTAACGTATGGTTTATGCAACAGGCGGAACGCTCCTGCGTTCAAAGAGGCAGTAACGTATGATTAATGCAACAGGCGTAACGCTCTTACGTTCAAAGGGGCAGTAACCTATGATTAATGCAACAGGCGTAACGCTCCTGAGTTCAAAGGGGCGGTAACGTATGATTAATGCATCAGGCGTAACGCTCTTGGGTTTATAGGGTCAGTAACGTATGATTAATGCATCAGGCATAACGCTCCTGCGTTCAAAGGGGCACTAACGTATGGTTTATGCAACAGGCGTAACGCTCCTGCGTTCAAAGGGGCACTAACGTATGGTTTATGCAACAGGCATAACGCTCCTGCGTTCAAAGGGGCAGAAACGTATGATTAATACAACAGGCATAACGCTCCTGCTATCAAAGGGGCACTAACCTATGATTAATGCAACAGGCGTAACGCTCCGGCGTTCAAAGGGGTGGTAACGTATGATTAATGCAACAAGCGTAACACTCCTGCGTTCAAAGGGGCAGTAACATATGAATAATGCAACAGGCGTAACGCTCCTGCGCTCAAAGGGCCAGTAACGTATGATTAATGCAACAGGCGTGACGCTCCTGCGTTCAAAGGGGCAGTAATGTATGACTAATGCAACAGGCGTAATGCTCCTGCATTCAAAGGGGCAGTAACTTATGATTAATGCAACAAGCGTAATGCTCCTGCGATCAAAGGGGCAGTAACGCATGACTAACGCAACAGGCGTAACGCTCCTGCATTCAAAGGGGCAGTAACGTATGATTAATGCAACAGGCGTAATGCTCCTGCGATCAAAGGGGCAGTAACGCATGATTAATGCAACAGGTGTAGCGCTCCTGCGTTCAAAGGGGCAGTAACGTATGGCTAATGCAACAGGCATAGTGCTCCTGCATTCAAAGGGGCAGTAATGTATAACTAATGCAACAGGCGTAACGCATCTGCTTTCAAAGGGGCAGTAACGTATGATTAATGCAACAGGCGTAACGCTCCTGCATTCAAAGGGCCAGTAATGTATGATTAATGCAACAGGCGTAACACTCCTGCGTTCAAAGTGCCAGTAACGTATGATTAATGCAACAGGCGTAATGCTGCTGCGTTCAAAGGGCCAGTAACGTATGATTAATGCAACAGGCATAACGCTCCTGCATTCAAGGGGGCAGTAACGTATGATTAATGCAACAGCTATAACGCTCCTGCATTCAAAGGGGCAGTAATGAATGATTAATGCAACAGGCATAACGCTCCTGTGTTCAAAGGGGCCGTAATGTATGATTAATGCAACAGGCGTAATGCTCCTTTGTTCAAAGGGGCAGTAACGTATGATTAATGCAACAGGCGTAACGCTCCTGCGTTCAAAGGGGCGGTAACGTATGATTAATGCATCAGGCGTAACGCTCTTGGGTTCAAAGGGTCAGTAACGTATGATTAATGCATCAGGCATAACGCTCCTGCGTTCAAAGGGGCACTAACGTATGGTTTATGCAACAGGCGTAGCGCTCCTGCGTTCAAAGGGGCAGTAACGTATGATTAATGCAACAGGCGTAACACTCCTGCGTTCAAAGGGGCAGTAACGTATGATTAATGCAATAGGCGTAATGCTCCTGCGTTCAAAGGGGCAGTAACGTATGATTAATGCAACAGGCGTAACGCTCCTGCGTTCAAAGGGGCAGTAACGTATGATTAATGCAACAGGCGTAACGCTCCTGCATTCCAAGGGGCGGTAACGTATGATTAATGCAACAGGCGTAACGCTCCTGCATTCAAAGGGGCGGTAACGTATGATTAATGCAACAGGCGTAACACTTCTGCGTTCAAAGGGGCGGTATTGTATGATTAATGCAACAGGCGTAACGCTCCTGCTTTTAAAGGGGCAGTAACTTATGATTAATGCAACAAGCGTAACGCTCCTGCGTTCAAAGGGGCAGTAACATATGATTAATGCAACAGGCGTAACGCTCCTGCGCTCAAAGGGCCAGTAACGTATGATTAATGCAACAGGCGTGACGCTCCTGCGTTCAAAGGGGCAGTAATGTATGACTAATGCAACAGGCGTAATGCTCCTGCATTCAAAGGGGCAGTAACTTATGATTAATGCAACAAGCGTAATGCTCCTGCGATCAAAGGGGCAGTAACGCATGATTAATGCAACAGGCGTAACGCTCCTGCATTCAAAGGGGCAGTAACTTATGATTAATGCAACAGGTGTAATGCTCCTGCGATCAAAGGGGCAGTAACGCATGATTAATGCAACAGGTGTAGCGCTCCTGCGTTCAAAGGGGCAGTAACGTATGGCTAATGCAACAGGCATAGTGCTCCTGCATTCAAAGGGGCAGTAATGTATAACTAATGCAACAGGCGTAACGCATCTGCTTTCAAAGGGGCAGTAACGTATGATTAATGCAACAGGCGTAACGCTCCTGCATTCAAAGGGCCAGTAATGTATGATTAATGCAACAGGCGTAACACTCCTGCGTTCAAAGTGCCAGTAACGTATGATTAATGCAACAGGCGTAACGCTTCTGCTTTCAAAGGGCCAGTAACGTATGATTAATGCAACAGGCATAACGCTCCTGCATTCAAGGGGGCAGTAACGTATGATTAATGCAACAGCTATAACGCTCCTGCATTCAAAGGGGCAGTAATGAATGATTAATGCAACAGGCATAACGCTCCTGTGTTCAAAGGGGCCGTAATGTATGATTAATGCAACAGGCGTAATGCTCCTTTGTTCAAAGGGGCAGTAACGTATGATTAATGCAGTCAAAGGGGCAGTAACGTATGATTAATACAACAGGCATAATGCTCCTGCATTTAAAGGGGCAGTAACCTATGATTAATGCAACTGTCGTAACCCTCCTGCGTTCAAAGGGGCACTAACATATGGTTTATGCAACAGGCATAACGCTCCTGCGTTCAAAGGGGCAGTAACGTATGATTAATGCAACAGGCGTAACGCTCCTGCGTTCAAAGGGGCAGTAACGTATGATGAATGCAACAGGCGTAACGCTCTTGTGTTCAAAGGGGCAGTAACGTATGATTAATGCAACAGGCGTAACGCTCCTGCGTTCAAAGGGGCGGTAACGTATGGTTTATGCAACAGGCGTAACGCTCCTGCGTTCAAAGAGGCAGTAACGTATGATTAATGCAACAGGCGTAACGCTCTTACGTTCAAAGGGGCAGTAACCTATGATTAATGCAACAGGTGTAACGCTCCTGCGTTCAAAGGAGCACTAACGTATGGTTTATGCAACAGGCGGAACGCTCCTGCGTTCAAAGAGGCAGTAACGTATGATTAATGCAACAGGCGTAACGCTCTTACGTTCAAAGGGGCAGTAACCTATGATTAATGCAACAGGCGTAACGCTCCTGGGTTCAAAGGGGCGGTAACGTATGATTAATGCATCAGGCGTAACGCTCTTGGGTTTATAGGGTCAGTAACGTATGATTAATGCATCAGGCATAACGCTCCTGCGTTCAAAGGGGCACTAACGTATGGTTTATGCAACAGGCGTAACGCTCCTGCGTTCAAAGGGGCACTAACGTATGGTTTATGCAACAGGCATAACGCTCCTGCGTTCAAAGGGGCAGAAACGTATGATTAATACAACAGGCATAACGCTCCTGCTATCAAAGGGGCACTAACCTATGATTAATGCAACAGGCGTAACGCTCCGGCGTTCAAAGGGGTGGTAACGTATGATTAATGCAACAAGCGTAACACTCCTGCGTTCAAAGGGGCAGTAACATATGAATAATGCAACAGGCGTAACGCTCCTGCGCTCAAAGGGCCAGTAACGTATGATTAATGCAACAGGCGTGACGCTCCTGCGTTCAAAGGGGCAGTAATGTATGACTAATGCAACAGGCGTAATGCTCCTGCATTCAAAGGGGCAGTAACTTATGATTAATGCAACAAGCGTAACGCTCCTGCGTTCAAAGGGGCAGAAACGTATGATTAATACAACAGGCATAACGCTCCTGCTATCAAAGGGGCACTAACCTATGATTAATGCAACAGGCGTAACGCTCCGGCGTTCAAAGGGGTGGTAACGTATGATTAATGCAACAAGCGTAACACTCCTGCGTTCAAAGGGGCAGTAACATATGAATAATGCAACAGGCGTAACGCTCCTGCGCTCAAAGGGCCAGTAACGTATGATTAATGCAACAGGCGTGACGCTCCTGCGTTCAAAGGGGCAGTAATGTATGACTAATGCAACAGGCGTAATGCTCCTGCATTCAAAGGGGCAGTAACTTATGATTAATGCAACAAGCGTAATGCTCCTGCGATCAAAGGGGCAGTAACGCATGACTAACGCAACAGGCGTAACGCTCCTGCATTCAAAGGGGCAGTAACGTATGATTAATGCAACAGGCGTAATGCTCCTGCGATCAAAGGGGCAGTAACGCATGATTAATGCAACAGGTGTAGCGCTCCTGCGTTCAAAGGGGCAGTAACGTATGGCTAATGCAACAGGCATAGTGCTCCTGCATTCAAAGGGGCAGTAATGTATAACTAATGCAACAGGCGTAACGCATCTGCTTTCAAAGGGGCAGTAACGTATGATTAATGCAACAGGCGTAACGCTCCTGCATTCAAAGGGCCAGTAATGTATGATTAATGCAACAGGAGTAACACTCCGGCGTTCAAAGTGCCAGTAACGTATGATTAATGCAACAGGCGTAACGCTGCTGCGTTCAAAGGGCCAGTAACGTATGATTAATGCAACAGGCATAACGCTCCTGCGTTCAAGGGGGCAGTAACGTATGATTAATGCAACAGGCATAACGCTCCTGCATTCAAAGGGGCAGTAATGAATGATTAATGCAACAGGCATAACGCTCCTGTGTTCAAAGGGGCCGTAATGTATGATTAATGCAACAGGCGTAATGCTCCTTTGTTCAAAGGGGCAGTAACGTATGATTAATGCAGTCAAAGGGGCAGTAACGTATGATTAATACAACAGGCATAATGCTCCTGCATTTAAAGGGGCAGTAACCTATGATTAATGCAACTGTCGTAACCCTCCTGCGTTCAAAGGGGCACTAACATATGGTTTATGCAACAGGCATAACGCTCCTGCGTTCAAAGGGGCAGTAACGTATGATTAATGCAACAGGCGTAATGCTCCTGCGATCAAAGGGGCAGTAACGCATGATTAATGCAACAGGTGTAGCGCTCCTGCGTTCAAAGGGGCAGTAACGTATGGCTAATGCAACAGGCATAGTGCTCCTGCATTCAAAGGGGCAGTAATGTATAACTAATGCAACAGGCGTAACGCATCTGCTTTCAAAGGGGCAGTAACGTATGATTAATGCAACAGGCGTAACGCTCCTGCATTCAAAGGGCCAGTAATGTATGATTAATGCAACAGGAGTAACACTCCGGCGTTCAAAGTGCCAGTAACGTATGATTAATGCAACAGGCGTAACGCTGCTGCGTTCAAAGGGCCAGTAACGTATGATTAATGCAACAGGCATAACGCTCCTGCGTTCAAGGGGGCAGTAACGTATGATTAATGCAACAGGCATAACGCTCCTGCATTCAAAGGGGCAGTAATGAATGATTAATGCAACAGGCATAACGCTCCTGTGTTCAAAGGGGCCGTAATGTATGAGTAATGCAACAGGCGTAATGCTCCTTTGTTCAAAGGGGCAGTAACGTATGATTAATGCAGTCAAAGGGGCAGTAACGTATGATTAATACAACAGGCATAATGCTCCTGCATTTAAAGGGGCAGTAACCTATGATTAATGCAACTGTCGTAACCCTCCTGCGTTCAAAGGGGCACTAACATATGGTTTATGCAACAGGCATAACGCTCCTGCGTTCAAAGGGGCAGTAACGTATGATTAATGCAACAGGCGTAACGCTCCTGCGTTCAAAGGGGCAGTAACGTATGATGAATGCAACAGGCGTAACGCTCTTGTGTTCAAAGGGGCAGTAACGTATGATTAATGCAACAGGCGTAACGCTCCTGCATTCAAAGGGGCGGTAACGTATGGTTTATGCAACAGGCGTAACGCTCCTGCGTTCAAAGAGGCAGTAACGTATGATTAATGCAACAGGCGTAACGCTCTTACGTTCAAAGGGGCAGTAACCTATGATTAATGCAACAGGTGTAACGCTCCTGCGTTCAAAGGAGCACTAACGTATGGTTTATGCAACAGGCGTAACCCTCCTGCGTTCAAAGAGGCAGTAACGTATGATTAATGCAACAGGCGTAACGCTCTTACGTTCAAAGGGGCAGTAACCTATGATTAATGCAACAGGCGTAACGCTCCTGAGTTCAAAGGGGCGGTAACGTATGATTAATGCATCAGGCGTAACGCTCTTGGGTTCAAAGGGTCAGTAACGTATGATTAATGCATCAGGCATAACGCTCCTGCGTTCAAAGGGGCACTAACGTATGGTTTATGCAACAGGCGTAACGCTCCTGCGTTCAAAGGGGCACTAACAACTGGTTTATGCAACAGGCATAACGCTCCTGCGTTCAAAGGGGCAGAAACGTATGATTAATACAACAGGCATAACGCTCCTGCTATCAAAGGGGCACTAACCTATGATTAATGCAACAGGCGTAACGCTCCGGCGTTCAAAGGGGTGGTAACGTATGATTAATGCATCAGGCGTAACGCTCTTGGGTTTAAAGGGTCAGTAAAGTATGATTAATGCAACAGGCGTAACGCTCCTGCGTTCAAAGAGGCAGTAACGTATGATTAATGCAACAGGCGTAACGCTCTTACGTTCAAAGGGGCAGTAACCTATGATTAATGCAACAGGCGTAACGCTCCTGCGTTCAAAGGGGCGGTAACGTATGATTAATGCATCAGGCGTAACGCTCCTGCGTTCAAAGGGGCGGTAACGTATGGTTTATGCAACAGGCGTAACGCTCCTGCGTTCAAAGAGGCAGTAACGTATGATTAATGCAACAGGCGTAACGCTCTTACGTTCAAAGGGGCAGTAACCTATGATTAATGCAACAGGTGTAACGCTCCTGCGTTCAAAGGAGCACTAACGTATTGTTTATGCAACAGGCGTAACGCTCCTGCGTTAAAAGAGGCGGTAACGTATGATTAATGCAACAGGCGTAACGCTCTTACGTTCAAAGCGGCAGTAACCTATGATTAATGCAACAGGCGTAACGCTCCTGCGTTCAAAGGGGCGGTAACGTATGATTAATGCATCAGGCGTAACGCTCTTGGGTTCAAAGGGTCAGTAACGTATGATTAATGCATCAGGCATAACGCTCCTGCGTTCAAAGGGGCACTAACGTATGGTTTATGCAACAGGCGTAACGCTCCTGCGTTCAAAGGGGCACTAACGTATGGTTTATGCAACAGGCATAACGCTCCTGCGTTCAAAGGGGCAGAAACGTATGATTAATACAACAGGCATAACGCTCCTGCTATCAAAGGGGCACTAACCTATGATTAATGCAACAGGCGTAACGCTCCGGCGTTCAAAGGGGCAGTAACGTATGATTAATGCAACTGGCGTAACGCGCCTGCGTTCAAAGGGGCAGTAACGTATGATTAATGCAACAGGCATAACGCTCCTGCGTTCAAAGGGGCAGTACCGTATGATTAATGCAACAGGTGTAACGCTCCTGCGTTCAAAGGGGCAGTAACATATGATTAATGCAACAGGCGTAACGCTCCTGCGTTCAAAGGGGCAGTACCGTATGATTAATGCAACAGGCGTAATGCTCCTGCGTTCAAAGGGGCAGTAACGTATGATTAATGCAACAGGCGTAACGCTCCTGCTTTCAAAGGGGCAGTAACGTATGATTAATGCAACAGGCGTAACGCTCCTGCGTTCAAAGGGGCACTGATGTATGGTTTATGCAACAGGCATAACGCTCCTGCTTTCAAAGGGGCAGTGACGTATAATTAATGCAACAGGCGTAATGCTCCTGCGTTCAAAGGGGCAGTAACATATATTTAATGCAGTCAAAGGGGCAGTACCGTATGATTAATGCAACAGGCGTAATGCTCCTGCGTTCAAAGGGGCAGTAACGTATGATTAATGCAACAGGCGTAACGCTCCTGCTTTCAAAGTGGCAGTAACGTATGATTAATGCAACAGGCGTAACGCTCCTGCGTTCAAAGGGGCACTGATGTATGGTTTATGCAACAGGCATAACGCTCCTGCTTTCAAAGGGGCAGTGACGTATAATTAATGCAACAGGCGTAATGCTCCTGCGTTCAAAGGGGCAGTAACATATATTTAATGCAGTCAAAGGGGCAGTAACGTATGATTAATACAACAGGCGTAACGCTGCTGCGTTCAAAGGGCCAGTAACGTATGATTAATGCAACAGGCATAACGCTCCTGCGTTCAAGGGGGCAGTAACGTATGATTAATGCAACAGGCATAACGCTCCTGCATTCAAAGGGGCAGTAATGAATGATTAATGCAACAGGCATAACGCTCCTGTGTTCAAAGGGGCCGTAATGTATGATTAATGCAACAGGCGTAATGCTCCTTTGTTCAAAGGGGCAGTAACGTATGATTAATGCAGTCAAAGGGGCAGTAACGTATGATTAATACAACAGGCATAATGCTCCTGCATTTAAAGGGGCAGTAACCTATGATTAATGCAACTGTCGTAACCCTCCTGCGTTCAAAGGGGCACTAACATATGGTTTATGCAACAGGCATAACGCTCCTGCGTTCAAAGGGGCAGTAACGTATGATTAATGCAACAGGCGTAACGCTCCTGCGTTCAAAGGGGCAGTAACGTATGATGAATGCAACAGGCGTAACGCTCTTGTGTTCAAAGGGGCAGTAACGTATGATTAATGCAACAGGCGTAACGCTCCTGCATTCAAAGGGGCGGTAACGTATGGTTTATGCAACAGGCGTAACGCTCCTGCGTTCAAAGAGGCAGTAACGTATGATTAATGCAACAGGCGTAACGCTCTTACGTTCAAAGGGGCAGTAACCTATGATTAATGCAACAGGTGTAACGCTCCTGCGTTCAAAGGAGCACTAACGTATGGTTTATGCAACAGGCGTAACGCTCCTGCGTTCAAAGAGGCAGTAACGTATGATTAATGCAACAGGCGTAACGCTCTTACGTTCAAAGGGGCAGTAACCTATGATTAATGCAACAGGCGTAACGCTCCTGAGTTCAAAGGGGCGGTAACGTATGATTAATGCATCAGGCGTAACGCTCTTGGGTTCAAAGGGTCAGTAACGTATGATTAATGCATCAGGCATAACGCTCCTGCGTTCAAAGGGGCACTAACGTATGGTTTATGCAACAGGCGTAACGCTCCTGCGTTCAAAGGGGCACTAACGACTGGTTTATGCAACAGGCATAACGCTCCTGCGTTCAAAGGGGCAGAAACGTATGATTAATACAACAGGCATAACGCTCCTGCTATCAAAGGGGCACTAACCTATGATTAATGCAACAGGCGTAACGCTCCGGCGTTCAAAGGGGTGGTAACGTATGATTAATGCATCAGGCGTAACGCTCTTGGGTTTAAAGGGTCAGTAAAGTATGATTAATGCAACAGGCGTAACGCTCCTGCGTTCAAAGAGGCAGTAACGTATGATTAATGCAACAGGCGTAACGCTCTTACGTTCAAAGGGGCAGTAACCTATGATTAATGCAACAGGCGTAACGCTCCTGCGTTCAAAGGGGCGGTAACGTATGATTAATGCATCAGGCGTAACGCTCCTGCGTTCAAAGGGGCGGTAACGTATGGTTTATGCAACAGGCGTAACGCTCCTGCGTTCAAAGAGGCAGTAACGTATGATTAATGCAACAGGCGTAACGCTCTTACGTTCAAAGGGGCAGTAACCTATGATTAATGCAACAGGTGTAACGCTCCTGCGTTCAAAGGAGCACTAACGTATGGTTTATGCAACAGGCGTAACGCTCCTGCGTTAAAAGAGGCAGTAACGTATGATTAATGCAACAGGCGTAACGCTCTTACGTTCAAAGCGGCAGTAACCTATGATTAATGCAACAGGCGTAGCGCTCCTGCGTTCAAAGGGGCGGTAACGTATGATTAATGCATCAGGCGTAACGCTCTTGGGTTCAAAGGGTCAGTAACGTATGATTAATGCATCAGGCATAACGCTCCTGCGTTCAAAGGGGCACTAACGTATGGTTTATGCAACAGGCGTAACGCTCCTGCGTTCAAAGGGGCACTAACGTATGGTTTATGCAACAGGCATAACGCTCCTGCGTTCAAAGGGTCAGAAACGTATGATTAATACAACAGGCATAACGCTCCTGCTATCAAAGGGGCACTAACCTATGATTAATGCAACAGGCGTAACGCTCCGGCGTTCAAAGGGGCAGTAACGTATGATTAATGCAACTGGCGTAACGCTCCTGCGTTCAAAGGGGCAGTAACGTATGATTAATGCAACAGGCATAACGCTCATGCGTTCAAAGGGGCAGTACCGTATGATTAATGCAACAGGTGTAACGCTCCTGCGTTCAAAGGGGCAGTAACATATGATTAATGCAACAGGCGTAACGCTCCTGCGTTCAAAGGGGCAGTACCGTATGATTAATGCAACAGGCGTAATGCTCCTGCGTTCAAAGGGGCAGTAACGTATGATTAATGCAACAGGCGTAACGCGCCTGCTTTCAAAGGGGCAGTAACGTATGATTAATGCAACAGGCGTAACGCTCCTGCGTTCAAAGGGGCACTGATGTATGGTTTATGCAACAGGCATAACGCTCCTGCTTTCAAAGGGGCAGTGACGTATAATTAATGCAACAGGCGTAATGCTCCTGCGTTCAAAGGGGCAGTAACATATATTTAATGCAGTCAAAGGGGCAGTAACGTATGATTAATACAACAGGCATAATGCTCCTGCATTTAAAGGGGCAGTAACGTATGATTAATGCAACAGGCGTAACGCTCCTGCGTTCAAAGGGGCAGTAACGTATGATTCACAATTTAACCTGAGCAAATGATCAAGTTTTGTGTCTATAAATCAAGAAGTTTCGATTCACAGACATAGGCTGAGAAAAGTCATAAATCTACTCCTGTAGTTTCATGGAAGAGATTTCAGACATTTTGTTTCTGCTCATAGGGGAAATACTTTTCCAGTTGGAGAAATCCCTCACCCAACACACCCATCAAATGTTTGGCTCATGCCAGTCCATTCCCATTCTCTTTCACAAAGGTGATAAAGGATGTATTTGCAGAGCAGTAAAGTACCCTCAAAATGATCATAAATAAGGAAAACTAGGCCCAGGAAAAATGTATATCACAACAGCATATTCTCACATAATGAGTGCATATGTGTCTTTCTCTTGTTACACTAACTTACCAAAATGACACTACTGCGTGCTCTTTGTGGCAACATTCTATTGTGAACAGTCAGTGACAATTCAAATGGCCAGAAATGAGGTGGCTGTTGCTCGAAGCATATGTGTTTTTTGCAAGTTATTTTTGTCGTGAAACACGTTCTTGTGTTCAAAATGGAAGCACGGATGGATGTAGTGTCAAAATATAGCGCTTAATCTCGGATTTGCTTTTCGAGTTACGCATAATTTTCCTGAAATTTCTTGTAATTATGCAAAAGCAAATTGTGCACTCCCCTACCAAAAATGTACACCTTTAAGGCTGTTCACTTTATTCAACATTATCTTTGTGGGTATCTCGGTAACACAATAATCAGACACAATCTCTGCGGGGACTTGAATGTGAGTATCACCTCAAACTATCTTTCTGAGGACCGGGGCATCACTATAATCACACAATATCTCAACGGCGACTTGAACATGACTGTCATCATAGATATCTTTGTGGGGACTTGATCATGGCTATAATCGCACCCTGTATCTGTGGCGATCACGCATCACTATAATCATACACATTGATGTATTAAACAGTAGTTCCATGTTTGGCTATTTGGTTTACTTGTCAGACCCTAGTCTAGTGCACTGCGTGTGCCAGGGCGTGTAATCCAAATGCTGCTTGTGGGCTTGCAGCACTGATTGTGCCACCCACAGAAGCAGCCTTGTCAAGTGTGTCCAAGGCCTGCCGTTGCAGAGCCTGCATGCAGTCTGGTACTGTAATGCTGACTGGGCAAGTGCACCCACTTGCCAGTCCCTAAACCTTCCCTTTTCTTCATATTAGTCACCCCTATGATAGGCCCAAGGGCAGGGTGCATTGTAAGTATAAGGTAGAACAAGCCTTGATGTGTGTGTATTGTCCTGATAGTGAATTACAGCCATTTTCGTTTTTCACTATTGCAAGGCTACCTGTTCTCCATAGGCCAGAATGGGCTGTTAGAATTGTTACATTTTATAATCCTAACAGACTCAGAGAACATGGTAGAAATTCGAGTTTAGTATGCCTGAACTCAGAATAATAAAATACATCTTTTAGTAAAGTTTATTTTAATATTATGTGTTTGCAAATATCACTTTTAGAAAGTAGGTATTTGCTTGTCTAACCATTCAAACCTGCCTCTGCTAGGTTGTGTATTCCTTTCTCTGGGTTTGTGAGTGACAGGGCAGGGGAATTCCAAAGAGACAGGCTGAGTCACCCAGTGGTGAATAGAGAGATCTTCATCTTGATGGGAGGGAGGAGTGCACCTGAACTCTGAATAGGGCTGTGCCTGCCTTCCACAATGCTGGCTCCACCACCAGGGGAGCAGCTGATGTCTCTGCCCTGCACACTGAAAGAAGAGAAGGAGTCCTGTCAACAAAGTGCTCCAGGACTGTACTTGCCTTCCACAATACTGGCTCCACCTCCTGTGGGGCGTCTGATGTTTCTGCCCTGCACTGTGAAAGGAAAGGAGAAGTCTGGTAAACAGAGTGCTCAGGAACTGGGCTGGACTAGGCAAAGGCCCCCTGGCCTCAGAGAACAAAGAATTTGGGGTATAAATAGTGGGACCCTGCTCCCAAGAAATGTGATCACTTTTGGACTACAAGAAGAAACCTGTACTGAGGAGAGGAACCTGAAGTAACTGAGGAGAGACTATTCCCAAGCTGAAGTGCTGCTTGGGGGATTGGCCTGCAGTGGTTGCCTTACTGCTAAAGGAAGGAGAAAGGAACTTTGTGTAACTTTGATTTCAACTTGTGAAGGATCACCAAGGGCTTGGAAAAGAGCTTGCCTCCTGCTGAAGTCTCAGGGACAACAGACTTCAACCCCCAGCTCCCCAGAGTTCTTGTGGAAGTGCCTGCTGCTGTTTTGGGCCTTCTGAGGAACTGCGTGCCACAAGGAGCTGGAAGCGCGACTCAACGAGAAGAAGCGTGTCGCCGTCGCTGTGCCTGCCGTCGCAACTCCGAAGGAGGAGGGTGTCGCCGCTTGAACTGTCGCCCTGCAACGCATCGGAGAGAAGCGTGCCGCAACGAAGAGGAAGCGTGTCGCAGTCGCTGCTGATGCCGTCGCACTTCTGAACAAGGGTGTTGCTGCTGGAGTTGTCGCACCGCACCGCATCGAGAGAAGAGTCTTGCAACGAGGAAGAAGCGTGTTGCCGTCGCTGGGCCTGCTGTCGCACTTCTGAACAAGGGTGTCGCCGCTGGATCTGTCGCATTGCACCGCATCGGAGAAAGCGCCTCGCATCCCCGAGAAGCGCTCCACCGTCGGAGCTTCTGCCTTCGTATTTCTGAACAAGGAAGTCGCCACTGCAGTTGTCGCATCGTGCAGAAGCTTCACGCATCGTGGAGAAGAGTGTCTCAGTTGGAGCTGTTGCCGTCACACTTCTGAACAAGGGTGTCGCCGCTGCAGTCCATGCATCGAACCGATAACTTCTCACATCTCCGAGAAGCATGCCGCATCTGGAAGATCTTCATGTCTTTATTTCTTTGTATCTGAACTTTGCTGCATTTCCCATCGCTGCGACATTGCTTGTCCTGGTAGGCAACGCAACTTAAGGTACATTGACGCAGAGTGTCACATCTAAGAACTGAACTGAACTAAGCTTAAATCTACCATCTTAAAGTAATCATAGTGTGTATTTTTGTGGTTTATGGTCTTGTGGTATCTCTATATAAAGCATACTTATGTTTTATATAAAACCTGTGTGGTGTCCATTTGTAGTGTTGTCACTGGGTTACTGTATGTGGTCGCAACTGCTTAACTTACAACGCCTCTGCTCGCGCCACTGCTACCTAGAGGGTGAGCAGGGGTTATTTTAGGAGTGTAATCCCCCTTGTCCTGACTAGAGGAGAGGGTCCCTGCTTGTCACAAGTACCTACCTGTGCCAACCAGAGACCCCCAAATCTAACACTGGTAGTCAGCGTTGAGGATACCGGATTTGCATTTGTGACTCATGTGCGGTGACTGGTGAACATTACTTAGTGAGTGCAGACCATAACGATACCGCATTCTTTTTGGTAGATTCCTTTTGGACTTTTGTCCTATTTTTGAAAGATGCCTGATTCAGTTGTCATGGGAGATACAGAATCCATAGCCTCTATTGACTGTGAATGGGAAGAAGAGAAACTGGAGAGCTACAAAGTAAAGCAGCTGAAGTACTTTTGAAAAAAGTTCAAGGTTTCCACTTCTGGATTTAGAGTGAAGGAAAAGTTCTACAAGGCACTGAGGGCCTGGGTAGAAGCAAGAAAACCCCTGTCATTGAGGAAGGGGATGATGATGCAGAAGTAAAACAGGAAGGGCCATTGGGCCTAGGAGGAAAGAAGCCACCTTCCCCTGCAGGTAGCAATGCTTCTAAAAAAAGTCTGTCTCTAGAGGAGCTGGAGGACAGAGAGAGAAATAGAAGGTGTTGGACTTGGCCCTTCTGGCAGGTTCACCCCTGAACTTTTTGCCTTTTAGTGTTACATAATTTTAAGGATTTCTGGTCTTTGCCCACCTTAGCACTGTGGTGCAGTGTAAAGTGTGTGCGCTCTCTGAGTGCGTGTGTGAGATTAGCCTGCCCTCCCATAGGAATGCATGGGGAATGTGTGTGTCCATGGTAATTCCTGATGCGTGGGGAGTGCAGGTGCGAGTTTGTTATGTGCGGACTCGTGTGATTAAAAGCTGCGCGATGATGTGTGCAGCGTTATTGTGTCTAGTGCGGAAGTGCCACTTCTAGAAGTTGGCCTGTCTGTCCAGTGAATGTGCTGGCTTGTGATTGGCTGGGGCTGGCTGGTGTTCCAGGCTCCTGGAGTCAGGATGGGTCTGCCCCGGTGGTGAATGGGAGATCTGCATGTTGATGGCTGGGGAGGAGTGCATCTGGGACCTGAATAGGGCTGGGCTTTCCCCACACAATGCTGGCTCCGCCCCCTGTGGTGCAACTGATGACCCTAGCCTGGCCAGTGAATGGGGAGAGGAGCTCAGCAACAGAGTGCTCCAAATCCAGCTGCGTCTGGTTTTTCCCCCACCCTGCACCCTAGAGACAAAGGGATTTTGTGTATAAAAAGAGGCTGTGACCTCTTGTAAAATGTTCTTGTTTCCTGACTTGAAGCTACCAGGGACGTGCTACTGCTGGGGCCCAGGGGAAGGCTTGCCTCCCTGTGCGCTGCCCAGCCCCTGGATGCCCTGAATGCTGGATGACTGGGGGACTCTTCTACTTTATGGATTCCTGACAGAGGGGGCTTTGCTGATGTCGACCTCCAGGACCTTTTTGCTGTGCCTTTGCCCCTGCCCGAGGGCTGGGGCTGCCCCTAGCGCCCTGGGAGCACTTTATCTTTCATGTAAGGGCAGAGTGCTGTCGTTTTCCCTTTGGGGGAAGCACTCCTGCCCTTTTGTTGCCCGCGTTTAAGGTTGCACTACGGGTGCCCAGCCCGTTTATTTAATACATTTTCGGGTGCCCACCCCGATTATGGCCACTTCTTTGTTTCTTTTCCGCAGGAGCCCACCCTGCTTGGTGTTTTTAAAATCCCGAGGGAGCCTACCCCTCATTTGCCGCCCCGATTGCCGCTGCCGTCCGTGACCCACCTGGTTGTAGGCGGGGCCGGCGGACGGAATTGACGCCGGCACCAGGAAGTGCGGCTGGAAGTTGTTGCCTCAATAGAGGAGGTCGGGAGCCCACCCCGCCTCCTCGAGCCCAGAGCGAGAAGAAAAAAAAGTCCTTCCGCGGCCCGGGGCTCCCGTGAGCTGTGGAGAGACCTGGGGCCGCCAGCGCTGAGGAGAAGCCTTTGCCCCACCTGTACGGTCTCCCGTGTGGAGAGGGAGACCGGAGATGCTGCCCGGCCACGCGGCCAGAAATGGAAGCGGGTCGGGCGCCTGGTGAAAGCGCTACCGATGCAGAGAAAGCAACGCCGAGAGGAGACACTGCAGAAAGGAGACGCCGCCTCCCGACCAGCCAGTGAGTGCAGGCCCCCCCGCGGGTCGCTCCTCATTGCTTCCTCTGTCCAGGGGGCATTTTGTTTAGAGCCTGAGAGGCTCCTAGGGGGCATTTGTTTCAGAACCCGAGGCTCCGAGGGGGCATTTGTTTGAGAGCCCCGAGGCTCCACCGACATCCCAGGGGCATTTTGTTTAGAGCGACTCCTACATACCCAGGGAGCATTTCACGGGGTAGAGCAGACCCGGTTGGCAGCGGGCCGCTCCCCCACGTTGGTAGCATTTCTTTAGAGCCCATGAGGCTCCCGGGGGCATTGTTGTGTTTAGAGCCCGTGGCTATGAGGCCCCAGTTTATTCCTAGAGCCAGAGGGCTCCAATGTGCGCATTATGATGTGTTCTGAGCCTGGAGGGCTCCCAAAATGCATATTCTTTGTCCCAGAGCCTAGAGGGCTCCAACCTGTGGTGCGGTTTTGTCCGGAGGGCCAGTGAGGGTCCATGTCGCAGTTCTGATTTCTAGCTACCCAGCAAGTAGTAGGTAGCTGCACCGTTTAGGTCTTTTCTTTCCAGGGACATGTACTTTGGACTCAGGAGTGAGTCGCACTCCTTCGCCCCTACTTGGCCTTCCCCAGCTGCACAGCACTTAGTGCCAGCTGCAGTGTTTAGGCCCTGTTCTTGTCCCCTGCTGCCCAGCAAGTAGTGGGCAGCTGCTACGTTTAAGTTTTGGCGCAGTGGCGCAACCTGGACTTCAATGTGATTTCTGCGCTAAATGTGATTTATGTGCTTCTTAGGGTGCTAGGAAATGTACTGTGTGTAGAATGTTTTGCGCACCCTGTTCTGATACCTCTAGACATATGTTTATGCTTAGGAGGTTGTTTTATCTAGTATGGGTTATACTAGTGTGTTCATTGTTCCCTGCATGATAGTTGCCTAAGGTGTTTAGGATTGCGTAGGTGGTACTTACCTTTTGCCAGTGGTTACTGGTTGTGGTCTACAGTTGCTATTTGGCGCTATAGTTATTATATGTGCTATGTGCTATTTCTACAAAGTGCTAATTCTAACAAGTGCTAGTTCTAAAAGTGCTTATTCCTGACAGTGGTCCACGTGGCCCTGTCCCGTGTACATAATCCCTTGTAAATATTGCCCTTGCCAGTTGGCACAATGTACATCCTGTGATTCTTATACTGATGTGTTCTGATAATATAAAGGCTATTTTTATAAAACCTTGTGTGGAGTTCCTTTTGTGGGGGGCCTGGGATGTTGTTGCTGGTGGGTGCGTGCGCAAATGCTGTACACATCGCCTCTGAGATAAGCCTGACTGCTCGTGCCAAGCTACCGAGAGGATGAGCAGGGGTTATCTTGGCGGGTGACTTCCTTGCCCTGTCTTAGAATGGTGATTTCTGCCTGACTTTGGCGCAAGCCTTAGCCAACCAGAAATCCCATTTCTAACAGAAGGCATGAGATAGAGCTGACCAAACTGAAGTTAAGTGGGCAGTTAGAGTTTGAAATGCAAACCAGGAGGTTAGTCATGGAAGAAAAGAAAATGCAGTTTGATCATGAGAAGGTTTTGAGGGAGTTGAAAGCTAAAAGTTTAGAAATTACCCCCTCTGGTGGCAGCATACCGTCAGTACATACAGAAAGTAGAGTGTATATTTCCAAGGATGTGGTGAAAGAGTTTTACAAAGATTATGACATTGTTCAGTGGTTCAGAGCCTATGAGGTAGCCATGTCTTCCCACCGGGTCCCTGAGAGAGATTGGGGAGCGGGGTTGTGGTGAAGGTTCCTTAGTGAGGGGCGGGACACATTGTTAGACTTGCCTTCTGATGTCCACAATTCATACAGCCACATGAAAGATGCATTGATGTCTAGATATGGTTTGACACTTGAGCTCTATAGACAGAGGTTCAGGAAATGCAAAAAGTTAGAAAACAGTACTTGGGTTGAATATGTCACTTTCTTTTGCAGAGCATTGGATGGTTGGGTAAAGGGCAGCAAGGTCAATGATTTTCAAGGTCTCTTTGATTTGATTGCATGGGAGCACTTGTCTGATAATTGTTTTCCAGAGCTGCGTCAGCATCTGATAGATAGCAAGCTGACTAACCCTAGGAAGCTTGCTGAGGAGGTGGACCACTGGGTCAGTACCAGGGCCCACAAGTGTCACATGGGAGACTCAGCCAAAGGTGGGCAGGGTCCCCAGCAGAAGAGTGGGGGGGACAAGGGTAAACAGAAGGAGTTCCGCAAAGGGCCCCAAAGTAGTCCCCAAGGGAACCCCGTGAAAGGTTCTCAGCCTCCCCCTGAGAGAAAGCAAGTGGCGCCGACAGGTAGTCCTGTTCCCCAGGGGCCCCTGAAATAATAAAAAGTGTGGTGACCTAGGTCATAAGGCGAATGATACCAGGTGCCGCCTGTTTGGTAAACAAGCACCCACTTGTGCTCCGCCCCGGCAGATGGCTACTGTAGCCTTGGGGAGGAGATTAAAGTCCAAGGTGGGTGGGGTCCCTTGTCTCTTTAGGAGACTGTGAGATGGTCTTAGAAGCTCAGCTCAGCTGCCCAAGAACACTAAAAAATTTGGGCAGCGAGTGACCGTCAATGGCCAAAAGGTGGAGGCTCTTAGAGACACAGGAGCCAGTGTGACAGCTGTCAGGTGTCACCTGGTGTCTCAAGAGCAGATTGTCCCTCATGCATTTTGCCAAGTTGTTAATGCCGACAACACAGAGAGTCATTGCCCAATGACTCAGGTCCACTTTGAGTGGGGGGGGTCTCTGGTACTCTTCAGGTAGCTGTGAGGCCCGCCATGCCTGTTGACTGTTTGTTGGGAAATGATTTGGAGAGCTCCCCTTGGGAAAAGGTGGAGAGGAGTACTCACTTGAAGATGGTTGGACTGCCTGATTGGGCGTTGGTGACCACCCGGTCAATGTCAGCCAGTAGGGGTTCTCAAGAGGAGCTGGAGCCTGAGAGGGAGGCGCCGGAACCTGCCTTAGAGAGAAGTGGCGGGGGCGCAGGAAACCGGCCCCCGAAGTTCCCACGGCCCAGGAGGAGGTAGACCCTGAGGGGGATGCCCTGGAGCCTACCGGGGAAAAGATAGCTGAACTGGGTGACCTGCCTGAGCTGACCCATTGGCAGCAAGAAGGAGGCCCCTCCAGGGAGGAATTCTGCAGGGAGCAGAAAGAATGCCCTTCTCTCGTGGGCTTGCGGCAACAGGCTGTAAGCCAGGCAGCAGGTGATCAGTCAGGATCACATTGGATCTACTGGGAGAACGGTCTCCTGTATAGTGAGCCTAAGGTTGCTGAACCTGGGTCAGCCCCTGTGCTGGTGGTACCCCAGAAGTTCAGAGCCTTCCTACAGGGGCTGGCTCATGATGTGCCATTAGCAGGACTTTTGGGGCAGATCAAGACAGTTGAAAGGCGTGTTACCCACTTTCATTGGCCCCAAATGCGCAAAAATTCAGATACCCATTGCAGGACATGTCAGACATGCCAGGCAAGTGGAAAGAGTGGGAAGAAGCACAAGGCTCCTCTCCAGCCATTTCCTGTGGTCAGTACCCCCTTTGAGCGGGTGGGGATTGGCGTTGTGGGGCCACATGAACCCCAAGAGAGCCATGGGCAACAGGTTCATCCTGGTCTTGGTGGACCATGGCACCCGGTACCCGGACACCATACCTCTGAGGACGGTGACGGCCCCCGTGGTGGGACAAGCACTGATGGGAATTTTCTCCCGAGTGGGATTCCCTCACGAGGTAGTGTCTGACAGGAGGAACAACTTCATTTCCAAGTATATGAAGTCCATGTGGCAGGAGTGTCGGGTAACTTACTAGTTCACCACTCCTTACCACCCCCAAGGAAATGGGTTGGTTGAAAGATTCAACCGGACCCTGAAGGGCATGATTATGGGTCTTGAGGAACCCATGAGGTGTAAGTGGGACGTCCTCTTACCATGCCTACTCTTTGCATACCGGAAGGTGCCACAGAAATCTCTAGGGTTCAGCCCCTTTGATTTGCTCCCTGGACACCCGGTCAAAGGACCTCTGAGTCTGGTTAACGAAGGCTGGGAGCAATCTCCCAGGAAACCTCCAGAGGATGTATATACTAGCTACATGCTGGCCTTCAGGAACCAGACCAAGGGCTTCAGTGACCTCGCTCAGGTGAACCTGGAGGTCAACCAGGAGGAGATGAAGCGCTGGTATGACCAGAATGCCACTCTGGAAGAGCTTCAACCTGGACCGAAGGTGTGGGTCATGGCCCCAGTGGAGCCCTGTGCGCTCCAGGGTAGGTGGACCGGCCCCTTTGAGGTGGTGGAGCGCAAGAGTCCGGTTACCTACTTGGTGGACCTGCGGTCTCCTAGGAATCCCTTGAGGTTCCTACATGTCAACCGCCTTAAACTCCACTTAGAGTGGTCTGAAGTGGGCATGCTCTTGGCAACAGATGCTGGAATGGAGGAGGAGACTGATCCTCTTCCTGGCCTCCTGTCAGCCTCAGAGCAAGATGGGTCAGTGGATGGAGTGAAAGTCTCTTCCACCCTGACCCCTGAGCAACAGAATGACTGCCGCCAGTTGCTGGGACAGTTTTCTGATCTGTTCTCCCTGGTTCCTAGTATCACAGAGTGGTGCGGCCATGATGTGGATACAGGAGACAGCCTACATGTGAAGCACAAGTCTTACAGGGTAACTGACAGGGTGAGGGCTTGCATCAAAGAAGAGCTCTCAAAGATGCTTGCCCTAGGGGTGACTGAGTCATCTAGCAGTCCTTGGGCCAGCCCAGTGGTCTTGGTCCCGAAGGCTGCAGCGCCGGGTGCCACACCTGAACTCCGGTTCTGTGCGGACTACATTGGGCTCAATTCAGTCACGAAGACTGACACACCCTATCCCCAGAGCTGATGAGCTCATTGATCGGCTAGGGGCTGCACGGTACCTCAGCACGTTTGATTTAACGTCTGGGTACTGGCAGATCGCCGTGACTGATGGGGCAAAGGAGAGGTCAGCATTCTCAACCCCAGATAGGCATTTCCAGTTCTGTGTTATTCCTTTTGGGATGAAGAATGCCCCTGCCACCTTTCAGGTGGTGGTTGGGCTGGAGGAATTCAGTGCCGCCTACCTGGATGACATCGCAGTATTCAGTGCCAGTTGGGAGGAACATCTGCGCCACCTCTGGGAAGAGTTGTTGGCTCTGCGGAGGGCAGGCCTCACGATCAAGGCAAGTAAGTGCCAGATCGGGCAGAGTTCTGTGGTGTACTTGGGACACCAAGCTAGGAGCGGCCGGGTGGCACCCCTACAATCCAAGATTGACACCATCCTGGCTTGGGAACCACCCAAAACCCAGACAGAGGTGAGAGCCTTCTTAGGTCTCAGAGGGTATTATAGGAGGTTTCTCAAGGGGTATGGCAACATTGTTGCACCCTTGACAGAGCTGACTTCCAGGAAGCAGCCCATGAAAGTGATTTGGACTGACACCTGTCAGAAAGCCTTTGAGGCCCTGAAAGCTGCCATGTGCACGGCGCCCGTGCTCCTGGCACCCAACTTCTCAAGAGAGTTCATTTTCCAGACAGACGCTTCAGAGCATGGTGTGGGGTCTGTTTTGTCACAGATGGATGAGGAGGGCCTAGATCAACCTGTAGCCTTTATTAGTAGAAGGTTACTTCCACGGGAACAGAGGTGGAGTGCTATTGAGCGTGAAGCATTTGCTGTGGTCTGGGCACTGAAGAAGCTGAGACCATACCTTTTTGGGACTCACTTCCGGGTTCAGACAGATCACAGGCCCCTCAGATGGTTGATGCAGATGAGGGGTGAGAATCCGAAGCTGTTGAGGTGGTCCATTTCCCTACAGGGTATGGACTTTTCTGTGGAACACCGTCCTGGTACAGAGCACGCCAACGCTGATGGTCTACTCAGATTTTTCTGCCTTAGTGAAGAGAACTCCCAGGATTTAGGGTAGTTCTCCCCATTTTTCAGCTGGAGGGGACATGTGTTAGACCAGGCACCATTGGCGTGGTTCTTCCTTCCATTTTTTGCTGTTGCCTCATGTGTTTTGCTGGTGTATAGATGCTGTGGGCACTGTGCCACTGCTATTCAGTGCCACAGTGCAAGTGCTCCCTATTGTAAATTGATGTATTAATCTGTGGTTCCATGTTTGGCTATTTGATTTACTTGTCAGACCCTAGTCAAGTGCACTGCGTGTGCCAGGGTGTGTAATCCAAATGCTGGTGGGATTGCAGCACTGGTTGTGTCACCCACAGAAGCAGCCTTGTCAAGTGTGTCTAAGGTCTGCCATTGCAGAACCTGCGTGCAGTCGGGTACTATCATGCTGACTGGGCAAGTGCACCCACTTGCCAGTCCCTAAACCTTCCCTTTTCTTCATATTAGTCACCCCTATGGTAGGCCCAAGGGCAGGGTGCATTGTAAGTATAAGGTAGGACAAGCCCTGATGTGTATGACATGTCCTGATAGTGAATTACAGCCATTTTCGGTTTTCACTATGGCAAGGCTACCTGTTCTCCATAGGCCAGAATGGGCTGTTAGAATTGTTACATTTTATAATCCTAACAGACTCTGAGAACATGGTAGAAATTCAAGTTTAGTGTGCCTGAATAATAAAATACATCTTTTAGTAAAGTTTATTTTAATATTCTGTGTTTGCAAATACCACTTTTAGAAAGTAGGTATTTGCTTGTCTAACCATTCAAACCTGCCTCTGCTAGGTTGTGTATTCCTTTCTCTGGGTTTGTGAGTGACAGGGTTGGGGAATTCCAGGAAGGAGTCCTGTCAACAAAGTGCTCCAGGACTGTCCTTGCCTTGCACAATGCTGGCTCCACCTCCTGTGGGGCGTCTGATCGTTTTGCCATGCACTGTGAAAGGAAAGGAGTAGTCTGGTAAACAGAGTGCTCAGGAACTAGGCTGGACTAGGCAAAGGCCCCCTGGCCTCAGAGAACAAAGGATTTGGGGTATAAATATTGGGACCCTGGTCCCAAGAAATTAGATCACTTTTGGACTACAAGAAGAAACCTGTACTGAGGAGAGGAACCTGAAGAAACTGATGAGAGACTATTCCCAAGCTGAAGTGCTGCTTGGGGGATTGGCCTGCAGTGGTTGCCTTACTGCCAAAGGAAGGAGAAAGGAACTCTGTGTAACTTTGCTTTCAACTTGTGAAGGATCTCCAAGGGCTTGGAAAAGAGCTTGCCTCCTGCTGAAGTCTCAGGGACAACAGACTTCAACCTCCAGCTCCCCAGAGTTCTTGTGGAAGTGCCTGCTGCTGTTTTGGGCCTTCTGAGGAACTGCGTGCCGCAAGGAGCTGGAAGCGTGACTCAACGAGAAGCGTATCGCCATCGCTGTGCCTGCCGTCGCAACTCCGAAGGAGGAGGGTGTCTCCGCTGGAACTGTCGCACTGCACCGCATCGGAGAGAAGCGTGCTGCAATGAAGAGGAAGTGTGTTGCCGTCGCTGCTGCTGCTGTTGCACTTCTGAACAAGGGTGTCGCCGCTGGAGTTGTCGCACTGCACCGCATCGAGAGAAGAGTCTCGCAACGAGGAAGAAGAGTGTCGCCGTTGCTGAGCTTGCCGTCGTACTTCTGAACAAGAGTGTCGCCGCTGGAAATGTCGCATTGCACTGCATCGGAGAAAGAACCTCGCATCCCCGAGAAGCGCGCCGCCATCGGAGCTTGTGCGGTCGCATTTCTGAACAAGGATGTCGCTGCTGTAGTTGTCGCATCGTGCGGAAGCTTCACGCATCGTGGAGAAGAGTGTCGCAGTTGGAGCTGTTGCTGTCGCACTTCTGAACAAGGGTGTCGCCGCTGCAGTTCACGCATCGAACCTAGAACTTCTCGCATCCCCGAGAAGAGTGCCGCATCTGGAAGATCTTCACGTCTTTATTTCTTTGTATCTGAACTTTGCCGCATTTCCCATCGCTGCGACATTGCTTGTCGTGGAAGCGCAACACAGCTTATGGTACATTGACGCAGAGTGTCGCATCAAAGAACTGAACTGAACTAAGCTTAAATCTACCATCTTAAAGTAATCATAGCGTGTATTTTTGTTGTTTATGGTCTTGTGGTAACTCTATATAAAGCATACTTATTTTTTTTTATAAAACCTGTGTGGTGTCCATTTGTAGTATTGTCACTGGGTTACTGTATGTGGTCACAACTGCTTAACTTACAACATCTCTTAAATAAGCCTTGACTGCTCGCGCCACGCAACCTAGAGGGTGAGCAGGGGTTATTTTAGGTGTGTAATCCCCTTGTCCTGACTAGAGGAGAGGGTCCCTGCTTGTCACAAGTACCTACCTGTGCCAACCAGAGACACCCAAATCTAACACCCTTTATAAAAGCCCATCTCTAATTTCCTTATTACAGGTGACTTGAAACATTCCTAGTAGCTTGTAATAAATGTAGCTGCTTGACTGTAATAACTTATTACAGTGAGCATAAGCACAATGCCCACTGTCAGAGTCAGCAGCTGAGAAGAAACGCAGATCAGAGAGCATAATGAAAGCTGCCCTTTGAAAACAAAAATGAACCCTGGCACTTTCTTCTTCTGTTCTGTTCAATGAGCTGAAAAATGATAAGCAGAAATGAGATATTTATGACAACGTGTTAGACCTGCCACCTTGGCGTGAGTCTCCCTTCCACTTTTGGCTGATGTGTGTCATGTGTTTTGTTGGTGTTAGCTGCTCAGGGCACTGTGCCACTGCCAATCAGTGCCACAGTGCAAGTGTTCCCTATGAAAAGTGTATACATTGATTGTTTTTTTGTTTTTTTTGTCCTCATTCACGTTCATGGTTTCTAGCTGCCAGGCAACCAAAAAGGGTAGAGAGGTATAAAGAGTGCAGTTGTGCTGCCTCAGTCAAGGCTGGCAGGGATGGCAGGCAGGAGGTGGCAGCAGGTTCCCAACAGCAACGACTGGCTCACACCAATCAAAACACCTTGTTACCCGAATGGCAGATGACACCCATTGAGCCAGTTACTACCATTGCTAATGCCGGCAAAGAACCGGACATTGCAGAGAATAAACCATGGCTACGTAATCATCGGATCTGGGGAGGAAAAAAAACGAAAAAAGAAAAAACCCAGATTCAATGGGACCAATCTAACAAGTGCCAAAAAGCTCTTTTGTCTTGTTTCCAGCCCTGGCGAGGTCTAATTTCGAGATTTGAAGGATTGAGTTACACCAGTCATGAAATGAAGGGATGGAAGCATCCTTCCAATGCTTACAGACTTCTCTGCGGGCCGCCAGAATAGAATAGAACAGAAGGTTTTAGGCTGGACTATGAGTCTGGTCCCCGACTCCAAAGATGACAATGCGAAGGTCAATCACTACTGTAAAGCCCAGAGAAGATGAGAGTTTGCTGCTGATTGAGTCCCAAAAAGGCGCCAGGTGAGGGCAATCAAAGAACATATGTGTGTCCGGGGCCTCTTTTAAGCCACACCTTGCACAAGCCACAGAACCCCCCAGGGTTGGACAACCTCTGTGGGGAATAGTATGCCCTATGTAAAATCTTTGCTTCCCTTTTAGCAAGCAGGCTGGGCCAGGTTGCCCCTGATATCTTACATCCCAACCAGAAGGGTTTTGTTAGGGGTCGCCAACTTTACGAACTTACTTACGACCTAATAGGCGCCATAGATATTGCGACCAAGGACTCCATTCCATTGGCTATCCTCACGTTGGACGCAACCAAGGCCTTCAACAGGGTCAACTGGACATTCCTGTCGGGGGCCTTGACCAAATTCAACGTGGGTGAAGGCTTCCGCAGAGCGGTGGAGTTGCTGTACCATAGTCCAACTGCTTCTGTATTGGTAAATGGAGCCCTGTCTGAACCCTTTGCAGTTACAAGAGGAACATGACAGGGCTGCCCTCTATCCCCTCTGCTATTCGATCTCTATGTCGAGACTTTTGCGCAGAAATTAAGAGAGGACGATTCCATCAAGCCCTTTATCTATAGAGAGTGGGAAAAGAGGGTGGCCCTCTACGCGGACGATGTCATGAAAATGACATCAGAAATTAGCACCGCGTTCCCTGCAGCTATCAAGTTAGCCTTGGAATTCGGGGAAGTCTCAGGTTATGAGGTAAATGCCTCAAAGACCGAGATTATGGTGTGGAACGACGATGCAAGCGGATTCAATGAACAACTAAGTGCAAGTTTGCGGTATTTAAGGCTAAACATCGTTAAAGATATTAGTCAGATTGCACCCTTGAACCTTGCTGTAGCTGCTGGTGGGCTTGCAGCACTGGTTGTGCCACCCACAGAAGCGGCCTAGTAAAATGTGTCTAAGGTCTGCCATTGCAGAACCTGCGTGCAGTCTGGTACTGTCATACTAACTGCGCAAGTGCACCTACTTGCCAGTCCCTAAATCTTCCCTTAACTTCATATTAGTCACCCCTATGGTAGGCCCAAGGGCAAGGTGCATTGTAAGCATAAGGTAGGACAAGCCCTGTTGTGTGTGGCATGTCCTAATAGTGAATTACAGCCAATTTCGTTTTTCACTATTGTAAGGCTATCTGTTCTCCATAGGCCAGAATGGGCTGCTGAAAATATTACACCCTATAATCCTAACTGACTCAGAGAACATGGTAGAAAGTCCAGTTTAGTATGCCTGAACTCAGAATAATAAAATACTTCTTTTAGTAAAGTTTATTTTAATATCCTGTGTGTGCAAACGCTACTTTTAGAAAGTTAGCATTTACTTGCCTAACCATTTCAGCCCGCCTCTGCTCTCATGTGTATCTGCTGCCTGGGTTCTGTGAGTGACAGGGCTAGGGATGACAGGTGGTGAATGGAGGGATTACACCAGGATGGGTGGGGGGGTGCCCCTTGACTCTGAATAGGGCTGTGCTCTGACACCGCAATGCTGGCTCCGCCCCCTGGGGAGCGACTGATGACTCTGCCCTGAACCTGGTCCAGGAAGAGGGAAGACTGTCAACAGAGTGCTCCTGACTGTACTTATCATCACAATGCTGGCTCCGCCTCCTGCAGAGCGTCTGATGTCCCTGCCCTGCACACTGAAAGGAGAAACCAGAGCCTGAAAAACAAAGTGCTCAGAGACTGGCTGGATTAGGCAAAGGCCCCCCTGGCCTACGAGAACAAAAGAAATGTATAAAAGTAGGAGCCCTGCTCCTAAGAAATCAGATCCAGTTTTTGCCAAGAAGAAACTCTGCCTGAAGAGAAGGACCTGGGAAAGCTGCATGGAGGACTACTGTCTCTAATCCTGAGAGACTGGCCTGTGGTGGGTGCCTTGCTGCAAGAAGGAGAGAGGAAGAAAAGACTGAAAGACTTTTGAATTCAACTTATGCATTTTGACGAATCTCCAAGGGCTTGCTGGTGAACTTGCCCCCTGAACTGGGCCCCAGAAACAGTGGGCGCTACCTCTCCCTGAAGAAGGAAGCTGCTGCTGATGTTATCTCCCCCTTCAGCGCAGACCCCGGAGACCTGAGTGTGACTGGGAAGTTGTCCCGCACTCTAAGAGCCTGGGCTCCCCATCCTGCCAAGCAACGTGACTTCTGACAAGACTGCACGGCAACTCGCACAGTAAAGGCCAGCCCCGCCTGGCCCGAGCACCGTGAACTGCTGCTACCTCAAGCCGGAGCTCGCACCGCAAGGACGGACAGTCCGGTCCAAGCAACGTGAACCTGTGGCCCCCGAGCCGTAGGGCACACCGTAAAGAGTGGGTACGAAAAAGAGGGAGAAGGAGGAGTTAGAGACTAGGTCGTCCTCCATAAAGGTTAATGCATAAGTGGGAATCCTGTATGTTGGATCCCGGGACCTAGCTCACGTGTAGTTGACTGACCCTATTCGTTCAGTGTGACCATAAAAGAAAGAAAAATTTCTTTCTAGTGTCCCCTCACTCACCGGGGTTGCCCCATGGTGACATGCTTCATCATTGGGGCCATCCCAGTTCTCTACGAAAAGGGGCGTGCTACGACTAAACCAACTATGCAGGAGCACTTAAACGTGAAAGACTATGTGTAGTGCAATGAAGTGGTGGAGTGGAAATGAGTAAATTAAAAATACCGTGCTTAGTCCTCAACAAATTTATTTCGCTCCTAGGCAGGTATAATAAAAGTGGGGTGAATATCACTGTCAAACACCCTACAATGGGGATTGATTCAGTGAAAAAGGAAGGTCTACATGTTTCATGCTACCCCTAGCATTTCTTCAGGACCATGCCGGGACCAGCCCTGCATTTGCCACTCCTGTATCCTTGATTCAGTGTATTAAAAACGAAATATCAATAATCAAAGCATGCGTTCACACTGGAAATACATACGTTTGTATCACTTGTAGGTGCTGAAAAAAGAAAGCATATCGTTAATAGCATTCATCTCCTTCCTGTAGGAAGTGGCACATAGTGGTCTTTCATGCCGCACTCATCCGGTGCTATAGTTGTAGGTTGCACCATATTGGTGCGTACAGGCTGTCGTGCCAAGTGTATAATAATTAACACTGTGTTGTGTGTTTGTGAAATCAGACATATATACATAACAAACCATTGTGACTAAGACAAAAGACACACAACATATAAGGTGAGTACATAGATAGAGCCTCGCAATATTTACTTAGAGAAGTGCAAAATGACACTTCATGTCTCTCAGGGGGGTCGATTCCACCTAATGGACTCACTGCTGCGAGGACGGGCAGAGACAATATGGAAGAAGGAAAGAGAATAAAAAAGATCGATGTTATGTCGATCCAAATGTTAGGACTGACTGTATTTGCTGGTGTTCGTAAATTCATGTTTGATTTTCCGTAAAGATATTAGACTTACTTCCTGACTGGTGAAAACGATCAATTACACCTAATGGTTTCCTCCACGGGACCGCATCTTACCCGTCTGTTGGTCTCAGGCGGTTTAAATGGAGCCGGGCTTCCGGGTTGCTCCGCTAGAACCGCTAGACCGAGTGGTCCCAGCGGCCATCTTGGAAGTATGCTTTTGACTGGTACAATAAAGCATGTTGAAGGTTTTTTACTGGCGAATGCGCTTTCAAAACACATTAGTAAAGTGGTAATGCCCACCGTGGACACACGATGAAGTGACGCTTTTGGTTCTGCTCTATTATGGTTTTTAAAGTTTATAAAGTTTTTAGAGTACAATAGTCACGAAAAAATGTCATAGAAAAATGGAATAATAGAATCAGTAGTTAATCGTGACTTAAACCAAGTAGAGTAGACGCTTACCAATGAAGCGATTAAATATGAGTTTGAATTAATCGGAGGGGGAGTTGATGTGGACATTTTATGGGAACTACCCCACATTACGGGCCCCCACCACCGGGACCATTCTTCTATGGTCCTCCAATGTACCCCCAACAAGCCTTTCAGAATTGGGGAGGCAATCGAGGAAATCAGGGAAATCCAAGCCGCCCTTTTTTAGGCAGGGGCAAACCCCAGCAAAGGGCAAAAAAAAGACAGGACAACAACTACAATGGGCACAACCACTGGTGACGGAAGGACGTCACACTCGCAGCAAGGGCTCTCCAGAGCCATCGACGAGCGAACCTCAGACTTAGTAGTCAACCTATCCAAGACCGAACTCACACCAATCCAAACACAAGTTTTGAACAAGGGCTTAGGCTTCGTGCCTACCCCAACACTGACAAATTTAAACTATGTTGTGAGCTCAAGGAGTTCCTTAGAACACTGAAACTCCAAGTCTTTTTTAAAGATAAGAAACCAAGTGACCAACCTGAATCAGATACCGGTCTTAGGAAGAAATCCACTTTTGTTCCACCACCCGGCACCTTACCGGTTGAGATCCTGGCCTTTGAAAAGGCCATCATGAGGAAGGTACAGGAACTTGACCCACGTACAGTCAAAGTGGTCCAGAATACGAGCAACCAGGAACTACAAGCTTTTAAGGAACTATCTAATGATAGTTCCTTAACTATAAATCCTGCTGACAAAGGAGGCGCTATCGTTCTACAAAATACATCTGACTACAGGGAGGAATGTCTACGCCTTTTGGCAGATACTAGAAATTATGTTATTATCAAAGAAGACCCTACCGAACGGTTACGGGTATCTATCGCATACCTCATCGAGGAATCTTCGGTGAATGACTGGATGAGCAAAAAAGAAACTCAATTCCTGGTGAACAGCAAACCAGTGACTCCCTACTTCTATACAATCCCCAAGATTCACAAACGCCTGGACAAACCTCCGGGAAGGCCTATAGTCTCAGGCATTGGTTCTATCCTGGAACCCCTTTCAAAATATGCTGATGCCTTTTTAAGACCATTAGTGCAGAAAACGGATACCTACCTAAAGGATACTAAAGATGTCCTTTGTCTGTTGAAAGAACAACCTTTTGACCCCACATCCAGCATCCTTATCAGTTTGGATGTGGAGAGTCTAGCTTTAGGACACCCCCGCGCCGCACGGCCACCAGCTGCTGCGTGTGCCCCCCGCCTGCCTCACTGTCCCTGCCTGCCGCCAGCCGACCACGCCCCCTGCTGCCGAGCGGCCTGGTCTCCTGCTTCTGGTATTGTGATCGCTGTTCTGTTGCCTTCTGGCTTTTGTGTGCCCCGTGATTTTCCTGCTGTGTGCCCCATTGTTTAACTGTTTTTACTGTATTTACTCGTATTTTGTCTCCCCTCTGCTGCCCCGGTAACTTCCTGCCCCGCTCCCCGCTTCCCGCCTCCGTTGGTTGCCACGCCCCCTTTTCATTCTGTGTCCTCCCCCCTCCCGCCTCCCAGCTGCTCCTCCCTCGCACTTCGCCATAAATGGCGACCGTGCGAACGCGCAGCGGTCACACGCAGCGGGCGCGCCGATTGTGCGCCGAAGGCGCGCCAAAGGTAAGCCCGTCTGCGCCTGTCCGCGCCTGGACCGCGCCCAGTGCCAGGACCCCTGGCCCCCACCGACAGAAGCCGACCCGACGGACCTACAACGCCACCGAACTCAACGCACTCAACACCGACAGAACCCCGGGCTGCTACCAAGCCACACCGAGACGCACCCACGGACCCTTCAGCTGCCACTCCTGCAAGTTCACCTGCAACCGGACTCGCGCCACACCAGCACCCACCAAGCCGAACTCCAGCAGCACCCACCTTAAGTGCATCCTGCTCAACACCCGCTCCGTCCACAGACACGCCGTCGAGCTCTGGAACCTGCTCGACAACACAGCCCCAGATGTCGCCTTCCTCACGGAAACCTGGATGAACGCCTCCTCAGCGCCCGACATCGCCATCGCCATCCCGGACGGCTACAAGATCATCCGGAGGGACCGCGTCAAGCAGACAGGAGGAGGCATCGCCATCATCCACAGGAACACCATCCGCATCACGACCGACACCGACGATACCCTCGCACCCGCCGAACACCTGCACTTCCAGATTCACGCCAACCCCAAGACCACCCTCAGAGGCACCCTCATCTACAGACCCCCGGGACCACGCACACAATACAGCGAAGACATCGCCGACTTCATCAGCCCACACGCCCTCCCCTCCGCTGACTACATCCTTCTCGGGGACCTCAACTTCCACCTGGAGAACAACAGCGACCGCAACACCACCACCCTGCTGGACAACCTCGCCAACCTCGGACTCAAGCAACTGGTGACCACCCCCACCCACTACGCCGGACACACACTCGACCCCGTCTTCTCCTCCAGCAAGGACATCGCCTTCAGCTACGCCACCGGACTCCACTGGACGGATCACAGCTGCGTCCACTTCAGCTTCAGAAGGACCACGTTCCACCATCACCAGCAGCAGGTCCCCCGCAGAAGCTGGAACAAGATCACTGCGGACCAGCTCACCACTTCCTTGAGCATGAACCCTCCTACCAGCACAACGAACCCCAGCCAAGCGGCCACCAACCTCACGAAATGGATCAGCGACTGCGCAGACGACCTCGCCCCGCTGAAGACCCCGCCAAGCCGACCCGGCAGCAAGAAAGCACCATGGTTCAACTACGAACTCAAGAGCTTCAAGAAGAACTGCAGAGCACTCGAGAAAACCTGGCGCAGAGACCCAACACCGGACAACATGACTGCCCTCAAGCTCGCCACCCGAAAACACCACCAACTGATCCACACCACCAAGAAAACCGCATTCAAGGAACGGCTGGACAACAACGAACACAACAGCAAGGAACTCTTCAACATCGTGAAAGAGCTCTCCAACCCCAACGCCGGAAACAACGACATCATCCCTTCGCAAGACCTCTGCAACTCCCTCGCCTCCTACTTCCACAACAAGATCGCGGACATACACAACAGCTTCAGCACTCAACCGACGCACACCACGACCGAACCACCACCCCCCACAACCACCCTCCGCGCCTGGACCCCGATCAGCACCGAAGACACCGTCCACACAATGAACTCCATTCACTCCGGATCTCCGACAGACCCCTGCCCTCACCACGTCTTCAACAAGGCCGACGCTGTCATCGCACCCCACCTTCGGGACATCATCAACACCTCCTTCGACACTGCGACCTTCCCGGAGAGCTGGAAGCACGCCGAACTCAGCGCCCTACTTAAGAAGCCATCAGCCGACCTCACCGACCTCAAGAACTACCGCCCCATCTCGCTGCTCCCATTCCCGGCAAAAGTCATCGAGAAGACCGTCAACAAGCACCTGACCGCCTTCCTTGAGACGAACGGCTCCCTCGACCCCTCGCAGTCTGGCTTCCGGGCCAACCACAGCACAGAGACCGCCCTGATCGCAGCTACCGATGACATCCGAGCCTTGCTCGACAACGGAGAAACAGCGGCCCTCATCCTCCTGGACCTATCCGCGGCCTTCGACACTGTCTGCCACCGTACCCTAGTACAGCGCCTCAGCATCGTCGGAATCCAGGAGAAGGCACTGGAGTGGATCATCTCCTTCCTCGCCGGAAGGACACAGAGAGTCCGCCTCCCCCCGTTCAGATCAGAAGCCACCGAAGTCACCTGCGGCGTCCCTCAAGGCTCCTCGCTCAGCCCAACACTCTTCAACGTCTACATGAGCCCCCTCGCAACCATCGCACGCCAGCACAACCTCAACATCATCTCCTACGCCGACGACACCCAGCTGATCCTCTCCCTCACCAACGACCCCGCCACCGCCAGAGCCAACCTCCACGAAGGGATGAAAGACGTTGCCAAGTGGATGATGAACAGCCGCCTGAAACTGAACTCGGACAAGACGGAAGTCCTCATCCTGGGATCTTCTCCCTCCGCCTGGGACGACTCCTGGTGGCCCCCCGCCCTGGGCAGCGCACCCAAACCCACAGACCACGCACGCAACCTGGGCTTCATCCTGGACTCCTCCCTCTCCATGACCAGACAAGTCAACGCCGTCTCCTCGTCGTGCTTCAACATCCTGCGCATGCTACGTAAGATCTTCCGATGGATCCCCACCGAGACCAGGAAGACGGTCACCCAGGCCCTCGTCACCAGCCGTCTGGACTACGGCAACTCCCTCTACGCCCGAACCACTGCCAAACTCCAGAAGAGACTCCAGCGGATCAGGAACACCTCGGCAGGACTCATCCGGGACATCCCCCGCCGCAGCCACATCTCCGGGCACCTGAGAGACCTGCACTGGCTCCCGGTCAACAAGAGAATCACCTTCCGGCTCCTCACCCACGCACACAAAGCCCTTCACAACCAAGGCCCAGGATACCTCAACAGCCGCCTCAACTTCTACGTTCCCAAACGCCAGCTTCGATCGACCAACCACGCCCTCGCCGCCGTCCCCCGCATCCGAAGAGCCACCACAGGAGGAAGGTCTTTCTCCCACCTGGCCGCCAAGACGTGGAACTCCCTCCCGACCCACCTCCGCCTGACACAGGACCACCTCGCCTTCAGGAAGCAGCTCAAGACCTGGCTGTTCGAGCAGTAGCAGACCCCCTCCCCCCCAGCGCCTTGAGACCCTCCGGGTGAGTAGTGCGCTATATAAATGCTGTGATTGATTGATTTATACCAGTCTCCCTCACAAGGAAACCTTGGAAATTTTGGAAGAAGTCCTCTTTGATTCCCAATGGAATTACAAAACTCCTAGACATGTAGTACTGGAGTGTTGTCGCTTGGCCCTTACCGAATTTTTTTTCGGTTTGAAGAGACACTGTATCGCCAACAACACGGGACCAGCATGGGCAGCACTTTTGCGCCGAGCATAGCGGGCCTGTATGTCTACCATCTAGAGAAGACAAAGATTTTGAGTGATTACAACCCCTTCAGGCACCAAATTACATTATGGAAACGTTACATAGACGACGTTTTAGTAATATGGAAAGGAAATGAGAATGAGGCCTATGACTTCTTCAACTGGCTAAACCAACAGGATAGGTTCCTAAAATTTACTAATACATTAAGCAGATCTCAATTAACATTTCTGGATCTAAACATCATGGCAGATGGGGGCTCACTAAAAACAACAACACACTTTAAGCCCACGTCAAGGAACTGTTTGTTAACCTACGACAGTTTCCATCCTAGACATCTGAAACAGAATTTACCGTTTGGACAGTTCTTAAGACTAAGGAGAAACTGCACAGACAAACAGGACTACAATTTGCAAGCAGATGATCTGAGTCAAAAACTGAAAGCCAGAAAATATCCGAATAAACTGATAAAGAATGCAAAGAAGAGGGCCGGAAACAACCACAGGGATGCCCTTTTAGAACCAAAAGTGAAACTTCCAACTGAAAATGTACGACCCATTTGCATCACGACATTCAACAAAGTGTCAGATCAGGTGACTAAAATAGTGAAAAAACATTGGCCCATTGTCAACAGCGGAGACCTGACCATTCCTATACGAATGTTCAGCCACCACCGAGGGATGAATCTGAGAGACCATCTGGTCCATACCCGCCCTAAAATAACCAACACAATCACCAGACTACAACCGTTACCAATGGGTCATTACCCCTGCAACAATTGTAGCGTGTGCCACCTGACCGCAAGCACTAAGTCTGTCACTTTCAACAACAACGTCACATGGCAGCTGAGGACTATGTCCAATTGCAACACTAGTGGAGTTGTATACTTAATCACCTGTAGTTGCAACCTACACTATGTTGGGATGACTACACACAAAGTCAGTACCAGAATAGTTGAACACAGGAGTAATATTTGGTGCAGAAGAGCAACGACACGCATGATGAACCATTTCATTGAAAAAAATCATACACCCAATGACATGAGATCGGTAGTACTGGAAGTTGTAAGATCCAAAGAAAACCAAAAAAGAGTACTCCATGAACGTGAACAGAGATGGGTGTACAAACTTCACACAGATTCCGAGGGACTCAACGATGATATCCCCTGGGGCGCGTTTAGGATCTAATTGTGTCCTATAACTTCTGTAATTACGTTAAGATCCTTTCCCTATTGACATGTAGTCCAGGCAGTACTGAGTATTGCTATCTATACTGATTTACCCACCTTACTGTGACCCACTGGTGATTATTCAGGCTGCGGAACTAAGACTACCAACATTATAATATTATAAACAGCACAATACCTAACTACAGGACTGGATATCAGTGTTAGAAGAAAAAAAGAAAGAAAATAGCTCTATAGACTGCACAATACCCTGTTGTGCTGGCTATGAGCACTGACCATCATCTGAGAAGATATTTGTGGTCTGCCATACCGACGACACACCAGACTGTGATGTTGACATGGCACATTTACTAAAAGCGTCCACTCATTTCCCTCCGATATTTTCATTGCTAGCGCTTTTTTGCCTTATGAGCCACGACTATTGAGTATAGACATTTGTCGTGATACATCACAACAATCGGGTATGCCCGATTTAAAACAATAAGAGCAACGACCGCTGTCAGACAAAGATATGCGGATCCTAAGAGCAACTTACCAGCCTGTAATATAGATATATGAGGCTCCCGGGTAGTTCCCATAAAATGTCCACATCAACTCCCCCTCCGATTAATTCAAACTCATATTTAATCGCTTCATTGATAAGCGTCTACTCTACTTGGTATAAGTCACGATTAACTACTGATTCTATTATTCCATTTTTCTATGACATTTTTTCGTGACTATTGTACTCTAAAAACTTTATAAACTTTAAAAACCATAATAGAGCAGAACCAAAAGCGTCACTTCATCGTGTGTCCACGGTGGGCATTACCACTTTACTAATGTGTTTTGAAAGCGCATTCGCCAGTAAAAAACCTTCAATATGCTTTATTGTACCAGTCAAAAGCATACTTCCAAGATGGCCGCTGGGACCACTCGGTCTAGCGGTTCTAGCGGAGCAACCCGGAAGCCCGGCTCCATTAAAACCGCCTGAAACCAACAGACGGGTAAGATGTGGTCCCGGGGAGGAAACCATTAGGTGTAATTGATCGTTTTCACCAGTCAGGAAGTAAGTCTAATATCTTTACAGAAAATCAAACATGAATTTATGAACACCAGCAAATACAGTAAGTCCTAACATTTGGATCGACATAACATCAATCTTTTTTATTCTCTTTCCTTCTTCCATATTGTCTCTGCCCGTCCTCGCAGCAGTGAGTCCATTAGGTAAATCGACCCCCCTGAGAGACCATGAAGTGTCATTTTGCACTTCTCTAAGTAAATACTGCGAGGCTCTATCTATGTACTCACCTTATATGTTGTGTGTCTTTTGTCTTAGTCACAATGGTTTGTTATGTATATATGTCTGATTTCACAAACACACAACACAGTGTTAATTATTATACACTTGGCACGACAGCCTGCACGCACCAATATGGTGCAACCTACAACTATAGCACCGGATGAGTGCGGCATGAAAGACCACTATGTGCCCCTTCCTACAGGAAGGAGATGAATGCTATTAACGATATGCTTTCTTTTTTCAGCACCTACAAGTGATACAAACGTATGTATTTCCAGTGTGAACGCATGCTTTGATTATTGATATTTCGTTTTTAATACACTGAATCAAGGATACAGGAGTGGCAAATGCAGGGCTGGTCCCGGCATGGTCCTGAAGAAATGCTAGGGGTAGCATGAAACATGTAGACCTTCCTTTTTCACTGAATCAATCCCCATTATAGGTTGTTTGACAGTGATATTCACCCCACTTTTATTATACCTGCCTAGGAGCGAAATAAATTTGTTGAGGCCCACTAAGCACGGTATTTTTAATTTACTCATATCCACTCCACCACTTCATTGCACTACACATAGTCTTTCACGTTTAAGTGCTCCTGCGTAGTTCGTTTAGTCGTAGCACGCCCCTTTTCGTAGAGAACTGGGATGGCCCCAATGAGGAAGCATGTCACCATGGGGCAACCCCCGTGAGTGAGGGGACACTAGAAAGAAATTTTTCTTTCTTTTATGGTCACACTGAACGAATAGGGTCAGTCAACTACACGTGAGCTAGGTCCCGGGATCCAATATACAGGATTCCCACTTATGCACACACCGTAAAGACTGACTGCACCTGGGCTCACCCCCTCTGTGAAGACGCCCTGTTGCCAGTGCCTCGCTGCTGGACTAACCTCGAGCCACTGCCCCCTCCCTCTTCAAAAGCGGAACGGACATCGAGATCGATAACCCCCAACGCATCGCTGCCATCCTAGTGCGAAATCTATCATGCCATCGAGCCGTAGCTCGCGACGAAGGAGGAACGCACCGCGACGTGGGACGCCAGATCTACGCCTGTTATTGTCCGCCCCACACCCTGTGAACAAAGGTACTGTAATTCGGCATCGCCGTGCGAGACGCACTGACACCTGACGACTCGCACTGCCCGTATGCACTGAGGCCCCTTAAACGCCTCGAGCTGTGCGTTCGCTCTGCTTGCCCCTGTGAACGTTTTGTGACCCTATGTCTGAAGGTACGAGTCGCACAAGGTTAGTACGACTCGTACCCCTTGTTTTGATCAGCCGCGTCGTACACGTCTAACGCGAGACGCGTGAGAGTCAGTAGGGCCTTTCCCATGGGCATTGTATGACGCGTACAGAAGCGCTACGATGCGCTCAGGCCCACAAGAACAGCGCACCAATGCGTTAGACATTGCCTACAGCCCTGTGAAGCCATTTTTAGAACCTTTTAACCCATTTCAAGTATAGAACATTGTCTTTAAAAACTGTGGCCTCATTTTAAAAGTAACTGGAACCAGTTTACATGCTAAAACTGTAATCAAAGCCTGCTTGAGAGTTTTTATATAAAAGAGTATATTTTTACAAAACAAACAGTCTTGTGCCCCTGTGTGGTTGGTTGAAGGTTTATTGTGTGTGTTATACCAAATGCTTAACCGTACGTGCTCTGGAGTTTAGCCTTGTCTGCTCGCGCCACTCCGCCTAGAGGGTGAGCAGGGGTTATTTCTGAGAGTGAGTCCCTTGCCCTGACTTAGAGGAGAGGGTCCCTGCTTGTCACAAGTGAATACTTGCGTCAACCAGAGACCCCCAATTCTAACATTGGAAGGCAGCGGTAAGGATCACGAATTTGCATTTGTATAATATGTACTGTGACTATTGACCATTGCACAGTGAGTACAGTCCAGTAACTTAGCCACAGACTTTTTTTTTTAAATTTTTGCTTTGCTAGAGATCCCTTGTGTTTGAAGTCATGCCTGGCTCAAGCAGCATAGAAAAGGCAGCATCTGAAACCTCTGAAGTGATAGGGGTAGAATGGGATGAGTCAAAGCTGGACAACTACAAGAGATCAGAGTTGAAGACCTTTTGCAAGAAGTTCAAGGTTCCACATGTGGGATGCAAGACCAAGGCGGGTCTATACAAGGCGCTGAAAGCCTGGATTGAATCAAGGAATGCGCCTGAGGAGCTTGTGGTACCTGAACCAGCAGAGAGCGTCCATAGCTTTGGAAGAGGCCTGTCGCCAGAGGAGCTGGCAGATAGACAGGCAACCAGGGATCATGAGATGAAGTTGGCAGAGCTGAAGTTAAAAGGCCAATTGGAGCTAGAGAGCAAGAGGAAGGCTCTAGAAGAGCGAAGAATCCAAAATGAGCATGAAATGAGATTGAGGGAGATGGATCTAAAAGAGAAAAGTTTGGAGCATACTTCCTCTGGTGGCAGCGCAACGCCGGTGCAGGTAGAGTCAAGGGTGTACATGCCAAAGGATGTAGTAAAATAGTATTTTAAGAATGATGACATAGGGCAGCGGTTCAAGGCCTATGAGGTAGCCATGTCCTCCCACCGGGTCCCTGAGAGAGATTGGGGAGCAGGGTTGTGGGCGCGGTTCCTTAGCGAGGGGCGGGACACACTCTTAGATTTGCCCTCTAAAGTCTATAACTCTTATCCCCACATGAAGGAATCTTTAATGACCAGATATGGGCTAACTCCTGAATTGTATAGACAGAGGTTCAGGGGTGTACACAGATTCATGGGAGTATGTGACCTTTTTCTGCAGAGCACTGGATGGTTGGGTGAAGGGTAGGAAGGTTGATTATTTCCAAGGTCTCTTTGATTTAATTGCATGGGAGCACTTGTCCAGTAATTGTTTTCCTGAGCTACTCCAGCACCTGATAGATAGCAAGCTGACTAACCCTAGGAAGCTTGCTGAGAAGGCGGACCGCTAGCTCAGTACCAGGGTCCACAAGGGTCCAGTGGGAGATTCAGCCAAGGGTGGACAGGGTCCCCAGCAGAAGAGTGGGGGGGGCACGGGAAAACAGAAAGGGTTCCAAAAAGGCCCCCAAAGTAATCCCCAAGAGAATCAACAGGAAGGTTCTCAGCCTCTCCCATCCCAGAAGCAGACCGGGACCCCGACAGGTAAACCTGTTCCAAAGGGGCCCCCAACATGTTACAAGTGTGGTGAAGTGGGTCATTTTGCCAGTGATCCCCAGTATCGCCAGTATGTGAAACCAGCACCCACCGGTGCTCCGCCCCGGCAGATGGCTAGTGTAGCCTTTGGGGAGGAGGTAGAAGTCCAAGGTGGGTGGGACCCCTGCCAGATGACCCTTGTCTCACTAGGAGACAGTGAGATGGTCCCTGAAAGCTACTTACCCTCTAACACTAAGAAATATGGGCAAGTAGTGACTGTCAATGGGAAGAAGGTAGAAGCTCTTAGAGACACAGGAGCCAGTGTGACTGCAGTCCGGCAGCACCTGGTGTCTCAAGAGCAGGTTGTACCCCATGCCTATTGTTGTGTTGTCAATGCTGACAACACAGAGAGTCGTTGTCCAATGGCTCAGGTTCCCTTTGAGTGGTGGGGGGTCTCTGGTACTCTGCAGGTTGCTGTGAGAACTGCCATGCCTGTAGACTGTCTGCTAGGGAATGACTTGGAGAACTCCCCTTGGGAAAAGGTGGAGAAGTCAACTCACCTGCGGATGGTGGGTTTACTCGACTGGGCGTGTGTGACCATCAGGTCCATGGCAGCCAGTAGGGGTGTTTAAGAGGTCCTGAAGCCTGTGGGAGAGGCCCAAGAACCGGCCTTAGGGAGAGGGCGCAGGAGACGCGGAAAACCGGCCCCGAAGTTCCCACTGCCCAGGAGGAAGCAGACCTTGAGGGGGATGCCCAGGAGCCTACTGGGGAACAGATAGCCAATCTGGGGGACCTGCCTGAGCGGACCCATTGGCAGCAAGAAGGAGGCCCCTCCACGGAGGACTTCTGTAGGGAGCAGAAAGATTGCCCCTCTCTCGTGGGTCTGCGGCAGCAGGCTGCAGACCAGGCTAACGGTGATCAGTCTGGGTCACACTTCATTTACTGGGAGAATGGCCTCCTGTATTCAGAGCCTAAGGTTGCTGAACCTGGGTCAGCCCGTGTGCTGGTGGTACCCCAGAAGTTCAGAGTTCAGAAGTTCAGAGCCTTCCTACTGGAGCTGGCTCATGATGTACCTTTGGCAGGACATTTGGGGAAGGACAAGACCTTTGAAAGGCTTGTCACCCACTTTCATTGGCCCCAAATGCGCAGGAGCTCAGATGCTCATTGTAGAACCTGCCAAACTTGCCAGGCAAGTGGTAAGAGTGGGAGGAAGCAAAAGGCTCCTCTCCAACCCTTCCCCGTGGTCAGTACCCCATTCCAGCGAGTGGGCATTGACATTGTGGGGCCACTGGACCCCAAGACAGCTATGGGCAACAGGTTCATCCTGGTCTTGGTGGACAATGCCACCCGGTACCCTGAAGCCATCCCTCTGAGGACAGTCACGGCCCCCGTGGTGGGACGAGCACTGATGGGAATTTTCTCCCGAGTGGGATTCCCTCTAGAGGTGGTGTCTGACAGGGGCACCAATTTCATATCCAAATATATGAAATCCCTTTGGCTAGAGTGTGGTGTAACCTACAAGTTCACCACACCTTACCACCCCCAAGGAAATGGGTTGGTTGAGAGATTCAACCGAACCCTGAAGGGCATGATTATGGGTCTGGAAGAACCCATCAGGCATAAGTGGGACGTCCTCTTGCCATGCCTTCGCTTTGCATACCGTGAGGTGCCACAGAAGTCTCTAGGGTTCAGCCCCTTTGAGCTTCTGTATGGCCACCCGGTCAGAGGACCTCTGAGTCTGGTCAAGGAAGGCTGGGAGCAATCTCCCAGGACACCTCCCAAGAATGTATACAGTTACATGCTGACCTTCAGGAACCAGACTAGGAGAGTCAGGCAACTTGCTGAGGCAAATCTGGAAGCCAGCCAGGAAGAGAAGAAGCGGTGGTACGACCAGAATGCCACTCTGGTAGACCTTCAAAATGGACAAAAGGTGAGAGTCTTGGCCACAGTGGAGCCTTGTGCACTTCAAGATAAGTGGACAGGTCCATTTGAGGTTGTGGAGCGCAAAAAAAGTCCTGTAACCTACTTGGTGGACATGCAGTCTCCCAGGAACCCCTTGAGGGTCCTACATGTTAACCACCTTAATCCCACTTGGAGAGGTCCGAAGTGGGCATGCTCTTGACAACAGATGATGGGGTGGAGGAGGACTCTGAGCCTCTTTCTGACCTCCTGGCAGCCTCAGAGCGAGATGGGTCAGTGGATGGAGTTAACCTCTCACCCACCCTGACCCCTGAACAACAGGATGACTGCCGCCAACTGCTGGGGCAGTTTCCTGACCTGTTTCCCTGGTTCCTGGTGTCACAGATTGGTTCATTGTGGGAGGGCAGGTCGGATATATAGACGCGGAGGCTTGATGTATTGTTTGGCAGTGGTTGGTTTATTATCAGGAAGTACAGCAGGGGAGGATAAAGTAGGAAAATAGGTGTCCTCTTCTTCTGACTTCTCAGGTGTTGATGTAGGGGTCTTGGCATCTCCCAGTACGGGAAGCCAGCCAGGAAGAGAAGAAGCGGTGGTACGACCAGAATGCCACTCTGGTAGACCTTCTCCGTGATGGTGTCCGGACCCGGAGGCTCGTCAAGGAGAAAGAAGAAATGAGGGCCGTCAGTGGTATATGGACTAAGACGTTTTATGTTACCGTCACCAGCACTCGGTGGTTGAAAACACTGCTGGATAAATGCGCGGAGAGGCAGGGGTGCTCAGGAGTGGGATTTGTGGGCTGAAATAAAGGGGGGGAGTGCAGGGATTTGAGGGGTGTGTGTCAAGGTTCCCGTTTACTAAAGGCATCTACAAAGGACACGCTCGCCTCTACCCAACAGTCTCTACCCTACCTCCACCCTCGTCACCACCCTCCCCGATTGCCCGTGAAGCGGTGTGACTCACCGACCCTGCCGCAACTCTCCGGAGTTGCGGCCGCTCCTCAGCCTCCGCCGGTAGACACCACCAATCCTCGGTCCAGTGGTCGTCTTCTCCGTCTTCGCGTGCCCTCGTCTTGCTGGATCCTGTCTTTCAAGGAAGGCGGGTTATTGTTTCCGGGTCTAGCTCTTCCCTCACTGGCTTCCTTACGGCTCTGTGAAGAAAGACGAGAGGTGGGTGGAATTTCCTCCTGTTTTCCAAATGATTGGTGACTCCCCCGTTTACGTAGAGCCTCGGTCCTGGAGGATTCTGGGCTTTGTAGTGTTCTCGTGGTATCGGGGCCCATCCTCTCACATCCCCTTTCCCTTGCTGTCTTACTATTAGGGGGCGTGTCTTCGGGATATCTCGATAGGAAGTCCACGTTTCCTTGCTCTGTCCCTTTTCTATGACGAGTGTGGAACCTGTGCGGTTGTAATGCTAGGAACCATCTTAGCACTTCCCCTTGTTACGAGCTAGCCACTCCAAAGGGGCATGATCCGTGAAAAGTGTGAACTCCCTCCCTTCCAAATAATATCTTAATGTTTCTCTAGCCCATTTGATCGCCAGTGCCTCTTTTTCTATAACTGCATAGTTGCTTTCTCTTGGAAACAGTTTCCTACTGATGTATAATATGGGCTTTTCTTCTCCTTGTTTAGTGACCTGTGGGAGTACGACTCCTAATCCCTGATCGGACGCGTCTGTCTGGAGGATCAAAGGACGTGTGAAATCTGGACTAGACAATACTGTATCTGATACTGTAACTTCTGCTTTAGTGGCTGAAAGGCTTCTAAGACCTCTAGGGAAGGTTGTTTTAGTCTGGCTTCAGCATTTACATTTTTCTGCAATAAATTAGTAAGCGGGGCCGCCGTCTGGGAAAAGTTAGGAATGAACCTACGGTAATAACCGAGTAATCCCAAGAACGCGCGGATATCTTTCTTAGTTTTAGGTAATGGTAACTGATTGATGGCAGCTAGTTTTGACTCTTGGGGCCGAATAACTCCCTCTCCTAGTAAGTAGCCTAAGTATTTCACTGTCTGGGCTGCTAGGCGACTTTTGGGTGGATTTATTTTAAGACCCTGTTTTCCTAGGGCTGTAAAAAGTGCAGTTAGATGTTCCATATGTTGGAACTAATCATCACTGTGAATGATGCTATCATCAATATACGCACCAGCGTATTTTGCGTGGGGACGTAGGATGTGATTTATGGCTCTCTGAAACGTAGCCGGGGCGCCATGTAACCCAAATGGTAACACCTTAAACTGGTATAATCGTTCTGGGGTGGAGAAGGCTGTTTTTTCTTTGTCTTGTTCTCTCAGGGGTATCTGCCAATAACCCTTACACAGGTCTAGTGTGCTGATATACTTGGCTTTCCCTATTCTTTCCACCATTTCATCCACTCCAGGGAGGAATACGTATCGAACTCTGAGATTTTATTAACCTCACGAAAATCAATGCAAAAACGTACCGAGCCGCCTGGTTTCGGTACGAGGACTATTGGTGAATTCCACTCACTAGTGGAGGGTTCTATGATGTTCATGTGTAGCATTTTGTCTACTTCTTCCCTAATGGTTTGTCTACGGACTTCAGGAATTCTATATGGTTTTAGTCGTACCCTTTTACCAGGGACAGTCTTGATAGAATGTTCAATCAGAAACGTCAAACCTGGAGTTGTGGAAAAGATGTTACTAAGAGGCCTAAGGACTTGGTATAGACTTTGCTTCAGCGTGTTCGGCAATGTCGGATCGATGCACTGTACAAATAAAGGTTCTGCTGGCTCTGTCTCAGTGACAAGCATAGGTATTGGTCCCTCCCATTTTTTAAGCAAGTTAATGTGGTATATTTGGGAGATCCTTCGATTTTGATCAGTCATGATTCGATAGGTAACCGGGGTCACTTTTTCAGTTACAATATAGGGTCCCTGCCATTGTCCTAACAATTTATGGTCTGATGAGGCCATCATGAGGAGAACCGGATCACCTACTGCCAAGGTCCTTTCTTTGGCTTTTCTGTCATAGTGAGTTTTTTGGGCTGTTTGGGCTTCTTTGAGATTAGCCCGAACAATAGCTCGGATTTGACCTAAGTGTGTTTTGAGATTAGAAACATACTCCACTAAGGGTCTGGTATTATCGGGTTCAGTTTCCCATTTTTCTTGAGCCATATCTAATAATGTTCGAGGCTGATGACCGAACAACAGCTCAAATAGTGAATACCTGTGCTTTTCTGCACTTTACATCTTATGGCGAACAAGGCTAGAGGCAGCATGTCCTCCCATTTTCTAGTCTCTAGATCGAGGAGTTTCTTTAGGGTGGCTTTTCTGGTGGCATTATACCGCTCTACCAACCCATCTGTTTGTGGGTGATAAGCGGCTGTTCTGATTTGATGTATGCCCAGCTGTGCACATACCTGTCTCATCACTTTGGAAATAAAGGGGGTTCCCTGGTCGGTCAAGATTTCCTTTGGGAACCCTACTCTCGAAAATACAGTGATCATTGCATTGGCTATGTTAGTAGCATCAGGGCGACACTAGGGCTACTGCCTCTGGATATCTAGTGGCGTAGTTGACTATGACTAACACATATCTGCATCCACTACGTGAGGGTAGTAAGGGGCCTATGATATCCATTCCTACTCTGCTGAATGGTTCATCTATGATGGGAAGGGGACGAAAGGGCACGGGAGGGGGTCGATATGTACTGTTTTTCTGGCCGACAGGACATTCCCTACAATACCTTTTTACCTGCTGATATATCCCAGGCCAGTAAAACCTCTCTGATATCTGTTTCTCAGTTTTCTCAGACCCAAAATGACCTCCCAACAGGTGACTGTGTGCTAAAAACAACACTTTATCTCTGAAAGGGGTTGGAATTAACAACTGAGGGGTCTGAGTGAGGCTCCCTTACCGATACAATAACCCGTTCTTGGTAAAAAAAATAAGGACCTACATGCAAGGGGTCTTCCTGATCTAGAGCCACCCTCCATGCCTCTTGCAGTACGGGTCTTCCTGTTGAGCAGCCCTAAAGTTACTTTCAGTCTTCCAGGGGTTGTCTTCCCGTACAATCGACATCACCATGGGAATTCTTCTTTTTTCGGCTCTTCTCTGTCTCTTGCTTTTCCTGGGTTTAGACTCTGTCGATTCTGGGTTTTCCTCTCCCGAATATGGTGCTGAAGTCCACCAATCTTCTTCTTTTGTAGTTTCTTGGTTTAGCATTTGTGGTAGTTTTGGGTAGTCGCTCCCAAGAATGACTTGTTCTGGAAGATTGGGTATGAGACTCACTTTTAAAGAGGTGCCGGGATCGTTGGGATGTTGTATCTGAACGTTGGTAGTGGGATACTGTTTAGTTTCACCATGGACACATCTAATGGCCACAACTCCATCGATAGGAAAGATCCACGGTTGTAAGTCCTGTGGTCTAATAACGCTCTGTCTACATCCTGTATCAGCTAGGGCCATTGTAGGTTGTCCATTTACGATTACCTTGCAATGATAGGGAGGAATAGAATGTTCAGGTGCGAAGCAATAGTAGTTCCGGGCCATCCCGATTTCCATAGGCTCTTCCTTCTGTGGGCAGAAGCGTGCAATGTGTCCCATCCCTCCACAATGGAAGCATTGCAGAACTGGAAGGGGTGCTCTTATTAGGGATTTCCCCGGGGGCCCTGGTACTATAGGGATGGGCTCCGGTTTCTTGGTGAGGGGAGGACGTTGTGGTCTATGGACTCCTGAACTACCAGTCTTCCAGGAGCCATCGTCTTTTGTTTTCTGTATTTCTTGAGCCCTACTGTAGACGCTTGCAATCTCTATGGCCGTCTCCAGCGTGAGATTAGCCTGTTGTTGCACCCATCGCTGTATGGGTGGATGAAGAGAAGCCAAATATTGTTCCAGGTATATTTTAGCCATGATTCCATCTTTGTCAGTGGTGGCCGGTTTCAACCATCTATCGGTCATATCTTTTGCCCGAAAGAACAGGGCTCGCGGGGTTTCCTGTGGACCCTCCTTTATTTGGCAGAGTTTTATCCGGTAGGACTCGTCATCAACTCCTAGTCTCTCCATTATGCACTGTTTGTTATCTGCATAGGGGACCATACCCCTGGACAGTAGCAGCCTGGTAGGCGGCTTGTAAGTCTCCTGATAGGAGGGGTCCCAAGTACTGCCCCCACTTGTCAGCAGGCCAAGCGGCGGCATTGGCTATCCGTTCGAAGTTGTTAAAGAAGAAATCCGAGTCTTCTCCGCTGAGATATTTCTGAGAGACCATGGAAGGAAGCGAGGTGGGTCCTCGTTGTTGGCCCAGGGCTTCTGTGACTTTGTCTAACGCTGTACCATGTGCTTGTCCTTGGCCTTCCAATACTTTCTGTATTTTGCTTCTATCTTCTTCTAATACGCTCAAGAATCTTTCCATGACTTTGCCTAAGTGTTCCTGATTTTCTGCCATTTTTGCCAAGGCGGCCTCCATGTTTTTTGCAAAGAAGAAACTCTTCCTAAAGAGAAGTACCTGGGAAAGCTGCATGGAGTACTACTGTCTCTAATCCTGAGAGACTGGCCTGTGGTGGGTGCCTTGCTGCAAGAAGGAGAGAGGAAGAAAAGACTGAAAGACTTTTGAATTCAACTTGTGCATTTTGACAAATCTCCAAGGGCTTGCTGGTGAACTTGCCCCCTGAACTGTGCCCCAGGAACAGTGGGCGCTACCCCCCTGAAGAAGGAAGCAGCTGCTGATGTTATCTCCCCCTTCAGCGCTGACCCCGGAGACCTGATTGTGACTGGGAAGTTGTCCCGCACTCTGAGAGCCTGTGCGCCCCATTCTGCAAAGCAACGCGACTCCTGACAAGACTGTGACGCAACTCGCACAGTAAAGGCCAGCCCCGCCTGGCCCGAGCACCGTGAACTGCTGCTACCTCGAGCCGGAGCTCGCACCGCAAGGATGGACCGTCCGGTCCAAGCAACGTGAACCTGTGGCTCCCAAGACGTAGGGCACACTGTAAAGACTGACTGCACCTGAGCTCACCTCCTTCATGAAGACGCCCTGTTGCCAGCCCCTCGCCGCTAGACTAACCTCAAGCCGCTGCCCCCTCCCTCTTCAAAAGCGGAACGGACATCGAGATCGAGAACCCCCAACGCATCGCTGCCCTCCTAGTGCGGAATCTATTGTGCCATCGAGCCCAAGCTCGCGACGAAGGAGGAACGCACCGTGACGTGGGACGCCAGATCTACGCCTGTTTTTGTCCGCCCGGACCCTGAGAACAAAGGTACTGTAATTCGGCATCGCCGTGCGAGTCGCACTGACACCCGATGACTCGCACTGCCCATATGCACTTAGGCCCCTTAAACGCCTTGAGCTGTGCGTGCGCTCTGCTTGCCCTTGTGAACGTTTTGTGACCCTACGTCTGAAGGTACGAGTTGCACAAGCTTAGTAGGACTCGAGCCCCTTTTTTGATCAGCCGCGTCGTACGCGTATAACACGAGATGCGTGAGAGTCAGTAGGGCCTTTTCCTTGGGCATCGTACGATGCGTACAGAAGTGCTACGATGCCCTCAGGCCCCCACGAACAGCGCACCATGCGTTGGACATTGCCTACAGCCCTGTGAAGCCGTTTTTAGAACCTTTTAACCCATTTCAAGTGTAGAGCATTGCCTTTCAGAACTGTGGCCTCATTTTAAAAGTAACTGGAACCAGTTTACATGCTAAACCTGTAATCAAAGCCTGCTTGAGAGTTTTTATATAAAAGAGTATATTTTTACAAAACAAAAAGTCTTGTGTCCCTGTGTGGTGGGTTGATGGTTTATTGTGGGTGTTATACCAAATGCTTAACCGTATGTGCTCTGGAGTTTAGCCTTGTCTGCTCGCGCCACGCTGCCTAGAGGGTGAGCAGGGGTTATTTCTGAGAGTACGTCCCTTGCCCTGACTTGGAGGAGAGGGTCCCTACTTGTCACAAGTGAATACTTGCGCCAACCAGAGACCCTCAATTTTAACACTACATGTCTATTTGTTCCAAACTTCAGGTAAATATAGGAAAGATAGAATGGCATCACATATTCTAAGCTACGTGATGTGTAACAACGGGGATCCCCGAAGGCTATGCAGGTTCGATTACACTTGGTATCTCGGAAAGATTTCCTTGAGTGCTACTTTTACATAGTGAGCCCGGGGTTTGACAGGGCAATTCTTTAAGTTGATGTGAATGTAGCAACCCAGGGGGGAGTTTGAATGAGCCCAGAAAAGGGGTTTGTTTGTTTGGTTGTTCGTATAAGAACAAAGATGTAACGTGTTTTAAGGCACTTTGATGCGGGCCATTGACACTTATTTAGAGCAATACATGCTGCACCCGGGGAGAGGGGTTAAAACCTTTCTATAAATCGTTTAACATTAAGAGGAATGCCTGTTAGTACTCTCACAAGTATAATACGTGGTTTTAAGTTGGGAAGGAGCTAACAGAAAAATGCAAGAAGTGGTTGCACCATAGCACCCCACAAAAAAGCATGGGAGTTATGTCTGTCAAAAATTCACAAATATTAGTCAAAAGCAGGTCCCTGCTTGCACACTATATTATTAGCTCTGGGCAAAGAATCAGTTGTGTTAACGTGGCGTTGTTATTTCAGATGCTGGGCAGTTTGGAAACCCCTACACAGTGACGGACCACTGCTTTGTGTTAAACAATAAGAATCTTTCATCGCTTGAAGGGCCTTAGTTCCTGTGGCTGTAATTATACAAAGTGAGAACGAAGGTATCAAGTTTCCTTTTTGGTAATAGAGTATGTTGAGAGAAGTTGAGCATGTTATGAGATAATAAAAATATAATTTAATATGGAGATCATATATTTTGTATTTGCAGTGTAACCAGTGAAGTTATGTCCCCTGATTGTTACAATCACCTTATCAGAGTCTGCTAAAAGTACAAGAAAAAGAATATATTGAGGTGAAAACAACAACAATTATTTTCCCTTTGTTTGTGTTTTTTTTTAGGAAAACTAGCATGCTTTGGTACTAAGTGTTTATGAGAGAGGGGAAGATTTTACTATATAAATATCCTGGGACACTCTCATCACTTAGCCAGCATTGACCCCTGTGTAGGCCTCAGTTATGTTGACCAGATTGCTGCCATTTTCTCATAGTTTAATCAGAAAGCAGGTCTGACCTAGGCTTCACCCAGCCCCACTTGTCTGCGAGGCTCCGCACTCCTGTTTCAAGCCCCCACCCTACTGTGTGCTAAGTTCACGAACGTTAAAGTTCAACTTCCCCTCTATTCTTTCAACACACCCTGGACCACCATCTAAGGCTGTGCCTGAGAAAAGGGGAAGTTCCCGCCGCAGCTACGCCAAGCTTGAGTGATGAATGTGGCAACAAGCATTACAGACTGGTACATATATGCATAAATAGAATTCCTTTGCGCAATAATAACACTTTTCTGCCTTTCTGCCGCCCAAGCAGAATTTATGACAATCTTCCAGTCAACAAGGCGCGACCTTAGTCTAGACTAGTGTACGTGTCGCATTTACAGGAAAAGGGCTACATTTGAACGTATGGATGGGAAAGGTACAGGCCAGGCTGTAGGTGATGAAGGAAGGGTATGTGGTACGAGGTGGCGTGAGATCACGTGACCATAGGCTTCTCACCGCCTGAACAATATAAAAAGGAGGTACGCAGGAATATCTTCGGACAACTCCTCGTCTGTTTGTAGGTATTCAGGCAGCGAGTTGTCTCCAAGGGCCCTTGTTTAAGTGTTTGTACTTCATGTATATATATATATATATTACCTGTATTGTATTTTATCTGCTTTTCAATAACAAAATCTATATCTGCAAATGTTCTCTAAACTTGTGTCAACTTTAATCACAGTTCATGCTTTTCTATTGTGATTGCAGGATATCTCACTTATATAGTATTGTGAGTGTTCCCAATAATATGTACTTTGTATTCTATGGTAATTACAGGACTTCTCCTTTATAGGCGAATATGAATATTCTCAATAAAGTGTACTTCACCTTTTGTAAGTAATCTACCTAAAAGCCTACATGTGCTTTTAAGTATAGACTCACTCTCAATCAAGAAACTGTATTTAGTATAATCGAATTGGTCTATGCGGCTTTCAGTGAATGCGGAGCCCTGGACTAAGAACTTATGTGATTTTTCATGGTGTGACTGTAGTTTCTAGAAGTTGCACCTTCTTAATAAACCTGTTAAACTTTCAACCTCAGTTTCCACGGCTCATATATCTGTTTTTCTCTATTTTTAGAACAAGCGTTCCAGGACACCCTGGTACAAATTAAGGTGCCCCTTTTGTCCCTAGCTCACTCTCACAAACTCCCAAGTGCAGGCTCCGTGAGCCCTGCGCCAAGCCCCCGCCTCCCTGACCCGTAATAAATCTCCCCCCAACATTAACCCTGACCAAGTCAAACACATCTTGTACCTTATATCCTTTAGGGAAGTTATCAACGCCCCGAGTGCCATATTAATTATTGTGACCGCTTGAAAAAGAAAACGGTCCTTGTGGAGAGAAAGACCCTCTTGTTGACACTCTTTATCTGGTGGGTAACACCCTAGATAGACATCATTATACGTTTATTTGATGAGGAATGTGAAACTTGGTTTGTTAGAATACTAAAGTGGTTTGCATGGTTGTGCTGAGAAGCAAGTGTGTGTTTTTGATGATTGGCACCAATTATGGAACCGAAACTGTAATATAAATGTTCAGTATTATGTTTAATGAAATGTTTTATACTTTTTTTGCTGATAAAATGTTTAAATGAATAATGAAATGCAATATAAAATAATATGTGACTTTATTATGATTTTAAATATGTGATTTTATATTGTTGTTTTTTTAGATATATGTGGTGGGAGACATTGTATGCAATTCATAAAGCCTGAAGAAGGTGGTGAATCTAATTATACCACCGAAACGCGTCACTTGCTTTGGTTTAGAGAAACACCCAAGTAATATCTGATTTGGATAGCTAACGATTAAAGGAGGAACGTGATCAAATTTCTCCTCAGGTTCACCTAAAATACCTTGCTATATACTTGGAGTGTTTTTTCATTTTGTTATTGAAAATTGGTTTTAATAAGCTTGATATATTCTCCCTGTTTGCGTAATGAAATATTTTTAATGTGTGTTTTGAGACTATGTATATGTTTTTAAAGAAAATATTTTTTTACATTTATTGAATCTACAAGGATTCTAAAAATAAAAAGTTAATAGAATTTATATTATGTTTTTGGTCTCTATTTGGTGCTAACTAATGGGATGTTGAATGTTTGATAGCTATTGTGGTTTGTTTTAATATAAGAGCCCAAAGGGATTGCTTTTTTAGACAGAAGATACCCAAAGGACAACCAGACCCGGTTTAGTAGTACAGTATAATAACACAATGGTCAAGTAGTACACAATAACTAAGATATACACAGTAATTCACATCCACAGTATCGAGTTTTATGGGTCCAATGTATTGGAATAGCAATTTATTTTACTGTGCAATGGTTTCAAATTAGTGGCAACGCAGTTGCTCAATGTACAATGTACCAAAACTGGTACGTGTATTTACAAATATTTACACTAAATGGTGCTCAGGGTAGAATAAAAGGAGAAAGGGGTTATAGTGAGCATTGTGGGATGGTGAGAATAGTGGACAAGGACAGGGTAGTGTGACATATATTCATCACATTTACATTGTGATACTGATCCAGCCTTAATATAGGTCTATTGTTCCACATATATTACATAGCTGTTCACAAACACTGTCAACAAATTACAGTTGTCCACGCTTGGATTTCTACCCTGAGCACCATTTTGTGTAAATATTTGTAAATACACGTACCAGTTTTGGTACATTGAGCAACTGCATTGCTGCTAATTTGAAACCATTGCACAGTAAAATAAATTGCTATTCCAATACATTGGACCCAAAAAACTAGATACTGTGGATGTGAATTACTGTGTATATCTTAGTTATTCAATCAATCAATCAATCAGAGTACTTATAAAGCGCGCTACTTACCCATGAGGGTCTCAAGGCGCTAAGGGGAGGGGTGAGGGGAGGGGGTGCTGCTACTGCTCGAAGAGCCAGGTCTTTAGGAGTCTTCTGAAGGCGACTAGGTCTTGGGTCTGCCGTATGTGGGTAGGGAGGGTGTTCCAGGTCTTGGGGGCGAGGTAGGAGAAAGATCTGCCGTCGGAGGTCGTTCGTTGGATACGGAGGACAGTGGCGAGGGCGAGGCTGGCGGAGCGGAGCTGGCAGGTGGGGGTGTAGAAGCTGAGTCTGCTGTTCAGGTAGGCTGGTCCGGCATTGTGGAGTGCTTTTTTTGCATGGGTGAGGAGCTTGAAGGTGATCCTCTTGTCGACGTGGAGCCAGTGTAGGTCTATCATTCAATACTTTATTCGAAACAAATTTCATAAAAGTACAATTATACAGTATCCGAAATACATTGACATATTCCAACCCGTATACATTGAACAAAAATAACTATACATATAAACATTTCAGACATCGGGTAAAAGTTTTGACCTGATGAACCAAGCATTCGCCACATATTTGGCCACCCCGCAAACCATATGCATTGAAATGACATTAGTTAGGATCATTCGCATGGCTGTACTATGGTCCCTCACCCCTAAATTCCTACAAACAGGTTTCAACCATCTTTCTCTTGGTTGTTTGTAAGCTGCACATGCAAATAGGAAGTGGCCCAGTGATTCTTTCGGGCAGGAACAACCTGGACATTTTAGCTCTGTTCCTCTATATCCCTTCCAACCTACTTTGAATGAGTTAAGGGGTAAAATACCATATCTGAATTTCAAAAACAATGTTCTATCATGAGGGACCTGGATGAAATCCATAAAAGGCTCTAACTTTCTAAGGGGCTTATGGTCAAGGAAGGCGCTAGTTAAATGACCCCAGTTTGGATTCCTGAGTTCTTGTTCAACAACCCAATCCCAGTAAAGTTTTTTAACAATCGATTTCGAAGGTGGCATTTGTGAGATCCAACTCTCCTCCAGACCTATAGATATCACCAGCCTCTTTAAATTGTTGAGCCATTTAATTTTATTGCCTACATTCAAAGTAATCAGCTCATCCAAAACCTGGGCATAGTTAAAAAGTTCCGGGGTCCTTCTAAGACGAACCCAAAATAACAAGGGGCGAATTTGCACCAGATCGGAAATCGATTTTTTACCCAGGTCTAAAAATAAAGGTTTCAAGGGGGATGATAAGGGTAGCGAAACCATATCTCTAATAAATTTATTTTCCGCCACTACTAAAGCTTTTGTATTTTCCGCCCCCCAAAGTTCTGAACCATATACTGCCGCTGCCAATGCTTTCCCTTCATAAACTGCCAGGGTAGGAGCTATGGGTCTACTAATGGATCGTCGCTGATTCTTAGAAATTACTCCTGAAACCCTTTTGAGATTTAGAACCATTTTGGCGATATGGGCAGACCAACTCAAATTATTACAAAGTCTCACTCCGAGGTAATCAAATTCTTCTACCACCTCCAGCGAAGTGCCATTCAACAAGAGGTTTACCCTCCTGTGTTTCTTTTTGGCAGTCAGCACCATCAACTTTGTTTTCGAAGTATTTATTGACAATCCCCTATCTTTACAAAAATTGCAAAAACGATCAAGCAGTTTTTGCAAACCCATGGGGGATTTTGACATGAGAAGGGTGTCATCGGCAAAGAGGAGAGTGGGTGTTTTCTCTCCTGCAAGGACGGGGGCATCAGCAGGGTCCTCCCTCAGATGGTCTACCACCCCATTGATAAAGAGGGAGAACAGAGTTGGAGCCATCACACACCCTTGTCTCACTCCCCTATTTACCGGAATCTTCTCAGTCAGTTGGCCCTGGGTTCCCCAGCGAATCCTAGCATAATTCCCCTCATGGAGTTTAATAATGAGTTGTAGGAGGTAACTAGGAAAACCCATATTGGATAAGACCGACCAGAGCTTAGCCCGTGGAATAACGTCAAATGCTGTCTTCAAGTCTATGAAAGCCAGGTATAGACTGCCCTTAGTAATTAACACTGACTTCCAACAGACTGCACAAAATCTAAAGACCTGGTCTATTGCACCTATATTGCATCTAAACCCGGCCTGAAAATGGGACAAAATGCCTTCATCCACAAGCCAAGACTCTGTACGATTTATGATCACCCTTCCAACCACCTTCTGAATAATGTCTATCAGACTTATCGGTCTGTAATTGGCGGGGTCATCCCTTTCACCCTTTTTATAAATGGTTATCACCTCAGCACCTTTCCAGGAGTCAGGAACAGAGTGACCAGACTGAATCAGATTCATCAGACAGGATATATACTTAGCCCACACATTTGGTTCGTACTTTAACATATCCCCTGGAAGACCATCTTGGCCTGGGGCCTTCCCGGGCAGTAATTTAGAGATAGCATCTAATACTTCACTCTGGGAAAATAAATCTGTGTTGGGAATCATATATTCACAAGGCATGCTTTCGGGGATAGTAACTGATGGTGATATCGAGCTATCCAAGCTATCCTCACAATACAATTTTAAAAAGTGGGAATACCATTCCTGTTCGTTAATATGATTTAAAATGGGTCCTGCTCCCTTTCTATCTAGAGCATTAATTAATTTCCAGAATATGACCGTATTTTTCCCACATGCGGCTTCCTTCAGCTGCTGCCAATGCTCTTCCTCCCAATCTCTTTTTGCTGATTTTATACTACTTGAATAATCTTTCCTAGCCAACCGGACGGCCACAGAATCCTTACTTCTTATTGCTTTAGTAATTGCTTTCCTTTTGATTCTACAATTAATCGTGTACCACGGATTACTTTTAGGTTTAATACCATTAGAGGAGGATTTTGCCATTGGCTTCTTACAAAATTGGGCTCCCAATTTGCTTATTAAATTGTTATAAGAGACCGACAAACTGGGATCGACTAGATTAACTGGCGAGGGAACTAGAGCTGTCAATCTACTGGTTTCTTCAGACACCAATTCTTTAATAGGTCTATCAGGTGGGGGGTGATGTGGCTGTGGCGGAGGATCTTGTTGATCAGGTGGGCGTAGGCATTTTGGATGCGATGTAGTCGTCGTAGGTGTTTGGCTGGGATTCCTGTGTAGAGTGCGTTGCTGTAGTCCAGTCTTGTGCTGACGAGGGCTTGTGTCATCGTTCTTCTTGTGTCGGGCGGGATCCACTTGTAGATCCTGCGGAGCATGCAGAGGGTGTTGTAGCAGGAGGAGGAGACAGCATTGACCTGCTTAGACATGGAGAGGGAGGAGTTGAGGATGAATCCTAGCTTGCGTGCATGGTCGGTGGGTTTTGGTGCTGTTCCCAGTGTGGTCGGCCACCCGGTGTCATCCGAGGCTGAGGGGGTGGGTCCAAGGATGAGGACCTCCATCTTGTCTGAGTTCAGCTTCAGACGGCTGCTCCTCATCCAGTCGGCGATGGCCTTCATTCCCTCATGGAGGTTGGTTTTGGCGGTGTGTGGGTCCTTGGTGAGGGAGAGGATGAGCTGGATGTCGTCGGCATAGGAGATGATGTTGAGCTTGTGATGGCGGGTCACTTGTGCGTGGGGGGCCATGTAGACATTGAACAGCATCAGGTTGAGGGATGAGCCCTGGGGGACGCCGCAGATGATGTCGGTGGCTTTGGATTGGAAGGGTGGGAGGCGGACGCTCTGGGTTCTGCCAGAGAGGAAGGACGTGGTCCAGTCAAGGGCCTTCTCTTGGATTCCGGCTCCTAGGAGGCGTGTCTTTAGAGTGCGATGGCAGACCGTGTCGAAGGCGGCTGACAGGTCCAGGAGGATGAGGGCTGATGTTTTGCCGTTGTCAAGTTGGCGCCTGATGTCGTCTGTGGCGGCGATGAGGGCTGTCTCTGTGCTGTGGTTTCGTCTGAATCCGGACTGGGACGGTTCCAAGATGTTGTTGTCTTCCAGGTGGCAGGCCAATTGCATGTTGACGATTTTCTCATTGACCTTTGGGAGCAGGGAGATGGGCCGGAAGTTCTTGAGGTCCTTGGGGTACGCCTTAGGCTTCTTGAGGAGGGCGTTGATTTCGGCGTGCTTCCATCTTTCTGGGAATGTCGCTGTTTCGAAGGAGAAGTTGATGACCTTCCGTAGTTAGGGTGCGATGGCTGCATCTGCTTTGCTGAATACGTGGTGTGGGCACGGGTCTGACGGAGATCCTGAGTGGATGGAGTTCATGACCTTGCGTGTCTCTTCGTTGTTGACATTGGACCAGGAGGTCAGGAGGTCAGGCGGTTGGCGCTGGTAGTGTTCACAGGGGAGGTGATGTATGGCGTAGTCGGGATTGTCTTGTTGTTCAAGCTGTCATGGAAGTCAGCGATCTTGCGGTGGAAGAAGATGGCTAGTGAGTCGCACAGTTCTTGTGAGGGCGGAATGTCGTTGGCGTTGGCGCTGGGGTTGGAGAGTTCCTTTATGATGCTGAGGAGCTCCTTGCTGTCGTGTGTATTGTTATTCAAGCGGTCTTTGAAGGAGGATCTCTTGGCTAATCTGATGAGTTGTTGAGGTCTGCGGGTGGCGTCCTTGTGGGCTGCATAGTTGTCCGGTGTGCGTTCGGGGAGCCATATCTTCTCCAGTTTCCGGCATGCGCGTTTGGAGGTCTGGAGCTCGTCGGTGAACCAGGTGGCTCGCTTGCTGGCGTGGCTGTTGGAGGGTTTCTTTAGTGGGGCGAGTGTGTTGGCGCAGTCGTCGATCCACTGTCTGAGGTTGCAGGCTGCGGTGTCTGGGTTGGTGGGGTCGGTGGGTGGGTTCTGGGCGAGGGTGGTTATCAGGTGATCTTCGGTGACTTTGCTCCAGCAGCGGCGAGGCAGCGTTTGGGTGCGGTGGTGCGTGGTTGGTTTCTTGAAGGTGTAATGGATGCAGCGGTGGTCGGTCTAGTGGAGTTCATGGTGTGGTCGAAGGCGACGTGGGTGCCTGTGGAGAAGATGGGGTCCAGCGTGTGGCCGGCGGCGTGGGTGAGTGCAGTGATGGGTTGTTTGAGGCCGAGGTTGGTGAGGTTGTCGATCAGGGTGGTGGAGTTGGCTTAGTTGTTGTTCTCGAGGTGGAAGTTCAGGTCCCCGAGGAGGATGCAGTCTGTGGAGGCGAGTGCGTGGGTGCTGGGGAGGTCGGCGATGGAGTCGCTGAACTGAGCCCGGGGTCCGGGGGGTCTGTAGATGAGTGTTCCTCATAGGGTGGTGTTGGGGTCAGTGTGGATCCGGAAGTGGAGGTTCGGCGTAGTTGAGGGTGTCGTCTGCGTGGGTGGCGACTTTGAGGGTGGACTTGTGGACGATGGCTATTCCTCCTCCGATTCCGTTGGCGCGATCCCTGCGGGTGATCTTGTAGCCGTCCGGGATGGCTATGGCGATGTCGGGCGCCGAGGAGTCGTTCCACCAGGTCTCGGTCAGGAAGGCCACCTCTGGGGCGGAGGAGACGAGCAGTTCCCAGAGCTCGACGGTGTGTTTTCGTGCGGAGCGGGTGTATGCATTGGAGGTGGTTGGGTCCAGTCCTTGGAGGTTTGGTGGCTCTGTCGCAGGTGAAGCTGCAGGTGCGGCAGGAGAAGGGTCCGTGGGTCAGTTTCGTGGTGGCCTGGAAGCAGGTGTGGTTTCGGCTGGCATTGAGTGCGTGGAGGGTGCTGGCGTCGTAGTGAAGTCTGGTGTCGTGGCATTCGCGGGGTCCAGGGGTTCTGGCACTGGGTGCGGTCCAGGCGCTGACGGGCGCAGACGGGCTTGCCTTAGGCACGGCTGTGCAGCGTCTGGCATATATGGGGCGGTGGGAGGGATGAGCAGCTGGGAGGTGGGAGCAGCAAGTGGGCAGGGGGCGGGGCCGCAGGTGTAACAGCGGCGGGGAAACAGTGGTACAGAAAGCAAAATGGGGCACAAGGGGGGGAACGAGTGGCACAGAGCAGAAAATGAGGCATAAAGAGGGGGGAAACAGTGGTGCAGAAGGCAAAATGGGGAACAAGGGGGGGAGACGAGTGGCACAGAGCAGAAAACGAGGCACAAGAGGGGGAGACAGTGGCACAGAAAGCAAAAAGGACGGAGGACACTTACCAGCAGCAGTGGCAGCGGCAGCAGGGGCACACAGTCGTAGCTGCGTGGAGGGGGAGCGACCTACCAGGAGGGTCAACCTACCTAACCTACCAGTTATTGTGTACTACTTGACCATTGTGTTATTATACTATATTCTAAGCTACAACATTTATTTAAATCTGACTTGTATTAAGATGATAAACATACTTTTTTGCAGACAACGCCTAGTGGTGAATTTGATGAAAATGGAACCTGACAATCTACCTCTGGCTTTCCTATGTAACCCCATTGTATCTATTATGTAAATTATTTTCCTGGGTGTAATTTCCTCATCTGTTAATATTTGTGGGCAGCCTCTCTGTGGGGACTTGAACATCACCGCAATCACACACTATCCTTGCGAGGACTTGAACATCACTATCCTCACACACTATCATTGTGGGACCCTGGCTATTATCATAATCAGACACAATCTCGGAGGGGACCTGCACATAACTATCATCAGACACTATCTTTGTCCAAACAAGGGCATCACAATTATTATACTAAATGTCTGTGTGCTTGATCATGTCTGTCATCGCCCACCATCTCTGCAGCAACAGGCTACATATCTGTGACTCCAGTCCATGCACCCATTATGTTATGATTTTCTGCAAAAAAATGCATTATCATCAAAATACATTTACTATATGCTCCTAGGACACAAGGGGTTAGTCCTGCATGACTAAACCATCATATAATATAGGTAAAGCACTGAAAAATAGCACTTAGCCATTTGTTAATTAATTTATTCAATCGCAAATTGCATTTTTGCAGTAAGTCCTCACCAGGCTAGTAACACAGGTGAGGCTCAGCAACACAGCGCTAAGCAACATATCAGCAAGACTCAATACTTGGGCTTGTGCTGAGCCTGTATTATTGGTGAAACACACAACAGTATCCGTGGCCTCTTGGCGCTAAAGACACACACACGCATATACTTAGATGAGGCATCAGATTTATTTGTATTCTGACACTTCTGTGCTGGATTTCCCACAACCCTCCACCCTATTCACCCCCCTCATGGCAGCACTTCACAGCTCCCACAGAGAAGAAAGGGTTAACTTTCCAAGCCGCAGGTCACGTGACGTAGCCGAGCTGCGCCACAACCCATCCAGCATGACCCCTGCCCAAGTAAACCCAGTCCGCCATCCCCCCTCCATGCCAAGAACAGCTCGGGGTCTTCCTAATGCTGCAGTAAGGGGGTGCAGCCTGGTATGGGGGGCTGGGGCTGCAGCTTCCACCTGGAGAAAGCACGTGAGGCGGCAATAAAGAGACGACACAGATAATCAATGAATAATTCATCTTCGTGGACTGACGCCCCCGGGACATCTCCCTCTCCCCCCTCCCCCCTCCCTCTGAGACATCTCCCTCTCCTCCCTCCCCCCTCCCTCAGGGACATCTCCTGCTCCCCCACCCTCAGGGACATTTCCCTCTCCACGCTCCCTCTTTGGGGACATCTCTGCCCCCACTCCCCCTGAAACATCTCCCGCTCCCCCCTCTCTCAGGGAGGTCTCTCGCTCCCCCCTTCCTGGGGGACACCTCCAACTCCTCCCATTCTCTGGGACCTCTCCTGTTCCCACCTCCCTCGGGGACACATCACCCACTTCCCCCTCCCTCTGGAACTTCTACAGCTCCCCCTGCCTCCGGGACATCTCACTCTCACCCCTCCATCCCCAGGACAACTCCCCCTCTCTCAGGACTTCTCCTACTCCCCCCTTCCATTGGGACATCTCTCGCTCCCCTTCCCTCCTCGGGGACATCTCCCATTCCGCCCTCCTTCAGCAGCATCTCCCACTCCTCTCTCCCTCCCTCCTTCAGCAGCATCTCCCACTCCTCTCTCCCACCTCCCTCAGGGGCATCTCCCGCACACCCTTCGCTTGAGGACATCTTCTGCTCCCCCATCCCTCTTGGACATCTTCCGCTCCTCACTTCCTGGGAGACATCAACTGCTTCCCCTCCCTCCTCTGGGGCATCTCCCGCTACCGCCTCCCCAAATACATCTCCTGCTTCCCCTCCCTTCTCAGGCACATGTCCCACTACCCCCTCCCTGGGGGCCATCTATCGCTCCCCCTTCCCACAGAAACATCTCCTGCTCCCCCCTCCCTCCTCGAGGACATCTCTCTCCCTCCTCCCACAGGGTCATCTCCCCCTCCCTCCCCGGGGACATCATCTGCTCTCCCTCCCTGGGGGACGTCTTCCACTCCCCCCTCCCTCGTATGTCAGCAGGGTATTGAGGAAAAACAGGGCAGCACTACACCCCCAGGGGAAAGTAGGTGTGGACCCCCCAAGGGGGATCTGTCCCGGTCAGTGGAAGAAATAGGGGGGCAGCCCCCAGTTAAGGGGTGTTAATACCAGGAGAAGCAGGAAATCAAAGAGGACTCCTGTCTGTCTGTCTCTGCCCTGTTACTGACGTGGGGGGGTCTGAGGGGGGCTCTGTTACACCAGGCGCAGGTCTGTCTGAGCCCCGAGGATGAAGTAGGGGTGCAGCCCCCCAGTGAAGGTGTGATTGATGGTGCAGAGGTGCTTCAAGGTGTCTGCATTGTACAAAGAGAACCTCCCCTCCTCATAGTCCAGGTACACCCCCAGCTTCAGGGGGAGCTGAGGACGGGGGTATACGTGGAAGGGGGAGAAGGCGAGACTCCAGTGCCGAGCACCTTCCGTCCCAGGCACACCCCGGCCCCTGCATTCAGGGAGCTTTACAGTAACTTCCCCCCCTCTCAGAGCCTCTCCCGCGACCCCCATTGCCTCCCACTCCTGCAAGATCTGCACCTCCCAGTAATGCCTCCCGGAGGTGAACCCCTCCCGCCCCCGCACAGAGGTACGAAATGTCCGGCGAGGGTCTGTCCGTGTCACGCGTCTCCCGTCCTCAGACAGGGTCAGGTCTCGATGAGCCGCCGTGTCCGGATCCAGAGTCACCAGCGCTGCAGAGAGGGGAGAGAGAGGGAGATCAGTCAGAACAACTTTATTTCGCCAACACAATGTAGGCATAAAAAACAGTTAAAAAACAGACATTTCACAGCATTTCACACCATTACAATAAAGTATAAAAAATATTAAAATTTTTACAAGTGGTGGCAGATTATTTACCTGCGGCTCTGTTGACCGGTGGGCGGTCAGCCTAAGGAGAGCAGGCTATCTTGGTTGTGGCCTGCTGGCACAGCCCGAAGGTCAAGCAAAAAGGACCCTTGGAGAACCGGTTGTAAATACAATAATAATGTATAATTTTTAGATTTATTTGGAGTTCTGTGGTGTTTCTAAGCAAAGTATTTTAAAAGATGTTCACAATAAATAAGAGAGGCCGATGGAGTAATTGGCCAGAAATGTAATTTAATAAATGCTTACACTGTGAAGACAGTGGTCGAAGAGGGCCACCAGGTAGGGGCTCAGACTTAGAGCTCCCGGGTTGGGGATTACCAAAACGGTATTTATCCCCCTTTAACCCAGTCATCCACCCTGCAGCACTCCTCACCACGAAGATATAGCTCATCACGACTTCCGCTCTATCTTTGGAAAGACACTCACCGGCAGTGTTGATCTACGGGAGAACCCGACTCGCCTCGAGGCCCGCACCCCATCCGCCCTCTGAGACCTTGGATTAATGCTGTTTGTCCGAGACCCCAGGAAGGTCTCGCTTCGACCCGTCCAACTCGTCGCCCTTGGACTGGCACTGGGATTGTCGCCCAGAGACATCGGAGAGGACTCGCCTCTTGTGCGCGACGCCCCTGCCCCGTCCAAATCGACAACCTCATCTGTGTTGTGGATCCGAATTTGCATGGCGCCCCGGCACTGGATCGTCCGTGGTGAGGAGCTTTGGTCCACTTATGCTTACAGACCTGCCTGCTCATGAAGAGTCGGCCAGTCTCCGGACCTGCAGCTGCTCTAGGTCTACGGGTGCAGCTGACTGGGGCTCGGTGCAATGCTTCCCCGATCTTGGACGTCTACTTCCAGGATCAGGCTGAGACTGTCCCGGTCTGTTGTCTCCTTCCTCGATCTGGAACCTGACTACAGCCCGATAGCCCCGGCCAGCTGTCTGCTCAGCTGTCATTGGGGGTGCCCGAGGATCCCTGGAGGAGCAGCGGGACGCAGGAGTAATTCCCCGGTGGCAGGGTTTGGATCACAACGACAGCTAGCAGACCCCTGGATCACCACGGCATGGACTCAGCCGTATATAGGTACCACCCCTCCCTCCACCAGCTGAAAAAGACAAGTCATCTGATGCACGCAGCAGGTCACGTTAGTGCTCAGGATCAGCCCTGAACTCCGCGTTGTTTTTGAGGCTACCTTTGTGGACAGTCGATTTACCCCGCAACTCACAGAGACTAACCCTCCCCGCCTCCACCAGCCGCGAGCACCCAGGAAACGAGGCTCAGTGTTTGAACACACCCGTAGTTAGGATCAGCCCGGTGTTCCCTCCATACTAGGTGCCCACATCATCATTCTTGCAACTGGCTGCCACAATGATTTGTCGATGGATGAGCTAGACCTTCGCTACCCCTGTGTACCAGCCATGACCAGGGAGTCACCCCAGTTGTGTTTTGCTCGCTGACTGTGCTACTCGGTGCTTGTGCAATTGACAACATTGACTGTCCGGTGTTCAGTGCGAAGCCCCTGTTTATGTGCCTGCTGAAAACTGCACAACATCTCCAAAATGGCACGCACAATTAACTAAATAGAGAAAGGACTACCTACCCCAAACCAACTGCAGAGACAAGACCTAGGATTCGTATCACAACAGGCCACTAAACAGATACAAATGACTAACCACTGCAATCTACATCTATGGACTGCGACATAGGACTATACCCAGGGTCGTTTGATTCATGGAAAGAGCAATAGGACTACTCCCCTGAGACAAATCACTGGAACCTACATCAATTTACAGCGACATAGGACTACACTCCAAGAGGTATGATTAATGGAAAGAGTAATAGGACTACTCCCCTGAGCGCCCCTGAGCCATACTATCGCTGGATTAGCTAGCAGCCATCTTTGAGTGGCTTATTTATCAGCTATTTACAACTTACCATGCGCGTGATTTCATCCTACGACTACATAAACCACAAAGGCATTGGTGATATTGCTACAAAACTGGGCAACCATGATCTATGACCATAAAGATGTATTCTGGCCTATATGCCACTTGAGACTGATCTATTTTGTCTGATGCCCGATGGCGCTACCTGGTTTAGCTATAGGGGAGATGGGCCGTGGATTCCCTCCTTGGTCGTCACCTACCCAGTCGGTCTTTAGACAGACTTCCTTTCGTCTCTACGGTTGTCTCTTTCCTTATCCTCACTCTCTCTCCTCTCCTCCCCCCTACTACTTTCTCTCTCTTTTCTCTCCTCCCCATAATGTATTGCTGACTGTTTTATTTAATGTTTACTTGTTGTTCTTTTTCTAGTATATTGTTGAACCACATTGTCGCAGACCTCTGTCCCCCTGGGCTGGTCACCCCACCGTGCACACTCCCCGTGAGTGAGCCCGTTCCCAAGTGCCGCCTCTGCTCTCAGCTGTGCCCCCGACCGCCGGAACCTCTTGGATTGCGGTGCTCCTGTGTCTCCTGTTACCAGCTTGCTCTCCCCTGCTTCGCCGCTTTTTTGGCTCTTGTAAGCTGCTTTGCCTCCTTGTACCTGCTTGCTCTCCCCTGTAGTGTGCAACGCTATTTCGCCGTTTTTTCTCTAGCCCCCTGTGTTTCCCTCGGCCGCTGTTCCCCCTCATTGGATGCCCAGCCCCTGCCGCGTTTCCCGCCACCTCCCCGCCGCTGCCCCCCTGCGGCCCCGCCCCCTTCCCTCGCTCGCCCTCCCCATTCGCCACCCCGCTCCCGCCTCCCAGCTGACCCTCCCTCGCTCCGCCCCCCCCCACTCTCCACATATGGCAGGGTGGCCGATTGTGCGCCGAAGGCGCGCCATAGGTAAGCCCGTCTGCGCCCGTCCGCGCCGGGACCGCGCCCATCGCCCGAACCCCTGGCCCCCGCGGACCCCAGCCCACCCGCCGGACGTACGACGCCGCCACCCTCATCGCACTCAACACCGGCCGAATCCCGGGCTGCTACCGAGCCACCCCGAGACGCACCCATGGACCCTTCAGCTGCCGCTCCTGCAAGTTCACCTGCATCCGGACCTGCACTGCACCAGCACCCACCAAGCCGAACACCATCAGCAACCACCTGAACACCCGATCCGTCCACAGACACACCGTTTAACTCTGGAACCTCCTCGACATCACATCCCCAGACGTCGCCTTCCTCACGGAAACCTGGATGAACGCCTCCTCAGCGCCCGACATCGCCATCGCCATCCCAGAGGGCTACAAGATCACCCGGAGAGACCGCGCCAACCAGACAGGAGGAGGCATCGCCATCATCCACAGGAACACCATCCGCATCACGACCAACACCGACGACACCCTGACAACCGCCGAACACCTGCACTTCCAGATCCACACCGACCCCAAGACCACCCTCAGAGGCACCCTGATCTACCGACCCCCGGGACCACGCACTCAATTCAGCGAAGACATCGCCGACTTCATTAGCCCGCACGCCCTCCCCTCCGCCGACTACATCCTCCTCGTGGACCTCAACTTCCACCTGGAGAACAACAACGACCGCAACACCACCACCCTGCTTGACAACCTCGCCAACCTCGGACTCAAGCAACTGGTGACCACCCCCACCCACCTCGCCGGACACACACTCGACGCCGTCTTCTCATCCAGCAAAGACATCGCCTTCAGCCACGCCACCGGACTCCACTGGACGGACCACAGCTGCGTCCACTTCAGCTTCAGTAGGACCTCGATCCACCACCACCAACAACAGGTTGCACGAAGAAGCTGGAACAAGATCACGGCCGACCAGCTCACCACATCCCTGAACCAGCACCCTCCCGCCAGCTCTGCGAACCCCAGCCAAGCCGCCGACAACCTCACGAAGTGGATCAGCAACTGCGCAGACGACCTCGCCCCTCTAAGGACCCAGCCCAGCAGACCCGGCAGCAAGAAAGCCCCATGGTTCACCGACGAACTCAAGAGCTCCAAGAAGAACTGCAGAGACCTTGAGAAAGCCTGGAGAAGAGACCCAACACCAGACAACAGGACCGCCCTCATGCACGCCACCCGAAAGCACCATCAACTGATTCGCACCACCAAGAAAACAGCATTCAAGGAACGACTGGACAACAACGCACACAACAGCAAGGAACTCTTCAACATCGTGAAAGAGCTCTCCAACCCCAACGCCGCAAACAACGACGTCACGCCATCGCAAGACCTCTGCAACTCCCTCGCCTCCTACTTCCACAACAAGATCGCGGACATACACAACAGCTTCAGCGCTCAACCAACGCACGCCACAATGGAACCACCGCCCCCCACCACCACCCTCCGCGCCTGGACCCCGATCAGCACCGATGACACCATCCGGACAATGAACTCCATCCACTCCGGTTCTCCCACCGACCCCTGCCCTCACCACGTCTTCAACAAGGCCGACGCTGTCATCGCACCACACCTGAAAGACATCATCAACACCTCCTTCGACACCGCCACCTTCCCCGAGAGCTGGAAGCATGCCGAACTCAGCGCCCTACTAAAGAAACCAACAGCGGACCCCACCGAACTCAAGAACTACCGCCCCATCTCGCTCCTCCCGTTTCCAGCCAAAGTCATTGAGAAGACAGTCAACAAGCAGCTGGCCGTCTTCCTCGAGACGAACGGATCTCTCGACCCATCACAGTCGGGCTTCAGGGCCAACCACAGCACCGAGACCGCCCTCATCGCTGCCACCGATGACATCCGTGCCCTGCTCGACAACGGAGAAACAGCGGCCCTCATCCTCCTGGACCTCTCCGCGGCATTCGACACCGTCTGCCACCGCACCCTAGTGCAGCGACTCAGCAACGTCGGAATCCAGGAGAAGGCACTGGAGTGGATCGTCTCCTTACTCGCCGGAAGAACCCAGAGAGTCCGCCTACCACCGTTCAGATCAGAAGCCTCCGAAGTCATCTGCGGCGTCCCTCAGGGCTCGTCGCTCAGCCCCACCCTCTTCAATGTCTACATGAGCCCCCTCGCGGCCATCGCACGCCAACACAACCTCAACATCATCTCCTACGCCGACGACACACAGCTGATCCTCTCCCTGACCAACGACCCCGCCTCCGCCAGAACCAACCTGCATGAAGGGATGAAAGAAGTAGCCGAGTGGATGACGACCAGCCGCCTGAAACTGAACGCAGACAAGACGGAAGTCCTCATCCTGGACCCCTCACCCTCCGCTTGGGACGACTCCTGGTGGCCCCCCGCCCTGGGCACCGCACCCAAACCGACAGACCACGCACGCAACCTGGACTTCATCCTGGACTCCTCCCTCTCCATGACCAGACAAGTCAACGCAGTCTCCTCGTCTTGCTTCAATATCCTGCGCATGCTACGCAAGATCTTCCGGTGGATCCCCACCGAGACCAGGAAGACGGTCACCCAGGCCCTCGTCACCAGCCGTCTGGACTACGGCAACGCCCTCTACGCCGGAACCACCGCCAAGCTCCAGGAGAGACTCCAGCGAATCCAGTACGCCTCAGCCAGACTCATCCTCGACATCCCCCGACGCAGCCACATCTCCGGACATCTGAGAGACCTGCACTGGCTCCCCGTCAACAAGAGAATCACCTTCCGCCTCCTCACCCACGCACACAAAGCCCTACACGACCAAGGCCCAAGTTACCTCAACAGCCGCCTCAACTTCTACACTCCCACACGCCACCTCCGTTCGACCAGCCAAGCCCTCGCCGCCGTCCCCCGCATAAGAAGAGCCACCACGGGAGGAAGATCCTTCTCCCACCTGGCCGCCAAGACTTGGAACTCCCTCCCGACCCACCTCCGCCTGACCCAAGACCACCTCGCCTTCAGGAAGCAGCTCAAGACCTGGCTGTTCGAGCAATAGCGGACCCCCCATCCCGATGCGCCTTGAGACCCTCCGGGTGAGTAGCGCGCTATATAAATGCAATGATTGATTGATTGATTGATTCCTCTCACCTCTCCTGTCGTCTCCTCCCGCATCCTCCCTCTATTTATATCTCTCCTTCCCTCCTCTCTTAATGTATCGAGACCGAACTATTTTGTCTGATGCCCGATGGCGCTACCTGGTTTAGCTATAGGGGAGATGGGCCGTGGATTCCCTCCTTGGTCGTCACCTACCCAGTCGGTCTTTAGACAGACTTCCTTTCGTCTCTATTGTTTTCTCTTCCCTTATCCTCACTTTCCCTCCTCCCCTAAGTCCCACTAATTTCTCTCTCTTTTCTCTCCTCCCCTAATTGTATTGCTGATTGTTTGATTTAATGTTTACTTGTTGATCTTCTTCTAGTATATTGTTGAACCACATTGTTGCACTTCCTGTCGTCTCCTACTGCATCCTCCCTCTATTTATGTCTCTCCCTCCCTCCTCTCTCATTGTTTTGAGACTGAACTATTTTGTCTGATGCCCGATGGACCTACTTAGTTTAGCTATAGGGGAGATGGGCTGTGGATTCCCTCCTTGGTCGTCAACTACCCAGTCAGTCTTTAGACAGACTTCTTTTCGCCTCTCCTTATTGTCTCTTCCCTAGCTCCTATCCTCTCTCCTGTGAATCTCTCCCCTTACCTGCTACTCTGCCTACCCCCTATCCTTTGTGCTCTTTGACTAAGCACTCCTTCTCCCCTTGTTGGGGAAAGATCCAATATTTATACTCTGGAGTCTCAGCGAACCTGCTGAGTGAGTCCACTGCGCCAAGGGAGCCACTCACACTTGAGGTATGGTATGGCACCCCTTGCCAAAGCACTCCCTCTCCCCTTTTTGGGGAAGGATGCAGTATGTAGGCCTTGGAGTCTCAGAGACCCCTCTGAGAGAGTCCGCTGCGTAAAGGGAACCTCTCGCAATAGAGATAGGGAAGGGATACCACTTCCCCTGGGATCCCAGCTTACTGGACTTTGGACGTTGCCCTGGCTCGTCTACCAGTTTGTGTCCCCGTCACCTTTCCCCTCCTCTCCCCATGCTGTGTCTCTCACCTTCCCCTCCTCTTTCCACCTTCATTATCTATATACTTCCCCTACTCCAACCCCCTCCCCTGAATCTCTCACCTTGCCTTCTTTTCCCCTTACGTATTTGTGCTTATTGTTTATCTCGACCTTACAAGTAACTATGTTGCCATGCTCTAAGAACTGTGTAACCTTTGTAACGAAGTAACCTGTAACTATTATCTGATGCTCATGTAAAGCACTCTGATACCTCCGGGTCTAGCCAGCGCTATATAAATCTTTTTAAATAAAAAGAAAAAATACATTTAAATCTAAATTCATAGTTATTTACACAATACAATAAAATTGATTCATTATTAGGAATATAATTTTAGCAGATTGACCGTCTCTTTTTTAAGGCAGATAACAGAAAGGACGCCAAAGAGAAACAGATGAAAGGGTCAGGTAATAGTTGCACGTAATAAATGGCAACACAACACTGTTTGAAGTTCATTTTACGCATAATGGGAATAATAAATCATTTCGTTTCATCAGAATAAAATTTACAGAAAAACAAAAAGTGTATATCATTCTGCACTGATCGCTGATGTTAGATTTGGGGGTCTCTGGTTGGCACAGGTAATTACTTGTGACAATCAGGGACCCTCTCCTCTAGTCAGGACAAGGGGATCACCCTCTAAAATAACCCCTCCTCACCCTTTAGGTAGTGTGGCGCAAGCAGACAAGGCTTATCTCAGGGCATCATAGGTTAGGCATTTGTGAGCACACACAGTAACTAAATGACAACACCACAAATGGACACCAGTCTAGGTTTTTATGTAAAATAGATATTTTATATGCAATCAAGAAGACTTAGTACAAGAACCAATCACGGTTAAAAATAGGCCACATTACTTTCTAGGTAAGATTTCTGGGGACGGTGCATGTTTTAAAAGCAATGTGTTTGGCCCTGCGATGGGAAGTTGAGCTGCAGAGTCACGGGCGCGAAGCAGACGCTTCTGTACGGCCCGCGTTCCAGCTGCAAGGGCGAATCGAACACAGTACCTTTCTGTTGGTGGAATCCGGCACGGGTGGTGCGGTGAAGCCCTTGGCGTCCCCGCGGCAAAGTCCACTTTGTGAGGTGCGAGTCACGGCTCGTTGGCGTTGAAGTCCTGCACCAAAGGGGAGGAGGCGTTGGGGAGGCAGTGGTGCTTCGTACAGCGTAGGCGCCGTACCTTCCGTTAGGGTTGCTGGTGGGAAGCGAGCAATGCGGCACGAGGCAGCCTGTATGGGACGTACGGGCCGGTGCCTGGGTGCGATGCGATCTCGGGAATCTGGAGCGGGGAGAGAGGCGGCGGGTACGCTCCAGGCGTACGGGCCTTTCCTTGCCTCGCACAGTACTCCAGTCCAATTCCCAGCGGCGGGGGTGGCGAAGAGAGCAGTGCGGCTCAGGGAGGAGAGGGAGGCAGGGTGCGGGCGGCCCAGCGGGATGGGGCGGACACGGCTCAGGTCCGAGCGGCATCACTCGTCCAGGCACAGGCTGCACAACGGGGGAAGCCAGGCGCACTTCAGATCGTGGCCTCAGCAGCACAGGAGACCAGGCAGAAATCCAGCAACTCATCAGGGAAGGCAGGGGAGAGTCCAATGATCCTGTGACTCTGTTCAGGGGGCAAGCTCAGTTCCAAGCCCTTGGAGATTGTTTAAAGCACAAGTTCTGCAAAGTCTTTCTCAGTCTTTTCCTCTCTTTTCTTCAGCAAGGCACCCACTGCAGGCCAGTCCCCCAGGTCAGGGACAGTCTTCCCCCTTCAGCTTCTCCAGGTCCTTCTACTCGGGCAGAGGTTCTTCATGGTCAAACAGGATCTGATTTCTTAGGCGCAGGGCTCCTACTCTTATACCCAAAATCCTTTGCTCTTTCAGGCCAGGGGGGCCTTTGCCTAATCCAGTCCAGTTCCTGAGTACTTTGTTTTGGTGACTCTGGCTTCTTCTTTCAGTAAGCAGGGCAGAGACATCAGATGCTCCCCAGGGGGGGGGGGGAGCCAGCATTGAGGTGGCAGAGCACAGCCCTATTCAGAGTCAAGGTGCACTCCTCCCACCCATCCTGGTGTGATCTCTCTATTCACCACCTGGCAGCCCCAGCCTGTCTCCTGGAATTCCCCAGCCCTGTCACTCACAGAAACCAGTCAGCAGATACACATCCTAGCAGATGCGGGCTGAAATGGTTAGGCAAGCAAATACTAACTTTCTAAAAGTAGTATTTGCAAACACAGGATATTAAAATAAACTTTACTAAAAGGTGTATTTTATTATTCTGAGTTCAAGCATACTAAACTTGACTCTCTACCATGTTCTCTGAGTCTGTTGGGATTATAGAGTATAACAATTCCAGCAGCCCATTCTGGCCTATGAGAACAGGTAGCCTTCCAATAGTGAAAAACGAAAATGACTGTAATTCACTATTAGGACGAGCCACACACATCAGGGCTTGTCCTACCTTATGCTTATGTGCACTTGCCCAACTAGCATGACAGTACCAGACTGCACGCAGGTTCTGCAATGGCAGACCTTAGATGCATTTTACAAGGCTGCTTCTGTGGGTGGCGCAACCAGCGCTGCAGGCCCACTAGCAACATTTGGATTTACAAGCCCTGGGACTCCTGGTGCACTTTACTGGGGTCTGACAGTTAACCAAATAAGCCAATCATGGAATCCTATCAATGTGTACATTTTTAATAGGGGGAGCATATGCACTTTAGCACTGATCAGCAGTGGTAAAGTGCCCAGAGTCATTAAACCAACAAAAAAAAACAGGTCAGAGAAAATATAAGAGGAAGGCAAAATGTTCAGGGATGACCCTGCAGAGAGGGCCACGTCCAACAGCTGATCACAGGGACAACATGGGAGGTCAGAGACAACATAAACATTACGGGAAAGATTAACATTAGCGGACTATAGTTTAAACGAAATCTCACCAGAATGTACCTGTGCTGTAAATTAGTGAGGAAGGAAAGGTATATTGTATTTTTGTCCATTTGCGTTATACTCGGAGAAGCCAAGTATGTTTTACTGTCGACAAATTGATGTTTTTAATTTTCCTTCTTATCTGCGTGCTAGAAAGTAATTGCGCTTTTAGATCATTTTTAGAGATGGAACAACAAGTAGTAGGATCCAAAAAAAGACGTTGTAGCCCAACTGCCTTCAATGTGGTTTCAACATAAGTTAACCAAGTAATATTACCTACCCCATCTACTTTCAAAACATCCTTCATAATCTCTCTGGTTAAGGCAAGGGTCTCCTTTCGCCATACTGAGCGCCACATGAGGATCGGGCCACTGCAATGTTTTCTGTAATATAGGGTGCTCCCAATTCTATGTGGCACTTATAGTTTGCACAGGACTTTGGTAAAGAAAGGACCCTTTTTAAGAAGTTATCTTCAAGAATCTGTAGTTTTGAGAAATATCTCATTCCCCAGACAGCTGCTCCATAGGTGGCAGCAGAGATGGTCTTAGCTTGATACACTGTTTTTATTACATCTATAGGTTTTCAGCCAGCTTTTTAAATAAATTTGGTTAATGCCCCAATATTATTTTCCATCTGTGACCCTCTATTAGTAATCATATTTTGCCAATTATCTTGAGGGTCAAACATTATCCCTATGTAGTTAAAACAGTCAACAGCTCCCAATTTTCCCACTTCAGTAATAATTTGCGGAAGATTTAGCTGCTTAGTACCTGCTACTAGAATAAAAGACGGTGAATAATTAACTTTCATATCAAGGTTATTCATAAATGTCGTATATTCCAGGACTAGGCCACGCAGTGCATTATTAGTACGAGCTAGAAGCACAGCATCGTCCACATATAATAGAATTGGGACCTGTGCTGAATTGATATAAGGGACATCCGGAGTGGAATCTAACCATGCAGCTTCCACACCGTTGGTATAGAGTGCAAATAAAAAGGGGCAAGAACACAGCCCTGCCTCACACCTCTTGCAAGTTTAAAAGATCTAGTGCATTCACCACCCCTTCCATAGCGAACACAAGCTGAGGCACCTGAGTACAGGTCACGGATGATATTGATAATATTCAAGTCGCTCCCCGTTGCCTCCGTGATCTGCGACACTCTAGACTGTCCCACGCAGTCAAAGGCTGCGGACAGATGCATGAAGGCTAGATGGAGACGACCTTTTTTTGCAGCTGTGTATTTTGCTATAATTAGACATAGGTTCAGACACTGATCCACGGTGCCTTTCCCTTTTGTAAAACCAAACTGGCATGGGATAATGATATTTTTTTCCAAGGCCCAATCCTCTAGTCTATTTAAAATCCGTCGGCCCGTTAGCTTTGCAGTAGAATCTATCGGAGAGATAGGACTGTAGTTTTTCGAAATCGACCTATTTTCCTTTTTAGGTCTCGCTGAGTCAGCGCATGCGCTGCCCTGCAAGACATTTAGTCAGTGGCTTTTGGAAATGCTTCCAAAGCCGGTATCCGGCCACCAGCTTTCGGTTACGCGCAAAGCGCGGGCCTCGCTCCGCCTCTGCAATCGACGCTGCTGCGAGTGCATCCCTCGCGTGCTGAGCAAAGAGCGCGTTATCGTGATCACTTTCGCTTTCAGCGCAATCGCGATCACTTTCGCTTTCACGGCCATGCGGCGTTTGTTTATTTCAGCGAGTTTACAGCACTTCAAGGAGCTCAGAGTGCCCACTGACCCACGAGTGTGAGGAGTAAACGTATACACTATATCTCGTTTGTCACCATGTGGCTTCTCTTAGCCCGCCCCATCCCTCCCGCTATCGAGCGACCAGAAGCTGACACGATTATGTGCGCCACAAACAGTAAATACAATTTGCAGTAAACACCTGGTGGCTTCCCCAGTCTTCTCAATTCAGGACAAATTACTTAATTTGCATCACAAGTTAGGCAAGAGTTGCCAAGGTAAATACCCTGGTGGGGCTGCTTTTGAGGCTGTTCTTCGGCAATGCCTGGCCCGTTCCCTGCAGACACTCACCCCGCCGCCGTCACCCAATGCGGTGTGTATCTCCAAGGTTTGGACATGCATATTCTCCCCACCTCCGCGAGGGCAGGTGTCCCTCCCTCATGGACTCATGTCTGGTGCTCTCATTGCCCCGTCCGTGCCCCCACTTACAGGGTAAATTGAGCAGCTGCCCCCAGACCTCCATGAAGCCCATAAACATCAGTTTTTGTGTCTTTTCAGTTGTCTTGGACGAGTATACCCCCCCAGCCACAACCCCAAGACTGCTGCAGACTAAACCCCGTTAAATACTCTCACACACAGGTACACACTCCAGCCCTTTTAGTACTCCCAAATACTGCCACATACTTACCCCCTTGAACACCAAGGGGTACCAGTGTGCCTATTGAATATGCCAGGCACTGATGCATACTCCACTGCATTTTTCAGGAATGGGTAATACTTCTTGTAATGGAGTACTCACAGGTGCTGTAACATACTCTGCTCCATGCGTTCATATTGCAGTCCTTTGAGTACCCTGACACTGTTGCATAATCTGCCCTATTGCATACTCTGAGGTGGATACTCTAACACATTAACTACTCGAAGGCCCCGGTGCATGGTGCTCTCCAATTAATACTCTTGGCCACTGTTACATACTCCTGCCCATTGAATACTCTCTGACATTGCTGGGTAGTTCTCCCCATTGATAAACTCAGGCAAGTTTCAACCTACTAAATACTCCGAGTCTTGGCACATACCCCAACCCATTGAGTACCTAGGGGCATCGGGTTCATATTTCTCCTCCGTGAATACTCCTAGGCACTGGTACACACTCTGACCCTTTAAATATTCTCGTGTACCCGTACATACTAGGCACCATTACATAGTCGGCCCATTGAATACTTCAAGGAACTCATACGTACTCCGCCACATTGAACGTTCTCCGGCACTGGTACATACTCTGTCCCATTTAATACTCTGAGACAGCATCAGTCTCAGCCCACTCAGTATTCTAGACATGGAGACAGGCAGGTGGGTGAGCCAGAAGAGAGAGAGGACATCACAGTGAAAGCGATGTGTGAGAGAGCAGAAGAGAAACAAGCATTGGCATATCCAATAGGTCTTGCCTTTGGGACCTTATAAGTGTTTAGTTATCCAGCACGATATCCTTGGTGCAACAACATCAAGTGTTGCATGGCTAAACACTTATAAGGTCCCAAAGGCGAGACCTATTGGCTATGCCAATGCTTGTTATATATTGGGACAATTACATTGTCTTCCACGATGGTGGTGCAGCTGTTTGGGCAATTTTATTTACAACATTCGTTAAAAGTGGAGCCCAAAGATCTTGGTTATCTAAGAACAAGTCAATCGGGACTCCATCCGTCCCGGTGCCTTTGCTCGTTTACATTGTTTTAAAGCATATTTGGTTTCTGCAAGAGTAAAGTTAGCAGCAACCTCAGCTCTTTCAACATTTTGGGAGATGAGTTGTAAAGTTATCTTTTCTCCCGCTCCGAAAAGACCTTCAAAATGTGTTACCAAATCTTCCTGGTCAACGTTGTTATCTGTGGTCATAGCCTCCTCATCTTTTAGAAACGGAGCGTTGATAAAAGACCAAAATGCTTGCGAGCATTTCAATATTGCAGCCTTCTGCATATTTTCCCACCATTCTTCCTTTAAGATCTTAAGCCTGGTGGTTCTTGCTTTCTTATGAGATTGCCACAAGTCTTTAACTAATATTGTATTTCGGGGCTTAGACTTCAATGCTTTATGTAAACTTTTTAATGTTTTATCACAGTCAGCATCAAACCAACTAAATTTTTTGCGCCGGCCATTGCGGATAGCATGGGTAAATTCTTTTTAATATCATTTAAAATTAACTAAAAATCCAAAATCCTGCTGTCGTGTAAAACTGGATCTAGACAAAGCATTATCTCTCCAAAACAGTTGGACACTAAGTTGGTCAAAAATCTCTCTGTGTACAATTTAAAAAAATCAACTTTCTTTGCAGATTGCATAGAAAAGGTTATTTCAGCGTGGTCACTGAATGAGTAAAACACAATCTTAAAGTGAAAAAAAGGTCTTTCATAGGGTCAGAGACCACCACATAGTCAAGAGTTGAGGAAGAAAAATGATTTAAAAAGTTAAGTTCTAACTGATCAGTTAAATGTTCAAAATGGTTTAATAATATTAGATTATTTATTATTAATAATCTATTTAAGCTGTTGCCATAATCCAAGTGACAAAAATGAGGGGCACTTTCCCCAAGATCATCCTGTATTCCAGGAGAGAGAGTTGATGACGCACTCTGTGACCTCAGACAAGTCGCTGTCCCACCAGAGACCCCAGCACTGCACAGAGAGGAGAGAGTTAATGACACACTGTGTGACCTCAGACAAGTCGCTGTCCCACCAGAGACCCCAGCACTGCACAGAGAGGAGAGAGTTAATGACACCCTGTGTGACCTCAGACAAGTCACTGTCTCTCCCGGAGACCTCAGCACTGCAGAGAGGAGAGAGTTAATGACACATTGTGTGATATCAGACAAGTCACAGTCCAGCCCACAGTCACACTTATGCACTGATGTGACCTCCACGCCCAGTGCTCCCACCCTTCCACTGGTACACCCCCCATCACTGGTAATGATGTACGCTCCAGTCCAGGTGCTAATGTTCCCTCCATCCCAGGTCTTGATGTCAGCTCTAAAAGGTGCTGATGACCCGCAGACCCTGGCATTGATGTGCCCTTCACCCTCAGGGCTGACGATATGCTGATGTTCCCTGCTTCAGACATGTTGTTGCCCTTTCTACCCTAGGTGGTAAGATGACTTCCAACCCTGGCCCTCAATCGCTCATCATTCTGGTACTGGGTACGCCCGACACTGATGAAGCTGATATGCTCTCCACCACAGCTGCTACTGTGCCCTCCAGCCAAGGAGTGGATGAGCCCTCACCTCCAGGTAAAGATGGCCACCCTCTGAATATGCTGATGCTTCCTCCACCCCAGAGGCTGATACTCCCTCCATCACTGGTGCTGATGCTCCCTCCACCTAATGTTCTGATGCTCCCTCCACCCCAGGTGCTGATGCTCCTTCTACTTCAGGTGCTGATGCTCCCTCCACCTAAGGTGCTGATGCTCGCGCCACCTAAGGTGCTGATGCTCCCTCCACCCCGGGTGCTGATGCTCCCTTCACCCTGGGTGCTGATGCTCCCTCCACCCCTGGTGCTGATGCTCCCTCCACCCCTGGTTCTGATACTCCCTCCACCCCAGGTGCTGATGCTCCCTCTACCCCAGGTGCTGATGCTCCCTTCACCTCAGGTGCTGATGCTCCCTCCACCCCAGGTGCTGATGCTCCCTCCACCCCAGGTGTTGATGCTCCTTCCACCCCAGGTGCTGATGCTCCCTCCACCCCAGGTGTTGATGCTCCTTCCACCCCAGGTGCTGATGCTCCCTCCACCCAGGTGCTGATGCTCCCTCCACCCCAAGTGCTGATGCTCCCTCCACCCCAGGTTTTGATGCACCCTCCACACCAGGTGTTGATTCTCCCTCCACCCCAGGTGCTGCTGCTCTCTCCACCTCTGGTGCTGATGCTCCCTCCACCTAAGGTGCTGATGCTCCCTCTAACCCAGGTGCTGATGCTCCCTCCACCCCAGGTGTTGATGCTTCCTACATCTCAGGTGCTGATGCTCCCTCCAACCCAGGTGCTGATACTCCCTCCACCCCTGGTGCTGATACTCCCTCCACCCCAGGTGCTGATGCTCCCTCCACCCCAGGTGTTGATGCTCCCTCCATCCCGGGTGCTGATGCTCCCTCCACGCCAGGTGCTGATGCTCCCTCCACCCAGGTGCTAATGCTCTCTCCACCCCAGGTGCTGATACTCCCTCCACCCCAGGTGCTGATGCTCCCTTCACCCCATGTGCTGATGCTCCCTCCACCCCAGGTGTTGATGCTCCCTCCACCCCAGGTGCTGATGCTCCCTCCACCCCAGGTGCTGATGCTCCCTCCACCTAAGGTGCTGAGGCTCCCTCCACCCCAGGTGCTGATGGTCCTTTCCCCCCATGTGCTGATGCTCCCTCCACCTGGGGTGCTGATGTACCCTACACCCCAGGTGCTGATGCTCTCTCCACCCTAGGTGCCGATGGTCCCTGTTAGAAATGGCGATTTCCGGTGTGCTAAGGCTTGCACCAAAGCCAGGCAGAAACCACCATTCTAGGTCAGGGCAAGGAAGTCACCCGCCAAGATAACCCCTGCTCACCCTCTTGGTAGCTTGGCACGAGCAGTAAGGCTTATCTCGGAGGCAAGGTGTAAAGCGTTTGCGCGCACACCCACCAGCAACAACACCCAAGGCCCACCACAAAGGAAACTCCACACAAGGTTAAATATAAAAATAGCCTCTGTATTATAACAAACACATTAGATAATAAATACATACTTTACAATGTGCCATAGGCACGGGCAGAATTTACAGGGGATTATGAACATGGGACAGGGCCACGTGGGCCACTGTCAGGAATAGGCACTTTTAGAACTAGAATACTTGTAGGAATAGCGCTTAGAACAGAGAACAATAATTACTGTAGCACAAAAATAGAAAATGTAGCACACAACCAGTAACCACTGGTAAGAGGTAAGTACCACCTACGCAACCCTAACCACCGTAGGAAAATATCACGCAGGGAATCATGAACTCACAAGCATCACTTTACTAGGAAAAACAACCTCCTAAGCATCACACTACATTCAGAGGTATAGGCATAAAGACATTACACATGATGCAGAAATGACATTAGGCAGGTATCACATTTGCGCAAAATATCACATAGGGCATAACCACATAAATTGTCCCCAGGCCAACTGGCCTCTCAGGGGCTGAAACGCCCTGTGACCAGCAGAGTCAGGGCAGGGCTGCGCAGGCATCCAAAGCAGAGTGCGCAAGAGGTTCCTAAACGGAGCAGATGCCCACTAAGTGCTGGACAGCTGTAGGACTGAGCCTGGCACCAGCGTGCCTCCTGGCTCTCTCTTGGGCTCTAGAAACAACCAATGGGGCCCAAAACCACGTGGGAGCCTCTCCGGCTCTGAATAAAGAAATGCCCGGGGGAGCCTCACAGGCTCTGACCAATAAAATGCCCCAAATCAGCATTGGAGCCCGCAGGCTCTAAATACACAAATGCCTCATGGAGCCTCTCGTGGGCTCAGAAGAAATGCTGCCCACGGTGGGGGGAGCGGCCCGCTGCCAGCCGGGGCCGCTCCATCTCCCGAAATGCCCCCGGGGTGGTTGGAGTCCCACTCGGAGGACTCTAGATCAGCAAATGCCCAGGAGCCTCTCGTGGGCTCTGGACAACTTCCCCAGAAGAAGACAAAGGCCCCTGGAATCGTGGGAGTCCGGCTCGGGGGACTCAAAATACCAGAATGCCCAGGAGCCTCTCAGGGCTAAAAATCACAAATGCCCTCCGCACTGCAAAACCGGAGCCCCACTCACCGGGACTCCTTTGGCGCCTCCTCACGGCCGGACAGCAGGGCTCGCACCGCGGTTGCGGGAGCCCTGCCTCGGGGATTCCTTCTTGGCTGGTCACCATGGGGCTCTCCCTCACTCCTGGGAGCCCCGTGGGAGGCGCCGGCTGCGGGCTTCTTCTTTTGGCAGCGCGGGGCTCTCTTCCAGCACCGGAGCCCCACCTGCGCCTTCAGCCCCCTCTTCTCCTCGCGCCGCGGTTCTTCCGGACAGGCCGTGCTGGGATTGGCCGGCCCGCTGCTTCCGGGTTAGGGCGCTTCCGGGTCGCCGTGGGCAGAGCGGCGGCCCGTAGGGATGTTTTGTTCGTCGGTGGCAATCCGGGCTGGGCACCCGGTAAAATACGGAGTCCCTGACGGGGTGGGCACCCGCTAGGGTACAGATATATAAAAAAACACACGGGCACCAGGTCCCTGGCGTGGTGGGCACCTGCTAGGCAAATAAACCAGCAAAATCGCGGGGTGATAATCGAATTCCCCCAAATGCGGCAGGAAATGCGGGGTGGGCACCCGCGGCTCTAGTAAGCACGAGAGAGGGGGGGGAATTCCTAGACCGGGGGAATCTCTCCACACGCGGCAAATCCAGCGCTCCTCTTGGAAAGTAAGGGGCTTTGCTTTAGGGAGGATAAAGCGCTTCCAGGGCTTTTAGGAAACAAAAGTCACCAGTCCAAGGTCCTTCAGGAGGTGGGGGGGCAAAGGCTGGGCCCAGGGGCCAGCTCACAGGGCCCTCCAGGCAGGGAGGTAGTCCCCGGTGGCGGTCCTCCTGGCGCCCAGCAGCAGCAGGCCCCCCTCCAATTAGGATCAGGCAAGAGAACCTTTGATAAGGGGTCACAGACCCTTTTTATACACAGAAACCCTTTGTCCTTAGGTGCAGGGTCGGGGGAAAACCAGTCGCAGCTGGTTTTGGAGCACTCTGGTATGCTCAGCCCCTCTCACCATTCACTAGTCAGGCTAGGGACATCAGTCGCACCACAGGGGGCAGAGCCAGCATTGTGTGGGGAAAGCCCAGCCCTATTCAGGTCCCAGGTGCAAATGCGCTATTTTCAGCAGGGGGAGGCCAGCGCTTCCCAGGGTCTGCCAGGCAGGAATCCAAAAGTCCAGGAAAGTTCTTGTATGAGGTGGGGGGCAAAGGCTGGGCCCAGGGGCCAGCTCATAGGGCCCTCCAGGCAGGGAGGAAATCCCCAGTGGCGGTCCTCCTGGCGGCCAGCAGCAGCAGGCCCACCTCAAGGTAGGATCAGGAAGAACATTTTTCAAGGGGACACAGCCCCTTTTTATACATAGAAATCCTTTGTCTACAAGGGTGCAGGCAAGGGGCGAACCAGATACAACTGGTTCCTGAGCACTTTGTTTTGCCAGCCCCTCTTCCTATTCAAAGGATGGGTAGGGTCATCAGGCGCACCACAGGGGGTGGAGCCAGCATTGTGTGGGGGAAAGCCCAGCCCTAATCTGGTCCCAGGTGCACCCCTCCCTCACATTAACATGCAGATCTCCCATTCACCACCGGGGCAGACCCATCCTGACTCATGGAGCCTGGCACACCAGCCAGCTCAAGCCAATCACAAGCCAGACAGCCAATTCACACAAATTACACAAACATGCCAACTTCTAGAAGTGGCACTTCCACACTAGACACATTCACGCCGCACACATCATCATGCAGCATTTAATCACACGAGTCCGCACATACCAGACTCGAGCCTGCACTCCCCACACATCAGGAACTAACATGGACACATACATTCCCCATGCATTCCTATGGGAGGGCAGGCCTATCTTACCACATGCCCGCACTTTACCCTGGGACAAAGTGGTAAAGTGCGCAGAAACCAAAAATCACTATCACCAGGTCATAATTGAAAAGCAAAACGTTTAGGGGTGAACCTGCCAGAAGGGCCAACTCCAACATTCCCTCCACCCCAATGGCTGATGTTCCCTCCATCCCTGTTCCTCGCTCCACTCCAGGTGCTGATGCTTCTTCCACCCCTGGTGTTGATGCTCCCTCCACCTAAGGTGCTGTTGCTTTCTCCACTCGGGTGCTGATGCTCCCTCCACCACAATGACTGATGTTCCCTTGTCCCATGTTTTTTTAATGCTGTCCACTCTCCATGCCATGTACTGATGTGCCCTCCCCGTAGGAGCGTGGTGACCCATACTCTTGTGTTTATGCACCCCTCATTCCAGGGCTGGATGTACCCTCCAACCTCCAGTACTGATGTGCCTCTTGAAGTGTTGGGTTAACCCCTGACCCTGGCTCTTAATCACTCTCCACTCCATCCACTGATGTGCCCTCCAGGGGAGGCATGCCTCTTACTCTGAGGTTCATGTGCCCCCCATCATGTTATTGATGAGTCCTGCAGCCCCAAGGAGTTGTGTCCCCTCCATCTCACGTGCTGGTGTTTCCTTCTTTCCAGGTGCTGATGATCCCTCCCCCCAAGGTGCTGATGAGCCCTCCCCCAAGGGGTTGTTGAGCCCTCCCCCGAGGTGCTGATGAACCCTCCCCCAAGGTACTGATGAGCCCTCCCCCAAGGTGCTGGTGAGCCCTCCCCCAAGGTGCTGATGAGCCCTCCCTCCAAGGTGCTGATGAGCCCTCCCCCCAAGGTGCTGATGAGCCCTCCCCCCAAGGGGCTGATGAGCCCTCTCCCAAGGTGCTGATGAGCCCTCCTCCCCCCAAGGTGCTGATGAGCCCTCCCCCCAAGGTGCTATTGAGCCCTCCCCCCATAGTGCTGATGATCCCTTTCCCAAGGTGCTGATGATCCCTCCCACCAAGGTGTTGATGAGCCCTCCCCCGAGGTGCTGATGAGCTCTCCCCCCCTGGTGCTGATGAGCCCTCCCCCCTAGGTGCTGATGACCCCTCTCTCAAGGTGCAGATGAGTCCTCCCCCCAAGGTGCTGATGACCCCTCTCTCAAGGTGCAGATGAGTCCTCCCCCCAAGGTGCTGATGACCCCTCTCTCAAGGTGCAGATGAGTCCTCCCCCCAAGGTTCTGATGAGCCCTCCCCCCAAGGTGCTGGTGAGCCCTCCCCCAAGGTGCTGATGAACCCTCCCCCAAGGTGCTTATGAGCCCTCCCCCCAAGGTGCTGATGAGCCCTCCCCCATGTGCTGATGAGCCCTCCCCCCAAGGTGCTGATGAGCCCTCCCTCAAGGTGCAGATGAGCCCCCCTCCCCCCAAGGTGCTGATGAGCCCTCCCCCCAAGGTGCTGATGAGCCCTCCCAAAAGGTGCTGATGTTATGTTATGTTATGTTAGTAACTTTTATTCAGCGCACAGCTGCCCCAGCGAAGGGGCGTCCTGGCGCCTGATCCAGTACCACAACACAACAAATCACCGCTGAAAAGAAACACGATCAATCAACAGAGGTGAACAAATAGGTTTTAATCGCGCGTCTGAAAAGAGTCAGGCTATTAAGGGCACGGATGTGGACAGGAAGGGAGTTCCATAATCCAGCCGCCATTACTCGAAATGAACGGCCACCCATCCTACTCAGTCTGAATCTAGGCGCACTCACTAGATGAAGAGATTCCGACCTGAGGGACCGCCTGGGAACATACGGGGAGACAAGACCCACCAAGGCAGGAGGTGACGAAAATTTCAAGATCTTGAATGTCAGACAGAGTGCCTTGAATTTAATTCTCTGTCTGACCGGCAGCCAATGAAGGGAGGTTAAAACTGCAGATACAGAGCACCGTCTCGGGAGGCCCACAATGGCCCGCGCAGCGGCATTCTGCACCCTCTGCAGTCTGGTGGCCTCGGCCTGGTTGACACCAAGCAACAGAGCACTCCCATAGTCCAGCCGAGAGAGAATCGCGGCTTGGACCACCAGTTGCCGAGTTGGGGGGTTAAAGAATTTGAGGACTGGTCTCAGTCCTCGCAGAATACCATAGCAGGTAGCTGCAATCTTCTTAGTATGGCTGGTAAAAGAGAGATTGGAATCCAGCCAGACCCCCAAGTTCTTTACTTCGGCCGCTGGGATGGGAGTCACCCCCAATTCAATAGGCCACCATTGATCACCCCACAGTTCCGCGTGCTTTCCTAAGATCAGGACTTCGGTTTTCTTAGCGTTTAACTGCAAGCAGTTAGTACGCATCCAATTCGCCACGGCCCTCCCCCCAAGGTGCTGATGAGCCCACCCACCAGGGTGCTGATGAGCCCTCCCCCGAGGTGCTGATGAGCCCTCCCCTCAAGGTGCTGATGATCCCTCTAACCAAGGTGCTGATGAGCCCTCCCACCAAGGTGCTGATGAGCCCTCCCCACGAGGTGCTGATGAGCCCTCCCCTCGAGGTGCTGATGAGCCCTCCCCCCAAGGTGCTGATGAGCCCTCTCCTCAAGGTGCTGATGAGCCTTCCCCCCAAGGTGCTGATGAGCCCTCCCCCCAAGGTGCTGATGAGCCCTCCCCTCGAGGTGCTGATGAGCCCTCCCCATATGTCCTGATGAGCCCTCCCTCCAAGGTGCTGATGAGCCCTCCCTCCAAGCTGCTGATGAGCCCTCCCTCCAAGGTGCTGATGAGCCCTCCCTCCAAGGTGCTGATGAGCCCTCCCTCCAAGGTGCTGATGAGCCCTCCCCCGAGGTGCTGATGAGACCTCCCACCAAGGTGCTGATGAGCCCTCAAACCAAGGTGCTGATGAGCCCCCCCAAGGTGCTGATGAGCCCTCCCAAAAGGTGCTGATGAGCCCTCCCCCAAGGTGCTGATGAGACCTCCCCCCAAGGTGCTGAGGAGCCCTCCCCCCAAGGTGCTGATGAGCCCCCCCAAGGTGCTGATGAGCCCTCCCAAAAGGTGCTTGATGAGCCCTCCCCCAAGGTGCTGATGAGACCTCCCCCCAAGGTGCTGATGAGCCCTCCCCCCAAGGTGCTGATGAGCCCTCCCCTCAAGGTGCAGATGAGCCCTCCCCCCAAGGTGCTGATGAGCCCTCCCCCCAAGGTGCTGATGAGCCCTCCCCCCAAGGTGCTGATAAGCCCTCCCCTCAAGGTGCAGATGAGCCCTCCCCCCAAGGTGCTGATGAGCCCTCCCCCCAAGGTGCTGATGAGCCCTCCCCCCAAGGTGCTGATGAGCCCTCCCCCCAAGGTGCTGATGAGCCCTCCCCCGAGGTGCTGGTGAGCCCTCCCACCAAGGTGCTGATGAGCCCTCCCCCGAGGTGCTGGTGAGCCCTCCCTCCAAGGTGCTGATGAGCCCTCCCCCCAAGGTGCTGATGAGCCCTCCCCTCAAGGTGCAGATGAGCCCTTCCCCCAAGGTGCTGATGAGCCCTCCCCCCAAGGTACTGATGAGCCCTCCCCCCAAGGTGCTGATGAGCCCTCCCCCGAGGTGCTGGTGAGCCCTCCCACCAAGGTGCTGATGAGCCCTCCCCCGAGGTGCTGGTGAGCCCTCCCCCCAAGGTGCTGATGAGCCCTCCCCCCAAGGTGCTGATGTGCCCTCCAACCAAGGTGCTGATTCGCCCCTCTCTCCAGAACCTTCACAGTCCTTCAACACATGTGCTGATGTGCCCTGAAACTCTTGTCCTGGTTTGTCTTCCATTCAAGATGGAGGTGAACGCCTCAGCTAGAGATAGCTCAGTGGGTTAAGAGTCTGCAGCAGATACACATTCATGTGTATGTTGGGGAGAGGAGTTGGCCTAATGGCTAAGGCACTCGACCTCGGACCTGGGGATCTGGGTTCGAGTCTCGGTAACGACGCCAAAAACCTCCTGTGATTGTGGGCAAGTCACTTAATCTACCCGTGCCTAAAATGAAAGTGTGTCCTCATGTAACGTAACTGGAAAATATGTAAAGCCCTCTGATACCTGATTCTGTTCGGGTCTAGTTCGCGCTATATATAACTCTCCAAAAAAAACAAAAAAATGTGTTCTGTAGTTCACATGTTTAAGTCTTGTTTAACTAATGGCTATCGTGTCAATCAATGGAGCCCAGGTGTCAACGGGGGTGCTGTACCTCACTAAAATCTCTGTAAAGTGGATTTTATTTTTACAATAAATATGTTTTGTTGAAAAAGTATTAAAAAAATTCTGAATAATAAATGTAGATAGAAAATGCGAAATAAACTACTAAAAATATCCAAATATGAAGACATTATCCAACCATAAATATGGGATAAATAGCAAATGATTGTAATCGGGAAAGAATAAGAGCATGTTATACTTTGTTGTAGAGAGAAAAGGGGAGAAAAATATAGAAAGGGAAGGAAGGGGCACGGGGAAAGGAGAAAAAAATCTGTGAATAAAATACAATAAATATGTAGAAAAATTAAATGTTAACAGGATACCTGGGCAGCATTTCTATTACTCCAGAGTATTTTGGGTAATTCTGCATTGCTCTTTGGCACAAAATTACTGATAATTACACAATTACTTCCGCTCGGGTAATTAAGAGTAATGTTGGGGAAAAAATTCTACTGGGAGAGCACATTTAGAGAGCGCAAGTGATGCTCAGACTTGGTATTTGTGCTCTGTTGCACAGAACGCAATTTATTAGCACAAATGCATCCTCACGTCCATTTTGCAAGACAGAATTTTTGTGTTTGGAAATGGCGCTAAACGCAAAATTACTCTGCCCGCTTGTTGGACTTGGCCCTTAGGGCAGGTTCACCCCTAAACTTTTTTGCTTTTATTTGTGACCCTGTGTTAGACCCTGTGTTAGTGATTTTTGGGTCTCTGCGCACTTTTTCCCTGTGTCCCAGAGTGTAGTGCGTGCGTGTAGCATGGCTGGCCTGCCCTCCCATAGGAATGCATGGGGAATGTGTGTGTCCATGTTAGTTCCTGATGTGTGGGGAGTGCAGGCTCGAGTTTAGTATGTGTGAACTCAGGAGAATGAATGCTGCACGATGGTATGTGCGGCTTGTATGTGTCTAGAAGGGAAGTGCTACTTCTGGACATTGATGTGTGTGTGCAGTGAGGGTGCTGGAGCGTGATTGGCTGGAGCTGGCTGCCATGCCAGGCTCCAGGAAGTCTGGATGGGTCTGCCCGGTGGTGAGTGTGAGATTAGCATGAGTGATGTGTGGGAGGAGTGTACCTGTGTCCTGGATGGGCTGGGTTTTTCCCCACACAATGCTGGCTCCGCCCCCCTGTGGTGTGTCTAACGACCCTAGCCTCCCCAGTGAATGAAAGGGGTGGTTGGGCCATCAGGGGTGCTCCAAGACCAGCTGCGACTGGTTCTGCCCCCACCCTGCACCCTGAGACAAAGGAATGTGGTGTATAAAAATGGGGCTGTGTCCCCACAGAGGTGTTCTCTCTTCTGATCCTGCCAGAGGGGGCTGTTGCTGCTGCTGGGGCCAGGAGGACCGCCACTTGGACTGTCTCCCTGCCTGGAGACCCAGTGTGCTGGCTCTGGCCCAGCCTTGCCCCCTGTCTGCCTCCAGCCCCTGCTGGAGCTTGTGCTGTGCCTACAGCACTGAGAGCGCTGCTCTCTGCCCTTCAGCGCAGGGGAGCGCTGGAATCCCTTGGCTAGCGCTTGAGAGCGCTTTATTTGGCTCCTAGCGCTGAGAGCGCTGTATCTTGTCCTGTGGCGCTTGGGAGCGCCTTGCCTTCGTTGTTAGCGCTGTTAGCGCTTTGAGAGCCCAGCCGGTGCCCACCCGGCAGCTGCTGATTTGGTGGTGTCCACCATTTGATGTCCGAGTGCCCACCTCGGATTATTGCCCTTTTGGAGGCCGGTGCCCACCCGGCATTGCCCCGTCTTGGGATTTTAATTTATCACGAGGGAGCCCACTCCTCGGATAATGGGACCCCGCCTGCCTGTCTGAAGCAAGCCGCCGCGCTGCCTGCGGCGACCCGGAAGTGCTCGTGTGCCCGGCCAATCGCTGTGCGGCCCGAGGGAGGGTGACCCGGAAGTCCCGCCCCCGCAGCCGAGCAGCAAGAAGAGAAGCAGCCGGCGTGTCCTGCCCGAGGCTCCCGATGGAAGGGAGAGCCCCGGGACGAGAGAAGAGGAGCGGCCGCAGCCCCAGACAGCCGGTGAGTGACGAAGAGGACAGGGAGGGGCGCCGGGACACATTGTCGGTGTCCGCCCCCCCCTTCCCGGTAGCGTGACCTCGCGCACATTTCTAGAGTGAAGCCACGAGGGCTTCAAGGGGGCATTCCCGGCTTCTCGAGTCCCCCAGAGGGGGGGACTCCAAACGAAGGCCCCACGTGTTCGAGGGTCCCCCGTGAGGGGCCCCACCGGCCCAGAAAGCCGCATTCTTGTTTGGAGCCCCGAGGCTCCTGAGGGCGATTTGTATCTACGAGCCTGAGAGGCTCAGGGCATTCCCGTTTTTGAGCCCCGAGAGGCTCCACGCCCCCAGTAGTTTTGCGAGCCCAGAGGAGGCTCGAGAAGCTCATCGCCCACATTTGTTAGAGAGCCCTGAGAGAGGCTCGAGTGCCAGTTCATTAATGTAGAGCCCTGAGAGGCTCTGGGGCATTTTCATTGTTTTAGAGCGCTGATGCTCTATAGTGCCAGCATAATTGTTTTGCGAGCCTAGAGAGGCTCAGGGGCACAGTTGTTCTGGAGAGTAGAGCCTGGGAGGCTCACAGGTGGTTCTTGAGCCCACGAGTCTCCAACGTTGCCCTAACTTTCCTGCACCAGTTGCCCAGCACTTTGTGGGCAACTGCCACGTTTAGGCCCCCTGACTTTGGGACACAGGGCGTCCTAGCCCTAATGAGGCCAGTTGGCCTAGGGACAGTCACAGGTGGTGACTTTTGTGAGTTTGGCAATTGTTCATTTTCTGCACCTCTGAATGTATTGTTGATGCATCATGTGTTTTCCTCCCTTACACCTCTGACTGAATGTTATGCATTGCATCATGTGTTATGTTCTTACACCCCTACAGGTATTGTAATACTTAGGTGGTTGTTGTCCTCCTAGCGCAGGTGGTGCTAGTGAGGTCCTGGTTACCAGTGATTACTGGTTGCGTGCTCTATTTTTATATTGTGTGCTACAGTGATTTTACCTTCTAAAGTACTATTTCTAAAAGTGTTCCTTCTAAAAGTGCATACCCCTGACAGTGGTCCAGGTGGCCCTGTCCTGTACAATATCCCTTGTAAATTCCGCCCGTGCCTGTTGGCACAGTGTAACAATACGTGTGTCTTATCTAATGTATGTTTATTATAATACAAAGGCTATTTTTATATAACCTTGTGTGGAGTTTCCTTAGTGGTGGGCCTTTGGGTGTTGTTGCTGGGGTGCGTGCGCAAATACTTAACTTACATCGCCTCCAAGTTTAGCCTTGCTGCTCGCGCCACGTTACCTAGAGGGTGAGCAGGGGTTATCTTGGCGTGTAACTCCCTTGCCCTGACTTGGGAGTGGTGGTCTCTGACTGACTTTGGCGAAAGCCCTGGCCAGCCAGGGATCCCATTTCCAACACCGCTTAATTCAATCGTAATCTCGCTGAATTCTACAGTTATTCCATATCATTACTCTACACTGATTTACTCGAGTTGCGCCCACTTCTAGTGGCAAGCTCAATCTTCTGATGGAGCTTCTGCCCGCCCCTCCTCTCATGGACTGACTTTCGCGGTCTGAATTAATTGAACGCCAACTCTGTGGGCTCGTTAAATAAGCACAGGCATCTTCAGCCTGAACTCCACTGACGGACTTCCAGTGCTCAGCGCGAGTTGTTTTCTTCTGACGGATAGTACGACGCCACATCGCAAATGGCGTTCCCCTGCCACCCAGCAGGGACCGATAACAAAGCCATTGGCTACAGCCACACTATAACAAAGCCATTGGCCACACTTCCAATATGGCTGAGGGGATAAGAATTGCATTGCGGTACTGAATTGCTGTGGCTATCATACCACACAAGCCACACTCCTGGCTACAAAATTACTTAGTGATCTCAAGAAAATAGAAGAATATATCTATCCTTTTAGCACTTGTCTCTTTGATTGGACTACGCACCGGCTCAGACGGATGAGGGGAACGCAAGGGTCAGAATTCCACCCCAGTCGCAATATAACATTTTGCCCGGGTTATTAGGCCAAAATCTTCTACATAATTACTACATTGCCCTGAAGAAGCCTTTTTTTTTTTAGGCCGAAACGCGTTGGCTGTCTGTCTTTTAAAGAAATAACTAAATAAAGGGAAAAAAAAACTTGATCAGTGTACAAAGACTTTATGGATCCTTAGAGAATTATTTTTCAAAGGACTATTTTGAATATTGCTACAAAGTGGTGCATCTCTAATTTAGTTTTTACTTTGGTTGCCCCTAGGGACAGGGTAGTGCTCTTGGACAGGGGGCACTTTTGGAGATTCTGCACATAAGAACTGACTTTTGCATTTGAAAACGTTTAATTGGTGATTGTATTGGATTGGTGCCTGACTGGTTGCTTTTCTTGGTCCACTGTCCTTTTGTGTGTGTTTTTACAGAATGTTAGCACTCTAGTTGCTCAATAGAACACAGTGGTAAATCTGCAGCTGATCATGAGGGAGTGAACTGGCCGGCTGCTGCTTGTGTCTAGGTGTCAGAAGGTTTTATTGAAATGGACGAGGAAGGTATTTATGACCACGTTTTAGCCTTCTAGAACATCAACCATAATTGTGATGACAAAATGAACCCCTTCACTTCTGCTTTTTATGACCCCTGTCTTTTGAAAGCCTGGAGCACAGTGTGAGAATGAGTAAATGATCTCATTATTAATGACATCAGTGGTATTATTTACATGTATTATAATTAACAAAAGGAGGGAGAGAGAGAAGTTTGGATGGTGGATTCCTTCTACCGGGCAATGTAAATAAACAACAAGAATCCACCAGATCAGTAGTGCTCCCTACTGTGGTGAGGAGCACAAAGTGTTTTTAAAATACCCCTCACACACCAAAAGGACCCTTGGTGTCATGCTTCATCACTGGGGTCTTCGCACCCCTCTACGGGATGCGGCGTGCTACGACCGACGACTACGTGGGAGCACTGATAAAGAAGACTATGCGTGGTGCGTGTGAGGGTTAGTGAGTATGTGGTGGAGTGACACAAGTGAGTGAAAGTTTAAAAAGATGCCTGGCTCATAGGGTATGTCAAAAATAATTTTAATGAGCCCCTGTTGGACAGGCCACATGAAGGGCTCGCTCCCTCCCCGCAGGACAGGGCCCGGGCCACCGTCAGCACCATTGCCCGGCCCAGCCGCCATCTTGGACACGGCACCACGCGGCCGCGCGGCCTCAGCCCGACCCCAACCCTGGGCCTGGCCAGGCCCCGACATCCCGGCACCACCCTCCACCCAGGAGGTGAACGGACCACTTGGCAGGTCAATGGGAGTAAGAAGTGTCGATGGCTCTCCCCCGCCAGGTGCCGAGCACCCCCAGCCTCCTCGGGCGCTGGCTCCACCCCCCTGCTGGGTGTCTGGACTCCCTCATCCCAGACCTCCCGACCTCCAAGAGCGAGGGTCCGGACATCAAAGGGCGCCAGACCTATAACTGAGGCCGCCCCAGGACAGGAAGGCAGTTGTATCCTGGAGTCGAGAGACACCGCGACGAACTCATCCTTGACGGACTGCTGGCGCTGCCACAGCCCTGCCTTGTGAACTATTGTCCTGCCTGCTGGCGCTGCTGCGGCCCTCTGCAACCTTCATCCTCGTGGGACCTGCTGGCGCTGCCGCGGCCCTCTGCAACCTTCATCCTCGTGGGACCTGCTGGCGCTGCCGCGGCCCGTTGTAACCTTCATCCTCGTGGGACCTGCTGGCGCTGCCGCGGCCCGTTGCAACCTGCATTCTCGTGGGACCTGCTGGCGCTGCCGCGGCCCGTTGTAACCTTCATCCTCGTTGGGACCTGCTGGCGCTGCCGCGGCCCGTTGCCACCTACGACCTCTTCGGGACCTGCCGGCGCTGCCGCGGTCTGACCCATCCGAACACCGAGCTCGAGGATTGTGAGCTATCACCATTACACCTCCGTACCCGTGGGTACCAAGACTGTCCCGCTACCCCCTTCCCTTACTAGAGACTAGAATTGAGAGGATCATCGTGTCCTGATCGCCTTGTATCGTACCACTCTACTACCAGAAGTGCCTATAAAAGGTGTTACCCTGATCTTTGTGTGGTGTCCATCTGTGGGGGGGAAGTTACCTGTCTGTGCGATCACTGTGCTCGGCCGACCCTCCAGGTCCCCGTCTAACATTGGTGGCTAGCGGCGCGATCCGAACCAACGCGTACCGTACAGACAGTAACTCACCCTACGACTAAAACCACAATGACGAGCAAAGAGAGCGGATCGGCGGAGAAGTTCCAGATGGAAAAGCTGGAAGAATACAACCACCGAGAGCTCAAACAATTTTGCATGGACTTAGGCATTGCTACCACCGGGCTAAGCACAAAAGAAGACTTCAAAAACGCCCTAGAGGCCTGGACAGAGACAAATACCGCAACCCCCCGGGACCCCGCAGCCCCGGAAGTCAACACCACCCGGACGGAGGAACGGAGAACAGGCCCTTCCCGTGAAGAGATCCAAGAGCGGGAAAAAAATAGATTACACGAGTTAGACTTGGCACGACTCAGATTAGACGGAGAATTGAAACTGGCGGAACAAAAAATAAACTTAGAACACTTACGGCTCAGAGAAGAGCGAGAGGAAAAACAGAGACAGAGAGACCTCGAAGAAAAAAGACTGGCATACGAGCACGAGTGCAAACTAGCGGAGATAGAAATACGCAAACTGAACAAAAACCTAGGGGTGCCCGAGCAACCGCACTCCCCGGGTCCTACCGAGCAGAAGGTCCACATCCCCAAGGATGTGGTCCGAGAATATCACCGGAACGACGACATACAGCAGTGGTTCAAGGCCTATGAGATTGCCATGACCGCCCACCGGGTCGCTCGAAGTGACTGGGGAGCCGGTCTATGGGGGCGATTCGTCAACGAGGGTCGTGATGCCCTGCTGCAGCTTCCGGACCATCAAATGACGTCCTATGACCACATGAAGGCCGCCCTCCTCAGTCGATATGGGCTTACACCCGAAATGTACCGCCAGAGGTTCCGCAACTGCACCCGGATCCCAGGTACAACGTGGTTGGAATACATGAACTATTTCAGCCGAGCCTTCGAGGGGTGGATCAAGGGTAACAACGTAACCACTTACGAACAACTCTTCAATCTCATTGTGTGGGAGCACCTCTCCAACAACTGCTTCGTCGAGCTCAGGCAGCACCTCCTCGACAGTAAATTGACTGAACCCCGGCAGCTCGCCACCGAGGCTGACCGGTGGGAGAGCACCCGAGTGGCCCGGAGTGGGCCGAATGAGCAGAACAGAACCAACCAAGGTCATCATCGTCCCCGAGGAGGAGGAGGAGGCCCGGGCCGGGGCAGAGACGCCGTCCCGGCCGCGCCCACTAACGCCACCCCGGCCCCAGCAGGCCGGGGAAACCCCCCGATGCGCCCGGGGTTCCGAGCTAACGTGACGTGTCATCGATGCCAGCGAGTCGGCCACTATGCCAGTGACCCGACCTGCCCGAAGAACCAGGTCCCCGGGCCCCGCCAGATGGCGGCCGCCGCCCTGGGAGAAGAACAAGTCTCCGAAGACACGGAGACCTATGAGTCGGAGCAGTTCGAGTGGGAACCCGCCGCCATGACCCTGGCATGCCTGGGAGGAAGAGACATGGTCCCGCGGACTCCCCTGCCCGCCAACACTCGGAAGTACAGCCAATGGGTGAGCATCAATGGGCGCAAGGCCGAGGCCTTGCGTGACACCGGGGCCAGTGTGACGGCCGTCCGTTGTCACCTGGTGACCCCAGAACAAATCCTACCAAACGTACTTTGCCCCGTCCAATCGGCAGATAACTCGGAGAGCCTGTGTCGGATGGCCTGCGTCCCCTTCGAATGGGGAGGAGTGTCCGGCATGCTGAAAGTAACTGTCCGCGACGATGCCCCCGTGGACTGCCTCCTGGGGAACGATCTCGAGAGCTCCCCGTGGGCCGCTGTAGAAAGAAGAGAGCATCTGGGGATGTTGGGTCTCCCGGACTGGGCGTGCGTAACCACCCGGTCCATGGCCACCCGCACCATCCCTAGACCAGAAGAACCAGAATGGGCAGCACCTCCGCCCTCGATCACTCCAGAAGAAGACTTCCTCCAGACCGACCACCCGGACCCCACCACAGAGGGGTCCACACAGCCCCCCGAGCTTCCCGACCTGGCTCAGTGGCATCAAGAAGGGGGGCCCACCCAGGAACAATTCCGGCAGGAGCAAAAGACCTGCCCCTCCCTCGAGGGATTGCGACAGCAAGCGCTCGCCCAGAGCCAAGGAGACACCACCGGGGCCCACTGGGTTTATTGGGACAATGATCTCTTGTACAGCGAGCAGAAAATCGCAGAACTAGGGGCCAGGCGAGTGCTGGTGGTGCCCCTCCACTTCAGAGACTTCCTGTTGAACCTAGCCCATGATGTCCCCCTGGCCGGGCACCTGGGCCAAGACAAGACCTACCACCGCCTGGTGACTCACTTTTTTTGGCCCAAAATGAGAAATGACGTCTCCAACCATTGCCGGTCCTGCCCGACCTGCCAGGCCGGCGGGAAGAGCGGCCACAAACTCAAGGCACCCCTACAACCATTCCCCGTGGTGACCACCCCGTTCGAAAGGGTGGGAATAGACATTGTGGGGCCCCTGGACCCCCGAACAGCACAGGGGCATCGCTTCATCCTGGTCCTGGTGGACCACGCCACCCGCTATCCTGAGGCGGTCCCCCTCCGTACTATAACAGCCCCAGTAGTGGGTCGAGCCTTGATGGGGATCTTCTCTCGAGTGGGCTTCCCCCGGGAAGTCGTCAGCGACAGGGGTACGAACTTTATTTCAAAGTATATGAAATCCCTCTGGCAGCAGTGCGGAGTCACTTACCGCTTCACCACCCCCTATCACCCCCAGGGGAACGGACTGGTCGAGCGGTTCAACCGCACCCTCAAGGGGATGATCATGGGGCTGGAAGAACCCCTACGCCGCCAGTGGGACGTGCTACTACCGTGCCTCCTCTTCGCCTACCGAGAAGTCCCCCAGAAGTCCCTCGGCTTCAGCCCCTTCGAACTCCTGTACGGACACCCCGTTCGCGGGCCTCTCAGCCTAGTGAAGGAGGAATGGGAAATGGCCCCCCTAAAGACCCCTCCGGACGTCTACAAATACCTCCTGACCCTCCGAAATCAGACCCGGAAATTCAGGGAGATCGCTAAAGCCAATCTGGAGGCCAGTCAGGAGGACATGAAGAAGTGGTACGACCAACATGCCTCCTCCATCGAGTTTGAACCGGGTCAGCAGGTATGGGTGATGTCCCCCATCGAACCGTGTGCCTTGCAAGACAAATGGACGGGGCCCTTCAAGGTGATCGAGCGCAGGAGTCCCGTCACCTATCTCATCGACCTGGAGTCCCCCCGGAACCCCCTCCGGGTCCTCCACGCCAAAAGGCTCAAACCCCACTTCATGCGCTCAGAGCTCAGCCTGCTGATGGCGACCGACAGTGGCACAAAAGGAGACTCCGAGCCCCTACCTGACCTACTGAGGACTCGGGAAAGAGATGGCTCGGTGGACGGGGTCCGACTCTCCGAGGCCCTGACCCCAGAGCAGCGTCAAGATTGCCGGGCCCTCCTGCTGCCGTTCGCAAACCTGTTCTCCCTCGCACCCGGAGTCACCTCCTGGTGCCTGCACGACGTGGACACGGGGGACAGTCCTCCTGTCCGACACCGGGCGTACCGAGTACCGGATCGGGTACGTACATGCATCCAAGAAGAAGTCTCCAAGATGCTCGCCCTCGGGGTCAACGAGCCTTCGGACAGTCCCTGGGCCAGCCCGGTCGTCCTGGTCCCCAAGACCGCGGCACCGGGCACCACGCCGGAGCTCCGATTCTGCATCGACTATCGGGGGCTGAACGCGGTCACCCGAACTGACGCTCACCCTATCCCCCGAGCAGATGAACTAGTCGACCGCATGGGGGCAGCCCGCTACCTAAGCATCTTTGACCTGACAGCGGGCTACTGGCAGATCGGCCTCACCCCCAGGGCCCAAGAACGTTCCGCTTTCTCCACCCCGGACGGGCACTACCATTTCAGAGTGATGCCCTTCGGCATGAAGAACGCTCCAGCCACCTTTCAAAGACTGGTGAACCAGGTATTGGCGGGCCTCGAAGAATTCAGCGCCGCCTACCTGGACGACATCGCGGTATACAGCCGCCACTGGGACGACCACCTCCACCACCTCAGAGCGGTCCTGCAGGCCCTCCAACAGGCCGGCCTCACCATAAAGGCCAGCAAGTGCCAAATCGGCCAGGGGTCCGTGACCTACCTCGGACACCAAGTGGGGAGCGGTCTGGTGGCCCCCCTCCAACTCAAGGTAGCTGCCATCCAGTCCTGGCAACCCCCCGAAACACAAACAGAGGTCCGAGCCTTCCTGGGGCTCACCGGATACTACCGGCGGTTTGTGAGGGACTATGGCAGCATTGTGGGGCCCCTCACGGAACTCACGTCTAAGAACAACCCAAAACGAGTCAACTGGACTCCCGACTGTCACGCGGCCTTCGAGACGCTGAAGGCCGCCATGTGCACCGCTCCGGTGCTCCAGGCCCCCGACTACAGCCGCGAGTTCATCGTACAGACCGATGCCTCCGACCATGGTATTGGGGCCGTCCTCTCCCAACTGAACCCCGAAGGAGTGGACCAACCCGTGGCCTTCATCAGCAGACGCCTACTGCCCCGAGAACAGCGCTGGAGCACCATTGAGCGAGAGGCCTTCGCAGTGGTATGGGCCCTCAAGAAGCTCCGGCCGTACCTCTTCGGAACCCATTTCCGGGTACAGACAGATCATCGGCCCCTGCAATGGCTCATGCAGATGCGGGGGGAGAACCCCAAACTATTGCGATGGTCCATCTCCCTGCAGGGGATGGACTTCACTGTGGAGCATCGCCCTGGCAAAGACCACGCCAACGCGGATGGCCTGTCCCGCTTTTTCCGCCTCGACGAGGAAAGTCCCCAAGAAGATGGGTGACTCTCCCCGCCTTCAGCTGGGGGGGACGCATGTTGGACAGGCCACATGAAGGGCTCGCTCCCTCCCCGCAGGACAGGGCCCGGGCCACCGTCAGCACCATTGCCCGGCCCAGCCGCCATCTTGGACACGGCACCACGCGGCCGCGCGGCCTCAGCCCGACCCCAACCCTTGGCCTGGCCAGGCCCCGACATCCCGGCACCACCCTCCACCCAGGAGGTGAACGGACCACTTGGCAGGTCAATGGGAGTAAGAAGTGTCGATGGCTCTCCCCCGCCAGGTGCCGAGCACCCCCAGCCTCCTCGGGCGCTGGCTCCACCCCCCTGCTGGGTGTCTGGACTCCCTCATCCCAGACCTCCCGACCTCCAAGAGCGAGGGTCCGGACATCAAAGGGCGCCAGACCTATAACTGAGGCCGCCCCAGGACAGGAAGGCAGTTGTATCCTGGAGTCGAGAGACACCGCGACGAACTCATCCTTGACGGACTGCTGGCGCTGCGACAGCCCTGCCTTGTGAACTATTGTCCTGCCTGCTGGCGCTGCCGCGGCCCTCTGCAACCTTCATCCTCGTGGGACCTGCTGGCGCTGCCGCGGCCCTCTGCAACCTTCATCCTCGTGGGACCTGCTGGCGCTGCCGCGGCCCGTTGTAACCTTCATCCTCGTGGGACCTGCTGGCGCTGCCGCGGCCCGTTGCAACCTGCATTCTCGTGGGACCTGCTGGCGCTGCCGCGGCCCGTTGTAACCTTCATCCTCGTTGGGACCTGCTGGCGCTGCCGCGGCCCGTTGCCACCTACGACCTCTTCGGGACCTGCCGGCGCTGCCGCGGTCTGACCCATCCGAACACCGAGCTCGAGGATTGTGAGCTATCACCGTTACACCTCCGTACCCGTGGGTACCAAGACTGTCCCGCTACCCCCTTCCCTTACTAGAGACTAGAATTGAGAGGATCATCGTGTCCTGATCGCCTTGTATCGTACCACTCTACTACCAGAAGTGCCTATAAAAGGTGTTACCCTGATCTTTGTGTGGTGTCCATCTGTGGGGGGGAAGTTACCTGTCTGCGCGATCACTGTGCTCGGCCGACCCTCCAGGTCCCCGTCTAACACCCCCGAGCTGGTACTATTAAAAAGGGTGCAGGACGAGGTGTTTTTAAGTGATATTAAGCACATCACCTCTTGGGTGCGTCGACATGTTTCAGAGATCAACTCCTTCTTCAGGACGGGGTGCACCACACCCCACCTTACTCACGTTTTTCTAGGTAAAAAATAGTGTATTTACATAGAGTGGAGAAGTAGAACTATAATGTGCCTACATATCTCAATAAAGTTGTCTGCCAATATGCAAAAAACCTGTATAGGAAAAAGGAAAAAACAAAGAGAAGAAGGACTGCAATGTAGTACTCCACTCCTTATAGTTATACGTGGTACAGTGACCTGTAAAAAATAATTGTATATAAATATACAGTGGGGGTCAATTGACAGTTCCTGTCATTCTACTTGTATAGGTGACCCTGTAAAAAAGACATACACTAAACAAACGAACACTCAACATAAAGCACACACTCTAGAGGTTATAGACCCTATGTGCCTCTAGGACTTAGCTCTAAATGTGGAGAGACAATGGTTAGTAATGTAAATGATGAAGGCATACTTAAGAATTTTCAGGACAATGCCTCATGAGCCTCTGAACGCTGGTGGTTGATGCTCTAGCCCAAATCCTGTAAGTAATGTACAGTACAGCCATTATTGGTACTTAAAGTTTAGAACCTTCCAAAACGTTGCCTTCCTTTTAGCAGTGTATACTCACAGCAACAGGAATCAGCTTGCTCCCCCGAACGCGGCTGCGCTAGAGTGTGTGCTTTATGTTGAGTGTTCGTTTGTTTAGTGTATGTCTTTTTTACAGGGTCACCTATACTCCACTCTAATCTGCTACACTCTGTACGATCATCCACTGTATGCCTCTCCACTGTACACCACTCCTCTATGTCGCTAGATTATATGCTATCCCATTGGATGTCTTTCGACTGTATGTCACTCAATTGTATGGTAATCCACTGTGTGCCACTCCAGTCTATGCCACTCCACTGTGCCCCACTTCACTCTATGCTAATACATTTGATGCAATTCCACTCTACTCTATGCCACTGTACACCAGTACACTCTACGCACTCCAGTCTACGCTAATAGACTGTATGCAACTCAACTCTACACTACTCTACTATACAGTATTCCACTCTACCACTCTCCACTTTCCACCGACACAGGCTTCGTGTCTCCACTATACACCACTCCACTGTAAGCTACTGCTTTGTACGCTATTCCTCTCTACTCCACACCACTGTATACCACAACACTGTATGCTATTCTACTGCATGATACGCCACTGTACCATACTCCACTCTACACCACTCTAGTGTATGCCACTCCATTTTACACTATTGCATTATACACCACTCCACTGTATACTATTCGCTCTACTCCACTCCACTCTACGCCACCCCAGTCCACGCCACTGCACTGTATGCCACTTCTGTGTACGCTATTACACTCCACGCTGTTCCACTGTACGACACTGAATGCTACGCCACTCCACTCTAACCCTATTACACTGTATGTAACTCCACTGTACACCACACCACTGTACCACACTGCACTATATGACACTCCAGTCTACGGCACTCCACTGTACACTATTCCACTGTGCTCCAGTCCACTCTACACTGTACGCTATGGCACTGTATGCAAATCCACTGTGTGGTACTGTATGGTACTCCACTCCATGCTATTTCACTCCACAACACTCCACTGTAGTCCACTCTACACTATTACTCTCTACACGACTCCACTGTACACCACACCTCTCTAGCCTATTTCAGTGTGTGCAACACCACAATACACCACTCTACTGTATGGTATTCCGCTCTACCACATTCTACTGTACGCTCCTCCGGTCTACTCCACTACATGCCATTCCACTGTACTCTACTCAACTATATGCGATTCCAGAGTATACTACTCCACTGTACGCTAGAAACACTGAATGCTATTACACTATATACCACTCCACTCCACAATACTCCATTGTACACTATTCCACTGCATTCCACTACACTGAAAGTTACTACACACTACATCAATCCATTTTATATAACTCCACTCTAAACCACTCCATTCTATGCTATTCCATTGTACGCCACTCCTGTACGCTACTACTACACTGTATGCCACTGCACTCAACCCCACTTCACTGTATGCCACTAGGCTGTACACCATTCCTTGTATGCCACCACACTGTACCGTACTACACTGTAAGCTATTCCACTCTATGACACTTCACTATACTCCGCTCTATGCCATTCCACTCTATGCCATTGTACTCACTACACCAGTGGTTCCCAAACTTTTGACTCCTGAGGACCCCCACTGAATCACTTCTGGAAGCCGGGGACCCCCAAGCAATTAGTAAAATTTCAATTTCTTTTTAAAAACGCCTTTTGAAGCAGAGGCAATTTCAAGAGGGAGACAGCCTGAATCGGGTCTATTGGCATGGACATGTATGCATACAGCAGTGTATTATTTAGTGGTACAAGTCTCCTGCTCTCAGCCATAGCAGCACCTCTACATTCTCATTCCAGAGCCTTGGAGTGGTGACCCTTCCTTACAGCAACAGGTTGAATGATTGTGAATTAGTAGCACTTTTACCTATTCAGAGATTAAGAAGGTCTAAAATATTATACAATTATGAAGCATTTTATAATAAAGACATGCCCCAAGGAGCAATGAATATTGTGAGCATTCTAACAAGATAGTGCACAAAGCAATGAGTCCAGTGTACAGAGCAAATTCAAGGTCTATATTAGGAGTTCATCACGGAAGTGCAAGAGATGGCAGGAAGGTATCTGCACAGGAGGCATATTGTTTCAGCGAGATCATAATAATAATAATAATCATGAGCTTATAAAGCGCCTGGTTACACTAGCCAGTGTGTCCCCGCGCTGTACCGCTGAGGAACCCATCCTGGCCGGTTCCTGTGAGGCGCCCACTCCTGGGCACCCCAAGGTGAAGCCAGGCATCCTTAGCGATTAGGGCCGGTGTGGAGATTAAGCAAGCTATTACCCAGAGTTGCAGAGTGGGACCCATGGTTAGGTTAGGCACCGCGGCGAGAATTATCAGGTCCGCGGACATTGAGCCCAAGACCCTGCCGCGACGGAAATTGAACCCTGGTCCCGGGTCAGATTGCTGCATCAAGGTCTGCCGCTCTAACCAGTGAGCCACACTTCTCCACGATCATGGAACAATGCTATGCCAATTACCATGAACCCCCGTTAGACATAATCTTTAGTCACAGACAGCAGAACAACATTTTACCACCAAGGGGTGAGCAGTGCAGTTAAGGCATATTCCAGAGAGGCCTCGCCTGGCACCTGACATGACCCTCTCCTGTTAGGAAGCCCACTGCCCCGTCCCTTACCAACAACAAACTGCAAAGGCTACACAGAATAAGAGCTTGATATGTATGAATATGAAAGCTTGACAGCACACATATTTCACCCAAGGGCTTGTGGAAAGTGAGCAATCAGACAGCAGCACGAAAATCCTACAGCTGATCCTGGCTGCATCTATTTTTACCTGCCTGCCAAGGAACGGTAACCTATACACATGTTCCTTTCAACGCTTTATTGCTTTTATTCTATTGCCTGTACTTTCATTGTTGTGTCTGTTATTGCTGTTGTCTGTCTTCCCCCGCTGCCTGTACGTGGTCCGTGCCCCATGCCTCTTTGCCCATTCTGCCTTCTGTTCTTAGCTGCCCCTATATCTCTGTATTCTGTATTTTGCCTCTGTGCCACTCGTTTTTTGTGCCCGTCTGCCCTCTTTGCCACTCGTTTTTCCCTCGTTTTTGTGCCTCTTTTGCCTTCTGTTCCACTCATTTTTCCCTCGTTTTTTGTGCCTTTCTGCCCTCTGTTTCACTCGATTTTTGTGCCTTTCTGCCCTCTCTTCCACTCCTTTTTATTGTGCCTTTCTGCCCTCTGTTCTACTCATTTTTCCCTCGTTTTTTGTGCCTTTCTGCCCTCTGTGCCTCATTTTGTGTGCCTTTCTGCCCTCTGTTCCACTCCTTTTTCCCTCGTTTTTTGTGCCTTTCTGCCCTCTATTCCACTCGTTTTTTGTGCCTTTCTGCCCTCTGTTCCACTCGTTTTTCCCTCATTTTTTTGTGCCTTCTGCCCTCTGTTCTACCACTCGTTTTTTGTGCCTTTCTGCCCTCTGTTCCACTCGTTTTCTGTGCCTTTCTGCCCTCTGTTCCACTCATTTTTTGTGCCTTTCTGCCCTCTGTTCCACTCCTTTTTCCCTCATTTTTTGTGCCTTTCTGACCTCTATTCCACTTGTTTTTTGTGCCTTTCTGCCCTCTGTTCCACTCGTTTTTCCCTCATTTTTTTGTGCCTTCTGCCCTCTGTTCCACCACTCGTTTTTTGTGACTTTCTGCCCTCTGTTCCACTCGTTTTCTGTGCCTTTCTGCCCTCTGTTGCACTTATTTTTGTGCCTTTCTGCCCTCTGTTCCACTCGTTTTTCCCTTGTTTTATGTGCCCTTCTGCCCTCTGTGCCATTTGTTTTTTGTGCCCTTCTGCCTTCTGTGCCACTCGTTTTTTCCTTGTTTGTTTGCCCCTTTTGCCTTCTGTTCCACAAGTTTACCCAGCCGCAGTTCCCCGTGTGGCCCGCCCCTCTGACTGCCCATTCGCTGCCCCGCCTCCCGATTGTATTGTTGTGGTCTCGTCGCACCTGCGCCAACATTCACAGCTCTTGTGTGCTGTGAGGACGCATGGGCGTTTCATTTTTCACAACAAAGACAGGCACTCGAGTCCTGCGGACCCCCTGGGAATGTCTCACGGACCCCTGGGGGTTCGCGGGCCACAGTTTGGGAAACACTGCTCTACACCACTCAACTCTACACTATCACACTGTATGCAACTAAACTCTACGCCAGTCGACTACATGGTATTCAACTCGACCACACTCCATTGCATGCCTCTCGACTCTATTTCACTACACTGTATGCCACTCTACTGTGGCACCCTAGTATACGGTATTCCACTCTATGCCACTACAGTGTACACCACTACATTGAAATCTATTCCACTGTATGCTACAACACTGTACGACACTCCACAGTTCTCTATTACATTGTTTTCCACTCTACGGTGCGCTACTCCACACTGAGCCATTTCAATGTACACCACTCTACTCTACAATACTCCATTATATGCTATTCCATTGTACGCCACAAATACTCTATGTCACTCGACTGTATGCTATTTCACTCTACCCCACTCCAAACTGTGCCACTCCATTGTACGTCACTCCAATGTAGCGTACTGAAATCAATGCTATTACACTATATCCCCCTGCTTGGTACTCCACTATACGCTATTCCAACCTATGCCACTCCACTTCACCCAACTCCACTCCACACTGCTCAAATCTACTCCACTCTACCACACTCTATGACACTCAACGAAAGTCTATGCCCCTCCACTGTACCAAACATTAATCCACTCTATAGCACTCCACTCTACAACACTTTACTCTACTCTATGTAAGTGGACATCACTCTAGTTTACTTTATGCTGCTAAACAATACTTTACTATGCTCGACCACACTCTACACAACTCTCTCTGTGTCACTCCCCCTCACTTTACTCCACTCAAATCTACCGCATACTTCTCCACACTATTCTACAGTGTTCCACCGCTCCGCTCTACACCACTCCACTCTAGAAAGCTCTATGACAATCAACTCTATCACACTAGATGCCATTCCCCTCTACCACACTGCAGCACACTTTACTCATCTCCACTCCACAACACTCTAATTCACTCTGTGCCACTACACTATACTCCACTGTATGACACTTTCCAACAGAGTAACAAAAGACAGTTCACTCCACCATATACCATACCACCCTACTCTCTGAGACTTTACTACATGCTAAGCTACGACAGCCACTTTACTCCACTCCACACCTCTCTACAACATAACACTACACTCTGACACTTTAATCCAGTCTATCCTACACAACTCCAATTGACTACACTTCACTATAATCTATGTACTCTACACCACTGTTCAACGCTTCTCTCTACATTGCTGAACTCTACCACACACTCCTTCACTCTTTTCATCTGTAATCTACAAAACTCTACCACGCTGTATGCCACCCATGACACTGTACTCCAATTGACTACACTTCACTATAATCTACGTACTCTACAGCACTGTTCAACGCTCCTCTCTACATTGCTCAACTCTACCACACTCTCCTACACTCTTTTCATCTGTAATCTACAAAACTCTACTACAATGTATGCCGCCCTATGACACTGTACTCCAATTCAACCACATAAAGTCAACTTTGCAACTCTATACTCAACTCTATCCCACAACATTCCACTGTACATCACTCCACGAGACTTTCCAACACTTTACGACACACTAGTCCACTGTACTATATGACAAGACACTAAAATATATGACTATACGCTATGCCACTGAACTGGTATATATACGAGCCACTCAACTGTACGAGGCACCACTCCACTCTATCATACTTTAATTCATTGTACGCTATCCCACTCTACTCTACTGTATTACACTCTACGATACTCCACTCTATAACACTACATTGTGTAACAGTCCTTCTCTGTATGATACAACCCTTTACATAAGAACACTCCTCTCGATGAGATTGTTCTCTATGATTTGAAACCCATTTTATTAAAAATGTTAAAATATCATTGAAATTGAAAGAAAAAACAAAAAAACATTAAAGCTTAGTTATAGTTAGGGAATCTTTATTTTCCTATAAAAATGAATCAAATTGCACAATTAGAAATTACAAAGTTATCGTTATATCGTTCAATTTTAAATAATCAAACTCTTTCAAAATATTGTAAGTAGCGCACCTCCATCCACACTCCTTCTAGCTCGCTTGCCAGACAACCCTAACTATAGTGTGATAGTACGTTCCATAGTTTACCTAGTGACGGATAATTACCATATTACTTCTATTCTAATTTTGTTTATCCTGTGTCCATCTGATGGATGTCAGTGTTTACAAAAAGGGCAAGCAATGGTAAACCTGAAGTATATGCAGAGTGTGTGTTCAGTGCTGTCCAAGAGCACAGGTGGTTTCAATGTATGAAAGGCAGTGACCTGCAAAAAGTACATTCAAAACAAATAGTGTTCTTTTTTTTTTTTTTGTGTTGAAATTTTTTATTAGACCTTTGAAGATAAAAGTACAGATGGAAATAATGATACAGAGTAAAATCTTTGGTAAGTACAAAATGGTACAAATTAATAAAAGTATTACACAGAATATAATAAATATGAGAACATAAGGATAACATATATTTCGTAATCCTAAATGCAATGATAGGGAAAAGATTATAAAATAAGTGCAAGATGAAAGAAGAATCAAGGAAAGAAAAGAAGAATAGAACAGAAAAAGAAGAAAATAATAAAGAAAGAGGAAAAGAAGAGAAAAAGAAAAGAAAAGAATAGACAAAAATCCCAGAGCAACACAAATGTACAGAAAAAGAGGTAAGGGAAGAAAATGTAAAGCTGAGCAGTACGAGAGGAAGAACACAAAAGAATAGGATTAAGAAGGTGGAACAATCAGAGGAGAAGGAGGAGTGGAGTCAGAATCATCATGTACAGAGGCTTCCAGAAAAGGGGACCACACCTGGAGAAAAATGGAAGCTTGATCCTGCAAATTATAAATTGTACGTTCATGTAGAGCTGTTTGCATCATCGCCACCAACCACTCCTCCTGCGAAGCGGGCAGAGGAGATTTCCAGTGCCTTAGTATGCAAATTTTTGCCGTGGCCAGAGCCGTATGGAGAAGACGAGTTTGTGGTTTAGAAAGCTTCGGAAGGCTACGAAAATCATGCAAGATAATATTCAGAGAGGTAAGGGGTAGAGGGAGTGACATAGTAGTAACCAACGTCTTCCGTACAAAAAGCCAAAAAGGTGTTGTATGAGGGCATTCACAAACAATATGCGTAATATCACAGCCAGAGGCTGAACACCTCCAACACAAAGTATGGGATATTAACTTAGCATGGTGTAACTTGACTGGAGACCAGTGCCATTCGTGTAGAATTTTAAAAACACAAAATTTAAGACGGGCTTCACGAACTCCCTTATGTAACCCTTCCAATATTTGGTCCCATTGAGTATTGGAATATGTAACCGAGAGGCGAGATTGCCATTTCAACTGGAGAGCTTGTGAGAGAGGTTGTGAAAATAGAGGATGCAAGAAAGTTTTGTAAAGACCAGAAATCACACCTTTAAGATTCCCCCACAACTGTAGATAGGACAAAAGAGGAGATACAGATATCAAATCAGGCGGGGGACCTAAATGTTTCGTGAGAGCTTGCTGGAGCTGAGTGTATTTACAGGATTGAGTGGATGGCAGATGGAATTCCTCACAGAGTTGAGAAAAAGATTTAAGAGTGTTATTGTGAAACAACTGATCTATTGTCTGAATACCAGCTTCCTGCCATATGGGCCAGGACAGAGTGCGACCTCCAACCCGAACGGCAGAATTAATCCATAAAGGAGCTTTAATATGGATGCGTGAGTTAGATTTAAGTATACGATGACTCCTCTGCCAAGATTTGGACATTGCAAATAAGATAGGGTTTTTAGGATCAAAAGAACTGACCCCTTTACCATAGAGAAGGGACAAACCTGGACCAGAGGCTAACAAGTGACGTTCAAGAGGGACCCATTGAGGTATATCTTTAGATTTAGGTAGAAAAAAAACAAGTTGCGAAAGATGAAGAGCAAGTGTGTAATGTTCGATAGAAGGGAGACCCAAACCCCCGTGTAACTGATGAGATTTTAATTTTGCAAAGGCAAGACGCGGTTTAGCCGTGCCCCAGACAAAAAGTTTAATTTTGGAGTCAATGGATCTCAAAGTAGTTAAGGGGATGTGAAAAGGAAGCATACCCAAGACATAAAGGAAACGAGGAAGAGTAACCATCTTGACCGCCTGTACTCGCCCCCACAAGGACAAACCGAGAGCCTTCCATTTATCAAAGTCTCTTTGCATTTGCGCGATTAAAGGGGTCAAATTGTCCGTGACTATATTATCCAACCCTCTATTTATTAAGATTCCTAAGTACTTAAGCCGGGATGATTGCCAATGAAAAGGGAAACCAGAAATCACATCCTTTGTTGTACTAATAGTCATGGGTAATGCTTCACTCTTATCCCAATTTATCTTGTAGCCAGAAAAGGAAGAGAAATCATTAATGATGCGGAGGAGAGCAGGAAGGGAGCGGGGGAGATCAGTAAGTGTAAGGAGAACATCATCCGCATATAAATAAATTTTTGAGTGACCAATTGGAAGGGGAACACCTATTACCTCAGTAGATTGTCGTACCGCCGCAGCTAAAGGTTCCATTGCGAGAAGAAAAAGAAGAGGGGAAAGTGGGCAACCTTGACGAGTACCTCGTCTGATTTGGAAAGGGGTGGATAGGAAACCGCCGCAATTTACCTGAGCCGATGGGTCATCGTAAAGCAGTCGCACTTTATCTATTAACTGATCACCTAACCCGAACCTTTGCATGACAGAAAAAAGGTATTCCCACTCGATACGATCACATGCTTTTTCAGCATCTAGAGAAAGGAGTAACGCATTGTCAGTGAGATGTTTAGCTGACCATAAAGTATGAGATAGGGTGCGTAAATGGTTTCGAGATGACCTACCCGGAACAAAACCTACCTGCGAATTATGGATTAAAGAAGGTAGAACTTTACGAAGGCGTGAAGCAAGAATGCTAGCAAGTATCTTAACATCAGAATTTAAAAGGGATATGGGCCTATAACTACTGCACAACAAAGGATCTTTGCCAGGTTTCGGTAAGACAGCTATAACGGCCTTGTTGGAAATAGGACCAAGAGAAGACTCCTCCACTGCCTCCCCAAATGCAGCATGTAAAGTATCGATCATACTCTGACCGGTCCATTTGAAGAATTCAGGAGGGAAACCATCATCCCCCGGAGCTTTATGATATGGCAATGCAGCTATCGCCGAAGATATTTCATCCTTCGTAATAACACCCTCCAGTAGGGCTCTACCCTCATCGGAGAGTTTTGGAAGATGGACTGCAGCTAAAAAATTGGACATCGCAAGTGTGTCTATATGAGTGCTTGGAGAGTAAAGAGATCTGTAGAATGAAGCGAATTCTTCAACAATCTCTTGTGGTCGAGTAAGTACGTCACCATTACTTGATTTAATAGCTGGGATTGCCATATTGGCCTCCCTCTGTCTCAATTGCGCAGCTAATAGCCGACCAGCCTTTTCACCCTGCTCATAATGACGTCCTTTCATCCTTTGTAAAGCGTACTCAGCTTTAGAAGTAAAGAGACTATTAAGAGACATTCGTGCTTTCTCCAGTGATTTCCGAACCTGAAGGGTTGGTTTTAAGATATATGATTGAGAAAGTTGACGAATGTCCTCCTCCAAAACAGTCTGTTTATCTGCATTTTCTTTATTGCGAAAAGCAGCGTCCCGCATGAGTTGACCCCTAATCGTTGCCTTGGCCGCTGCCCAAACCATTCTCTTAGAAGAGACTGATGTATCATTGAGAATAAGATAATCTTGGAGTTGTGATTGCAAAAGGAGTTTACCTGCTGGTGCTCTGTACCTAGCTATATTCAAGCGCCATGGTTTACGTCCTGGTTTGGAAAGGCCCAAGTCAAGAGACAAGAGAACAGGGGAATGGTCAGAGATGGCTGCTTCCAGGATCTGGGACTGTGTAACCAATTGGACTGCCCGTTGTGAAAGAAGAAAGTAATCAAGACGTGAGAATGTACCATGCGAAGGGGAGAAAAACGTGTATTCTTTGTCCTGAGGATGACTCAATCTCCAATGATCAACTAAACCAATATCAGCAAGAATGTCCCGGAAAATGGCTCTATCTGGAGCATTAACAGTGTCAAAACAACCCGTTCTGTCCAGAGTCGGATCTGGTGTCAGATTCCAGTCTCCTCCAATGAGAAACTGGGAGGCATCAATTTCCGTGAAAAGGCGGTTCAGACGGAGAAAAAACTGTTTTTTGGAGCCTAATGGAGCATAAATGGAACCAAGACAGATGAAAGAGTTCCCAATCTTCAACTTGGCAAATACATACCGACCTTCCGGATCAGACCATGTTTTGAGAATTGTGAAGGGAAGTGACTTTCGGAGAAGTATGGCAACCCCACACTTACGAACAGGGTTAGGGTTGGTGGGATCATGCTTGGAGACACTACTATGAATCACCTTACCGACCCAATCTCTGCTGAGTTTACTAGATTCAATGTCATCTAAGTGCGTTTCCTGCAATAGAGCAACGTCCACATGTTTGGATCGTAAATATGTTAGTACTTTTTTGCGCTTAATATAATGGGTGAGGCCATTAACATTCCAGGAAATCACTGACAACGAATTAGGAGAGGACATGGTAGGGGAGGTCAAAAGGTAGAGAGAAAGGAAAGGAAGCAATTTGAAGAAAAATTAGAGAAGAAAGATGTTGCACTGGGAAATAATAGGCAAAGTGAGTCGAGGAAAAGGAAAAGAAGAAAAGAAAGGAAAAGAAGAAGGGAAGAAAATACAGAAGTAGTTTAGAAAAGCAAAGTAAGTATCTAAGATAGACAAATCAGGTAGAAATGAACAAAAGAAAAAGAATAAAATAGCAAAAGAGAAGAGAACCTAGACTGTTATCTACGGGTCTGGGAGCACTGAAAGCAGCGCCAAGGGGTAATCGGACCCCGTCCGAGGAAAGAAGACTGGGGATCTAGAGAGCAAAGGAGAATATGGAATATACGAGACAAAACAGAGCAAGGCAACATTATCAAAAATCGTGTGAAAACATTAAGTATCATAATAAAGCAAAACCAATGAATAAAGAGAATGATTAAATGCATGTTATAAATATCATCCAATAAATAATAATTCTAGAAGGCAAGAAAAGAAGACTAAAGGAAGCGGAGTAAATGAAGGAGTCCCCATAGCAAACAGTAAAAAAAAAAAAAAAAGCCATAGGAAGAGAGAGAGAAAGTAGTAGACAAAAGAAGAAAAGCACTCATGGGGAGACAAGAGAGCATGACTAGAGACAATATATATATAAGTGAGTAGAACAATATAATAAAAGTGTATTATGTCAAAACCCGAAGTATCTAATAAAGCAGATGGACAGTGTAAATCTAAACACAATAACCAGAACATGGAAAAGGGGCATGAATGGGGAGTAAGTCCTATATGTAATAAGTAATACATATGCAGTATATAATGAGCGATACCTACAATGCAGAAATACTCCAATTTGTTGAAAACTCACAGTATAACAATAAAACATATAGCACAAAATAAAACAATGCGCATAGTGTATAATACTATAGATCCACATGTGAAGAAGTAAACAATTAAAACAGCAGATACTAGAAATGATCCTAATCTAAAAAATAGCAATAATACAATAAAGAAACAAAGAATATCTTATATAACCGGAGTAATTAATATATGAAACGAATATCAAGAAGCGTAATAAAAACCTAGACGAGAATAATATGACAAGAAAAAAAAAAAAAAAAAAAGGGGAACATACTAACACTGTCCTTGAAAAGGAAGGAAAGAGATAGTAGGTATAAGAAGAAAGAAAACCCTAAGATCATACAACAGAGTAGAAACAGAAGAAAAATGATCAAACACAGTTTAAACCAAGAAAACAGTAAAATAAAGGGACATCAGAGAAATCTGGAATAATTAAGACATGAAACAATTGGTAATAAGCGTAATAACAATAACAACACCATATCTAGAAAAATGGACAGGAAGAGAGAAAGATGTCTTGTGGGATAGAGGACAGTCTTATGGTATATGATAAGCAAAATCTGAAAATAGTTAAATAACTAAATAACTACCAGCTGTCAATCACATAATAATAGTAAATATATAAGAGCAATAGAGCACAGAATACTATACTATATAAAACACTAAGAAGAATGAATCTTATTTTACCATGCCGTAAAGCCTCGGTAAGCTAAAAAAGCAGTGAAAGCATCATGAACAATAAACAGTGCTATACACTTATAGAATAAGAATGAAATAATTGGTAATAAACGTAATAACAATAACAACATCATTTCTAGGAAAATGGACAGGAAGGGATAATTATCTCCTGTGGGAAAAGGGATAGTCTTAAAGGATATGATAAGCAAAACCTGAAAATAGGTAAATAACTGCCAACTGTAAATCATATAGTAATAGTAAATATAGAAAAACAATAGAGCACAGAATAATACGTAAGACTAAGAAAAATGAATCTTATTGGTTACCATGCCATAGAACCTCTGTGAGCTAAACAAGCATTGAAAGCATCATGAATAATAAACACTGCTATACACTTATAGAATATGAAAAATTAATAATACATTAAAATATCAAAACAAAATGTCAAACTGCATCAGAAGGTGTTTTAAGAGGCGATCTGGACTTGTCTCTGTGTGGCGTATTGGTGTGAGAAGAAACAGAATGTAAAGCAGAATCCTTGCCATCTTGAGAGCGAAGCAGGCGAGTGGGATCTCTGCCACGCTGCTTTGATTCAGGAGAGGAATATAATTGAGATGTTGGAAGATTCATAGATGAGGATTTGGACTGAGAAGATTGAGCAGAAGAAGGAGACTGCGTTTCCATGTCTTCGGACCTGATATCGTTCAGAAACTGCTGTAGTAATGTAGGATCATAAAAGTCTGTAGATTTTCCATTCCTAGTAACACGAAAACGGGCAGGTTCAAATAATCCATATTTGATGTCCATTTGGCGTAATTGGGGTCGCATGGAAAGAAACGCCTTCCGTTGTTCATTTGTTTCTTTAGAGAAATCTGCAGCCATGTAGATGGTATGACCCTGAAACAGAAAGGAGCCACGAGTGCGAGCCAGTGATAGAATTTGTCTGGTTTGCTCATGTCGAAGAAAACAAGCAATGATTGGTCTAGGTCGTGCAGAAGATCCATGACGAGGCGGGCCTAGTCTATGAGCACGTTGAAGTTCAAGAGGGGGAGTAAAAGAAATTCCAGTCAGAGTGGGAAGGGCATCACAAAGAAAGGACTTCATGTCTTGCTGTTCAATATTTTCTGGAAAACCAAAAAAACGGATGTTGTCCCTACGACTGCGATCTTCCAAATCGATGATCTTACTGTGTAGGAAAAGTAAGTCCTGATCTGAGCCCTGAGCAAAATCCAGACGACCTTCAATGTCTAGTATTTTAGAGTCGATGACATCAATCCTGGAGTGAAAAGCAGTAAGTTCTGCCCTGATAGATTTAGTTTCTGTAGTCAATGAAGTCATAGTAATGTCCAGACCTTCTAACCGCCGGTTGGCCCCAGATAATTCGTGCAAAATGCGTTGCATGGTGTCAGATAAGGATTTGTCACTCTGAGGCAATGCAACTTGCGATGAAGGAGGCGACACAGAGCCATTGCCCTTAGCTACCACAGGAGAGGATTGCTTTACCACTTCATTGAAAAGTGGTTGTTTGGGCCCACGGCCACCATTCCTATTGTTAGCCATGTCCTTGCACCGCTTTAACGATGGTCTGCAGTAGCGAATGGAAGAAATATTGGTATATGAAGCAATGATAAAGCCAGGAATGTATCGAATAACAATGAAGTAATGGGGTGTACACTGCAAGAAAAAAGACAAGGCAAACAGCAGACAAGTGGCACCCAGATATCACTTATAACCCATAGAGTGAGAGGGAGAAATGGACCAGTACTCATGCACATGAATCTGCCAGAACCAAGATTTCCGCCCTGTCAAATGGTGGTCACTGCACGTTTTATATGAAGGAGCTAATAATAGAGAAAGAATATGTCAGGCAATATTAGTTTTCCTCCTCCAGCAATGACATGTGCGCATTTAATTGAATAGTTCTTGTCACTTCCGTAGAGGTGCCTTTCCCAATCATAAAGGAGTAATTGCAGCCTGAGAGGAAAGTAAAACGTGAGTAGCCTGAGGAGGGCGCTGCCTATTAGTCACATCAACATGAGGAAATAGAAATGCAGTTCACAGCGTTTATACAGCGCAATAGTAATTTTCCCTCCAGTAAGTCAAAGCCGCCGTGCACATGAGTACATTTAATTGAGTAACAATGTGACCATGAAAAACAAATGTGCCAAACAATTATATTTCCTTCATTGCTGTTAAGGTGTCTCTCCCAGACATAAAGGAGTAATTGCAGCTTGTGAATAGCCTGTGTTCTTGTGAATTTTAGGAGTATTTTGCTTGCAAAATGTGGAATGTTGCCTTTGTTAGCGAATCTCGTGCTATATAGGCTGTACCTGAGGTCAGACCATAGTCTGCGCTTTCTGAGTCTAATTAAGATATAGCCTTCTCTGACACGCAGCACCAACTTCAGTGCAACAAATATAGTGTAAAACTCAAAAAGTTCTGAAGAAGTGAAAGAGTACAAATGTAGTCAGGCAAATAACTATTGCACAGAGAGACCGAATCCTCGTAATTTTACCACAGGCACTGACTTAAACAATGTGAAAGAGCAATCCAGGTGGAAAAAATGGTGTTTCAAAAAAGCAATATATCCATTAAATGAAGCCACGAGAGTTATCTCTTATGCAGTTTAGTGAGAAGTGCACTTTTTATCAGTCACAGTAGCATGAGACAGTTAAAATGATTGCAGCGCTTACACATCGCGCTCCCACCGTCTGAGGAGGCGCGGCCTTGGTTGAAAGGAAGCGCGGTCCTGGAGTAGCGCAGGCTCCGCCTCGGCTGAGGAGAGGCGCAGGCACGGAAGCGCGCAAATGTCGAGGCTTGCGTCTTGGGAGTCGGCCGTCTCACCGTCACTCCGCCATCACTTGAAGAGGAGCCTCCATGCGGAAAATAAACACACCGCCGTAATCCTTAGGACTGCCGGATTTCTTTCATCAGCAGAGAGACGTCCCACTGGAGCAGGTGAGGCGAAGAGGCTCGTCAGGGGTCCGACCCTCGGCGGAGCTCTCTCAGCAGGCAGCCATCTTCCTGCGTGGCCAGACCACGCCCCCCCGACGCTGGATTTGGAACAATATCCCTCTACCCATCAGGACCGCTCCAGCGCGGCTCCAATTTAGAAGAGTTGAAGACGCACGTCTGTAAAGAACACTAGAACACAATGCAGTCACCACCCACAACCCAGCCTCCTCTCCTATCAATCACTGACTTACTCCTGCTTTTGACCCTGTGCAGTGCTCTGCTGCCTTCTGGCTAGTTTTACACTATGCATACATACATACATACATACATAAACACATACATACATACATACATTAATCACCTACTTCTCCAAGTTCAGTGCTGGGGTGTGGCTCCGGGGAGGGGGGGCCCCTTTCCACAGGATACTGGGTTCGTGTTTGGGGCCTCTCGTGAGATTCCTGCACTGGTTCTGGTGGGAGGGTCACTGGTTCGTGGTTCTTGCACCGGGCAGCCACATAGGCTTGTTCTTAGACTTCCTGCGGGGGCATGTGATGGAGTGCCGGTCAGGTGCAGTGTCCAAGCTCTCTTCATGTCAGAGGCTCCTACTCCTACAGTTGCCCACGTGTGTCCTTTCGAGCCCCGGACCTTTCTTTTACACACACACTGTTTGTGGAAGCAGGGCCGGGACCCTGTGCTGGTGCCGCTGACTACGGTCAGACCAGCAGTGGTTTCCCCTGGACCCTGTGCTGCTGCTGCTGAGTACAGTCAGACCAGCAGTGGTTTCCTCTGGACCCTGTGCTGGTGCTGACTACGGTCAGACCAGCCGTGGTTTCCTCTGGACCCTGTGCTGGTGCTGCTGACTACGGTCAGACCAGCCGTGGTTTCCTCTGGACCCTGTGCTGCTGCTGCTGACTACGGTCAGACCAGAAGTGGTTTCCTCTGGACCCTGTGCTGGTGCTGACTACGGTCAGACCAGCCGTGGTTTCCTCTGGACCCTGTGCTGGTGCTGACTACGGTCAGACCAGAAGTGGTTTCCTCTGGACCCTGTGCTGGTGCTGCTGACTACGGTCAGACCAGCAGTGGTTTCCTCTGGACCCTGTGCTGGTGGTGCTGACTACGGTCAGACCAGCAGTGGTTTCCTCTGGACCCTGTGCTGGTGCTGACTACGGTCAGACCAGCAGTGGTTTCCTCTGGACCCTGTGCTGGTGCTGCTGGCTACGGTCAGACCAGCAGTGGTTTCCTCTGGACCCTATGCTGGTGCTGCTGACTACGGTCAGACCAGCAGTGGTTTCCCCTGGACCCTGTGCTGCTGCTGCTGAGTACAGTCAGACCAGCAGTGGTTTCCTCTGGACCCTGTGCTGGTGCTGACTACGGTCAGACCAGCAGTGGTTTCCCCTGGACCCTGTGCTGCTGCTGCTGAGTACAGTCAGACCAGCAGTGGTTTCCTCTGGACCCTGTGCTGGTGCTGACTACGGTCAGACCAGCAGTGGTTTCCTCTGGACCCTGTGCTGGTGCTGACTACGGTCAGACCAGCAGTGGTTTCCTCTGGACCCTGTGCTGGTGCTGACTACGGTCAGACCAGAAGTGGTTTCCTCTGGACCCTGTGCTGGTGCTGCTGACTACGGTCAGACCAGCAGTGGTTTCCTCTGGACCCTGTGCTGGTGCTGCTGACTACGGTCAGACCAGCAGTGGTTTCCCCTGGACCCTGTGCTGCTGCTGCTGAGTACAGTCAGACCAGCAGTGGTTTCCTCTGGACCCTGTGCTGGTGCTGACTACGGTCAGACCAGCAGTGGTTTCCTCTGGACCCTGTGCTGGTGCTGACTACGGTCAGACCAGCCGTGGTTTCCTCTGGACCCTGTGCTGGTGCTGACTACGGTCAGACCAGAAGTGGTTTCCTCTGGACCCTGTGCTGGTGCTGCTGACTACGGTCAGACCAGCAGTGGTTTCCTCTGGACCCTGTGCTGGTGCTGCTGACTACGGTCAGACCAGCAGTGGTTTCCTCTGGACCCTGTGCTGGTGCTGACTACGGTCAGACCAGCAGTGGTTTCCTCTGGACCCTGTGCTGGTGCTGACTACGGTCAGACCAGCAGTGGTTTCCTCTGGACCCTGTGCTGGTGCTGCTGGCTACGGTCAGACCAGCAGTGGTTTCCTCTGGACCCTATGCTGGTGCTGCTGACTACGGTCAGACCAGCAGTGGTTTCCCCTGGACCCTGTGCTGCTGCTGCTGAGTACAGTCAGACCAGCAGTGGTTTCCTCTGGACCCTGTGCTGGTGCTGACTACGGTCAGACCAGCAGTGGTTTCCCCTGGACCCTGTGCTGCTGCTGCTGAGTACAGTCAGACCAGCAGTGGTTTCCTCTGGACCCTGTGCTGGTGCTGACTACGGTCAGACCAGCAGTGGTTTCCTCTGGACCCTGTGCTGGTGCTGACTACGGTCAGACCAGCAGTGGTTTCCTCTGGACCCTGTGCTGGTGCTGACTACGGTCAGACCAGAAGTGGTTTCCTCTGGACCCTGTGCTGGTGCTGCTGACTACGGTCAGACCAGCAGTGGTTTCCTCTGGACCCTGTGCTGGTGCTGCTGACTACGGTCAGACCAGCAGTGGTTTCCCCTGGACCCTGTGCTGCTGCTGCTGAGTACAGTCAGACCAGCAGTGGTTTCCTCTGGACCCTGTGCTGGTGCTGACTACGGTCAGACCAGCAGTGGTTTCCTCTGGACCCTGTGCTGGTGCTGACTACGGTCAGACCAGCCGTGGTTTCCTCTGGACCCTGTGCTGGTGCTGACTACGGTCAGACCAGAAGTGGTTTCCTCTGGACCCTGTGCTGGTGCTGCTGACTACGGTAAGACCAGCAGTGGTTTCCTCTGGACCCTGTGCTGGTGCTGCTGACTACGGTCAGACCAGCAGTGGTTTCCTCTGGACCCTGTGCTGGTGCTGACTACGGTCAGACCAGCAGTGGTTTCCTCTGGACCCTGTGCTGGTGCTGACTACGGTCAGACCAGCAGTGGTTTCCTCTGGACCCTGTGCTGGTGCTGCTGGCTACGGTCAGACCAGCAGTGGTTTCCTCTGGACCCTATGCTGGTGCTGCTGACTACGGTCAGACCAGCAGTGGTTTCCCCTGGACCCTGTGCTGCTGCTGCTGAGTACAGTCAGACCAGCAGTGGTTTCCTCTGGACCCTGTGCTGGTGCTGACTACGGTCAGACCAGCAGTGGTTTCCCCTGGACCCTGTGCTGCTGCTGCTGAGTACAGTCAGACCAGCAGTGGTTTCCTCTGGACCCTGTGCTGGTGCTGACTACGGTCAGACCAGCAGTGGTTTCCTCTGGACCCTGTGCTGGTGCTGACTACGGTCAGACCAGCAGTGGTTTCCTCTGGACCCTGTGCTGGTGCTGACTACGGTCAGACCAGAAGTGGTTTCCTCTGGACCCTGTGCTGGTGCTGCTGACTACGGTCAGACCAGCAGTGGTTTCCTCTGGACCCTGTGCTGGTGCTGCTGACTACGGTCAGACCAGCAGTGGTTTCCCCTGGACCCTGTGCTGCTGCTGCTGAGTACAGTCAGACCAGCAGTGGTTTCCTCTGGACCCTGTGCTGGTGCTGACTACGGTCAGACCAGCAGTGGTTTCCTCTGGACCCTGTGCTGGTGCTGACTACGGTCAGACCAGCAGTGGTTTCCTCTGGACCCTGTGCTGGTGCTGCTGACTACGGTCAGACCAGCAGTGGTTTCCTCTGAACCCTGTGCTGGTGCTGACTACGGTCAGACCAGCAGTGGTTTCCTCTGGACCCTGTGCTGGTGCTGCTGACTACGGTCAGACCAGCAGTGGTTTCCTCTGGACCCTGTGCTGCTGCTGACTACGGTCAGACCAGCAGTGGTTCCTCTGGACCCTGTTCTGCTGCTGACTACGGTCAGACCAGCAGTGGTTTCCTCTGGACCCTGTGCTGGTGCCGCTGAGTACGGTCAGACCAGCAGTGGTTTCCTCTGGACCCTGTGCTGGTGCTGACTACGGTCAGACCAGCAGTGGTTCCTCTGGACCCTGTGCTGCTGCTGACTACGGTCAGACCAGCAGTGGTTTCCTCTGGACCCTGTGCTGGTGCTGGCTACGGTCAGACCAGCAGTGGTTTCCTCTGGACCCTGTGCTGGTGCTGGCTACGGTCAGACCAGCAGTGCTTTCCCCTGGACTCTGTGCTGCTGCTGACTACGGTCAGACCAGCAGTGGTTTCCTCTGGACCCTGTGCTGGTGCTGCTGACTACGGTCAGACCAGCAGTGGTTTCCTTTGCACCCTGTGCTGGTGCTGCTGAGTACGGTCAGACCAGCAGTGGTTTCCTCTGGACCCTGTGCTGGTGCTGACTACGGTCAGACCAGCAGTGGTTTCCTCTGGACCCTGTGCTGGTGCTGCTGACTACGGTCAGACCAGCAGTGGTTTCCTCTGGACCCTGTGCTGGTGCTGCTGACTACGGTCAGACCAGTAGTGGTTTCCTCTGGACCCTGTGCTGGTGCTGCTGACTACGGTCAGACCAGCAGTGGTTTCCTCTGGACCCTGTGCTGGTGCTGGCTACGGTCAGACCAGCAGTGGTTTCCTCTGGACCCTGTGCTGGTGCTGGCTACGGTCAGACCAGCAGTGGTTTCCTCTGGACCCTGTGCTGGTGCCGACTACGGTGAGACCAGCAGTGGTTTCCTCTGGACCCTGTGCTGGTGCTGCTGACTACGGTCAGACCAGCAGTGGTTTCCTCTGGACCCTGTGCTGGTGCCGACTACGGTGAGACCAGCAGTGGTTTCCTCTGGACCCTGTGCTGGTGCTGCTGACTACGGTCAGACCAGCAGTGGTTTCCTCTGGACCCTGTGCTGGTGCTGACTACGGTCAGACCAGCAGTGGTTTCCTCTGGACCCTGTGCTGGTGTTGCTGACTACGGTCAGACCAGTAGTGGTTTCCTCTGGACCCTGTGCTGGTGCTGCTGACTACGGTCAGACCAGTAGTGGTTTCCTCTGGACCCTGTGCTGGTGCTGCTGACTACGGTCAGACCAGCAGTGGTTTCCTCTGGACCCTGTGCTGGTGCTGCTGACTACGGTCAGACCAGTAGTGGTTTCCTCTGGACCCTGTGCTGGTGCTGCTGACTACGGTCAGACCAGCAGTGGTTTCCTCTGGACCCTGTGCTGGTGCTGGCTACGGTCAGACCAGCAGTGGTTTCCTCTGGACCCTGTGCTGGTGCCGACTACGGTGAGACCAGCAGTGGTTTCCTCTGGACCCTGTGCTGGTGCTGCTGACTACGGTCAGACCAGCAGTGGTTTCCTCTGGACCCTGTGCTGGTGCTGCTGACTACGGTCAGACCAGCAGTGGTTTCCTCTGGACCCTGTGCTGGTGCTGACTACGGTCAGACCAGCAGTGGTTTCCTCTGGACCCTGTGCTGGTGCTGACTACGGTCAGACCAGCAGTGGTTTCCTCTGGACTCTGTGCTGGTGCTGACTACGGTCAGACCAGCAGTGGTTTCCTCTGGACCCTGTGCTGGTGCCGACTACGGTGAGACCAGCAGTGGTTTCCTCTGGACCCTGTGCTGGTGCCGCTGACTACGGTCAGACCAGCAGTGGTTTCCTCTGGACCCTGTGCTGGTGCTGGCTACGGTCAGACCAGCAGTGGTTTCCTCTGGACCCTGTGCTGGTGCTTACTACGGTCAGACCAGCAGTGGTTTCCTCTGGACCCTGTGCTGGTGCTGGCTACGGTCAGACCAGCAGTGGTTTCCTCTGGACCCTGTGCTGGTGCCGACTACGGTGAGACCAGCAGTGGTTTCCTCTGGACCCTGTGCTGGTGCTGCTGACTACGGTCAGACCAGCAGTGGTTTCCTCTGGACCCTGTGCTGGTGCTGACTACGGTCAGACCAGCAGTGGTTTCCTCTGGACCCTGTGCTGGTGCTGCTGACTACGGTCAGACCAGCAGTGGTTTCCTCTGGATCCTGTGCTGGTGCTGCTGACTACGGTCAGACCAGCAGTGGTTTCCTCTGGACCCTGTGCTGGTGCTGACTACGGTCAGACCAGCAGTGGTTTCCTCTGGACCCTGTGCTGATGCTGACTACAGTCAGACCAGCAGTGGTTTCCTCTGGACCCTGTGCTGGTGCTGCTGACTACGGTCAGACCAGCAGTGGTTTCCTCTGGACCCTGTGCTGGTGCTGCTGACTACGGTCAGACCAGCAGTGGTTTCCTCTGGACCCTGTGCTGATGCTGCTGACTACGGTCAGACCAGCAGTGGTTTCCTCTGGACCCTGTGCTGGTGCTGGCTACGGTCAGACCAGCAGTGGTTTCCTCTGGACCCTGTGCTGGTGCTGACTACGGTCAGACCAGCAGTGGTTTCCTCTGGACCCTGTGCTGGTGCCGACTACGGTGAGACCAGCAGTGGTTTCCTCTGGACCCTGTGCTGGTGCTGCTGACTACGGTCAGACCAGCAGTGGTTTCCTCTGGACCCTGTGCTGGTGCCGACTACGGTGAGACCAGCAGTGGTTTCCTCTGGACCCTGTGCTGGTGCTGCTGACTACGGTCAGACCAGCAGTGGTTTCCTCTGGACCCTCTGCTGGTGCTGAGTACGGTCAGACCAGCAGTGGTTTCCTCTGGACCCTGTGCTGTTGCTGCTGACTACGGTCAGACCAGCAGTGGTTTCCTCTGGACCCTGTGCTGGTGCTGGCTACGGTCAGACCAGCAGTGGTTTCCTCTGGACTCTGTGCTGGTGCCGCTGACTACGGTCAGACCAGCAGTGGTTTCCTCTGGACCCTGTGCTGATGCTGCTGACTACGGTCAGACCAGCAGTGGTTTCCTCTGGACCCTGTGCTGGTGCTGGCTACGGTCAGACCAGCAGTGGTTTCCTCTGGACCCTGTGCTGGTGCTGACTACGGTCAGACCAGCAGTGGTTTCCTCTGGACCCTGTGCTGGTGCTGACTACGGTCAGACCAGCAGTGGTTTCCTATAGGCAGCCCAATCTAAACTCCACCCTTCCACGTCATGAAAGCGCAACATTTGGGTGCATCTGACACTACATGCTCTGTGTGACTTAACTTCAGTAAAGTGAAGTGAAGCATTTAAACGCATCACTGAAACGTATTCACTGTAGAAACTAGAGATTCAAAGACACGTGCATACTAATTTTTCGCTTAAACATTAAGATGTGTAATTCCCATTCACATTTACTCTTGCGTTTCCTGTTCTATTGCATTTATTTTCAATTCAATTCAATTGATCTTTATTTGGATACAAAGTATCATAAAAGTTACAATAACAAGACAAGTATTTTAAAAGTATTTAGGAAAACCATTACATCGTGCATAACAGCGGGTAGCCATAAATACAGACGTTAGTGTGTCTCCGAGAGGAGAGATATTCATATTTAAAACATACTTAAATTATTTAAAAAGGCACAATAAAAAACAATTCCTTAACCCCTTCGACGCTAATGACAAAGCCAGCTCGTCATGGGCGTTACCTGCGCTACGCGGATGACGAGCTGGCTTTGTCATAAACAGCGCGATTTTTAAAAATCAGCGCACAGCGGGAAAACGCGGTAGCGCGGTAGCGGTTAAAACACAGTCAATTTCACCATCCTTCACTAAATTTATAATTAATCAGAATTTTTCTCCCGCTTTTCTCCTTAAAAAGTGTGCTGCAAGCAGGAACCTACTGATACCAAATACTAAAACCTGGCGCGTATCTGATATTAAAATTCTTTCAGCTACTCTATACTTCCGCACACCAATATTTATACAGAGGGGTTTGATCCATTTTTTCCTTGGAGCCACATAAGCTGGGCAAAAAAACAACACATGCGTAATGTCCTCCCTCACTTTCTCGCTACATATAGTACATTTATCATCAGAACTTTTGTTCCACCTTGCTAAACAACTTTTTAACATCAATGTACCATATCTAAATTTTAAGTACAGTGTTTTGGCTAAGGGTGGGTTAACTTCATTCAAAAAGGGTTCGAAGTAAGGTTCTGATTTAAACGCAAGGAATTCTTTTGTGAGGGAGCCATTTGCTATATCATTGGTTCTATGTTCATTCATGTAGGCCCAAAAGGTAACTTTTAAAATCTTTTTCGAACTAGAAATCAATACAGTAGGATTTTTCCAAAAATGTAATAACCCGACCCTCTCTAATATGTTTAAACCATGTGATACAGTTAGAAGCATCCATATTTTTTACCTCCACTAGTGCTGCTCTATAGTGAAGGAGCTCGGGTGTGGTCCAAATCCTGACCCAAAACATCAAAGGCCTAAGTATTGCATAATGATCTGTGCGCCTCATGTTAAGGTCAGACATCATCGGAATTGTAGGAGTGCGCACAGGTACTTTTAATAGAGTGCTATAAAATATATTCTCTTTCACCTCGAATGTCTTTTTGCAGGTCGGGCCCCACAATTCTGCCCCATATAGGGCAGCCGCTTGGGCTTTAGCTCGGAACACCTCGAGCGCTGGTAGCACTGCTTTATTCTGGCTGTCCCCATGCCTTTTTAAGATTGGGCGACTATTCTGTGTTAGCAGTAGCTTACTTTTTTCAATTTGCGATTTCCACTGCATTTTAGAGTCAAGGGAAACGCCCAGGTAACAAAAATTTTGTACATATTCCAGCTTTTGATTTCCTAAGACCAGGTTTCCCCTAAATGAACTGTGGGGATTTATGGACATGTATTTTGTCTTACTGGTGTTTATCTCTAGGCCTTTTCCCCTGCAATATGAGTGAAAAGTATTAAGCAAGCATTGCAAGCCTTTGGCAGTTTGGGAAATTAAAATAGTATCGTCAAACAATAGGGCCGACACTACCTCACCCCCCAATTTTGGTGAATCATTTTTACATTTGCTTAGGAAGGTAGGGATATCATTGACAAACAGGGAAGATAGAGTTGGTGCCAGCACGCAACCTTGGCGAACACCCCTTTTTATAGGGATGGGACTAGTTAGCTCGCCACATGGACCCCACCTCACCTTTGCAAAGTTGTTTTGGTGTAGTCTTTTTAGCTGCTCTAGAATGTTGGTCGGTAATCCCTGTCTGTCGAGTGCCTTCCGCAGCAAGTGCCTGGGGATGAGATCGAATGCGGCTCTTAGATCGACGAATGCCACATACAAATGGCCCTTCCTTAAGTTAACGTATTTCCAGCAAATGCAACAGAACCTGAACACTTGGTCTATGGTGCTAATTTTAGTTCTAAATCCCGCTTGAAATTTAGTGAGTATATCTCCATCATCAATCCATAAATTAGTTTGATTTAAAAGGTGCCTCGCGTAATTTTTTTGTAAAACATCAATTAAACTAATCGGGCGATAGTTCGCGGGATCGCCCCTATCGCCCTTTTTAAAAATACAACTAATTTCTGCCCCCCTCCACGTAGCCGGTATATCTGCTCCCGCAGCTATGAAATTGCACAGATAATTAAGATACGGCCCCCAAATACTTGTATCGTGTTTGAACAAGTCTCCTGGAATAGAGTCTAGTCCTGGGGCTTTACCTTTTTTCACCAAATTTATGGCAGTGGTTGTTTCTTGTAGGCTAAACTCTAAGTTACCCTCATTCTGATTGGACACTGTCAGGTGATCCCCTGCAGCCTCAATTTCCGGGGCTGCATAAAGATTTGTAAAATGGTCACTCCATGTCTTTTCATCCAAATAGACTTCTCTAGAGTCTTTCTCTTTCCTATTTCTATTAGCCACTATTTTCCAAAATGCAAAGGAGTCTTTGCTCCTTGCTGCAATCAACATATCTGACCAAATCGCTTTGTCCCAAACCGTTTTGGCATTCACAAGTACCTTCCTATAGTTTTGTCGGGCTTCCCTAACCTTGAGAATATTATTCTTATTTTTAATTAAATTTATTAATTCAGTTTTAGCACTCTGGCATGCTTTATCATACCAGGGTTTCCCCATTGGCTTTTGAATTCCTTCCGCTCTATCTGCCTTAACTGTCTTTGTTACTAGGGGGACTAATTCACTAAAGAACCCTTTATGTGATTTTAAGAATAAGCCCCCATCAATTACAGCTTCAGTGTTTGTATAAATAGAAAAGTTGGAAGCAAATATCTGATAAATATTTGCCATTATCAAGTGTCTGAGTCCATTTAACTGCGCGACGATTATTAGACACAATTACATTGTCAGCGCTTGGTGGAAGAGGGCAATGACTGTCAGATACACAGGGTATTATCCCACCTTTCAGAATTAATTTGAGCGGCTGGTAGTCACTTTCCACTCTTAACACCACCTTAGAACCAATTGCATATTGCCATAAGTCAAGGGATAGTCCTATATAATCTATTTTACTGCCAGAGTTGTTCCTGTGAAAGGTAGGGACCATCGGTTTATCAGAAGGGAGACGCCCACTACATGATCTTAATCCATGGGTCATCATCAGGCTCATTATTTGAAGTACTAGTGATGTGCAGGGGACCGTTTTTTGATCTAAATAATTCAGGGATCTCGTTTGCCAAATCTTCATCCTCCTGAATGGAGTCCAGTCCTTTTATTGGCTCGTATTCACAGTTAAAGTCTCCCCCTATAATTATACCTGTACCTGTTTTAATTCTACTTAAAACCTTGTCCAGTTGGGCAAATGCTAATGATTCATTTGTTACCGGGCAAGGTTGGCTATGAACATTGTATACATGCATGCCCCTCTTATCATTGGTCACTATTTTTATACCAAGAATATCAGGGGAATCCGTCTCTATCTGCTTTATAATTCCATCAATGGCGATTTTCGTCCAGATAACTAGACCTCCAGACGGCCTACCTCTATTTCACGGGGTAGCTGCAATAAAAAAACTTTTATAGCCCACTCGGTATACATTCTTGGTTGCCCATGTTTCCTGTAATAAACATATGTCACATTTCTCAATAAATTCATTCCACCCCGGGTCTCTTGTATTCTTTTTTAAACCAGCGATGTTCCATGAAATTATTTTCAGGAAAGAATTAGCATTTAGATTAACATATGGTAAAGTATTAACACTAGGACTTAAAACCATGTCAGTTGAGGACACTACCTCATCACCAATCTTGGTACCCCTTTCGCTTGTCCTTCCAGTTGCTCCTACATTAACATTATGCACTGCTCCCACATTCGATTCCATCCTAGTGGGATCTTTCTGCGTATTTAGTGAATGCAATCAATCCACTGATTCCAACTGGGATAACTCTTGGTATCTATTAGAAATTACAGTGAGGCATGTGATATTAGGTATTGTGACCAAATTATTACGTTGAATTTTCTATAAGTGGCCCAATGGGAGGGCATGAATGTTTGTGTGGCTTGTGGCACTTTCTTCGTGGGTTCTCAACAGGGACCGAACCAGATGTGGATATCTGAAATTAACAATTATGCAATCTCCATGTATATTTTTCGTGGAGTTTCCCACCCACCCTACCCTACGTACCATTAAGATTTCATTGGAATTCCTCTTGCTTAAATTTTTATACTTTGATAGCCAATCCAAAACTTTATTCTTTAGATTGTCCCATGATCCGTCTGGTTTCTTTTTAATACCGGGGCACCTGCTAACACTAGAACATATGGACTTGAGGCAGGCGAGAGATCCAGAACAAACTACATCCTAGAAATGCTAATTCTGGCCTTAATATTGAAAGGAGGAAGACCATCCTTAATAAGATTAACCCTAAGCTGGGTGGCCTTGCCGAAAAGGAGCCTTCTAATAAACCCAAGGGTCTCCTCTTCGGTGAAGATATGATTAAGACCATAGGGAAGTACGTTTCTACCTTCACTGCCGTAGACAAGGCCCAAAATAATATGAGGTGCATCTTCACCACTAATCTTTTCGGTCAGGCCGGAAGAAGAGGCCGATCTTCTGGCGGCGGAAACTACCGGCCCTTTTCATCCAATAGAGGCAGAGGTGCTGCGGGCAGGGGCTTCTACCCCTCCAACCGACAATTCTACCCTCAGAGAGGAAGAGGTACTCACGGCAAAGGCTTCTCATCCCGAGGATCTACCAACACCAACTCTCCAAGTAAGTCTTCCTTCCCCTTCTTCACCTCCTAGGGTCGGGGGAAGACTCAAACATTTCTTTCACGTTTGGAATTCCTTAACTCAAGACCCGTGGGTTCTAGAGACAGTTCAAGGATTCAAAATAGATTTTGTAGATATTCCATATCAGACTCATACACCCACCCCCTTGTCACTTCCTTTGGAACATCTAGAAATTGTCAAGGAGGATATTGCTTCCATGTTCCAGAAAGGTGCAATTATCGAGGTCCCTTGGTCTCAAAAGAGGTTTGTGAGCATGCTTTTCCTGGTTCAAAAAAAGGAGAAAGGTTGGAGACCGGTTATAAACCTTCGAGAGGTAAACAAGTACCTAGTGTACAGACACTTCAAAATGGAGGGCATCCACCTCCTCAGAGACCTTCTTCTTTAGGGAGATTTGCTGGTCAAACTAGATCTAAAGGATGCCTATTTTACCATCCCGATGGCAGAAGAACAAGAACCCTTCCTCTAGTTCATTTGGGACAATCAACTCTTTCAATTCCAAGCTCTTCCCTTCGGCCTTTCATCCGCCCCTTGGTGTTTCACCAAGATCATGAGGACAATTGTTTCTCTCCTGAGAGTGAAGGGAATCCGCCTCATTATCTACCTAGATGATATTCTCATCTTGACCCAGACTCACTCCCAACTCTTGGAAGATCTCAGCATTGCCATGAATCTCATAGAAGATCTTGGCTTCACTATAAACCGAGAAAAATCCATTCTCACACCCTCCAAATCCCTAGAGTTCCTAGGTTTCACTATAGACACCTCCAAATGTCTCCTCCTGCTCCCCAGCAAGAAGATCGCCAAGATTCGGAAGGAGATCAGGTTTGCTCTAAAACAGCAGTCCCTTTCTCTCCGAGAATTAGCCATACTTCTGGGCTTACTCTCTTCTTCGATTCAAGCTATCTTTCCCGGACCTCTCAATTATCGTGCTCTCCAGAGAGTGAAAGCCAATGTCCTCAGATCTGGCCTGTGGTACGGCGACCTTGTAATCTTAGATCAGCAAGCAAGACAGGAACTGTCTTGGTGGCTGGACAATTTGGACGCATGGAATGGAAGAGCTATCTTCGGGTCGTCTCCGGACTTTGTCCTGGAGTCAGACGCCAGCCTTCATGGATGGGGAGCTCGCCTCCTCGACCAGGACACAGGCGGCGTCTGGTCTCATTCCGAGTCCTCCAATCATATCAACTTTTTAGAGCTGACTGCTGGCCTTTATGCCCTTATAAGTTTCAAAACACTCTCTTCAGGGCATATCCGTTGTTCTGAAGATGGACAACATCTCCGCAGTCTCTTTTATCAACCGTCTTGGTGGAACGAGGTCAACAGACCTCTCCGATTTGGCCAGGAAACTTTGGATGTTCTCTTTAGAACACAAAATTTCTCTGAGGGCATAATATCTCCCCGGGAAATCTAACTTTTCCGCAGATTGGAACTCGAGATTCCTTCAAGATTTCAGCGATTGGAAACTCGACGTGAGCGTTATCAATTCTCTTTTTCTTTTTTGGGGTACATTCGATGTGGACCTTTTCGCCAGCAGATTGACTTTCCAACTTCCCCAGTATTTCAGCTGGATGCCGGACCCGGGCGCTCTTGCAGTGAACGCCTTTCTCCAGTCATGGTCCCATCTTCACCCTTACGCCTTTCCCCCTTTGCCATGATTCAGAGGGTTCTTCAAAAAGTGAGACAGGTTCAATGCTCCCTGGTCCTGATAACTCCTTTCTGGCCCACTCAGGCGTGGTTCCCCACAACTTTGGAACTTTAGTGCGACATTCCCTTCCTCATTCCTGCAACGAACGGTCTGGTTCTAAACGCAAACGGAGAAGATCACCACCTAGTTCATTCAAGGAATTTGAACCTTCTTGCCTGGAAGGTGTCAGGCAATCTAACGAGTTGTCTGGACTTTCGCCATCAGCTCTCACTCTCCTCGGAGAGTCCTGGGCACCAGGGACTCACTACAGATATAATAACATCTGGAGAAAATGGTTTCGTTGGTGCATGGAGAGGAACTTGGATCCCGTGGAGGCTCCTATCGTCTATATAGTTAACTTTCTTGTTGAACTGTTCGACAATGGCCTCTCCTATAGATCGATTAATTGTTATAGATCAGCCATCTCCGCCGTACATTCTCTTGTCTACGGTAAGACGGTAGGGAAGAATATTATTATTTGTAGAGTTTTAAAGAGTATTAGGCTAAGAAGACCTCCTAGACATAAATAACAATCTTTGTGGGATGTTAACCGTATGCTTGACCTTTTCTGCTCATGGCCGGATCATTCTCTTCTTAACAGGAAATGTCTTTCCATTTAACTTGCTTCTCTTTTATGCTTGATTTCTTGTCGTAGAGTATCTGATGTTAAATCTCTAGATATTTCTAATAGATGTTACGACATGTTTGGTGTTAAGTTTGAAATCCTTAGGAGAACTAAAACCATGTCAGATTCTATTTTTTACCCTCGTTTTGACTACTGCAAAAAGCTTTGTGTTGTTGATTGTATGAAAGAATATGATTCCAGAATGAAAAACCTTCGCCCTCCTGATGCCAATCAACTTCTCATTTCTTTTGTCAAACCTTTTAAACCTATCTCTTCCTGTTCTATTGCCAGATGGGTTAAGTTAACTATGAGCTTTGCTGGTATTGACCTTTCCAAATTGCAAGCACATTCTCTCAGAGGTGCTGTGGCTAGCAAGTCCTTCTGGTCTGGTGGTAAGTTGGATGCTGTCCTTAAAGCTGCTGATTGGTCCAATGCCTCTACTTTTGCTCATCATTATTGTAAACCTATTGAACATATGTCCGATGTTGTTCTTCAAGGCTACCAACATGCATAATGTAGCCTCCTGTCTTGTAATGAAATTGCGATTCTCCTATTAACATGACCTGAGAATCTGGATTTCATTAAAGACACGGAGGCTAACATTATCCCACCCGTCCCTCCCTTGGACGGAGTACTTACTTATTTATATTCTCATGATTGTTGAATATTTAATTTGTTGTTTACAATATGCACTTTTTCTTTGCAAAGTAATTTCTAATGCTTTACTTTCTTTTCAGATAACTTGTCTGTAATAACTCGAAGGCACACTTGATGTTAACAAGAATGATCTTTATTTGCAGTTCCTACTAGCACGTCATAACACTAGCCAGGTTACCATAAAATGGCCGTGTCCAACGCCACCAACTGTCACCACCTCTCGCGTGCCAACGGACAGCACGAGACCTATGCCTCAGGCATCTTGCGCGGGGCGCGCGAGGCAGACGAGCCCACTACATATCTCCTTTCCCTAAAGCAAAGTAAAGAGAAAGAAGGGACAGATAGAGGAAAAGAAGCGAACCGGAAAAGTACACAGAAGAAGGCAAGATAACTAACGTCGGTATCTAACCGGAATTCTGATAGCTCTAGTGCTCCTCCTCACAGTAGAGGGTTGAGGAGAGGAACCCTGAACACTGAGATCACAAGGAGGATTAACATGTGAAAAAATTTTTACAACATTAAAACACTGCATATCATTTTAAAGATTTTTCACTTGTACCACCTTGTTAACATTCCACAGGTTTTGTCCGTTAACCGGAACAGCACTTCCACACACTTTGTCAACCACTACAGTTTCACGGAACTTCGATTCACCTTTTTCACAAACCCTTGTTTCTTTATTCTGACACAATCTCCCACAGCAAACTCTCTGCTTTTAACCCGTTTCCTCTCGTCAAAATATTCTTTCTGTTTGGACTGGACTTTTTCACTCATGTTTCTTACTCTCTCATCAATTTCTTGGGGAGTGGAATTGGATTTGAACCATTTGGACATCCAAGCAGGCCTAAATTCAGTACATGGTTTTCTGCCTTTCAAAGGTTCAAATGGAGATACTCCTGTAGAAGAATGGTGGGTGGTCCTGTAGAACCATAAGATAGCCCTTACACTCTGGGGCACAGCCTTGTTGTGTTCTATAGCCCATTTAACACAGTCATCTATTACTCTATTGAGCCTCTCCACCAAACCATTAGTTTGCGGGTGGTAAAGAGAGCTTCTGTAATGAGTGATGGCTGATTCTTTAAGAAACTCTTCCATCTCAGCAGACACAAACTGCACCCCATTGTCGGAAATGATGGATAGTGGAAACCCTTCTCTCATGAAAATTTCTTTCATGAAGTCAATAATCTCTTTAGAGTCTACCTTAGACACAAACTTGGCTTCAGGCCACTTGGTATAATAATCCATCATCACAATGGCAAATTTGCATTGATGGGGTAGACTATGGAAGGGCCCTAACGCGTCAATGCCATGTTTCTCCCACGGAGCACCAGGAAGAGGTATGGGCGTGAGAGGGGAACAGGCTGTGCGAAGACATTTGTCACTAGAAGAACAAACAGTGCACTCCTGCACCATAGCATCTATGTCCTTGTCCATCTGGGGCCACCAAAAGTACTCTCTTACTCTACATTTGGTGAGTGTGGCTCCAAGGTGCCCCTCATGGGCTTTGGCTAGAAGAGTGGATCTAATGCTCTCTGGAGGTACAAGTTTATCTAGCCTGAATACCAGACCATCTTCAATAGAAAGCTCTTCGCACACTTTAACATAGGGTTGTAATGCCACCCTCACATTCCTTTCTCTGGGCCACCCTTGGGTAATATACCTCATAAAACCTCATCACTTTCTAGAGCCTCCCTCCAACCTTCTTGTCCCACTGAACATACATTCATCAATTCAACACTGGCTATGATACAGTCTTCCTTTTCATTATAACTACAGTCGTCATTACTTTGCATGGTCTGACTAGTGGTGGCAGGCAAGCGTGACAGTGCGTCTGCCCTCACATTTTTTCCCCCTGCAATGTGAACCACTTCAAAATTGAATTGTAATAGCTTTGATGCTAGACGGGCTATACGGGGTGTAGAATTGCGGCTGTTAGTATTACCTAAAATTGCCACCAAAGGTTTGTGGTCCGGTTGAAGTGTGAACTTACGCCCCCACAAATAATTTTTAAATTTCTCAATGCCCCACCAACATACTAGAAGCTCTTTTTCAATCAAGGAGTAATGCATTTCTGCTTCTCTAAGCACCCTCGACGCAAATCCCACAGTGTGTTCATTGGGGCCAACCACCTGTGTCAAGACAGCCCCTAAACCGTAACTACTTGCATCCACGGTCAGAGTGCACGATACATCCTGCACAAATGGTTTCAAGGCTTTGACTGTGCTCAGTTGTTCTTTGATCCATTTAAACGCTATCTTGCACTCATCATCCCACACAAATTCACTTTTGTCCTGTAACAACCTTGATATGGGGCGTATATTAGTAGCATAGTCTTGGATAAAGCGGGCATAAAATTCAGTGAGACCCAATAGAGATTTGACTCCAGCTTTGTCTTTAGGTGCAGATGCATCAAGAATGGCTTGCACCAAACTCGGTTTTGGTGTGACACCTTCGCTTGAGATGGTGTGACCAAGATATTCTACACTGTCTTCAGAAAACACACACGTGTCCCTTTTTAGTACCACACCATGTTCTTGAAAAATTGACAAAATCTTACTCAGCACAAGGTCATGTTCCTGTTGATCCTTAGCAAATAAAAGGACATCATCTTGGAATATGGCCACGTTTTTGATGCCCTTGAGCAGATTGACCATTACTCTCTGAAAGACAGAAGCTGCCAAAGCCAGGCCAAAAGGCATCCGAATTGGAACAACCCTGAAGGAGAGTTGAACGCAGTGAAGTGGAGTGAATCCTTGTCAAGTTCGATACGCAGAGGCCAAATCCAGTTTTGTGAAAACCTTAGCCCCTGCGACTACCCCCAGCATTTCAGATATATTTGGTAAGGGTGCGAATCCACCCAAATCACTTTGTTTAGGCTGCGCAGATCAATGCAGATTCTAAGTTTGTCGTTTTTCTTCCGAGCTACCACTAAAGCTGAAGACCAGTCCGACGACTCAATGGGTTCAATGACTCCTCTTTTCTGCATGGACAAGAGTTATTTTTCCAAATCCACTCTTATGCTGAAGGGTATACTTCTGATTTTGTGCTTGACTGGCACAGCGTCATTCTTTATCTTTACTTTGTGCTTGAACCCTTTGATCTTTCCTAAGTCTCCAGACAATACTTTTGGGAATTTATTAAGCAATTTCTCTACATGTGACTGGTCGCGAATAACCAATATTTGTTCTCTTGCTCCCGGGCATAGCATCATACTAAACAAGCCTTGATGGAACCATCCTAGTATGTCTAGTCCATGCACGGCCACATATATTTTCCCATATATATGCCTGTTCATGAAAACCAAGACGTCCTCAAAATACCCTAGAAGGTCTATTTTCCTTCCTTCATAGGATACAGGCTCTCGATCTGGAGGTTGCAGAGGTCTATTTTCCCATTTTTCCCTGAATAGTGACTCAGTGATCATTGTGATCCTAGCTCCAGAGTCTACCAAAAGTCTCAATTTCTTTTCACCTACTTCAATGATCGCATAAGGATCTACACAGTCATTAGGATCACCACTTATTATGTTTCCTTCATTGACCACCATAACCATGTCTTTTAGTTCACTGAGAGTGTCATCACTGTCACTTCCACTTGAGTCTTTTACACATGCGACTTGGCTTGTATTTTTCGTATAAGTTTGACATACTTTGTCAAAATGTCCTGTTTTTCCACATTTACGACATGTCGCATTTCTTGCAGGACATGGTCTTCCGCTTTTTGCGTGGGAAGGATATCCACACCTGTAGCAGATGTCTATTCTTTTGAAAAAATTGTTCTGCTGATACTTTTTTTTCTTCATGTTATTTTTTATGCGCACAGGTGTGACAACTTCTGCGTTTTTACTTTCTAGCTCTCTGATAGAGGATTGTGAAGTTTCAATGCTCTTAGCTATACGGATGGATTCATCTAGGGATGGATTTTCCAAGGACAGCAGCTTTTGTCTGATGGTTTTGTCAAGGCATTTACTTATGAATTGGTCACGTACCAATTGTTCACTGAAATTTTCAAATTCGCATTCAGCCACCATCTTCCTCAAGGCGGTAATGTACGTGTCAACATCTTCCTCTATCTTTTGCGCTCTTTTAAAGAAGTTGTGTCTTAGTACAACGACACTGGGTTGCTTGTCATATCTTATTTTCAACTTTTTCACAGTGTTTTGATATTCATCCGTTTCTTCACCAACTTCATCTGCCACATCAGGTAGATGCTTGAGAGTTTCTCTTCCTTCAAACCCCAACGAGTGAAGTAGTAAGAACCTTTTTCTTTCTGCTCTGAACCTGTGCGCTCCAATTGCCCCCAAATAATTCTCGAATGCATCAAACCATTTTCTCCATGGTACTGGCGGTTCCCCAGGTGTATCTAGAAAGGGAGGCGGAGGATGGATTGACTGCATCATGTACTCACTGTTTTATTAATTAATTTAATATATGAGACAGAATTTTATATAATTTCCCTCAGTACGTTTTTTCCAACTTCCTATCTGTACATAGGTATGTTCACAAATCTCCAGTGGTTTACTCACCAACAGGGAGTGGTTTCTTCTATAGTTCCCTAGTACATTTGTTCACAAAACGTGGCTTGAAAAGTTTGTCATCTTCCTCACGTCACTTCAGTTGTATTCACCAAAGTGTTATTGTTAATTAATTTTTTTTTATAGTTACTGACGTGCCTTATCTCTTCCTGCCAATATTTACTAGGTTAATACCCCAGCGATATTGTTCTTGAGCAAGTCCCTCACCTAAAGTCTTTGTTTAGGGTATACACATTTGCTCCCATAAACATCGGAGAACAAGTTCCTTCTCCTTTAAGGACCGAGAGTGAAACTGTGCTTGCCTGATCGGAGAGGTATAATGAGGAAGGCGGGGACTATTCACGCTGGTATCACGTTCCCCCAAGCGCGTCGCAGTACTCCTCACCTCCGCTTTCTTCTTCGTATCGGAAATGTGTAGCTACAGACCTGACGCCATTCCTCCGCTATGCCTCTCCTCAGAACACATCTCTACACGATACGAACCAGGATACTTCACAGCTCGCACGCCTGAACGACTCTTCCTCCTGTCCTCCGCTTCGCTCCGATCCGAAGCCAGCACAGTCCACACGTCGCTTTCGAGGTATTTTTTATTTCTTGAGTTTCTAAATGTCGCGGGTTCTTTGTGGGAACTGAAGTGCCTCGTCGCCAAAATCGAGTGTAATAACTCGAAGGCACACTTGATGTTAACAAGAATGATCTTTATTCGCAGTTCCCACTAGCACGTCATAACACTAGCCAGGTTACCATAAAATGGCCGTGTCCAACGCCACCAACTGTCACCACCTCTCGCGTGCCAACGGGCAGCACGAGACCTATGCCTGAGGCGTCTCGCGCGGGGCGCGCGAGGCAGACGAGCCCACTACATCGTCTTAACGATTTTCCTGGTCTTCTCTTCGTTTCCCTTCTTCTTCGCTCTCCAGCCCAAGTTTCATCTTGAAGTTCCCGTTTATCTCCTTGCTTCATTACATTTAAAAGAGGCAGCTTTGTTGTTGCTCATGGTTTATATGGTTGTTTTGCTATCACTGCATTCTATTTCTTCTTTTATGATGTAAGCGGCTGCTTGTGAGGATTAATGCATAATGTTAGCCTCCGTGTCTTTAATGAAATCCAGATTCTCTGGTCATGTAAATAGGAGAATCACAATTATATGTTAGAAAGTGAACTAAGATTTTCCTGGGTCTGATTTTATTGGGGCTCAGTCTAAACGGGTCCCTGTGCACCCTTTGAATATCTACCATAAGAGCTTGCTCTGAAGAATCAATTTGGTTGGCTTACTTAATCAGTTTAACCACAAATTCAATGAGATTGTTTCCATCAGCCCCTTGGGGATCTTGAGCGGTTATATGTTGTTTCTCCTCTGGGAGTTTTCAAGGGATTCTAACTTATCCTCAAAGTCCATTTCCCTTTCTTTCATCCTATTTATATCCTTTGTTATTTCCTCTGATTTCAAAACTAACTCCTCTACAGTGGATTCCAATGCTTGGTTTCTTTCTGACACCACAAACCTATTTCTGACTTCCATTGTCAACTTTTGCAGCAAGTCCAAAACTGACCGAGAAATAGTCTGGTTAGCAGGGTCTGCAGTGTCAGCAATGTCCACCTTCTGACCTGCCTCTTGCTCACTATTAATACCACCCTAAGGATTGTCTCAATAAAGCCCATCTCCCCCTGGTTCAACGAGGTGCTCATGATTATAGCATTATCTCCATTGTCTGCCATCTTTGATTCCGTTATACCTTTTCCATCCGCTGTCTCCGCTATCTCCACTTCACCTTCAACTAATTTGAACCTATTTGGACTTTGATTCCTTCTGGGTAATCAGTGTATTCCAGTCGCTTCTGGGCATGTTTGGGGCAATGCCTGTTATTGGTTTTCATATTTGCGTGCTCAGAGCAACCTTAAAATAGCTCCTCCGCGCTGGATTGAGTTTCACTTTCTGAGGGTTTTGAGGGTTTTGTTTTTGTTTTCTTGCATCTTTTCTTTTTAGGAGTAACCCAATCCCCTGGTGTTGCTTTTGATTTGGTTTGTGGTGGTAATTTTATATGTTTTTTGCTAGACTGCGTCTCCTGTTTTATGATGATACCATGGTGTCTTGATTACTTAATGTTGGTTGGTGCCCAGAATTACATTGATTTAAAGTTGCACTTCTCAGGGTGTATCCACTTTGTTTCCCTGTGCTTGTGCCCCTACTGCCTGTTGTCCCCACCACTTTTAAATCTTCCAACAATCCATCAAAATAGAGTGTCAGGTTGCCATCTCGAGCCTTGTCCCCCCATATTGGACTTACTATGCCTCTCGCTCCAGCACAGTCACCAGCGCCGATCTTCCCAGCCGACTCTGTCTTCCAGTGGTTTCCCTACGACTCCTGTGAATCTTGCAGCGTGGTTGTCTGGCCTCTGCCCCTACTGCCCTGGATGGGGAAGGGTGCCATGGCTTTCCGCCCTCAATCCACTTCTGGAGCTGAGCGGGACCAAATCGGCTCCCGGGCCACTCATCCCCCCGGGGCTGCTCTCCAGCGTGCACGGCCGCCACAAACCCAGTTGAACCCACCACCTTCACTGGGCCGAAGACCCCGCAGCGGGAAAAGTAAAAATGCTGGGCTCGAAATCCAGCAAGGGTAAGCTTTCTCCTGCTTCTTTGTCCCTTATAATTATACACTCAAGCCATATATTTCACCAAAAATTCAATTTCATATCTCGCTGGTTCTTCAACCTTTCAGGGGCAGTTACGTAGCAATATCCCCGTTTGTCTACCGCTTTAATTCGGCATTCTTAGTTCCTGACTCCCGGAGCCTCTGTGACCGGCTTCTCGCTGGCTGCCATGTTCTCCTCTGCATATATAACATGTATTCGAAATGCACATTGAAATGCTCAACTAAAGTTAGCTAGCCCAAAAGACTACATTTTGGAATGCATTTTGCTTGGTTTGCGGGTTCTTTGTTTTGCAGCGTGTCTCATGATTTCATAGCGGGAGAAAGGAGAATTGTTGTATTGTTGATAGTGAGGCTTGAGAAGAGAAAGTTTGGCAAGAACGTGAAGATCTAATGAGCAGAAGAAGCCTCCTATTCATCACGTATCAGGAATGACGGGATGATCAAAGGAGCAGTAACTGTCCATGTTCTGTGGGATGGAAACCCAAAGGATGTTGCAGGTGCAGAGCGTGAGGAGGACAAATCATTGGGTCTCTGGATATGGAGCGAATGAGATGATCGTTCCTGACCCTTTTTGGTTTTAATTACTGTTCACTCCATTAGAGCTCAGCTCAGATCCCTTTTGATTCGAGGGGTACAGACCTCTCTGCTTCCTTTGATTCGAGGGGTACAGACCTCTCTGCTTCCTTTGATTCGAGGGGTACAGACCTCTCTGCTTCCTTTGATTCGAGGGGTGCAGACCTCTCTGCTTCCTTTGATTCGAGGGGTGCAGACCTCTCTGCTTTGCAGACCTCTCTGCTTCCTTTGATTCGAGGGGTGCAGACCTCTCTGCTTCCTTTGATTCGAGGGGTACAGACCTCTCTGCTTCCTTTGATTCGAGGGGTACAGACCTCTCTGCTTCCTTTGATTCGAGGGGTGCAGACCTCTCTGCTTCCTTTGATTCGAGGGGTACAGACCTCTCTGCTTCCTTTGATTCGAGGGGTGCAGACCTCTCTGCTTCCTTTGATTCGAGGGGTACAGACCTCTCTGCTTCCTTTGATTCGAGGGGTGCAGACCTCTCTGCTTCCTTTGATTCGAGGGGTACAGACCTCTCTGCTTCCTTTGATTCGAGGGGTGCAGACCTCTCTGCTTCCTTTGATTCGAGGGGTACAGACCTCTCTGCTTCCTTTGATTCGAGGGGTACAGACCTCTCTGCTTCCTTTGATTCGAGGGGTGCAGACCTCTCTGCTTCCTTTGATTCGAGGGGTGCAGACCTCTCTGCTTCCTTTGATTCGAGGGGTGCAGACCTCTCTGCTTCCTTTGATTCGAGGGGTACAGACCTCTCTGCTTCCTTTGATTCGAGGGGTGCAGACCTCTCTGCTTCCTTTGATTCGAGGGGTACAGACCTCTCTGCTTCCTTTGATTCGAGGGGTACAGACCTCTCTGCTTCCTTTGATTCGAGGGGTACAGACCTCTCTGCTTCCTTTGATTCGAGGGGTACAGACCTCTCTGCTTCCTTTGATTCGAGGGGTACAGACCTCTCTGCTTCCTTTGATTCGAGGGGTGCAGACCTCTCTGCTTCCTTTGATTCGAGGGGTGCAGACCTCTCTGCTTCCTTTGATTCGAGGGGTGCAGACCTCTCTGCTTCCTTTGATTCGAGGGGTACAGACCTCTCTGCTTCCTTTGATTCGAGGGGTACAGACCTCTCTGCTTCCTTTGATTCGAGGGGTGCAGACCTCTCTGCTTCCTTTGATTCGAGGGGTACAGACCTCTCTGCTTCCTTTGATTCGAGGGGTACAGACCTCTCTGCTTCCTTTGATTCGAGGGGTACAGACCTCTCTGCTTCCTCTGATTCTTGTGAGTGTGTAGCTTCATGCTAAACACTTATTTCCATTTTATAGACTTCTTCTGGAGTTTTCACTATGCTGACACTTTCTCGCATTGATGAGTTTCCTTGGGACCTTTTCATACGTCCTATTCTTATTCTAAATTTATAGTTGTGATTAGAAAGTCTAGCATTTATTGATATGACATGATATGATATGATATGATATGACATGATATGATAAATGGAACTTGTAAAGCGCACGTTCACCTACGGTTTCTTGGCGCTGTTATTCATGTTTAGGAGGGAGGATCAGAGTTTCTTTAAGGGACACCAATTCCTACTTCTCAGTTCAGTATTGCTGTGACTGCAATACTTTCATGTCTTAGGCTATTGAAACTGAAACTTTTCGACATTTCATCGTGCCAGTCAAAATTCTGTATCTTTATACTATTTTCTTGATACGTGTATATGTTGGATGGATTATTCATTTGTAATAAACCCGCTTAACTTCAATTATTAATTCATGGACCTCATTGTTGAATTGTATTTTTATTGCTGATCCCCGCGGCCTTTCAGTCAACTAAAAAGATTCATTGGATGAGAAGTAGCACTCACGCTCCTGCGTGCTCACCTCTTTCCCCTTTCCTGACTCATTAGTGACTGTGCTCAGCGGGTGGTCGGTGGCTCTTGCGCACCCTTAGCCGCTCCTGAGGTCACCGTGGGCCTGTCTGCACATTGAGGTCAGAGTCGGGACAGAGCGGGGAAGGGAACCCACTCTGGAACATATAGGTGCAGAGAGACAATCATGGCTTCACCTCTTGTATCCCACCCTGGGAGTTTTCATGAATCCAGGGGGTTCATCTCTGGAGGGTTTTCAAGGGCGGCCCTGGCAGAGCTCCACCTCCCTTCATAGTGTCTCCTTGCTGTGGACAATAACACTGTAACAGAGGAGAGTGGGAACATGGAACAGAGGAGACTGAGAACATGGAACAGAGGAGACTGAGAATATGGAACAGAGGAGACTGAGAACATGTAACAGAGGAGACTGAGAACATGGAACAGAGGAGACTGAGAACATGGAACAGAGGAGACTGAGAATATGGAACAGAGGAGAGTGAAACCATGGAACAGAGGAGACTGAGAACATGGAACAGAGGAGCGTGAGAACATGGAACAGAGGAGAGTGAGAACATGGAACAGAGGAGAGTGAGAACATGGAACAGAGGAGACTGAGAATATGGAACAGAGGAGAGTGAGAACATGGAACAGAGGAGACTGAGAATATGGAACAGAGGAGACTGAAACCATGGAACAGAGGACAATGAGAGCATGGAACAGAGGAGACTGAAACCATGGAACAGAGGACAGTGAGAGCATGGAACAGAGGACAGTGAGAACAAGAAACAGAGGAGACTGAGAATATGGAACAGAGGACAGCGAGGACATGGAACAGAGGAGACTGAGAACATGGAACAGAGGAGACTGAAACCATGGAACAGAGGACAGCGAGGACATGGAACAGAGGAGACTGAGAACATGGAACAGAGGAGACTGAAACCATGGAACAGAGGACAGTGAGAGCATGGAACAGAGGACAGTGAGAACAATAAACAGAGGAGACTGAGAATATGGAACAGAAGACGGTGACAACATGGAACAGAGGAGACTGAGAAGAAGGAACCGAGGACAATGAGGACATGGAACAGAGGAGAGTGAGAACATAGAAAAATGGGAAATGTGAACATAGACAGAGGACAGGGAGAATATGGAGCAGAGGACAGTGAGGACAAGGTATTGTGCTGTTTACGTGTCATCATCATTGTTTTGATTCAGTAAAGATCATCTTTTGCTGTAAAGAGTTTCTTTCTTATTTTTGTTTCTCATGTGGGTGAAAAGAGCTGGTTTCAGTCTTGACCTCTGCATGGAGCTCTGGGAAACAAATAATAACCTCTGGGAACTCAGTCATAACCGGTGTCAATGAGGGTTCAGATTCTGGAGAACATCCATGTCTAGAGCTTGTTCCCGGAGAACGATTGCTTGAGAGGGAAGGTTTTGTCTGAACTGGGTTTGTTGGTGGGTCACCTTGTCAGGAATGCGAGCTGTCTTACATGCTGCGTGACTTCCCAGGGATGTTAGAACAGGTGTAAAGCAGTGTATTCTTCTAGTATTTGAAGCCAGTCCAGCTGCTGCATGAAGGGCTGCCTTCAAGGAAGTAGGTGACCTTTCTGCTGACCAGTTAGAGCAGCACTTCCATGAATAGACCCCGCGCCACCCCCACTTCCTTCGCTCTGCCAAGGTGGACCATGTCATATCCTGCTCATAGGGTCAAATCCACTAGTGGTATGGTGGCCGGGTTGGACCAGTCTCTGTGACCTCACTAAGATCAGGGTCATGGACCTGAGTGAGAGATGATATGCCGATGTGAAAGCAGCATTTGAAAGACAGACCTGAAGTTTAGGATGGGTTCAGAGGTCACTAGTTTGTGATGAGTCGATGCTTCATCATCTAAAGTCTTTGGTGGCCAACTCATGGTGCAGAGATCCTTCTTTGACATTCTCAAGGAGCAGCAAAGTCAGAAGTACACAGCTGGGAAGAGTGTAGTCAGCCTGCATGGACTTTATGCTTTTTCATCAATAGGATGACGCCATCCATTCTCACAGTGAGCCACAAATTCTAAAGTCCATATTCTCTTTAAGACAGCACTTAAGACCTTACCTTAACTCCTGGAGATTAGGGAGATGGCAGTGTTCTGCATATCTGACTTCAGATTAAATTACATCTGCAGAATGTAGAGTTACACACACCGCAGGTAGAGTTGTCAGTTTTTATGAGATTATAGAGGTGAGATATAACTTATACCGTTATTCTTGGGATCTGTTCACATGGTCTGTATGATGATGGCTCTGTGGTTAGATCTTCTTGGCAGCTTGAGGTGTTTGGACTATGGATCTATTGGATTCTTGAATCTTCCAGGGTCTTTTAGACTCTGATAGGTCACCAACTGGCCTACGGGGTCACTGTGGCTGTGACCTCTGCTTCCCTTTTGAAAGACCACCTGCCATGTTTGGCCGGATGAGTGAACCATGAATTAAGTTCACCAGCTCCATCAAACTCTAAATGAACTCTGTTGTCATTTAAGTAATAAGTTATAATGTAATAGACGACACATGACACTTGTGACCTTGAAGTCTTGGGCAAGGCCATGGACTTTTAGGAGGACACATGTATTGGTTGTTTAGAAAGATCAACAGCATTGCTTTTCATAAAATAAACCTACTTAATGCTTGTTAGAAATGAGATTGTTGGCAGGCTAGGGCATGTGCCAAAGCCAGGAAGAAACCACCACTCTAGACAGGATAAGAGAGTTACACTCCTAAAAAAAACCTGCTCATCCCCTTGGTAGTTTTGCACGAGGAGTCAGGCTTATTTTGTAGGCAGTGTGTAAAGCATTTGCACATAACCAACAGTAATGCAGTGTAAGCACTACAAAAGGACAACACACCAGTTTAGAAAAATATCCAATATTTTTATATACTCAAGACAAGACCAAAAGCGATGAAAATCCACAATACAGTACTTCAAAATCTTCACTTAGCTCCATCCGGGACTATCACAGCCTCGTGAGCAAACAAATCCAAAATGTTCTGGCTGACCCCAATGTTGCGAGCCGGCTACGGTGTCGGGAAGACCCACAAACAGTACATTTTAGAAATGCAGGGCATCGGAGACCTCTCGTTGAACTTCTGAAAGCACGACGTCCGCAGACGGCGGTTCCGGAGGTCGGTGCAGGAGTAGTCGGGGGCCCTCAACATGACACGCGTTGCAGGTCACTGCTGGTCAGCCCAGCAAAGCACCCAGCAAAGCAGTCATTCCTTTTCGCAGCTTTTCCTGCTCTTTTTCTTGGCAGTCTTCTTGATCCAGATGAGTTCTAAAGTTCAGGAGTCTGGGCCCCAATATTTGTACACAAAAATCCTTTGATCTTTCAGGCAGAGGGTGTCTGTGCCCGGCCAGAACCAGTTCAGCCTTCTCTTGTGTGATTTCCTGGCAAGAGATGGAGACGGCATTGTCAGAGGCAGACAAGGCCCTTTGAGGAGCAAGGAAATCTCCTCCCCCTTCCTCATTGCATCCCATGTCTATTCAGGCCTTTCCTGTCCTACCTGGACTATCTGGAGTCCATCCGGCTCCCCAGCCTTCTGTCATCCAAAACCCAGACAGGCAATCCACATTCCAGCAGAGGCACACAGGATGACTGAGCAAGAAAATACCTACCTTCTAAAAATGGTACTTTCAAATACAGAGGGGCCGATTCCGATCTCGGTCGGAAGGGCTCTGAATCGGGTTCGGGATTAGCGGGTCGGATTTGGAGGCTGAGTTTCTGTCCTGTTCATACACGGGTCCGGACCTCGAAGTACGATGCTAACATGCGCAAAACCTCCGTCCGCATCGTTTCCGGGCCCGAACCGCTCCGTACGTCTCGGCCGTAAGCTAACCACGGCGCTCAATGGAGGCGAATTCCGACCGAGCCAGTACGATGCTCGAATCGGACAGCCGGATCGAGTCAGAGCTTCCGGCTCAAATAGCTCCCGGAGCTGGACTTTGGGGGTCCACATCGGACACCCTGTTACCCGCAGCCTTACGGCTTGGATACACTCCCCAACACAGGCATGTACGGTGCGGATGGCACTGTAGGGGGCGCACTTGTACGGAACGTACCTATTCAGTCAATGGGAGCACATGTACGCATTGTACGACCGGTTCTCATTAACTTCAACGGGAGTCCGACCGAAACGAGTCCGACAGCATACGGTCGAATCGTACTCGCTCGGTCGGACTGCAGGAGTCCGGATCGGCCGGAAAACACCCCGGATCCGGCTCAGTTGGAGTGATTTCCGACCCAGATCGGAATCGGCCCCAGAATGTAAAAATCACCTTCACTAAAAGATGCATCTTTAGATCCTGAGTTCAGGCTTACTAAACTTCATTTTCTTACCTAATTCCCAGGGCTCGTAATGTTTATAAAATGTTATAAACAAACTTCCCATTCTGTCCTATGGGGAACAGGTAGCCTTGCAATAGTGAAAAACGAAATGGGCTGTAATTCACTATTAGGACATGCCACACACACCAGGGCATGCCCTACCATTCAGATACACTGCACCCTGCCCACAGGGGTACATTGGGCCTACCTTAGGGTTGCTTGACATGTAAGAAAAGGGAACGTTAGGGACTGGCCAGTGTGTGCACCTGCCAAGTCGACATGACCGTTACAAACTGCGTGCAGACTCTGCAATGGCAGGTCTGAGGTACCTTTTCCAGGCTACTCATGTGGGTGGCACAATCTGTGCTGCAGGCCCACGAGCAGCACTTGATTCACAGGCCCTGGCAAACTCAATGTACTTTACTAGGGACTAACAAGTAAATTAAATATCCAATCATGGAAACACCAATCCATAACACAATTTACACAGAGAGTATATGCACTTTGGCACTGATTAGCAGTGGTAAAGTGACCAGAGTCCTAAAACCAACACAAACAAGTCAGGAAAAAATAGGAGGAAGATGTAAAAAGTTTGGGGATTACCCTCCTAAAAGCGCCATTTCCAACAAAGCTTAATTGAAAGTCGCTTGGAGGTGTCTTCACGTATGATGAATGTGCAATTGTTTCTAATATAACACCACATGTGGTGGGTGATATGATATAACATATATGACGGCAGGGTTTACATCATATAAGCTCTCTGACTGACGTTAGACTGAACCAGGATATTTACTAATATTTAATGTAGACACTTGCTGGGTGATGCCTTGTGAGGTTGTGACTACTGTTGTCTCCATAGAGCGTTCTAAAAGGAAGTCACTGTGCAGAGAGTCCAGTGAGTCCCAGATTGCTATACAGAGGCAGAAGAAGACAATACTAACCCTCTATTTGTGGTAATGTGGGTGAGCAGTTAGGCTTATCAGAGGGCAGTGCTAAGCATTTGTTGTACTCACAAAGGCAATAAATTAGACACACACTCAAGAATAAATCCGAGACCAGTTAAAAAAAATGACATACATTTTATGTAACTTTTCAGACTAAGAACTTTGTTCTACAGTAAGTGCTTTTTAAGATATGAATTTTCAAAGTTAGCAAAATCAATCACTTTTCTGTGCAATTACGCACCATTGAAGTCAATGGGGGGAAATAGAAAAATGTATATAAAATCATATAGCTGGAGCCCAAGGTTCACCTACAGGATTTGGGGAAGTAGCAAGGCCAGGCCCAATGTTCCACCAGCGGGTTCTCTAGAGCGTCCTGTATTCAGCTGGGAGCTGGGTGCTGAGGTCATTGGTGGCTGTGGAGCTACGAAGAAGGGGGTCACTTAAAACACACTGCACAAGGGGACTTAAAGGTAAATCCGAGGGGTTCCACTCGAGGAGCAGTTGGCAAGGGTCTCAGGACCACAGGAGCACAGCTAGTTTGTCGGTACCCAGGACGGGCAGGCTGGGTGACAAGCAGATAGGTCAACCAGGCAGCATGCATCAAGATGTCCTCGCAGTCAGTAGCAGGCAGGTTGTAGAGGTGATTGTGGAACAGCTGGGCCACCCATGAAGTGGATCTCAGGGGTATAGAAGCGACAAGATGGCCGCTGAAAGGGAGCCCTAGTGTGGAGCTCCGGGGCTAGGGATCTCCAATTTTGGACTAAATCCCCGAACAACCCCTAACTGTGTCACCATACCGAACGGAACCACAGCCAGCCGATCTGAACATACCTAAGTTGGAAACCAAGCTAGAAAGAACACAGAAGAAAGAAGCTGACGATAACAAGGATACCTGGTCAGTGAACTGGACACTCCCGCAGCCATCTCGTGAGGAACAGCATGATGGGGGACAACAGCTGTGGAGAATGTGCAAGACTGGCGACATCTGCGCTGCAACACAAGGCAAGCCGGTGAGTCGGGAGAAGCGGAGGAGCCTTCCTGCGGCAGCCCCCGGTGCCTGTGGTCACGAGCTGGCCGCTGCGGAGGTGAGGAGCGGAGAGATCCTCGGGACCGTCGGAGAGGGTGCGTCCATCCCCTGCCCCAGACCTGCCCTCGCTAGCTCGCACAGGGGGGAGGCGTGCGACCGCCTAGACGGTGAAGTGAGTCGGTGTAGCGGCGCGCCTGACCTTAAAATGGCGGCCGCGTGAGACACAACTACCGCCTGAGTGAGTGCCTCCTACCGCGAGATACTGCCCCCGCCTACAACAAGGATAACTCAAGAGCACAGACAGCGAGAAAGGACTGGGGCCTCGCTAACGAAAAGGAAGTCCACAGATCCATACCTGTCCTAAAAAGAGAAAAAGGACCAATGAGCCTTGGAAGTGGAAAGTGAGAAGAGCCTAGAAAAACTATAAATGACTAAGGAACAGGAGCAGTGGAAATAAAGAAAGTCTTCTCTCCTCTAGAGATTGGAAAGATAGAAGGGAGGAGGAAAGAGAAAAGGATTAAGGAGTGAGAGTTTCTCTCCACAATTAGATAGCTGATCAGAATCACCAGACATCTTTCACAGAGTGACTTTTAACAGACAACCCCTTTTCAATATTCAATTCTATTCAATTCCATCCAGTGTTTGGACAGGTCAAACCCCCTTTTTGACATTCAATACCAGCTATTTAATTGATTACTGAGGATGCTATCAAAATTTTAATGGATTCCGGAGTACACGTTCTCATTTTGATTAACTTCCCTCAGGGATTATCTTTCATCTGATAACCCTTATGATTACCAAAGTTATTTAATTAACCATTTACTACGCATGGCATCACAACCACAAAGGTTCAAACGTAATCTACGACAGCTTAACTGCTAGGTCTATTTAGAAGATACCTCCGACAGGAAAAACCATACCTATACTTCCGAAACTGCAGACCTGGAATTAACCTCATCGCCTGGACCCTCCATGACCATACAATTGAAGAAGTATACCTTAGCAGGGAACCTCTTCAGAACAGATAGACAAAGAAGTCGGAAGACCCGCAACGATAAGCCGACATGGATGGAAGATACCGAAGTATGTCCAGACCCAATGCAAGGAGTATTGATTACCCAGCTAACCTATCCAAAAATGCTGCAAAAAACTTCAAACATAACACCTTAAGAAAAAATCCGGACACTTTATTCGTTGACCCTTACTTTGATAGAGATAAGGGCGCTATGATGAATGATCTGATATTCTACACTGGCAAAACGGCAAAATGGCGTAATGCCTTGACTAAAACGCTATTCACGAAAGCTATAAAAAACATACCACATGGCACTAAAATAACGATCTCACTAACTAAAAGAAGCAATACTGATCTTTACATTACTCTATATAAAACGGGAATAGTTCTGATACAAGCAGCTAACAGAGAACTCGAGAAATTTAAGATAACTTTCAAAACCCTGAAGGAATCCATTGAAGGTACAAGCCACCAACAACACATGACCCCACCAGTTGTCACTCCCGACCTCAACGACCCTATCACCTCTAACTCGAACCAACCGGGCGTCCAGGACAATCTAACAGCTAATTCCAGAGATGTCACGGGATTTGGAAGTGCACTACCAGAGATTATGATAGAAGGGATCACGGAGTCTACCAACATTGGTAACAGAATGAAGAATCTGGCCCTAAGCGAAGAGCAGATGCTGCCAGCTCAAAACGCCCCCACGCCTGAAGTTACTACCTCAGCTCCAAGAAAAACTCCCGATGAAGATAACCACGCCCTTCCACATCAACCTGGGAATGTGAGTCTTGAATATCACAATGCCTTACCCATAGATTCACCCCCTACACCACTCAACCTAGGGAATAATGAGCACACCTGCAATAGAGTCAGTAATGCCAACGAAATGAAGGACAAAAAAGAAAAGATCTGTGGTAAGGAGAACGAACCAACTTTGGAGGAAAACAAAATATAGAACACAGGACAAGCAGGGCTACTGCAATAAAGTCAACCTCACGACTTCAGAATGAAGTTAAGGAGCTCCAGAAACTAGTAGGTAACTTGGTACAAGTCTCGTCGAAATTCTCACAGACAATTGAGAAAATATGGGAGATGACGTTAGGAACCCACGCTAAAGTTTCTCATATCCAGAATGTTGTACTCAGGCCCAACAGACCAAACAGAACCGATCCTTTATCATATGAAGAAGCCTCGGCCTTACTCAGATCTTATGAACTACCGATCCATGGAAGAGAGGAGAGTATCAAATTAGTACCTATTGACTCCAACAGATCGTCCAGAAAGAATAACAGAAAAGCTATCCACAACAACCTACGACACATCCAGGTAACGGCAACTGAATCTGATCATGGCAACGTCCCAAACTCACACGAACCCCTGAAATGCCTGCTATTAAACTGTCGTTCGGCAACGAAACATGCATCTGATATAGCTGCTCTCATCATTAACAAGCAAATCGACCTGGCCGTCCTTACTGAAACTTGGCTCAGTGAATCATCTTCACCTAATTTAGA